>NW_028327173.1:77530430-78780430 GCF_987537825.1 Furipterus horrens
CCTAAAGTCCTAGACAGATACTGTGAAATGTTATGATATCCTGAGGACTGAAAAACATTGAATTGTTTTGAAAAAATATCAAAGTATGTTCAGTATCCTACACAGTAAATAAAGAAGGGTTAGGTGTTTAAAAAAGATTTTTAGTGGGGTTGGAATACAAAGTATTTGTTTTGTTGACTTTAGGTTAAGCAGAAAATAAATTACCCAGAACCTCTCATTTCCATCGTTCTCTGAGCATTCCAGTTCATTTAAATTTGTACATGGAAATAGTGATTACTTAGAGTTGGTTTTTATTCTATCAAAGAGCAGTTGTTGTTAGTTACAGGTATGAACTTTTTTAGGGGTCTTCTGTCTTTGAATTATGGAAGCTATTCCAAAGGAAACACTGTCATTCTATATCAGTGGCACATAAGAGACTTTTCACTCGACAAAATTTTTCTTTGGGAAATCACTGTGTTTGATTCTAGGAAGTTGAAAGGCAAACCATACTTTGAGCCACTGTTTTTGTTCAAACTATAAGATTGTTGTAGTTAAAATTTCAGTTTAAGCTTGAACTGAATGCACAGTGACAAACTAATACTTTGGAGAAGCAATACTTGACTTACATGTGAGTATTATTTTATTAATTTGGATATATATCACTTGGGAAATTTGGGTATTTTGCTTTCTTAGGGGATAGTTTCCAGATAAGAGAATTATGATGGTGAGGCAATATGACATATTAAAGACTTTGAATTTTGGATCTGAGAATGTTACTGAGCAAAGCAGAGCTCGTTCATGTGGTGCCTTGGTGTAAGACCCAACAATTAGTGTTGAGAAAAACAGGTCTTCATTTACAGTATTCCAACCTTGGGGGTGGGGGTGGGGGGCTGGGAACACTTCAGCTCAGAGCCCTGTTCTCCCACAAGACCCAGCACTACCATTGCTTCCCAAAGGCTATAAACCAAAACCAATCCCAATTGTTCCTCATTCCTTATCTGTCAGCTCTGTTCTTCAGGATCTGGGGTACGTTGTCTTCAGTCTCTGTATAATAGTCCAGAAAAACATGTGCTGTGTTACATTGGGTCATGGTGAAGTCCAGGAAAGGCACAATTCTTTTTTTTTCTTTTCCCATTTTAATTATGATGTGTCTTGAAGTGGGCCTGTTGCGGTTCATCTTCATTGGGACCCTCTGTGCTTCCTGGACTTGCATGACTTTTTCTCTCCTCATGTTAGGGAAGTTTCCTGTCATTAGTTTTTCAAAGAGGTTTTTTATCCCTTGCTCTTCTTCTTCTCCTTCTAGAATTCCTATGATACGGATATTATTACGTTTCATATTATCCTGCAGCTGTCTTAGAACCTCTTCATTCTTGTTCAGTCTTTTTTCATTTTGTTGCACTGTCTGGGAGTTTTTGTCTAAGTTGTCCTCCAGCTCGCTGATCCGATCTTCTGCTTCCTCTAGCCTGCTTTTAACTCCTTCTACTGTGTTCTTCAATTCAGAGATTGTATTCTTCATTTCCTCCTGGCTCTTATTGATAGCTTCCATGTCCTTTTTCATGCTGGTGTAATTCTCAGTAAGTTCCCTGTAGTTTTTCTGGAGTTCCTTGTAGTTTCCGCTGAGCTCATTGAGCTTCTCCATAATCCATGTTTTGAATCCCATGTCTGATAGTTTGTGCCCCTCTATTTCATTTAGCACTCTTTCTGGGGATTCTACCTTTCCTTTTGATGGGGGGTTGTTTCTCTGTCTCACCATTTTTGTGACTCCTATTGTTTGTTGGTGCTTCTTAGTGGAAAGGCACAATTCTTAAGAGAGTGTCCTCTTCATATGTTCCAAGTTCCAAGAGTCCAGAGAGAGTCCACGTCTGTAAGGCGGAGTCCTTTGTGGCTTTGGAGTTACCTAGAGTGGGCATGATCAAAGCATCAGGATGCCCAATTTCTGGCCAAGATAGAGGCATAGACAGACACGCTGCGTCTCCTTCCACAACTAGGAAGGAATACAACTACCTCAAAACTAGAAACAACCAGAAATTCTAGAAAATCAAACTGCATGGAAGTCCAGCAAACAAAGATATAAAGAAGAAATACTCATTTAGACGGGTAGGAGGGGCGGAGCTGGGGCAGAGAGGACTCAGTGTAGTGGTGGCAGGAGGCCAGCAGAAAGCACAGTCACATGTTTTAAAAAGTCAGGAGGGATACCTGGGGAGCATTCCCAGCTCCTCACCGGACCTCGAAGCCCACAGTCCCAGCACTGGGGAAAATCAAGCCTCATTGCTTCTGACTGTGCAGACCAGTGGGGGTTGGGGTGGAGGCAGAAACTGCCGGTCTCAGTAGAGTCCGCTTGCTTAAAGGGCTCCCATGGTCCTAGAATGTCCTCAGACCCATCCACTCTGGGAATGACCACCAGGGCAGCAGCTAGAGGGGTGCCAGTCTGGTGCAGAAGTGGGAGAGGTACATGGAAAAGGAGCGAGTGCTGGGCAGGCAGCATTGTCCCCTCTCAAAACCCTCCCCCACATACAGCGCCACAACATGGTGAAACAGGTCGCCCTGTACTGACAAATCCCTAAGGCTCTGCCCCTTACAACGTAACAGGAGTGACAGCTCTACCTGGGATGCAGAGGCAAGCAAACACAGGAGCCTGTCAGAATGAGGAGACAGAGACGTATGGCCCAAAAGGGGGAATGGATCAAGTTTTCAGTGGGAGAACTAAGTGAGGAGGAGATAGTCAGCCTAACAGATGAGGAGATGGATAACCTTACAGATGCAGAATTCAAAACACTGGTGATATAGATGCTCACAGGCTTGACAGATATGCTTGAGTACGACAAACACATAAGAGAAGAAATGAAGGCTATGCTAAGTGAAATGAAGGAAAATCCACACAAAACCAATGGTGAAAGGAAGGAAACCGGGGTTCAAATCAATGATTTGGTACATAAGGAAGAAAAAAAAACAGTCAACCAGTGCGTAATGAGGAAGCAAGAATTGAAAAAATGAGGAAAACTTCCCACATTTTGTGGAGATGTACATACAGGTCTGGGAAGCATGGAGGGTCCTGGGCAAGCTGGACCCAGAGGGGACCACACCAGGATGAATCATGATTGAGATTCCAAAGGTGAAAGATAAAGACAGAGTCCTAGGGGCAGCAAGAGAGAGGCAGAGAGTCGCCTACAGGGGGGTGCCTATAGGACTATCAGCTGATTTCTCAGAGGACATTTTGCAGGCAGGAAGGGACTGGCAAGCAGTGTTCAATGTGATGAAAAGCAACCTACAACCAAGATTATTCTATCCTGCAAAGCTATCCTTTGGAATGGAAGGGCAGATGAAGTGCTTCCCAGACAAGGTGAAGCTAAAGGAGTTCATCATCACCAAGCCATTATCATATGAAATGCCAAAGGGACTTACTTAAGAAAAAGAATATCAAAACTATGAACACTAAAATGACAACAAACTCACAACTATCAACTACTGAATCTAAAAACTAAAAACAAAATCCAGCTAAGCAAACCAGAATAGGAACAGAATCATAGTTATGGGGATAATCTGGAGGCTTATCAGCTGGGAGGCAGGAGGGGGAGAAATGAGAAAATGGTTCAGGGACTAAGAAGCATAACTGGTTGGTACAAAATAGGGAGGGGTATGTTAAGAATAATATAGAAAATGGTGAAGCCAAAGAATTTATGTGCACGACCCATGGATGTGAACTAAGAGGGGTGGGATTTTTGGAGGGAAGGTGGGTACTGGGCAGAGGGGAGCAAAGGGGAAAAAAATTGGAAGTACTGTAACAACATAATCAATAAAATATACATTAAAAAAATCAATAAATTGAATTTTTTTTTTTTTAAGCAGCAGCATGCTTGCTTTCTACTAGCCCACGCCACGTGGCTGAATCCTGACTACAAACTTCTTGACTGTTTGCTGCTTCTTACATGGCTGTTACAACCTGCTCCTACATCATCGCACCCGCTCCATCATGCATCTTTTTTCATGCTCCTTCATCATGGCACACCTCCATCATGCTTCTGGAACATGCTCCTCTCAAGGCTCTTCCCTAAAGCTCTCTCTCTCAAAACTGTCTACCCTTCCTTTTAAATCCTGAAAGCTAGTACACCTCTTTGCCCCAGGGTGGTAGCAGAGCTATTATTGAGCTACCATCCTGCCATGGATATGCAAAGTATCTTAAAGGCTATATTATCTCCTTCTCCCATTCCCCAAACCGTGGACTGGGGGGACTTTAGGGATTGTTCCCCTGCTCTGTACCTTGTTTTAAGAAAATGTGTGTAAATACTTAAAACTTTCAAAATCTTATTTTCCTAATTTTGTAAAACTGATATAATTAACCCAATCTACATCACTGGGTTTTGTATATATTAATATTAATATATATAAAACACCAGCTAGATTGTATATAGTATTCAGTCAATGTTATTATTTGATTATGTTAGCACTTAATGGAACACTAACCATCCCATAAACATTCTGTTTCATGAGGGGAAAGTGTTTTGGGTCAAATATATTAGGATTTGGAAATTTTTGCTTTTGCTGAAATGAGTTTATGCAAGTGTCACTCATAGATTGTGTTTCTGGTTTTGGTTTCAGCTCTGCTGTGCGACATTGACAAGTTCTTCAACCATTTGGACCTCAAAGTTCTAAAACTTCAAGGCCCTTTTTAGATTTATTTTTTAAAAAATAATTTATTTATTTATTTATTTTTAGAGAGAGGGGAAAGGAGAAAGAGAGGAAGAGAAACATCACTGTGTGGTTGCCTCTCACTCGCACCCCCAACTGGTGACCTGACGTGCAACCTAGTCAGGTGCCCTGACTGGGAATTGAACCAGTGACATTCGGTTCACAGGCCGATGCTCAATCCACTGAGCCACAGCAGCCAGGGCCTCTCCACTAATTTTTAATGCTCACCTGGAGCATCATGTCTCATTATGAAAAGTATCTTAAACTATATATTCTGCCCTTTTACTCAGGTGGCTACATTGCTTTCCTTCAGGAAAGGTGAGGCTATCTCCTTGTCAGTGATATGCAAAGTATCTTAAATGATATCATCTGCCCTTTTAGTGACGTGACCTTTTATCTGGGCAGTTAGCCCTGGCTGGTTTTGCTCGGTGGATTGAGCGTCGGCCTGCGAGCTAAGTGTCGCTGGTTCGATCTTCCAGTCAGGGCACATCGGAGAAGGAAAACTCTGACTCCAAAAGACCTCCGCTGCCTTGCGGCATACCTCTTCAGGGGAAAGGCTAAGGGAGTAAACCCCGACAGAAAATCCGGAGCCGGAGTCCCTAAGGCGGTTTGACGTTGTAGTCAACACCGGCAACTCCTGCGGCGCACCTGAAGCCAAGCTGTATCGACTCCGTCTTTCCCTTGGACCCTTCAGCTGCGAAGAGAGGGGGGGTCTGCTGCATGGGCAACAGCAGACCCTCCATATTACCCTGCCCAGGCTCTGTAGCTTCAGTGTCATCGCAAGATGTCGATTCAACACGGGAGGAGACAGATACCATGTCACTCCCGAGTCGGACTGCACAGCCATTCTCAGCGGTGCAGGTAGACTCTTAAGAAGCTACACCATCGTCTCTCGAGACAGACGGCTGCCGACGAGTATCTGGGCAGTAGTACAGCTATTATCTAGCTACCAGCCTGCCATTGATAAAGTACCTTAAAAGTTGTACTATTTCCTTCCCAAAACCATGAGACATGGAGACTTTGGGGATCACTCTCTTCTCCGTTACAGATTCTATGGCGATACAATTGTCCAACTACTATTCTTGACTCCTATTTTTCTCTCCCCCCTGACTCCCTCCCCCCACCCCCATCACTTCCAATCAATTGGCAGGTAGATTTGCTTCTACCTCCAAGACATACCCTGGCTATGACCACCTTTTAGCATCTCCACTTCCATCACATCATCTTTCACTGGACAATTGAGATAGTGTCTAAATTAGTGTTTTTCAACTCTTACTGTATATTAGAATCACACGGAAAGTTAAAACCAAAACAAAACAAGAAATAAAAAGGCTCAGGCTATACTCCATTCATGCTGGTGGGGCTTGGCTTTGTAACAGCTTCCCAGGTGCAATCAGGGTGGAGGACCACTTTTATGCTGTCCTTCTCGCCACTTTCCATTGTCTTCTCTTCACGTGGGAGTCAGAGTGACCCTTCTAAATAATAAATCAGATCATGTCATTCCCTCACTTGAAACTTTCTCATGATCTCTCATTGCTCTGAGAAGAATTTGAAGCTCCTACAAGGTCCGGCCCTGCTTGCTTCTCCCACCTGCTTTTTCCTGGCTGACCCTCATCACTGTCACTTCTGAGAGGTGCTCTGTCCATCTTACTTTTACCAATCTTTTTCTCTTGCTCCTCCAGCACCCATTCTAATCACTTTCGCTCCCAATTCCCTTGTCTTTTTTCTTGGTGGAATACATTGTGTCTGCAATAACCATATTTAATATTTTTCTGATCTGTTGTTTATCTCCCCAACTAGAACATAAACTCCATTAGCAAAAGAAACTTTGTTGTCTTCTATATATCTCTAGTACCCGAAACAAAACCTGGCAACAAATAAATACATTTGAATGCCCCCTTTTATTTGCTTTATGTAATACATATTTTTAAAGATTCTTTCTAAAGTCTTCAGAGAAAAGGCAATGACAACAATGATAATGAAGATGTTGATAATAGGGCAACAGCTATAGCTTATAGAGTGCCAGCTATGTGTCAGGCACTGTGCTTATTCATTTCTGAGATGGGCACAATGCACCCATTTTACAGACCAGAACACTGGGTTTAGTAACTTGATTAGGGCCACTGAGGTAGAAAGCATTAGAAGCCAGAACTGGAACAGGGATTTGTTTAAGACCAAGGTCATAATTCTTAAAAACAAACAAACAAAAACAAATGAATGAAAACAAACTCGTGCCCCCTGAATAAATACTTATGAAATAAATAGAATAAATGACAACTAGTGCATTTGAAAGACTTGTCAAATACTGCTACTTAGTTTATGATTAGAAAGAACAATAAACTGCATCTTCTATCCCCATACAGCCTTTGGGCCACTGGCGCATCCTTTTCGCCCCCTGTGCTGTCCTGCGTTCCTCTTTTTGGCAGCTATTTGTGCAACACGCTGTTCTAGCCTAAAGAATTCCATCTCCTAGCAGCTACCACGGTTACTTGCAGCCTCAATGATCTTCCTTTGAGAGAGGGAAAAATCCCCTAACTTTGTAACACAGTCCAGCGATGCATGAGAAGCCTTTGTCAAACTGTAGGGGGAAAAAGGAAAATAAAAATACCGTTCTCCAGAATGTCTCCTAGAACTAATGAAAAATGCTAACTCTGACAACAGTAAAACTATTCGAAAATCAAAGCACCGTTGAATTATATTAGAAATGAGATTAAAATGAGAAGTGGGAAAAGAAAATAATTATGTTCTTCAAATCTAGCAGCATCTTATCCCCTCCAGTTCTGTTCTCCCAGATATTACGATGCCCTAGATATTCTCCTAGGAATGATTTCCCTGCAACTCACTACAGACGTGCTCTGTGTTCAGGTGGCATGAAAGGATAGAGAGATGCCTGGCTTTTCTTTAATCCCCCAGAACAGGGTGATGGGAAGTGGGAGCCTTTCCTCCTGTCTTTAAAAAGCCCCCAAGGCACAGGGTTTTTATTTTCAATCACTCCACGATGAATGTGCTTACATTGTGAGCCTTGACTAGACGGGCTGTACTTGGGTGCTCAACAAAATCGAGTTTCAAGTCGTCCAGGGCGCGTGTACAATAGGCGTTTCTCCATCTGAGCGCAGGTGGGCACCCACAGGCACAGGAGCCCCTCACCCTGCAGCCTGGAGTGGCCGCTTGGCAGTGGGCCTTTGGAATGCACTCTGGCACCAGGGAGAGGACCTCAGGGCGCGCTGTCTGTCCCCAGGAAGATCTCGCTCCAGTCCTTTCCCCCACCCCGAGTGAGGAAGCCCTGCTCATTCAGGCTTCGGAGGTATTTCGGCATTCTTCTCCAGCCAGATTAGGGCCCTCCCTGCACCCCTTCTCCCCGCGCCTCTGCCAGGAGCAGGGGCGGAGTCGTGTCGGGCGGGCGGCCCAGATGGCCAGGCAGCCTCAAGCGGGGACACTTTCTCAGGCTTTCAAAAAGAGCACTTTAGTTCCTGCCTAATATTTAGCTCCTTCAAATGCAAATAAGAGGTTTCGCTCCAAGGTTAGCATAACAATTATGGGAAAGCTTTAAATCTGATGCGTTTGTTTACATGATGAAAGGCAGGCAGGATCCGAAAGCTCCAAGGCCCCGGCCTTTCAGCAACTAGTTTCTAACTAGTGAATTGCAAGTCAATTTTAGATCACAAAGAAAACCAATTTATATTACGATGTAGACTAATTCTGGAGGGAGTGCTGCATTATCAATGTTCCCCCTCCTCCCTTTTCACAGTGCAGTTTGGTGCGAGGTAATTGGTGTCAGCAATAGGTAGGAAGGTCTTCATTACCAAGAACGATGGGAGGGGGGATGAGGCCAACGCACGTAGAGAATTTTACAGCGACTTTGGTGGGGGGCTGGCATAACATGCATAAATATACTTTTTAAAGAAGTTCATTTTCTTTTCGATTCTGCTTCGATTTGGGAGCTTTTCAAAAAGGGTTTTGTGGTTTTAAGTACTATTAACTGGTACCAGACTAAGATTTCACGACAATTTATCACTATAATATTGTTGATTTAATTTCTAGGTAGTGATAGAGCTAAACTGGGCTCATTAGAGGGGTCTCAGTGAATCTGCCTGGGAGGTGGGGTGGTGGGGAAGACCACCATCAAGGCCTAATGATGAGCCAGAAGAAAATTTTAGGCCTTTAAACAACAAAACAAAAACACGTTCTTATTTTACTCTTAGCTGGTCCAGGAGACTGAGTCCAGACCTTCCTTCTGAGACCATCCTCCCACTTGTCAGGCACAGAAAGATGAGCATCTTATGAGATGCTTTGAGATCTCTGCCTATTAGGGTCCTTGTGACCATGAGACTCAGGAGAGAATGAAGACCCTTGGGAGCTTATTGAATGTGTTGGCTTCATTAACATATTGATGGCAACTGTTTTGTAAAACTACAGTCTGCAAGGCCTACAACACAGAAAGTTTATGAGCACATAGTATTTAACAGTATCATCCCATTTTTGGAGTATTTATTGACTACCATAGGGAGGCCATTTTCAATATTAATATTAAGCTGCAAAACCAATTTTTAAAAATCTTGCAGTATTTTTACAGGTGGGTCAAAATGCCTGTCCTGACAGTGGAACCGGGGCAAGCATACATGTATTATTATCTTACAGGTACAAAGCAGTTTAGCCATTAGAAATTTTGTATTGACCAGAAATAATTCTCAAGTTAAGTGTGTAGCAGAACCTGAGGGCCTTGTTAAAACACAGATGTCTGGATCACACTTCCAAAGCCTCTGATTGACTGGGTCTGGGGAGCAGCCTGAGAATTTCCATTTCTCAGAAGTTGCTAGGAGGTTCTGATGTCTGCTTTCAGAACCACATTTAGAGAACCACTAGCCTAAATGAATCATAAAATTGTGTAATTTTGAGAGAACCCAGTATGATAAAAGAGTTTGCTTTTTGCAGGAATAGCTTAGAGAAAAACAGTAGTTACTGATTGAACCATCCATGCTTGGAATTAAGGAAGATTGAGGCACTATTACAGTTGAATGAGTAGCAGAGGGAGACATGTCTCTGCTGTTAACTCAGCAGTCCTGGGCCTGGTTCCATAATATTGCCAGGTGTTCCATCATCATAAGAAACACTATGTTAGCATGGGAAGAGGAAAGTCATTGGAATTCTATGTGTCCTTTCCACTATCTGGGAAGGAAAGCCTTTGAAACTGTGTTTACATCCCAAGGCCCAAAAAACAGGAAAGGGTCCATAGTGTCTAAAGAAGAAGCCCATTAGCAAGCACTTTTAGGTATCAATGCACCGGTCCTGGAAAACTGGCACCACCTTTACCTGTTAATCAAAATGTAACACCCCCCACCCCCCCAATCCCACCAACTATGTAAGTTCTCAAACAAAGGACTTGCTCTCTTTGCTCTTGGTGCTCTTGGCCTTCTGGCTGCAGGGTCTCTGGCCACCCCAGGGCAAGCTTGCCACCCCGGCCTTTGGCCACCCTTGTTGTTGCTTAAACTTCGCGTGCATGCTAATAGGCTTCCTGATCTGTAATTCTTTACTGTATTGGCAAGAAGAACAGGGTTTCTCCCATAACAGTGGTGTTAGTGAAATTAGGTTGGCCAAAGAGTTCGTTTGGTTTTTTCCCATAACTCGGCTCTAGCAGTGCTTAGTTGTCTTTAACTTAATTCAAAACAATTTTCTTATATTGTATTGTGAGAGCTGTCATATCAGCGAGCATTTTAGAAACACATCAAAGTTGGTGAATTTTTGTGTAGCCATTTTAATATTGAAGATGGAAGAAAATACATATTTTTGGCATCTTATGCTTTATTATTTCAACATGGTAAAGATGCAACAACTGAAATGCAAAAAAAATTTTGTGCAGTATATGGAGAAGGTGCCGTGATTGATTGAACATGTCAAAAGTGGTTTGCAAAATTTTGTGCTGGAAATTTCTCACTGGATGATGCTTCACAGACATGTAGACTAGTTGAAATTGGTAGCGATCAAATCGAGATATTAATTGAGAATAATCAATGTTATACCATGAGGGAAATAGCCGACATACTCAAACTATCCAAATCAATGACATTATTGGTGAAAATGAAAACTGTTCCTTTTATTTTATGGAAAAAAACCATATGGACTTTTTGGCCAACACACTATATTTGTTTTCTGATATTCAGATACATTGAAGTCCACTGCCCTGTTATGCCTTGACTGTCCTAGTAATCATACCCCTTTCATCAGTTACCCTATGCTCTGTTTTCTTCTGAAGTGTTCTCTTTCTCTGAAACTTTACAGGCTCCTTCTTCATTATTAAAATCCTTCTTCAAACACAATCCTTGAAATAAGCCTTCAAGGCAGAGACATAGAGATTTTCATGAAATCTTAACCATTTTAAAATAAAATCTTAAAACTCACTCTCATTTATCCAACCATTTAATGTAATCAAACATACATGTATGCTTATGTGTAGAGTCTGTATTTGATCCTTGTGTCATCAATATGTGCACTTCCCTGTTTCATTTTAAATTGCATATCTTATGCGGGAGACATTTTAATTCTGACTTTCGTAAAGAGCCACATAGAAATAGCCACATAAAAACAAATTATTTTGATGATGGTAATGTTTCCTTAAGGTGGCTTAACATCAAGCTAGGCTCTGTTTACATGCTGCTAAAATATGTGGATAAAAATATATCTTCAGTTATAAAGTCATATAATATGTTAGCCATTTGACCATGGGCATACGCTATAGTAGTTGAGAACAAGTAATAAACTTAAATTACAGGAGAAATCTTTCTCATCACATTTTTACATACATTAAGGAAATATACAGCTCAAAAATAATATGTAAATAATGTAAAATAAACAAATATCTACAATTGATCTTTTGTTTCATAGGCCTCAAACATGGGATAGAGGACACTCTTCTAGGAGACAAGAGAGCTTCACCAGTAACTAGTTCTGTGAGATTGTGTGTTGAGGCTAGAGAGGGCAATGTTGTTGAGATACTCTTTCTTAAGTTAAGTCATTTTGCCCTTCTCTCATCAACAGCATGGGAATGGATAATCTTTGTGGTTCTTTCTGGATTACATGTATAGCATTTCCTTTCATTTACTTATGTCACATAATATGTACACATGTAAGAGGGTCAGTATTGGTTTAAACAGGTGACTCTATTATGATAATATTGTCAACACCTTTTAAAATTATTGTGATCTCCTCTACATGTGTTCTAGTTTCCTTGGTTTTGTGGAAAACGCTGTTGATTGTTTTTCATTATAAAGGATTCAATTTCTTTGAGCAACTGCTATTTCTACCTGAATATTCAAGTCATTGAGGAGACGTTTAATTTAGGTACAGAGCAGAATATCTTTACCCTTGCCATTATCCTATGTCACAGCTGACTGCTTTAGTGCCAATAAAATGCTAAGGGCTCTGGTTTTTATTGGGCAAAACAATGAGTGGCAAAGTCATTGCTATTAAATATTAACATAATTTACTAAGAAGATAATTAGAAATAAAATAAACTGCCATATAAAATTTGTGTTTTAATCATCCTTCGCTCTCGTTCAGGTGCTGAAAAATTGTTTTCTTGGTCCTAACCTGCAGGGTTTAAGAGCATTAAGCTGTCATCACAGAGAAGCAGTGGACACTTCCACAGGTATTTAAGATTTGAACTCTTTGGAAGTCAGGTGAAGAGTGTAACAACAAATGTTAGTGAGAGTGTGTGTGTCCCTGTATTGTCAGCCCAGAAAACGGAAGTGGGAAATCAGATATAAAATGGAAAGTGGAAAATGGGAATAAGTAAGGCTCTAAGGTATTTTCTAGTTCTGAAATAAAACCACATTTTGAACCCAATAGGTCAATTATATATAAATAGAGCATAGAGGATAGATATACAGAAATAACAGCTTTTACTTTCCAGATGGGAAAGAGGAATTAACCAGAGTAGAGGCCTCTGGAACAGGGGTGCTTTATTAGGTAAGAACAGTAAAACTTGAATTAATTTATTCTATTTTATATCTGTATTATTTACCAATTCTTCTGCTGGTGTACATTTTGGTTGTTTCCATTTATTTTTGATATTACAAATAGTGTTGCTGTGATCATTATTTTGCTCACAATATAATGTGCTAGATTATCTCCAGGGCATCTCCCATTTGTGATGCATTATTAATGTTTATTCTGCCTAGTCTATAATTTCTATTAACAATATAGCAACCCCTAAACTGATTTCATGTTTGCACAGTAGAATTGTTAGCTGAAGTATATGCAGCTCATCAACTTTGCAAGCTAATGCCAACATTGTTTTCCAAAAGTATATAATCCTACCAAAGTGTAAAAGAGTTCCTGTTGCTCTGTATTTTTGCTAACATGCTGCATTGTCTGGATTTAAAATTTTGTCAACTTGAAGATGATAGAATTTTACTTTGTTTTGATTTTTAATAAATTTAATATTTTAACCATTTTAAGTGTACAGTTTAAGTATATTCTTATTGTTGTGAAACAAATCTCAGGACTTCCCCATCTTGCAAAACTGAAACTCTATACCCATTAAACTACTCTCTATTTTCCGCTTTCCCAAGCCCCTGGCAACTACCATTGTACTTTCTGTTCCTATGAATTTGACTACTATAGGTACCTGATATAAATGAAATCATACAGTATTAAAACATATACATATAAGATAAATCATACATTTGTCTTTTGTGACTGGGCTTAACTTCACTTAGCATATTGTCCTCAAGGTTCATCCATGTTGTAGCATGTGTCAAAATTTATTTTTAAGACAAAATAATATACCATTGTATATACATACCACTTTTTTTTAGTCACCCATCTGTAAATGAACATTTGGATTGTTCCTACCTCTTAGCTATTGTGAATAATGCTGTTATGAATGTGGCAGTGCAAATAGGTCTTGAGATCCTGCTTTTAAATCTTGTAGGCGTATATCCAGAATAGGAATTGCTGGATCACATGGTGATTCTATTTTTAATTATTTTGAGGAACAGCCATACTCTTTTCCATAGCTACCGGACCATTTCTCAAGATTTCCTATTTCTCCACATCCTTGTCAACATTTGTTATTATCTAATTGTTGATAGTACCAATTCTATAGAGTATAAGGTGATACCTCATTGTGGTTTTGATTTACATTTTTTTAATGATATGTGTTGTTGAGTGTCTTTTCATATGCTTGTCAGCAATTTGTATATCCTCTTTAAAGATGTGTCTTTTCGAGTTCTTTGCCTATTTTTAAAATTTAAATTTATTTAAATTAAAAAAAAGATTCACTCATTTCTCTCACCCTCTACCCACTCCCTGCCTCTGGCAACCACCAACCTGTTCTGTGTATCTATAAGCTTTTTTTTTGGTATGTTTGTGTCATTTATTTTAGATTCCATATACGATAGAGATTATACAGTGTCTGTTTTTCTTGTCTGACTTATTTTACTTAGCCTAATACCCTTGAGGTCCATCCACATTGTCTCAAATGGCAAGATTTTTTTTTTTTATGGCTGAATAATATTTCATTGTATATATATCCCACAATTTCTTTATTCACAACCACTGATGGACATGTAAGTTGTTTCCATATCTTGACTATTGTAGATAATGCTACAATGGACATAGGGGTGTATATATCTTTTTGAGTTGTGTTTTCATTTTCTTTGGATGAATACCCAGAAGTGGAATTGCTAGATCATATGATATTTCTATACTTTTAACTTTTGAGGGAGTTCAATACTGTTTTCCATAGTGGTTGTACCAATTTACGTCCCCCCCAACAGCACACAGATTCCCTTATCCAAAGCCTCACCAACACTTGTTATTTCTTGTCCTTTTGACAGGTATGAGGTGATTTCTCATTGTGGTTTTGATTGGCATTTACCTGATGATAAATGATGTTGAGCACCTTTTCATGTACATGTTGGTTATCTGTATATCTTCTTTGGAATTGTATGAGTTCTTTACATATTTTGAACATTAACCCCCTGTTAGATATATGATTAGCAAATATTTTCTCCCATTTAGTAGGTTGCCTTTTTACTTGTTGATGATTTCCTTTGCTATGTAGATTTTTTGGTTAATGTTGTCCCACTTACTTATTTTTGCTTTTCTTGCTTTTGTTTTTGGTATCAGATTTAAAAAAATTATCACCAAGGCTTATGTCAAGGTTACTACTGCCTTGTTGTCTTCTAGTGTTTTATGGTTTCAGGTATTCCATTTAAGTATTTAATCCATTTTGAGTTAATTTTTATGCATGGTGTAAGATAGTGATTGTGTTCTGTGTTTTGTTTTTTTTGTTTTTGTTTTTGTACATGGCTGTCCAATATTCTCAACACTATTTATTGAGGAGATTTTCCTTTCTGCATTGTATAGTTCTGACTTCTTTGTCATAAATAAATTGCCCATATATGCATTGGTATTTTTTTAGGCTCTCTATTTTGTTCCATAGATCTATGTTTCTGTTTTTATGCCAATACTACAGTGTTTTAATTACTATAGCTTTATAATATAGTTTGAAAATCAGAGATTGTGAGGCATTCAGTTTTGTTCTTTTTTTTCTCAAGATTGCTTTGGCTATTTGGGGTCTTTTTTTGGTTCCAACAAATTTTAGGCTTGCCTGTTCTATTTCTGTAAAAAATGCCATTGGGATTTTGAGAGAGATTGTGTTGCACCTGTGTGTTGCTTTGGACATTTTAACAACACTAATTCTCCAATTCATGACCATGGAATATCTTTCTATTTATTTGTATCTTGTAGTTTTTAATGTACATTTCTTTTACCTTCTTAGTTAAACTTATTCTTTTTGATGTAATTTTAAATGGGATTACTTTCTTAACTTCTGTTTCTTTTACTTTGTTATCAGTGTATAGAAATGTAACAAATTTTTGTGTATTGATTTTGTATCCTGCAACTTTCTGCATCTATTAGTTCTAACAGTTTTTTGATGGAGACTTTAAAGTTTTCTATATACATATATATAATCTGTAAATAGTGACAATTTTATGTCTTCCTTTCCAATATGGGTATCTTTTATATATTTTTCTCACCTAATTGTTCTGACTATATTGAATATCAGTAGTAAGAGTGGGCATCCTTGTCTTGTTTCTGATTTTAGAGAAAAAACTTTTAGCTTTTCACCATTTAGTATGATGTTAGCTGTGGGCCTGTGATATATGTCTCTTATTATGTTGAAGTATATTTTCTCTATACCCACCTTGTTGAGAGTTTTTATCATAAATAGATATTGAACTTTGTCAAATGCTTTTTCTGTATCCTCTTTGAAGATGTTTCTGTTCAAGCATTTTACCCACATTATTCATTTTGTTTTTGCTGTGGTCATTTTTGAGTTGTAGGAGTTCTTTCCATATTCTGAATATTAACTTTTTATCTGATATATGATTTGCAGATATTTCTTCCCATTCCATAGGATGCCTTTTCACTTTGCTGATTGTGATGAAATTTGAATATGATGAAGTTTTAAGTTTTGATGTAGTTTAATTTATCTATTTTTATTTTTCACCTATGCTTTCAGTGTAAAATTGGCATTTTTAAGTTAATGAGTTTGTCTTGTTAAGAAATAATGTGTATCTGTATTCATGAGTGAGATTAGCCTTTACATTTCTTACCTTATACTTTCTTAGTTTTGGATAAAAATTATAGTGTCTGATAAAATGACCTGAGGATTGTTTTTCCTTTTATATTTTCTGAAATATTATGTATAAGAATGAAATAGTCTGTCCTTGAATAGTGAATAAAATTTCCTGGGCCTGCTATTTTATTTATGAGAATATTTCAAACTACTGATTAATTTAAAAAATTATTTTAAAACTACTTAAGTGCTCTTTTTCTCCTTGAGTCCATTTAATAAGGCATATATGTTCTTTCTAAGAATCTGTTTCAGTGTTTTTGGTATCATAAAGTTGATAATTTTAAAAAGTTTTTAAAAAATGCTTGCTGCATCTGTAGTTATGCACCTTTGTATTTTCATATGGTTTATTTGTATACTCTCTTTTATTAATGAAACCAGAGGTTTGCCAATTTATTAGTTTTTTCTAGAAGGTCAGCTTATGCCTGTGGTTTTGTTGTATGTTTTTTCTTCTATTTCATTAATTTCTGTTTTAATTTTTATTACTTCATTCCATATACTTTATAAATCCATTCTATTCTTTAAAACTTCTTAAATTGTCCACTTAGTTCAGTATTTTTAATTAAATTTCCCTTCTAAATATCATTTTACTAGCATTCATGAGCTACTAAAAAGCATATTTTTATTTCTGAGCATAAGAGCATTTAAACAAGATTTCTGTTAGTATTGCTTTTTGTAACTATTGATTACTACATTTTCGTGAAAGAACATTTTATATTTTTGCAAATCATCCACAAATGGTTTAAGAAAATTAGTACCAATTATACAGAATAGTTTTTATATAATCCATAATGTTGAGGTTATTTGTGTTCTATATTCCTATTCATTTCCTCACTTGTTTATTATGAGAAAGGTGTTTTGAAACCTCTTGTTATGATAAAATATTTGTCAGTTTACCACTATAGTTATTTAATGTTTCATATTATACATTTTGAAAACTTATTTTAGGTACACTGAAGTTTAAATTATTATATCTTTTGATGATTTGAACCTTTTATACTATTGTGTTTGCCTTATCTGTGGAATATTGTTTTGTCTTAAAGTATGTATATAGTTTCTGACAGTAATACTGCCCAATCGGTTTTATTTATTTACTTTTTATTATCCTATATGAACTACATATATCAAGATTTTTAAAATTTTAGTCTGAAATACTTTGACTTTTAACATAGAGTTTATTCCATTTGAATTAGTTGTGATTAATGATGCATTTGGGTTTATTTCAAATACGTTATTGTGTATCCTCCATTTATTCAATTTTTATGCTGATATTTTGATTTTAGTGCTTAACTTAATAATCTTAAATTAATTTATTTCTCATCCAACAATATAGTCATCTTGGAATATTTGAACTTTCATTACTTTTCTATTGTCTCATTTTCTATTATTTTCCAGTGGCTTTCAAATAAATCTCACAAAATAGACATTACAGTTTTATATGTTCAATGTCCTTTTAAAAATGTTAACCCATGTTTTCTACTTTCTTTTCTTCTTTTTTAGTTTCTCACCTTTCTTGTCTGTCAGACTTTCCTTTTGACTCATTTTATGTTTCCTAAATTAAATCTTATAGGTATGTCTTTATTGAGCATCTATTATTAGTGCATATTTAATGTTTGGTGCTTTCATTTTGCCCATGTTCTTTTTTGTAAAGTGTAATTTCCATGTGTTTTTTTCAGAGAACTTTTCTTCAGTCCTTATGGACGTAACTCCATGCATGGGCTTTCATGGAGGTCATGGTGCAGCACTCACAGGTCTAAATTGGGAGGTGGTGTTCAGTCCTTTCATTAGAATGATTCTTGACTACCTTGCTGTGAATGGCACAACTCACACAATCATGTAGTTAAACATACAGCTGGGGAAGCACATAGGCATCAAAGACACTCGCTTCATAAATGTCCCTAACAGCTGTGGCTCCTATTGTATTTTGAAGTATGAACTTCTTAATGACCTTGTCCTTGGGCTTGCATTGGGCACAGTTGGTACAGCGAATAGGTTGCGCATGTCCTTGGTCTATTTGGGGTTGGGGCACAACAGTTGTTTCTTCTGTTCTAGGTCATCTTGGAAGTGAAGACTGGAGAGAGGCACCATCTTCTTAAATTATAACTTTATGTCAGCAATTTTCAACTAGTGTGCTGCAAGAATTTTTAAAACATGCATCACCTGACTATTTAGTCAGGGACACTGACCTTTTCTCATTTAATTGTCAAATTAAAAAATGACAACAGCCAACACAATAATAGCTGTCCAGTGTGAATGAATCAAAATTATACCTATTTTTGTCAGATCAGCAAAAATATATCTTTTTTTTGCTGTGCTGCAGAATTTTGATAATTAGTTTATGTGTGCCATGAGGTGAAAAAGGTTGAAAATCGCTGCTCTATATAGACTTCTAGCTTGAACGTTATTTTTCCTTAGCTCTTTTCTGGCTTCTGTTATTAAAATCGGCTGTATGTCTAATTTCTATTTTTGTTAATTTGCCTCTGTCTTCTTTAAAGATTTTTTTTTTTTTGATGCTGTGTAGATTTTTGCATCATGTCTAGAGATGAATTTCTCTTTATTTATTTATTCTGCTTTGGATATATTGGAAATATGAGAATTTGCATTAAAAAAATCCTAAAACAAACCTTACTTCTTTCTAGTAGGTCAATTATTGAATATTAGATTATCTCTTTTTATTGCCCATTCCTGTTACTAGCTCTTTTATATTTTCTTTCTCTTGATGCCTATGGGCTCATTCTATATTATTTCTCCAAGTCTACTTTCCAGTGCACTAATTTTGACTTCAGCTTTGTCTTTCCACTGTTTAGTTTATTTAATGTTTAAGTTGTTATTATATATTTTATTTAAGATGTGTTTATATAAGATGTATATGATTATTTTTCAAATGCAGATTTTCATAGTCTCACTATTTAGAAGTTATTACAATGCCCTCTTATTGTTTCAACATGTTAAATATAATTAATTTATATTCAATTCTGTATCTCATCATTTCAATGTCTGTTCTTTTTGTGAGTCTGGTTTGCTTTTTGTTGTTTGTTCAAGTGCTATTTCATGACTGATATGATGTGATATTTTCTTTTTAATTGTGGGAACTTAACTTTTTTGATTGTGGTTGTTCCAGTAGGCCTGAATTGAAAATGGTTTCTCTAAATGGGGATTTACCTTTGTTTAAACTAAGTTCCTGGAGTCACTAAAAATTAAGCACCCTTTAAAAATAGCTTTTAGCTTGGGGTTTTTAGATTTCATATAAATAGCATGATTTCTAGCCCAAATAATACATGAACACTAGTTTATGCTTACAAAATGGCAATGAGGACTTTCTGCCCTCTATCCTAAGTCAAGAAACTAATAGGCAAATTTCAACTCCATCTTCTTGTGTGGGTTTTTTTCCCTCCTACTTTACTCTTTGCTCTCTGTTTACGGGAGGATCTAATCTAACATGTATTCTCGAAAGCAACTATAGGCTTGGTCTCCTGCTTTCCATGAAAGAATGGAGCTATATGACATAATGGTTTGGCAGGTGGTCCTAAGACCATTGCTTATTTCAATGCTTGGTTAACTCTGGAGTCAAGAGTCTAGATATTTTCAACCTTTGGGTATAGCCATTAAAAAAAAAAATCCAAACTCAGCTATATATTTAAATATTTAAAATATATATTATACTCCCGCACCTGAAATGTTTTGTGTGACATTTAGTTGTGTCATACTTTCATACAAAGTTTTTGTTTTCTTTTTTGAAAAAGAAGTAGTCATAAAGTGAAAAGCCAGTATTAAAACTTGAATTTATGTTGAATGGTTTGAAGAAATTCACTAGCTCTTTTTTTCTTTTTAAATATTTTTATTATTTTATTTTATTTATTTGTTTTTAGAGCAAGGGAAAAGGAGAAAGAAAGGGAGAGAAACATTAATGTGTTGTTGCCTCTCAGGTGCCCCCAAACTGGGAACCTGGTGTGCAACCTAGGCATGTGCCCTGACTGGGAACCGAACCAGCGACACTTGGTTCACAGGCTGATGCTCAATCCACTGAGCCACACCAGCCAGGACTGAAATTCACCAGCTCTTAACTACTGGTTTATACAGTCACACTTATGGTGACAAAAACATTTTGTTAATAATAACTTGAAAACTATTTTCTAATTGTATTACTATTATTTAAATTTAGGAAGATAAGGAGATACGACATGTTTGTTTTGAAGTATTGCAGAGAGGAAGGACCCTTAAGAATCTTGATGTAGCTGAAAGTTTTAAACTTTTCCCAATTTGCTGACCACAGGAGAACAATGCACTTAGAACTACTACCTGACCAGAGAAAACCAAATCCATATTTTAATTCTGAGAATAAAATTTTTATCTTGAGTGTTTTTGGCCTTATTTCACTTAGAGTGGCTTAGCTTTGGTGTACTTAATGTGTAGAACAAAGGGAAAGGATGAGGATGATTTTACCCAGAAAGTCTGAATATCTTACTCCTTTAAAACTGACATTATTAACTTTAAGACTGAGTATCATTGTACTGGTTTTTAAGTATTTTCAAATGTTTGTGTTTATTTCCCTATTTGTGAAAAAAAGAGATTACTTATAAAATAGAAATTACTTTGGCTGTAAAGAAAGAGAAATTAGCTTTTATTCTAAAGAAATAGCATGTATATCCGATTTTCTTTAAAGCAATTTCAGATTACTGGATATATTTATAATGGGCGGCAATTTTTAATTATTGAAAATAATAGCTTCATGTTTTTATTAGTTCCTTGGTTTAATAGGCCATTCAAATAATGCTTTAACTAATAGTTTTATTGTTTTTAGTGAGAAGGAAACAATATTTTGCTATAACTCAATAAAATCATATTGCCTCTTAATGATCTGTCATCAATGAGTTTTTGTCTTCTCATTTTACATAGTATCTGCTATTTAGAAATCAGAAAAGTACTATTTTTATAGAATCTATCCTAAAATTCTAGTTTGTTTATATAGCTATCATTTGATGCTTTATTCTGTATTGTCTTTTAGAATGTCCATATTTTTAGCTTGTGCTAGTTTAATAGAAACCATACCATTTGGTCTAGAAGAAAAAATATTTGTATTTATTATTTGCAAAGGTAAAATGCAAAACTACAGTGAATTATTTTATAGCTTGGATTTAGTGGCTTATTTTTTGTCATTGTTGTGATAAAATAGCTTTGTAAATGTCTGTCTCTCTTAGAGAGTGTGCACCCTGGGGTCAGTATGGGCAGGATTGGACATACCCATTGCTTTTGTCCAGGTCAAAACTTAGTCAGTGTATCTCTAGGGGAGACTCTGAATCTCAGTTGTTTTGAATAAAATGTAACTTGGATTCAGGTTTCATTTCACTTGATAACAGTCATAGTATCATAATAAAATTTTGATAATCTACAAGATTGCTAAAATACACAGGTTTTTATCTCAATATTTGTTTCTTCTTTTGTGAACTGTCTCACTTTTAATAGAGCTCACAAAAATGTTTTTCTTCAAAGAAAGAGATACATCAAAATTATAGTGGTTTTAAAAACACTAACACTTGATCGGTTTGGTTCCTAAATTCTTTCCTTTGGAAAAGCACAAGTTTTTGGAATGATGGGGGAATGTAGAACAAAGTTATCATAAACCAGAACATAGCAGCATGCATTTAATAATGTAAAGAAAGTGAGCTCAACTAAAATACAGCCCTTTTGAACAGAAATAGAGTTCAAACTGGCACACTCATGGCCATATTTCTTTATTATAGTGGCTGGAGGTAGAAGAGAGAAAGTGGGAGGAATATTATGAGCATATCACACCATAAATTGAAATGCGAACTCCAATGTTAATAACCTTTAAAAAGACTTAAGAGATTGGTCCTTTGGCATTTGATTTTTCCATCTTTCTTCTTCCTCATGATTTCATTGGCTTTTAACATTGGCTTGGTTTCAGAATTACTAGGGTAATTTTTAAAATTAAATATGATACTCTAGTATTATAGAATGAGAATTTTTAGGATATCTGCATTTGTAAAAGCTCCCATAGTTATCATAATTGTGGAGCACTGGTCCATTTTCTGTTAATACCACCTAAAATCTCTTGTGTTTATAAATGAGTTCATGTCAAAAGGGCAATCAATTCACAATATTCCACCTTCCAGTTAACTATTGATCTAACCTACATACATAAGATCTTGCCAAAGAGATTAAATACACATTTGTAAATAATCTCCAAAATAAGGACTGCACTGAATTTGTGATTAATTCTGATGTCTAAAGAAATATAGGCGAGGAAAATCATAGTCCTGACTTTGAAAGTGTGCAACCCAAATGCTTCATCGAGGATTAAGAGGTATCCATTGATCATATCAAGTTTCTATACCTTTATATGAAAATTTATTGTTCTTGTTATTTTTTGAAGTAGAAAGCAAAATAGTTGTTTACAAAACATATTTGTGACCTTTATACAGAGCCCAGTTTAATAGGAACCTTATGAAGAAAATGTACTTTTTAGTATAGCTCTGTATATTTGGAACTCAGTCAAGAAAGAAATACATTCTGGGAAAAAATATTAACTCATATGCAAATACATTTCAATTTTCTTCTTTAAAAATGTTTTCAGCTGGAACTTGTTAGCATTTCAAGGGTGAGAAGTCACTCACTAATTAGTACTGGAGGTGGTGAGTGAAATGTGTGTATATATGTGTGGGAGGAGATAAAAATTAAAGGAGAGTAGACTTTTTCTTTATTTAATTCCCATGTTCCCACACCACTTTTCTCAGATTTATTTTTCTTTGTGTTAACTTTTTTTAGATACATTAATATGACTTGATTTTTTTTTCTACAGAATCTGATGTTCGTTTATTTATTTGATTCACAGATAACACAGAACTGCTTTGTTCTTCTCTCATTTAAGTTACAGGCTTACTGAATCTTTGATAAATTTAGTCTCTTTTCTCTGAAATTTTCTCCAGATTTTTGAATGTGTAATAGATCTTTTAGAACTAATATAGTTTACTACCTCAAAAAATTGCACAATGACAAGATGGAGGAAGTTTTTTTTTTTTTTTCACCCTTCTTCCTCAGATGGAGGAAGTTTTGATGACTTTTAGAACGGGTTCAGAAAATCCAATGGGGGATTATCTTTTAAACTATTTAATTTTTTTAAAAAAGGGATGCCAGCTAGACCAGCAAACAAATAAACCAACAAAAAACTAAGTGTGTGGTGAAGGTGAAATAGTAAGAACTTTTACGCATTGTTGGTGGGATTGAAACTTTGGAAAATTTTTCCAGTCTCTAGTAAAGCTAAACATACAAATACTCTATGATCCGGTAATCCCATTCTTATGTATACATTCTCCATACATTTCTGCTTATGTATACCAGAATGTCTAAGATTTTTCAAAGCTTCCTTGTAGTGGGTCAGATATATGTGTTCCAAATGTCCATCAAAACGTCAACATTCAAATGAATAAATCAATTATGATATAGTCAGGCATTGGAATAGTATGCAACAATAAAAAATTAAACTACAAATATACAGAAGAATATGCATCAATCCTTTAAAGATATAAGACTGAGCAAAAAACATACATGATGGACTATATTTGATATGAATTGAATTACATCAATAATAGGCATATTCAACCATAATTTTGGTATACATAATTATAAAATAAAACCTTAAAGAAAGTCAAAGAAGTAGATATGCATTTCAGGGATATTGTTTACAGCTGTAAGGACGAAGGATTTATATTTAAGAAGGGACAAGTCTGGGATTCTATTATATTAGCTTTTACCATGAGTGCAGATTGTGTTGCTGTTTATTTCAATAGTTCATTAAGGTGTACATTTGTTTAGTGTACATTTTTTCTATGTATAGTTGGCCCTTGAGCAACATGGGTGTTAAGGTCATCGACCCCCTCCCCCCATAAAGTTGAAAATCTCCCTATAACTTTTGACTCTACAATTGGTCCTGCACATCTGCGATTCAATCAACCACTAATGGAAAACAGTATTTTCCATTTGAGGTAAGAAATCTGTGGTTACGAATCTAAGGTTGTGAATCTGCAGTTGAATATAGGAGGTTGGGAATCTCTGGTTGGGAATGCAAAAATACTGTTTTTCATCTACATTTGATTGAATCTTTGGATGCAAATTCCACAGATATGAAAAGCTGACTGTATTTAATCTGCCTATAAGTGGACCTGCTCAGTTCAAAACCCTGTTGTTCAAAAGTGAGCTGGATATTTGATAATTTTATATTATTTTATCTTTAATTATATTTTATTGATTATGTTATTACAGCTGTCCTAATTTTTTCCCCTTCGTCCTCCTTCACCCAGCACCCCCCACTCCCTCAGGAAATCCCCACACCATTGTTCATGTCCATGGGTCATGCATCTTAAGTTCTTCGGCTGCTCCATTTCCTACACTGTACTTTACATCCCCATGGCTATTCTGTAACTACCTATTTGTGCTTCTTAATCTCCTCATCTCTTCATCCATTCCCCTACATCCCCCTCCCATCTGGCAACCATCAAAATGCTCTCCATATCCATGATTCTGTCTCTGTTATTCTTGTTTGCTTAGTTTGTTCTTTAGATTCTATTGTTGATAGATATACATTTTTGACATTTTTATTGTTCATAGCTTGATCTTCTTTTTCTTAAATAAGTCCCTTTAACATTTCATATAATAATGGTTTGATGATGATGAATTCTTTTAGTTTTTCCTTGTCTAGGAAGCTCTTTACCTGCCTTTTGATTCTAAATGATAAAATGATAGCTTGGCTGGGTAGAGCAATCTTGGCTATAAGTTCCTGCTTTTCATGCCTTTGAATATTTCTTGCCAATACCTTCTAGCCTGCAAAGTTTCTTCTGAGAAATCAGCTGACAGTCTTATGGGAATTCCCCTAGAAGTAACTAACTTCTTTTCTCTTGCTGCTTTTAAGATTCTCTCTTTATCTTTAACCTTTGGCATCTTAATTATGTTGTGTCTGGCAGTGGGCCTCTTGCATCCATCTTGTTTGGGACTCTCTATGTTTTCTGAACTTACATCTCTATTTCCTTCACCAAATTAGAGAAGTTTTCTTTCACTCTATTTTAAAAATAGATTTTCAATATCTTGCTCTTTCTCTTTTCCTTCTGGCACCCCTATGATGTGACTGTTGGACCTCCTGAAGTTGTTCCAGAGATTCCTAATCCTCTTCTCATTTTGGATTCTTTTTTCTTCTTCTTGTTCTGACTGGTTGTTTTTTTTTTTTTTTTATTCCTTATGTTCCAAATCATTGATTTGATTCTCAGCTTCATCCTCTCTACTGTTGCTCCCCTGTAAGTTGTTCTTTATTTCAATTAGTGTATCCTTCATTTCTGACTGGATCTTTTTTATGCTGTTGAGGTCCTCGCTAAGTTCCTTGAGTACCCTTATAACCAGTCTTTTGAACTCTGTATCTGATATATGGCTTATCTCCATTTTGTTTAGCTCTTTTTCTGGACTTTTGACCTGTTAATTCATTTGGGGTATGTTTCTTTGTCTCCTTATTTGGGCAGCCTCCCTGTGTTTGTTCCTATGTATCAGAGCTGCTATGACTCCCTGTCTTGGTAGCATGACCTAATGTAGTAGGTGTCCTGGGTGTCCTGTAGGGTCCAGCTGCTAGGACTGGCTATGACCACTTACCATCAACATCTGCCCTCTGTGGAGAATCAGCTGTGCAGGGATAGGTTAGTGGTGCTCTGATGTGGTCTGTAGCTGTCCATTGGGTGCGCAGGCCCTGGTGTTTCCTGGGTGGTGTAGGCCAAGTTCAGCCCCCACCTGTGTTTTGCCCAGGGTCACCCTGCCTAATCTATAAAGCAATTTGAGATGGCTGCTACTTGTGTTGGGCTTGGAGATTCCCAGGCGAAGCCAAGCTGTGAACCTAGGCTGGTTGCTGCTAGTGCCAGGCCTAGGGCTCACTGAGGCCAGCTGTTGCTTGTTTGAGAGGATTTAGAAAGTTGTAAAGTATGAGCCAAAACCAGCCATTCATATGGGAAAGCAGCTTGGGTGGGTTAGTAAGTTGGATGGGGCAGAGTCTCTGGGGATCTCCAAGGCATGTCAAAAGTGTTAGCCAGGTTGATGGAGTCTCAGATACTGCACCAGCCTGCCCGCTCTGAGGAGGGAGGGCCAACAAAAGGGACAATGGTCTCTGCTCACCTTGATGCCAGACACCTCAGCCTCCTCCTGTATGACATTGATGCCCCTCAAGCTGCCACCCCAGCACAGCAGCCTAGAGGGAGTAAATCTGAGTAGGTAAGTTCGTTTATGAGGAACGACTTGGGACTTCAGCAGTTTCTTCCACCAACTCAGCCCCTGCTGGTTTTTACAGTCAGAAGTTATGGGGACTTACTTTCCTGGCACTGGAACTCTGGGTTGGGGGCCTCCTGTGCGTTTGGGATTCCTCACTCCCAAGATATCCCTCCAGAATTTTTATCCACCACATGTGGATGTGGGACCAGCCCATTCTGTGTCTCTGCCTCTCCTACCAGTGTGGATGAATGTGGCTTCTTTTATTCCATACTTGTCAGATTTCCATTCAACTTGATTTCTGGTGGTTCTGAGAAATGGTTGTTTTATATTTCAGTTGCGATTTTGATGTGGCTGTGCAAAGATGTGACCCATGGCTTCCTATGCTGCCATCTTGACTGGAAGTCCTATATTTCATAATTTTAGAATAAAATCTTGAACTATTTTTAAAAAGGGCATTAAGGAACAACTACAAGTGTTGATGTGCAGAAAGTTTCAGGGTTTGACTTAAATTTATAAAAGAAAGGACAGCTTCTGCTACTTGCATTTACCCTTTACTCATCATCTGTGTCTTATTATTACCACAGGATGAGGCAAGCTATGGAATGCTGAGGAGACCCCTACAATAATTTCAGGGGATGAAATAAGGTTGGATAGAAAGCCTTAAATCTGAATCTCATTACTTGGGCCAGGGTAAGTCAGATACTTCCTGGCACTATAGCACAGTTGTGTGTGTGTGTGTGTGTGTGTGTGTGTGTGTGTTCATATGTTAATTCTATTCTAGTGTAATGAGAGAAGTGCTGGAATTCAGCACCAGCCAATACCTAGTGTGCACTTCAACCCCTGAGCATAATGAATGTAAAATGCTTGTAGCAATAGATAGATTGAAAGAAAAATTCCTTCATCTTGGCATGCTAGAGATTTGCAATCACATTTGGATTCTCAAAGTGCTGCTTGATTGTAGATTAATGTGTGGGAGGATTGACCTTTCTTGCAAGAGCTTTTGTTTTTGCACTAAATGTGTGAAAAACAAATTTCAAATAGCTGCCCTATTGCACTTCTCTTGTGATTCATATTATCACCCTTTTAGATTTCTCAGCAGTAAAGGCACTCATTAAACTCACCGGGGCTTTTTTCTTCTTCCCATCCTCCACACACTTTTGTTTTTCTTACAGAGGACAGGATTTTCTACCAACAGAGAGCTTAACTTCTTCACATTTCTCATAGTGTCAGTGTATGATTTTCTGATGGACTTGTGTTTGGGTTCCAAGGATGTTCATTTTAGACAATAAAGGAAGCTTTTGGGGATACTTTGTCTAGAGGTTCTTCTCTAATTCGGGGGTTAGGGAAGTAAAGCTCATATTTTATTTCTTTCAGCCTAGAATTTATTGGTGATATATTTTCTAAAAATAGATCTTTCTTCAGTCTTGGTTTTTTCATAATAAATGTTTCCTATGTGTTGCCTTGTATATGAATGTGACCGTTTTTCTTGTATAAGTACCAAATTGCAAGAGTAGATTTGGGTTTTGGTCAAATTCTTAACTTTCTTAAAATTATTAAGAAAATGAATGAGAAGTGATCTCACTGACCTACACTTTGAAGAATCTATGAGAAAAAAAAATTATCTAAACTACTTTCCACACCATGCTGTATTTCCAGTGTGGTTCACTTTATCTTAAGTGCTGTTTTGACTTGAGGCTGGAAGGGAGTGTGGGGAAAGCAAATACCAGTCTCCCAAATCAGGGTCAAGCAATTGCTGATTTTAGATTCCTGAGGTTCCTCTGCATTTTATGTAGTCTAGGATATAAGTAATTTTATTTTCCATGATGCATGTTGTGTTTAATCTCATTAACAGCCTTGATATTTATAGTTGACTTGAACTTATTTTAAATATTTGAAAGATACTTAAAGAGCATTGAAAACTCCCTACTCAATAGTAATGAATGCCAACAGAAGAATCAAATATTCATAAGAAATCATTCAGCAAATTTCATTAACTAATAAACTATAATATATCCCCATAGTAAGCTTAGACATTTTGAAATTAAGTGGTATCTTTTTCTGTCTCATAGAAACTTGTTTTTGAAGTCTGGGACAGGACAAATGGGATGTAAAAAGGCATTAAATTTTAATTCTCAGGTTAAATATTCTTACGTAGCATTTCTGAAGGTAGGCTTTCTGCTTCAATGTTTCATTGTATTATTCACACAGTTTTAAGAGCACACCAAACAGTATATTATTCCAATAAGTATGTATTCAGTTTTTTTTGGAAGCTTTATATTTGAAAAACAATTTGTTTCTTTTATAAGGCTGACTTATAAAAGAAACATCCTCTTAGTTGTTTTTTTTCTTTTCATAAAATACTTGGTAAGAGATTTTGTCAGTTACCCTGCGTTTAAAAATGGCCCCTTTTTCCTGAAGAGTCACATAGACAAGAGCACATACAGCCTAAATTGTCCTATGAGCAGATTGATGGTGCATTTGAACCATTAAAAATCATCTCACAGGGGATTTGTAGAGACTCTTATTCAGAAAGTAGATAGAAATATGCACATTTTTCAGTGTCACTGGGGAGTCTGAGCGAAATGCCATCCAACTTGACTGGGTGCCAAGAGCAATCCACACTTTTGCCATCTGGTAGAATATGAGACTAAGTAACCAACTTCCTATGAGATCCTTTAGCTGCTTTCAAAAAGCTGCCTCCCTGGATGGTGGCCTTTGTCATCTGTAAACTTGTCTTCCTTAGAGAGGAGACAGGTGATCTGCCACACTCATCAGGTTGTAGTTAATCCTGGCTTCATCAAAGTTTTTCAAAGTTGAAACTAAATGCTGAGTGACTCATTTGGAACTTTTTCAACAGAAACGTGGAAGATAAAATGTGGACCACAGAAGAGAGGGGCAAAACCAGGGAGAATTCATGTGTATTTCAACATCAGTTGAATCACACTTGAAACGTGCAAAAAGATTTAAGTCCTACGTTGAGTTAATGACAGACATTGGGAGATGCAGAAATATATATGATGTAGGGAGAATGGTGGGGTAAGGGGACTTAGATAAGGTAGGGAGATGAGATATAGACTCAGAAGATCATCTTCTAACCTTGCTGACATAAACTTTGTTATTTATGAATACAAAGGTACTTGAAATGATGGCTCCCATGCCATGATTCAGTCTGATTTTGCTGGTCAGTGCATATACAGGGCATGCTACACAGGAACACACAGCAAGTTTGCAGTACTGTTGGGATGTAATGTGGTAAGTAGTCCTGTTGAGGCTATCCTTGTTGGGGCTCTCCTTGTTTCTGTTCCTGTGTTTATCTGCATATATTTAGATATCAACACACACACATCTACACACATACACACACAAAGAAAACACTTGGTGGTGACTCACAGGGATTTTCCAGATGCTAAAGAAAAGTAGGCAGAACACACATTCATACTATTTGTCATATTTGTCTGTAGCAGGGTGGCTGAGCCACAGGTCTGCTCTGTGCTTGGGGATGCATTTTGGGTGGTCTGTGTGAGGTGAGAAGTGCAGGTAGACTGGTGATCCATCTCAGCCTATGAAGCTGACTAATAAATAATCCTCTTGTAACCAAGTGTTGAACTCTATCCAGGTCTACGGAAGGCTAGCCTATTTCCCCTCCAGGAGTTCAAGGCTCAAACAAGTTTCTCTTTGCTTTCTATAATGCATGAAGGACTTTAAATAAAACTGCTGAGAGCTAGTTGGCACCTTTATCAGGAAGGAAGTGCAGCAGGTCCATCAAAAGATGCTTACCCTCTCTGCCCTCTGTGATGTATGGGCCCCAACTCAGTAGAGAACAATCTGGCAATGAAGTAGGCATTTTGGCGGTGAGGATGCCAATGATTAGATGGAGGGCCTGTGTTTAGTTTCCTCTGCCACAGGCCCTGGCCCCCCTGCTGGCAATTCCAGAACTGCTTCCTTTCTGCAATTCTATGGCTACAAAACTGAGATCTAGTAAAAACGGGAAGAGACAAACCATTCATCCCCCTACTTTATATGGTAGCAGGAGAAAGTTGAGCTTGACTATGGGGGTCTCATTGGATGCTGTTCTTCCTTGGAGCTACAGAAGATGCTTGATTTTGAGTCCTCATCGACTCTGTAGTTTTGCCTCTTCTAGTGCCGGATCTTTAGAACAATCCAAAGTTAGTCAGTCTTAAGCAAAATCTTGAAATGAATGACTTTTGTTTGGGGGGCTTGCTGCTCCTTTATATTTAAATTTTTAAAATGCCTTTTACTCTGTGTGGTGCCACCCCAGTTTTTCAGATGACTAATCATTTCATGTAGCCAGGGATCTCTCCTCAAAGTGGCCAAAAACATCAGATCACAAAACCACAGCTCTTTTAGGATACAAAGGTAGCTAAAATTCTCTCCTTGCCCTCTTTCTCCCCCTAGAGTTGTGTAGCCACAGCTCAGGAAATGGAAGAAACCATGCAACCCTGAGTCTATGCAGAGCAGGGCTGTCTGTCTCCTATCAGTTGCCACTCAGCCCCATCTTGCTAAACATTACACTTGATCTCAGTTCATTCTCTGTATGTCTGTTGTCTCACCCTTTTTTTCCTCGGTAAGTTTTTCTTTTTATTTTCATTGCTTTGAGAGAGAGAATAGGAGAGATTAGGAGAAATTGATGGGTTGCCTTCTTGTACATGCTTGGACTGGGCATGTGCCCTGACTGGGAATCGAACCCATGACCTTTCTGTCTACAGGACAACACTCCAACAAACTAAGCCACACTGGCTAGTGCATTTTTGTTGTTGTTGTCCTCTCTCCTCTCCTAGCATTCTACTGCCTCCCTGATCTCCATTCTCTGTATTTTTTCTATTTTCACTGGCCAGTTCAGATCACTGCTGTTCCTTAGTCTGTTTTGCCTTAGATTATACAAGATAAACTAGTCACAGATGTGTGTAGGAAAAGGCTCTTTAACTTTCAAGAGGGGACGGATGTACCCTGCTCTGTTTCTAGGGTACATGTTTTATTTATTATTATTAATTGATATTTCTCTACCTTTGGCGGCTATTTGCACCCATGTATTTAGCCACTTAGTTAGGTGGAAGTGACTGATTTTTTTTCTAGTTCAGGTCCCTTATCCTCCCTCCATTAATGTTTCATCAAAACTGGAATAGGAGTGGAAAGCTTGAGGGTTTCAAGGCAGAGCTTTTGGGATGGGTGCATTCAAAAGGGAAGTCAGAAGAAAGATTGAGGGCTCTGTGATGGTTAAGATGTCTGTCCAAGCCAGCAGAATAACAGCCAATAGCCTATGTTCATTGAGCACATGCTATATACAAAACATTGTTGAAAGCACTTTACATAATACTGATGTAGGAGGTAGGCATGGAGAACTCTACTTGTACTATATGAAGTCCTTAGTTTCTGCCTTTATTTCCCTAAGGATCTTTGTAAAATTTCCTTTCCATGATTTCAAATTCTTCTTACCTGAAATATGAGGCTAAGGATATATCCATGCCTTGGACAAGGTTGAGAAAGTCGCTATTACAGTGGGATGGTGTTCCCATGAAGGGTAGCTTCAATTGCAGCATTAAAGAATTAAATTAGGCAATAAAAATGAACCTTTCTCTATGAAAATATTATTTTTAGTATTTCTGAAGATGTCACAGGAAGAATCATCCTTTGGTAAAAATTGAATTTGTCTAGAGTCCAGTAGCCATGGGGAAATTGGGGAAGAATCAGTACCCGTGGAGCAAAGTTTCTATGGTGCTGGGTGGGCGGTGCTAGGGGTGAGGTGTGGGCAAACAAATGTTGCTGCCTGCGGGCTGGACTTTATTCTGGCCACTCTCAAAACAAAGTGCTTCTTCCAGGCATATTCTTGGGAGATATATTCATTTGTGAGGGAGGAGAACATTTTTTAGATGGTCAGAAGTATGCAACAACCTCTTGTTTTTTGAGAAATGGTGTATCTTAAAATATAAAAATGAAACAAAAATAAACAGAAGCTTAAAGTACATTTAAAATGTAAGATTTTTTCCCCACCTGATAGAAAGTTGATTCTCTTGGCCTCTATGGAGATGTTTTGATGTCCCCCTCTTCTTTTCAAAATAACCTTTTATATTCTAGTGCTTGCAAAAAATACCTTTTGATTCTCACTTGGCCTCTTCCACTGAATTGGAAAATTTGGTTCCATTCTCTTAGCAGGTAAATAGCCTTAAAACCATTCATGGTTCTGTCAGGGTAGAGAAGAGCTGAAAAGCATTACATATGTTCCAAGTTAAGAGAGGCCAAGCTTTCACTGTTTTCAAGTGGTTCCCTCCCCTCCCTTCTTCTGTTAAGGGCTCCACCACAATGGAGCTTTAATCAGCTTCATTGATTTAAAGCTAATTTGCACTTGGCTTCAAGGTTAAGGTCCACAGCACAGTCTGAAGACCTTTAAATCAGAAGTCAGAGCGAAAAGCCTTAGGTATATCATATTGTCTGCTGTGCATAAGAATGACAGCTCTTGATGGTTGTGAATTAACTATTGAGAAAAAAGGCACAAAGCCAGTTTTTCTTCTGTGTTAATATAACCTCTGCTAGCTGAGTAACACAGCATTGCTACTAACATTTCTGCTTCATCATGTAAATTGATGAAGTTGGCTGAAAATACTTTGGTATTGTGATGTTTGCAGCCATCAATTTCTGCTTGGTTTCAGTTGGATTTCAACCTAATTGCCAAACTGATTCCATCTGTAATAACTTTTAACATTTATTTTTCCCAAAGGGAAAAAAAATGTCTTGTCTGTATTCTGCAATGAAGAAGGTGATGAAATATTCAGTGTATGTCTCCAGTCTGACTAAATTCTTTTGTTAACTTTACCAGATAAACTATAAAATATTAACCAGGCTCACTGTTTGAGCATGTGCAGATGGCATAATATTTACCAGACATATTTTCAATACACATTTAATTTTATAAATTAAATTAACTATTACATGGCTAATTCTTTCCTCTCTTTTCCAGATTGACGCAACAAGCAACAGTGGTGTTGGCTGTATGTACTACACTAGAACATTTGCAGATAATTACATAAATGTAGCAGTGTATATAATAAATAACATTTCCTGCAAACTTAACCACATGAAATCAAATCAAGCAGAAATAATGCTATTTTCTGAGCAAAATTATGCTGAGTAGCAATGTGCGGGTTCTTTACTCTCTCTCTCTCTCTCTCTGTTTCTTTCTCTCTCTCTCTCTCTCTCTCTCTTTTGGCAGCTCAGTTCTTCACATTTTCTGGAACATTTAAATAGGTAAGTTAATTTTCTCTATCTCTCTTATCCTTCATATAACTGGCCTTAAATATCCATAGCCATATCCTCTCTGCTATCCCCAAATATACTAATTTAAATACCCACATAATACTTCACTTCAAGCAGATTTTCTCGGAATGTAGTTTGGATGAAATCAAGGCCAAATTCTTAATCATGGTATAAAGCTATTTCTAATTAAGAACATGTAAACCCCCTTCTAACTAATGAACACAAGGCTTGTTTATTGATGAGCGGGTAAAATATCTAAATAGGTCTGCCTAACTGAGCACAGATTCTCTACAGAGCTATTCTTCATTCAGTGCCATCAAGGATCTTATGATCTAGCTATTAAGGAGAAGAACATGAAAGGAAGCAGTTATAATCCAGTGTGATACATGTTGTAATAGAGGAGCACTGCAGAGGTTGGAGAAAGAAGGGTGGATGGCTAATTCTGGGAGTCAGGGATAAAGTGATGGAGGAGATAATTTAGCCATGATTTAAATGGTTGTCCATGTGTACAAGGGCGTACAGAATAGAAAAGACACTAGGCAGGGAGAACAGCCTATAGGAAGTGACGAATGTTTGAACGCCATGGCCGATGTGTGAAAATGCACACAGTATAAAGGAATAGTGTGAGAAGGAGGTTAGAAGAGGAGGGTAGTTGCAGCCCAGACTCCAGAGGAGGTATAACAGGTCCTGTTGATGTCATGATTCTATCTATGGTCCATGCAACCATAAGATTAGGACTGCTGGAAAATATGTGACAGCAGGCAAAAAAGAAGCATTGGACAGGACAGAGACAAGTATGGTGACTGAATTCCTTGAGGTCCCTAGAAATTGCTTAGAGAACTGCATATTAGGAGCAGAATGGAATTCAGCTCCAAGTGGGATGAGGAGAACACTGTTTTCAAAACAATTCATTTTGAATATGAGACCTTATTTTGTACAATGAGTTGATGGATAGGGACTCAACAGCTACAGGCATGAATCATATTCAAGTTTTTACCAACTCTGAAGCTGTGAAATCATATAATCATGCTTCACTATGCATTCATCCCCCACCGCCACCATTAATTGATTGTGTAAACATAATTACTTGAATTGTTACATAGTGTAAAATGATCACTCCCAAAAAAGAGCAAGAAATTCTATCCATGACCAGGAGTTTGTGGTTAAGCCCAGGAAATTTAAGCCTTTCTAAATGCAGAGACTAATGTGAGTATTATGAGGACCGGAAGTGAATGAGGATTCCAAGAGCTTTTACTGGAGTTGGGTACACAAAGCACAAATACATCACAGTTTAAATAACAAAAGTGTTAAATTATTCAAAAGAACATAATTTAGCATTAGATTGCATGGCTGTAGATGCAAAGAGGGTGCTTACAACACTGAAGCATTATCACTGCATGTACATTTTTCAGAATGTATCAGTTCATAGTAATGTTGACAACCCACTTCAATTTGTTCATGTAAGTTAGACATAAAACACATGTTTCATAGATCAGCAGAGACAATAATGATGGGTTATTTCACGTGAAGAAAGGGAGATGAATCTACAAAGACTCTTGTGTATTGGAAGTCCAACAAAAAACTGAGTTGAAGCTAAAATTTGTTCACACAAAGGCGCAGGGACACACACAAGGATTAAATTTTCAAAAAAGCAAAGAATAAGTTTGGGGAAGCATTGTTTCAACATCACTGCTTATTTACAGCATATTACATTAAAACATTAGTTTTTAATTCCCAATTTAACTAATATAATCTCCCACTACAACATTTAATGTACAGAACATTATTGGCACCATCATCATTATCATCCTCAAGGGCAGGGAAAACTATGCAGAAGACAATGGTCAGCACCCATAGACTCCCCTTTTAACTCCTCTGCTTTAGCCATGGTTGCCTGCCTACTTGGGACTCAGACATATTACCATCTCCCTTACAATCCTCTGTGGACAGCTGCTTTAGGAAAAACAAACAAATGGATTCACATTGAGGTGCTAAATGTGAGAAAATTAATTTTAACTCTCTCTGTGCAGAGCATTCACATTATTACTATGGGCAGAGCCTTTAACTAAAGAAAGGGCATTGACTTGCATGTTGAGGCTTCAGCTAGTTCAAAGAAGGAACAGCACAAGCAGAGGTTGATTTTTCCTTCAACCCTGAGCTCACATGAAGGACATAGTCATCTGCTGTCCCTTCATCATTTCTTATCTGTATTATGACAATAGCCTTCTGGTTGGTTTTTTTCATTTTTAAGCCTTTTGCCATAACAGGACCTAGTGAACTGAAAAAATAAGCATATATCACAAAATAATATTTTAATTGCTACCTCATTCAGAATTCTTGAGAGTTTCTTTCTAATTGTCCATCAGGACAAATTGGAATGCTTCAACCTAATGATAGCTGAAGTTTCTTCTTCAACTAGTTAAATAACCCATCTCATTCTAACTCATTTCTCTACACTGTCCAAGCCAACATTTACCCACTAAATCCCAAAGTTTCCCTATATAGTCGTGGTCTGCATAATGACAAAATGATTACCTGTATATATGACAGTGGGCTTATAAAATTATAATGTAGTTGAGAAATTCCTATTACCTAGTCACTTCATAGCCATTGTAACATTGCAGTGCAAGGCATGACTTAAGTGTTTGTGGTGATGCTGGTGTAAATGAACCTACTGTGCTGCCAGTCATATAAAAGTATAGCATATACAATCATTTAACATACATGCTTCGTGATGATGATAATAAATGACTATGTTGCTGGTTTGTATATTTATTGTACCATACTCTTATCATTATTGTGGAGTGTATTCTTTCTACTTATTAAAATATAATTTGCTGTAAGACAGTATGTTGTGTTATGGCAGAAGCAGCCTCAAGTATCTCATGTTTATTGTCTCTTGATTGCATCATTTTCTCTGTGCTTGGTTTAATTTCATGCTGTTTTGTTCATCATGGCCCCTAAGCATACAAAATCTACTGCTAATGTCTCTAGGGAGAGGCCAAATCAAGTGATTGACCTGGAAACAAAATTAAGAATGAATAAGGAATACAAAGATGGAAGATCAGCAATGGTACAATACTTGCTCACCAGTCAGGCATGTCCCTTTCCACCATAGCTATAACCTTGAAGATCAAGGACACAGTGACAGAAACTGTTAAAAGATCTGCTTCATTGAAGGCAATGAGACTAATAAAAATTTGAGAAGGGCCTGCATCATACATGAAGAAACTTCTAAAGATCTGAAATGAAGAGCAGACAAAGAGGTATATCCCTCTCAGCACCATGAGGATCATGACCAAAACATAAATTTGTTTGTGATACCGAAAGAAAAAGCTGAACTTGACCACAGTCTTGAATTTACTGCTAGCTCTGGGTGGTTTAATTGATTGAGAATTGTCATTCATTATATAATTTGAAAGTGAGTGTTGAGTCTGCTAATGCAGATGTGAAGGCAGCTGAAGAATCTTTGGAAATTCTAGATCAGTTGATTGTGGAGGGAAATTATTTGCCAGAGCAAATATTCAATATGGATGAACTCTCTCTATTCTGGAAACGGATGCCTGAAAAGACCTTCATCCAAAAAGAGGTCAAGTCAATGCCAGGTTTCAAGCTCTTATGGAAATGATAATAGTGTTGTTTGGGGGCAATATTGCAGGCTACAAATTGAAACCTTTTGTGATGTGGCACAATGAGAATCCCAGGGCCTTCAGGCATATCAGTAAGCGCACACTGCCAGTGTAGTATAGGACCAAACCTGCTTGTGGATGAGGAACTGAGTAATGGGGAGTTGTTGGAATTGGAAAGGGAACACATAGCTGAAGAAAAAGAAGAAAAAAGGAAACTGCAAGAGAAGAAAAAGAAGAGCCACCAAGTAAATTCACAGACATTCACAAGGTCCTTAAAAAATTTGAAAACATGGGACCCAACACCAAAGGTTTTTATTAATAGAAACAAGTATTCATGGTGCATTATCTGCTTACAAATAAACCTAGGATGAAAAAAGAAACCAAGCAAAACAGCATGGACATTTTTCTGAAAAGAATCACACTCTTTCAAGAAGAGCCTCAGGCAAGTCCTTTAGGAGGTGTTCCAGAAGAAGGCACTGTCCTCATAGATGAAAGCTCCATGTGTGTTATTGTCCTGAAGACCTTCCAGTGAGACAAGATGTGGAGGTGGAAGACAGTGATATCGATGATCTTGACCCTGTGTGGGACTATGCTACTGTGTGTATTTGTGTCTTAGTTTTAAGCAAAAAAGTTTAAAATTTAAAAATAAATAAAAGCATATGGAATAAGCTTTATAGGGCAGAAAGAAAATATTTTTGTATAGCTGTACAATGTGTTTTGTTTTAAGCTAAGTGATATTACAAGAGTTGGAAGTTAAAAATGTAGAAGTTTATAAAGTAAAAATGTTTCAGTAAGCTAAGGTTAATATATTATTGAAGAAAGAAACATTAAAAAAATAAATTTAATGTAGCCTAAATATACTATATTTATAAACTTTACAGTAGTGTAATGTGTTAGGCCTTCACATTCACTCACCACTCACTCACTGACCCACCCAGAGCAACTTCCAGTCCTGTAAGCTTTATTTATGGTAACAGTAGGTGTACCATTTTTTATCTTTTATACTGTATTTTTACTGTACCTTTTCTACGTTTAGATGCATAAATATTTTTTATTGTGTTACAATTGCCTATACTATTCAATACAGTAACATGCTGTAGAGGTATGTAGCCTAGTGGCAAATAGTCTATATCATATGGACTAGGTATACGGTAGGCTATCCCATCTAGGTTTGGTAAGTGCACTACATGGTGTTTGCACAATGACAAAATCACCTAATGGCATGTTTCCCAGAATGTATCCCATTATTAAGTGATACATGACTATAGTTTCATGGTTACCATCCTTTTTCCTGTGATCTGCATCTGTTATTTCAGAATTTCAATTTTACTCAATCATCTTTCCTTTCTAACTCTACCCATCCTGATCTCTCGCATTTTCTGTATAATTTCATTGCTTTCTGGAAGTTGTATGAATTGTTATTAGGTATTTCCTGGTGCATTGTTTTAGATGTGCTATTTTTAATATCATTATTAGCTTGCAGTTCTTAGTAAATGTGGAATAACCAACATTATCATGACCGCTTCCTTTTATAGAGCCCTTACTACATGCTGATATCTTATGTACATTATTAATAATTCCACCTGGTAGTGGTCTTTATTCTCACTTCATGAATGAGAAAAGGGAGGAGAAGAGAGATTAGGAAACTAAATATAGCTAGTAAGTGCAGAGCAGGGATTTTAGTCCTACTCTCTTTGTTGAAACACTGCCTCTCCATCACTTTTGTATTATTCACATGGCACTGGTCTATGTAGGAAAGGGCTTGCTTTTGTTGTCAAGAATTTCTTTCATGAGTCTTGAAAGCCTAGTAAACATGGCTTTTCTAGGACTTGCCCTTTAAAATTAAAAACAGAAGATTTAGATACTATTAATGTGACAGGCATTTCCAAGCACTGCTTAATTCACCTCACATCACTCTCTGGTCACATGACAGTAATATAATTTCACCCGATTATAGCCACAGAAGAAACTGACAACCTGATGCCCAGGGAACTGAGTCCTACAGTTAAATTCTTCAGCCCTCATTTTGAAGATTTATGCTATCATACATATCCCATAGCATCAAACATACACAATTTTTTGTGGTAGTTGTTATATGTTTTACTTATTGACCACATATATATGTATAGTCAAACTTGTCTGGGTAAAGAATAGGATAGACTAGGAAATAAAATTAAAGGAATAAAATGTAACACTTTAATTGCATTTGTGGCCAAGGGACCTACATTATACAGCAACCAGCGTGTAATAGTGTACTTCATGTTCTGTGATTTACCTTGCTGATAATTGCTTTGCACTCCTAATAAATTAACCCACAGAAAATCCATTCATCTGCATCTTCTTTTTATGCAGAGCTAGAGGAAAAAGGACCAGTATAGCAATTTGAGTGGCAATCATGCACTGATTGTAGCAAAGAAAGTAGCATGGTGAGAGTCTTAAGCATTCAGAAAGCATTTCTTTGTAAGAGAAGAGGAAAGAAAAAAGAAGTAAGGGCTTTTGTTAATTAAGTTCATTTTTTTTTTGTATTATATGCTATGGAGAATATATTATATTCTATGTCAAAAATTCTTGTTTAATACTGTACATTTCCAGCCAGATATTTTATATTGATATCATTAATTTATTTTCTTTAAATATTCTTAGAAAATTCTCATTGTTATGTTTAGGATTCCTGGAAAAAAAGACTGTGTAAACATGTTATTGTATTCCTATGGGATTTCTTCCATAAATATCATTTCATAGTAAATCTCACATTTTAAGCTGCTCATTCTTTTGTTAGACTCTGTAATCAAAATAATTTTTTAATATAGTTTCTACTTTTGTTCTAATACTTTATATAGTTTCAATACTTTATGTTCTATCTGTATCTTAATATCACGTAGCTTACTTGGTCCTCATGGTCAACACGGTGGAGTGGGAAGGATGCGGAAGGAGTAAGGAGACAGGATTTCTAGTTCCCCCCTGCTCCTACATTGGATATAATATTGGCCTTATTGTTTTACTTATCTGAAGCTTAGTTTTCTTTATATTAACATAAGGGGGTTATAGGAGATGATTTGTAAGGTCCTTTATAAATTCCAAGATCTGCAGGAAAAAAAATACTGTGTGTGATTAAGGTTCACAGAGTAAATTACCTTCCCAGTTTCATAAAGGTGGGTAGGTGGGAGGAGAAGGACAAGAACTAGTTCTGCTTCAGCAATGTGGCAAACTTAATATCCTGGCCTATCTGACTACAGGGAACAACTAAAAATGGTTGGTAGAATCCTAAAACCTTCAAATATTGGAATTATCAGACAGAGAATATAAAATATATACCATCAATATGCTTAAGGAGATATAAAGGATATTGAAAATGAGCAAGAGTCTTAACAATGAACAAGTAGATTTTTTTTAAATTGAAATAAATTTTAGAAATAAAAATATGCAGTATTCAAAATTAAATATTCAACAAATGGTACAAGTAAGATTACATCTATACATGTTAAGATATATAATTTTATAATATATTTGAAGAGTATTTATAATACAGAATATGAAAATAAAAAATATAATTTAAAATAAATTGGAGTTCTTAAGAAAAGGAGAGAGAAAATAAAGGAGAGGCAATTATTAAACAAATAATGATCAGTAATTTTCTAGAACTGTTTAAGGTCACCAGTCTTCAGAGCCAGAGGCCATAACAAATGCCACAGGATTCTTAAAAGAAATCCACATCTAAAGAGTCAGAGGGTAAATTCATGACATCAGAGACAAACAGAAGATGTTAAAAATGGAAAGAAAAAGATTATATATATAATAGTAAGCAGTCGTCAACAATGCTTTAATAACGATGTACGGTGCCAGGTGAACTTCTTGAAATATTGGGGGATCACTTTGTAAAGAATATGATTGTCTAACTGCTATGCTGTCAACCTGAAAATAATACAAAATAATGTTGAACACAAATTGTGGTTGTAAAATAAAATTAAAAAGCAAGCAGATAAGTAATAGTCAAAAGAAAGTTGAGATAGTTCTATTAATGTCAGATAAAATTGCCATTAAGTTAAATTGTTAACTAGTGTTAAAAGATGATTTTACAATAAAAGTTTCTAGTTAGCCAAGTCTTTCATTACAGTAGGAAATTTAAAATTATATCACTTAGTAATTGTTCGATCAAGTAGATAAAACAATCATTAAAGATAGAGAAAATCTAAAGAGCAGAACTAACAAGTGTTAATCCCATATATATCTCAAGTATTCGTGGAAAAAAATAAGATCATATTCTGGGCCCTAAGATAAGGCTTAACAAATTTCAAAGGATTGAGGTCATTGAGATAATTTTATGGAGCAAAAAACAACTGATTTAGAAACTAAAAATAAACTATAACCAACTACAGATATTTGAAGATCAAGCAATATTTTATAATAAAAGTGTGGGTTAACTGAGACATTATGATTTGACTTTGGGTGGTAGACACGCAATGCAATATACAGATCTTGATATCATAGAATTGTACACTTGAAATCTAAATTATCTTATTAACCAATGTCATCCATGAATTTAATAAAAAATAATAAATTAAATGTATTAAAAACTGAGATATTATAATAAAATTAGAAAAAATACTATATCTCATTACTTATGAGATATAGCAAAATGGATACTTAGAGGCAAGTTTAGAGTTCTATATTTTATATTTAAATATTTTTTAGAGAGAGAGAGACAGACAGAGAAACATTGATTTTTTTGTTTCACTTATTTATGCATTTATTGCTTTCTTCTTGTGTGTGTCCTGCCCGGAGATTAAACCCACAACCTTTGTGTAATAAATGATGCTCTAACCAATTGAGTACCCAGACAGGGCTAGAATGTTTATAGTTTTAAATGCTTACATTAGAAAAACAAACAAACAGAACATTAATGAGATAAGTTTGAACTTATGATTGTACTAGGAAAAAAACTCCATATGACCTAAAAATATTGATCAAATGGAAATTATAATAAACAGGAAACCAAAGCATAATAAAACCCACAAAGCTAGAAGTTTGTTCTTTGAAAAGACTCCATTGGCCAAATTGATCAAGAAAAAAGGAGAACACAAAAATATAATTTAGAAATAAGAAAATATTAGTGCATGGTGTGTAAACATTCAAATATTAACAAACAACATTGTTCCAGTGTTGAAGACATTAAAACTGGAAAAGTTCTCGCGGGAAAAGGGGTCGCGACGTCTGGGTGCAGGGCGGGCGCGCGGGACGTTCAAGCGGTGGCCCGGGCGCTGCAACCGCGATGAGCCTCTGGGCGGACAAGTACCGGCCGTGCTCGCTGTCGCGGCTGGACGCACCTGTTAGTCTACGGGCCGCCGGGGGCCGGTAAGAAGACACGCATCATGTGCGTTCTGCGGGAGCTCTACGGCGTCGGCGTGGAGAAGCTGAGAATTGAACATCAGACCATCACAACTCCATCTAAAAAGAAAATTGAGATTAGCACCATTGCGAGTAATTACCACCTTGAAGTTAACCCCAGCGATGCAGGGAACAGTGATCGCGTGGTCATCCAGGAGATGCTGAAGATGGTGGCGCAGTCCCAGCAGCTCGAGACGAACTCGCAGAGGGACTTCAAAGTGGTGTTGTTGACAGAGGTGGACAAGCTCACCAAAGACGCTCAGCACGCCTTGCGGAGAACCATGGAGAAGTACATGTCCACCTGCAGGCTGATCTTGTGTTGCAACTCCACGTCTAAGGTGATACCGCCCATTCGCAGCCGGTGCCTGGCGGTTCGTGTGCCTGCTCCCAGCCTTGAAGATGTCTGCGATGTGCTGTCTGCTGTGTGCAAGAAGGAAGGCCTGAGCCTCCCCCCGCAGCTGGCCCGCAGGCTCGCCGAGAAGTCCGGCCGCAACGTCAGGAAAGCCCTGCTCATGTGCGAGGCCTGCCGGGTGCAGCAATACCCTTTCACTGCAGATCAGGACATCCCGGAAACCGACTGGGAGGTGTACCTCCGGGAGACGGCCAACGCCATTGTCAGCCAGCAGACCCCGCAGAGGCTTCTCGAAGTCCGGGGCAGGCTCTACGAGCTGCTGACGCACTGCATCCCTCCCGAAGCCATCATGAAGGGCCTCCTCTCGGAGCTCCTGCACAACTGCGACGGGCAGCTGAAGGGCGACGTGGCCCAGGTGGCGGCGTACTACGAGCACCGCCTGCAGCTGGGCAGCAAGGCCATCTACCACCTGGAGGCTTTCGTGGCCAAGTTCATGGCCTGTATAAGAAGTTCATGGAGGACGGCCTGGAAGGCATGATGTTCTGACGGCCCTGCCCTTCTTCCCGGGGGTCCTGGCAGCAGCGCTCACACGCGGCCCCCGTGGGAAGGGCTGCCGGGGAAATAAACGAACGTGGCCTGAAAAAAAAAAAAAAAACTGGAAAAGTTTCCCAAACTACAACTTACCATAATCAACACAGTAACAGATAATCATAACTCTACAACAGTGAAAGAAATTTATTCAGTATTTAAAAGCCTCTTCTCTCTATATGCACCCACCCACATACAGCAAATGAAAATTAATCCACGTGGTTTAACCAATGAAATTTATGACATTCAAGAAATAAATTATTCAAAGTCAGTACAAACTAACATAGGAAATAGAAAAAGTCCCTTCTTGTTCATAGAGATGACTATCACCTAAACACAATATTGAAAAAATGAATCACTCAGTGTGTAAGGAAGATAATACATAACTAAGATGGCATTTTTCCAACTACAAGAAATGTAAGGCTAATGTGTAATTTATCATATTAATAAGAAGTATATATTATCATCTTAATAAAGAGAAAAAACTCATAACATTTATAATTTATTATAAAACTTATAGCAAACTAAAAGTTGATAAAATTCATCTTTAAGAAATATATACAATCAGGTGAAAGAATAAACATATTGTGTTATATCTATACAAAGAATGTAGTCAGCAATAAAAAGGAATGAACTAATACAGGAAACTAATGAACAATACAAACAAATGAGCAAAATTGAACCAGAGGCATGCAGACAAGAAGACTAGCAGTTGCCAGGGGGGGAAGGAGGAGGGAGAGAAAGGGGTAAGGGAAGGGTCTAGTCAAGGAACTGGCATAAATGACCCATGGACATGGACAACGTGGATTGACTGTGGGAGAAGGAGTGCGCTGGGTGAGGGGGGAAGCAATGGGAGAAAAGGTGGGACAACTGTAATAGAAAAACAATAAAATAAAAATAAAATAATAAAGCTTAAATACACACACACACACACACACACACACACATATATATAAAAGGGATGAACTATGGCTAACCCAAGAGCATGGATGGATCTCAAATAATCATGTTTAGAAAGAAGGCAGAAAAAAAAGGACATACTTATGATTTCATTTATATAAATTATCAGTAAATACAAACTACATAATCTGTAGTGACAAAAAGCAAACAGTGGTTTTGGGGGGAGGGAGTACAAATACAGGCAAAAGGGCACAAGGAAATTTTCGGGAGTTTTGGTTGATATGTTTATTATCTTGATTGTGGTGATGGTTTCATGGGTATACAGATATATCAAAATTTATCAGATTGCACACTTTAAATGTGTGCAGCTTCTTGTACTTTAGTTATACCTTATTAAAGCAGTTAAAACAAAAACAAAAAGAAATTTATATCATTTTAGTGAACTAATTCATAGTTAATGGAAAAACATTGGAATTATCTCCTTTGAAATTACAAATATGACAAATATTGCAGACTACTACTATTTCTTTTTTACATTGTTCTAGAAGTTCTGCCCAGCACATTAAAATAATAAATAAGTTTGTAAATATATGGAGTACACATAATTTGTTTGAGTTAGCAAGATAGTTTAGTAAGGTGGATAGATATAAAATCAGTGTACAAAAATCAACATATACATCTATTTATAATTTTAAAAAATTTGGAAAATATTTAGAAAATACACTTTATAATCACCTATAAAGTATAAAGCATTTAGGGAATAAAATCTACAAAAAACATGCATGACTTTTAGGGAGAGAATTGAAAAGTTTCATGGGAACATATTGAAAAAGCCCTAAGTAAATGGCAGACCAGATGATATTTATGGACTGTAAGATTTGATGTCATAAAGATGTAAATTTTAGCAAATTTTCTGTATAGGTTAAAAGCAATTCCAATAAGAATTATAAAATAATTTTCATTGTGATGCTTTGTAAGCTGATTCTAAAATTTAACTGAAAAACTAAAAGCCCAGGATAGCCCAGATACTGTCAAGGATACAACCTAGGTGAAGAAACTTAGGTGAAGAATTAATATAAACAGAATAATTAAGGCAGTATGATATTAGTAAATGGGCTAACAAAGAGCATAATGGAATTAAATGGAGAGCCTTTAAGTAGACCCTCACGTATAGAAATTTAGTTTATATCCAGTTGGCATTGCAGGGCACCAAGGAAAACATAAATTTTTCCATAATGACTCTAGAACTATATCCATACAGTAATATAATGAAATTAGACCTCATATTTCAGACCATATGCGGATATCTATTCCAAGTTGATTGAAGACCTAAATGTGCAAGGTAACTTTTAGAAGATAATGTTGGAGATGATTTTTATGATGTTATTGTAGAGACAGTTTTTTTTAAAAATGAAGCAAAAGCACAAACTAAAAAAAAAATTGATTTTAGTGAAATTGGAACTTTTGTTCATAAAAACATCCCCTAGAGAATGTGAAAATACAAGCCTCTGACTGAGAGAAGATATTTAGCACAGAGAGATAAAAACAAATTTTGGTAGATTTTACATTTTGTTATTTTATGTATCCAGAATAAATAAAAATACATACAAATCAAAATGAAAAAGGCAAACAACTGGCACCGAAGTGAACAAAAGTCTTGAACAGGTACAGAAGAAACTTGGTCTATAAAAAAAAAAGAAAAGATGCTCAATCTTATTAGTTTCAAGGAAATGCAAATTAAAACCACAAAATGAAATACTATTTTATAGTCAGCAGACCCCCCAAAATTAGGAGGTTATCAAAAATAATTTTTGGTAAGTCTGTGGAGCAACCATAACATTTGAACACTGAAAGAGCAGTATATATTTGTATAACCACTTTGTAGCATCATTGGGCATTGTCTAGTAAAGTTGACAATATGCATATCCTATAAGCCAGCCAGTCTACTAGTAGGCATATATTCTAGAGAAATTCTTGCACCAGAAGAAAGATTGAAAGATCTTTAGAATGGTAATTTTTATACTAGCAAACAACAACAAAAACAACAAACAAACAAAACAAAACATGAATCAATACAAATGCCCATTAAAATTAGCCTGGATAAATACATTGTGATATAATCCTACAGAAGACCAAGTATTTGTATACTTAGGACAATTGAAAAGAATAAGCTGCAACTACAAGCAATTGATTAAAAGTATCCCATAAATATAATGCAGAGTAAGAAAAGCAAGCCACATAAAACTGCAGATGAATACAAAAAATCCATATTCCAAAAATATGCACAACTAAGTAATATATTTATATTGTTCAGGTATGCATATCATGTACTAAAAGTACAAAGAAACAAAGCGAATGATAGACAAGAAATTCAGGAGAGTGGTTACTTTTGGAGGGAGAAAAAGGGGGGAAGGCTCTAAAGATAATGTTAATGCTCTATTTCTTTAACTGGATGGTGTATATATATAGGTCTTAATTTTACTGTGATTCTTTGTACTACAAATATTTATAAATGTTCTTTTGCACCTAGTCAATATTTAAAAATGTATTTTTAAAAAATGGACTAAAGACCAGGTTTCTAAACCCATTTTAAGTGCTCATCCTGGTGCATTATGTACATGGTCACTGGCTTTTCTCTATTTTGTGTATACTAGAGCAATTAATCACACACACATATACTCATGTTATTGTCATATTATGGTAGTAGCTTGTCAGTTTTCAATCACCAGGTAATTTGCCATGCTTTCCAAATGTGGACCTTTTATTACTTTATGAACCAAGTTTCACTGTGTTCCTTGAGAATGAAAAACATTAATTTAAACTGGAGTTATGAAAAAGCACCCTGTAATACAAAGGGAAAAGGGATTTTCTGAAAAATCTGAAAGAGATAGCTGATAGGACAGTTTGTGTAATGGTTAGAGGTGCAGCTTTGGAAGTCTGACGTGTTTTACTTCTGCTCCACTGTGTACTAAATGATTGACCATGGCATGTTATTTACTTTCTGAGTCTTTGATTCTTCATAATGATTAGGCTGTTGTGCAGATTATGTGGGTTGGTATAGGGACAGCATTTATTTGGATGCCTAGTAGAACTTAGTATCAGATCATTGATAGCTACCTATATTATAATTGTTTTATTATGTTTAATATGTAGATTTTACCTTTACATAATATTTATTATAGTTTTGTAAAAATAACTATATTCTGCAAGTTAGCAGATAGAGCTATGGGAAGTAAAATTAGACTTTCAAATGAGCTTTTATTACAAGTGTGAAACTTCTAGCTTTCATATGCTTCAGAGAGCATTTTGTTATTTTCTGGGTAGGAAGTCAAATAAATAGACCTCATTTCCCATCATTGCCATGTGTTTAACACCTGACCTGACCTTTCATAATCTCATTTTTCTCATCTGAAATATGATAATGATGATGGTGATGGAGCTCACACGTTCCCTTAATATTTCACTGGGTTTTTGTGAACCTGCAGTGGGATAAAATAAAAGAAAACTTATTGAATGAATATATTACTATTATTATTATATTCTAAACAACAGTTTTTGGTACATTCTTTGTGGTTTTCCTGGAACAAAAAGGCAAGTGCTCCAGTTTTCAATGTGTGTGATTATGTTTTCATGACCTCTGGTCATTTCTGTTGAAGCTGCATAAAAGTGGTTGTGTAAAATGTCACATAGCAACATGTCCCATCTGCTTAGCAACAGAAGAAGTAACCAAACATTAAAAGAGATAACCTATAGAAAACTAGAGTGAAAAAAAAGCCTCCAACCCTAAACCTACCGAATATTTTTCCCTTAAAAAAAAATCCAAACCCTGATCTTGTTGCCTGGAAGAAATTATAACAAGCTCCCTAACTATTGAATTCATATTTGCTATGAACCTCATTGTGTTATTCCCTTATGTGGCAAAGCTTTAAAGTGTCACAGTCATCTAGATAACTTCCTTAGCCTCTATGTGACCGATGTGCAGTAAGAGGAATAAAATACCCCATAGGAGAAAAACTCTCCTGTGTGGCAAACTGACTTCCCAGAACATCAGGGAACAATTTAGTGCTCTGTAAGAAGCGATTTATTAAATGGTGTTGAAAAAAGTTCATTTACCTCATAGCAGCAAGTAGTTTGCTACAAGAGAATTGCTTATTCATCTTGGATACTTTGGAGTAAATTCATTATTGGCTTACTCTTCTTGGGGCTAAAAGAACAGTCCACTGCTGCTGCAATGAAGGGTAATTATACTATATAATTTCTGTATTAGTCTGTCTTCCAGCTGATGGACCACTGTTATTAACAGATTTTCCATTTCTTTTGATTTGGATTAAGGAGTTTTAAAGCATTTAACGATATTCTTCAGTTAGTACTTTTTTTCATTGATTCTAAAACAACATTACATTATAGACCAAGACAGAAAAAAAAATGCTGTTAATTAAACCCTTACACAATGTGTACATATTATTTAAGAATTTTTATTTCAAGGAGATCCAAGATGGCGGAGGAGTAAGTGGAAGCTACACTAACCTCCTCCCAGGACCAGTCTGGATTTACAACTTAATTTTGGAGAAATGATCTGGAATAACCAACCAAACATTAGCTGGAGAGAAGTCTTATAACCACGGAGAGACAGAAAAGGCCGCTGCATCACAATGTGACTGGTAGGGAGTGCAGAGACGTGGAAGGGCTGGTTGGGCTCCCACGGGTGGCAGCTGAAGGGTCTGAGAAACAGCTCAGCAGCCAGGGGTTCCCCCTGAGAAGGGCAGGGTCTAGACATCCAGCTGGGCTTCCCAGCCTACAACAACAGAGTGGAAAGTAAAATAGTATCCAGCTGTGAAAAGCGAAAAACCACAGGGTTTTTTGCTAGCTGGAGAGAAACAGCGGGAGAAAAAGAGCTCTTAAGCGGATCACATATGAAAATATTTTGGCCCCCACTTACCCTGGGCTCAAACAGAGGGAAGGCAGAGAGGACTAGAGACGCTTGGGGAGAGTTTGGTGCCATGGCTTTGAGGGAAGAACTGGGGGAGCAGCCGACCGGGTCCCAGTGCTGACTCATCCCCAGTACTGCAGGCAGACCATTCCCCTCCAAGTGGTGTCAGCCTGAGGTGAAGCAAAAGCCCTGACTACAGGAATTAAGCTGCCGCACCCTCAGTCCTTAAGCCTGATGGCTAATCACAGATTGAATAGATTAACAACCAAAGGAGACAGACAAAGGCATTAGATCCCTGGAAGTCTCCAACAGACTGCCTAGGCCCAGACTGGTACAGGATCTGATGCCACCAGGGGCAGATCCAGGAAGTGCAGATCATTTTAAGAAGAGCAAAAAACAATAAGAGTCCCCAAAATGGGGAGACAGAGAAACAACCCCCATCAAAAGGAAAGGTAGAATCTCCAGAAAGAGTGCTAAATGAAATATAGGGGAGCGAACTATCAGATATGGAATTCAAAACATGGATTATGGAGAAGCTCAATAAGCTCAGCAGAAACTACAAAGAACTCCAGGGAAACTACAAGGAACTCCAGAAAAACTACAAGGAACTTACTGAGAATTACACCCGCATGAAAAAGGACATAAAAGCTATCAATAAGAGCCAGGAGGAAATGAAGAATACAATCTCTGAATTGAGGAACACAGTAGAAGGCATTAAAAGCTGGCTAGAGGAAGCAGAAGATCGGATCAGCGAGCTGGAGGACAATGTAGACAAAAACTCCCAGACAGTGCAACAAAATGAAAAAAGACTAAACAAGACTGAAGAGGTTCTAAAACAGCTGCAGAACAACATGAAATGTAATAATATCTGTATCATAAAAATTCCAGAAGAAGAAGAGCAAGGGATAGAAAACCTCTTTGAAAAACTAATGACAGAAAACTTCCCTAACATGAGGAGAGAAAGAGTCACACAAGTCCAGGAAGCACAGAGGGTCCCAATGAAGATGAACCCCAACAGGACCACTTCAAGACACATCATAATTAAAACAGCAACACTCAAAGACAAAGAGAAAATCCTAAAAGCAGCAAGAGAAAAACAGCAAATAACATACAAGGGAGCTCCAATAAGGCTATCATTAGATTTCTCAACAGAAACACTACAAGCCAGAAGGGAATGGCAAAAAAATATTCCAAGCAATGAAAAACAAAGGCCTACAACCAAGAATACTCCACCCAGCAAGGCTCTCATTCAAAATAGAAGGTGAAATAAGGAGTTTCCAAGACAAAAGAAGGCTAAAAGAATACATCTCCGCCAAACCAGCATTGCAGGAGATGCTAAAGGGTCTGCTTTAAGAAGATGAAGAAACAGAGAGAGACAGAGAGGAACACAAGTACAAAGGGGGAAAATGACAATGAATAAGTCCCTATGTTCATAGTAGTACTATTTATAATAGCCAAGTGCTGGAAACAACCTAAGTGCCCATCTGTAGATGAGTGGATCAAAAAACTGTGGTACATTTACACAATGGAGTACTACGTAGCAGAGAGAAAGAAGGAACTTCTACCATTTGCAACAACATGGATGGAGCTAGAGAGAATTATGTTTAGCAAAATAAGCCAGGCAACGAAAGAAAAATATCTTATGCTGTCACCTATTACAGGAAATTAATGAACAACACAAACAAATGAGCAAAATTGAACCAGAGGTATGTAAACAAGGAATAGACTAACAGTAACAATAAGGGAGGTGGGAGGGAGAGTAGGGGGTAAGAAGGGGAAGGGTCTAGTCAAAGAACATGTATAAATTACCCATGCACAAGGACAGCTGGGTGGGGACTGAATGTGGGAGAAGGGGGGCAGGGTGCGGGGAAGCAAGAGGGGGGAAAAAAGTGGGACAACTGTAATGGGAAAACAAACAAAAAACTTTTTAATGGGGAAAAAATGAAAATATAAAGAATGGAAATGCAAGTTCAGTGAATATTAGAAGGACAAGGATTTTCCTTCACACTGTATATTTTTCTTCCTATCTGATCCATCCAGAGTTTAACATTCTAAAGAAGTAAGTAATGACATAAGTTTCTTTGTATAAAACCAATAAGACCAGATGTTAATAGAGGTTTTTTTTTTTTTTTTTGACCAAGACTTTGACTGGAATGTCATGCCTAAAGAAGACATGCTTGGGCTCTGGTTGTTACCAAAAAACCCTGAGGAACTGGGATTGACTTTCAAAGGTAATAAAAGCCCACGAGATAAAAGGCCTGGTACCTTGGTTGGATGCGTGGTCCATGACAATTTTCCAGGGAAGGAATGAAGGTTGTTTTCCTGAAAGATGGCTAGAAGGGACCTTAAAGCACAATGGAAAACCAGAAGGACTTGGAAAAGACAGGTGTTAACAGGCAAGGCTGAATGCCAGATATGTGGCTCAGCTTCTGTGCCCATAAAGGCCGACTGAAGGTCACCCTAAATGTTCCTTGCGTAAGTTCCAGCAAAGCAGAACTAAAGATCATAAGCGATCATTTGCTGCTCTTGTTGTGTTTATGCAAATGAACAGGATAAATTAAAAATGGACTTAATGCAGTCCCTTTAATGACAAGGAGGGTAATCTTAGGGAGAAAAATCATGATTCAAGGAAAATCACAATGCTCAGTGGTAGACTATAAAGTAGTGCAGCTAACTGTCTTTAAAGTTTCTTTTCATTCAAAATTTGTTTTCATTTGAAAATTAAACTATGTCTGTGGTATTATCAAAGATGTTTAATTTACAGGCAAGAAGAATGTCAAATGCCTTGCAACTGGATGTCTTTCCGATAAGACAGTCCTACAGATTTAGAGACTTGTATGTGGGTTTTTTTACATAAATTAACATGTGTTTTCTGTTTTCAAAGGGCATAAGCCTATGATCTCATTACCTGAATGATTGTCTGTACATATAGGCCTCACTTAATCCTGTCTGCAATGCTGCCTTCTGAGACTCAATGGTTTGGCTGAACTAAGTGGCTGGGTTGGTGAAGTATGGGGTGATCTGTGGGCTTCACTTTAAAACTGGTTTCTCTTTTCTGTCTTAATGGCTTAGACAGAAAGAGCCCAGAGGTCTGAGATGGGGGAAACCTAAAATATTTTTCTCAGCCCAAACTAAGTATAAAGGGCAAAAGGGTTTTGGACAGGTGAGATGTGCCTGGCACAACTTCATCCAAAGAAGCCCTTCTTTTCCCTACTGTGGGACATTGAAAAATTAATACCTGCCTTTTGTCATCTACTGGTTATGGATTGAATGATACCTTTAACCCTGTTGCCAAATCTGTTGCCCCCAGAACACAACAAGGATGCCAGCCTGTTAAACCAAGCATGCCGTTGTCCAGAGACAGCCAACTGACCTGGAGTCTGCAAGATCCTTCATCATGTGGGAAGGCCACCCTCCCCTCCACACCCCCACTCTTATTAGGGATTTCTGAACCCAAGGGTAGGTAGGAGGACGACCATGTCCAGCTTGAAGCAGTTAAAGGAACACGAGACTTTCGCCCATTGTCCTTTATAAGATCATAAAGGGTCTTAAGTCTGAGAGGGAGGGATTGTTATTTATTATTGTTAAAATAATTAATTAATTAATTATAAAAAAAGGAAGAAGCATAAATGAAAGGGTAAAGCAGGAGAGCTTGTATGTACAACCCATGAGCATGGAATTGGGGGGCAGATTGCTGGGGGGTGGTGCTGGGTGGAGGGGAGCAAAGGGGAAAAAATTGGAACTATTGTAACAATATAATCAATAAAATATACTTTAAAATAATAAATAAATAAAAAGAATTTTTATTTCATACAGTTCAAAGAAATTTTTAGACTTATTCAGATATAGATGTTTTAATCACATATTACTCTTACATGATACTTTCATAAAAAGGAAAACAGAAGTAAAATAAAGTATTCTCCAAATATCTTCCAATTCTGAGTTTGATACTTTTGAGTTATTTTCCAGCTGAGAGTCACTTACATTCAGGTTTTCCCATAACATGTTTTTCTCTTTGCATCAAGAGGACTTGTCATTCAGTTTATTTTCAAGACTACTTCACTATTGTCAGTGGAATTAAGATTTTTAATTCCTTAGATGCCATTTCCTCGTTTTTTTTTGTTGTTGTTTGTTTGTTTGTTTTTAATGTGAATGGTGCATACTTTGCAGGGGCTTTGTAAATAGAATTTTGGATTTAGACGATCTGACTGAGGGCTTGACATGTAATAGTTGCTTAAAAACTATAGCAGTTACTATTATTATTATCATATTGGTAAAGGTGGGAAATTAGAGAATTTTTCTTCTGAAAACAATGAGAAGAAAAACTGGTCTAGATGAGGGTTACAGGATAACTGATGCTGAATAAAACCAAATCAATCTTATAGGGTCACAAATGGATGTTGAGGTTTTTCTCTTAAAGCTAGTTTTCTTGGGGCAGAATAAACATCCAGGTGTTTGTCTTGTGAATTGTCATTTAGGTGTGGCTAGACAGAGTTGTGTCATTCTTAAGGGATTGTGGCTCCAATAGGAATTCAGCAGGACTGACTTCTGTTTTTAAATGTGGAGGGACATCGGTGATGGAAAAAAACCACCACTGCTTTAAGGATATCCACCCTATGGCAGATATAAGCAGAGTAGGAATTTTACAACCATCATGTCTGATCTTGAATCCAGGGCAAGTAGTATCTTTTATGTCATCAGTGAGCCAACTAAAGCCTAGAGTGGTAAAGAAACTTGTCCTGGGCCCATACTCAACGGGTGGCAGAACTAGGTTGGACTAGGATCTTTTGATGCAGGGTTGGGGCTGACCTCCTCTCTCTTCACTTTGCCAGGTTTTACTGATCCCTCTCTTTTAAAAGTTCATCTTAGGTCATCACCCATAACCTGTTTCATACTGACAGGCTGGCATTTGTTGGAAGATAAGTCATAACTAAACATTTCAGTACTATTCCTGCCTACAGGTTGTTTAGCTTCAGTGAAATAAGTGTTAATCCATTGTCAAAACATCTGTGGTCTGGCAATCCATATTTTAAAAATAATAAACATGGAGCTATTGACTTTATAGCAGAATTTAAAATCCAAACCAAGAGAAATCTGTCTGCTCCATCAAATTGTCCTTATCCTGGAGCTGCCCTGCAAAATCAGTAGTGTGTATGTATGTATGAGTACAAACACACACACACTTATATACATACACATAACAAAAATGAAACTGATCATGTTCACTTAGAAACATATCATGAACACTTTCATATTTAGTGATTTTTCTAAATATGATTTAATGGTTATATAATATTTTATTTAATTAATATCCTTAACTAAGCCTTTATATTTTTATATGTGTTTATAATTATGAATATATTTGCTGAATATTGTTATTGTTATGTAGACACCCCAACATTTTTCTAAAGGCCTTTAGTATACTGTATATTGTTGGCTTTGAGAGAAATTGTAAATTATTTCCATGAGAGACCTGCTCCCCAACACACTTGCCAGTGTGAATTTTATCCTTTTTATGCATTATTAATTATATAACTAATAATGGAAGTTTATTGTTTAATGTGCATTTCATTCACTATAAATGATGTTGATATTTTTATATATGATATGTGTATTTTGTTTATACCTATATTTTCTACTCATAATTTTTGCACATTTTTCAATGGATATATTCATTTAATTATTGAAATGTGAAAGTTTTTGTAAATTAAGGGTTTGCAATGGATATTGTAAATATTTTTCTAGATTGTTATTTATTTGCTTTTTAATCATATTTATGTTGCTCTTGGAGTTCATTTATTTTCCTCTTTAAGTTTCAATGTATAAAATTAAGCAAGAACTTCAGATTATTTTCTCATAGAAGTAATTGTCTTTGATAGGTTCCACTGAGTAGTATATATTAAGTATACTAGTATAATCTTCAAAATCAAAATTAGTTCAAGGACACTAATCCAAAGCTTTCTATCCAGAATTCCTTTTTTTTTCTTGCTGTAACATATGTATTATTGTCAATGTAATATGACAATGGTTTTCTGAAATGACATTGTGATTCAAAATAATCATGTTGAGGCACATACATTATGTTTCTAGGTTGTGGTTGCTGAACTTTCCTTATGCAATTTTATCTACTGGTCATGCTTTTTCTCCCATCTTCATTCAGTTTAAACACAACTCACTCTGGGATTGCTTATATTTAATAATATTCTGCACTGCTTTTACTAGAGTATATTACCCATAATGAACTCTTACCTTGTGAATGACTAATTCAAAGACCATTAGGTGGAGAAAGAGAAAAATCTTTTGTTTTTAGTTTTAAATAAAAGCAATCTAAACATAAACCTGGCAGTATGTCTGAAGTGTATTAAAAGATTAGAGCTCTAAATAAATTTCAAATTGGGATTATTATTCAGATCCAGACAAAACATACTGAGATTAAGTGAGTAGCTCAAAACTGCATGCAATTTAATCTCACTTCCTGAACAAGGTTTTTAGCAGGTAGGAGAGCAGATTAGACTAATAACGTGACTCAAAGAATGATAGCCAGAAACATGTGCCTTGCAAACCTCCAACTACAGTGGGCAAAACTGGCTAACAACCCCAGCTGCTGGGCTCTGAAGTTCATGTTTGTGCTGAGACCATCTTTCCCACTAACTTCCCCCAGGTTGAGTGTAGCAGAGAGACCAAGGCTGGCCCATTCCTCAGAGACTCAGAACTCCATTAATGGGTAACTTTGATTCAAGAACTCCCCTATCAAGAAGCCTTGACCAACTTTCCTTAGACAGCAGGGCAGTCTAGGATGCTTCCTTTTCTCTCTTCTCTTGGGGTCGGACATGCAACCTGGTCTGTTGGCTCTCTTTATCTTCCCATGCCCTTGACCCATTTTTCTCTCACAGGCATTTCCCCTAATAAAATCCTTGCATGCTTAATCCTGTTTGGCATCTGCTTCCTAGAGGACATTGGCTAACATGGCAATTGCTGGCCAATTTTCTTATTTATTAAAAGTTCTAGAGATTTTATTTCTGTTTCAAAAAATACTCTAAGATTCTTATTAAAGACTTCCGCCTCCAATAAATGGCAACAGGGTACATGAACATAAAAACATACATGCAATTTTAGCAGTTGTGTGGGAACTCTGGAAACCATCCACAGCTCCTCCAAAAGTTCATCACACACCAGGTCACATATTCCCTCAATACATTCTGAAGACACTGATAGTCATCATTGATAAACACCAATTATGCTTTAAAGATTTTAATTTTTTCCTTATAATGCAGACTGCATACCTGTTCATACCCTGTGTTAATCAAATTATTTAACAGTCAATCTAAACAACCGCAAGCCTCTATAACATGTATTAGTACCTACCCTGTTCATTCTCATTAATCATGAAATCAACAATAACTCTTAATTTATACATTTTTCTAAATTTTCATTAAGAAATATTTAATAAGTTTTTCTAAATATCAGCAGGGCCTATGGCCTTGAGTAGGGGAAAACATCAAGGAAAAAACCCACAAAAATTAAAGACAAGAAAACTAGCAGTAAAGAGTTCCTCTTAAGAGTTAAATGCAAGCATGTGTTACATGGTTTAAGTTTGAGCAGTAGTTTGCAAACCACTATTCTTTAAATAGCCAACAAAAGGCTTTCGAGGCAGCCATTTTTAATTGGTTCATTCCTCATTCACATCTTTTCAAACACCCTAGCAATTTGTGTTGAACTGCATGTCTACCTTCTTGTGTTCCAACTCTTTGGTTCACTTGGCCTGTTGTCTTTCCCATATGGTTCAAAAAAGCACTAGGCATAATGCTTTTCTCTAGCATGCCCTTTGATTCCCAACAATTTTCTGAGGGCCTTAGCTCTATAACCATTACCTGATCATGGTGCTTTCATCTAGGATTAGGTTTTGCACTTCTATTGATCTTCCTCTATGGGGTTGAATGTAGTAAATGAACCTCCTAGCTCCCAATAAATTTGCATGTAATTGCTTGTCCAGTCCTGCACACTGAATACTGGGCTGGAAGAATACACTAGCATTAACAGAGCCAAAAATATTTTTCTTTCAAAGGCTCTGCTTCTTTGTAAAAGTGGCATTTATGGGAAGAATCTGAAAGCTTTCTCAAGATTTGAGAAAATGGCGAGGTTGGGGGATGTCTGGAAATTATTTCCATGCTATCTAAATCATTATAACCTCACATGGACCTTTTTGAGTAAGCCTAGACATGGCATTAACCTCTTTTTGACCACTGGCATTTAGTAACCTACATTTATAAATCCCCAAAAGAACTGAAATGCTTTAATTGTCCTTTCTTATAACTTTAGTTTCTTAAGACTGGTTTTACTGTAGAGTGAATACTTTCAAGTCAAGAGTTTTTTATTTGAAGTCAGACTACTCTTATATGTTATATGCACCCTCAAACTTGTCTTCTGATCTGTCACAATGGATTAGATAGGGAATTTTTAAAGACAGAGTAAAATTTACTGCATAGGGGTGTTGATTTTTATACTCTTCATTACGATAAATTACTAAAATTCAGAACTGCCTAGTGTCAAGGCCTGATTTAAAAATTTTTTTTGAAATGATGACTCCGTCATTATTTGTGCAGTACACTCCTCATTGACTGTCTCCTCAGTACAGTCATTTTATATAGCACACACTCTATCTGATTAAAAAAATTAATGATGGATTTAGAAAATTTAAAGGAAATAAAGTTTAATCTTCTCTGTAGTTATTGGAGATGCACTGGGGGTCTCATATCTAGGGTCTTGGGAATTCTTCTTCTGAAGTAAACTTTCTTATTCCTTTTTGAGAGCACAGGAGCTGTGCATACTGATGGAATACTGCTATGTGACTAGGAGAGTAGTCAAGGCTGCTCTCCTTATTTGTCCATTAAATCTGATGAGATGATGCAGTCAGCAGACTAAAGACATGACTTGGAATGATCAGGATGAATTATTTGGGAGAAGGTGTTGTTTGTGAGGAAATGTCGAAAGGATGTTTTAATTGCACTAATAAATGATGAACTTGAAGCTTATTAGCATTGACAAGAATCCAGTTGAGTCTTTAGTAACATCGTAACTTTTTATACCATCCCCATGGAAGTGACAACGTTAGTGTTAATTTGAGTTAAATTCTTAAGCATCCTACTTTGGACTAGTTCAAAATGCTAGATATTAACATCATATAATAAAATTTTATTGGATATGAAAATAGATATATTTAAATTCATTTAGAATGAAGATTTCAGAAAATGGAACTAGGTCTACTGTTTTAGACCATATCATTATACCAAGAATTATTTTTGTTATTGAACTCTATTGGTTATGTTAAGAGGAATCACAATACTCCCAGGCACTGGGCTAAGAGCTATGTGTTAACTTATTGGATTTTATAAAAATAGTGAGAATATAGGGTATGAAATATTATAGGATGAAGAAACAGAGGTTTAGGTAGTATAAGGCACCAATTCAAAGGACATTCTCTGCCTTTGAACCTTAGTCATCTGACACAATCTTTTTAACTTGTGTAATACTCAAATCTGTGTCACGTTAGCATTATGTGGCATTGAAACCACATAGTAAAGCAGGTGGTCACATATTACGAATTGGGAGATTGGTGCTGTAGCTCTAAAACTGGTCTCTGCCCATGAAATAATTGTGGATTTTTAAAAAACAAACAGAATATAATTAAACTAATATAGGCTAAAAGATGCTGTGACTCAGTGGATTGAGCGTCAGGCCTGCGAACCAAGTGTCACTGGTTCGATTCCCAGTCAGGGCACATGCCTAGGTTGCATGCCAGGTCCCCAGTTTGGGGGCACGTGAGAGGCAACCACACATTGATGTTTCTCTCCCTCTCTTTCTCCTTTCCCCTCTATCTAAAAACAAATAAATAAAATAAAGTAATAAAGATTTTTAAAAATAAAAAAATATAGGCTAAAAGGAGTCACGCTTTTAAGATGTAGCATTTATCCTTTTACACCATATGTGACATATATACTTCTTCCCAGTTTTCTCATGTTTATATGGTGAAACAAGTTTAAAATAAGAATAAAACAGTTTACATACATTTAAAAATAATATGGATTCTAGTCAACAGAAAATAATATTTAAAAATAACATCATCAAAACACCTTTACATTTCAAGATATTATATTGATAGGCCTGGGAAATTTTGGAGATATAGTATATTTGTATTTCTGGATTAGAGTCAAAATACCACTGCATGTTTAAAATTCTCAAAAGTTTTGCATGTACTTTGAATCAATGCTCTTCTAATTTTTAGAAGTCTGTTTCAGTAAGTCTCATCTGGGCCCAGGAATTTGTGTTTTGTTTCAGTTATTCAGCTTCATTGAGGTATAACTGATAAATAAAATAAGTTATTTACATTGTACAACATGAAGATTTGATATATGTACACATCAAAAGGATTTCCTCTATAGAGTCAATTACCCACAAATGTACTCCCCCCACCTTTTGGTGAAAATATTTAAGTTCTACTCTTAACAAATTTCAATTATACAATACAGTGCTCTCAATTATAGTCACCATGTTATGCATTGTATCCTCAGACTTTATCTTATAACTGTGGGTTTATACCCTTCCCCAACCTTTCCCTATTTTCCACATCCCCAAGCCCTTGACAACCACTTTTTACTTTCTGTTTTTATGAATTCTGTGTCATGTTAGCATTATGTGGCATTAAAACCATGTGCTAAAGTGGGTGGTCATGGATTATGAATTGAGACATCTACCCTATGACCTCTACCCTTTTCTGGTTCCATATATAAGTGATGTCATAGAGTATTTGTCTTTTTTTGTTAAGGGTTATTTTACTTAGCATAATGCCCTCAAGGTTCATCCATGTTGTTGTAAATGACAAGTACTCACTCCTTTGTTAAGGATGTATAATAATATAATGTAATGTAATGTAATATAATATAATACATATTTATATATCTATCCAAGAAAAAAAATGTTTTCTTGACTCATTCATTCATGGATAGACACTTAGATTGTTTCCATATCTTGACTATTGTGTATAATGCTGCAATGAACATGAAAGTACAGATATCTCTTTGATATAATGACTTCAAGATACAGTAGTCCCTCTCTATATCACGGTTCACTTATCGTGGCCTCACTGTACCGTGGGATTTTAAAAAATATTATATTTAATTATTTATCGCGGATTTTTTACTATATTGAGCTACTGTATATGTATGTTGTTAAAGTTACCTAGGTTTAAGAGTATAGAATATGTTTAAGAACATAAATAGTGTTTATAAAAGTGTGGAAAAGGTTAATAAGGGAGTGGTAAAGGTCAAGGGACTGGGAACGGTTTATAAGTGTGTGAGGTTTATAAAGCCTTAAAATATATATAAATACTAAAATAACTGTAAGGTTCCTACTTTGCAGATTTTCACCTATCATGGGGGGTCTAGAACGTAATACCTGCGATAAGTGAGGGAATACTGTAATGGTTTGTTTCATTTGGATATGAACCCAGAAGAGGAATTGTTGGGTCATAGGGTAGTTGTATTTAATTTCTTGAGAAAACTGTAGTGGTTTCCATAGTGGCTGTATCAGTTTACATTTTCACTAAGCATGCACAAGCGTTCCCATTTCTGCACATCCTTACCAGCATTTGTTATCTGTTGTCTTCCTGATAATCTTATCAGGTGTGAGATGAGATTTCATTATGGTTTTGATGTATTTCACTAACAACTAGTTATTTTGAACATATTTTCAGATGTTGGTCATTTTATATGTCTTCTTTGAAATAATGTTTATTCAAATCCTTTGCCCATTTTTTGAATTTTTTGTTTTTGTTATTGAGTTGTATGAGTTCTTTATGTATTTTGGATATTAACCTCTTATCAGATATTTGGTTTGGAAATATATTCTCTGATTCCATAGGTTGCCTATTCATTTTGTTGATGGTTTTCTTTGCTGAGCAGGAGCTTTTTAGTTTGATGTAATCCCACCTGAATATTTTTGCTTTTGTTGCCTTTACTTTTGGAGTCAAATTCAAAATCTCTTTGCCATGACCAATGTCAATGAGCTTATTGCCTATGTTTTCTCCTAAGGAGTTTTTCCATTTCAAGTTTAATGTTTTAAGTCTCTAATCCATTTTGAGTTGATTTTTATGTATGGTATAATATGAAGGTCCATTTTAATTCTTTTCCATGTGACTATTCATTTTAGTCAACATCATTTATTGAAGAAGCTATTTTTTCTCTGTTGTATATTGTTAGCTCCTCTGTCAAAAATTAATTAACCATATATTTGGGTTTATTTATGGGCTCTTTATTCTGTTCTGTTTATCTATCTGTCTTTTTTTGTGTGTGTGTCAATACCATATAGCTTTGTGGTATAGTTTGAAATCAGTAGGTGTGATGCCTCTTACTTTGCTCTTTTTCCTCAAGATTGTTTTGGCTATTCAGGGTCTTTGTTTTTCAATACAAATTTTAGAACGGTTTTTTTTTTTTTTTTTTTAATGTGTGTGTGTGTGTGTGTGTGAAAAAGTACCACTGGAATTTTGATAGGGATTGCATTGAATCTATAGATCACTTTTTTAGTATGGACATTTTAACTATATTATTCTTACAGTCCATGAGCACAGATATCATTCTATTTATTTGTGTCTTCAGTTTTTTTCACCAATGTCTTATAGTTTTCAGATCTTTCAGAAACCAACTTGATTTTTGAAATTTGATTTGGCATGCTGCCTGAAACTTACTAAAACTTTTAATTAGTTCTAAACATTTTTTTGGTCTTTAGGGTTTTCTATATAAATAATATCATGCCACCCTCAACTAGTGACAGTTTTATTTCTTCCTTTTAGAATTGGATGACTTTTACTTCTTTTTATTGCCTAATTTCTCTAAGACTTTCATACTATGTTGAATAAGAGTGGTGAGAGTGGGCATCCTTCTCTTGTTTCTGATTTGTTAAAGGAAAAGCTTTCAGCTTTTCATCATTGAGTATGATGTTAACTGTGGGCTTATCATAAATTGTTTTTCTTATGTTGAGGTATATATATATATAGTCCCTCTATACCTGCTTTGTTCAGAGTTTTTATCAGAAATGGATATTGAATTTTATCAAATGTTCTTTCTGCATCTACTGAGGCACAATATGATTTTTATCTTTCATTTTATTAATGAGGTATATCTCATTGATTGATTTGGGAATGTTGAGCAATCCTTGTATACCTGAAATAAATCCCACTTGATTGTGGAATTAAGTTTGCTAATTTATCTTTTAGGGTTTTTGGTTCTATGTCCATTAGAGATATTGGTGCATAATTTTCTTTTCTTGTGGGGTCCTTTTCTGGTTTTGGGATCAAGATAATGCTGTCCTTATAAAATGAGTTTGGAAATATTCTCCTCTGTCATTTGGAAGAGTTTTTAAAAAAATTGCTGTTAATTCTTCTTTGAGTTTTGGTAGAATTAATCAGTGAAGTTGTCTAGTCCTGGCCTTTTGTTTGATGGAAAGTTTTTGGTCACTGATTCAATCTTCTTACTAGTAATTTATGTGTTCAGATTTTCTATTTCTTCATGATTCAGTTTTGGTACATTGCATGTTTTAGGAGTTTATTTATTACTTCTGGGTTTTCCTATTTGTTGACATATAATTGTTCATAGAAGTCTCTTATGATTCTTTGTATTTGTATAAAATGAGGAAGGAAAGGGGCTAAAGATGAAACATTGAAGAACATTCAAGCATTCTATTTGTAGACACTTCTTGTAGACTTTGTTTCCTTGTTTATCCCCATGATGTAATATTTAGTTGGTGTTCTCTTTTTTCTCTCTAACCTTTTTTCTGTACTCATTCCATTGTCTAGTTTCTGAGCTCAAAATATGTCTACACACTCATAAAGACATGACTGAAAAATTGGAAATAAGTTCATTCTAAATGTCAATACTCACATAAGCATAAAGATGATAGCTATCTGAGGGGAGGAATATGTTAATTAACTTGATTTTGGTGGTTATTTCACAATATCTACCAAATCATTATGCTATGTACCTTAAATATAGATTTTTGAATTATAGTACACTAAAGCTGGGCACTGTGAAAACTCACAAATGTGTTCACCAATGTTTCAGGATACTAGATTAGTAGATAAAAATCAATTGTATGCTAACAGTGAACATAATGGAAATAAATCTAAGAAAACAATTCTTTTTATAATAATGTCAAAAGATAATAAAATATTAAGAATAAACTTACTTGAATAATTTTAAGACTTGTAACCATGATATGAATGTTTGTGTCCCACCCCCCAATATATTTTAAGTATATTTTACTGGTTATGTTGTTATGGTTGTCCCAATTTTTTTCCCCCCTTTGCTCCCCTTTGGCCAGTACCCACCTTCTCTCCAGCAATCCCACTCCCCTTATTTCATGTCCATGGGTCATGCATATATGTTCTTTGGCTTCACCCTTTCCTATATTATTCTTAACGTAACCCTGTCTATTTTGTACCAAACAATTATGATTCTTAGTCCCTGCACCATTACCCATTTCTCCTCTTTCCCCTCCCAGCTGATAACCCTACAAATGATTCCCATACCTATGATTCTGTTCCTATTCTAGCTTGCTTAGTTAGACTTTGTTTTTATTTTTTAGATTCAGTTGTTGATAGTTGTGAGTTTGTTGTTATTTTAATGTCTATAATTTTGATATTCTTTTTCTTAAGTAAGTCCCTTTGACATTTCATATAATAATGGCTTGATGATGATGAACTCCTTTAACTTTATCTTGTCTGGGAAGCACTTCATCTGCCCTTCCATTCTAAATGATAGCTTTGCTGAACAGAGTAATCTTGGTTGTAAGTCCTTGCTTTTCATCACATTGAATACTTCTTGCTGGCCCCTGCTTGCCTGCCAAGTTTCTTTTGAGAAATCAGCTGATAACTTTTTGTTTTTCTCTTGTTGCTTTTAAGATTCTCTCTTTATCTTTAACCTCTGACATTTTAATTATGATGTGTCTTGATGTGGTTCTCTTTGGGTCTAGCTTGTTTGGGACTCTCTGTGCTTCCTGGACTTGTATGTATATTTCTGTTGCCAAATTTGGCGAGCTTTCCTTCATTATTTTCTCACATAAGCTTTCAATTTCTTGCTCTTTCTCTTCTCCTTCTGGCATCCCTATGGTTTGGATGTTGGCACGTTTGAAGTTGTCCCAGAGGTTTCTAAGCCTCTTCTCATATTTTTCAATTCTTGTTTCCTCATTCTGTACTGGTTTATTGTTTTTTTTCTTCCTTATGTTCCAAATCATTGATTTGAACCCCAGTTTCCTTCCCTTCACCACTGGTTTTGTGTGGATTTTCTTTTGTTTCATTTAGCATAGCCTTCACTTCTTCCCTTATGTGTTTGCCATACCCAAGCATGTCTGTCAAGTCCATGAGCATCTTTATCACCAGTGTTTTAAACTCTATGTCTGTTAGGTGGTCTATGTCCTCATCTGTTAGGTTGGCTATCTCTTCTTCACTTAGTTCTCCCAGTGGAACTTGGATTTGTTCCCTCTTTTGGGTCATACTTCCCTGTCTCCTCATCTTGATAGGCTGCTGTGTTTGTCTCTCTTTCTTAGAGAGAGCTATTGTACCTGTTACATTGTAAGGGGCAGAGCCTTAGGTATTTGTCACTACAGGCAACCCATTTCACCATGTTGTGGCTCTGTATTTTGGGGAGTGGTCTGAGAGGGAACAATATCATTTTCTCAGCACTCGCTCCTTTTTCAGGCACTTCTCCCACTTCCATATGAGACTGGTGCCTCTCTAGCTGTTGCCCTGGCCATCATTTCCAGAGTGGATGGCTCTGAGGATGTTCTAGGACCATGGGGGTCCTTTAAACTAGTGGACTCTGCTGAGAGACTGGCTGTTTCTTCTTTTGCCCCACCCCCCACTGGTTTGTACAGTCAGAAGCAGTGAGGCTTTATTTTCCCTGGTACTGGTACTGTGAGTTGCATGGTCTGGTCTGGTGCTGGGAGCGCACCCCAGGTGGCCCTCCCAACTTTTTAAAATATGTGACTGCGCTTTCTGCCAGCCTGCCACTGCCGCTGCCACTGCTGCCACCACCACACCATGTCCTCTCTGTCCCAGCTCCGCCTCTCCTACCTGTCTGGCTGAGTATTTCTTCTTTATATCTTTGTTTGTTGGACTTCCATGCAGCTCAGTTTTTGGGACTTCTGGTCATCTCTAGTTTTGAGGTAGTTGTATTCTTTCTTAGTTGTGGAGGGAGGTGCAGTGTGTCTGTTTAGGCCTCCATCTTGGCCGGAAGTCCCCTTCCCCCAATTTTTATACTAAAATTCTAATGCCCAATATGATGATATTAGAAGGTGGGGGCATTTGGGAAGTACTTAAGTCAAGAGAGTTGAATCCTTATGAATAGGATTAGTGACTTATTTATAAAAGAGGCTCTGGTAGAGAAAGACCCGTAGCCCCTTCCCCCTTGTAAGCCCACAGCTAACAGACACTGACTAGGAACCACAAAGAGGGCATTTACCAGAATGCAACCCCATTGGCATCATGATCCTGGACTTCCAGAACTATGAGGAATAGATGATTTTTGCTGATAAGGCACTCAGTCTGTGGTATTTGTTATAGCAACCTGAAGGTCCTAAGATACGTGTGCAGTAAAAATTACAAAATACCATTGAAAGAAATTAAAGATCTAAATAAATGAAAAGACATCCTATGATTACAAATAGGGAAATTTAATATTGTTAAAAAGACAGTACTCCCCAAATGGACTTGCAGATACAGTACTGTCTTTATGAAAATCTCAACTTCATTTCTGGCAGAAATTAATTAACCAATCCTAAAATTTATATGAAAATGCAAAGGTCCCAGGATATCCAAAACAATCTTGAAAAACATAACAAAGTTGCAGGGTTCACACTTCCCCAGTTAAAATCTTAACATGTTGTGTACCGGGGTATTTAAATGCCATTTAGAAATGACGAGAATTCTCACCACCCATACGCAATGCGTTAATGGAAGGCTACAGCAATCAAGAGTGTGGTATTGACATAAAAATAGGCATACACACATAGTAATATAATATAATCAATAATCCAGAAATAAAGCCATATTTTTAAGGTTAATTGATTTTCTACAGGATTACCAAGGCCACTCAATGGGGAAAGGCTACTCTTTTCAACAAATGGTGCTGAGTACATGGTGGGACAACTGGATATCCATGAGCAGAAAAAAAAAGTTGGACCCCCTACTTCACATTATATGTAAGAACTATTCAAATTTCTAATTTGAAGAGTTAAATTATAAAAATTCTAGAAGAAATTATAGTTAGAAATATTCTTGACCTTGGATTAGGTGATAAAAAAAGATATAACACCATTAAAAGCATAAGCAACAAAAGAAAACAATAAATAAATTGAACTTTATAAAAATTTAAAAATATGCTTCAAAGGACACTAGTAAGAAAGTGAAAAGACACCCCCATGAGACAAAGATGCTAACAATGTATCTGATAAAATACTTGTTTCCAGAATAAAGAACTCTTAGAACTCAATAATAAGAAGACAAATAACCCAATTTAAAAAATAGGTTCCTTAAAACATATGAATGTTTCCCTTTGTAATACTTAAATTTGTATTTTGAATATTTTTATTTTAAGTCATTTATGATAGATATTCTGAACACTTTAGATTACAAATATTCAGAAACACACTTTCTTCACTTTGTCAAAAATTTTAAAGATGCTATCTCAAACTTTCTGTGAGTCCTGACCAGAATTTCTTGTTAATAAATCTTGTTAGGGTGTTGCTGATAAAATAACAACAGCAGGAAAAACAATGCCCTCATTTTAGTCTTAATAAAATTAAAATTAAAGCCTTACATTGTAAAAATTAAATAAATTCTCATTTGTGACATAATTATCAAATTAATCTCACATAGAAAATTCATTTTTGTCTGTTCTTGATTTTTGTGTGGTTCTGTTTTGTTGAGAGTTAGGAGTTTTCCTTTACTTGATCTAGAATTACTAATCCAGAATAGGCACCTAGGAAAGGCTAATATGGAGAATCTTTTTATTTGTTTCAAGCAGGAATTTTTATTACCACAACATCTGTTACAAATTGGCAATTGATGGTAACAGAGGCTTTTGTGAAGCTCCTACTCTTCTGATCATGTGCACTGGATTTGGAAAAACCCTATTATAATATACTCCATATGTGTAGTACTTTAATATCAAAGCTCAGAATGAGGAATTTCAAAATAAGCTGACTCCAAGGTAATCAATTAATATATTTAAAACAGTGCACCACAAAATTTTCAGTAACCAGATTTATCATGTCATGAGCATTACAATGAAATCTCATAACTGTCAATTATATTCATTCTTTTCATCAGCAGAGAGTCCTGATATTTTTGTATAGCTGAGAATTTATAGCACATAGCATACAATCATATTGTAAATTGCTTTATTTAAAAAAAATGTCTGATTGTGTTATGCCATGATTGACATTTTGGCAGGACTGTGTAGAACTCTGGGAATAATGTTTATTACTTACTGATGCATTTTTAGTAAAGATTCAAAAATGAAAAAAATATTTCTTATGGAAAAAATGGTAATTGCTTTTGGGACCTGTGTGACTTCATGGTTATAGCTGGGTAGGGGATCTTTCTGAACTGTCTTTATATATTTTTATTAATAAGTAAGAAAAATGTGTTCATGCATATATTCACTATACAAATATTGTATGGATATCTATTAAATGCCACACACCATAATAAATACTGTATATGCTGTGGTGAATATAACAGGCTTGGTCTATGACATTGACAAACTAATAGTTTTGTAGAGGAATCAGAAATAAATGAGGACTTCTTTATATATGAACACACACACACATTTCAGATACTAAATTCCAAAATGATGCTAAGCCAATATTTAAAAGAATATGGCAAAAATCATTCAGAAAGCTTTTAACTTTCTCTACCAAATGAGAACTATAAAAGAGTACAGAAAGAAGAGAATAAGGAGGAAGAATTTTTGTAGAGATCTTTGTGTGTTCTGTGAGTTCTTTCCCACCTCAACTCAATAAAATATACCAATGGAATTAAAGTCTTCAATTTAAGGGGCCTTTCATTGAGACAATCGTGGGAGCTGATATATGTTCTCCACAGTAGGGAGACTAGTGGATGGTCTAATTCCTACCTAAGAAATGTTAATGGGCATGAAATACACTACTGGGTCCTTTGGAACAAGTTGAGCAAGAAGTGATGTAATGTACAGCCTGTGTTATCTGGTATTTCTGAGACAAGTGTATGGGAGTTTTTCCTTTGGACTAAATTTGGGCCAGGTAAGAGAGAATATCAGCTGAGATCATCTGAAATTCTATCTAAAATCAGATCACTCCTGAAGAGTTGAACAGCTTTCAAGAAACAAAATGTATCTGACTCCTTGATTTCAGAGGCAGAGACAATGGGAGTTCATGAGCCAGTATATTACCAGCTTCTGGAGAAACTACAGATGAAATTTCTCCCAGTGATGGGAATCTCCTCAAAAGGATCCATTAGAGACATACTTCTGATCACCTGCCTGGCTCAGAGAGCAGGATGCCAACTTACAATATCAGTAGAGTGAAAACTTACTCTTTTTCTTTCCTTTGTTCTGTGAAGGAGTCAGAAACCACAGATGAGACAGAAGAAGTACAGGTAAAAGGTTCTTAAACTTCTGTCTTTGAATTTGCTGTCTTAAAGATGGAGTAATAGCACTGTACCATAGAGTTGTTGGGGAGATTAAATGGGATAAATATAGAAGGCACTTAAAACAATGGCTGACACATACTAAGTACTATGCAAGCAGTAGGCATCATTTTAAAAAGAAGCAGCAGTACCTAGATACAGTATCAAAGAAAGGAATGGAGGATGGTTACAAGAAGGACAGTGTCAAATATAAAGAAAAATGAGGGAGGTTAACAGGTGAAGAACAATAATGAGTTCATCCCACATTACTTCTGGACACATACCGGGTCTCCAAGGTTAAAGGGAGGTAAAACAATTAGAAGTAATCCAAACAGGGAAGGAAACATAATAACACATTTTTTTCAGAAAGTTTGTAATTATGTACTTAATATATGATTTCAACTTTCCACACTGTTTTTTCTCTGGAGTTATAACAACAGATTTGGCCTGACACAAAACAAATATTTCCAACCTTATTCAATTATTTTGCCTAAAAATGTTATTTCCCTCTCTTTACTGTAAACATTAGCATATGTGGAATGAAGTATAACATTATTAAAGAGAAAAGGTGCTGATTATCTTGGTTAAATGATAAACATGATAGCTCATTTCCTTAAATAAATCTAATATTCACCACCACAGTTGTTTATCCTTATACTCGCCCTGTTGATGTCATCATTTATTTATTTATTTATTTTAAATGTGTTTTATTGATTATAATGTTACATTTGTCCCAATTTCCCTTCCCTCTGCTCCCCTCCACCCGGTGGCCCCCCTCCCTCCAGTTGCCCCCCCCTTTTAGACCATGTCCATTAGTTGTGGATATAGTTCTTCTCAACCTCTCTGTCTATTCCATTCCCTCCTACCATGACCCCCAATTCTTATATCATCTCCCTCCCTCTCCCCGTTCCCCCTCCCTGTTGACCTCCCCCCAATATGTTCCCCATACCTATAGTTCTTTTTCCACTCTCGTTGCCTGTTTAGTTTGTCTTTGTTTCAATTCCCTAGCTTCCGTTGTTTCTTGTGATGCAGTTTTCATTTTAGATTTCATAGGTTTGATCCTCCTTTTTCTAAACCAGTCCCTTTAACATCTCATATAACAGTGGTTTGGATCTAATGAACTCTTTCAGTTTTGTTTTGTCCTGGAAACACTTTCTCTGCCCTTCTATTCTGAATGACAATTTCGCTGGATAGAGTATTCGTGGTTGTAGGTTTTGGATTTTCATTACTTTGAATATTTGTTGCCAGTCCCTTCTTGCCTGCAGGGTCTCCCTTGAGAAGTCAGCTGATAGTCTAATTGGGACCCCTTTGTACATGATTCTTTTCTTCTCTCTTGCTGCTTTTAAGATTCTCTCTTTATCTTTAACTTTTGACATTTTGATTATAATGTGTGTTGGAGTGGTTCTCCCTGGGTCCAGTTGTATTGGAACTCTCTGTGCTTCCTGAACCTGTAAGTCTATTTCCTTCCCCACGTTTGGGAAGTTCTGCTTTATTATATTTTCACTCAATTTTTCAATTTCTAGTTCATCCTCTTCGCCTTCTGGCAAACCAATGATTCTTATGTTGGGCCTTTTATAGCTGTCCCAGAGGTTTCTGATCCTCTCATCCTTGCTTCCCGTTTCCTCTCTCTGCACTGGTTGACTGTTTGCTCCTTCTCTATGTTCTGGTTTGTTGGTTTGAACTCTGGATTTTTTTTCCTCACCATCTGTCTCATATGTGGTTTTGTTCCTTTCATTATGAGTGTTTTTCAATTCTTTCTCATCTTTTTCCAGATCTTTTGTTAATTCTGTAAGCCACCTGATAACAATGGCCCTGAACTGAGCCTCTGACAGTTTTCTTATTTGTTCATCTGTCAGATTCTTCATCTGTTGCCTGGTGAGCTGCGCCACCGGGATTTCTATAGTTGTCTGCCTCATTTTGACAGATGCGTTTTGTTTTCTTGGGCCGGCTATAGGGGGCGGTGCCTGTGTACTTGTCACAACCCAGGGACCGGCGCCAAACCGCAACCTTTCTTGCCGGAGCTTTGTCGTCACTGCCTAGCGACCGGCGCCTATCCGCAACCTATTTCACAGCCCTGTGGCGCTTTGTGTGGGGGCGGGGATCCAAGATGGATTCACACAGTTATTCTGCTAGGAGACCGGGATCCGTCCTCCCACCCTCTGGGCCTCACTGTTCAAGGCGATGTGGTGGCTGCTTTCCCCAGCGTTGGGTTTGCAAGCCGCCGGGGTTTGACTGCAGCCGGGATTGTTCTCCCTGCTGCTGTCCCTGGTGCGACCACAAACAGCACCGCCCCCTTTCACTCTTACCTGCCCAAAGGGCGCCACTGGTTTATAACTTCATGCGTTGGGCTTCCATATAGTTTTATTTTCTGGAATTTCTAGTTATCTTTTGTTTTGAAGTAGTTGCATTCCTCTCTAGTTGTAGAAGGAGACCGAGCGTGTCCGTCTAAGCCTCCATCTTGGCTGGAAGTGGTTGTTTTCAATGACTTTTTAGGTAGGTGACTCACTCCCATTACCTTTCAATTCTTCCCCACAGCCTTGTGGCTACTGGTGTAGGGGTAGAGACTGCACAGTTGTTGAGAGAAAAGGAATATGTACTTTGAAAAACTACAAAATGATCCTGTAATGGGTCATCCTCTTCCTTGCACTTCTCACACAAAAAGCAATGTCCCTCTAAACCCACCTCCATCTCCATATGCAACATGGGAGGCTGATGGTGAGTGTCCACCAGGACATAATGGATAAATATCATTTTTATTAAAAGAAATGAAGTTACTACTACTCATTTTAACAACATTTTAATTGTGATATAATTTATGCAGGATACAAGTTACTCATTTGAATTGGACAGTGGCTTTTAGTATGGTCACAGATATGTGCTACTACTCCCACAGTCAATTTTAGAACTTTTTCATCACCCAAAGAGAAACCCTGTGCCCTGTAGTTATCACCGTCCTATCCCCTATACCTCTGTTCCCCAGTCCTAAACAACTAATCTACTTTTGTCTCTCTAGATTTGCCTACTGTGGACATTTTATATAAATGGAATCACATAATGTGTTGCATTTTATGACTGGCTTCTTTCACTTAGCATAATAGTCTCAAGTTTTATTCATGTTGCACAATATATCAGTACTTTGTTCTTTTTATTGCTGAAAAATATTATACTATACTTACTATATTTGTTTATCTGTTAATCTGTTGATGGACATTTCAGATTTTTTGTCATTGCATTTTAAATATGCAATGTACCAACTCATGTAATTAATTTTATTTTGGATGAAATTAATGGTTATTGATATCTGTACATACACTCAAATAACTCAAGAGAGTGGTATAACTTAGAAAATTATAAACAATAATGGAAATGTCACCATAACCACTACTGAGTTGTAGGAATAACTTGTTTCAATTGCTAAAAAATGAATATAGAGTCAGCATCCTTGGAATGAATTAGCTAAGCTAAGGAAATTTCCAGGGTTCTCGGAGCAGTTGGAGTTAGTTTGCCTGTTTCTACCCCTGTTGCTAACTAACATTGACATTTTATTTGCAGATGGAAGAACAGGTAAGTCTTAAATCATCAAGGATTTTTTTAATGGATTATTTATTATTTATATCAATCACTGTAAACTGAAGCAAACATCTCTTTTAGAAAAACATAGCACCTTTAAACCATTGCCAAAATATTAGGGCAAATAAGCATTTTTGATCTTGGCAGAATATACGTAAACATGCAATGCCTTGCTTAAATATTCATAGACTCTCAGCTCGCAGTACAATAACTTAATAATAAAATATTTTGAAGAGGGAATGATGCTGTGGAGCTTGTGATACCACTAATGGATTTGAAGAGGATGTTAATGCATTGTAGGAGGAAGTGAATTGAGCTCTCATGTGTAAAGAAGGATTATAAAATATAATTATGAAAAGCAATAGTGGCAGGCTTGAGGAAGTTCTGTTGATGTGTGGGTACTACAAACGACATGTTTTGTTGATGAGGAAGAAGGCTTAGATGGATATTTACTGTGCTGGCAATCTTCTCTATCCAGAAACATGGAATGCTTTATAGAAATGGCCATTTTGTGAACTCCAGAGTGAAAATTAAATAGTGTAAGACGGAGGCTGACAAGACTCATGCAGCCTTTCATTTCAAATAACAGTTGACTAGGAAGGCTATGCTTTCACACCAAGAGCTTTATGAAGGCACTGAAAAAAAGAAAGAAAAAAGTGATATAAATGTCAAAGTAGAGGGAGAACTTTTTTTTCCCATAAAAATAAGCTTAAGGAGTTGAAGGAAATTAAATAATTCATATTATCTTGCTGGGAGTGGAGGAACCGTGAGGACCTGTCTGATATCATTTCCTGGGTGCAGCATTGACAAACTGTGGACATCAGTATGGAAGCCACATAATTAGAACCTTGACTTCTCTTTACATTTCCAATTCTAACCCATTTCTTCACCCCAGGCTCTGCCTTTTCAGGCAAAATAAATGCATGTTCTTAGAATATTGATTGATATTTACTGAAAAAATGCATAATACCCAATAATCAAAGGGAATATCAAAGAGAGATTTCAAGTGATATAGATTTAGTCTCAATTTGTAATCACTTCCCTTCATGGGAAATTTTTAACTATAAGCTTAAAGCTCAGTGTTTTACTCCAGTCTTTAAATAAGGGGTATATATGAAATAGCAACAATTTATTTTTCAGAAGCATTAAATAATGAGTGTTGCCCTTTAATGGAGATATTTGGGAAGATAAATATGTGTTTTAATAATTTTGACATTGTTTAAAACATTTATGAAATGCTGTTTCTATAAATTGTTTAAAAATTATGAAAAAAATCAAGCACAAAATATATACAATATCAAGATTAAATAGTTGTTAATGTTTGTCATATTTAGTTCATATCTTCCCCCTTCTCCCTCCAGAGCTCTTTCCCTCTCTTTCTCTCTCTTCCCTCTCACTCCTTATACAAGTAGAATTCTACTGATACCCTGATTCTCACCCTTATTTATTCTCTCTCCCTCCTAAGAGAAAGCCACTCTTAAGAAATGGTATGAACATTTTCCATGCATTTTTTACTTTTGAAAAAAATGTTTTATTTTTTAGGATTTTTTATTGTTATTCTATTACAGTTGTCCCAATTTTTCCCTCTTTGCCCTCCTCCACCTAGTCAATCCCCACACCACTGTCCATGTCCATGGGTCATTCATATATGTTCTTTGACTAGCCCCTTCTTCTTCCCACCATGATCCTCCTGCCCCTTCCACTCTGGCTGCTGTCAGTCTCTTCCATGTTTCCATGTCTCTGGTTCTATTTTGCTTAGTTTATTTTGTTAGTTAGATTCCTCTTAAAAGTGAGATCATATGGTATTTGTCTTTCAATGACTGGCTTATTTCACTTAGTAATAATATTTTCCAGTTCTATCCATGCTGTCACAAAAGGTAGGAATTCCTTCTTTCTTTCTGCTGCATAGTATTTCACTGTGTGAATGTAGCAGTTTTTCCATCTGTTCATCTACTGATGAGCATTTAGGCTGTTTCCAGCACTTGACTATTGTAAATAGCACTGCTATGAACATAGGGGTGCATGAATTCTTTTGAACTGGTGTTTTGGGATTCTTATCATATATTCTCAGCAGTGGAATCACTGAGTGAAAAGGCAGTTCCATTTTTAATTTTTTTGACGAAATTCCATACTGTTTTCCACAGTGGCTGCATCAGTCTGCATTCCCACCAACAGTGCACTAGGGTTCCCTTTTCTCCACATCCTCATCAGCACTTGTTTATTCATAGCCTCCTGATAGGAGTGAGGTGATATCTCAATGTGGTTTTAATTTGCATCTCTCTGATGGCTAGTGATGTGGAGCATCTTTCATATGTTTATTGGCTATCTATATGTTCTCCTTGGAGAAGTTTCTATTCAGGTCCTTTGCCCATTTTTTAATAGGATTGTTTGTCTTCCTGGTGTTGAGCCATGTGAATTCTTTATATATTTTGGAGATTAAACCCTGTCCAATGTCTCATTGGCAAATATGCAGTCAGTTCCATTTTTGGTTTGATGATAGTTTCATTAGCTGTGCAGAAGCTTTTAATTTGATGTAGTCCCATTTGTTTATTCTTTACTTTATTTTCCTTTCCCTAGGAGACATATCAGCAAAAATATTGCTACGTGAGATATCTGAAATATCACTGCTCATGTTTTCTGCTAAGACTTTTATGGTATCACGATTTATATTTAAGCATTTTATTATTTTAAGTTTATTCTGGTGTATGGTGTAATTTAGTGGTCTAGTTTCATTTTTTTGCATGTACCATTCCAGTTTTCCCAGCACCATTTGTTGAAGAGGCTATTTTTATTCCATTGCATGCTTGTGTCCCCTTTGTCAAATATTAATTGACCATAGAAACATGGGTTTAGTTCTGGGCTCTCTGTTCAGTTCCATTGATCTATGTGTTCTTATACCAGTCCAGGCTGTTTGATTACAGTGGTCTTGTTGTATAGTTTTATATCAGGTATTGTGATCCCTTAAGCTTTATTCTACTTTCTCAAGATTGCTGTGGCTCTTTGGGGTCTTTTGGGGTTCCATATAAATTTGTGGAGTGTTTGTTCTAGACAGATATGCCATTGGTATTTATGAATAGGTATTGCATTGTATCTGTAGATTACTTTGGGTAGTATGAACATTTCAATGATGTTAATTCTTCAAATCCATGAACAGGGAATATGCTTCCATTTATTTGTATCTTCCTCAATTTCTAATTTTAGTGTTCTATAGTTTTCTGAGTATAGGTCTTTTACCTCCTTGGTTAAATTTATTCCTAGGCACTTTATTTTTCTTGTTGCTGAAGTAAGTGGGATTTTTGTTTTTTGTTAGTTTCTCTTTCTGTTAGTTCATTGTTGGTGTACAAAAATGCCATCAATTTCTGAATATTGACTTTTTATCTGCCACTTTGCCAAATTCACTTATTAGGCTGAGTAGTTTTTTGGTGGAGATGATTGCGTTTTCTATGTACACTATCATGTTGTCTGCAAATAATGACAGTTTTACTTTCTCCTTCCCAATTTGGATGACATTTATTTCTTTTTCTTGTCTGATTGCTGTGGCTAGAACTTCCAGTGCTATGTTGAATAAAAGTGCTGAAAGCAGATACCCTTACCTTGTTCCTGATCTTAGGGGGAAAGTTTTCAGTTTTTGCCCATTTAGTGTGATGTTGGCTGCAGGTTTCTCGTATATGGCTTTTATTATGGTGAGGCATGCTCCCTCTATTCCCACTTTGCTGAATGTTTGTTATCATAAATGCATGCTGGATTTTATCAAATGCCTTTTCAGTATCTATTGATATTCATGTGGTTTTTGTCCTTTATTTTTTTTATGTGATTTGCAAACATTGATTTGCGAACATTGTATTATTCTTGCATAACTGGGATTTCTCACTTAATCATGGTGTATGATCTTTTTCACTGTATTGCTGGATCTGGATTGCCAATATTTTGTTGTGGATTTTAGCATCTAAGTTTATCAGTGATATTGGCCTATAATTTTTTTTCTTTATTATATCTTTAAAAGATTTTGGAATTAGGGTAACATTAGCCTTGTAAAAAGAGTTTAGGATTCTTCTTTCCTGAAATTTTTTGGGAATAATTTGAGAAGAATTGGAGTTAGCTCTTCCTTGAATACTTGGTAAAATTGATCTGTGAAGACATCTGGTCCAGGCCTTTTGTGTGCCAGGAGTTTTTGGTTACTGCTTCAATTTTCTTAGTTTTTATTGCTCTATTAAGATTTTCTGTTTCGTTCTGATTCAGTTTTGAAAAGTTGTATGTTTCTAGAAAATTATCCATTTTGCCCAGGTTGTCCAATTTATTGGTATTTAGCTATTCATAGTAATTTCTTATAATCCTTTGTATTTCTGTGGTATCAGTTGTGATTTCTCCTTCCTTGTTTCTGATTTTATTTATTTGAGTCCTCTCTCTTTTTTTCTTGATGAATCTGATTAAAGGTTTGTCAATTTTGTGTATCTTTTCAAAGAACCAGCTCCTGGATTCATTGATCCTTTGAATTGTTTTTTTCTTTAGTCTCTGTGTCATTTAATTTTTCTCTGATCTTGATTATTTTTTTCCTTCTACTCATTCTGAACTTTGTTTGTTGTTCCTTTAGGGTTAGGTTATTTATTTGAGATCTTTCTATCTTCTTTAGGTAGGCCTGTATTGCTATGAATTTCCCTCTCACGACTGCCTTCCCTGTGTCCCATAGGTTTTGGGTTGTATGTTCATTTTCATTTGTTTTCCTGGCAGTTTTTTATTTCTTCTTTGATTGCATTGTTAACCCATTCATTATTTAATAACACGTTATTCAATCTCCATGTATTTGAATTTTTTTGAGTGTTTTCCTTCAGGTTGGTTTCTAGTTTCAAGCCATTGTGATCCAAAAAGGTGCTTGATATTTCAATTTTCTTGAATTTGTTGAGGCTTGTTTTGTGTCCTAACATGTGGTCTAGCTTTGAAAATATTCCATGTACATTTGAAAAGAATGTATATCCATGCATTTTTTTTTAAGGGTAGTTTTAGGTTTACAGCAAGAAGAAGGTACAGAGATTTCCCACATACTCCTTGTCCCCACACATGCATAATCTCCCTCTTATCAATATCATTCACCAGAATGGTATATTTAAAAAATTATTTTTTATTTTTAATATTTTATTGTTCCTGCTATTTTAGTTGTCCGATTTTACTCTCTTTGCCCCCTTCCACCCAGCCCTTCCCTCACTTCCATAGTCAGTCCCCACACCATTGTTCGTGTCCATGGGTCCTTCGTGTACACTCTTCAACTACTCCCTTCATTTTATTTCAATCAATCCCCACCTGCCCCTTCCCTCTTACAGCTGTCAGTATAGTCCATGATTCCATGCCTCTGGTTCTATTTTACTCATTAGTTTATTTTGTTCTTTGGATTAATATAATCTGATCTCATTTATAAAAGTAATCTAAGATACATTTTTTTAAAAAAAGGGTGAACCAACATTGACACATTATAAACAGCCAAAGTACCTAGTTTACCTTAGGTTTTGCTCTTGAAATTGTACATTGTATGGTTTTCGACAAATGTATAAAGACATATATCCATTATTAAATATTATATGGAGTATTTTCACTGCCCTAAAAATATGTGCTCTGCCTATTTGACTCTTCCCTCTCACCATGGAAACCATCTTTGTAATTGTGCCTTTTCCAGAATGTCATATTGTTGGAACCATACAGTATGTAACATTTTCAGAATGTAATATACATTTAAGTTTTCTCCATGTCTTTTCATGGCTTGATGGCTCATTTATTTTTAGTGCTGAATAATCTTCCATTGTTTGGATGTACTAAGTTTATTTATTCATTCATCTACTGAAGGACATCTTGGATGCTTCAAAGTTTTGGCAGTTATGAATAAAGCCACTGTAAACATCTGTGTGCAGGTTTTATGTGGACGTAAGTCTTTAACTCCTTAGGGTAAATGCCAAGGAGAGTGATTGCTGGATCATATGGTATGAGTGTGTTTAATTTTCTAGGAAATGGCTAAACCATCTGCTCAAGTGGCTGGACCATTTTGTATTCCCACTGAGTGGTCCTGTTGCTCCACATCCTCATCAACATTTTGTGCTATCAGTCTTCTCCATGCATTTTTGATGCTTTTAAAACTTATGAATGTATGTGTGTATAATATTTATTTATGCTATGATTTAAAAATGTACATATTTGATGTTACTTTAAAGGTGTTCTTATCCAACTTACTTTTTTTCCTCACACCATGTTTCAGTTTATTTGTGTAGAATATGTTTACTTATTTAAGTTGCTGTATAGTATTCCATTGTATTAATAAACCATAGTTTTTAATCAATTACCTTCTTGAAGGACTAATATTAAATATGGATATACTTCATGTGTTAATAGCTATTCAGATTTTATAACATTTTATTTATATTATTTGTTCACTTTTTGATTGAAATTTGGTTTCTTGATTTAAAGAATTCTATTTTTGTTTGTTTCCTTTTTGTTTAAAGAGTTTTATTCACATTGAACTCTTTATTGTAATGTCTCAAATTTAGAATCTTTTCTCTTTCACAATTTTGTGTTTAAAATTCTCTTTTACTCTAATATTATGTAGATTTATTCTCTTATACTTTAGTCTAAAAATTACAAAGTTAATTATTCATGTTTAGGTCTTAATTCATTAGTGTATGTGCATGTGTGTGTGCACACACATGTATGAAATGTGGAGTAAGCATCTAGTTGTATCTTTTAACTATGTCTCACTGATTTCCATCATTATTTTATTGAATAGCTCATCATTTCCTCAGTGATAGATAAGGCCATCTCTATCACATACTAAGCTCATATATATTTAGTAGCCTGGAGTGTAATTGCTTAGCTGCAATATAACTATTGTAACATGTTTAACTTTGCATGAGGCTATCAACCAGCTTTTTTTTTTTTTTTTTATTTTGGTTTTTCAATTACAGTTGTCCCCTTTTCCCCCAATTTCTCTCCCCCACCCAACCCACCCCCTCTCCCGCAATCATATCCCTCCCTGTTGTCTATGTCCATGAGTCTTTTATACAGGCTCTTTAATTAAACCCTTCCCTTACTTATCCCCCTTCTCTCCCTCTCCCCTCCCCCCTATTGACTGCTATTCTGCTCTTTGTTCTATTTAGTTCCTTTGTTTGTGTTGTTCTTTAGTTTCCTGTATTAGGTGATATCATTCAACCAGCTTTTTATTGTATGATTTTATGTATAATTTTGCATTCCCATCAACAATGTGTAAGAGTTTCAGTTGCTCTCCGTTCTCATCAGCATTTGGTATAATCAGCTACCTATTTATGAGTTTTTATTTATTTAATATTTTAATCCTCATCTGAGGATATGGTTATTAATTTTAGAGAGAAAGAAAGAAAGAGAAAGACAAAGAGAAAGAAAGAGAGAAAATTGATGTGAGAGAGAAACTTTGATTGGTTTGTCTCCCTTTCGTGCCCTGACCAGGGATGGAACCAGCAACATTTTTTGTGTACAAGACAATGCTCCAACCAACTGAGCACCTGGCTAGGGCTATTTATGGTATTTCATTTTGGTTTTTGTGTTTGCTTGCCACCTGTATAGTTATTTTGATGATGTGCCCAAAGTTTTGCCCATTCTTTTATTGTTTTTTAAAAATTATTGTTGCGTTTGAGAGTTCTTTATATATTCTGAATTCAAGTCCTTTGTCAGGTATGTGATTTGCAAATATTTTTTCTCAGTTTGTTTGGTTTTCATTCTCCTAAAAATATCTTCCATAGAGTAAAAAAATTTTTAATTATGATAAAGTTAAAATTGCCACTTTTTAATGTCTTTTACTGGTTGTGCTAAAGGTATTTATGTCTAAGAATTCTTTGCCTAACTCAAAGACCTTTTCTTTGTTGTGTTTTAAAATTTTATAGTTTTGAATTTTACATTTAGACCTATGCACAATTTTGATTTAATTTTTGTAATAGGCATGTAATAGGACTAGGTAGATGTTCATTTTTTAAATACAAATGTTTAATTATTTTGAAACACTTATTGAAAAGACTCCTTTTTCCCATTAATTGCCTTTGTACCTTTGTCAAGATCGATTTGCCATATTTATGTGGGTCTATTTTGATACTATACTGTTTGATACTTGTAGATGTAGAGTAGGTTGTGAAATTACAGAATATGAGCTTTCTAACTTTTTCTTTGTCAAACTTGTTTCAATTATTCTAATTCCTTTCCATTTCCATATACATTTTAAATTTATTTATTGATATTTATAAAATTTCTATGGGGATAATGTTGAATTATAGATCAATTTGAGGAAAATTTTCATACTAATAGTACCAAGTCTTTCAATAGATGATTATGACATATTTCTCAATTTTCATGGATTTTCTTGGATTTATTTCATCAATGTTTCTTAGTTTTTAGCATACAGATCCTGTGCATATTTTGTTAGATTTATATCTAAGCATAAATGGCATGGTCTTTTAATTTCTAGTTCTAAATGTTCATGTGCAGTGTGTAGAAGTGTAATTGAATTTCACTGAATTTATATATTATTTGGAAATAACTATCAACTTTAAGATATTTAAACTTTTAGTCAATTAATTTGGAACATTTCTCTTTTTATCTAGATATACTTTGTCTTTTAATACTTCTCCTAGTTCTTTATAATATTGTGGCAATTGAAAATTGTATCATAATAAGATTTTATTTATAATATTTCTTATTGCATAGAAATACTATCATATTTTGTATTTTAATTTTGTTCTCAACAATTTTGCTAAATTCTGTAAGTCAGCACTGCTTAATTGATATGTAATGTGAACCATATAAGTATATAATTCAAACTTTTCTGACAGCCACATTCAAATACAGGGAAAAAACAGGTAAAATTAAGTTTAATGATATATTTAATCTAATAAAATATATACAAAATATTATCATTTTAACATGTAACCAATATATAAATTATTAATAAGATATTTTATCCTTTTTACACTATGTCACCAAATTCTGGTATTTTATACTCACAGATCTCACACTGAATGATTAATTTTCAGTGGTTAAAGTAAAATATAGTGTGCTAAAACAATGAAATTCTACCTAAACAACAATATTTAATACAAATATTTTCTTTTGCTTTAGTTTTAAATTAAAAATTCAGTTTCACAGTTGCATTAGCCACATTTCTTTATTTTCTTTTTTTAAAACACCTTGCCACTTTTTATTGTATTTTTTTCCCCATTATCATTTAGTATCCTTATATTCTCCTCCCCTCAGCCATCACCACATTGTTGTTTATGTCCATGAGTCCTTTTCCATTTTTGCTCAATATCTCCACCTCCTACCCTCCCCACCCCCTTAGCTGTCATCCTGCTCTCTATTGAGTGCTCAATAGATACATGAAGCTAGTGGCTACCTTATTGGACAATATAGTTCTAATATTTAAAAATTTTTATATTTTATATTTTAATATTTTCTTTCTTTCTAGTTTCCTTGAGTATATTTTATTGTTCATTTTTCCAACTGGATGATTATTTTATTAATTTTTAATTTTCCTTTTGTGTTAATATAATCAATTTAAGATTATAATATTTTTTAAAGCACTGCTTTACATATGCCTCGTTCTCATTCAGTTTTACATTTGTTCTAATTCTGTTCTGATCTCTTCTGTGACTCATGAATAATTTAAGAGTGTTTTTTCAAATTTCTAAAGATATGAAATGACGGTAGTATTTTTATTATTTAATTTTACTGCATCACAGAGAATTTACTTGAAATGTAATATGTATTCTTTGGTATTTGTTGAGACTTGATTTTGACCTAGTATGTTCTATTTATGCTTATAAGGTGAAGCTCTAAATTTATTTAAAATCTTGACTTATTTATAGTTAGTGCGATCAATAACTAAAAGACATCTTTTAGGCAAAAGACCTGCGTTCTGGGAATCCAGGCCTGGTTTTAGCAAGCCCCCACAGTAACTGCTGGTGTCAGGAACTGCCTAACCCTCAATAAATCTGCTGCCCCTAGCTGCCCTAGACTCAGGCAACTATCAGGAGATGGCAATTGTCCAACCGCCAACCTGCTGGCTGTACAAAGGGGCAACTTAGTCTATCCTTTACTGCTTACGTATTCCAAGCCTCAGAAAACCTTAAAATATCACTGCGCCCTGACCCTAGTTGCTGGCACCTGGCTGCAAGACCCCAGTTCACCGTGTCACCTACTCAGTAAACCATCTTGTTCAGCATTTTGCTGCTGGTCTTCTCTACCTCTGCCAACCCCCTGAAACCTAACAATATTCTTTTACAATTTTCTACTAGAATGGTTTGTTATTTTGTCTATTTGTTTGTAATTTTAGGAATTCTTTAATATATTCGAGACTATTTTTTCAAAGCATGTAGTTCAAAATTGTTCTTCTATCAATCATCTGTCTGTGTATCTATCTCTCTAGTTTTTTGTTTAGTATTTGCCAGATATACCCTCTTTCATTTCATTTAAAAAATGTTTGTTTTATTACATGTATTTTTTTGTTTACAGCATTTTTGGATGACATTTCTAGCTTTCTTTCTCCCAAGCAGACCCTGTGACTTAGATTCAAGTATAGCTAGTTTCCTTGGGAGAGAAGCCACAGCAACTTAAGTGAGAAAATGGAAGAAGTGAAGTGGGAGAAAAGCCAAAAAAGTTTGTGATAGAAAGAGAGAGCCTGAGTAGAGAAATGGGGCTCAGTCACCCTGAGGACCTTCTGAGAAACCTTCCCCTGGTTGCTGAGGAGGCAGGGAGATATAAACACCGACTGCATGTCTCAGAGGGTTAGCCTGGGCATTTAACTCCCTCACACATCTTAATTAGTCCTCTGCGCAGTCAGAAAGCTTACAAAAGCTCACAAGAGAAGACAACCAAGTACTCTCAACAGGTAGATGAGGAACTTTCAGGGTACAGACACGCATTAGCAGCTGGAGAGGAACTCTGGTCGGTGGAGGGTTTGAGAGCCTGAGATCAACAGTGCCTGGGTTTAACTGAACTATGTCTGGGTTTAATTTTGTGAACATAATCTGCGAATCACTGTTTATCAGCTATTGGTTTTTGTCCATTCAGATTTATTTGGATTTTCCCCCTCACACTTTTATGCCGTTTATTTATTACATTTTTCTTGGCTTCCTTTTTTTCCCTTCCCCTAATATGTATTACATGCATTGCATTTTGTTTATGCTAATTTTCCCCCTTCTACTGGTTTTGGAAATAAAAGTTTTATTCATATTTTTGTTACCCTTAAAATTTAAATAGAAAATATTTAAATTAAAGTTATTTTTATCTCAAACATTTTAAAGACAATAATAGAAGTTAGACTTTTAATTTACAGCCCCCAGTGGCCCTCTAAATATGTGGGTAATTGTACAATATTTCAGTTTACAGTTTGTTATATACTACATTTGATTATTATTTTTATTCAGTCAGTGCTTGCCTACTAATTTATATAGTTGCCATTGTTTCTCACATTCCACTCCTTCTACATTGTTTCAATTTCTTTTTCATTAAATATTGTCTTTTAGCACTTCTTTCAGGGAAGATTTTTAAATTGTAAATTTTCTTAGCCATTTATGGGGACAAATAATTTATTCTTTTTCTCATAAAAAATTGTTAGGTGGATACAAATTCATGTGTGACAATTGTTTTCTATAAATATTTTCAATATATTGTTTCATTGTCATGTGTCTTGTTGTCTGTTGTCTATCAAACTTTTGTATCTTTGTAGATAATCTATTCTTCCTTCTGTTGGCTTTTAGATTTGCTTCTCTTTTAGTATTTAGTTTCACAATAATGTGTCTGGGCATGGATTTATTAGTTACTAGACATCCTCAATATAAGGACTTAGGTCTTTCATCATTACTCAAGTTTTCAGCCATTATTTCCTTGAATATCTCCTCTCTCTAGTCTTTTCTTTTAGAACTTACATTAGCCATGTCTTGGACTTCCTTATTTTATATATTATATCTTTTCATTGTTTTTTTATATTTTCTATCTTTGTGATTCTCAGTCTTTTATTCTGTGTAATGTCCTCAGATTCTTATTTAGGTTCACAAGTTCAGCTATTTCTAATCTATTATTTAAGTAATCTATTGAGTTTTTAACTTCAGTGATTATGTTTTATTTTAAAATTTTAATTGGCTTATTTCTAACGCCTTATTTCTAGCCTAAGCAAATTGACAACTAGATTTTATGCATTTAATTATTTCACTTATTTTTGTTTACTTTCTGATTATCATTTTACCATCTCAGTTCTTGCAATTCTAATAATGCTTAGTTTTGCATATGTTGGATTGACTTCTTTTGTGTTTGGTAATTTTTCATTGTGATTCACATCTTTTAGGTGGGGCTTATTCTTTACATGAGAATCTCTTGTGTCTGAGTTTTGGAAGTGTCTAGGTGCCCTAGGACTACCAGTGGTTCATGATCAACTTCATATTAATTCTCAGCTTGGAGTTTGCCAGACAATGTGGTAATATCTGACCATGAAGAAAGTATATCTGGGTTTGTATTTTCAAGGGGGATTTTTGTTTGTTTTGTCCAATCTTTCACGGTCTTTCTTGTTCTTTCCCTGTGCCTATTGGCATATATTTTTCCCCTGTGTTCTTTCCCTTGCATACTCTCCAAGGAGCCCAGTTTTATTAACTCATTTCTTTGCTAACTTCCTTTTCTTTCCTAAAGGATGGCCTTACATTCAGTCATCACATGGATACTAAAATCCAGTCCCTAGGAGAATAAGATAGACTGCTCCCCACAGATTACACCTATGTACTACCATTTTGATTTTTAGTCTCTCTCTCTTCTTTTGGCTTCCTGAGATTACTTTCTAATTCTTGAAAGCTCAGCTAAGCATTCAAAAGACTTTTTTTGGTTATCTTTTATCCACTATTTTTAAGGGATTGAATTGGGAGGGCTTTCAGACTTAGTTGGCCATATTGTCCAAATTGGAAATTCAGCAGTAATTCTTTTGAAATAGATTTCAGAACACCTTTACAACCTGCAGACTAAATAATCTTATTAGTAAGTAGCCATATATTATTATATTCCCCAAGTTTGCAGAGGTTCAGGTAATAGCTCATAAAGACATAAAAACTCAGTGTTTGTGCATTTATTCCTATTTCCAAATAATGAATAATTGAGAATCATAACAAACAGAATAAACCCATCACATTTTAAGCAACACTTTTGGCTGACCCAGGGTTTGAGAACTTTTTTCTTCCTTTTTCTTTATTTTTTTCCCATATGTATATCCTTTCCAAGATAATGTGATGTGACTGACAATGATTTAAATGGGACTTAATCTGGTTGGCAGAAAAAAATGTATAATTCATCTTAAACTCTGAAATACTGTATTTTCTATTTTTAATGGTAACTTGCACACCTGTGATACAGGAATGGAATCTCAGGTGTGTGTTTAATTGTCTGAAATGACAACAGAAGTAAAAAGCTGCTCATTGCATCATACAGAATAATTACTATATAATTTTATTTTAAAACAGTTCTTAAAATGACTAAAAAAGAAGAAGAAAAAATGAGTCATAAGAATCAGAAGCATCCTATTATTAGTATAAAACATTTTTCATTGTGTAAGCAGTGTGATTTTACTGGATTTCAGGAAGGTCTAAAGAAGAGTCACTTGTGAGTAAGTGGGGTGCTGCCACCTGACCTCGAAGTACGGACCATGGTGAGGAAGATTTCCTGAAAGGCTCTTGTTGATTGGCCATGAAGAGAGAAAGTACAGAAATGGAGGAATAAGCATAAAGCTTCTTACTCTGAACAAGAATAGAGTCCTATAAAACACTAAAAAAGTAGGATGGATAAAACAAAGTCAAATTTGGATAAGACAGCAGCCTAGAACTAAGGAAGGATGGACAGCCAGGTACAGACTCAGAGGCTATTCACTTTAAAATCACAGTACATTTGTACCTAGCATGGTTAAGAAAACTGTACAACTCACAAAATCCTTGAAGACAGACTGAGACTATGTAATTTATTTTTGTGTTCTTTCTGTCTAGAAATATACTTCATGTAAAGCAGTAACTTATTAAATTTGTTTAATTAATAAATGGAAAGAAATAGTTGGGTAGAGGCAGTGCCCTATTGCACTTAAATGTATTATAGTTCTTAGATCTTGCTACTCAATGTATGTCTTTATTTGTTCATATTTTTAGAGTCAACTACTCTATATTACTATTATCCAAGATACTATATTTTTGTTGTAATTAAGTATATCCCATCGGCTACTCTTCTTTCACCTTTTACTCTTCCAATAATTATCTACAACTGGAGGAAATATACCTATTGAAATTATACTGTTTTAAATAGATACCACAATCCATTTGGTAGAAGTGACCTTAATTGTAGATAGGGCATATTTTAAAACTCAATTCCATAACAGCAACAAATGTATTGCATTAATTTAGAACTTGTTTATTTTAAGATATGGCCTTTATTTCAAGATAATATAAGGGAATAACGACTGTCAGGTGTGGCCTGAGCATTGTCTTGATAATCTATACAAGGCTTTATATATGTGAAAACAATTTAGTTTCATACTCAAAGAGTGACACAGAGATACAGATAATGGCACCTCCCCATATTTGTAGGACACCTGCTAGTATTCTCAGTTGGACAGGAGAGTGCTGTTTCTTCATTCACAGGCTTTCAGTGTGTTTCCTTTGGAGACTAATCAACATAATATGCATTTTAACTTGCTTTTCTAATGAAGTGATGACTTGGACATACCCAAACAACTTTGTCTTATTTGTGGCAAATGACTGACCAGTGTTTCAGCAGGCAGTGTGTAACAATGAAGAAGAGTTTTTTTCTTTTCTTTTCTATGAAGATAATTGCTTACCAATCAATAAAGTTCCCATCTTCAACCTCATTTTCACCACCCTAGCCATGACTGTATATATTTATGATGTATGTGCAACCATTCATCCATCTATCTTCTAGTTATCTATTGATATTGCCCTGTAGTATAAGCAATATTTTATGACATTAGAATATGAATGTGATTGGACAATTAAAGTAGACAGTAAAAGAAAAAAATGCAGATTATATCTAAGATCATTTAAAGAAACAGAACTTAAACAGAAACTCGTGATTACTGTAGTTGGTTACTGTAGCTGAGACTAGATTTGGCTCTGTATTTCATGAAGGACAGTGCACCATATAGGCTTGGCCCCCAAACAATATAGAAAACCCAGAGCTTAGAGGTTTTTTATTGAATAGTAATTAGGAAGGCTACAAGTTATATTGGAAAGAAAATTACAAAACAATTCTTGAAGGAATCTATTATTTGGATCTCTATGTAAGGGATATTAGATAACATGATAAACAATGCATTCAGTTATTTTGGAACAGATGCAAAATCCTTCCAAAAATGGAAGCTAGTATATGTTGACTATAAAAGCTGAAGTTATAACATGAAATTGTAATTCAGAGAAGGCATTTTTATAAAATCCAGGTTAATAGAGATGATTCATTTGTTTTTAATGACTAAACTTAATTCAGTGAGAAAGTTTTCTCTTGCTCCTTTAGTTCAATTGTTAGATTCCTTTCTTTTTTAAAAAATTTGTTTGTTTATTTTTAGAGAGAGGGGAAAGGAGAAAGAGAGGGAGAGAAACATCACTGTGTGGTTGCCTCTCACTCGTGCCCACAACTGGGGACCTGACGTGCAACCTAGTAATGTGCCCTGACTGGGAATCGAACCAGCGACACTTGGTTCGCAGGCCGATGCTCAATCCACTGAGCCACAGCAGCCAGGCAATTGTTAGAGATCTAACAAACTTCAGTAACAAAGTGAATTTATCATTAAATTATCTGACCAGACTAAGGGGAGAGCCTCTTGCATGTTTATTAAAAAAGAAGTTCACATGCTTTAGACAATAGACATACAGATGGTTGTGAAATCTTTACATAACTTTTATTCTTACATATGGAGGTGGGCTGTGAGAATGGCTATAAATATGGCTATAATTATTTAATAAAAATAACCTCTTAATGTGCTTGAACAAGTGCTAAGAGAAGATCTTAGCATTCTGAATATATAGTTTGAAAGTTATAACCTAAAAAAAAAGAAAAAAATCCTGCAAGCTCAGTCATTACCAATTGGGCACTCAAACCATCCCAGAGTCCTAGGGCATCTGACTTTAGAAAACTTTGCATCTTTCTTTTGGCCTTATGGGCACAAATCTGTTCATGAGACACACTGTAGTTTAGCTCTTAGCCCCATTTGTGCTCAAGTTAGACCATGATTCCAATCCCAGATTAATCATTTACTACATGTGTAAATGTGGGCTAGTCATTCTTTTAACCCCAAAATTCCCTTATTCTTATAGTAAAAACAATAGTGCTAATTCAGTTCTAGAGTGCTATGTGAGTATTATGTGCACCATACATTTATCATAATTCCAAGTATGAAATTGGATGCTCAATACCTTTATTTTAATTAAAAAATATTATTTTTAGGGAGAGGGGATGGAGGGAGAAATGGAGGGAGAGAAATTCTGATGTGAGAGAGAAACATCGATTGGTTGCCTCTTGTATTGGTCCTGACTGGAGATAGAACCTGCAACCTAGGCACGTGCTCTGACCGGGTATCAGACCGACACCTTTCTTTTTGTGGGATGACACCCAACCAACTGAGCCACACCCGTCAGTACAATATATCTTTTCAAAATAATGAGTAAATATAAAAAGATTCTCCCAAATAACTGAATGAGGTATTCTATTTTTAAAAATCCTGCTCAATTGGAAAATGTTTGTGAAATACACTAGTTTTATTTTAACATGACTAATGTCAAAATGTTATTTCTGACAATTATCCACTATGTTCAACTACTTGTTAACATCCTAAGCTGGTCTTAATAAGGGCACTATATCAACATAAGAAGTGAAAAGGAATTGATAATTGTATAATTCTAAGGATCAATATGCTTTCAACCAGTTCATATAAGAATAATATCAAATTATTTAAAATACAAAAGAAGAGTGATAAGCCTGTAGCCTTTATCCTGTTTAATTTGGGGAGGGTAGTGAGTGGAGGGACTAAGCAAAAAGGAAATAGGACTCAAGGACATGGACAGCAGTGTGGTGATTGTGGGGTATGGAGGGGGTATAAGTGAACTAAATGGTAATGAAAAAAATACAATTAAAAATAAAAATAAAAGAAACTTGCTCCTACACACACACACACACACACACACTCACACACACACACACGCACGCAATCACCACACTGCTGTCCATGTCCATAAGTCCTCTTACCTTTTGGCTCAGTCCCTCTCCACCCTAACCTCCTGTCACCCTTAGCTGTCATCCATCTCTCTATGAGTCTGTTTCTATGCTGCTTGTTAAGTCAGCTTGTTCATTAGATTCCACATATGAGTGAAATCATATATTATTTGTCTTTCTCTGACTGGCTTACTTGATTTAGCCTAATGTTCTCCAAGCCCATCCATAGTGTCGCAAAGGGTTAAATTTTGTTCTTTTACGGCTGAGTTCTATTTCATTGTGTAAATGCTCCATAGTTGTTTTATCCACTCATCTACTGATGGACATGGGCTGCTTCTGTATCTTGGAGATTGCAAATAATGCTGTAATTAACATAGGGGTGCTTATGTTTTTTTGAATTAGTGTTTTGGGCACCTTCAGATATATTTCCAGAAGTGGGATTGCTGGATCAAAAAGAAGATCCATTTTTAATTTTTGGAGGTATCTCCATACTGCTTTCCACAGTGGCTGCACCAGTCTGCATTCCCATCAACAGTGCAGAAAGGTTCCCTTTCTCCTCATCCTCACCAGCACTTATTTGTTGATTTATTGATGATCAGTGTGAGGTGATATCTCATTGTGGTATTAATTTGCATTTTTCTGAGGATTAGTGACATTGAGCATCTTTTCATATGTCTATTGACCATCTATATGTTCTCTTTGGAGAAGTGTCCATTCAGGTCCTTTCCACATTTTTAAATTGGGTTGTTTGTGTTTTTTGGTATTGAGTTTTGTAAGTTCTTTATAAATTTTGGATATTAACCCCTTATCAGATGTATCAGTGAATATGTTCTCCCATTCTGTGAGTTGTGTTTTATTTTGTTGGTAATTTTCCTTGCTGTGCAAAAACTTTTCAGTTTGGTGTAGTCCCACTTGTTTTTGTTTTGTTTTGTTTTGTTTTCTTTCCCTTGCCAATAAAATACTGCTATGAGCAATGTCTGAGATTTTGATGCCTATGTTTCTTCTATGATTTTTATGGTTTTGGATTTAACATTTAAATCTTTGATCCATTTCGAATTTATTCTTGTGTGTGATGTAAGAAGGTGGTTTAGTTTCATGTTTTGAAGGTATGTGTCCAGTTTTCCCACTTATTTGTATCTTTTTCAATTTCTTTCTTCAGTGTCTTATAATTTTCTGAGTACAGGTCTTTACATCCTTGGTTAGGTTCATTCATAGGTATTTTAATCTTTTTGAAGCAATTGTTAATGGGATTGTTTTTCAAATTCCACTTTCTGTTAGTTTGTAATTGGCATATAAAAATGCAACTGATTTTTGGATATTAACTTTATATCTTGCTACTTCGCTAAATTCATGCATCAGTTCTAGTAGTTTCTTAGTGGAACCTTTGGTATTCTCTATGTATAGTATCATATCATGTCGTCTTCAAATAAAGACAGTTATACTTGTTCCTTTCCAACTCAGATGCTTTTTATTTCTTCTTGTGTGATTGCTGTGGCTAGGACTTCCTGTACTATGATGAAAAAAGAGAGGTGAAAGCAGACATCCCTGTCTTGTTCCTGATCTTAAGGGAAATGCTTGTAGTTTTTGCCCACTGAGTATGATGCTGGTGGTGGGTTTATCATTTATGGCCTTTATTATATTTAGGTATGCTCCCTCTATTCCCACTTTGCTGAGAGTTTTTATTATAAATGGGTGCTGAATTTTATCAAATACTTTTCCTGCATCTATTAATATCATCATGTGGTTTTTGTCCTTCATTTTGTTTATGTGGCGAATCACACTTACTGATTTGCTAATGTTGTACCAACCTTGCATTTCTAGAATAAATCCCACTTGATTATGGTGTATGATCTTTTAGGTGCACTGCTGTATTCAGTTTGCTAATATTTTGTTGAGGATTTTAGCATCTATGTTCATCAGGGATATCGGCCTATAATTTCTTTATTTTAGTGTGTTTATCTGGTTTTGAAATGAGAATAATGCTGACCTCATAAAATGAGCTTGGGAGCCTTCTCTCTTCTTGAACTTTTTGAAATAGTTTGAGAAGAAGAGGTGTTAGTTCTTCCCTGAATGTTTGGTAAAATTCACCTGTGAAACCATTTTGTCCAGGGCTTTTTGGGGGGGGGCAGATTTCTGATTATTGCTTCTTTTTCACTAGGTGTAATCTGTCTATTCATATAATCTGATTTTTCCTGGTTTAGTTTTGAAAGATTGTATTTTTCTAGGAATTTATCCATTTGGTCCAGATTGTCCAGTTTGTTGGCATATTCTTATTCATAGTATTTTCCTGCAATCCTGTATTTCTTTGGTGTCAGTTGTTATTTTACCTCTTTCATTTATGATTTTATTTATCTGGGTCCTCTCTTTTTCTTTTTTTCTTAATAAATATGGTTAGAGATTTGTGAATCTTGTTTATCTTTCCAAAGAACAAGCTCTTGGATTCATCAATCTTTTGTATATTTTTTTAGACTATTTTCTTTATTTCTGTTCTGATCTTTATTATTTTCTTCTAAACACTTTGAGCTTTGTTTGTTGTTCCTTTTCAAGTTACTTTAAGTGTAAAGTTAGATTGTTTGAATTTTTTCTTTCTTTCTTTTTTTCTTGAGATAGGCCTGCAATGCTATGTATTTCCCTCTTAGGACTGCTTTCCCTGTGTGCCACAGATTTTGGATTGTTGTGTCCTCATTTTCATTTGTTTCAAGGAATATTTTTATTTCTTCCTTGATCACATTGTTGATCCATTCATTGCTTAATTACATGTTATTTAGCTTCCTAGTCTTCTTCAGTATTCTTCTTGTGATTGATTTCTAGTTTCATAGATTTGTGGTCAGAGAAGATGCCTGATATGATTTCAGTCTTCATTGAGACTTGTATTCTAGCATGTGGTCTATTCTAGGAAACACTCCCTGTGCACTTGAAAAGTATGTATATTCTTCTGCTTTGGGGTGAAATACACTGGACATGCCAATTAAATCCATTTGATTCAGTGTGTCATTTGAGGCTGCTTCCTCCTTGTTGATTTTCTGCCTGGAAGATCTATCCAGGGTCTTAAAATCCCCAACTATGTCTGTGTGTCTGTTGATTTCTCCCTTTAAGTCCATCAAAATTTGCTTTACATATTTAAGTGCTCCTATGCTGGGTGCATAAATGTTCACTCAGGTTATATTCTCTTGTTGGATCATTTCCTATATCATTATTTAGTGCCCTTCATCTCTCTCTATAGCCTTGATATTAAAGTCTATTTTGTTGGATATAAGTACTGCTACCTCAGCTTTTTTTTCCCTTCTCTATTGCATGAAATATCTTTTTCCAACCGTTTACTTCTAGTCTGTGTGTATCTTTTGATCTGAGGTGGGTCTCTTGGAGGCAACATGGACATGGAACTTGTTTTCTTATTCATTCACCTATCCTGTGTCTTTTGGTCAGAGCATGTAAGCCATTTACATTTAAGGTGATTATTGATAGATATGCATGTAGTGCCATTTTATTGTTAGACTAATTTCCTGTTTTCTTCCTTTCTTTTTCTTCTTCTTCTTCTTAAAGCAAGCCCTAAACATTTGCTGCAGTATTGGTTTGATGTTAACAAATTTCTTTAGCTTTTTCTTGTCTGGGAAGCTCCTTATTTCTCCTTTGAGTTTAAATGATAGCCTTGCTGGGTAAAGAAGCCTTGGTTGTAGGTCCTTGCTTTTATCACCTTGACTATTTCATGCCTCTCTCTTCTGGCCTGAAATGGTTCTGTTGAGTACTCAGATGACAGTCTAATTGGTGCTCCCTTGTATGCAACTACCTGTTTTTTTTTTTTGTTTTTTTTTTTTTTGTTTTTTTTTTTTGGCTTTTAAGATTTTCTCCTTGTCTTTAAGCCTTGCCATTTTAACTATGGTGTGTCTCAGTGCAGGTCTCCTGAACTTGCATGTCTTTTTCCTTCACCAGGTTAGGGAAGTTTTTGTTTATTATTTCTTCAGATATGTTCTCAATCCCTTGCTCATTTCTCCTTTGGTGTTCCCATCATGTGTATTTTGTTATGCTTCATGTTGTCCAAAATGTTTCTTAAGCTCTTCTCATTTTTTAAAATTCTTTTTTCATTTTGCTGCTCTGCCTGGTTATTTTTTTCTATCTTGTCTTTAAATCTCGGATTCAATCCTCTGCCTCATGTAATCTACTGTTTATTCCTTCCAGTGTATCATTTATTTCAGATATTGCATTCTTTATTTCTGACTGGTCCTTTGTTATAGTCTCTATGTCTTTTTTCATGCTGTTGAGTATCCTTATAATCATTGCTCTAAATTCTCTATCTGATAAATTGCTTGCCTCTACTTCATCTAGTTCTTTTGGAGAATTTTCTTGTCTTTCATTTGGGGTCTGTTTCTTTGTCTTCACATTTTGGCTGCTTCTTTGTTTTGTTTCTATATATTAGGTAGATTTGCAAAGTCTCTGGTTGAGGCCTGTGTTAAAACCTGCCTGTGATTTTCCCTGGGAAACCTGTTTAGAGCTATCAGCAGTTCACATTATGTGCCTCCCTTTCCTGGGCTTGTTTGTGTGCAGAAAGAACCAGACTGTGCACCAAAGCTGGCTGCTACCATCACTGGGCCCAGGGGAGGATCAACTAAAGTCTCAGAGCTCCCAGAGATCACTTTAGTTGTTAAACTTAATCAGTCATATAGTCTCAAGCTGTACTCAGCAGCAGGGCTTAAGCACCATGGTATGAGGCAGAGTAATTCCTGCAGTTGGGGCCATTGCTTCCCCTTAGGCTGATGCCACTTGGAGGTGGATGCTCTGCCTGAGAAAGATGTCCTCCGCAGTATGGGGAATGACTCAGCACAGGGATCCTAGTGGCTGTTCCTTCAGTTCTCTCCTCAGAGCCACCAGCCCAAGACTCTTCTGTCTACTCTGTCCTTCTTCTGCCTATCCCAGGGTAAGTGGCTGCAAACTAAATTTTATGCATTAGTCCTTTAAGATGCTTTCTGAGTCTCCGGCTGTCTCTTCCTGGTACACAGAGACCTCACTGCTTTTCACAGATGGATGATATCAGGGTTCCTATCTGACTCTGGTGCTGTAGACTAGGGAGCCCAGCTCAGTGTTTAGACCCTACACTTCTCAGGGGGATCCTTTGGCTGCTGAAATATTCCTCTGGAACTTCAGCTACAGCCTTTGGGAGCCCAGCCAGCCCCCCTTGCACCTCCTCTGCACTTCCTACCAGTCTTGTTGTGGTCAAGTGGTTTCTTCTGTCTGCCTGTGGTTATAAGGCTTCTTTCCAGCTAGTGTTCAGTTGGTTATTGAGGATTATTTCTCTACAATTTAGTTGTCATTCCAGATTGGTCCTGGGAGGAAATTTGTGCAACTTCTACTTACTCCTCTGCCACCTTGGTTGTGGCACAAAGTTTCTTAGTCATTTGGGCTGCTATAACAAATTACCATAGATTGGGTGGCTTTATTTCTCATAGTTCTGGAGGCTAGGCAGTTCAAGATCAAGGTGCTGGCATAATTGGTGTCTGGTGAGAGCCCTCTTTCTGGTTCATAGATGGCTGTCCTCTGGCTATGTCCTCACATGGCAGAAAAATAACTCTCTGGGGTCTTTTTCATAAGGTGCCAATCCCATTCAGGAAGGCTCCACCCTCATGACCTAAATGTCTCCTGAGGGCTCCACCTCCAAATACACTCACAATGGGAATTAGATTTTAACATAGAATTTGTTCGGGGGTGGGGCACGAACATTCAATCTATGTAGCAAAAGTGTTTTTCTTAGCTCAGGGAACCTACTACAATCCAAAATGGATCTTTTTAGAGTAGTGACACTCCAGGGAATGGAGAGAAGGACTATCTATCTATATGGATATATTTCTCCTTTGGGGCATAAGTTATGGACAAGACTAACCCCCCATCTACACAGTCTTTCTGTTTCTATTTAAAATACTAGTACTACTAGTAAGAGAGGGTGAATGAGCATAACATACAGCCAAAATTAAACAAGGGTAGTAAATGCTAAAGTAATAATGATAGTAATAATGAAATATTAACTTGAAAACATTGACCAACCAGTCACAAACCACCCACAAACCTCTGTTTAAGGACCCCAAGGGCATCCTTATACAAATAAAAATGGAAGAACAATCTTTCAAATGCCCTGTGCATCTTTAGCATCAAAGCCATTTTTTTTTTCCAGCAGCCAGTATAGAGTGAATTTCATTTCTGGTACCATGCTAGTATTTTATGAACATTATTTCTAATCCTTGCAACAACAGCAAGAAGGAAGGAGATTTAATCTCATTTTACAGATGAACAATAATGCCACCAAGAGCAGTGTTCATTTCTGGTAAAAAATATTTTTGGAACCCCTAGCAACATAGCAGTTTTCTATTGATAGGTAACACAGTCAAACCCAGAGTTTACCTTGTATCACCAAACCTAGTAATTGACTTTGGCTTCTTTTCTTCTTGTTAGTGTTGGTGGAAAAAGAAAAATCTTCTAAGTCCTGGGCCTCACCATGTACACCAGGCATTAGCAAACTGGAGCCCATAGGCCAAATCTGGCCAACTTCCTCTTTTGTTTGGCCTGTGAGATTTTACATTTTTAAATAGCTGGAAAAAGTCAAAACAAGAATCATATTGTGTGATGCGTGAAAAGTATATGAAATTCAAATTTCAGTCTCCCTAAAAAAGTTTTATTGAAACATAGTTATTCTTACTCATTTACATATTATTTATAGCTGCTTTGGTGCTATATTGACAATTGAGGAGTTGCAGCAGTACTCTCTGGTCTTTTACAAAAAAAAAAATTGTGTGCTGAGATCTTGTTGTAGATTATAAATTCCTTGAGGACAGAAAAGATATCTCTAACAGACATTAGATCCCCAGAGTCTTGCACAATATCTATACAATGAACTCTAGATATAGGTTATGCAAATGAATGAATGAATGAGTAAAGAGATAAGTAAATGAATAATCTAAAAAGCTTTCAAGATCTGTCTTTTCCAAATTTCCTTTGTAATTTATTTTTGTGCATTGTCTGCAAGAAATCTTTAACTGGCTCTTCCCACCTTAAGTTGGTGGAACTAATGTGGTATTATCTGAAAGAGAACTGAAATGTCTTTTGCACATTAACCAACCTTTCAGCCCCCACTTGTCCTTATAGCCCCCACACCATGGGAACATATTTTTCTCCTTTTACCTGAAAATACTTTTATACAGGTGGCCATTGTGACCATACATTTATCTTTTCTATGACAGTGTGATTTTCTTTTTTATCTTGTTGGAGGATAAAGACAAGGCAAAAAGAGAGGAGGTTAAAGGTTATGCAAGGCCCCAATCAAGGCCCTGGGGCAGAGGCCAGAGAAGCAGGAGATCAGAGAGGAGCCTATAGACTTTAGGTGGAACTGGTGAAGTGGTGTGGGGTGCCAGGGCACATGTGTAAAAGAAAAACAAATTTTCTACTAGTCACAATGCTTCTGACATAAAATGTTTGGGTTTTCATATCAGGCAGTTTAGTTCTCTATGGACATTAACTGAGTGTCCTACAGTTTAACTCAATTCTGACAATACCTGGAGTTACCACAGTCTCCAGCAGTTAAAAGCTCAGTCCCATAAGACTAGTGTCCACTTTGGATGCCAATCTCAAGTCTAGACCTCCTGTATTTCTGACTGACCAGCTACATATTGGGGAGTTCTCATGCCCCCCTTTTCAGGTTTGGTCATTTGTTAGAACAGCTTGTAGAACTCAGGAAAGCCTTTTCTTTCCTGCAACTACTGGTGTATTATAAAAGATACAACTCAGGAATAACCAAGTGAAAAGACACACAGGGCAAGGTGTGGCGAAGGGGGGCAAGGCATCCATGCCCTCTTTGGTGGGTGTGTGTCAGCCGCCTCCCAGTACCTCACTGTGTTCCCCAATCCAGAAGCTCTCACAACCCTAGTAGGTGCTTATACGAAGGTTTCATTATATAAGCATTATTGATCAAATATTGGCCATTTGTCACTGAACTCAATCTCCAGCACCCCTCCATCCTCAGAGGTCAGGGGTGAGACTGAATGTTCCACCCCTCTAATCACGTGGTTGGTTCCTCTGGTGCCCCCCCATCCTTAATAGTCACCTCATTAGCATAAACTCTGGTGTGGTTGAAATAGGCTTATTATGAATACCAAAAGGTGCTCCTTTCACCTGTCACTCAAGAAAACTCCAAGGTTTTAAGGGACACTTTGCCAGAAACCAGGGACAAAGACCAAATATATATTTCTTATGTCACAATATGGCAATGTGATGTGGGAAAGATGTGCAAAGGAAGGCAGAGAGCCTCGAGGGAAAGCTTTGACCTATGAAGATTCTGTGGCATGGCCTGTCTTTCATCCACCCAGACCACAGATAAGCTATGTTTTTGTCTCCAGTTTGTCGCCTCAGTATGTACCATAGAACACCTTGTCCAGACTTACAAGTTTGGTTCTAGGTGAGTGATCAAAAGAAGGCAGCACAGGGAAGGGAGATGAAGGGCATGCTAATAAGAGAATTCTATGATGTTTTCAGTAGGGACATTTTACCTGGGTTTCTTCTAATGGCTCATATTTTAAGTCTTGGTCTGTCTCCCTGAGCTTCCAACCAGCTGTCTGCACTGAGGTGCTTTGACACATTATTGTACTGTACACCAGGTTGCTCAGTTAATCAGCCGTACTGCTGCTCTTCACATAGAGCATGACACACTTGACAGATTTATCACTAAACTGTGGGCTCTCTTTTTTGCAGCACTGTGGAACCCTTTCCCATTAGTGATAGCAGGAGTGATGTTTATGCATGAAGAGAGGCTGTTCGATTGGGCAATTGTAGCTTCCACTGCCAGCGTAAGCACAGCTCCCACTTATCAAGTGGGGCTAATAGGGGATCTTCATATGCACTGCAGAATCAATTCTCTGTACATGGCCTCTGCTACAAAAATAATTGCTGCTCACTGGTGGTAAAGATCTCAGCAATGTCAGGGCCTTAATGGTGAGATTAATGTTCTACCACTCCTGGGCAGGGCCAGTTCTCTAAAAAAAAAAAAAAAAAAAAGGCCTGAGAGCTTGATGAGATGTTTTCCAGGTGAAATGTGGAGCTGTGCTTGCTGACTTGCTATGTAATTTGGGTGAACCCTTTCTCTGTAGATAATTTTTTGATTTTCTTTCTAAAAACTGTAATTAGCTGAAGCAACCAATGAATGGCTTGGGGTCCGTTTTTAGGTTCTGCAACTCAAATGTACCTGTAACTGTGAACAAGCTATTTCTTCTTTTTGAGACTTGGTGTCTTCAGTTTAAAATTAGGGAGCTGCATGAGATAGTTTCTAAACATTTTGCTCATATACTCTACAGATAATCACATTATATATCAAATGTGTTTGCTTTTGTCTAATTTTTTTTGTTCCCTACTGGATTGTGATTACATCTCATATTATCTGATGAGCCTAACCTGGTTCTCGGTACATATGATACGGACTCAATGGATATTTTATTAAAAACAAAATTTTGTGATTCTATAACTATAAATCATCTGCATACTCATTAAGCAATGATGCAATTTCCTGGATGATATATTTACTATTCTTTTTGTACCAGCAAAATTTAGAAAAAAATTTAATGGAATTGAACTTATTGCAGCAGTAGCATTGATATTGTTACCTTACCGTATTATAAGTATTAAATTAAAATAAAGACTTACTAAGCACTTATTATTGGCAATAATAGAGAATTTGTACATGAACTTGATTAATAGTTTGGGTAGAATTTATCTTGATATGTCAGGGATTGGTATGCATGGTTAATAGGCAGAGTAAAAGCATAATATCATTGTAGATGAGAAGAAACTAAAAAGTGTGGATAGTGTAGTGTCTGTAGTACAACAAAGTGTTGTATTGATTGCAAAGGAAATCAAGTTAAGAGTGGTGGGTAAGTGATGAGGGTCTTGGTTGAGGATCAGGTATAGTTTAGGCTTATTGCAGTAACAAGTTAGCCACAGGAATTAATGATCCTTTTAGAAAAATGGAATGTCACAATGAGAGCTGGCTTGGAGAAAAAATACTTTTAAATGTTTACCTGATTGAGAAAACAGATGGAATCTGATGCCTTCCTTTTTAACAGGAAGCTCAACTTCCATCCACCATGGAAAAACTACATTTACACTGTTAGTCCAACTTCTGTTAATGAGTAGTATATTTAGAAAAAATTATATTTATTATCATACTACTTCATCATCTGAATGATTCATCTTTTATTTGCTCCTGGGTTCTTTCTATATATTTTTAAGTGTTTGGTTTTTATGATGGTTAATTTTGTGTCAATTTGACTAGGCTGTGATATTCAAATGTTTGGTCCAACATCAGCCTGAATGTTACTGTGAAGCTGGTTTTTAGATATTATCAACATTTAAATCAGTAGACTTTGAGTAAAGCAAATTACCCTCATCCAATCAGTTGAAGACCTTAAGAGAAAAGACTGAGGTCTTTATGGAAGAAGAAATTTAATCTTGACATTGCCTTTGGACTCTAGACTGCCTTTGGACTCTGGCTACAACATTAACACTTCCTGGAGTCTCCAGCCTGCCGACTTGTTCTGTAGCTTTTGAACTTGTCAGCTCACATAATTGTGTCAACCAATTCCTTTAAAAAAAATCTAGATAGGTAGATAAGTGCACACACACATACACACACACACACACCCTATTGATTCTGTTTCTCTGGAGAAGCCTGATGAATTCAGTTGTGTTTTCATAGTTAAGCTCTGATTCAATCCTTTTAAAATCCAGTTGGTGAGCTCAGAAGTCACTGTGCAATATTTTCAGCCTTGGTCCCAATCCCTCTGTCATCCCTGCCCTCAGTCTTCAACTGTATGATGGCAGAGAGTGTATATTTCCTCTACATTCTTTCTCTCTTTCACTTTTGAAAGTGAAATTATATTGGATCCTTAATATAGTATGGGCTGGAAATACCACGGTTATGAAAGATGCTCAGCCCCTTTGCAGCACTGGAAGAGATTCCAGACAAGTAGTGCGTATGAAACACCAACAATATAACTGTCAATCAACAAGTTAGTATCGCCTCCTCCTTCTTTCTTCTTTTTGTTATTAAAAAAAATTTTTTTTTGATCTATCCCTGTTTCTTTTCGTTGCCTTCTCCCTTTCACCTCACTCTAGAATTCACCTCCTCTAGAGATGTAAAAGGAACAGGGATACTGTTTCCAAATGTTTTATTTATTTATTTTTTAAATTCAATAGAAAGTTTAATTTAACTGAAATAAAAGTAAAGGCAGGTTTGAAGAGTCTGCTTCAGAGGAATCTTCTGTCTTTTGAAAGTAGTGAAAATAGATAACAGTAAGCATGCTAAAATAAGAGCTGTTCCGCAGTTTATGCCAGCATTTGTAAACACTGGCGAGTTCTTCTCTACGTAGGAGAACTATTTTGGCTACAGTCTTTCTGCTCTGTTTTTGACCATATAAACTCATTTCCTTGGATTTTGCATAAAACCATGTGTTTGATTACAGATCAAGAGGCACTGCTGGGGAGTAGGATATACTATGGGACTTTTGTTAGTCATTTAATTAGGTACATTTTTCTCCCTTACATTTCTATGCAATGTTGAAGTTACTATATATTCACTGAAGAAAATAAATAAATAATTAAACCTGAAAAACCTAAACAATTTCAGCAATAATTTAATGATGGTCAATACTATAGTAATTTGTCTTGTATTCTTTGTATCTGTGTGTATGTATATGTGTGCACATATGCATGAGAAAGTGAGAGGTTGGTAGAGAGCACAGGTCTAAATTGCTCTTGAGAAAACAGTAATCTCACATTTCTTAATACTAGGTACAATCAAATTTCATGTGACTTTGTTCTTACTTGTTAGGGTTGACGTCCAATCTTAGTTATTTTAAGCATCTTCTTTCCTTAGGCTTGAACAGAATGTCAGCATTTCTACAATCCAGGAAACTAGAAAGAGCCTCTGCTTTCCAGTCTATTTAGAGACTGGGCCTCCCAGTGCCCCATGTCCTGCTCCATGTGTCGCCCTGCTCTTGCTTTCGGAAACATGGAGCTTAATACTCTGTTTTAAGTGGCCCTTCCACACATGCCACTTGGAGGTCCTGCCACCTCCAGCTTATTTTTCAGGCGTACTTATATTTGCCATTTAGGCTCTCTCCCTGAAAGTGTTTGCAACATTTTCATTCTTTTCTCACGATCCTAAGGAATTCCTCTAGGTTTCTCACTGCCATTTGTCCATCCATAATCAGGCCACACTACTGTCTAACCTTCAGAAATATCCAGCTTTTCTTTCTTTCCCATTCATTTGTATCACAACATTTAAAGGCTCATCTGAACAACTCCATGTTTAAGATGACCAGGTTCCAGGCTCTCGGACCCAGCACAGAACATTTCATTTTCCAAGGGTAAGAAGTCTCCAGTCTTGACATTTAGTCTCTGGAGATCCATCTCCCACAAATGAATAGGAAGTTTCTTCTACATGTAGCAAAAGATAATATATTTCAGTTTTCATATGCTATTGCACTAAATGCCAATACCTCATTTTGTTTACGTAGAAGCAAAACATTATTAGAATGACATAACTACAATTTTGTATTTCTCACTTTCTTTCTTTCTTTCTTTCTTTCTTTCTTTCTTTCTTTCTTTCTTTCTTTCTTTCTTTCTTTCTTTCTTCTTTTAATTAACATTATGACTATTTTCTCACGCAACCTTTTATTTTCAATTTGCATTGGCAGATATTCAGGGTACTAGTTGGTATATGAGGTCTGTATGGAAAAAGTCCAGCCATTGTTATAACGAGAATGGTTGCATGACATCACTAACTTGGCAGCCAAGGAGAGTGGACTGGAATACGCATGTGTGAACAATGATGACTTCACTGTACTAGTCAGTGGCGGCTGACTCTGTTGAGTAAGCATTTGTACTGAGAGGCCATCATATTCAGAATGACTAAGCAAATAAAGTAACACATCTGCATCTAATTTTGCATTAAACTTGAATATTCCTCTCTGGATACTATTTGGATGATTCAGAAGGCTGAAGCTATGGGCAACTGGTGACTGACAGCTTTATCACGACAACGCGCCCACTCATGCATCACACCTCGTGCAGAGTTAAAAAATATATTATTTATTTATTTATTTTTAGAGAGAGGGGAAGGAAGGGAGAAAGAGGAAGAGAAACATCAATATGTGGTTGCCTTTCATGCACCCCCAACTGGGGACCTGGCTTGCAACCCAGGCATGTGCCCTGACTGGGAATCAAACTGGCAACACTTTAGTTCACAGGCCAGTACTCAGTCCACTGAGTCACACCAGCCAGGGCTCGTGCAGAATTTGTTAGTGAAACATCAAATCACCTGAGTGATCAGCCCCTCTACAGCCCAGGTTGGTGCCCTGTGACTTCTGCCTTTTCCCAAAACTAAAATCACCTTTTAAAGGGAGGAGATTTCAGACCACTGATAAGATTCAGAAAAATATGAGGGGCAGCTGATGGCAACTGGGAGAACCGTATGAGGTCCCAAGGTGCCTACTTTGAAGGAAACTGAGGCATCATTGTCCTATGTACAATGTTTCTTATATTTTGTATCTTTTTCAATAAATGTCTCTTTTTAATATTACATGGCTGGTTACTTTCTGGATAGATCTGTATGTCCAATAAACTTGTGTTCTTCACCTAGGTTATATCAAGTGCTTCATTAAAAGAAATACTAAAATCTCTTTTTGTAGAGCACTCAGCACTACTGGACAGTTGGGGAAGTATCAAGTTTTCTGTTTCTGAACTCTTTAGGAAGAATTCAGATCATTTGCCTTGAGCTTCGCTTAACCAACTGTGTTGTGTCTGATTAGCCTAATTATTCACAAACAGAAGTTGAAACAAAGTAGTCTCTGTTTCTTCTTTCACTCTTCCCATTCTGTGGTAGCTAAAGATACTGTGCATTCTTGACTGTTCTCCTTTGAGAGTGAAACTTGTTTTCTCTTCCCTTGAATCTCACTGGTACTGTGATGGTTTGACCAAGAGAATGGGGCCTAAGTTATAGTGTGGCAATTCTGAGTCTAGCTTTTTGAATTCTGGAAGTTCTCATTTTTTTTCTTTCTTGGGATGCTTGCTCTTGGATACTGTTGCTTAGAACCTGCTCCCATACTGTGAGATGTTTAAGTCACTGAGAGAGGTGTCGCGCTGGCATTTCCATCGGATGTTCATCTGAGCTGCCAGCCAGAGCCAGCATCAACCACTAGCCCTGGGAGCTATCTTAGCGCTCCCTGATCAACTGTCCTCAAATAACTATAGGCTTAGTCAATATCAGAACTCCCTAGTCAACATACAGAATCTCAAATGATAAAAAATCTGTTGTTATAAGTCAAGAGCTTTTGAAGTAATTGTTATAAAGCAATGAGATAAGGGAAATGAATTATTTTGGTCTCTATTACTGTAAGACCATGGATGTAGTTAATTATCTTTAACCTCACACTTGGTCTATTACTGGTTTCTATATAGTGGGTCCCTCTTGATAAAAAAAAAGTTCAGTTTCATAAATATTTATTGAGAACCTACTCTGTGCCAGGAAGACTGTTAAATCTGGAGATAAAACGAAGTCTGAGTCTGCAAGGGGCAGAGTGTTTAGCACAGAAAACATGTATAAATGAGTAATTAATACCTTTGATAGTTCTATTACAGAGATGATTTTTAAAAGAAATTTCACAAATACTTGAGCAGCTACTATATACTAGATACGCAAGGCACTTAGAATGGATAAAAATTAAGTTCTTGCTCTGGAGGAATTTTCCACCTAGTGATGGAGAATAGAATGAAAACATATTTTCAGACAGAAGGAAAACATGTTTTCAATATAATGTGGCACGTGCTAGGACTGAAACTTGAAGTAGTTGGTAACTGAATGATATAATGTGTATATAGCCTCACACAGAGAATGGCATATAAATGATGTTCAATGAATTTTATATTTTATCTTCTTCCTTCAATCATGTGACAGATTATATACTCTAAAGACAGCTGGAACGATATTTTCCATCCTACATGCCCTTTGGCCATGTGACTTGAAGCTCCTCCATCAAGAGGAAGAATCTCATTGCACCCCCTTTGAAGCTGGGTTGGCCTTCAGGACGCACAACCATCAGGATTTGGTGGAAGTGATGCTGCATGACTTCTGAAGCTGGGCCAGAAAAGGCCAGGCGGTGTCAGCCTTGCTCTCCTGGAATATTCACTTATCAGTTGCTCCATCTCAAAGCGCTTTTTCAGGAACCCAGCTGCCATGCTGTGGTAATCCCAAGCCACATGGAGAGACTATATACAGACACACTAGTTGACAGGCCTCTCTGAGCCCAGTGTTTGAGATCATCCTAAATTGGGCACCACACACATTAATGAAGGAGCCTCTAGCTGACTTCAGTTCCTGCCCTGTTTAGTCACCTTCGACCCACTGGAGCCTTCTAGTTGCCCTGGAGCAGAAGTAAATCATCCCCACTATGCTCTGTTCAGAATCCTGACCTGAGGAACCCATGACCATAATACAAATGTTGCTATCTTTTACCACTAAGTTGGAGTGGTTTGTTACACAGCAACAGATAATTAGAACAAATGGGTTTTAGGAAAAAAAACTTTGCAATGAATGGTATTATTTTTGAATAACATCTATGATGAAGTTTGGTAATCCTGGATGCAAGATTTTTATTTAAGAGAGAAACTAAGAAAATATTTAGTCACTAATTAATTTCTGAGTTTAGATCACAGGGATTTGGGAGTCAATCCCTGGCTGAAATACTTTCCCACATTTAGAAAATTGAGTCTACTTGCTTGAGGAATACTTCATTTCTTCTAATAAGGACTACATCTCTTCAGATTTAGTGCAAATGGAAATGTTGAAAAGATCTAATTGGTTTGATATTCATATCATAAATCCATGAGACACAACATTTTAGTGAATAACTAGTGGGAGAGTGTGGCTTGGCATATTCAGCAACACTGGCTCCCTCAAATGTAATGCATGCTGTGGCTTTTAGTCACTAATTATCATTTGAAGGAAGAATTTGTCTAAATGAAGAAGAATTGGAGAAAAATGCAGCATTAACTGTAAAGTTCTCTTCCATATTGGTCATTAGCCCTACTACTTATTAACAGTTAAGCCATATACATTTCTTAAATTGGAAACCTGAAAATTACGTAAGAAAGATACTCATTTTAATTATGTGAATTAAAAGAAGCACTTTTTGATTACTCTGGACTTCTGGCCAAGATGGCGGTATAGACAGACACGCTGCATCTCTCTCTACAACTAAGAAGGAATACAATTACTTCAAAACTAGAAACAACCAGAAGTTTCAGAAAAATCAAACTGCATGGAAGTCCAGCAAACAAAGATATAAAGAAGAAATACTCATCCAGACAGGTAGAAGGGGTGGAGCTGGGGTGGAGAGGATGCGGTGTGGTGGCGGCAGCAGCAGGTCGACAGAAAGCGCAGTGACAGCTTTTAAAGAGTCAGGAGGAACCCTGGGGAGCGTTCTCAGCTCCTCACTGGACCTCGCAGCTCACAGTCCCAGCACCGGAGAAAATCAAGCCTCACTGCTTCTGACTGTGCAGACCAGTGGGGGTCAGGGTGAAGGCAGAAACTGCCAGTCTCACAGCAGAGTCCACTTGTTTAAAGGGCCCCATGGTGTTAGAATGTCTGCAGACCCACCCACTCTGGAAACAACAGCCTGGGCAACAGCTAGAGGGTTGCAAGTCTGGTTCGGAAGTGGGAGAGGTGCCTAGAAAAGGGGTGAGTTCTTGGCAGGTGGCATTGTTCCCTCTCAGACCCCTCCCCCACATACAGTGCCACAACATGGTGAAACAGGCCACCCTGTACTGACGAATCCCTAAGGCTCTGCCTCTTACAACATAACAGGAGTGACAGCTCTACTTGGGATGCAGAGGCAAACAAACACAGGAGCCTGTCAGAATGAGGGGACAGAGAAGTATGGCCCAAAATGGGGAACGGATCAAGGTTCCAGTGGGAGAACTAAGCAATGAGGAGATAGCCAACCTAACAGATGCAGAATTCAAAATACTGATGATAAAGATGCTCACAGGCTTGACGGATATGCTTGAGTATAACAAACGAATAAGAGAAGAAGTGAAGGCTATGGTAAGTGAAACAAAGGGAAATCCACACAAAACCAGTGGTAAAGGGAAGAAAACTGGGGTTCAAATCAATGATTTGGAACATAAGGAAGAAAAAACAGTCAACCAGTGCAGAATGAGGAAGCAAGAATTGAAAAAAATGAGAAAAATTTCCCAAATTTTTTGAAGGAGGTGGACATACAGGTCTGGGAAGCATGGAGGGTCCTGGGTGAGCTGGGTCCAGGGGGGACCACACCAGGACACATCATGACTGAGATGCCAAAGGTGAAAGATAAAGACAGAGTCCTGGGGGCAACAAGAGGGAAGTGGAGAGTTGCCTACAGGACGGTGCTTATGGGACTATCAGCTGATTTCTCAGAGGACACGTTGCAGGCAGGAAGGGACTCGCAAGCAGTGTTCAATGTGATGAAAGGTGACCTGCAACCAGGATTACTCTATCCAGCAAAGCTATCATTTGGAATGGAAGGGCAGACAAAGTTCTTCCCAGACAAGGTGAAGCTAAAGGAGCTCATCATCCCCGAGACATTATTTTATGAAATGTCAAAGGGACTTACTTAAAAAAAGAATATCAAAACTATGAACACTAAAATGACCACAAACTCACAACTATTAACAACTGAACCTAAAAAGTAAGAATAAAATCCAACTAAACAAACCAGAATAGAACCAGAATCATAGGTATGGGGGTCATTGGAGAGTTATCAGCTGGGAGGGGGGAGGGGGAGAAATGGAGATATGGTGCAGGGATCAAGAAGCATAATCGGTTGGTACAAAATACACAGGGAGATGTTAAGAATAATATAGAAAAGGGTAAAGCCACAGAATTTATATGCATGATCCATGGACATGAACTAAGGGGTGTGGGGTTGCTGGAGGAAAGGGAGGTACTGGGCAGAGGGGAGCAAAGGGGAAAAAACTGGAAGTACTATAACAACATAACCAATAAAATATACTTAAAAAAAAAAGAGGCACTTTTTTTGGTTGCTATTTTTTTATCTACAGTAATTGAGAAATCATTAAAAATTGGAATACAAGTCTATTAAACATAGAGGGGTAAAAAGAGACTGTGTTAATATCCAAAACATTTCCTTTCTTAGACAGTAGTCTTGACAAATGAGATATTTAAATCTGAGTATGTACAGTGGTAAAATAGATGACACAGAAGGAAAACAACAAGGTACAGTAAATGGTTAATTAATAGATGTCAATTATATCACAGTCAGAATTGCATAAATGTCCTAGGCAAGTGGGAGGACTGGTGGTTAAAAGAGGGAAGAAGTGGAGCTGGGGGGGGGGACAAGAGTTACGGCATTGATTACCAGGTGCTGCTGGGCCTAGACCAGGCCAAAAAAGAAAAAGGAAAAAAGCATCCTGGGATCATCATATTTTTGGAATCTGAGATTCAGACAGTGAAATCTTGGTGTCTGCAGAGAAAGCATATTTCTTCATTTCCAACTTTCTGATTCTTGGAAAACAAGAGGAGAGCATATATAACAGTAGATCCCAGATCCAGAAAACCTTCCCAGGTCCTAGATTTCACTGAATTATCCTCATCACTTCATGTTCAGTCCATAGATTTCTCTATCGTTTTCTTTCATACCTTCTGCTTGGCAACTAATGTATTTTTGTAAGAGCGCATCAGGTTTTATCTGAGTTACCTAATCACACTTTTATTTAAAAGTCAGGTGTAAAGTTAGCTCCATGATAGTTCCCTCCAGTCCTTGTTCAGGTAGTCCACAGTTGACCTGTCTTGGATCTTTCCAGATGAAGAAGTACATGGAGGGTGTTGCTTGAGGCAAGAAAAGTTAAGTCAATTTAAGATTTAGTTCATTCCATGCTGAAAGTGAGTTAGAATATATTTATAATTTTATGTATCTTCTTGGAATATATAGACACATTAAAAATAATAAATCAGATTTTCTCTGGAATTTTTTTCTAAAAAATTAAGGAAAGCTTCCATTTTCTATTAATTTTGGATTATTCCTTAGGCAATAATACATGTCTAAGTATTGGTATGTAAGAGTGCATATTTGCAGTATTTTTGTTCCATTAAAAAAATTTTTGAGCTTGCTTGTCAGTTCAGTCACCAGCTTCACTAAGCTTTGCTAATTTTGTGAAGTTTGGAATAGTGTTTTGCCACTTTAGAGATAATCCCTGAAAGCTTCCTTCTTGCAGATGGCAATATATCATTCTCTCCACTAAAAGCCTCTATGTCATTTGAAATTTATTACAAAGAGCGGGTAGTGGACTTAAAAGCCATTTCATGTGTCTTATTACTTCAGTCATCTAATTTATGAGTTTCAGCTGCATTTGTAGTTAGAAAAAGTATTTTCCTTCCCCTGATCAATATGAGGCTGGTTTTGCATTCATCCTCACTCATCCTCTCTGCCCGATTGATTATATCCACTACTTCCCTTAGATTTTATAGCTTCTGCAGTCATTTTGCAGGTTCCATTGTTCAAGGCAATGCAAGCCTGAAATGGAAAGGAAGTGCCAACCAGGCTGATGTAGATTGACTAAGCTTTACCAGCTCTTAGCTGCATTTGTCAAATGATACCTTCGTTATTATTAGGTGAACAATCTTGCCTTAGGGAAGGAGAAGCTGTCAGAAACTCCTGTGTTTCATATGTACATCTCTGGCTTCATGGAAAGAGTATGAAGGAAGCTGATTAAAAACAGATATAGTAAGCTTAAATAACACACACTTAATACAAAGTATGGTAAAGAATTTGCACTCTTTATTGCCATATTGGAGGCAATTTTTTCTTCCACAATAAATAGCACTGGAGAACACAATTTTCATTGAGTTAGATTTGACACTTGTTTTTGACTAACTGTTGGCATCTGAATTAAAAAACGACCACAGTTTTTCTCTATCACATCAACTTTTTAAGGTACAGGATACCCTCCCTTTGTCCCCAAAATCATACAAGATGTATATACAAAGGAAAATGAGGAAAAATTAACTGAATATACTGTTTATTTAGAGTTATTTTGTTCATATAAAGGCTATACATTGAAATTCTGGCCAAGATGGAGGCCTAGACTGACACTCTCCATCTCCCTCCACAGCTAAGAAGGACAACAACTACTGCAAAACTAGAAATAATCAGAAGTTCTAGAAAATAAAACTACATGGAAGTCCAACGTATGAAGTTATAAAGAAGTGGTGCTCATCTAGAGAAGTAGGAGGGGCAAAGCCAGGGCGCCGAGGTCAAGCTGTGCTGGCAGTGGCAGCAGCAGCGGCAATGGCGGCAGGACAGCGGAAAGTACAGACACCTGTATTTAAGGGGAGGTGAGAAGCACCTGGGGCGCACCCCTGGCTGCAGACCAGACCTGTCAGCTTGCGATTCTAATGCCAGGGAAGGCAGACCCCCATTGCCTTGGATCATGAGACCTGGAGGGGGTGGGGACAGAGGAGGAGGCTCCTGGTCTCTCAGTGGAGAGTGAACAACAGAAATCCATCTTGGACCCCCATGCCCACAGAAAATATCACAGCATGGTGAGAAGGGTCTCCCGGTTGTGATGACTGGACAGGGCTCCACCCCCTATAGTGTAGGAGGTGTGATAGCCCAGCTAGGAAGCAAAGGTAAACACAAAACTGTAAAGATGACACAGATCATGATAGAGATTCCAGTGACACAGCTGACCAGACAGCAAATATCTAATCTAACATATCAGCAGATAGGAAATCTTTCTGAGGCACAGTTCAGAGCTTTGGTTATACGAATACTTACAGACCTAAAAGCAGATCTTAAACAAGATGGGGAAGAAATGAAGGCTAGTCCTGCTGAAATGAACAAAAACACATATAAAACTAGTGGTAAGGGAAGGAAAACCAGGGATCAAATCAACAAATCGGAACATAGGGAAGGAACAAACAGTCAATCAGTGCAGAAAGAGGAAACAAAAAGTGAGGAAAATGAGGAGAGGCTCAGAAACCTATGGGACAGCTATAAGCAGGCCAACATCTGAATCATAGGGTTGACAAAAGATGAAGAAGAACACCTAGAAATTGAAAAATTATGTGAAAATATAATGAAGTAGAACCTCCCTAACTTCGGGAAGGAAATAGAATCACAGGTCCAGGAAGCACAGAGAGTTCCAAAAAAACTGCACCTAGGGAGAACCACACCAAGACACATTATAATCAAAATGTCAAAAATTAAGGCGAAAGAGAGACTCTTAAAAGCAGCAAGAAAGAAGAAGAGAATTACATACAAAGGGGTCCCAATAAGACTATCAGCTGACTTCTCAAAAGAAACTCTGCAGGCAAGAAGGGACTGACAAGAAATATTCAAAGAAATGAAAAGCAAAAACCTACAACCACGATTACTCCATCCAGTGAAGCTGTCATTCAGAATAGAATGGCAGAGGAAGTGCTTCTAGGACAAAGTAAAACTGAAAAAGTTCATCAGATCCAAACCACTGTTATATGAAATGTTAAAGGGACTTGTTTAGGAGAAAGAGGATCAAAACTATGAACATTAAAATGGAAACTGTATCACAATAACCAACAACAGAAGCTAGGGAACCAAAACAGAGGCAAACTAAGTAGGCAACGAGAGTGGGAAAAGAATTACAGGAATAGGGAATATTATGGAGGGAGATAAGCAGGGAGGGGGAAGGGAGAAAAGGGAGGAAGAATGGTACAGGAATTAAGAAGCATAGTAGGAGGGAATGGAGTAGACAGGAAGATATTGAGAACTATATGTACAACCAACAGCATGGACTAAAAAGGGGAGGACAACTGTAGGGATGGGGGTCACTGAGTGGAGGGGAACAAAGGGAAAAGAAATTGGGACAACTGTAACAGCATTATCAAGAAAGCATATTAAAAATAAAAAATAAAGAAAAAAAGGCTATCTTTTGTTACTTTAAGCAAATTGTGTACAAGTAGTAAAGTTCTGCTACCAAACATACATATTAAGGTATTTATCTTTTCAAATGACAGGCTAGGAAATGCCAAAATGAGACACTTGAAATAGTCTCCCTCAATTGGCAAAGCTTTAACAAATTGCTTCATGAGGCCCAGATTTATGTGCAGAGGTGGGAATATAATGTTCTTTCTGTCAACAAGTGGCTCATGTAGAAGGCTTGGATCACCACCTTTGAGGTCAGATCTTGGAGGCCAATTTAACTCCACCCAATGTTTCTCATGAGTTCTGCTGTCCCACATACACAGAAAACAGAGATACTAGGTATATCCATGTTGCTGACCAAGGAGGAAGCAAACCATTTTAAGATCAACACAGATGATTCAATTGTGCTTGTGTTCCCTTCATCCACACCCATAAACTCTCGACATACTGCTTGCACACCTTGTGAGGGGCCCAAGACTTATCTTGATCACCAAGTTTTACTTTAAAATATGCAAAATAGGCTTGCCTGACAAATGTGCTAACGTTTGTCCTTTGACTGGGAATGGTGAAACTGCCACAGATATAACAAAATGAATCAGGGTTGTTTAGGCACTTACGACGAGAAATAGCAGAGACAGACATGATCTGAAGGAAAGGAAATAAGTAGGTATGTAAATAAAAAATAAATTCTGCTAACTCCTTGTAGACAGACAAGATCTCGGACTACACTTTGGAATATGATTCACTATATAGAGCAGCACACAACCTCTCACCACACTGTCTCATGTGTAACTGAATAGCCTAGACAAGTATGAACCTGTCGCTGGTCTCCAGGGTCATCCCTTTCCCTCCCTACTCAAGGCAGGTTTGCCTTCAGCTAATAGGAGAGCACTAGTGCTTCCCTTGATCCAGGCTTGATCCAGCTTAGAATGGTTGCATTAAGATAAACTGTAGAGAAAAACCTGATGTTACAGAAGAAAACTACCTGCAGTTTTGAAATCAGCATGCCTCTTTAAGTCTAAAGCAGCTAAAAAATCAAACTCAACAGGAATTATGTTAAAAATTGCTCCCCTGTGTAATATCTGTTCCTGTGTGTCAGTCATTCTCATCCCCATAATGAAAGAGTGTATTAGTAGATTGATAAAATGAAGAAAAATATAGGAACATTATAGTCACTTATAGCAGCAGGCTGGGGTCTCATGTGAATACAATCAAATGGGTGTAACAGTAATTGAACTACTGCAATGTCCAGGCCTAGACCTAATCTTTGACTTCCATCAGGATAATTGTAAAAGCTATCTACTGTAGTTTTTAAAATTTTAATATCAGAAAAATAAGATGAGCACCCAAATATTCCCATCCTGGCTCACCATGAAAATATCTAACCATTATTGACCTTACCTTTTCAATCCATTCAACTTCATGGGAAAATTCAAATTTAATCAAAGGCTACTAACTACATACAAGATACTAAAAGATAGCTACACTCTCCAATACAATTCTAAGTCAACATTGGGAAGTGATCAACATTTTGTCTTTTGCACCCAAATATTTCCTTCTCTGTTCTTTCTTCTCTCTACAGTGGGTCTTATGGGGGTACCAATTCTCCTCGCTTCCTTCTGTGACAAAAACTGGTGGGTTGCCTCCTGAGTAGCCCTGTTTCTTCCTTTTATTGTTGCTGGGAGAGCACACTTGCTCTATAACTGTTGAAGTTGCCTTCTACTTGTATACTCATCTCTCTTGCATCTATGACATAGGCATGAAATGCAATCCTTGTAAAAGAGACTAAAGGAGTTGTCTACTAGGTGCTCCTGAGAAATGTTCTACCTAATAAGATAGGAACGTGGGAGAAAATACCTCTCTCCTCATGATATGGTCATGTCAGCCTGTGACACCTGGCACTGCTTTAGCATCCTGTTAACATGTGGAGAAGGGCAGAGTGGACAGATGACAGCACCTTTGTTCTTGGTAAGGAGCTTCCCTATACCAGGAACACTTTATTTATGAAAAACAATGTGTTTTTTTACAGAGACAGGTGGTGTTTAGCAGTTTGGCCAAATAGTCTGGAATCTCTAACTCTAACTCTGAAATGCATATACCTGTCTCTAAAATTTGAGGGATACTCTTCCTTCTTGGTTCTCATTCTCTTTGAAATAAATTAACTCCTCAGTTTAGGCTGAAAAGTTAAGGCAGGAGCTCTATGATCCAGGTCTATCTGGATGTTTGCTCATCAAAGACAACATGGAAACAAAAGAGAAGATTCATACTCTTTAGATGTAGAAACCTCTATTTTTTCCCCTGTTAGGTGAATCTTCTCCCTATACAGGGAATCCACAATTCCAGAATTATTTGAAGTATTAGGAAGTATGGACAGAGACTTTTAAATAAGTGAACATTGTAAACCAAAAACTTTGTGTAATAACATAACAATAAAATGAAGACAATTTTTCACTTATGAATAAACACGAACATCCTAAATAAAATGGAAATAGTTTGAAATGAGAAACATATTAAGAGAAAAAAACACCTTGATTATGTTGTGTTCATGCCAGGAATTTAAGAATAGTTCAGTGGCCAAGATGGAGGTGTAGACACATGCAGAGTCTCTCTCCACAACTAAGAAGGAATACAATTACCTCAAAACTAGAAACAACCAGAAGTTCCAGAAAATCAAACTATATGGAAGTCCAGAAAACAAAGATATAAGGAAGAAATACTCATCCAGACAGGTAGGAGGGGCAGAGCTGGGGAAGAGAGGATGTGGTGTGGTGGTGGCAGTAGTGGCGGCAGTGGAAGGACAGCAGAAAGTGCAGTCACACATTTTAAAAAGTCAGGAGGAACACCTGGGGAGCATTCCCAGCTCCTCACTGGACCTCGCAGCCCATGGTCCCAGCACAAGGGAAAATCAAGCCTCATTGCTTTTGACTGTGCAGACCAGTGGGTGTTGGGGTGAAGGCAGAAACTGCCAGTCTCAGAAGAGTCTGCTTATTTAAAGGGCCCCATGGTCCTAGAATGTCTGCAGACACACCCACTCTGGGAACGACAGCCAGGGCAACAGCTAGAGGGGGCGCCAGTCTGGTGTGGAAGTGGGAGAGGTGCCTGAAAAAGGGGCGAGTGCTGAGCAGGTGGCATTGTTCCCTCTTAGACCCCTCCCCCCACATACAGTGCCACAACATGGTGAAACAGGCCGCCCTGTACTGACAAATCCCTAAGGCTCCGCCCCTTATAATGAACAGGAGTGACAGCTCTACCTAAGACACAGAGGCAAACAAACACAGGAGCCTGTCAGAATGAGGGGACAGAGAAGTATGGCCTGAAAAGAGAAACGGATCAAGGTTCCAGTGGGAGGACTAAACGATGAGGCGATAGCCACCCTTACAGATGAAGAGACAGCCAACCTAACAGACACAGAATTTAAAACGCTGGTGATAAAGATGCTCACAGGCTTGACGGATATGCTTGAGTACGGCAAATGCATAAGAGAAGAAGTGAAGGGTATGCTAAGTGAAACAAAGGAAAATCCACACAAAACCAGTGGTGAAGGGAAGAAAACTGGGATTCAAATCAATGATTTGGAACATAAGAAAGAAAAAATAGTCAACCACTGCAAAATGAGGAAGCAAGAATTGAAAAAAATTAGAACAACTTCCCAAATTTTTCGAAGGAGGTGGACATACAGGTCTGGGAAGCATGGAGGGTCCTGGGTGAGCTGGATCCAGAGGGGACCACACCAGGACACATCATGACTGAGATGCCAAAGGTGAAAGATAAAGACAGAGTCCTGGGGGCAACAAGAGGGAAGTGGAGAGTTGCCTACAGGGCGGTGCCTATGGGACTATCAGCTGATTTCTCAGAGGACACGTTGCAGGCAGGAAGGGACTTGCAAGCAGTATTTCTATGTGATGAAAGGCAGCATGCAACCAGGACTACTCTATCCAGCAAAGCTATCATTTGGAATGAAAGGGCAGACAAATTTCTTCCCAAAGTGAAGCTAAAGAAGTTCATCATCACCAAGCCATTATTTTATGAAATGTCAAAGGGACTTAAGAAAAGGAAGACCAAAACTATGAACACTAAAATGACCACAAACTCACAACTATCAACTACTGAATCTAAAAAATAAAAACAAAATCCAGCTAAACAAACCAGAATAGGACCAGAATCATAGGTGTGGGGATCATTGGGCAGTTATCAGCTGGGAGGGGAGTGGGGGAAGAAATGGAGATATAGTGCAGGGATTAAGAAGCATAATTGGTTGATACAAATAGGCAGGGGTATGTTAAGAATAATATGGGAAAGGGTGAAGCCAAAGAACATATATGCATGACCCATGGACATGAACTAAGTGGGGTGGGAATGCTAGAGGGAAGGGGGTTACTGGGCAGAAGGGAGCAAAAGGGAAAAAAATTGGAAGTACTGTAATAACATAATCAATAAAATATACTTAAAAAAGAATAGTTTAATATTAATAAATATCTTAAAATAATTCTCATATTTTAAACTGGAGAAGAAATATCATTTAAGCATTTCTCACAAAAAGAAAAAAAGCATTTTATATCCATTTTTTATAGATGAGTTCTTCATAAACTGGAAACAATGGATCCATCATTAACATGGTGTAAAGGTACATGGAAATCCTGGTGTTATTCCAATGTAATAAGAAGCCGTCATGCCTTAAAGAACAGAAAGGTAAAACTTGAACTTCTCTGAGAAGGAAGTACAGTGTGTTTGAAAAGTAATAACTTTACAGCTGAAAAATATATATTTGCATTTCAATTCTCTCACCTGCAATCTGTGAGACTTTAGGCATATTACTTTACTTTCTTGGATTTCAGACATTTCATCTGAAAAATGGACTATAATTGCTACCTCAAGAGGATTTATGTAATCAAAACACAGTAAAACATCTAACATACTGGATTTTCATAAATGGTTGCTTTGAAAAACACACAAACAAAAAAAGACAAAAACCCATTCCCAGTTTTACCCACCCCAAAATACAGGGGGAAAAAAAAAAACAAGCAAGAAACACTTGAATATAGTCAACATGTGTTCAAAATTCCCTCTAAATGATCTCGTGGCACAGTTATTTCCTCCTTCTGACACTTCCAGATAAGATCTTCAATAATAAGAAAGTAAAAGTTTCAAAAACCTATGACACATATCGCAACAGAAAGTTTACTCTTTGTCATTCATAATGATTCAGAAGGAGATATGTATATTCTGAGAGTGTGCCCGCAATGTGTTGGTTTGGTCTTCATGGCATTCTTCAGACAACGGGATATCATTGACTTCCTGGAGTCTCCCTCTCCTTCTTTCTGTTTCTCTGGCCTTCAGTTTCCTCAATCAGGCACTTATACTATGTAGAAGATTGAGGAACCAGTTAATTTTTTTCTCCTAAAACCATCTTCTGAAATTGCAAATTAATGTCTATCACATGGCTCTGCAATTTTTCTAAGAATGTGATTTTATTTATCTTAAATGCAGCAATGACAGGAAGGAGTAGAGACCAGCTCAGTCCAGGTGTCCATGTTGAGTCTGAACATGTTCACGTTTTGTGAAACCCAATCATGTGTTTTAATGTTTTCAGTAGTTTCAATTTCATTTTGTTCAGATGCCCTATCACATAAATAAGTTTTTTTAAAGCCACTAGGGATCCAATAAATTGGGCTTCTGAGAACTCTGAGTCTAAAATAAAAAGTCTTCACCTGACAAAGACTTTTAGTAAATGTCTTCAACAAATATCCACAATGTTGTCCAAATATATTAAAGTAAAACAAGTGACCACATTCTGCTTTGCTTCCTTCTAATTACCCCATAAATTCTCAATGGATAATAATAGTTTTTATCACTGTGTTCATCACATCATGTAATGAATAGGTCTTGCCGAGTTGACAAAACACAATCTCTTGCTATAAACAATGAAATATAAACTGCCCACCAACCATCAGTTTTGACCAAAATATACACTTTCTTATTTTGTTCTAGGTGACTTATCTTTTGCCTATGAATTCAGCTTTTCTATATTTAGGTCAAACTTCTCATATTTCTTGCTCACAGGCACTTAGGTCATAGATAAACTTGCTTGCTAAAATTATTTAATATTATTTCTTGCTAAAAATGTCAAGCAGACCACATACAGGGGCCTATTAATGGAAACAAATTAGTAGTATCAAAATAACTTTTTCTGATTATAATAATAGAACATTTAAAAAGTGCAAATGAAGAAGAGAAGAAAATAGCAATTGTCTACAGTTTTACCATTCAGAGGTAACTTTTCTTGACAGCTTGTTTCATTTATTTGTTATCATTTTTGCAATGTATATTTATGAGGTATGTAAATATATCTATATATCTATGCTTTTCTATTTAGAGAGGAAAAGGTGGGAAGAAGGACTCTTGGTTTTTTCTTAAACAGTAAATCTTAGGTTGCTGCTTACTTCACTAACAAACACATGCTAGGGTGTTTATCATGCCTTTGCTATTTTGTTTAATTCATTTTCTAGTATTTTATGAGGAGCTCAGAAAGTCTTAGGAATCAGCCTAATAATCTTCCAAATCTTCTATTATGTTAATAGCTCATTTATCTAAATCTTTCATGAAAATGAAAGTTAAAATGCCTAGAATTATGTACTTCCTGTATAAAAAAGAGAAACATGCTCACAACACATGGGAAGATGAACATTTTGCCTAATTCTTGAAGCATCAAGACCTCATAAATTTAAGAGCTAGGCCTTAAAAATGATCAAGTTTAACTTTCTAATATTACAGATAAAATTATAGATAAAATGAAAAGTATATTTCTAATTCTTATAGCTCTAGTACTTCTCTGATAACTTCTGACTCAAATCCAAAACATGAACTACAGTAAAAAAATGGTTGTGAAACCCCCTATTTTATGGAGTTAAAAGATGCATTGATCAAGAGGTTTATCTCATTTCCAGGGAGCTTTCTTAAGTAATATTTTCATTTCCACCACCAATACCCCTCTCTCCTCTCAGGTTGCTTGATTCTAGCTTATGAGAACACTGAATTAGGACATAATGGGTAGGGACAGGGATTTAGGGAAGGATGGTATTGTAGTTTGCCTATCATCAAAAGACCAGTGGTGTACTGCAAACTGGGAATCACTTACTAGCTTGCCTCTTGTTTCTTGGTAGTATGGTGAAAGCTTATACAATACTCTATAAAGAATACTGTAATTAGATAACCAAAAATTTCATAAAAAACTCCTTAAGGTGAAACTAATTTTTGGAATAAGATTGTAATAACAAATTAATTAAAAATTTCTTAAGAAGCCATCGTCTTTTGAGTACTATTACTTTATTAGCAGATATTTTTATTTTGAAAAATATATATATATATATTAGGTATAAGAACTAATTTTAACCTGCCTTATGACCCAGCAGCTCCAATTCTGGTTATATATTCAAAGAAACCCAAAAGACTAATTTGAAAGAATATATGCACCCCTATGTTCATTGCAGTGTTATTTACAATAGCCAAACTATGGAAGCAACCCAAGTGCCAATCAATAAACAAGTGGAAAAAGAAAATATTACTCAGCAATAGAAAGTAAAATCTTACCATTTGTGACAGCATAAATAGACTGAGAGTGTATTATGCTAAGTGAAATAAGTCAGAGAAAGACAAATACCATATGATTTCCCTTAAAGTAAAATCTAAAGAGTAAAAGAAACAAACAAGCAAAAAAAAAAAAAAAGACTCATAGATACAGAGATCAGACTGATATTTGTCAGAGAGGTGGGGGGTTAGAGGGCTGATTAAGAAGTATAAATTAGCAGTCACAGAATAGTCATGGGGATATAAAGTGCAGCATAGGAAATATAGTCAGTAATATTTTAATAACTATGTATGGTGCCAGGTGGTACTGGAAATATCAGGGGGAACACTTTGCAAAGTAAATTATTGTCTAACTACTATGTTGTACACCTGAAACTAAGACAAAATAATATTGAATGTAAATTGTAATTGAAAAATAAAATGAACATAAAACAAAAAAAAAAACTAATTGGATTTGTTCCTCAAAAAAGAAATAAATACATATTAAATGTTGCATACATTAAAAAAGAATTTTCTAGTTATATATAAACTCTGTATATCATATATATTTCTGTAGAGACCATTTTCTATTTATTATGTATTTTTTCTCACATAAGATGATAACTATGGCATTCTTTTTAGAAACTGCCTAAAATTGCATAGAATGGCTATACAATTTTCTTTTTATTTACCATTGTCCTTTGGTGGATGTTTTAGTTATTTTTTCACTCCAAAATTATTTTAAAATATGTTACATTTTCTTCTACTTTTTTGTATTTTGATTTTTAAAGATATACTTTTAAATCATCAGATATTCATTTTGTGCATACTGAAATGTCCCAGTGGTATAAAGGCTGAACATTACTTTATGGCACTTTTGTTCTTGTTTCATCACTTGTGTGTATGTTTAAAATGTACGGGGTGGCCCCTTATCCAGCATCCACTTTGCCATGGAGTCATACTTGATAGTTTGTCTTAAATCATCAAAGACATTCTTGTTATTGAATGGATGAATTGTCTTAAGAAATTAATTGAAATAAATTTCCAAGTTGATGATAATGTGATTTGTGGTGCCAAATCACAAATTAGAGCAAAATAATCATAAAAATGTAAACATTTCAGTAAGAATCAAATCGATTCTTTTCCTTAGAGATTATTTTTTCTATTTATTTAAATTTTTAGTATTTCTTCTATATAAATGTGGTCCTCCTGATCATAATAAAGGAAGCAACTCTTCTATTATGTATTAAAGTTTTTTTGGAGAACTTTAAAATATCTGCTTCAAAAACAACTTCAGTTTTCATGTCACAAATTCTTTGTTATCCCAGAAAATAGAAAACAACTTCACATGGATTACTGAAAAAAACAGAGTTCATCCAAGAGGCTTCTATTTTAACCAATATATTCTATCAGCGTTGCTAATAAAGATGAAAAAAATTGATTTATATTTTCTTCTTTTCTGTGGAAATATGAGCAGTAGTGAAGTGGTCAAAATTATATAGAAAAGTGAAAATGAAGCACGGCTCCCAGACAACTCTCAAACTGGACTCAAGCTCTGTGTAACTTCACAGTGGCTGAACCGGAGCTTTTAACAATGAGATTTAGATGGATAAGGTTGGAAATCTGCTTTATAAAATTTAACCTCTCAATAGGAAATTGGAGGTAGAGCATATCTCAGACTGCATTTCCTGTGAGCACAATAGTGCATTATTTTTCTAGGGACAGAGTGCACTAGGAATTTATGCAATGGACAGAGAAAATTCTAAGAATGAGAAATTGTATTTCTTAAATCTCTCTAGAGACTATTGCAGAATCATGTGGCCTGAAGAAGTCCTTCCACGTGTCTCCTGATTTCCAGGAAAACATATTTTTAAGTGACTGCAAGAGGTGACATTTTATTTTCTCCATAAAAGGCTCTCTTAGGAGGTTATTTTATAGTTTCTCTCACAGACCCATTCCAAAGAGGTTTTTCTTAGTGCGGACAGAACTCATATCTCTTATAAAAGATGGAGAGCAGGTAGACTAGCTCATTCAGAGCTTGGGGAATGCGTCAAAGAGTAATTTAAAGTTTTTCCTTTTATCATCAGAGTTTTATCTATATCCTTCTAAAGTTACCGAGCCAAAGCTGAGGAATGATTTTCAGACAGTCTAGGGGATATAAAATATACCAGTGTCCACTTCAAAATTGTTTTATTCCTGCATGTGCATCTTACCACTATGTGTATGCTTATTTGTTACTAGCTAATGCTGACAAGTGATAAAAAATCTTGGTAATAATGATTACCAGAGGGGAAGGGGGCAAGGGAGGGTGAAATGGGTAAAGGGGGTCAATTGTATGGTAACAGATGGACACGAGACTTTTGGAGGTGAGTACAGTATAGTGTATACAGATATTGAATTACTATGTTGTACACCTGAAACTTATATAATGTTTTAAACCAATGTTACATCAATAAAAAAAATAAAAAAAAAAAAAAGGAAGGAAGGAAGGAAGGAAGGAAGAAAAGAAAGGAGGGAAAAAGAAAAGAAAATGCTTGGCAAGCACATCAACTTCTGACTTGCAAATCATCGTTAGTGCATCAAACCACTTTTGTTCTCTTAGTTCAAGAGCCTGAATCAAGCAGCTAATACAAATAAATGAGCACTGCCATAGTAGAGAAATTCTGATCATCTAAGCCTTTGATGTCAGTGAACTACCGCAGTCCTGTCAGGGACCAGAAGGCTAAAGATGTCAATGCAAGATGAACTTCAGAAGCTAGAGGAAAAACCTCGAGTCATGTTTTCTTTTGTAAATCTGCTTAATTTTAAGTGAGCAAACATCTTTATGCCATTGGACAAAAAAGAGATTCGTTTGTTTACTAGAACACCACTTACATTAACATACATCAAGACAAAGAAAGAAAGAATGCTGAGATTTAAGGATACTTGCTTCCTTTGAACTTGAGTAGCAGAAGCAGGTCTTCATAATGCTCCTGACAATACTGAGGCAACAAGAGTCTGGGGAGTCAGGGGACCTGAGACAGAGGCCTTCAGGAAATCCTCAAATTGTTTATCTTGTCATCTTGGGCAGGATGTTCCTGGTACCTTTGGTGCCTTGAAGCCAGGATCAGGAGCATGCTCTTCACCCAATTTTGTACATGTGGCTGTCAGAGGACGCTGATTTTAACTGAGTTCCTGGAGTTGACGATGTCTACCGTTAGCAGGACCTGGTTCACCCATTCTGTTTCTGGAATTATGGCTTGGTCTGGGCCGAACATCGAGTCAGCGAGCCATGCCTCCAGATCTCTCAGTTTCTGCACAGGAAACACCACTGCCAGTGCAAATCCATTGTAGCGGTGTATCCTCGGCAGCCAGTCCAGGAACTGAGCGGACGTCCATTGATTCCCTGGAACCGAGCACCAGCTGGTGGACTATGCTAAGACCAGCACCCCCAAAGTAAAAATTTTCTGTCACCTAAAACTTTCTATGAGTTAGATTTTTTCTTTTACAGGTAATAATAAATATTGGCATATATGTTCTCAGAAGTGCTTTTCAATCTACAATTGTACACAAAGACTAAGATATTAGGTACAGAAAACATCATTCTTTGTGAATAAAGATAATTACAGTGACAACTATAAATGTGCTATCCGTTAGAACCTTCTGTGATGAAGAAAATGCTTTGTGCTGTCCAATATGGGAGCCACTAGCCACATGTGGCACTTGAAAACCTGAAATGTTAGTACAACTGAGAAACTAAATTTATTTTTTGAGAAGCTGAATTTTAATTCTAAAGATTCAAATTTAAATAGTCACATCTCACTAATGGCTACAGTATTGGACAGGGAAATTCCATAGGGTATTTCCATGGAATGTATCTATCCTATAGTATGAGAGTATTCTGATTAAATTATATGTTTCCTTCTCTGATATAAGCCTCCCTAAAATGCATGCTATGAAAAATAATTATAAAATCTGAAATTGTTGCATACTTTGTAAGTGTGTGGAAATAATGAGTGGTGTAGTTTTAAAAAATATAAAATATAGAAAACATGGGCTGGTCTCTAAAAAGTATTTATTTTAACTTGTTCAAAAAATAGAGACATATTTCCCCAAATATTCTGTTCATTATAAAGGTATATGCAAAAAAAATTTTAAGAGCTGCAAAATCCTCCTATTTGTAAACAGAAACTTTCTCTTGTAGTTTTTTTCTTACATCATCTGGCACATGGTAAGCATTCAAAAGTTATTTTTAAAGAATGAATAAAGTTTTTTAGGTTTTATCACCCCCAGGAGGCACCTCTCCAAATCTGCTCAGTAATAGTGATAAAAAAGAGTTCTTTAACAACTCATCATTTTCTTGCTACAAAATTGCCCTTGGCTGATCAGCTCACTGCAGGAACTCAAAAGTAATAACAGTGCAAACTTTGACCAGTGGCTTTTCTTAACATGTATACAACCCTTTTCCCCAAAGTAAAAGCAAGTTGTAACCAGTTAGTCTGTGCTTTGTCATTAGGTTGTCCCTGTGCTGTGCTTGTGAGTACAGAAATCCCAAGTGACTCCATGTTCTAATTTGAAAACGAAGTGTATTGTTGCCTTCATATTGGGTTCTTAGTCTTCAACAGGTGTTACTGAAAAAAAATTAATGCCAGATAGTTTAATAGAAATTTTTCTTGTAGTTCTTTACTTCAGGAAGAATGGCTCTGCAGTTAATTTTCTTGAGGGCTTAACTCAGAATTAAGAAATAATTAGCAGTAATTTTAGACTAGGTCTTTTGTGTTTTGGACAAAATTGACAGTCTTGGAAACTTCTAGTACTGGGGCAGAAATCCACTTTCCTAACAGCAAAGGAATTACACAAAGTTCTCCAAGAAGGTGTTGGATTTTCTCATAAACCTCCAGCTCTTTATTGATTAAGACTGTCAAGGCTTGAAAGTCAATTCAGAAGGATTTACTCCTGTTCTTGATTATTGAGCCACATATTAATTCTTGGCAGCTTGTAATAAGTCACCTCAGGAACTAGTTTGTTTATATCATCCTTATAGCCTCGCCTAAAACTCTAGACACAACAACATCCAGTTCAAAAATATTCTTGGATGATTTGCATATGTCACCAGGGCAATGTGATGACAAAAATCTATAATACATACCTTTTAAAAATTATATTCCTGACAAATAATACATATTGATGATAGGTGAGTAGCTTGAATTTCTTAGGAAGTTTCTCTGCCTTCCCAACTGTACACTTGGCATCAGATACAAACTGATATGAAATGTCATGTGGTGAATTATGTATCTTTTAATCAATTTGTAGATATGGGCTAGGGAATATAATTGGGCATTTCTAGTAACACATGGCTGAGTGCCTCAGTATTTTAAATTGCTTTTACTGACTGGTAGAGATATCATAGATAATAAAAATGATTTCAATACTGTGTAGTGGTGGTATAATTTAGGGCACAGACTCACATTTGAACAGAAATCCTAAAACAGGCTCATGAGCAGTTCAAATAAAAAGATCATGGACCTTTATTTGGTCAGGAAACTTCTTGTCTCCAATTTTAACATCAGGGATTCCTTCATTTTTGCTTGCTTTTATGTTTTAGATGACACTGTAAGCAGTTGGTGTCCCAGTGCCATCTGGCCCATAACAGCAAACATAGATTCATTACCATATGGTGAAACGCCAGTAAAACAAAACAAGGTTTCATTTCATCATAACTTGCTGAAACATAAAAGTAAGGACATGGCTGACATATTTATGAGAAGTTCATATTGGTGGGTTCAATACTGGGGAATGGAATGTGTACTCTAAGTCAAGGAAGTGGCCTTAGGAAGATTTGAGTTACTCTTTTGTGTGTGTGGGGTAAAGTTGTTGTATCTTTACATTTGTTATTTTACTTGGTGGTAGTTTTTGTTTTCTATTGCTGTAAAAATTACCACAAAGTCAGTGAGTTAAAACAACACCCATATTTTGTTGTTTGTTTATTATCTCATGTTTTCTGTCAGAAGTCTGGACACAGTGTAGCTTAGCTGGTTTCTCTACTTAAGCTCTCATAAGACTGAAATCAAGGTGATGGCAGGCTGTGTTCCAAGCTCATTCCGATTGTTGTCAGAAATAATTTCCTTTGGTTGTAGGACTGCCTCCATACTTGAGGGTTCCTTGCTGTTGGTCAGTGATGGGCAGCCCTTAGCTCCTAGGAATTTCCCTACCACCTTGCATGTGGCCCCCTCCATCTCAGAACCAGCAATGGGATGTCAAATTCTTTTTACAACTGCAATATCTCTGACCTTCCTGTCTATTGTGTCTTTCTGCCTCCAGCTTTTAAGTGTTCGTGTAATTAGATTGAACCACCTGGATAATTGAGGCTCCTTTCTCTATCTTAAGGTTCTTAGCCATAAAGCCATCTGTAAGTTTTTGGGTTCTTTTTTAGTTTTTTAGGGTTTTTGTTGTTGTTGTTGTTTGCCAAGTAGTATAACACATTTGATGTTACAAGGAATAGGGAAGGTGTGGACCTCTGGTAAGACCTTTATTCTGCCTACCACAGTGATGATCAGAATTAATAGTTTATTGTTAATTGTAGTTACTTTTACCTTGGAATACTGAAATTAAGAGCTTTTCTATAGCTTTCTGTAAATTTATTCTCTTAAAATTCACCTATCAAGTACAATTTAGGCACTTACTATATATGAAATCTAAAAAGTGAGGTATCTGTCAATAAGCAATTCTAAGGCAAAAGAAATTATTAATTTAATGTAATTAACTAAGCATGCCACTAGAAGTAAAAGCAATTTCTTTTACTACATCCATTGTTATAGTTTTTCATTAAAAAAAAAAAAAACTTTAGGAATTTAGGAAAGGCTTCCACATTTGCAAGCACAACCAGTTATTAATTTTAAATTGGTATGAATTTTGGGGTCTGCTTAAATTCCTATTTTTAGTTCATTTTAGTGTCAACACTCTTACTACTAGAAATTAGTACAGTTCAAGGTTAAGTGTATTTAGGTAGATAAAACCTTGTTTGATATGATACCAGTAACACTGAGACAGTAGAACCCTGGAAATTTTTTTCAGTTTAGTCTGTGCTACCTAGTCTATTAAAGTTTTCTACTTCTCTTTGGTAGTTTATATATTTCTAGAAAATTATCCATTTTATACAAGTTCCCAAGTTTACTGGTAATTTTGAAATGTTCTGTTATAATTAAAAAATTAAAAGCCACCTTTATTTGTAGTCACATTTATTTACTTGTGTTCTATTTTGAACTTTGTTATTATTTCATTTTTTTCTTTAATATATTCAAAGAAATATTTTATTAGTGTTTTAAATGGGCACTAGTTTGTTTTGTTTAATCAATTCTATTTTGTTGCTGTTTGCTTATCATCATTTTAGGGTTTTATCTTTATTTCCTTCCATTGTTTTATTGGGCTTTATTTTGTTAGTCCTTTTCCAACATGTTTTGTAGAAACATTAATTTATTTAATCTCTTTTGTTTCAAATAACTAATTAAAATATAAACCCCTTAGAAGTTTACTTCTGTGAGAGTCTAAGGTAAATTTCTGAGTGCTTAAACATATTAAAATACCTTTATTTTACTTTTGCTCTTAAATAGTTTACTTTTTACTCTTCAAGTCTTAACTGTACATTGAATTTCAGGTTCACAGTTATTTTCTTTTAGGATTTAAAATATTTTCCACTGCTTTCTTGCATGTTGTGGTAAGAAATCTGATGTCATTTTGATTATTTCTCAAGCTCGTCTTTTTTTTTTCTCTCTGGTAGATTTTCCGATTTCCCTTTTTATTATGTTTGTGCTTCTGGTGTTTTGAGTGAGATTTAATATTTATTTTCCTTTTTGGTACTTAATGAGCACTGTCAACCTAAATACTCATGTTTTTTTCTCCCCTTTCTGGAAAATAATTGACCACTGTTTTATTCTAGTATTGCTTCTCTTCCATTCCTTTTGTTATTTTCTTCTAGAAATATCACTAGAGAAATATCAACTTTTGGGTGTCTACTCCAAATATCTTAAAATTTCTCATTAGCTTTTTGTCTTTTTATCTTTTTCTTGTGCTACTTTTAAAAAAGTTATTTAGTCCAATCTCCCAAGGGGTTATTGCTCTAGTCAGTATCATGTCTTGTTTAATTTATCTAATATGTATTTATTTTTATAATACAGTGGACATCAGTAAATATGTTACCCAAGTCAATAACTGAAACATATGCATTAACTTACGTACGTCTATATGTTCCTCTCTTACCTTGTCTCTCTGTTTCTCTAACCCAACTGTGCTAAGCTTTGTGTTTATTTTTCATTTGCTTTTTTAAAAAGTTTGATCACACACCAGATATATGCCTAAAATAAATGGTTTAGTCTATTTACTTTTGTAGTTCATTAAAACTTGTATGTGTAGTCTTTTGGGACTCTCTTTTTATTCATTGTTAGGATTCTTGGATTTATCGATGTTGTTGATGGATCTGTAGGTCATTTCATTTTCCTGCTGTATATATTTTATTGTATGTGTTTACTATTACTTATCTATTCTCAGGTGGACAGCTTTCAGATTGTTTTATATTGGGAATTTATTTCTGGATTTCTATCTGTTCCACAGATTTATTTGCCTATTTATGTGCCAGCACCATGCTGTTTTAATTACTGTGGAGTTTTTGTAGTATGTTTTAATATTTGGTAGGACTAGTATTTTTTTCTTTTAGTTTCTTTCTTTTCCATTGTTTTCCTGGATATCCTTGTATTTTTGTTATTCTATCAATTTGTCTAAGTACTTGAAATCGCTTTCTGATATGTTTATTGAGCTTTCATTGAATTTATAAATTAAATTAGGGAGAACTGACAGCTCAACAATGTTGAGTTATCATACCTAAAAAGGGGGCTGTCTATCCATTTTTTCAAACCAACTACAGTGTCTTTCAGAAAAGATTTAAAGTTGTCATCATGTAGGTTTTGCATACTTATTATATTTAATCCTAAGTATTTAATTTCTTTGTTGCAATTGTAAATGAGGTTTTCTCTTCAAAATGTCTTCTAAATATTTATTGTGTATGTACACAAAGGCTATTAATTTTATACTCTGACATGTTACTGAATTCTTTTATGGTTTAAGTTAGTTGGTTTTCTCACTGATTCTCTGGGAATTTATAGGTATAATATCTTCTGAAAATAGAGATCGTTTCTCTTTACTGATTCATATGCCACTAAGTGCTTTCTCTTGTCTAATAGTATTGGTAATAGTCTAGTGTAATGGTGAAGAGTAGTGGAGATAGTGAGAGTAATTGCTTTGTTTCTGATATAGTGTTTTTCCATTAAATAAGATTCTGGCTTTAGGACATAAGTATTTCTATTCTTAACTTTATCTCTTTATCTCTACACAGATAGAGATATATCAATTATAAAAGTATATCTCAATTCTTATTTTCTTGAATGTTTTAATAATGAATAGGCATTAAATCTGGTTAAAGATTTTTCTCAGTACATATGGCAATAATCATGTTTTCTCATTTATATTTACTTATGTGATGGATGATATTAATATATTCCATAATATCGAATCACCATATTCTAGGAACATAACCCACTTGGTCATTGCTTATTACTTTCTTTAAATGATGTTGAATTCTGTGTTAATACTTTTTATATTCATTAGTAATACTGGTATTATTTTTATTCTGTGCACAATCTTTATTTGGTTTAACAATATTTATTTCAGAACAGGAATTTGGGAGTTTTCTTTTTCTTTCTTTCTTTCTTTCTTTCTTTCTTTCTTTCTTTCTTTCTTTCTTTTTTCTTTCTTTTTTTAATTGTATTTTTTTCATTACCATTTAGTCTCCTTATACCACCTCTGCTGTACAATCATCACACTCAATTTTTCCACCCTCTCCACTGCCCCACCCCTTAGCTGGCATCCTGCTCTCTATCTATGAATCTGTCTCTATTTTGCTTGTGGGTCCAGTTTGTTCATTAGATTTCATACATGAGTGAAATCATATAGTATTTGTATATCTCTGACTGGCTTGTTTTGCTTAGCATAATGTTCTCCAGGTCCATCTATATTGTCTCAAAGGATAAACTTTTCTTCTCTTTTACAGCCGAGTTCTATTCCATTGTGTAAATGTCCCGTAGTTATTTTATCCACTCATCTACTGACGGATACTTGAACTGCTACGATATCCTGATAATTATAAATAATGCTGCAATGAATGTAGGGGTGCTTATGTTCTTTCATTGGTGTTTTGGATTCCTTCGGATATATCCCCAGAGTGGACTCTCTGGATCAAAACCACATGATCATATCAATACAGTATTCCCTCACTTATCACGGATATTATGTTCTAGACAACCCCCCCCCCCCGCAATAGGTGAAAATCCGCGAAGTAGGAACCTTACATTTATTTTAGTATTTATATATATTTTAAGGCTTTATAAACCTATCCCACACACTTATAAACCATTTCCAGTCCCTTATTAACCTTTCCCACTCCTTTATTAACCTTTTCCACACTTTTATAAACACTACTTATGTTCTTAAACATATTCTACACTCTTAAACCTATGTAACTTTAACAACACACATACACAGTACTGCAAAATCCCGCAATATAGTGAAAAATCTGCGATAAATAATTAAATATAATTTTTAAAAAAATCCTGCAATATAGTGAGGCCACGATAAGTGAACCATGATATAGAGAGGGACTACTGTATATGCAGAAAAAGTATTTAATAATATTCAGCATCCATTTATGATAAAAGCTTTCAGCAAAGCGGGAATATAGGAAACATACCTAAACATAATAAAGGCCATATATGACAAACCCACTGCCAGCATCACACTCAACAGGCAAAAACTATAAGCATTCCCCTTAAGATTAGAAATAAGACAGAAATGTCTGTTTTCACATCTCATATTCAACATAGTACTGGAAGTCCTTGCCACAGCAATCAGACAAGAAGAAGAAATAAAAGGCATCCAAATTGGAAAGGAAGAACATAGTACTGTTAACAAGAAAAACCCGGTTCTTCTTACTGATGCAATAAATAATTACAGATCAGTGAGCCTACTAGCATGTGGGCAAAGTTTATTAGTGCTAAGTTCTAATGGGATAGCAAAAATTGGGTTGCAAGAGCAAGGGTGGCCAGAGGCCAGGGGACAATATCCGATTGGCCAGAGGCCCCCCAGCCAGGGTTCCTCTATATGGCAAGAAAGGGCCAAGAGAGCGAATCCTTTGTTCTGAGGACTTATATAGTTGGCAGGATGGGGGTGAAGGAAGTACATATTGATTGATGGGTAAAGGTGGTGCTAGGTTCCCCTGGGAAGACGTGACTACCCAAATGTAGACACGTGTGGGGATCTGTTAGCCTGGGTCCTTATCTTGCTCTAGACTCCATTTGTTCATTTTGCATGTGTGACAGGAGGCAGGCAGTTAACCAAAGTTTTATGGGGTTTATCTCTGGGCACTTTTTCAGGGGAAAGGCTAAGGGAGTAAACCCCGACAGAAAATCCGGAGCCGGAGTCCCTAAGGCGGTTTGACATTGTAGTCATCACCGGCAACTCCTGCGGCGCACCTGAAGCCAAGCTGTATTGACTCCGTCTTTCCCTTGGATCCTTCAGCTGCGAAGAGAGGGGGGGTCTGCTGCATGGGCAACAGCAGACCCTCCATATCACCCTGCCCAGGCTCTGTAGCTTCAGCTCCACTGGAGAGGACACTCCAGCGTCATCGCAAGATGTCGATTCAACACGGGAGGAGACAGATACCGTGTCACTCCCGAGTCGGACTGCACAGCCATTCTCGGCGGTGCAGATAGACTCTTAAGAAGCTACACCATCGTCTCTCGAGACGGACGGCTGCCGATAACGATAATCTCTGGGCACTGTAGTCCAACCCTCTTCCCCCTTCCAGGCCTTGTGATGAATACACAATCTCAAGGACGCAGTCAGGGATTTAAAAATAGGTGGTAACCATTTTAGAGAAGAAGAGAGGAGGAGAGGAGATCCATGCAGTTTGCAAGGAGGGCAGAGGAGAACTCCATGAGGCTTGGAAAGGAAAGCGAGAACTCCATGCAGCTTTGAAAGGGAGAATACCATGTGGCTTTGAAAGGGCAAAGCTTATGTTTTCCTGGACCGTTATATGGAGGCTGATGACATCATACCCCAGATCCTGAAAGAGACAGCTGACAGATAAGTGATGGGGAACTTCCGGGCATGTTTTTGGCTTCTAGCCTTTTGGGGAGCAAGGGAAGTGCTGGGTCTCATGGGAGAACAGGGCAGTGAACACTCTCCCCAGGTTGGAATACTATAAATAAAGACCTGTTTTCCTCAACACTAGTTGTTGGGTTTTACACCGAGGTGCCACATGAAAAAACCCTCTTTCGCTCTGTAATAGTTTTGGGGACTCCAGGTGGGATTAATCGAGACTGTAGTTAGGTTTCCTCTGTAACAAGATGAAGGCCAAATACTGACTTTTCCCAGGGTAAGAGAGGATCTTTCCTGCCTAATGGCCTTTGAACTGGGACATCAGGGTTTTTTCCCCCCTTCCTGAAAGGGAATCATTTTAAAAAATAATGTTTATTTATTTATTTATTTGTTTATTTATTTATTTTTAGAGAGAGGGGAAAGGAGAAAGAGAGGGACAAAAACATCACTGTGTAGTTGCCTCTCACTCGCGCCCCCAACTGGGGACCTGACGTGCAACCTAGTCATGTGCCCTGAGTAGGAATCAAACCAGTGACACTTGGTTTGCAGACCGATGCTCAATCCACTGAGCCACAGCAGCCAGGGTTGAAAGGGAATCATTTTTATGAAGTGACAAAGAATTTGGTTGAATTGTGTTCTAGTGTTTTGTGGAAAGGAGAACTTGTGAGTGATAAACTTGGGTATTTAGCTGAGGAGATTTCTAAGCAAAATATTTAAGGTGTAGACTGGGTCCCCCGACTATGGCAAAGTGTGAGAGTAGTAAGATAAATCAAAGAAATTGTTAAGACTTGAAAATTTGGAAAATTTCCATCTTATCTATATTGCAAAAAATGAGGAAGTTTGTTTTAATGTGTCCATTAAGGGTGTGGCTGAACAACTTTTTGATAAGGAGACTACTATGGGTGTGAACTGTGAATTTAATCAGCCACCTCAGAAGCCAAAACAGAGATGAGATTGTACTAGCAGGAACACTGCCAGCTGGTACTAAAGGGGACAGAAAATATAGAACGAAATGAAAGAAGGTAGTCAGATTCTACAGGATCAGATAATAGAGACTGTGAACATGCATCGTCTTTCAAGAATGACTCCAAATATGATTCAGAGATCAACTGGGCTGCCGTTCCCACTCAGGGAGTAGGCTACTTCTTCCTCAGTTTCAAAGGTTTAGTCCTTTTCTTTTTCAGAGTCCAGAATGCTATTGCCCAGTGCCTTAGAGGTGCTGCTGTTCTCACAGAGCCTTGGAGGGTGAAGCATCAAACCAACGAGGGCTATTCTGCAACTGTAAGATCTAATGGAAATCTTCCTTGTTGGGCTTTATTTCTTCTTCCCAACTTCTTTGGGAATGGGCTTTTCTACCCTATTTCTGTCCCATAATTGTACTTTGGAAGCAGATAACTTGGGTGGTTTCATAGATTAACAGCTGGAGAGGAATTTTGCCTCAGGATGAATCACACCTGGAGTATCACTCATATCTGATTTATATGATATTTAGATAAGACTTTGAACTTTAGATTTTAAATTTGATGCTGGATGAATTAAGACTTTTGGGGCTATGAAATGGAATGGATGTATTTTTCATGTCTGAAAGACAATTTGGGGGGGAACCAGGGTGGGATATTATAAACTGAATTTCTAATTCATATATGAAGCTCTAATACCCTAATGAGATGCAATTTGGAGTAAGGAAGTAATTAAGGTTAAATGAGGTCATAACAGTGGTGCCCTGATGCTATAGGATTAGTGTCCTTAGAAACAGAGACACTGGAGAGCTCTCTCCCTGTGAGAACAAAGCACTTGTCTGTAAACCAGGAAGAAAACCCTCACCCAAAAGAAACGTCTTCAGACCTTGCTCTAGGACTTCTAGTCTCCATAACTGTGAGAAATGATTTGTTTTTTAAAAAAATATTTTATGTTCATTTTATTTTAAATTGTTATTCTATTACAGTTGTCCCAATTTTTCCCTTTGCCGTCCTCCACCCAGCTCATCCTGCTGCACCCACAATCAATTCCTACACCACTGCCCATGTCAATGGGTCATTTACACATGTTCTTTGACTAATCTCTTTCCCTTCTTTCCACAATTTTCCCATCCCCCACTCTCTGTCCACTGTCAGTCTGTTCCATGTTTCCATGTCTCTGGTTCTATTTCACTCATTAGTTATTTTGTTCATTATACAGTACTCCTCATATAGGTGAGATCATATGGTACTTGTCTTTCACTGACTGGTTTATTTCAGTTAGCATATCTTCCAGTTTCGTCCATGCTGTTGTAAAAAGTGGGAGTTCTTTCTTTCTGCTGTGTAGTATTCTATTGTGTAAATGTACCACGGTTTTTTGATTCACTCCTGTACTGATGGGCACTTAGGCTGTTTCCAGCACTTGGCCATTGTAAATAGCTCTGCTATGAACATAGAGGTGAATAAGTTTTTCTGAATTGGTGTTTTGGAATTCTTAGGGTGTATTCCCAGCAATGAAATCACTGGGTCAGAAGGCAGTTCCATTTGTAATTTTTTGAGATTTCATACTGTTTTCCACAGTGACTGCACCAGTCTGTATTCCCACCAATAGTGCACTATTCTCCACATCCTCAATGGTATCCCTTTTCTCCACATCCTCATTGGTATTTGTTGTTTCTTGATTTATTAATGATGGCCATTGTGACAAGTGTGAGGTGATATCTCATTGCGATTTTAATTTGTATCTCTGAATGCTAGTGATGTTGAGCATCTTTTCATATTTTTTATGGGGCATTTGTATGTCCTCCTTGGAGAAGTGTCTATTCAGGTCCTTTCTCCATTTTTTAATTGGATTGTTTGTTTTCCTGGTGTTGAGTTGTATGAGTTCTTTATATATTTTGGAGATCAAACCCTTGTCCAATGTATCATTGGCAAATATGTTCTCCCATATGGTCAGTTCCCTTTTCATTTTGATGATGGTTTCATTAGTTATGCAGAAGCTTTTTAATATGATGTAGTCCCATTTGTTTATTTTTTCGTTTATTTCCCTTGCCCTAGGAAAATATCAGTAAAAATGTTGTTATGTGGGATATCCTAAATTTTACTTCTTGTGCTTCCCATTAGGATTTTTTATGGTATTATGCCTTATATTTAAGTATTTTACCATCTTGAATTTATTCTAGTGTATTGTATAAGGTGGTGGTCTAGTTTCTTTTTCTTTTTTTTTCATGTATCAGTCCAGTTCTGACAGTACCATTTATTGAAGAGGATATTTTTATGCCATTGTATGCTCATGCTCCCTTTGTCAAGAATTAATCAACTTTAAAGACATGGGTTTATTTCTGGGCTCTCTATTCTGTTCCATTGATCTATGTGTCTGTTGCTATGACAATACCAGGTTGTTTTGATTACAGTGGTCTTGTAATATAGCTTTATATCAGGTATTGTGATTCCTCCAGCTTTAGTCTTCTTTCTCAAGATTGCTGTGACTCTTTGGGGTCTTCTATGGTTCCATATAAATTTGTATATTTTATGTTCTAAATCAGTGTAATATCTCATTGGTATTTTACTAGGGATTGTGTTGAATCTATAAATTGCTTTGGGTAGTATGGACATTTTAATGGTGTTTATTCTTCCAATCCATGAGTAGCTTATATGCTTACATTTATTTGTATCTTCCTCAGTTTCTTTCTTTAGCATTCTATAGTTTCCCAAGTATAGGTTTTTTACCTCTTTGGTTAAATTTATTCCTAAGTACTTTATTTTTCTTGCTGCTATAATAAATGGGATTTTTTTGTTAGTTTTTCTTTCTGATAGTTCATTGTTGGTGTACAAAAATGCCATCAATTTCTGAATATTGACTTTCTATCCAGATACTTTGCCAGATTCACTTATTGGGTTGAGTAGTTTTTTGGTGAAGATTATAGGGTTTTCTATGTACACTATCATGTCATCTGCAAATAATGAGAGTATTACTTTCTCCTTCCTAGTTTGGATGCCTTTTTTTTCTTTTGTTTGTCTGATTGCTTTGGCTAGAACTTTCAGCATCATGTTGAATAAGAGTAGTAAAGGCAGACACCTTTGTCTTGTTTCTGATCTTAAGGGGAAAGCTTTTAGTTTTTGCCAATTGAGTATGATGTTGGCAGTAGGCTTCTTGTATATGGCCTTTATTATGTTTAGATGCGCTTCCTCTACTCCCACTTCGTCAGTGTTTTTATCATAAATGCGTACTGATTTTTCAAATGCTCTTTCAGCATTTATTGATATGAATCATGTGTTTTTTGTCCTTCATTTTGTTTATGTGGTGTATTACATTTATTGATTTGCAAATATTGACCCATCCTTGCATCCCTGGGATGAATCCCACTTGGTCATGGCGTATGATCTTTTAAATATATTGCTGGATCTGAATTGCCAATATTTTGTTGAGGATTTTAGCATCTATGTTCATCAGAGATATTGGTCCCTAATTTTCTTTCTTTCTTGTGTCTTGACCTGGTTTTGGAATTAAGGTAATACTGGTCTCATAAAAAGAGTTTGGGATTCTGACCTCCTCTTGATTTTTTTTTGGAATAGTCTGAGAGAATAGAGATTAGTTCTTCTTTAAATTTTTGTATAATTTGTCTGTGAAGCATCCAGTCAAATTTTTTGTTTGCTGGGAGTTTTTTGATTACTGCTTCAACTTAACTAGTTTTTATTACTCTATTCAGGCTCTCTACTTCTTGATTCAGTTTTGGAATACTGTATGTTTCCAGTAATTTGTCCATTTCATCTAGCTTGTCTACTTTCTTGTCATACAGTTGTTTGTAGTAATTTCTAGAAATCCTTTGTATTTCTGTGGTATCAGTTGTTACTTCTCCCCCCTCATTTCTGATTTTATTTATTTGAGTTATCTCTCTCTCTCTCTCTCTCTTTTTATTTATTTATTTTTTTATGAATCTGGTTAAAGGTTTGTCAATTTTGTGTATCTTTTCAAAGAACCAGCTCCTGGATTCATTGAGCCTTTGAATTATTTTTTAGTTTCTCTGTCATTTAATTCTGTTCTGATCTTGATTATTTCCTTCCTTCTACTCTTTCTGGGCTTTGCTGGTTGTTGTTTCTCCAGTTTTTTAGAGGTAGAGTTAGGTTGTTTATTTGAGATTTTTCTTTCTTCTTTTGGTAGGCCTGTATTGCTATGAATTTCCCTCTCAAGACTGCCTTTGTCATGTCTCAGAGGTTTTGGGTTGTTGTATGTTCATTTTCATTTGTTTCCAGGTACTTTTTAATTTCTTCCTTAATCTAATTTTAATGCATTTATTATTTAATAATATGTAATTCAGTATCCATGTATTTGAATGTTTTTGAGTATTTTCCTTGAGCTTGATTTCTAGTTTCAAGCCATTGTGATCTAAGAAGATGCTTGATATAATTTCAATTTTCTTGAATTTGCTGAGGCTTGTTTTGAGTCCTATCATGTGATCTATCTTAGAAAATTATATATGTGCATTTGAAAAGAATGTATATTTTTCTTCTTTGGGGAGAAAGTTTCTGTATGTCAATTATATCCTTTTGATCTAGAGTGGTGTTTGATGCCACAATATCCTTTTCGATTTTTTGTTCAGAGGATCTGTCCATTGCTGACTGTGGGGTGTTAAAATCCTCTATGATGACTGTATTGTTTTCAATCTGCATCTTAAAGTTCTCTAAGGTTTTTCTTATGTATTTAAGTGTACCTGTGTTAGGTGCATATGTTTACCAGGGTTATATCTTCTTGTTGGAAAACTCCCTTAAGTATTATGTAGTGACCTTTTTTTTCTCTTGTTATGGCCTTTTAATTTTTTGTAGGTCTATTTTTTTGATATGACTATTGCTACTTCAGCTTTTTTTCTCCATGCCCATTTGTTTGGAGTGTTTTTTCCCTCCCTTCACTTTCAATATGTGTAGATCTTTTGTTCTGAGGCGGGTGTCTTATAGACAGTATATATGCAGGTCAGGTCATGTTGTCTTATCCATTCAGCTATCCTGTCTTTTGATTGGAACATTTAATTCATTTAAAGTTAAGGTTATTAAAGATATGAATTTATTCATTGCCACTTTTTTTTTTTCATTTTTGCCTGTGTTCCTCTCTCTCTCTTTTTATTTCACCTTCTTAAAGCAGTCCCATTAACATCTCTTGCAATGATGGTTTGGTGGAGATGTAGTCTTTTATCCCTTTTTTGGGGGGGGGTGGTCTGAAATGCTCCTTATTTTGCGTTCCACTTTAAATGAGAACCTCCCTGGGTAGAGTAGTCTTGGTTGTAGAACTTTACTTTTCATTACTTGGAATGTTTTGTGCCATTCCCTTCTGGCTTATAGTTTTTCTGTTGAGAAAACAGCTGATAGTCTTATTGGAGCTCCCTTATATGTTATTAGCTGTTTTTATCTTGTTGCCTTCAAGATTATCTCTTTGTCTTTATATTTTCCCATTTTAATTATGAATCTTTGAGTAGACATCTTTAGGTTTATCTTAATTGGAGCCTTTTGTGATTCCTGAACTTGCATGACTTTTTTTCCCTCACCAAATTAAGGAAGTTTTCTGTCCTTAATTTTTCGAACTGGTTTTCTATTTCTTGCTCCCTTTCTTTTCCTTCTGGAATCCCTGTGATGCAAATATTGTTATATTTTATGCTGTCCTGCAGCTCCCTTAAACTATCTTCATTCTTTTTGAGTATTTTTTGTTTTGTTTTGTTGCACTGCCTGGGTATTTTGTCTACCTTGTCTTCCAACGTGCCGATTTGATCCTCTGCTTTATCTAACCTGTTTTTAATTCCTTTTAATGTATTCATCATTTCTGATATTTCTCATTTCCTTCTGGTTCTTATTCATAGTTTCCTTGCCCTTTTTCATGCTGATGTAGTTCTCACTAAGTTCCTTGTGTTTCCCACTGAGTTCCTTTATTATCCTTATAACCATTATTTTGACCTCTGTGTCAGATAAATTGCTTTCTTCAATTTCATTTAGCACACTTTCTGGGGATTCCTCCTTCCTTCTGATTGGAGGTTGTTTCTTTGTATCCCCATTTTTAAGTGGCTATTTTTATTTGTTTCTCTGTATTATATTGATCTTCACTGACTGCATGTGTTCATGGGATGGCCTTCTGTGGTAGGAGTCCTGTGGACTCAGTGGTGCAGTGTTCATGAACTTCTGATCCAGATACTCTAGGGATGCCCTTTATGCAATTTTTGTGGGCTTTCTTGTTATAATTGGGTTTTGGTTGTTTTTAGTTCATTCATTGGTGGGTTCTCTCCCTGACTGGCTGACTGAGAGTCACAACCTTCACCACACCTTGTATGCTATTGTACAGGAGCTGTCAGAACAAAACAGAACAACCCAGCAAACAAAACCCACACCAGCAAAAATATCTTCCAACCACTATCATATCATCAACAAATGAGCTAAGATTTATAAAGTTGGAAAGAGAATAAGAATATTATACAAAAGGAAAAAAGAATACGAGGTGACTAACAGGAAGAAAAATGATTTTGAGAAGGTAGGGAGAGGTTAAATAATAAAAGTAGGGAATAGAAACAAGGCAAAGAAAATGAGAAAATAAAGTTTCCCAGATAAATAAAATAGGGAGGGAATAGAGCAAACTGGAGTAAGACAAAGGAATAATACTGTATGGGATTTGGAGAGAAAAAAATAGTTAACAATAGGAACCAAATTGCAGTAAAACAACCACGTCAGTGATAGCCATGACAAAGAAGCAAAGGTTAATAAAGGTGGAAAGAAAATAATAATATTAAAAGAAAGAAAAGAAAAATTTTTGAGCTTTCTAAAGTAAATAAAACTAATTTTGATAGGATATAGGGAAGGAAAGTAATAAACATAAGGGTTAGAAACTAGGTTAAGAAAGGGAGAAGATAAAATTTAAAATGAAAATAAGACAGGGCAGGAGGAAGGCAAAATGGAGTAGGACAGGGGAACAGTAAAATATGATTTAAAAATAAAAATAGTGAACACTTAGGGATAGAATTAAAGAAATGCAACAACAATGCTCATATCAATGATAATCGAGCAAGCATTAATAAAGGTGGAATGACAATGAGGATATTATAAAAAAGGGAAAAAAGAATATGAGATAACTCATGGAAAGAAAGTGTTTTGAGAGGATAGAGGAAGGAGAACTAGTAAGAATGAGGGATAGAAACAAGGCATGAAAGGGAAAAAATAAATTTTAAAACAAAAGTAAGAGAAGAATGAAACAAAAATGGAGTAAAAAAGAGGCAGAGTAAAATATGAGATTGGAATTAAAACTAAAATAAAAAATACATAAAAATATAAAATAAAATAAAATACATAGTGAGATAATGGGAACAGAACTGAAGACAAAGAAACAATGTTAAAAAGCTATGCAGGAGAAAAAATAGTACAAATAGTGGAAAAGAACAAAGTGGAAGTCATCTCAGCAGAGTAGTTTTTGTTGGCCTATTGTTTTCTCCTTCAGGATCTGTCCCTGATGTCAGCTAGTGTCCCAGTCCAGCTTTAGGCAACCTGTTTAAGGCTACAAGCAATCCACAGTCTGTGGCTGCTCCTTCAGCTTTGGCTGGTCCCCTCTGTTCTGCCCGGCTTCCTTTTCATCAGCACAAGGCCCAGGGGTGGTTCATCTAACATCTGACAGCACCTCATGTACCACCTCCGCCTGCATCTGGAGGGGCCTTTGGTGCGATCAGGAGGATGGGGGTCCCTGGATCACCCCCTGGGAGACGCTGTTCAGCCTTCAGGGAAGATGGTGGGTGTGTTCCCTGCCCCTGCACCACGTGTCTTTGTCTGTCCCACATTATTTCTGCTAATGTGTAGTTTTGATGAGTTAGCTGTCGGTTTCATGTGTGGGACCAATCTGTGTAAAAGGGTCAGCTCTTTCCTGCATGGCGATGACAGCAGCTCTGTGTGAGAGCGGAGGCTGGGCAGGGCCCTGAGTACCTCTTGCTGTGCCAGTTTCTCATCTCTCTGCTCTGCTGTTTGCAGCGGAACAGGGCCCAGGAAAGAGCCAGCAGAGCGTCTGATAGAAGTTCATGAAGAACTCCATTGGCGCTTCTCTCTATTTCCCCTGTGGATATGCACTTGGCAGGGGGTTCTTAAGCCTGGCCTCACTGTTCTGTGGAGATTGCAATCGTATGGGTAGGGGATGGGCATGCCTTCCCTTCCAAGAGGTTGTATTCCACAGTTTGGGTGGCCCTGCCTGGCTGCAAGGAATCTCAGGTGCTCAGTTCTTGGTCTTCCAGCTCCTGGCTCACTGCGAAAACAGGAGGCTCAGACCCAAACTGCCCATTGTGCACACAGCGCCCACCCCCGCTCACCTGTGACCCCTGCAATCCCTTTGCTGTGCAGCCTCCTACTCTTCCTGGCCAGCTGGGTTCCAGGTGCCACAGACTGCACTTTGAATCTGGCCTCTTTGCTGGCAGGGTAGTTGCATATGCATGTGGGTTCCCTGTTCAGCCATGCCTCCATTCTCCTCTTTAAAAAAGTCCCTGTGTGGCACACACACTTAATCTCTGAGCCTTTGCCCAGCTCTCCATGCACTTCACTTCCTCCAAAGGCATAAAGTCTTTCTTAGTTAGGGCTGGTCATAGCCTTCTGGTGCCTCTGACAGTCTCAGGAGCCAGAACTTCTCTCCTGGACTCTCAGTTGGCACTGTAGCAATGGATGTGCTACTTGCTGTGTGTGTGCAGCCTGAGTCCCCCAGACTCTGGATATTCTCCCACGTCTCTCCTGATTAGGGTTGGGGGATCCCTGTGTTGGACCAGGACAGGTGAGAGCCACCAAGCTGCACTTTCTTTCCTCTGCTCTCTCCTTTGCTTCAGGCACCTCACTCAGGGTATTTCCCATTCAACTTGTAAAATCTCTTACTGGATGGTACAAAGCCTCTTCTGCACTCCCTGGCTTCAAAAATTCATATCAGCTAAGATTCTGTTTATTGTTCGGGTCACTTGTTGGAAGATCAGTTGAAAATACATGCTGGAGGCATGAGCAAGTGGACTCAGCTTCTACCTACTTGGCTGCCATCTTTCATTCCATTTTCTGTTTCAATGACCAAACTTGTGGCATTTTGTTATGGCAGCCTGAGATGACTGTTATAAATGGCAGGGCACAATTTTATGTAGTGCTTTTTTTAGTTATGTAATTGATTCATTACATTTTGGGAAGGAAATTGGGGAGACTGATTAATATAATACAGCTGCCATTGTTTTTAGCTATGGAAAAATAAACACATTTGTTAAATCCAGTGTGACTGATATTTTATTTTTTTGAATTTTTTGGGGTGATATAATATTCCATGGGATCATGAGAAAAGCATATCATGGACCTATGCACAGGACACTACGTTGTGGCAAGATTTATTTTGGTGGAAATCTGCCCCTGGATTTCCAGTTTCCCACCTTACTCTGCCCATTCATGGAAAAAGTCCAAACAAAGGCCAGTGTCCAGAGTTTCTGTTTCATATTAAAACTTGGTTTAATGGCATCCACACAGTCTGCTATGGGCCTATATAGCTGCTAGGCCCACATGGTTTCATGTGTTCCCGGGTAAGAGAGAGAACGAACAAATGAACGGGGCAAGTGTGGGTCACTGTGTGAGACAGAAGGAGAGCTTCTTTGTTTTGCTGGGTTATAATCAGGAACCTTTTTCCAAAATAACCTGCTGTTGTCTGTGTTTATGTTTTTGTGCTAACCCTTTCACCCTCTTTCATTCAGTCCCTGCTCCCCACTATCCCCTGACAGCTGTCAGTCTGTCCAATGTATCCATGCCTCTGTTTCTATTTTTTCAGTTTATTTTGTTCATTAGATTCCACATGTAAGTAAGATCATATGGCATCAGGCTTTATTTGCTCAGCATAATGATCTCCAGGTCTATCCACGATGTTGCAAAAGATAAGGTTTCCTTCTTTTTTATGGTCATGTAGTATTCCACTATGTAAATATACCACAGCTTTTTTATTTACTCATTTACTGATGGGCACTTGGGCTGTTTACAGATTTGACTATTACAAATAATGCTACAATGAATATAGGAGTGCATATATTCCTTAGAATTGGTGTTTTGAGTGTCTTCAGATATATTCCAAGATGTGGAATTGCTGGGTCAAAAGGCAGTTCCATTTTTAAGGTTTTGAGGTAACTCCATACTGTTTTTCACAGTGGGTACGCCAGTATGCATTTCCACCAACAGTGCACAAGGGTTCCTTTTTGTCTTGATACTCACCAGACTTGTTTGTTAATTTATTGATGATGGCCCTTGTGACCAGTGTGAGGTGACATCTCATTGTGGTTTTAATTTGCTTCTATCTGAAGATTAGTGATATTGAGCATTTTTTTCATATGTCTATTGGCCATTTGTATGTCCTCTTTGGAGAAGTGTCTATTAATATATTTTGCCAATTTTTTAATTGGATTGTTTGTCTTCTTGGTGTTGAGTTGTATAAGGTCTTTATATATATATATATATATATATATATATATATATATATATATATATATTAATATGCTTTATTGATTATGTTGTTACAGTTGTCCCAATTTCTTTTCCCTTTGTTCCCCTCCATCCAGTGACACCCCACCCTCCAGTTGTCCCCCTCCTTAGTCCATGCCCATTGATTGTGCATATAGTTCTCAACATCTTCCTGTCTACTCCACTCCCTCCTACTATGCTTCTTCATTCCTGTACCATTTCCCTCCCTTTCCCGCCTTCCCCTTCACCACCGACCTCCCCTCATATGTTCCCCATACCTATAATTCTTTTCCATTCTCATTGCCTACTTAGTTTGTCTTTGTTTCAGTTCCCTAGCTTCTGATGTTGGTTGTTGTAATATAGTTTTCATTTTAATGTTTATAGTTTTGATCCTTTTTCCTAAACGAGTCCCTTTAACATTTCATATAATGGTGGTTTGGATCTGATGAACTCCTTCAGTTTTACTTTGTCCTGGAAGCACTTTCTCTGCCCTTCTGTTCTGAATGATAGCTTCGCTGGATGGAGTAATTGTGGTGCCCACAGACCACCCCATTCGTGGTTGTAGGTTTTTGCTTTTCATTACTTTGAATATTTCTTGCCAGTCCCTTCTTGCCTGCAGAGTTTCTTTGGAGAAATCAGCTGACAGTCTTATTGGAACTCCTTTGTACATAATTCTCTTCTTCTCTCTTGCTGCTTTTAAGATTCTCTCTTTATCTTTAATTTTTGGCATTTTGATTATAATGTGCTTTGGTGTGGTTCTCCCTGGGTCCAATTTTTTTTTGTAACTCTCTGTGCTTCTTGGACCTGTAAGTCTATTTCCTTCCCCAAGTTATGGAAGTTCTGCTTCATTGTTTTTTCACATAAATTTTCCATTTCTAGTTCTTCTTCACCATCAGGCAACCCTATGATTCAGATGTTGGCCCGCTTATAGCTGTCCCATAGGTTTCTGATCTTCTCCTCATTTTTCTCACTTTTCGTTTCCTCTTTCTGCATTGGTTGACTCTTGTTCCTTCCCTATATCCTGATTTGTTGATTTGATCCCCTGGTTTTCTTGCCCTCACCTCTAGTGTCATATGTGTTTTTGTTCATTTCAGCAGGACTAGCCTTCATTTCTTCCCCATCTTGCTTAAGATCTGCTTTTAGGTCTGTACGCATTCATATAACCAAAGCTCTGAATGGAGCCTCAGAAAGATTTTCTATCTGCTGGTCAGTTAGGCTAGATATTTGCTCTCTGGTCAGCTGTGTCACTGGGATCTCTGTCATGTTCTGTGCCATCCTGACAGTTTTCTGTTTACCTTTGCTTCCCAGGCAGGGCTGTCACACCTCCTATGCTATAGGGGGCGGAGCCCCATGCACTCATCACAACCAGGCAACCCATCTCACCACACTGTGGCGTTTTCTGCGGGGGTGGGGGTCCAAGATGGGTTCTTGCTGTTCACTCTCTGCTGAGAGACCAGGAGCCTCCTCCTCCATCTCCACCTGCCTCTGGGCCTCATAGTCCAAGGCAATGGGGGTCTGCCTTCCCCAGCTTTGGAATCGCAAGCTGACAGGTCTGGTCTGCAGCTGGGGTTGCTCCCCAGGTGCTTCTTGCCTCCCCTTAAATATGGATTTCTGTGCTTACCGCTGTCCCACCGCCGTCGCCACTGCTGCCACCGATAGCACAGCTTGACCTCTCCTCCTCAGCTTTGCCCCTCCTACCCATCCAGAGGAGCATCATTTCTTTATAACTTCATATGTTGGACTTTCATTTATTTTCTGGAACTTCTGGTTATTTCTGGTTTTGCAGTAGATATATTCCTTCTTAGTTATAAAGGGAGATGGAGAGTGTCAGTCTAGGCCTCCATCTTGGCCAGAAGTCTCCTGTGTGTGTTTGTCTCTGTGTTTTTGGTAGAGATGTCACTCCTGTTATGTTGTAAGGGGCGGAGCCTTACGTATTCATCAGTAATGGGTGACCTGTTTCACCAGGTTGTGGCACTGTATGTCAGGAAAGGGTCTGAGAAGGAACAATGCTGCTTTCCTAGCACTCGCCCCTTTTCCAGGCACCTCTCCCACTTCCATATGGGACTGATGCCTCTCTAGCTGTTGCTCTGGTTGTCATTCCCAGAGTGGATGGGTCTGCAGACATTCTAGGACTGTGGGGGCTCTTTAAACAAGCGAACTCTGCTGAGAGACTGGTAGTTTCTTCCTCCACACCAACCCCAGTGGTTTGCACAGTCAAAAGCAATGAGGCTTGATTTTCCCTGGTGCTGGGATCGTGAGTTGTGCAGTCTGGTGAGGGGCTGGGAACATTCCCCAGGTGTCCCTCTTGACTTTTTAAAATGTGTAACTGTACTTTCCGCCAGCCTACTGCTGTTGCTGCTGCTGCCACCACCACATTGTGTCCTCTCCACTCTGGCTCTGTCCCTCCTACCTATCTGGATGAGTATTTCTTCTTTATATCTTTGTTTGTTGGACTTCCATGCAGTTTGCTTTTCCAGAACTTCTGGTTGTTTCTAGTTTTGAGGTAGTTATAGTCCTTCTTAGTTGTGGAGGGAGACGCAGCATGTCTGTCTACACCTCCATCTTGGCTGGAAGTTCCCTCAGATCTTGGTCTTTATATATTTTGATATATAAAATCAAAATAGATGTATCATTGGCTAATACAGTATTCCTTCACTTATTGCAGCTATTACATTCTAGACTCCCCTGCGATAGGTGAAAATCCATGAAGTAGGAACCTTACATTTATTTTAGTATCTATATATATTTTAAGGCTTTATAAACCCCTCCCACACACTTATAAACTTTTCCCAGTCCCTTATTAACCTTTCCCACTTTCTTATTAACCTTTTCCACACTTTTATAAACACTACTTATGTTCTTAAACATATTCTACACTCTTAAACCTATGTAACTTTAACAACATACATATACAGTACTGCAAAATCCCACAATATAGTGAAAAATCTCCAATAAATAATTAAATATAATATTTTTAAAAATCCCACGATACAGTGAGGCCACGATAAGTGAACCACAATATAGAGAGGGACCACTGTATGTTCTACCATAGTGTGGGTTCCCTTTCCATTTTGTAGATGGTTTCTTTTACTGTGCAGACTTTTTAGTTCAATGTTGTCTCATTTGTTTATTTTTTTCCCTTTGTTTCCCTTGCCCTAGGAGGTATATTGGCAATAATAGTGCTATGAGAGATGTCTGAGATTTTACTGCCTGTGTTTACTTCTATGTTTCTTATGATTTTGCAGCTAACACTTAAATTTTTATCCATTTTGAGTTTATTCTTGTGTATGGTGTAAGTTGGTAGTCTAGTTCATTTATCTGCATATATTTGTCCAAGTTTCTGAATACCATTTATTGAAGAGATTGTCTTTATTCCATTGTATGACTTTGTCTCCTTTGTAAATTGTCAATTGACCATAAAGGTGTGGGTTAATTTCTGGGCTCTTTGTTCTGTTCCATTGTTTTTAATGCCTGTTCATGTGCCAGTATCATGCTGTTTGGATTACAATGGTCTTGTAGTATGGTTTGATATCAGGCATGGTGATACCTCCAATTTTGTTCTTCTTTTTCAAGATTGCTGAGGCTATTGGAGCTCATTTTTGCTTCCATATGTTTTTGGAATATTTGTTCTAGATCTGTGAAATATGTTATTGGTATTTTAATAGGGATTGCATTGGATCTATAGATTGTTTGGGTAGTATGGACATTTTAATGATGTTAATTCTTCCAATTAATGAACACAATATATGTTCCATTTATTGCGTCTTCCTCAGTTTATCTTCAATATCCTGTATTTCTCTGAGTTCAGATCTTTTACCTCCTTTTTTACATTTATTCCAAGGTATCTTATTTTATTGTTGTTGCAATAGTAAATGGATTGTTTTCTTGACTTCTCTTTCTGATAGTTAATTTTGGTGTATAAAAATGCCATCAATTTCTAAATATTATTTTTGTATTCTGTGACTTCGCCAAATTCATTATTAGTTATAGTATATTTTTGTGGAATCTTTAGGGTTTTCTATATACAATATTACATCATCTGAGAACAATGACAATTTTACTTCCTCCTCTCCAATTTGGATGCCTTTTATTTTTTCTTCTTGTTTGATTGCTGTGTCTAGGACTTCCAGTACTATGTTGAACAAAAGTGGTAAAATTGGACATCCCTGTCTTGTTCATGATCTTAAGGGAAATGCTTTTAGTTTTTGCCCATTGAGTACGATAATGGCTGTAGGTTTGTTATATATGGCCTTTATTATGTTCAGATATGACTTCTCTATTCTCACTTTACTTAGGGATTTTATCATAAATCATTGCTGCACTTTATCAAATGCTTTTTCTCCACTGGTTGATATGATGATGTGATTTTTATTTTTCATTTTGTTTATGTGATATATCATGTATATTTATTTGCCAATATTGTACCCACCTTGGATCCCTGGAATAAATCCCATCTGATCATGTTGTATGATCTTTTAATGTACTGATGGATTCTGTTTGCTAATGTTTTTTGAGGATTTTAGTATCTATGCTAATCAGGAGTGTTAAGCTATAATTCTCCTTTTTTGTGGTGTCTGATTTTGGAATTAGGATAATTCTGACCATAAAAAGAGCTTGGAAGTCTTCCCTCCTTTTGAATTTTTTAGAATAGTTTTAGGAGGTTATGTATTAGTTCTCTAGAATTTACATGCTAAACCATTTGATGCACAAATTTTGTTGCTGGGACTTTTTTGATTACTGCTTTGATTTCATTAGTTATAATCAGTGTATTCAGTTTTTCTGATTCTTCCTCATTCAGTTTTGGAAGATTGCATGTTTCTAGGAATTTATCCATTTCACCTAGGTTGTTCAATTTGTTGGCATATAGTTTTTGGTAATGTTTTCTTTGTGTTTCTTTGATGTCAGTTGTTACTTTTCTTTCATTTCTGTTTTTATTTACCTGGATACTTCCCTTTTTCTTTTTTGTCTTTATGAATCTGGTTAAAGGTTTGCCAACTGTGTTTATCTTTTCAAAGAACCAGCTTTTGGTTTTATTGATTTAAAAAAAAATCTCTATGTCATTTATTTTCACTCTGATCTTTATTATTTCCTTTATTCTACTTACTCTAGTCTTTGTAGTTTTTCTTGTTCTATCTGTTTGTAGGCTTAGATTAGTTATTTGAGATTTTTGCTGTTCTTTGAGGTAGGTCTGTAATGCTATGAACTTTCCTCTCAGAACTGCTTTTACTGTGTCCCATAGATTTTGCAGTGTTGTGTATTCATTTCCATTTGTTTCCAGATAATTTACTTTTTACTTGAAATCATTGTTAACACATTCATTGTTTAATAACACACTCTATATGTTTGAATGTTTTTCAGTTTTATTTTAATTGATTTCTAGTTTTATACTTTTTGTGACTAGTATTTAAAATAAAATCTGAATATAGTTTATTTGTTTTTCTTGATCCTTGATATATTTTGTTTTATTTTTTCATTACTTTTTTCTTGTGCTATTTTTTTCTTTTCTCTTGCCATTTTGGGTTTAATATTTTTAATTTTTTCCTCCAACTTCATTTTCTCCTTCGACTTTAAACACTTTGCTTTTAATGTCATTGATTACTATCAAAATTTTATTATTATATTTAATAAAACAAAATCTTAATGTAAAACTTTTATCCTATACAAGAGATTATCTTGTCTTTTCTCTCTGGCTGTTCAAGTCATTTTCTTTTGGTTTATCTTGCTTGGGGAAAGTTATGCTCACCTGATTTGTGGGTCCATGTTTTTCATCCTTTAAGAGATTAAATATTGGCTTTCCTTCATCTTCTCATGCTGTCTACTTGAGATGCAAGTAGACTTATGTTGGTCCTTTATTATTCTGTTTCAAACTCTCATGTTCTCTCTCTTATATTTTCTGACACCCTTATTATTTCTTTCTTTTTTTTTTACTGTATGTTGAATAACTTTGGGGGGGTCATCTCTTAGTTTACAAGCACTCTTTTTTAATGTCATAGTGGTGTTTAACTCATCCACTGAATTTTTGATTTTTACAAATATCTTTTTTATTTCTTGAAGACTTTCCAAAAATATTTCTTTCTGTTGTCAATACATTTTGGCTAAATACTCATCTTTATAGACAATATTTTACTTTTAAATTATTCATGCAGCTATGAAATACATGCAATATATTAAACATCTGCACTTTTTGTGAGTTAAAATTTGTTATTTTTTGTTTATGCTTACTGATGTTAATAGCAGTGATTTTGGTAATTTTGTTCATGAGTTGATTAGTTGATCTTAACTGGGGAGAGTCTTTCAGGACCTACACATTTATAAAATCTAATGTGGTAAAATCTCCCTGATTTACAGTCAAGATGGTGGCATAGGTAAATAATGCTCTCCTTCTCACATAACCGCATTGAAATTACAACTAAGCTATAGAACAACCATCATTCAGAACCATCAGAAATTGAGCTGAATGAAAGTCCTACAACAGCAAAATTATAGAAGAAGCCAATTACAGAATTAAAGAAGAAATCACCTTGAGACTGGTAGGAGGGATAGAGACATGGATGGGCTGGTCCCATACCATGTGTAGCAGATAAAAACCAGGAGGGATACCTGAGGAACAAGGGATCCCAGCGCCAAAGTAGGACCCCAGCCCAGGGCTCCAGTTCCAAGAAGAAAAGTCTCTCATAACTTCTGGCTGTAAAAAACTAGTGGGAATTGAGGCTGTGAAAGACAGAAACTTATGGATTCCAAGGCAATTCCTATTAAAGGTACCATTCACAGACTCCCTTTGAGCTCCAATGTGGGGGCAGTAGATTGGAAACCATCAGAGACATATGGAGCAAAACTGAATTGTCCAACATCAGTGAGAGAGTTGGGGGGCAACTTTCTCCCAGAGAGAAGAGCTAGCAGAGGCCAAGTTTCCTTTTCTGAGTCCTCCTTTACAGGGCCACAGAGTTAGCAGGCAGGTGCCATATCTGATAGTCCATCAACCTGGCTCACATTGTTTGACCCACCTTAGTGATCCCATGAGGCCCTTCTCCACCAAACTTTTGGGTCCACCTAAGCTGTTTTCAGTGGTTTTAACATAAGAATGGCTTGTCTTGGCCCAAACTTCAGATTTTCCTAAATTCTCCCAAACAAGCAGCATCTGGCTTCAGCAAGTTCTGTACCTCTTGCTAAGTTGCCTCAGGCCCATTACTAGCAGCAGCCAGCCTTGGTTCACAGCACGGCCTCCCCTGGGCACTTTCAAACCCAGCATAAGTAGCAGCCATCTGCAGATCATTTTGTAGCTTATCCTGTGTGATCCTGAACAGAACACCATCAATGGCTGACCTTGGACATGCCAACAGCAATCAAGGCTCAACTACAAGAAGAGGGTGTAGTCAGCCCCCACAAAGGACACACTTTGAGTACCCAGGTTGGGTGATAGAGGAGGCTATGGCACTGGACTCTACAGGACACCTACTATATTAGGCCATTCTATCAAGCCTGGGAGGTGTAGCACCTCTACCAAATACATAGAAACAAATACAGGAAAGCTGCCAAAATGAGGAGACAACAACAACAACAAAATGGCCCAAATGAAAGTACAAAACTCTAGAAAAATAACAAACAAAATGTAGACAGAAATTACTACATTCAGAGTTCAAAACACTGGTTATAATGATGCTGAAGGAACTTAATGAGGACCTCAATAGTATTTTAAAAATCCAGTCAGAAATAAAGGATACACTAATTGAAATAAAGAACAATATAAAGGGATTCAGCAGTGGAGTGGATGAAGCCAAGAGTCAGAACAGTGATTTGGAATACAGGGAAGTAAAAAAACAACCAATCAGAACAGCAAGAAAAAAAATTTTTTTAAATGAGTACTGTCTAAGGAGCCTCTGGAATAACTTCAAGTGTACCAACATTTGCATCATTGAGTTGCTGGAAGGAGGAGAGAGAGAGCAAGAAACTGGAAATCTCTTTGAAAAAATAATGACAGAAAACTTTCCTAACTTGGTGAAGGAAATAGACATATACGTCCAGGAAGTGTAGAGTCCCAAACAAAGTGTACGCAAAGAGGCTAATACCAAGACACATAATAATTAAAATGTCAAAAGTTAAAGACTAAGAGAATATTAAAAACAGCAAGAGAAAAGCAGTTAGTTACCTACAAGGAAGCCCCCATAAGACTGTCAGCTGATTTCTCATAAGAAACTTTGCATGCTAGAAGGGATTGTCAAGAAATATTCCAAGTCATGAAAAGCAGGTACCTACAACCAAGATTAATCTACCTAGCAAAGCTATCATTTAGAATCAAAGGACAGATAAGATCTTCCCAGACAAGAAAATGTTAAAGCAGTTAGTTCATCACCACCACACCAGTATTATATGAAATGTTAAAGGGTTTTCTTTATGAAGAAGAAGAAAAAATAATGAACTATAAAGTGGCCATAAATGCATATCTATCAACAATTGACTAAAAAACAAAATAAATAAACAAGTAGAACATAAACAGAATCATAGATATAGAGAATGTTGAGATGGTGGTCAGTGGGGAGGGGGTTGTGGGGGAATGGGGAAACAATGAAGGGATTAAGAAGTAAAATTTTGTAGTTGTAGAATAGTCCTGGGGATGTAAAGTTCAGCATATGGAATAGAGTAGCCAAAGAACATATACATATGACTCTTAGACATGGACAATGGTGTGGGGATTGCCTGAGGGAGTGGGTAGAGTCAGAAAAGGTGGGAAAAACAGGGACAACTGTAATAGCATAAACAAAATATAATTAAAAGTTAAAATTAAAAAATAAAAATAAAGTTTATCAACTATAAGGAGGTATCAGTTTTGGACAAGTGCCACTGCAACACGGAATGCTCAGAGAACCTCAACGTTTAAACTCTGCAGGTCTGAAATTTATTGTCAGCCATTATTGGGCCTATTTGGTGTTTCAAAAGGATATTGGGTGCTGCAAAAAGGAATGGAAGGGGTAAACTTAATAAACCCACTAAACTTGTGAAAAAAGAAATCTAACATGACTCTTTTTTTAAACGATTGAGTTTAGTCCAATCGTTTATTTTGATTGTTATTATAGTGAACTTTTTCTATTATTTCCTACTTGCCACATTTTTTCGTATTTTTTGGATTCAAAATTTTTGATATTCTTTTTCCATCAACTTTTTCTTTTATTTAGTATTTTACATTCTATTTTTAATCTTTTATTGGTTAACACTGAAACTTTACCATGCATATTTGATGTAAAGCCTAAGCTAAACAATACCTTTACCTATATCTTAAACTATACATGAACTTAGAAAACTTTACCCCTGATTGTCTTCCCTTATACTTTTTTCTTTCATTTCAATTAGTATTTTTTAAAAGATTTTTCTTATTTATTTTTTAGAGAGAGGGGAAGGAAGGGAGAAGGAGAGAGAGAGAGAAACATCAATGTGTGGTTGCCTCTTGCACCACCCCAACTGGTGACCTGGCTCCCAACCCAGCCATGTGCCCTGACTGGGAATTGAACCAGCAACCCTTTGGTTTCCAGGCTGGAGCTCAATCCACTGAGCCACACCAGCCAGGACCAGTGTTCAATGATTTTCTTTTTTTTATGGTGGCAAAGCACAGATAGCATGAAACTTACTATTTTTATCATTTTTAAGTGTACAGTCAGTGGCATCAAGTACATTCATATTGTCATACAGCCATCACCATATCTGTCTCTAAAACTTCATAATATTTCTAAAATGAAACTTTGTACCCTTAAACAGTAAGTCCTCCATGGTGTGGTGCATCTTTTCATGTGCTTATTTGTCATCTGTATATCTTCTTTGGTGAGCTGTCAGTTAATTGGTTTTTTGTTTAAGAGTTCTCTGCATATTTTCATATAACAATCCTTTAACAGGTGTTTCTTTTGCGAATATTTTCTCCTAGTCTATGGCTTATCTTCTCATTTATTTGACATTGTCTTTCACATATACACTATAGGTTTTCATTAAATTAGTTCCTCTCAGAATCTTCAATCATTTAAGTTCCTTATGTTCTAGTGCATTTTCTCAACTGTGTGACCTCAGCTCCTGGCTTAATTTTCTGTATACGTATCCCTAACCTGACTCCTGAGCTCTCTTACCTCAGAGGTTAGCCTCAGAGACTCTAGCCCTTGAATACCAGGCTGTGCTGATGTTTATTTCTCTGAGAGCTTCCCTGCAGAACACTTCCAACTTTTGTAAGACCAACAATACTTCTAAGAGGACGTTTTTTCTAGGATCTAGTTACGGTGACAAGGCAAATCACCTATGGCAATAAACAATTGTGATACACTAATCGTGAACTTTTCATTTTTCATTTTAATTATTCTCTCATAACTAAGATATCTAATTCATTGTTTTTATAAGAATTTGTTCTTATTTCATAACCACAGCTCTTGTTTAGTAAACTACTGTTAATGTTTCACATATGTAATTACTTAATGTATTCTTTTATCTAAAAAATGGTAATTTAATTTTTACTATGTACAGGGTGTGGCAAACATAGGTTTATAGTTGTTCATATGAAAAATAATATAATATTAAATAAATAATAATGGAAGAATAAACACTGTGTTTTGCATACTCACAACTATAAACCTATGTTTGCCACACAATGTATAAGAAATTTTTCTAGGCACTGGAGAGCATAGCATAAGTAAAACAAACAAATTCTCTGACTTCATGAAGTTAATATTGTAGTGAAACAAAATAATAGGTAACATCCATACAGTGCTTAATATGTGTCAGGCATTAGTCAATAGTATTATTTTCTGTCTTCTGTAAAAACATATAACTATTTCTATCTTACTATCACCCTGGATATTAAAATACACACACACACAGGACTTCCGACCAAAATGGACACGTAGACAGACATGCTGCATCTCCCTTTACGACTAAGAAGAACTACAGCTACTCAAAACTAGAGACAACCAGAAGTTACAGAAAATCAAGCTGCATGGAAGTCCAACAAACAAAAATATAAAAAAGAAATACTCAACAAGAAGGGTAGGATGGGCAGAGAGGATGTAGTTTGGTGGTGATAGCAGATGTTGCAGTGGCAGCAGCAGCAGTGGCAGGCCGGCAGAAAACATAGTCACATGTTTTAAAAAGTTGGGAGGGAGACCTAGGGAATGCTCCCAGCCCCAGACCAGGCCACGCAGCTCATGGTCCCAGCCCGGAGGAAAATAGAGCCTCATTGTTTCTGACTGTGCAAACCAGTGGGGGTTGGAGTGGAGAAGAAGAGACCCAGTCTCTCAGCAGAGTCTGCCTGTTTAAAGGACCCCCATAGTCCTAGAACATTTGTAGACACACCCACTCTGGGAACGATGGCCAGGGCAAAAGCTGTAGGGGTGGCAGTCCCATATGGAGATGGGAGAGGTGCCTGGAAAAGGGCCAAGTGCTGAACATGCAGCACTGTTCCCTTTCAGATCCCTCCTCCACACACAGTTCCACAGCATGGTGAAACGGGTCCCCCTCTACTGACAAATACCTAAGGCTCCACCCCTAACACTGTAACAGGAGTGACAGCTTACCTAAGACACAGAGACAAACACAGGAGCCTGTCAAGATCAGGAGACAGAGAAGTATGGCCCAAAAGAGGGAACAGATCAAGGTTCCAGTGGGAGAACTAAGCGACAAGGAGATAACCAATCTAATAGACAGGAGATAGCTAACCTAACAGATTAGAGTTCAAAACACTGATGATAAAGATGCTCATAGGCTTGACAGATATACTTAAGTATGGCAAACGCAGAAGGGAAGAAGTGAAAGCTATGCTAAATGAAACGAAGGAAAATTCACACAAAACCAATGGTGAAGGGAAGGAAACCAGGGTTTGGAACATAAGGAAGAAAAAAACAGTTAACTAGTACATAATGGGGAAACAAAAATTGAAAAAAATGAGGTGAGGCTTAGGAACCTCTGGGATGACTTTAAATGTACCAACATCCAAATCAGTGGTGTCAGAAAGAGAAGAGGAAGAGCAAGAAATTGAAAACTTATGTGAAGAAAGAATGAAGCAAAACTCCAAATTTGGTGAAGGAAATAGACATACAAGTCCAGGAAGCACAGAGAGTCCCAAACAAGCTAGACCCAAAGAGGACCACACCAAGACACATCATAATTAAAATGCCAAAGGTGAAAGATAAAGAGAGAATCTTAAAAGCAGTAAGAGGAAAGCAGAGAGTTAGCAACAAAGGGGTGCCTATAAGACTATGAGCTGATATCTCAAAAGAAACTTTGCAGGCAAGAAGGGACTGGTAGAAGTATTAAATGTGATGAAAAGCAAGAACCTACAACCAAGACTACTCTATCTAGCAAAGCTATCATTTAGAATGGAAGGGCAGATAAAGTGCTTCTCAGACAAGGTCGTCGGCAGCCGTCCGTCTCGAGAGACAATGGTGTAGCTTCTTAAGAGTCTATCTGCACCGCCGAGAATGGCTGTGCAGTCCGACTCGGGAGTGACACAGTATCTGTCTCCTCCCGTGTTGAATCGACATCTTGCGATGACGCTGGAGTGTCCTCTCCAGTAAAGCTGAAGCTACAGAGCCTGGGCAGGGTGATATGGAGGGTCTGCTGTTGCCCATGCAGCAGACCCCCCCTCTCTTCGCAGCTGAAGGGTCCAAGGGAAAGACGGAGTCAATACAGCTTGGCTTCAGGTGCGCCGCAGGAGTTGCCGGTGTTGACTACAACGTCAAACCGCCTTAGGGACTCCGGCTCCGGATTTTCTGTCAGGGTTTACTCCCTTAGCCTTTCCCCTGAAGAGGTATGCCGCAAGGCAACGGAGGTTTTTTGGAGTCAGAGTTTTCCTTCTCTGATGTGCCCTGACTGGAAGATCGAACCAGCGACACTTAGCTCGCAGGCCGACGCTCAATCCACTGAGCCAAACCAGCCAGGGTTCTAATGAGGAAGTATTTGTTTCCAAATAATGAGCAGTATGTTAATGTTTTAGCACTTATATTCCTTAGATTGTATTTGTTCATGTACTTTTTACTAACTCACCAAGTGCTTCCAGCATAGTTGCCTCTGTGCTAAGCATTGAGCAGAACTGGAAGTTGCCTGAGTTTGATTATGTGAAGAGTGAGGAAAGGCTAAGGTTTATATAGAGAATTAGTTACTCATTTATTATTAAAAGCTAACAAAATTAAAATGATGTCATTTGTGGAATCTCATTTGATGTGGTAAAGTTAAGAGTTCATCATCACCAAGTCATTAATAGGAACATAGGGATCATTTGGAGGATTATCAGCTGGTAGTGGGGAGGGAGAGAAATGGGGAAATGGTGCAGGGACTAAGAAGCATAATCAGTTGGTACAAAATAGACAGGGAGAAGTTAAGAATAATATAGGAAAGGGTGAAGCCAAAGAACTTATGTGTAGGACCCATGGACATAAACTAAGGGGGGTGGGATTGCTGGAGGGAAGGTGGATACTGGGAAAAGGGGAGCAAAAGAAAATAAATTGGGAGTACTGTAACAACATAATCAATAAAATATACTTAAAAAAGATATATATACAAATTATTTTATATTACTCTATTATTTCTATTTTTTCAAGTTAAATACTTCCACAAGTGAATCTTCCTTTCCTTCCTTCATATTAGATTTCCAGATGCTTGGTGTTTTGCTGCGGTGTTTGTATTGTCTAAGAATGAGTACATCTTGGCCCATTTTGGATTATAATGGCCTCTTTAGGAGGCCATATTGTAGCAGAACTAACCCAAATTTTGAGAAGTTAAAAAGTTCAAGGCTTTTTGTGTGTTTGTTCTTTAAGTTCAAGTTTTAAATAACCCTTACAGTGTAAGCAGCTACTAGTACATTTGATAAAAATCTCCCATGAACACAATGCATGCACACACACTCATATATACATATATGAACACACATACATGCATGAACACATATATAAACACACACACACATATATGCATAGATAGCAGCAGCATCTTTTGGAAACTGTGGCCTCTTTCTCTACTACTGTAGATTCCTGTTTTTTTTCTATTTTTAGGTATGTCTTTCTAATCTATAGTTATTCATTTTTTTGTTTTCAAGCATAAATATATATTTAATTATTTCCTTTATCTCTTTTCTATTATTTCTATCAGTTTTGTGAGAGAGGAGGAGATTTTATTCCATGCCTAATTTTCCATCTTAAGTAGAAAATCCAATTCATATTTCATATGTTAGTTTAGAACCTCTGATAAAAGGTTTCCCTGTGTGTTATCAATATATTTTTTTTACTTTTATTTTTTTTATTAGAAGCCTCCTCAAACTTTCTGGCATACAGTAACATTGTTTCATTTACTAAAGCATTTCCTTGGCTATTGTGAATAATAAGGTGAAGTTTAGTAAATAAAGTTATTGAAAGTCTTCATAATTAATTTTACATCCAGGGAGGAATTATAGTTAAGAAAATTCCTAGATTACTGTGTCCTAAGTGAGATGTCACAGCTTTGTAGTATAAACATCATTGCCCTTGCTTGTTTTTTATTCTGCTTCCATTATTTAAACCCTTGAACACTGACACTGGTGTCATAAAATATAATTTATATTATCCTATGAATTCCTCAAATACTTTTAGTCTTAGATGAATAAAAAGTGGTAAAATATTTTTATTACAGCTACCATTTGAGGTCTGTTAAGTGCCAAAAGTATAGAGCATGCTTGTGGTCCTCTATGCCAATTATTTCATGATAACATGAAATCTGCTCAGCATGTAATTCCTCCAAACTAGAATGAATACCGTCAATTCTTCAATGGATCCCTAAACACATGTTTTCATTTCCCTCAGATAGATAATGAAAGTTATACAGATCCCAGTGGAACACCTCTTACCTCTTATTATTTTTCTGTTCCTTCTTTACCTGAAGATGCCTTTCTATGAAATTATATTCTGAATAGGAACCTCCAGTTCACTAAGTAGCCACCTTATCGTTGCACATTATTCCAGCTGTGCCAGTAACAGCTGTGAATGAGAGAAATACATAACATCATAGAGCTTATGGAGCTCAATATGTTAGTTCTGTTTATTCAAAAAACCACCTGTGTTCCTGGGGAAATTGGAGAAGTTCCAAAGGAGAATGAAGACACAGCAGACAGTAATGACACCTTCAGAGCGGTAAGCCAAAGCATTGCTTTGGGTTAAAAACAATGTGACAGTCCTGTGGGAAACTTCATTTCTAATATCTCTAGCAGAGCATTTTTGTTTAGAATATTAATTAACAAGTATATGGCTAAACTGCCCAGTTCCCTTTTCTCACATATAGATAGGGTATAAAGTTATGACTATCACTTGGAGGGAAAATTACATTGATAAATGAGAGGAAATGCTGTCATGGTCCATTTTCTGGAAGCTATATTTTTCCGTGTTTCCTTTAACATTTATGGAGGTTGTTTTATTGGCCCTAAGTACAAAAAAAATTCTCTTTTTTTTCTTGAATAGATAATCACTCTGTCTCCTCCAGGTTACTGAGGGCAATTGAGTTACCTTGGGGCTCCTCAGGAAAGCCTACATGTCAAGAATTTTGCTGGCACCATGATGATTCCTGACATAAGGGGATAATAGTGGAGAGAAAAATCGAATAATGAGTGAATGAGTTGCATTGTGATACCTGGTGTACTTATAATACAGGCTGCTGCAGAAGGGAAAGTGCAGAATTTGCTTGACAGGATAACTAAATTGAGCCTAGCCTCAGGATAGGAACAACACAAGCAACCTTTCTTTCTCTTTCTGAGTTGTGTCTATGATGAGACTGAATTGCAGACTTATTCTGCTATTATAATGATACAGGGAGATCTGATTTAATATCACTGGGGAGAAGTAGAAGGGGCCATAGGAGGAGTTTGCGGAGGCAATGGAAAGCAGTCCAGGACGGGATTGGCTGCGAAGCTGAATGCCACAGAGAGCATGGAAATAAAGAGGGCTGGCCCTTTGGCTCATGAGCGTTTTCTGATTCTTGAGCTGGCTCTTTCTCAGGCTTTGGCTCTGGCTTTGGCTATCAGGCTCCTGGACTCGCTGACTCTGGCTCTCAGGGTCCCTCTCAGGCTCTGCTTCCTTGAGAATGCCTGGATGGTAGTGCTTCAGCTGCCTGCATTTCTCAATGGACGGTAATTTAGATGGGAAAGAATTCCAGGCACAGCCTAGGATCGGGTTCGCATGGCAGAGGGTGGCAGGTTTATTCTTTGGGTGCTCTAGAGGGAATAAGCTCTGAGGCAGAAGCCTGCCATTCTTCTGGAGTTTTGTAGCTTTTGTGTATTATGTTGTTTTAGTTTGTAAACTAACCCTGTAGAAACTAACAGGGTAAATCTAGGAGAACCCAGGTATTAAAGTTTAGTCTTAACTGATAGGCTTACATGATTAAAGCTGTGACTTGATAGGTTCATGTAACTGCTTTTGCATAACGATTTTGCTTCTTTATCACCAAACCATTGCCTCTGGAATTTTGCCTAGAGGGTGGCATCAGGCATCTGGACCCCAACTTGCTGTTCCATAACAGTAATGTAGAGTTGCTCTAGGTACACAGTGTTGGTTGTGGTGGACCTCTCTCCAACCTTCTGCCGAATTAAATGCTCTATGGCAATCTTGAAGGAATCCCTTCAATATTGACACCCACCCTAACCCATGCATCACTGTAAACTTTTCCAGTTTGTTTCTTTCTATATCCTTTAAGAGCAATTTAGGCTTCCCAGGGCAAGGTGAGATTATTTTACATTAGAGAAAACAGCTACTTGGGACTGAGTTGATTTAGAAGTTACTTCTTTTAAGTTTTTCCAGAACACACTCTTCATTTGGGTTTGCTTAGCTTTGTTATGAAAGCATAAATATACTGCAGGGAAACACTTTCCAAATAATGTGACATGCTTTCTGCCCGAGTCCTTTCATTCTTTGCACTGTGGTATGCCACTATAGCATTTCTTGCAGAACTCATGGGCCATTTCTTAAATGAGGTTTGGTAAAGGTGCAAATTATGAAAGGAGGTATTAGAGATAAATGTGTTTTCCCCTAAGAGTCCAAGCTACTTCTTTGCCAAAGCCAGCAGAACGTCAAGGAAAAAGAATATAGCCTCAGCAGGGCATTTCACAGGAAGGCAAAGGGCAAACACACACAGGATTACGGTGTAATGTAGAAAAAAATGTGAAAATGCATGGTGGAAAGAGACAAATCTCTTGGATTTTGAGCTGTGTTATACATACATCTAGATATATTTTCTCTTTCTCCCCTTGCTTTCTACTGCACGTTTGATATAAAATTCTTGCTATTAGAGACACTATCTGCCTCACAATGAATATTTGTGGGCATTGCATTCTGGGCTGGCTGGAGTGGCAGAGCATTCTAGTAGTGGCTAGTTTATTTGTAAAGAAAAGAAGATGTCTGGACTTGCCTAAGAGAAATTTCCCAACTAATCTTCTTGCAGCTGGTCTACTGAGAGTGGATTTATGAGGCAATACCTGGTGTGTGGTGGCAGCAGTGGTGAGGAAGTTCTGCCAGTGAGCCCCCTCAGAAAAGCATTCCACACCTGTGTTTCAGGAAATAAAACTCCCTTTGTTATTTTCTCCCTCTTTGTCTTTACTAGTGTAATGGTGTAAGTTATTAAAAAGTTAATTGGGGTCCTGAACTTTTTGCTGCCCTACATTCTTTCACATACAAAAATGAGAAGATAAATTTCTCTCCTCTTTAAGCAAAGGTAACATAAGCAGAGCTACTCAAAGAAAGGGTGGTTCAATGGCCAGCAGCATTAGCATCATGTAGGAGCTTGTTAGAAATGTCCATTCTTGGGCCCTACTGCAGGCTACTGAAGCAGAATCTCTGAGATGGGGACCAGAAATCTGTGTTTTAATAAATTCTCCAAGGGAGTTTTGTGAACTCTAAAGTTTGAGGAGTGGAGTAGGAGGAGACAGTCTTTGTGTTTTGAGCCCATCCAAGTGTATTTTGCTGATTGTCCCCTAGAGAAGAGGACAGTTGGCAGATGGCACCCATTTCCACACAGTACCCCAGAGGTGACAGAACCTCTAAGGAGACTTTGGGGATGCCTGGAGAAAAATCACCACATGCATGGCCTTGAAATAGCAGTGAAGATCCTAGATGCTGACTTTGGCCTAAAAAGCACTAATACTGTCACCACAGCCACCCAATGATTTGTGTGCCATATGAGCTTCGGCAATGAGCATCCCTGGGGGAGGCTGCCAAGAATGGAAACAAGAGGCCCCTTCCCATGGCTCTTGGACTGTGTCAGCCCAAAGTTCTCAGATAATCCAGGAAAGTGGGGGCAGTTCTCTGTAATATGCCTTAGATTGGGTTTCCTTCCACATTTGGCATATAGGGCACAAACAAGATTTTGTCCAGTTTCAAAAACATAAAATATACACTTGGGTATATAATAAAAACCATTCATAGCCATAACAGTGGGAAGAAATAGTATTCAAGAATGTCAAATATGAGAATGTCTTTTTTCCTATGGTTTTAGTAAAAACAGAGTTCTTGTATCTGACATCCTCTGAGACTGCCCCATAAGAGGTGTTCAGTAAATTCTTTCTGGTGAACTAGCTGGCAAAAAGGAAAACATATATTTCTTTTATTTGTTTCTCTCTGAACATGGTTTTTAAAAGCACTTGTGGAGACTAAAAGAAAATGAAAATGACATGATTGATTGCTTTAAGGTTGACCTGCAGAAACCCTTAAGTGCTGTAGTGGAAAGAGGGCAGGACTGGACTCTTGGCTTTGACTCCTCACTCTGCCCTTGTAGTTATGTGACCTTAGGCAAGGCAATTTTATTTTTCTATGGTTTGGTTTCATCATAGTCTTCTAAGGCTTTACTTCATCCAAGAGGTTTCTGCTCAGAGATCATCTATTGTGAATGGCCTTCCCTGACCTTCATATTTAAAATGTGCTCGCCTCCCCTAGGCCATTTCATCTTCTTGTTCTGCTTAGTTTTCTTCTTGGCTTTACCTGAAGTTGTGTTGCTTATTTATAGCCTGTTTTTCTGACTAGAAAATAAGTTTTATCAGGACAGGAACTTTATGCATCTTGTTTTTCTCTGTACCCTGATCACTAGAAGAGTGCTTGGCCACCATAGGCACTCACACATATTTGTTGAGTGAATGATATGTAAGATGGTTAAAATGGCATAGATCTTCTGCTATATTGGTGACAATTAGGTAACCTAATCAAAGTGGGTGCACACATGTCACTGCAGAGGTTTCCTAGCAATGCAGTTAAGAACTTGGGTTCAGAGAGAGCAGGCTTTGATACCTGTTTTTTTTGTTGACCCCTAACAGTGACCTGGGACAGATTACTTTGCCTCTGTTGTCCTGTTTCTTGTCTATAAAATGGACTAATAACACCTGTTTGATATGAGAATTAAATAAAGTAATGCAGATTAAAGGCTTAGTAGAGGGCACAGTACTTCTGAAATAGTAGTTGAGTGAGTGAATGAATGAAGCTCATGAAAGTACTTTGAGAAAAGCATACACCTATAGCACTATAAAATGTTATTAATTATATAGTTAATAATAATAAACCCTAAAAAGCTTTCCTATTGAGGTGTTAATTCCTATTTCTTGATAATGCAGACATACTCAGCAAGGTGGTCAAATTGCCATATATATGTGCTGTGAACACTGAAGACAATCAACCTTTCCCAACTTCATTGTGTCCTAAGGAAATATTTATTATAACCTAGCTTTCTCCTTCTTCTTCTTTTTTTTTTTTTGGATGGGGGAAGAAAAACAACACCAAACTGTGGAATGCAGGTGACTCCTATTCTGGTTCTAGTTCTGTCCCTAATAAGCTTGAGATGCTTCATAAGCAATAACCTCTGGATCCCAGGTTCCTCATCTTCAAAATGAGAGCTAGTGACAAATGATCCAGATGGCTTTCCCCATTTCTATATATCCTATTAACTTATTTACTTTCTTATGGCCTACCTTTATAAGAACACTTGAGTTTTGATTTCCTGAGCCCCATTTTACCAAGGCATGGATAGTCTAACATTTGTTTAGCTAAACATTTGTTTAACACCTCCTGTAAAAACTCCAACATATCTCAGTGTTTGTTCCTTGTGCCATAACTTTTTAAAAGTATATTTTATTGATTATGTTCTTACAGGATCACAATTTTTTCCCCCTTTGATCCCCTCTACCCAGTATCCTCCTTCTTCCAGCAATCCCACCCCCCTTGTTTCATATCCATGGGTTATGCATATAAGTTCTTTGGCTTCACCCTTTTCTATATTATTCATAACTTCCCTATGTCTATTTTGTACCAACAAATTATGCTTCTTAATCCCTCCACCATTTCCCCATTTCCCCATTTATCCCCCTTCCCTCTCCCAGTTGATAACCCTCCAAATGATTCCCATATCTGTGATTCTGTTCCTATTCTGGTTTGCTTAATTGGATTTTGTTTTTATTTTTTAGATTCAGTTGTTGATAGTTGTGAGTTTGTTGTCATTTTAGTGTTCATAATGTTGATCTTCTTTCCTTAAGTAAGTCCCTTTGACATTTCATATAATAATAGTTTGGTGATGATGAGTTCCTTAAGCATTACCTTGTCTGAAAAGCACTTCATCTGCCCTTCCATTCTAAATGATAGCTTTGCTGGATAATCTTGGTTGTAAGTCCTTGCTTTTCATCACATTGAATACTTCTTGCCAGTCCCTTCTTGACTGCAAAATTTCTTTTGAGAAATCAGCTCATCGTCTTATAGGCACCCCTTTGTTGCTAACTCTCTGCTTTTCTCTTATTGCTTTTAAGATTCTCTTTATCTTTCACCTTTGGCATTTTAATTATGATGTGTCTTGGTGTGGTCCTCTTTGGGTCTAGCTTGTTTGGGACTCTCTGTGCTTCCTGGACTTGTATGTCTATCTCCTTCGCCAAATTTGGGGAGTTTTGCTTCATTCTTTTCTCATATAAGCTTTCAATTTCTTACTCTTCCTCTTCTCCTTCTGATACCCCTATGGTTCAGATGTTTGCACATTTAAAGTTGTCCCAGAGGTTCCTAAGGCTCTCATTTTTTTCAATTGTTGTTTCCCCATTTTGTACTGGTTGACTGTTCTTTTCTTCCTTATGTTCCAAATCATTGATTTGAACCCTGGTTTCCTTCCCTTCACCACTGGTTTTGTGTGGATTTTCTTTTGTTTCATTTAGCATGGCTTTTACTTCTTTCCTTATGCGTTTGTCATACTTATGGATATCTGTCAAGTCTGTGAGCATCTTTATCACCAGTGTTTTGACCTCTACATCTGTTAGGTTGGCTATCTCCTCATTGCTTTGTTCTTCCACTGGAACCTTGATCCGTTCCACCTTTTGTGCCATACTTTTCTATCTCCTCAATGTGACAGGCTTCTGTGTTTGTTTGCTTCTGTTTCTTAGGTATAGCTGTAGCATCTGTTATGTTTAAGAGGTAGAGCCTTAGGTATTCATCAGTATAGCACAACGCATTTCACCATGTTGTGGTGCTGTATGGGGGAGGAGTCTGGGCAGCAACAATGCTGCTTGCTTAGCACTTGTCCCTCTTCCAGGCACTTTTTCCACTTTCATATGGGACTGGCGCCTCCCTAGCTGTTGCCCTGGTCATCGTTCCCAAGGTGGGTGGGTCTGTGGATGTTCTAGGACCAAGGGAGCCCTTTAAACAAGTGGCGTTTGCTGAGAGACCAGCAGTTTCTTCCTCTGCCTCAACCCCCACTGGTTTGCACAGTCAGAAGCAACGAGGCTTTACTTTCCCTGGCGCTGGAACCATGAGCTGTGCGGTCTGCTCTGGTGCTAGGAGTGCTCCCCAGGTGTTCCTCCTGACTTTTTAAAATGCGTGACTGTGCGTTTTGCCAGCCTGTTGCTGCCACTGCTGCTGCTGCCACCGCACCGCGTCCTCTCTGCCCCTCTTTCCTGTCTGGATGAGTATTTCTTCTTTATATCTTTATTTGTTGGACTTCCATGCAGCTCGATTTTCTGGAACTTCTGGTTGTCTCTAGTTTTGAGGTAGTTGTATTCCTTCTTAGTTGTGGAGGGGGATGCAGTTTGTCTGTCTGTGCCTTCATCTTGGCCGGAAGTCTTGTGCCATAACTTTTTTAAAAAATGTCTTATTAAAATTGTAGGTTGTAAATATTTAAACAGCCATAATTCAGTTTCCAGTTTTACTAATATTGGGAAAACATTATTATATTAAAATTTGTTATGTTATTATTATTTTTTTTTCTTTTTGCAAAGTAACGTTTTATTCTATGAGAGGAAAATTTTTTTTTTTTTTTTTTTTTTTTTTTTTTTTTAAGATTTAATGTGTTTTATTGATTAAAATATTACATTTGTGCCACTTTCCCTTCCCTCTGCTCCCCTCCACCCGGTGGCCCCCTCCCTCCAGTTGTCCCCCCCTTTTAGATTATGTCCATTAGTTGTGCTTACAGTTCCTCCCAACCTCTCTCCGTCTATTCCATTCCCTCCTACCATGATCTCCAATTCCTATATCGTCTCCCTCCCTCTCCCCACTCCCCCTCCCTGTTGACCTCCCCCCACTATATTTCCCTTACCCACAGTTCCTTTTCCACTCTCGTTGCCTGTTTCGTTTGCCTTTGTTTCATCTCCCTAGCTTCTGTTTTTTAAACCAGTCCCTTTAACTTCTCATATAACAGTGGTTTGGATCTAATGAACTCTTTCAGTTTTATTTTGTCCTGGAAACACTTTCTCTGTCCTTCTATTCTGAATGACAATTTCGCTGGATAGAGTATTCGTGGTTGTAGGTTTTGGATTTTCATTACTTTGAATATTTCTTGCCAGTTCCTTCTTGTCTGTAGGGTTTCCCTTGAGAAGTCAGCTGATAGTCTAATTGGGACCCCTTTGTACATAATTCTTTTCTTCTCTCTTGCTGCTTTTAAGATTCTCTCTTTATCTTTAATTTTTGACATTTTGATTATAATGTGTCTTGGAGTGGTTCTCCCTGGGTCCAGTCTCTTGGGAACTCTCCTTGCTTCTTGGACCTGCAAGTCTATTCCCTTCCCCAAGTCTGGGAAGTTCTCCTTTATTATATTTTCACTCAATTTTTCAAGTTCTAGTTCATCTTCCTCATTCTCTGGCAAACCAATGATTCTTATGTTGGGCCTTTTATAGCTGTCCCAGAGGTTTCTGATCCTCTCATTGTTGCTTCCCAATTCCTCTCGCTGCATTGGTTGACTGCTAGTTTCTTCTCCATATTCCAGTTTGTTGAAATGGACTCTGGATTCCTCACCATCTGTCTCATATGTGGTTTTGTTCCTTTCGTTATGAAAGTTTTTCGCTTCTTTCATATCTTTTTCCTGCTCTTTTGTGAATTCTGTAAGCCACCTGATAACAATGGCCCAGAACTGAGCCTCTGACAGGTTTCTTATCTGTTCATCTGTCAGGTTCTCTATCTGGTGTCTGGTGAGTTGTGTTACCGGTATTTCTAAAGTTGCCTGCCTCATTTTGACAGATGCGTTTTGTTTTCCTGGGCTGGCTGTCGGGAGCAGGGGGCAGTGCCTGCGTACGCGTCACAAATCAGCGACCGGCAGGCGCGCGACCTATTTCGCAGCCCTGTGGTGCTTTCTGTGGGGGCGGGGGTCCAAGATGGATTCACACAGTTATTCAGCTAGGAGACCGGGATCCGTCCTCCCGCCCCCCTGGGCCTCACTGTTCAAGGCGATGCTGCGGCTGCCCCCCAACGCCGGAGTCGCGCAGGAGTCGCGCAGGAGTCGCGCAGGAGTCGCGCAGGCCAGGGGCTTGAATGCCTCCAGGATTTTTCGCCGCCCCGCCCCGCCGCTCCGCAAGCAGCTTTGCCTTCTTTAACTCTTACCTGCCCAAATGGCACCGCTGGTTTATAACTTCATATGTTGGGCTTCCGTGTAGCTTTATTTTCTGGAATTTCTAGTTATCCTTTGTTTTGAAGTAGTTGTATTCCACTATAGTTGTAGAGGGAGACCTAGCGTGTCCGTCTAAGCCTCCATCTTGGCCGGAAGTCCCGAGAGGAAAATTTTTTTTAAATGTACTATAAAGGAAATGTGGGAACTGGGAAGTCAAGTGTGAGCGATGTTCTCCAAATGAGCTTAGAATTAACACTTGTTTGTTTTGAATGCTTTGGCATTAAAATCTGGGTGTGAATAATATGAAATAAAATGAGTGCATATAACATGTCTTATAAAATACATTTCCAAAAAAAATGAAACAAACTTTAAAAGGAAGCAAAGATCTCCCAGGGCGTCCTATCTCTCTGACTCTTCTCAATTCAGAACATGAATTGCTCTGCTTGAAAGGTTCCCTGTTTAAGACCATCAGCTCTTCTGGTAATAGATTGAGAAATCCTATGAAAATCAGGTTCAGCGGAGGCTTCCTGGCCTCTGACTTTCTAGGCTGCAAGTCTCAGCTCGTGGTTTGGCTGCAGCCTCCATGGCTCTGTGGATAAAGATGAGTTCCTTTCTTGAATTAAGTTTCTCTTTCCTGTCCTCCAATTCTGTAATTGCTTGAATCACATAAACTGGTACTTGATTGTCTCAGAATATAATCCAAATACAAATAGAAAATGATGCCTGATTTATTATTTATGTAATCCTTATCTTTCCACCTACATCAAATTTTTTTCTTTCCACATATGTCAAAAGTTATATTCTATTTTTACTACCCCTCACCCCCACCAGAATCTTGAGTTGATGATCATAAGAGGTTGCAGAGAGGGGAAATAGTCTAAAAGCAGGTTGATAAAGTGATTGTGTCTATAAAGAACCATCATAATGTTCCTTGTCGCATGGTTACCCAATGTTAATGTGTACTGATGAGCACTAAGGTCATAGAGGTCTTTTTTAGAAATGAGATAAGAGACTCAATAGAGCATTTTAATGCAGCCTCATCTCACTCATCCTCAATTATTAGGTCTACGTTCACTACTGTTTTTAAAAATGTGCATGCAAATGGCATCATTAGTCTATAATTAATGCTGCTTGTCCCTGGGAGCTCAGCAGTGGTCTCTGGGTGATGTGAAGGACACTGTCTATGTTGGCTGCCCTATGTTCTCATTCCTGTTATTTACTGCAAGTACAGAACATGGGCGTTACACAGGCTTCTGTTCTCTGCCATGCTTCGGTGCTCCCTTCCAGTGAGCAGGCAATAAAGTCAAATGTAAAGGAATCCTGCTCTTTCTAAGAGGTCAAAAAAGTGTTCAGAGAACATTTTATATTTTCTTGTGCCTATCAGACACTTCCCTGTATAGAATTGAATCAGAACTATTGTCCATTTGGGGGGAAACAGTGTCCAATCACAAAGGCTCAAACTTGTTAGCATATGATTTTGCATATGATTTGCATGTTAATGGTCTGATGTTAAAACATACAGTTATCTATCTGTTCCTGTTCCTTCCCCTCTATGGTCAAGACAGGCTAATTAGTTTTACTAAAATTAACTCTTAGGTGTCCCCCAACCTCAAATGCAAAAAAAAAAAAAAAAAGAGAGAGTGAGAAAAGCTGCCACAATGACAAAAGATGTTACAAGTAGTTCTGATTCTACTGGAAGATCTGTCATGTTCATGGTAAAAAGCCAAAGTGAAGCAGTCAGTTGTATGGATGAAAATTTCAATTTGCAAGATGTGAGACTGATTGTTGTTAATCTTATTCTACAAGCCCTGAGAGCATTTTTCTTCTTTTCATTATCCTAAAGCTCCAAGGAACTACAATTTGAATGTTTTGTCTTTTATCCCTTTTAAATGGATTTAGTTTAAAAAAAGCAAACAAACAAACAAACAAAGTCTATGATCCATGTGTAAGAAGTGTTCATGTTTCTATTCAACTAAATATTTCAGATGTTTAGGAATGAAAAGAAACTAAATGAAACACATATCAAGTAGAAAACTGTAATGAAGAACTGATTTGTCCAAGGCTGGCATCCTAGACATCATTTTGATGGGTACAATAAATATTTATTAGTGGAAGATATTTTCCTCAAATTAGTAGCAGAGAAGACACTGCATCTGGAAATACTTGCTAATAAGGGTGAGATGTTTGATTTCAGAGTCCAATTAATTAGCTGCCTGATCTAGTTAGATCTGGTGTATACAACCACACACACACACACACACACACGCATGTGCACCTCTGTGGTAATTTAAAAAATTGTATTAGGGAAAATGTCAGTATTTCTGTATTATTGCTAAGAGATTTAAAGTTATTGTTTAAGATGATAGGCACTCTTCAGGAATACAAATATATACAATGAAATCACTGCCTTCAATTCAACTGTGATCTAGCTTGGAAGAAAAGTCAAATTTATATAAAAATGTAGCTAAAATTTTACAGACCATAAATGCATGAATGAGAGGAAGGAAGTTATGTTGTTAGAGGAAGTTCTTCATGAGTCTCAGGAGCTAGCAAAGACAATTACAGTATCATTCATTTATCCATTTACTCAACTAATATTTATTGAGGACTTATGTATTAGGCACTATGCCTGATGCTGGATATAAAGCAATGAATGAGGCACAGCCAGATGCAGATTTAATGGCGGGCGCACCAGGCAAGTGCCCTGGGCCCTGACTTCTGAAGGGCCCTGCAAAACCCCAAATTTACATTTTTTTCTAATGACACCAAGTGTGGTTACATTACTACATTGCGTACAATATGGTTAACATGTTTCTATTTCCCCTGTCTCTCTCTTTTTTTTAAGGGACCCAATATTTTCTTCTGCACCGGGGCCTCAACTGACCTCAATCTTCCTCTGGGCACAGAATCTGTTTTCTGATTTAGTAATAACTAATAAATGCTTAAATTTGTGTAGTAATAAGGGTTTATAGAACTCTTTATATTTGATGTTTAATTGTATAATCAACACAACCTTAAGATAACAGTATTTATTACCCATATTTTTTACCCACAGAAAACAGATGACTGAGCTTGAACTTTGGGCTTCTGATTTCAGGTTCTTTAACATCTCAAGTATACCACAGCAGAGCAATCAACTGGAGTGAAAGTTTCATCTATAGGAGAAGTAGGAAAGCATCTGGAGAATTTGGTAAGACTAAGAATGCAAACTCATAAAGAGCAGGCTAAGAAAATGGGCAATGGGAACCATTAAAATTTTAACGAAGGAATCTCTGTAAAGAGAGCACTATCTTAATAAAATTATTCTCATGGAGGTGTGCAGAATTAGGTCAAGATGGAGAAATTATTGGCAACAGGTCAGCCACTATCCAACCACAAAGTGACAACCCACTTTACCCAACGCTGATTAAGCAGAGCTGACCTTCATGGTGAGAGGTTTACAGAGAAATGGGGGAAAAGGAACAAATATAAGAATACTGTACTTACTGAAATTAACTGATAAGATTGATGACGATATAAAATTAGTAAAAATGTTGCTGTCAAAATTTTGAACTTGAGAAGTTAATAAAAAAAAGTAAGAGCAATTGGGAGGATTCTTATTTTAGGGGGCAAGGGGAAATCTAGCTTTGGAATGTTGAGAAGAAAATGATATTATAATATTCAATAGTTAACACAGCTGTCAACTGATGTTGAAGGCTTGGGTTCAGGGGACAGGGTGAGCAATGTGGTCTTGAGATGCTTTTTTATAGAAGTCACCATTTCCATAGTGGGAACCTGGCTGTTAGATGAGATCTGAAGAAAATCTGGAGAGTCAGCTGAGCAGAGGGCTAAGGACCAAATGCTCTACAAACAACCTCAGTTATACCTCTGCATGCTTCAAGTAGCTAATGAATATGGTCTTGAACAGAGGGATCACCGTAAGAAATAACATTTCCCTTAAATCATTCTGGATTTCCCTCTAGGCCACAAGAAATAAATGTGTATTAAAGAGCCAACTAGAAGTATTTACTGGCATGTAAAAATCACAAATTTCAATTCCAATGCACAGGATTTGTGTAGACCTGGGAAGGATCCTAGGGATTGTCCAACTAAACCTGTTCATTTTACATCTGGAAAGGTGGAGTAGCTTTTCTGGATCACACGACTAGTTAGTAGGAGGGATGGGACTAGAGCTTCGGAACCTCAGTGCCCTACACATTTTCTTCCCTTCTTCCCCACTGTCTTCTTGATTTTATATGTGGCCATCATGCTTTACGCCACGTGAATACTGCCCATCTGTTCACAAGCTTTCCATCTCTGCTTTTATCATGGTATTTCCTACACTTGTTTTACTCTCTCCTCTTACCTCTTTGTGTTAAATTTTATCCTTCCTTTGAGATTTATTTAAAATGTCATGTCCCCCATGAAGACTTCTATGAAGACCCTTCCTAACAATTCTGTCTCCTCATGAACTTTTAGAGCAAATCGACTCATTATTGTATTATTCTAATTTATGTTGTCTCTGAATGCCTGGCTGGATTATGCGTGCCATTGGAAGGAATATGTCTTATAAATATATTTTTTCTAGCCATAGGATATACTGCATCTTTCTAAATGATCCTTATTTCTATAATATATTTTTTATTGCTGGTAAGAGGTGTTTTTGGTCCTATTGACTTATTTTAGCACCAATTACTTAAAATGGTCTCTTCTTTTTTTACTGGTCTTCCTGAACCATTGTCCATGTAGATCCATGCTGTAGAAAGTACAATACATGTGGGTAAGGATAGCAGGAAATGAACAATCAGTATCAATAGTTTGAGAGAACTGGGAGCTGATGTTAATTTAAGGCCCAATTAATAGGGGGTTCCTCTAGACAGAGGCTTATACTTAAGTTTATAAACTTCTCATAATAGGCATTTTTGATATAAAAAAGCAGAACATATTTCATTGACTTCTGTGGGGGCTACATTAATATATTTCATAGAGAACTGAAAAATTGCGTTGGCTTGATTTACAAGAGCATCTGTCAATACTAGAAGCAAGCTGCTAGTCTGATGTAGTTTTTGGAACACAGGGAAGGCCTTCTTTCCACCCATTCCCTCTGGTCCCCAAAATACCATTTCTCATTTGATTATTTATACTAGAAATAGTATCTAAATGTTGCAATAGCCTTCAAAGGCCTAACACATTACACAGAAAATCATAGAGAAAAATTTACATTAAGTACCCCTAGGAGAGGTAATACATTGACTTAAATTTAAGCCACTTTAAGATAGAGGGTAGGAGAAGAGTCTAGTCTTTGAAGGGCCATGGGGGAAGCATTCTATAGAAAAGATGGGGTACAGACTGCTGAAAGTTCCAAAGAAAATTCATGAACTGGACGATTTTGCCCTGCTTAATGATGCACACCAAGAATAAGGTAATAATCCTAGGTCTCCAACTCTCAGTTCCAATATGTTTATTCTATAAAGTAAATAAACATGATTCATAGAAGCAAACTTTGTAAAATGCACCCCAATAAATTTGCAGCTACTTATTCTCAGGCTCTGAAAGTTTCCCCCCCAATATAAGAGTCAGATCTTGAGACTGTAATCTGATTTTCAACCATATGTATGAAAACATATTTTCTTTTTTTTTTAAGTTTTAATTCCTGAATTGCCTAAGTCACTTAAAAGTATGTGATAATAACCTTCTGTAGATAGAAGTGATAAAGATTCCACTTCTTATTTCTACATTCAATAAAAGATATAAAACTTCAATTTAAATTCAAAACAATGTAGATGTCTAAGGACTCAAAAGGTAAGGAAGATGTGCTAGTCTCACATCCTTTACTCCATATTAAATGGTCTCATTAAAATACCCTAGTAATTGGAGCACTATTTCACAGTTCAGCCACCTCTGGATATGATGCAGATGTGCAAAGGTCAGGTACAGAAAGCCAATGTGAAAAGAAACACAACATCAAACCAGAGCTCCTAGGAGTTTCAGCCATCTCTGGTCACAAATTTTGTGACATGAGAACAACATCGGTTGATATTGCCTATTATTTTTTAAACAGCCACAAAGCTGTGCCCCATCCTCGAGTAGACTACCATGTCTCTCTGACTTGAAAAGCTCAAGCAGTTTTCTATGAAGATCCCTTTTATTAAATGTTTTAGTAACAGTTAAAGTTTTAAAAAATGATATGAACTAGAAAAACCTTATTCTCAAAGGCAAGCTTCAGTTCTTTAATAAAATGTTTGGTCAAACTTCTTTTTATCTTCCTTTTTCCTGCAAATACTCTTAGGCACATTTTGAATTACTATTGCATAGCTTTAAAAAAATAGAGCCTTTTATTTCTTTCTCTGGCCGGGCTTTGCACATTTTGTCTACACACTGGCAAAGAACTGCTTTGAAGAACATAGTCTTGGGGCTTCCTCCTCCTCTCTGCCTCGTGCCAGACATATTTGTGGTGCTCCATCCTTTAAACCTGGCCCCCAACTGAGCCATCTAGGATAGGAATTTCCCCCCTCCAACTCCACATTCTTCTTCAGTAGTTGACTATGACTGGGAAAAGAGGCGTGCGAAGCATTTTGCATTCTCTGGATGTACCACACAGTAATTCTGCTGTCTGAAAACTCTGTAATGTCAATAATTGATGCACTTGAGAAGTGGTAATTAAATTAGTTAATTATGCTGGTAAAATTACATGCAATTATGTGACTGCAGGGTATGTTTAGTAAATTAGGCTTTCCCATACTCACTATATATTGTGGTGCCAATTTTGTTCCTTGATGATTAGGTAGCTTTTGATACTTCTTAATTGATTTAATACCTGGATCTTCATTAGCCCTTGATTGCTATGCTATGTATGTCTGACTTTTTTCTCTCTCTGATATTTTACTGAGATCCTACATCAGAGGAAAATATACATACATTTCTGGGGGTGATATATATGTGACTATGTATACACGTTTTTCATTTAAAATGTTTAGATGTTGGAATATCACCTCTCCCACTACCCTCTCACCTTCTGAGAAATTACTAATCCTAAATGTTGACTCAAATAGAATACAAGAGCTTAATTCTTCTTGGACACTCTAAAATAAGAAATAATCATGTTTAATTATTCTATTTCTGAAATATCAATACAAATAGTACCAGGTAGTATTATAGAAGGAAGCAAAACACTAGTATTTTCACAAGTCAATCGTTTACCTCTTGACCACCTTTAAATAGATCCTTCTATGAGTAGTTAACTAAAAGATTGTAAATAATATTAAAATAGAAACTACAGAGATTTCATTTGACTTTAGAGGTTTATGGGCCATTATGGGCTCCTGATGTGCATTAGGAAGACTCTATAGGGCAATAAGAGTGGTGGAAGAAATGGTTAGTCCTATGAATGGAGCTTACAGAGAGAGCTTCTTGGTTCAAATTGTTTGAATGGCTGAAAGCTGGAAGGAAGCCTGGGATTTACTGGGTTGACTCCCTTTATGTAACAGGTGAAGAAATGAAGATCCCATTGAATCTCACAATTTAGGTCCTCTGCCCCTCTGGACTTTGGTAGTATACTCTACAATATTACATTTATTTTCTATTTTGTCAATTTTCTCTCAATCACTCAGACAGGGACTAGGCACATTTTGAAAAGAGCTCCTTTTTTAAACTGTCAGGAGGCAAACTAAATTATTTAAAAGAAAACATATCAATTGTAATTACCAGTATTGAACAGTTAGAAAGTTAGTTGGTATAATAATCAGCATCTGCAACTTTTCTGATATTCTATATCCCAGCCATAATGTAAATAGTGGAGGGAAAAGGTAAGATTGCTCACTATTTGGGGCTCTGTCTTCTCTCTAAAACCAGAGGTGGACCATCAGACTTCTCACAAAGCTGCTGCTGGGGCTAAGATTCCATGATCCTCTGGAGAACTTTATCTCTGAAACAGATAAGCAAAGACTACTTGTTAGATTTCTTGCAAAAATTCTGCTCCCTGCTCCCCCACCCCGCCTTTCCTTGATTCATTGATAGAGAAAAAGGAACACTAGACATAAATTTATTCATTGGTGTTTACTTCTGTGGATTTTTAAATCCACGCTTTGTTGATAGAAAACAAGAATTAGTTCCATTTCATAGATTTTTAAAAATTTAATCCAGAAATCTTGCCAGGTTTGAATAGTAAATAGAAGTGTAGAACCATCCAACCTGTTAGGTAAGGATAAGTGATATCTAGCTCTTCTTTTTTTTTTTTAGGAATTCAAGCTTTTTAATGAAACTGCCTTTGATCTATAACAGGAAGTTTTCCTTAATTCCCTCATGGCTGGAGAGAGTGTTTTCACAATAAATGTGTGTGTTTCCATTGATGTATTTCTGTTTTCTTTTATGCTTTCCTGATCACATATACAAAAATGATAAAAGACAGTAAAATTCTTTTTTTCCTTTTACTTTCTTTTATTTTATTTTGTATGTTTTATTGATTATGCTGTTACAATTGTCCCAATTTCTTTTCCCTTTGCTCCCCTCCACACCTCTACCCTCCTCCCTCCAGCAGTTGCCCCCCTCTTAGTCCATGTCCATGGGCCGTGCCTGTAAGCTCTTCTCAATATCCCCCTGTCCATTCTGCACCCTCCTACTATGCTTCTTAATTCCTGCACCATTTCCCTTCTCCTTCCATCTCCCTCTCAGCTGGCCTGCCCCACTTGTTCCCCATACCTATGATTCTGTTCCCACTCTCATTGTCTGCTTAGTTTGCTTTTGTTTTCATTCCCTAGCTTCTGTTGTTGACAGTTGTGATACTGTTTTCACTATAATGTTTATAGTTTTGATCTTCTTTTTCTTAAAGAAGTCCCTTTAATATTTCATACAATAATTGCTTGGTGATGATGAACTCCTTCAGCTTTGCCTTGTCTGGGAAGCACTTTCTCTGCCCTTCCATTCTAAATGATAGTTTTGCTGGATAGAATAATCTTGGTTGTAGGTCCTTGCTTTTCATCACTTTGGATATTTCCTCCCAGTCCCTTCCTGCCTGCGAAATTTCTTTTGAGGAATCAGCTGACAGTCTTATAGGCACCCCTTTGTAGGTAATTCTCCTTTTCTCTCTTGCTGCTTTTAAGATTCTCTCTTTATCCTTAACCTTTGGCATTTTGATTACGATGTGTCTTGATGTGGTCCTCCCTGGGTCTAGTTTGTTTGGGACTCTCTGTGCTTCCTGGACCTGTATGTCCATTTCCTTCCCCAAATTATGGAAGTTTTCCTTCATTATTTTTCACATAATTTTTCAATTTCTTGCTCTTCCTCTTCACCTTCTGGCAACCCTATTATTCAGATGTTGGCATGTTTCAAGCTATTATAGAGGTTTCTAAGCCTCTTCTCATTCTTTTGAATTTTCATTTCCTCCTTCTGTACTGGTTGGCTGTTTATTTCTTCCTTATGTTCCAACTTATTGATTTGAACCCTGTTTTCCTTTCCTTCACCACTTGTTTCATGTGGATTTTCCTTCATTTCATCCAGGATAGCTTTCATTCTTTTCCCATCCTGTTTAACCTTTGTTGTCAAGTTTGTGAGCATCTTTATCACTAGTGCCTTAAACTGTGTATCTGTTAGATTTGCTATTTCCTCATCTGTTAGATTCACTATCTGCTCATTGCTTAGTTCTGTCACTGGGACCTTGATCTCCCCCCACCCCCTTCTGGGCTGTACTTCTCTGTCTCCTCATCTTGACAGCTTTCTGTATTTGCCTCTGTGATTTGGGTAGGTCTGTTGCACCTGTTACATTATAGGGCATGGAGCCTTAGGTATTTGTTAGTGCTGGCAACCATTTCCCCATATTTTGGTGATTATGTGGGGGAGGGATCTGAGAGAGAACAGTGTGGTTGCTGCTGCTTTTCTAGACACTTCTCCTCCTTTCCGTACTAAGCAAGCTGCCTTCTTTCCAAGACTGGTAGCATCTTCCTCTGCCCCAACTCCCACTGGCTTTCACAGTCAGAAGCAATGTGGCTCTATTTTTCCCTGGCACTGGAACCACAAGCTACGGGGTCTGTTCTGGAGCTGGGATCTGTCTGGTTTGGGGCTTGGATTGCTTCTCAGGTTTAAACTGTATGACTGTGTTTTTTTTTGCCACTGCTACAGTCACTATACTGCTAGTCATGCCCACCTAATGCACTCCACCAGCCGCACCGCCTCTAGCCGTGTTTCCTACCAAGCACCACCCCTGCAGCCCCTGCTCTGCTCCTCTTTCTCCATTCCAGCTTCGCTCCTCCTACCTTTCTGGCTGATTATTACTTCTTTATTTCTTTGCTGAACTTCCCTGTAGTTTCGATTTTCTGGTTTTTTCCTTCTTCTTTTTTTTTAGTTTTGAAGTGGCTGTAAATTCCTTCTTAGTTGTGAGGAGACACAGTGTGTGTATTTATGCCTCCATCTTGGCCCTCTTTAAGATGGTGAAATTCTTGACTGGAGGTGTCCTGATTGATTTGTTTTATGATTACTACCTTTTAGCCCAATGCCTAGTCCATAGTTGTTGAATGAATGGATGAATGAAAGAATATTGGCCTGGAAATCATTGTTTTCATCATCAGGTGACATTTAAACTCTTATCTCTGCACTTTGACCCTTAAAGGTATAAAGATTATTAGAATTAGCTGAAGTACTTTTGTTGTATTTATTACCACATGCTCTAGATACTTGCGTGCATTCCCTACTTAAAAGCTAATAACTTATGAATATAAACTGAAAATGCTCTTGGTTGTTAGATTGAAGATTTTTATTTTATTAACTTAAAATTAATGTTTACTCTTCTTGTTCTGTCAGCTCCAAATGATATATGATCTTTAATGTAATTATAAAACATAATCTAGCCACACATAAACATTAGTTTAAAACACCAAATGTATTTAAGTATCTTTCTTCTGACTTATAAGAATCATTTATATACATATATTTTAATGTTTCCCATTTAAATTAGTGTGAACACAGGTGGAAGACAAGTAAAACAAAGAGATCTTTGCTAAGTCTTACAGATAGTTTAAAGACTGGGGGAAGAGGGATGTATCATGGGGAAAAAGGGAAAACATTGGGGAATTAGAGGAGGCACTAGCACTATTGATGGAAACCCTGCTGCTTCCTAGTAGCCCTGCCAAGAAGCAGGCAATAACACCACCTGTCTGTTTGGCAGCCACAGGTATCTACACATGGTTTGTGTTTATTCCTCTCCAGATTCAAGATTTAGATTGGGGACCCAACTACTTAAATCAACAGGTGAAATAAATATGAAGCAAAAACCACCACGAACATTGCTGTGTGGGAAGAAGAAGAGGCAACCAGGAGCTTTCTCCAGGCACCCTTGTGAGATTTATAAGGGCTTATTGTAGAAAACCATCTCTTGGCCCCTGGGCTGCAGTAGAGCCAGCAAGCTCTCCTGTAAGCTGGCACTATGCCATTCTAACAGATGGCCAGCAGTGTAGGCAGCAAAGAGACATGTAGTAGCATCACAAGTGAGTGCTGAGGGCAAGGAGATCTCTAGGCACAAGCCTGGAGTCTGTCTGACCATTAGTTTTGAGGTCCTGAGCAAAGTGGTGATGGGGAATATTTCTGTCTGGATCTTTGGCTGTATGTAACTCACTTGGGGCAGAAATGCCAGCATTACTTTACTTGTGTTTTAGTATTAAGTTTTCTATTCCAACCCTGGTGGGTGTGTGTGTATGAGAAATATTGCACAAGGGGGGGGGGACAAAAAAGTAGAGATATTTCAAATAAAATTATTAGTTCACTTGCCCTGTTCAATTCATTTTGTGTACTTCTTTCAAATTAATCTCCTAAGGCACAACTTGGACCATATCCACTCTTCCCCAGAATTTTTCATGACAATGATGATGATAATTTTGAGAAGGATAATGGTATTGATGGTTATGATGATAGTGGCTGCTAATTGTTAAGCACTTACTGGATGTATAATTTTCTTCATTGGTAACCAGCACTCAAAAACTAACTTCCTATCAAAGGTCACATAGCTAATAAGTGGTTAGAACTGTAATCTAAACCTCTATTTGTCTGAATCTAGTGTATGAACCATAATGGTTATACTCAATATTTGCAAATACAAATTCATTGGTTGTCATCAACTTAAAATTTACTAAAATAGAAGTTTTAATTCAAGTTTAGTTTAAAAATTTTTTTTTTAGTTTTGAAATGTTTGTTATTTAATTTCTCAAGAGAGTGCTTGTTCTGAGAAACTAGATTCAAGTGAATAAAAACCAAGATAAACCATATGTCTTAACAAAAGTACTAGATTGATTCTCTGTATCATGGTCGAGTAAGTTAGCATAAAGAAAAAATTTATTTTTATTTCCAGAAACTGCCTGTTGTTAATCATATGGAACTTCTATTTTCTATTGGCTTATCTGTGATTTTTATGTCTAGGATCAAATACATATGAAGGAACAAAGATCATTTGGTTTATTTCTCCTAACAGCTAATTGAGGCTCCAGTATCATTCTCATTCTTTTTCTTATTTTTTATTTTTCATTCTCATTCTTGAAACTCTTATAAATAAGGTGCCAATGATACTAATCTTTCTTATTTTTCAACTTGAATCTCTTCTAGTACTTTCTTCTTACTTCCAGTAAAGAAGGGAGACTTCATCGCGTACTTAAAGATAATTACTGTCTTTTATTAGTTAACTAGAGCTGCATAAAAAAAATAACCACACAAATTTTAGTGGCATCAAAAATCAGCGTTCTTTCACTCTGATCTGCGGGTAGGTAGGGCTTTGGCTGACAGTGGCTATTCTAAGTGGACACAGGCTTACATGATCTCTCATTCTCCAGTCGTAGTCAGCGTTCAGCCTGAGAAAAGACTTCTCTTAGCAAGTGCAGAAGTGAAAAAGAACAGCTCAATCACTCAATCCTTTTTAAAGCCTTTGGTCATATCACTAATTGTTAATATTCCATTGGTGAAAGCAAGTCTCATGATCAAAGCAAGGAAATATCTTCTGCCTCTTTTCAGAGAGGGAAATAGAAGGAAAGGAAATAAAGTTGCCATTGTAAAGAGTGATGATGAAGGGAGGGGCAAAGAATTGGAACCATCATTCGAGTATCTGTCTGCTCTTTATCTCATGGCCTCATACTATTCTTGCTCCACACAGTATGTATTGATACAAGGATGGTTACGCCCTGCTATCAGACCATGTATTATTACTATTTCTACAAAACTGCAAGCCTTGGCTTTTGTATCCACTCGAAGTCCATTGTTGATAATATTTTTCATTGGCATTTTTCTTTTTCAGTGCCATCTGATAAAATTCCTTTCCAGAAGGTACTTCTCATCACATATTGCTCATGATTCAGTATATGATAAGGCCCCTCTATTCTAGTGCTCTGGAATCTGAGCGCTATATTGTTCTAACCACTTATGTAAAACATGTCCTTTTGACATGAAGAGTAACTTCCTGATTGGAGTCGATGTGAAAATGCCTCCTCCTTTGGGTAGAAATGTGAATGATATAATACTTTCTATGAAATATATTTACACATTTTTGGCTGCATCACCTCAAGTTTTGCTTCATAATTAACTTTATACTCACCATCATTTGTGCTCTAATTCCTTTTTGCTAAGAATTGGATGAGATATTGGTAGGAGGGTAGGGAGCTTGAACTTGTGTGTATGTACCTACATGTATGTATGATTAAGCAGAATGTTTTACAGTGCTGTTATATACTTTGTATGCCCATCAATAAGTATGAAATATTAATTTATGTTTATGTTATATTTTAGAGTGGATACACACAGACACACACTTATCACCAGTACTGAGGTTTCATCAGATGCATTTTTAAAATTCTAGATTGAAGGGCTGTGAGAAAAGTTGTACTTTAAGATTTTTTGCACATATATCTTTTCTCATTTACCAGACGGAATAGGCTGAGTCAGATGTTTGGGAGCATGTGAACATGTAATCTGTAACCACTTCTTTGCATCATACCATGTTCTAGACTTCTTAAGAGCAATCTTTGTATTTGGAGCTCACAGATCCCATATAAACCTGTCAGGAATACTTTCCAGCTTATTTTAGTGAATTTACTCATATTTTGCCCAAATGAAAAAAAAACACACTATTTTTCAAAGAGTTGCTATTAGTTCCATTCTATTGCTGAACATTATTTTATTTGCACATCCCAAAGATAAAATAAATTCACATACTTGTCTGGTTTTGTACATGTATATGAAGGTGTGAACATGCCCAAATAGCACATTTTTATTTGTTAAATCAATCAAGAAGAAGCTCTCACTGAAATATTGTGTTTTAATTTTACTTCCTACACCTAAATACTTTGTGTTCTTAGATCATTCTTCTTTCTCAAGCCATTTAGTAAAGCTATAAGCATTACTTCACTTTTAAGAATTACTTGGGGTAAAAAATATGCACATTTGACTCAAAATTTGCACTCCCATTGATAATGATGGGGTTAGTTGTCTGGTAATTTGCATATATATGTATTTTTTGTTGTTGCACCTGTGGATTCCAAGGTTGGTCATTCATTTCATCAGAGCATGTGTCATACATTTGTAATAACTCACTGAACACAGGTGTCTCCCAATTATCTATTTGATTAACATAGTGACCAAACTTAAAACAGTAAATAAGCACTGATATGGTACTTTCTAATTTCCATCATCATGTCCATGGACACAGTTTGAAGTAGAGCTAAATGGTTGGGCACCATCTCATTTTGATTTAGTAGAACCTAAAATCACTAAAGACTCTTCCCAGTACCAAACACTATGCCTGGTGCTGAATAGTCTGTAGAATGAATAAATGAATATATGATGGAATACATACATGTATGTATGAATAAGTTTAATGTAAATGGTCATCACAAATGCCAGGATCATGGATAAACCATTTCATTTTAATTTTACTCCTACTTTATTTATTTATTTATTTTTTTAAATTTTACTCCTACTTTAAACTCTGCTTGTAGATATGATTCTTGAGTATTCAGAGACTGTTGAAAACATCATGCATTAGGAAGAGATAGAGATAAGGAACCTAAAAGAACCAAATCTTTCAGTCCTTAAATCAAACACATAATTCCCACTAAGGCAGGTAAAACAAGGATTAGCACTAAGAAAAAAATTATATTATGAGCATATTTAAAAGCTAAAATCAGAGACTGCTGTCCCAGAGCACATCAGTGACAGTTCTAAAAGGTAGAGGAGTTTGAAGTCCCTCATTAAGAAGATGTCGCCTGCACGCTCAGATAAAACAGGAAAGAAAAATGTACCTAAAGTTCCAAGGAAATGCTGCTTGTATTCTTCCTCCCACTCTGTACTCTGAATGTTCTCTAAGTTACAATATGAGCAAAATGGAGCTTGAAATAGACAAAATGGAACTAGAGGATTTTTTTTTTAATGTAATATCTTAATGGAATTGCTACTCCTGGCCTTCTGTGCAAAGATTATTTGTTTTTTCCATATACTTAAGAAGGAAAATTTTAAGGTTCCAGTTAATGTACTTACTTTCAATAAGTACCATCACTATGCTTCTAGATGCCTGATAATTAGGGTGTTGAGGAGATATATTTATTTACTTGTGCCTTATCCTGTTAGATTAGGAGCCATTAGTACTTGCAAGGTTTAATGGAAATGATAGCTAAAATTTGAATGAATGCCTCCTCTGTGGGTAAAACTACGCCTAGAAGCCAACAGCTACAGCAGTTAAATGTGTGCCAATTCTCATAAAAAGAGCAGCCATAGGCAATGAAGGCTGGGCTGGATGCACAGGACCAGGAAAAGCGTCCATGAGGTTCCTTCCTTGTAATCTCTATGCCTGCCTAACCCTTAACTAACACTGCCCTCAACCATTAATAGATGCATGTACTCATGCACATTCTATAGCCAAAATCAGAGAAAATTTTCTCTTTTTCTTTCTTCTTTTAGCAAAATCGTCAGCTCTTTTTAAAACTAGTTTTGAAAAATTATGCACCACTATTTGGAATTCTCCAAATCACCATATTTCAGGTTTCAGGGTAGAGTGATTTGTACTTGAAGCATGAAGGGTGACAGCCAGGTGGCTCATGTACCCTGTTAACCAAGTTAACTTTTAGTTTTTAAGGCTCCTAAAACTGCAACCCATTAAAAACCAAAACCAAAACCAAAACCAAACAAAACCAAATCAAACCAAACAGGCAAACAAAAATGATTTTCTATCATCCAATATATGGATACAAAACCTTCCTGAATTACCTGGACTTGGCCATTCTCATGAGGGGACTTTGAGGAGAGCAGAAGCTCCTTGTTTTTCAGAGCCTGCACTTTGTTATCTCTGATAATGCAGGGTGACCTCAAAGTAATGTAAAGTTGCTCATTTTTTTCATTTATTCAATGAATGGGAACCAGTCCGGTGTTGGTATCTAAAGACTACAGAATAAATTAAAGTATAGTCTCTTCAAGGGCCCTGGCTGGTTTGGCTCAGTGGATTGAGCGTCGGCCTGCGAGCTAAGTGTCGCTGGTTCGATCTTCCAGTCAGGGCACATCAGAGAAGGAAAACTCTGACTCCAAAAAACCTCCGCTGCCTTGCGGCATACCTCTTCAGGGGAAAGGCTAAGGGAGTAAACCCCGACAGAAAATCCGGAGCCGGAGTCCCTAAGGCGGTTTGACGTTGTAGTCAACACCGGCAACTCCTGCGGCGCACCTGAAGCCAAGCTGTATTGACTCCGTCTTTCCCTTGGACCCGTCAGCTGCGAAGAGAGGGGGGGTCTGCTGCATGGGCAACAGCAGACCCTCCATATCACCCTGCCCAGGCTCTGTAGCTTCAGCTTCACTGGAGAGGACACTCCAGCGTCATCGCAAGATGTCGATTCAACACGGGAGGAGACAGATACCGTGTCACTCCCGAGTCGGACTGCACAGCCATTCTCGGCGGTGCAGATAGACTTTTAAGAAGCCACACCATCGTCTCTCAAGACGGACGGCTGCCGACGAAGTCTCTTCAAGAAGATCATGACACAAGCATATAAAACTATAAATGATATATTTATATAATAAAATATATTATAATATTTAACTTTACATATAATAATGTAAAGAAAAATGACTTATGGAAAGACAAAAGTGTAATCAAATAATTTAACCTGGAGTTGCTAAGAAGACTTGACAGAGGAGGTAGGGGTTGAGACCTAAAAGATAGTCACTCAGTGGAAGAACATACTGTGTGAATGGCAGGAAGATCACTAGGTGTGGCACATAGGGAACAGGGGACTTTAGACTTGTATCATCCAATGAGGTAGCCGGTACCACATGTGGCTATTTAAATTTAAATGTATTAAAAAAAAAAAAAAACAACTTAAAAATTTAGCTCTGCAGTAACTGACCACATTTCAAGTGTTCAATAGTCACATGTTGTTAGTGACTACTGTGTTACATGGTGTAGATACAGAATATGTCCATGATAGCAGAAGGTTCCATTGGGCAGCACTGGTGTGGAATTCAGGCAAGAAATCAGGTGGAGTTATAGACTAGGCATACTGAACACAAAGATATAGTGGAAGCTCTACAAGTTGATAGATATACCCAGAGAGTAAAAAGTGAAGAAAGAAGAGGAAGTTCACTGGTTTACACCACCATATAAGAGGTGTGTGGGGAAGCAGATGGTACCAGCAAATGAGCCTGAAAATAAATGGTGAAAAGAAGAATGGAAATCAGGGAAGATGAAGTTCTAGTAGTTCAGCAAGGGGAGTGTTTGTAGAAGTCCGCAGTTGTTAAGGATGCTTGATATTGTAGAAAATCTCATGAAAACTGAAATTGACTTTGAGACCTAAAAAATAGGATGTCATCTATCAGTAAAGGTTGGTTAAGTTGAGCTGCATGTTAGTGTGTGAGTGTCTGTGTGGGTATTGGAGTGGATGTGAATAGAAAATAGGTTGACGAATGTAGTGGACTGAATTGTGGCTCCAAAGATAAGTCCACAGGGCAGCCCATGGCAGCTCAGAGACACAAAGAATGGATTCTCTCCTAGAGTGTCCAGGAGAATGGCTCTGCTGACACCTTGATTTCTGACTTCTCTCCTCCAGAGCTGTGAGACATCGATTTATGTTCTTTCAGACACCCAGTTTGTGCTAATTTGTTACAGCTGCCACAGGAAACTAATACAAAGGGCATTAAGGAGCAAATGGGGGAAAAAAGAATGGAGATAGAGAAAGTTTTGACAAATGGTTACAAACACAAATGTTCTCAAGGGACGGATTGGTAAAGTAAATGATTGAAAATAAAAGTGGAAGTGGTAAAAACTAGTGCATTTGAGGTGATTTGTCCAGTCTACCAAATCAACATACAGATTATATTTCCATGTGTCCTCTGGCTCCTCACACTTATGGAAGCTGCTGTCCACATTTATTGCAATCTTTCTCACTTAATTTCCATTTTCTCTTACATATCTAGCCTAGGTTTTATGTTTAGCCATTTTAACTAACTTCCCACATTATGTTAAAATTTCTGTCATTCTTTTGACCTTATGGCATATGTTTCTTGTTAGTTCCTAAACCTAGTTAAATTATCCAATTTCTCTGCTCTTGGGAGGAATTCTATGGCAACTATGACATTTTTTCCCACTACGTGTGAAGTTGTTTGACAGCTCTTAGGTCCTCCCTGAAGATCAGCTTTTCTTTCATTTGTCTCCAGTTCCTCTCTCCTAACTTCCTCATAGTAGTTGTCCCAAAATTTTACTTTTGAGACAACCTATCCCTCTCCTTGACCTTCAATGAGAACATTGCAATGATCTGACATGCACTTTCTCAAATCTTTTTCCTCCCATTTCATGATTTCTTTATGCCTTTAACTGCATTTGTTTTTATTTTTATCTTTGAGAGAAGAGTGATTTTTCTCCATTTTAAGACTAATTTTCCATTTCTTGAAATGAGACTCTATTTTTCCATCTTTCTGAATATACATGTTCTTCCTCCACCTTCTAGGTTTTCCTGAGATTCTACTCATAGCTCTTCTGCATTTGTAGGCTCTTTCCTGGTTGATCTCACCCAGTTTCCTGTGATAAATCATCCTAATTATCAACTTCTTTTCTAAGCTCTCTGTCAGTCACCTCCAACTACAGAATTTACAAAAGCTTAAATACTGAGTTTTAAAATATATACACTTATCATCTTTCCCTCAAAACTCCACTTCTCCCCATGAATTTCCTATTATTGCTAATGCAGAAGAAATCCTCCCAGGAGTGTGATTGGAAACCTTGGAAACAGCTTTAAATCTGCCATTCTCCTGACCTATCTCCCTCCTTGTAGAATCATTGAAGATAATAGTGCTTTCCACATTATAGTTCTTTAAAGACATTTTTTTTTGTTCCTGAGATAGGCACTGAACTAGAGTGAGAGGCAAACTAAATTTGGAAACAGAAGACTTGAATTTAAATCCCAGCTTTACCAATTAGTGCCCCTGTGACCTCTGGGAAGTTGCTGAACTCTCTGTCAAGTCATTGAACTCTGCTTCAGTTTCCCGACTGTAAAAGATTGATAGCAATAACTTTTCTAAAGGTAGTTGTGGGAATTACAGAGGCTAACATACACAAAAATTCTTTACAAATTCTATAGTATCATAGTTTGATTTAATATTTGAGATAACCAGGTATATATTCCCCCAATAGTTCTTCTTACTCTTAGAGCAAAGAGACTTATAAAAACATGTAGGGTTGAACCAGTTGGGAACCCTCTTTTGCAAAAAGCAAACTATTCTGAATGGCTTAAGTTCTGTATAAGTAGATAAGCTATTAGTTTAAATCCATACAAAATTGCTATTCATTTTTTTTTCAAGCAACTGTTGAAAACTGCATATAGTCCAAAGTAATAGTGGTAATGCTTCCCTTTCAGATTGTTCCAGGAGAGTCCAGACATTAGAAGGGCACATAGTTCCCCTTGACATTGCACTCACAAGTCTCTTGCTAATAATATTGGAGTGGAAGCAAAGGTTATGCCAAGCTCTTCTATTATGTTTCATTACCAGGATTTCTGCCCATCAGGATACCCTAGTTACCTCTGTTCCTGATAGAGTGAGTGCAAGGAGCAAAGTAGCTGGCCCATACCCTTAGTAATTTGGGCTTATCTAAACTACCATATTTTTCACACTATAAAACACAACTGACCATAAGATGCACTTAGGTTTAGAGAAGGAAAACAGGAAAAAAAGTATTATGAACCAAATGGTGTATATTTAATAAAGTATAACAGAATAATATTTCAGCCATGTAAAGTGAACAGCAGTCAACAGCGCTATTAAGAACCATCATCACTGTCATTAACTAATGAGGAGAGACTAAGGTTCAAGTACTCTTCTAGTTTTCTGGGAACCCCAAGAACTCATCATTGCTAGTGTCAGAATTTATGAAGTTCAGTTGCTCACAATCACTGATATCACTTTCTCTGCTATCTTCATACTGACCAGATGCCCTGAGATTTAGTAGTAAAGTGGGACATTTAAGCATCCCTAGGGGTTTTGCTTGGGCACACTGCTTCCTTTTCTAACAGCTGTTGCCACCGCTGACAGGTCAGGTAATACACATCACAGTCTGTGATGCAATATTTGCTCCATAAGACACACAGACATTTCACCTCTACTTTTGGGGGAAAAGAAGTGCGTCTTACGGAGCGAAAAATACAGTACATTTATTGTTATCACTATTAAGTAAATTATCAACACCATGATCCCTCATGTTGGCTGAGACTTGGAAGTCTTTGACTTGATAAGTCAAAATGATTATTACGTGTATTTGCTATGTTAATTCTTTAATTCACTATCTCTTGGTTCTAAGTGCTTAGTGCTTAGTGCTTAGCACTATTTTGATTGTCATTTAGCTGACATCAGATAACTCCATGTTTTAAAAAGTCACTCTTTTTTATGTAGCCTAATGAATCAAGAAAACAAAATGAGTTAATAATATATTCCTTAATTAAAATGTATTTAATGTGAATATTGGCCAGACTGGATTTATGGAGTAGCGCTCTCTACCTCAAAATGCTACTCTGCTTATACTTAAACATTTATGTTAAACATATAAAGCCATAAAAGAGAACCTCGTTTTCATATTGTGTGCTGTATATGTATATGTATGTGTACCTTCAAAGAATGACCTTTTTTTTTTGTTTTTTTTGTTTTTTAGTATAGAGCCCTTTTTGCTTACAAAACATTACAAGTAACCTTGACTGTACATGTAAAGGCACATAATCTCTTCAGGTTCTATGTCTTCCTAATTCTATACTCAATTAGGTGTCTAACTCAAACTCCAATTCTTATTTTCTTATGTTGTGATTAATCATACAGATTCCATAAAAAAATCACTTAATATAAAGAAAAAAAGCATTCTTTTTTATCACCATATTAAATACTTTTGCCAGTACAGTAAATGCCTTTGAAGGTGCTTTTTATTTATGGACTTTTCACAATGCCAGAGAGCTTTTGTCTTTTTTAGTGCCTTGTATTTATAGTTGTGGAATGATCATTTTCTGGTTGGTTTCACATTGAGCTCTTTCAGAAATAGTTGGAGTAGTAATAGTGTCACAGTGTTTATACTCTCTCTCCCTTAGTACTATTTTAAATCTTTTTCACCCAGTCAGCGACACTGCAGTATATTATGCTACCCATTCTTAGGCTATTAACTTTAGGCACTGTTAATGATTTCATATATATCTCTCACATAAAACATGTAAATGTGTCTTATTAAAACAAGAAAACTTAAAACACAATCAACCCTAAGAGCAAAAAGAAAGAGCTGGAGAATTTTTTTTTTTTTCAAGAAAGATTGCAAAAGAAACAGGTTTGTAAAATTCCAGTGTTGGAAAACAAAGTAAATTATAAAAGACTCCTTAAGGGAGAGATTTAGTTTTCTTAGAAAACAATTTGTTTGTTATTCCAGTCCTACACTTAAAATTTAACAAAAAATAACCCATTTGAAAAATCAACAATAGCAACATAACAGTTTTTTTTGCAGGGGAGGGGGCTAGAAGAAAATAAGTCTTTGTCAGAAGGCAGGAAGGAAGGAATTTCCATGTCACTTTGAGCCCCACATCACTGCACTCAGATGCTTGTAAAGGAGCCTTGAGGAGGAGCTCATCTTGAGTTATAGCAGCTCAAAGCCTCTGAGGATTTAACCTGGAGGAGGTATGGAGATGGGTAATGCAGCTGAGAAATAACTACTCTTGGGGGGCAACGTTTCACAACAAAATATTTTAAGAAGCTGAGTGATCCAGAAATGGACATCCCAAGTTCAAGAATAGTAAACAGTATTTGCATCCTCACAATGAGGATTGCCTAATCCTAAAAAGAAGTATTTGGAAGCCACTGGACCCTGAGTTTATTTTACATTTGAGATAACTTTATATTCTAGCTTCTTGAACATGCAGGATAATTCATAAAACACCTTGCATGGAGGCTTAAACATGTAATGTGGCCATTTTCAGTCTGATGGGTCAATGGATAAAGAATGGGAGAAAGATGGATATAATGGAGAAGAGAATAGAACAAAGAGAAATTGGCTAAGGTAAGAAGTCACAGGTGAGGAGAATGAGAGAGGAGAGAACCAAATGAGGAAAAAGGGAAAGAAAATAAAACTAGAGAAGCAGGGGAAGTCAGATTTTACTAATGTGTCATCCATGCCTAGAACTACAAACCCAAGGATATAATATGTAAAAAAATGAGAACAGAATTTTTTTTTCTTAACGCACTAAGAGGAACCGAAGAAACGTTTAGAACATATTTATTGAGGTTGCTCCAGGAGCATACAGACATCTATCTGGCTGTTTTCTTCCCTGCCATGATTTACTTCCCGTGCGACAATGAAGAAGGAGGCACTGCAGCAGCCTAGTTCTCTGCCCTTACAGATGTTCATCTGCTTCCACAAATGGTGTCCTAGAGGAACAAGGTCAGCAGACAGGAAGTGAAGTGAATATTAGGTTTCCTGTGCGAGGAACAGAAACTGTAGGTACATCGGAGGGTTATTGCTGGTCAAACCCCAAGCCGGTCACTGAACCGGTCAAAAAGGCTAGTCCCAGAGTCATCTCAATAACACTCTTGGAATTTTGACACCATTAACCCCTTCTGGTGGAAGAGAAACATACATTAAAAGTTAAACACACACACACACACACACACACACACATAATTTTAACATAATCTTTTTCTCTTTTTAAACAAATTTATTATAATGTACTATGAGTCATTCAGAATTCTTTTAATTCTCCCAAAATCAAGATCTGGTTTATTTGCAGAGAGATAGTTCCCAAATTAAAACCGAACACTTTCTTAAAGACTACATTTTCAAAGTTAAGGCTATGGTATATGCCTTAGTCGTTTTGGACACTCAGTTGAGAGCTAATCAGTATATCTGTTTGTATCTAGGAGACAGAGGAAAAACAGTCAGCTCCCATTCTCCCCTCTGGGCTGGTGGAGTAAGCTGTAATAAGGAAGCATAAGAATACACTGGGAACCGCAAGCCGGAACACACAGGTTAACACCGCCTGGCTGACCTAACTCACAGGTGTGTGGTTGCCAGGTAACGTTGGGGCCTCAGGGTCCTTTAAGAAGCCCTGCAGTTGGGCTTGGAGAGGTGTGGGCAGGGCCTGGGGCAATTGTGGGGTGCAGGGCAAAGGGAGTCAATCTCAGGGCAGCTGGCAGGTGACTGCTCCTCACCTATGTGGCAAGTGGAAACAAGCCTGGTTCCATCTTCTTTCTCAGCTGCCGGTGTTGTGAAAGGGCCCTGATTAGCGGTGATCATGCAGAAGGTTGGAAATAAAGGCCATGCTGTGCATTATATAAAGCACACCATTTTCTTTATATATTTTAAACACAACTGCTGCCCTTTATAAAGTTATATTCTACAAATTCCTCTCAATCTTGGGCAAATTTATTGAGCACATTTTCACACGTGTGAAGGGTAAAATGATTTTGGAAAGAGCTGCTGATTGGTTGAGAACACCTGGATTCTAGTTACAAATTTGCAACTTTCTTTATCTTCAATGTTAGCCTGGAGTCACTCCATCATTTGAGATTCACATGAAATTTGCTCAAATCCCTATGTGTTGTGGGAAACCCAGCACTCCCCTCAATTTCTTTGGGAATTCTTGAGGATTTAGTTTTTGTTACCTTTGATGACCCCTACTTCTTCCTTCTATAGATTTAATTCAGATCATGAGTCACATAGTCCCTTGCATATGGTCTGTATATAGAGCCTGCCATTTCCTAAACCATTTATCTAGCAAATTCATAAATCAGGAACACCTTGTTCCCAAATAATGCCAGATGTATAAGAACCTGCTTTGACTTAAGCTGATATTGATTTGTCTTTTAGTGGGTAATAGTAGTTATTGCTCAATCTGTGTACTCTTAAGGGTCTGTTTTTCATTCCACTTGAGCAAGAAAGCTTTATATGGATGCAGAGGTGCAGTGTGACCATGTACAGCAAAATAGGTGGTAGTCTTGGCCTGGAATTCATTTACAAAGACAGGTCCAATGTTGAAGAGCCAGTGCCTTTCAGAGTCTCCATCGGTAGGTCAGCTAGGTTCAGAGATGCATGAGTATTGAGAATCAGCTGCCTCTCCTGATCCATGCCCTGTCTTTACAGCTATGTCCTTTCCAAGCATACAGCCCTACATTTTTTCCCCTTGAGTTGTTAATCTGTTAATGGATATGTTTAGGGTGAAGAAAAGATGAGTTATCTAATAAGGCTACAGGAAAGCTTAGAGCTTTGAGGGCAAAAGAGAGGCAGCCAGGCTGCTTTGTCACCACCTGGAATCAGGTAGGTGATAGAGAGATCATGCAGATGCAGGCCAGCCTTCCTAACCTAAGGGCTATCATTCTGCTTTATTTGTTTGAGTTATTGTGAAAAGAGAAAGATTTATAGGCATTATTTCAACACTTACTCAGCAAATATTTATTGAACACCTACCCTATTCTGAGCTCTGCAGTGTATTCAGAAATCAGGGCTGCAAACAAGTCATTCTTTCTCACTATTCTCAAACACTGCTCTTTTTAACTGCCTTTAAACCACATCCTAAGTATCAATCCATGTATTGATTGAATGCATACATATGTAAAGGGTCTTATAGTGCTGACATTGTCAATATTTGCAAAATCTAAGACTTAGAAACTTGGAGGAAGCTTATTCTCTGCAGGTGTGTACTTTCATGTACTTTATGTTATAGTGCAGCCCAGGTTAAGTTTCTATTTTAAAAAAAGCAAAACAAACTAATACACAAACATTTCTCAAGACTGGAGAAAAGATGAGAGCCAGGCATTTATAAGAAGCAATCCAACCTACTGCCCTGGACCCAAATATCATAGGGTCTCAGCATCACATGTATATTTGAAAAAATGTTTTTTTTTTAGAAAATGTGAACATTGGCATTGTGATGTTAATAGTTCAGTAGATGACATTTGTCCTGTTTGGTCATAACTAATTTCAAGGTCTAAAATATAGGTAGAGACACCCAGTGCATTAAGGAGATAGCATATCTGGCAGGTGAAAATGTGGCCCTTGGTAATAGTCATCATCCATGATATTATATCTCAAATGTGTGAATAAGAAAAATGCAACCTTTGTAGACCCTTTGGTACCCACTCAGAGGTTCATATAATGCCAAAGATGAGGGCTTGGGAGAACTGCTTCTCTTCCTAAATGTGTCAGCTCTCTTCATGAGCACTCCTTGTCCCACTCAAGTGAGAACACATGGTTTTAAGTGAAGTTCACAGCTTGGTGTTCTCTCAGAAAGAGAGTTGCCATGCTGATACCAGTGTTACTCAGCTTTTTAAAATCAAAAACTCCCGCAATGCTTCCTCATTCTATCTTCTAGAGAAGCCAGCCAGCCAACTACAGTTGACCAGCTATAGATACCCTGTTATGAAGTCACTATGTATATGTTTTATCAAACTGCTTATGGCTCCCTACACCAAACGTCTGGAAATTCTAATGTGCTTTTCTTAACTTGAGGAGCTATGGTCCAGTTTTTCCCGGACAGTCCCACTTTACTCTTGTTGTCTTGGTGCAGATATTACCAGTGTGTGCCCTTTTACTCTCATATGTGTCCTAGTTTAAATGGTAAAGTATATAGTCACCTTATCTTTAACCTGGATCCAAATATCCCACCAGTTGAGACTAACTCCTCCAGCATCATTCCAACTTTGTCTCTATGTAGCTATATGAAGTTGGATAAATTATCAAATTTCTCTGTGGTTTAGTATGTTCTTTGAAATAATGGGGTTATGTATAAATAGATATTATCTGCTTCCTCCCTAGTACTAACACTCACATCAAGTGTTAGTCTTACCAATCGCATTATTGCAGTTAGCATTTGGGGAGCCCATTTTTCTCTCAGAGTGAAGGATCTTTTATAATCAATAGCTTGATGGAACATCCTTTATGCCATTCTAAGAAGTTTGGTTTTTATGCTAGACAAAGAAGAGTAACGAGATTTGTCAGTATACAAATAATGTGGCAAATACTTGCTTCAAAAAAGCATATTGTGATAATCCAGGTGAAAACAAATGAGAATGCTGCCAAGGACTTTGAATGGTTATACCTCTGTATCCGGCAAGTCTTGAAAGTAACATCTTTCTGAGTTCAAATGGGAGAGAAGATTTTAGTCAGCCTCCTATCTCCTCTACTCAAATGTCCCAAATCTAGGCCACTGCTGTAGTATTTCCTTGCTTCTCAACTTTCAATACTGCTTTGTGTGTGGTATTAAAAAAATTAAAAATGCCACAGTATCCCATGGCAGGATGTCTTTCAGTGATGAATCAAGTGATCCCCATGTGCTAGTTTATAAATTGTTAACTGCTTTGGGATTCATCTGATGAAAGATGCTTTATTTGTTGTCCTTTGAGATGACAGATGCATAACTTGTAACACTAGGATTACTATTTTATTTACTCTTGTGATTCTGAAACCACATTCTTTTCTAGTGATGAAATTATAGAATCTCTTTTATTAATAATTTGTGGGGAAAGTAGCTTATTAAAGGCTTAGGTACTGGAGGGTTTGATATGCAAAAGTAGAGGTTGTATGAAGGAAGTAGTATGATCCTTTTGTTACACAAAGGCTTTATTCTCTTAAACACGTGTGCATGATATAAAGCTGTTGACTCTGATGTGTGTCCATGCAGGATTATGATAACATTCTATAAAAGTATCCTAAAATATCACAGTTAAAGATTTTGATAGAACCTTTAGAATTGCCTTGTCTGGAAATCTTCACTTTGCAGCTTTGTAGAAACAGCTAGTTTTGTTTGTCTGCTTGCCTGGTTTCAGCTAAAAAGTGTGGCTCACTTCTTGGCAGCAAGATTGGGGGCAATTTCCTTATTTCTTTTTTATATTTGTCCTATATCATCTCTGTGTCAGATGGACTGTGGGATACCATGGATTGTGTGAACTGGGGGAGGCCAGAATATCAGAGTTGTTTTCTATTCTGTTATTTCACCAATTCACTCTTTCTTTTGAGAAGCTGATGTCACCTACTCATCATTTTAGGGCATAGCAGCAGTGAAGCTTTTGGAAATAAGAGAGCAGAATCGGGGTAGCTATTAGCTTCTTCTTTTTCCTGCTATTAATTTCTACCAGAGGAAAAGTGCTTATGCTTAGACTGTTGGCCAAATAGCAAAAGTAGAGAAAGGAAGTGATCTATAAACAATTGGTTCCAGAGGCTGTAGGGTATCACTGCACAAAGTATCTAGCAGGAACTATACAGAAAATCCAGAGAAACAGATGAACCAAATCCAGAATTTTCTATTTCATTAAAATGATCTTACCAATTTGGTTGCATGTTTTTATTTTGTTAGTGTAGTGTATTGGTTTGTTATGATTTCAAATCCACTTATTCATACTTAAGTGAAGTTGTTTTGATTGAAGGGTGAATTTGTTATATTGGAGAGGCTGTATCAGGATGACATCATCAAAATTGTTGTGCTACTGAGTGCTTATCAATATCAATATGTGGAGTAGTGACTATGATGTAAGGGACATTTAAACTTTAAGTACCAAGGGTCTCTGAGGACTTAACAGAGAGTATTTGGCTTGGGCAAGGCTACTCTTTGCTGATCTAAATAGCCCTCCAAAGACCTTGGGACATTTGCTCCTTCTGTGGCTAGGCTACTCTTGGCCAGCTGGGTTAAAAACGATGCAGTGTCCCCTTGCAGGAGATCATCTTGCCTGCCAACACCAGCACCTCCATTCTGCATGCATCATGCCCTAGCAACAAGGGATTTTCAATTAGCAGTTCTTAGATGGCTAAGCCACCTCTTCTGAGAACCAGCTCCTAGGAAGGTATGCATCAACTCAATTTAGATTTTATTTTTTTCATCTCCCTTTTGCCTAGATCAAAAGTATAATTAGTCTATCATTGGTTTTGAGTATGATATTTTTTCACTGGCTTATTAAAAGACTCTATCCTGCATGCTACTGGCTTATGAAATATTATTATTATAATTCCTGAAGCGAACTTATGTTAAAGAAATTATTAGCAAAGACAATCCTAGTCTTGAGAATAATATTATCATAAAAAAATTAGGATATGTGTTAGTTTTCTTAGAGTCAGTTTGGAATTTCTATGAATGTTCTGTTGCAAATATTGAAAGTATTTCTGGAAACTGTAATTCCTTTGCCCTCCATCCGCAGTGAAGAAAAATGTGACTTTAAAATAAGTTTTTCTACTTGAGAGTAGATGCAAATGAAAGGAAGCTAAGATGTAACTAATAACTGTCTTTATGTATATGAAAAATCCTGGCATAAGATAAGGAGAACTAGCAATTATGTCTTCTCTAAGGGAAGACATCGACTTCAACTCAAGTAGGGAATTAGAATTAGGTTTAAGAAAGTACTTTTTATCTGAGTCAGTCCACTATGGTGGCTGGGCTTTATAGAACATGTTTTTCTGGATGCCTGTTGCTCTTATTGACAGCACTGCTGAGGTTATAATTGCTTGGGAAAAGAACAAATATTCTCCTGCCTGGAATGACTTAATGAATAAAGGACTTGGGACATTCAAACATGTTATTTTTCAGATCAGAAACGAAGTATAATTTCCCTTGAAGTCACTTGGCTGGTACCACGACAAGAATTCCAGTTTCTAAGCACCAACGCTAAAGTGTTTTCTCTTTAGTAGACTCTGGGTGGTTCTCAGAAGAAAGAGATCAAGCTAAAGAATTCTAGAGAGTTGAAACAAAAAATGTAGCATATATTTGCAAAACATGAAATCATATTTATTACATCAAAATGGAAATCACTTTTGTATTTCTTCAAAATGTGTATGACATAAAAATTTTTATAGTTTTCCCTTTGAGTTTTTCTTTTTAAATTTACTTAGTGATATGTGGTTATCTTTGTTTCCCCTCCTTTTTATAATAATAATAATTATTACATTAAATTTTCCTGTGGATTATAAAGTGAACTTATTTCTGTGTTGTTTTGGAAACGTTCTATAGTTATTCTGAATAGCATTAAATCACTTTGTATATTATTAAAGCTGTGACAAATACATTGGTCTTTTATCACTTGTGATAATGTTTCATTGAGGTCAATTCTTATTTTGGAAATTAAGTGCTCACCTAAGAAGTCACCTCAAGGAAGGGAAAAAAATTAAGTTCTATATGAGAGGCGAATCTGCTCAGTCCTGCTTCCTCAGAGACCTATTAGTCATTTCAGGAATAAAGAGCGATGTTTTCTTTTAAATCTCTGTAGAGTGTAAGCAATGCATACCTCTATCCCTCTGAGGGGCTTGGCTTTAGAATAATGGAATCCTAGAACTATTAGAACCAGAGGGATTATAGGACCCATGTGGCCTAATCTCTTCTTTTTATAGGTAAAAAATATAGGCCCAGAGAAATAAAGTGACTTGTCTAAGGCCATTTAGCTATTTAATGGAAGAAACAAGACTTGAAACCTATTTCTGGTCTCCTTTATTACCATTTTTTAGTCACACAATTTCTTAAAAAGCATGTTCTCTTTATACCACCAATTCTAGAGAGTAGGAAAAAATATTGTTGCCATCAGGCAGAAGGAAAGCAGAGACACTGTGAGGTCAATAGATTCAAGGTCAACAGAAACCCAGTAGCAGAACCTGTAATAATAATGTATATACAGTACAATGAGAGAAGCCTGAATGAAAATCATCTTTAATACATTTAGGTTGCAAATGTGGATTTTTAGGATTGCCACAAATTACTAATTATTGTATGCTTTCTGTACTCCGTGCCTTTGATCTTACATCAAATAGAAAAAGAGGTGAGTGTGCAATTTCCACTTGTTTCTAGAGGGCCTCCAAGAACTGATCATTACCTACGATAGTGAAGATATCATTCCTTTTCTTTTCTGAACTGTCTGCTTGCTTATTGCTATAATTTTACAGCTTTTACTTGGCAGCTTTGATAAAACAAGAGAGAAGCAGACACAAAATCTGCTAGTTTGAAACAGTTGTTCTCCTATGTCCAGACAACCATTATAAACACTAAGCACGAACAAAGGAAAAGATTACATGAAAAAAGGATCACTTGTGATGTTGGGACCTAAGAACTTACAAATTGCTTGGTGTTTCTCTTGAACATAAAGCCATTTCCATGATGTACCCACTCTGTCTGGCTTTGTGTCTAAAATAATTTTCTTAGGATGATCTTTATTTCCAGTGCAAAGCCCCACGGTGTTGTGTTGGAGGCTACAGAATCTGCTGGTATGTTTTAGCACTGCTGGAAGGCAGAAACTAATCTTTCAAGCTTCTAAAAGTCATGTTTACTCTTGTTGTCTCCGCTTTCAGTTAATGTGTACTGATGATGTAAGGCCAAAGTTGGAGTTGTGACAGACCCTAGCTAATTTTATTAGTTATTTATCAATAATATTTGTTGAGTTGCCTACAATAAACCAAACATTTCACATAATTTCCTTCCCTCCCCCCTCCTTTTCTTCCTCCCTCCCTTCTTTCCTTCCTACCCTTTCTTCTTTCTTTTATTAAAAGCTCACAACTCTGGAGTACATATTATTGCTCCCACTTAAATGAAGGCTCAGAAAGATGGCTTGGCCACATTTCCCCAGAGTTAGATCATATAGAAGATAACCATTAATCCAGTTGCCCTGAATAATTATTAATAGATCTTCACTGAAATCTCCATACCAGGTTTGCTCAATCATTATATCATCACCCCAATCAATTAGCACCTGAACTGATAGGAAGCAAAATTGTGAAGTGGTAGGAGCTTACCTCTAGGTAAGCATCATATATCAGAACACCTCCATTCCTCCCTCCCAGGGATATATTTTCCATCACCTGGGTCTTTTAACCTGTGTGCTATTCTTACTTATTCTGCCTCAGCTGGTTGCTATCCAGTTGCTCTTAAATGTTGGTGCACCTATATTCCTATTGGCCTTCTCCATCCACAAACCAACCAAAAGCTCTCAACCATTTTGCACTATGAATCTCAGTGTAGCCACTGCCTCCACCTGTGCAGAATGATATGAAAGCATCTGGTATGAAGCAATTATTCAGATGCTGTCTTATCATTGTGTCATTATATAATTCTTCTCTGTGCTTCCACAGAGCTTTGTATATGGCTTTCCCCCTATGATTTATAACATTTATAGTTATTACTTGTTTACATTTCTATCTTTCTTACAACATTACAAAATTGTGAATAGCCAGGATAGTATTTTGTTAGTGCATTCTCAGTACTAGCATTGTGCCTGGAATAAGATAATCAATGAAGACTTAACAAATAAATGGAGAAATCTATGTTTTTCTGCTGATTTCCCTTGCTTTCTCAATTCCTGTAACTTTCTGATTGCTGGCTCTTTTATAGAACTTTTGGTCATCAATTTTGTTTTTTCCCCCCAACTTCTGAGTGTTACCTGATTCCCTACTATATACTCAGTCTTTTGTGTTACTGCATTTCCTAGAATCTATATTGCTATGTTTGTTTTTCTTCCTAGCTTTGAATCTACAGGTGTAACCTGACTTTGCAGCAGTTATACCTAGAATTAACTTGAAATAAGCACAGCTTGCTTGTTTGGCTAGCTTTGATTTTTGATATCTGTTCAAACTTGAATCATTTTTTTTTGTTTGTAAGATCTGATCTTGAAATTAGAAAACAGGTTTGAACCCTACTTCTGTATCTTCCTAGCTGCATGACCTGTGACTTAGCATCTTTGAGCTCATATTCCACATCTGTGAAAAATAGGTAGTGACAAGAATGAATGAGGTAATATATGTAGAAGAACTTTGCACATCAACACTAAGTTGCTTTTGCCTCATCCAAAATTATTGGGCTATCGCTGCTTTATGCCAGTCGAAAGAAAGTTCTTAAATATCCTCCTCAAACCATAATAACAACCTCTCCTAAAGGAAGGAGTGAGAATATTAAGACTTGGCATATCACCTCTGGAAGAGAGCCAACTCTGGACTAGATCATCTTTGGAACCAGTGGAAACTGCTGTTTTATAGTTTGCTAGATTTAGATATGTGGGACACATTGAATTAAAGGTTGAATGTTCTTTAGACTTAGTGTTTGGAAATTATTTTAAAATCAGTTTTTCAGGATTTAAGCAATTCTGAATGTTTAAACCTGATAATATATGTTATAACACATAATGAGTGCAAAAATTACAAACTATAGGCTCTCTTACACAACACATTAATGTTGGCCTGAAATAGCCTTTAGAAACAAGTTTTAAAAAGATATGGATAAGAATCTATGGAAAACTCAGACATAGCCATGCCTGTCTTGAGTAAAGTCTTTGTATTAAAATTTCAGATGAACAGGTCCCAAAACCTTAAGGCATTCTGTCAAATGTAATATAAAAATATTTTCTAAATTTATTTATTTTATACTCAAAATAATCCAATCTTGTGTTTGTTTTGTAAAATAGAGAGTTTACATTATCAATATTTTCTATAAAAGGAGAATATTACTGTAAAGGATAATATTTATTACTTTGTCAGAGGATATAAAATATGGTCAAGGGAGTTGATATAGAAAATATTAAATGAAAAGTCTAGGACTTCCGGCCAAGATGGAGGTGCAGACAGGCATGCTGCATCTCCCTCCACAACTAAGAAGGAATACAACTACCTCAAAACTAGAAACAACCAGAAGTTCCAGAAAATAAAGATACATGGAAGTCCAGCAAATAAAGATATAAAGAAGAAATACTCATCCACACAGGTAGGAGGGGCAGAGCCGGGGCAGAAAGGATGTGGTGTGGTGGTGGTGGCAGCGGCAAACCAGCAGAAAGCACAGTAAAATGTTTTTAAAATTTGGGAGGAACACCTGGGGAGCATTCCCAGCTCCTCACCAGACCTCGAAGTTCACAGTCCCAGCACTGGGAATAATCAAGCCTCATTGCTACTGACTGTGCGGACCAGTGGGTGTTGGGTAGAGGCAGAAACTGCCAGTCTCTCAGCAAAGTCCACTTGTTTAAAAGGCCACCCCCCCAGTCCTAGAAAGTTTTCAGACCCACCCACTCTGGGAACGACAGCCAGGGTAACAGCTAGAGAGGCACCCGTCCCATACAGAAGTGGGAGAAGTGCCTGGAAAAGAGACGAGTGCTGGGCAGGCAGCATTGTTTCCTCTCGAAACCCTCCCCCACATACAGCATCAAAACGTGGTGAAATAGGTCGCCCTGTACTTACGAATCCCTGAGGCTCCACCCCTTACAATGTAACTGGAGTGACAGCTCTACCTGGGATGTGGAGGCAAACAAACACAGGATCCTGTCAGAATGAGGAGACAAAGAAGTATGGCTCAAAAGGGGGAACAGATCAAGATTTCAGTGGGAGAACTAAGTGATGAAGAGATAACCAACCAAACAGATGAGGAGATAGCCAACCTAACAGATGCAGAATTGAAAATACTGGTGATAAAGATGTTCACAGGTTTGACAGATATGCTTGAGTATGGCAAATACATGAGAAGCAGTGAAGGCTATGCTAAGTGAAATGAAAAAATTCCACACAAAACCAATGGTAAAGGAAAGGAAAGTGGGGTTCAAATCGATGATTTGGAACATAAGGAGAAAAAAAAAAGTCAACCAGTGCAGAATGAGGAAGCAAGAATTGAAAAAAATGAGAAAAACTTCCTAAATTTTGGAAAGGAGATGGACATACTGTTTCGGGAAGCATGGAGGGTCCTGAGTGAGCTGGACCCAGAGGGAACCACACCAGGACACATCATGATTGAGATGCCAAAGGTGAAAGATAAAGACAGAGTCCTGGGGGCAGCAAGAGAGAGGCAGAGAGTCACCTACAGGGGGGGTGCGTACAGGACTATCAGTTGTTTTCTCAGAGGACACTTTGCAGGCAGGAAGGGACTGGCAAGCAGTATTCAATGTGATGAAAGACAACCTGCAACCAGGGTTACTCTATCCAGCAAGGCTATCATTTGGAATGGAAGGGCAGATGAAGTGCTTCCCAGACAAGGTAAAGCTAAAAGAATTCATCATCACCAAGCCATTATTATATGAAATGCCAAAGGGATTTACTTAAGAAAAAGAATATCAAAACTATGAACACTAAAATGACAACAAACTCACAACTATCAACAACTGAATCTAAAACATAAAAACAAAATCCAACTAAGCAAACCAGAATAGGAACAGAATCATAGATATGGGGATCATCTGGAGGGTTATCAGCTGGGAAGAAATAGGGGGAGAGATGGGGATATGGTGCAGGGATTAAGAAACATAATCAGTTGGTACAAAATAGAGAGGGGGAAGTTAAGAATAATATAGGAAAGGGTGAAGCCAAAGAACTTATATGCACGACCCATGGACATGAACTAAGCAGGGTGGGATTGCTGGAGAGAAGGGGGGTACTGGGCAGAGGGGAGCAAAGGGGAAAAATTTGAAAGTACTGTAACAACATAATCAATAAAATATACTTTAAAAAAAAGTCTGACACTACCAAGCATAATTAGAGATAGCAAGATGCTGTGGTTATACTAAATTAAAGAGTTTGCATTTGTCTCTAATTTTTATGTTTTGAAGTTCTTTTGAATGTTGGTCTTTAAAAAATACATTAAAGAATGCACTCTAAGCTAAAGTGGCCTAAATGGATTTGAAATTTGGGGGTGAGAGTGGTTGTGTTATGAATGCCTCTTAAGGTACAAATATGAATAATTATCTTTTGCTCTGCTGCACTATTTTGTAAATCAAAACTCTTCCTTATTATAAGAGTACATTGCTTCAAGCAGGTTGAGTCATAGTTGAAAACCTCTGAAGAGCTTGTGTAATGTTTGGAACATACTCCACTGAAGATCTGTAGATTTCTGTTCAAAATGGTAAAAGGGAGTTAGAGACTCATCAAGCTGACTGTGGTATATAGAATTTTAAAGATATTTCATATACTTATTTTTAACCTATGCTTCAGCTAGTTCTCATGCTATTCATATCCTTTTAGCAGTAAACCAGTTAAGCATGATTGATGAAAATGAACTATACAAATTAGAAAGCCTATACTGGAAGATGTAATGTGCAGTCAAGAGCTGGCAAACTTTTTCTATAAAGGGCTAGATAAGAAACCATTTTGACTTTAAAGACCATATGATCTCTGCTGCAAAGGCTCAATTTGGCTGTTGTACTGTGAGAGCAGGCACAGACAGTACATAAACAAGTAAGCACATCTGTGTTCCAATAAAACTTTATGAAAAGAGACAATAGGGCAGGTTTGGACTATGGTTTATAATTTTCTCACACCTGTTCTAAGCAGTAGCTTTGTCATTACTTAAAAAATGTTAACCTACATTCCTCCATGGAGAGGATTCAGACCAACACAGAAAATCATAGAGATGTTAATAATCATTAAAACTCAAGATAAGGGCTCAGGTATATTGCTGTAGCTACTTTAGGAGAGAGAAGTGATTTCCTTTAAAATCCTACAGGCTTTATTCAGAGCAAATAAAAGGCTGAGGTGAAAAACTGAACTATGAGTCTCAGAGCTCATCCTTTGAATGGAGCTACTGAAGAGCTGACTATATGGATAGACTCTGTATGACCCAAACAGAAACTAGAGTCTAAATCCAGGAAAAAGGTAGTCGGATTTTAGATTGAGGCATCACAAAGCCAAGTAGCTGATGACTCATACTGTTAGTATTGCCTCCTTTTCCTATGGCTTACATATAACAGTTTTCCTATTTGTTTTCACAACTAGAAAAAGAAAAGAAGGTGTGGGGTGGAGCTCAAACAAGTAAAGATGACCTTGGAAGAATACAATGTGAAGAGGCAGGAAGGATTTTTAAAAAAGGAAATAGACAATTCGAGACAAATCTGGCTCTAGGAAAAGTTCTAAATATTGATAAGTGGAACTATCTTTGTCCCTACCACTTTTGCGTCCTCTCACTCTAGCCCACCACTTCCAGAGCCCAGGGTATTAGTGCCACTTAATGGACCCCAAATCTTCTCCCTGCCTTTGATGAGGTTTATATCTCCAGGCTTTTCTTTCCCCTCTTTTCTCTCATCAAACTTTTCAGATAATTTCAGATAGCTTCTAAGAGGAACAGCAATTTTTATACTAATGTGGGAATAATTGATAGCCCCAAATTTCCCTGTAACTTATAACATCCCAGAAGTATAGGGTACTACTTTTAAGCAAAGAGAAATTCCATGGTATCCCTTAAATGACACCAAAGAAGACATAATCTACTCAGCTTTCTAATCAGTACAGGTATCTGTTGTCGATATTGACTATAGAAACAAGACACAAATTGTGAAACTAATGTATTCTGAGAGTCAGCTGATTCTCAAGATTTTGAAGGTCACCCTTCATTTTAATATTCAAATATGGTAACTTGAGATTCCACCCTATAAAAGGATGAAAATATCCTCGATATTCTTATAGATTTCAAAGGGATAGAGATCTCTTGATTGGAAATTACCCAGTAATTTCCTTTTAAGCATGACCTGCCTTACATAGAGATCTCTCCTCTCTTGCAGGCTACTCTTCACCATGTGGATATCACCCGGGTTTTCTCATTCCCTCATGAATAATAACACTAATGGTCTTGTGCATGGCAGACATTTTCCAAAGGTTTGAAGTAATGCTGGGAAATTATATATACGGCACAATGTAGACATCAATTTAAATTTAATGTTAGATATTACAGTCTCAAAAATTCATGAGTCATGTCTGAAAATAGAATGTTACCTTCCTCTCTTCTTAGAGCACCTACCTTGGCACTAGGGCTTTCTCTTCCTTCCTTCTTTCCCAGCTCTCCCAGATGTCCTATTATTTATTTGGACTGTGTCCTTTATCCTGTCTTTCTCTAACATTTTTCACTATTCTTTGCAGAAACAATAAATTATTTATTTATAAAGCCTCTTCTAAAAGTAGAGAGGGGCCTTAGCACCCACACTCACACACAAGAAGATAATCAAAGTAATTTCTTAGACATAGAATTTTCTCTCAAACACAAATAATACCATTACCCTGGACTGAAGAAGCAGATGCAGTTGGTTCTTGTATTATAATAATAGCAACTTTTCTTCTCCTGTTGTATTTAATTATTGACTCTCCAGTTATCTCCTAATTGCAAATGCAATCAATTTTTTCAGTTCTACTTCTTGAAATCTTTAGCATACTATACATTGAACTGTTTCTGCTCTCTCCTTCTTGAAGTTCTTTCATTCTTTGTCTTCCGTAACATTGCACTTGCTTGGTTATTTTAACTCATTCAGCATTTCTTTTCTCTGTCATTTCTTGGCTCTTTTTTATGGTAACAAAACCCAAGAATTGTAGGTTAAAATCTAAGCTGCAGTCTGGAGATGTCAGGTAAGTTCACAATAACAGTCAGAGGGGGTTCCAGAAGCCAACAGGCAAAATGGTCATATTTATCCATTCATCTCTGACCACTCCCACACTTATTAAAAATATACAACTAAGTGTATAGGCATACCTTGGAGATATTGTGAGCTCAGTTCCAGGTCACTGCAATAAAGTGAATATCACAATAAAATGAGTCACAAATTTTTTGGTTTCCCAGTACATATAAGTTATGTTTAGACTATACTGTAGTCCTTAAGTGTGCGATGGCATTATGTTTAAAAAAATGTGCATACCTTAATCAAAAACACTTTATTGCTAAAAAATGCTAACTATTATCTGAGCCTTCAGCAAATCATAACCTTCTGGCTGGTGGAAGTTCTTGCCTCAATGTTGATGAAAATCCAATACCTGTAAAGCATTAAAGTGAAGCACAATAAAACAAGGTATGCCTGTACATTTAGTTTAAAATAATAGGCTCTAGTAACCCCCCTCACGATTTATCTCCTCTTTGCTTGCCTCTTTGCCAGTGGTATAAAACATTCAGTCTTTCAGCTTGGAAATACTGCATCATCATTTTAACATTTGTCTCTCTTGAACCTGAGATTTACGTGACAATTAGGTCCTTACTGATTTTTTCATTCCCAGCACCTCTTGCTTCTATCTTTTCTTTTGCATCTCCCTTGTCAACTCACTACTCCAGTCCTGTATTACCTTCAAATTCTCCAGTTAGCCATGGAGACACAGACAAAAGTTTCCTATTCCCTCAGTAGTGAATAAATTGAACAGATTCTTAAAAATCAGGAACATAGTGTTTCACTACACAATTACAATGTTACATAAGCATTCTATTAAATTCAATACAATTCAATCTTATAAGTGTTTTTAATGGGATAAAGCAGAATTTTTCTGAACTCCTCTCTCAACTAATTGGCAAGCCTAGAGTTGTTTGCTGGCTGGACTTCAGAAAGCTGAGTCCAGTATAAAAGTGGACAAGATGACTCTCAGCTGGCAGATATAGAACAATAAAAAAACAATGCAGGGCTTTGGGGGAACCCAAGCTATGAAACCTGCCTTGTGTGGGAGAAGGTCCAGCAGAAGGGTGTGGTAGCAAAGGGCCTGCTTGCTGCTTAAAGTCACACGCAGGCCCATGTGCATGATGTGCTTTGGTGACGGGGAACAGACATGCAAGTCCCTTCATTTCTGTTTGTTTTTGTATGTTTTGCAAGTCACTTTAAAAATATTTTTTGTTTGTTTGTTTCTGCATGTCACTTAAAAAATGTTTTTACACATCTGGCCTGGAACTGAAATCAGAAATTTCCCAGATAAAATGGCAGTTTTAGGGTCTCATTTTGTTATTTCTCTCATTGTTTATTAATTAATAATTTATAAACACTTAAGCCATTCACTGTTCAGTCAATGAGAATGAAACAATAAATAAGGTAGTCAAGACCTCTTCTCTCTTGGAATTGATATTCTGATAGGAGAAAGTAGATTATAAAATAGGAAATAACCTAATGTCAGAGAAGGGGAGCACAATGAAGGAGTGAAACTGGCTATTGGGGCAGAAAATGACTAAAAGGGTTTTAGTGTAGACTGGATGGTTAGGGAAAAGTACCATTTAAGCTGAGTTCTGAACAAGGAGAAGAAGCAGACAATCACTCAAGAAGTTTATTCTAGGTAGAAGTAATAGGAAGCACAGCAGTCCAAAACAACAACAAGGACAATAATAACAAAAATGAAATCAGAAAAATTCAGTAGGCAGAGATGAGATATGAGACACAGGCATATTTCAGATGTAGAGGAGACTTTTGGGAGGAGAATGATGTGTGTATCAAACTTTAAGTGGGAAACCATCAATGGATTATAATTCTTTTACCTCCCTTTATGGCTTGTATGGACACTCTGCTCCTTGCTGCTTATCTTCCTTGTTTCTCTCTTCTTTGAGAATAGCCATATTCTCCTCTCCAAATTTCAGAGGAAAGCAAGTAATTGACTAGGAGATTAATTACCCTCAATCAGGCTACCTCATGAGTTGCTTGGTGAACTATGAATGGGCCACTCTTGGTTCGGCTATGAAATTTTGGTACAATTAGTGGTCACCCCTGCACAAATGAAAATTTAGTTGCTTCTATGAGCTGGGAGCTCAGGACAGGCACATTGTATTTAAAGTAGATGGGATGTCAGGAATGGAAGATTGATTTGTCCAACCTGTGCCTTCTTCTGCATTCTTAAACAGCAAACTAAAAGTAATTGAAGTAAAATGCATTAATACTACTGTGTATTATATAATTATATGTATAGTATATAATTAATATAGCACATGTCATAATTATATATGAATTATATATAATACAGTTCGATAATATTAACTATGAAAGTCTACAAAATATATTTACTGAGAAAATTGGGCTGATGGGTTATGTTAAATCAGATCCAGTTTTCTTGGCCCTAGAGGCACATCTGGCAATATGGCTAGAAGACATGAGCACATGGTTTGTGATCCTAGATGGAGATGTCTTTGTGCATCTTCCTGGCAGCTTTGCAGATAATCGGCCCATATACATCTGGTGTATTGCTGTGAAATGTTGCACTCATAGCATCTCAAACACCTGTTACTTGTCACTTTCCTTGCTGAGAAACAAATAGTTTAAATTTTATCTTATCCACCTTTTTTTGTTTTTTTTTAGGTGTCTTAGTGATTTCGTATTCAATCTACTCAGTTACAGGTTAATCTAACAACCATGGAATAAAAAGACATCTTAAGATACCACACTAGATTGTGGCAAAGCCCAGAAGAGAACCTGGGTCTTCCATTTTCTAATTCAATTATTCTATAATTGTGGCTGGAGATGTGGATATGAGTGGGAGAAATAAAATAATGAAACGTATAGGAAAACTGAAATGTAGGAATTTACTTTAGTTGAGGAGAGACAGTGGTGAGACTAATTAAGGGGAAAATAGCACATTGAGAAAAAGGGGCAAAGGGATGGAAAAAGTGAATATAACAATAGGGAAGTATCCAATATAGGAAAACAGACAATGGAGTTTCTGGATCTCATGGCAGTTGTATTTTTAATTTTTTAAAGGGACGTTCATACTATTTTTCATTGTGGCTGCACCAACCTGTATTCCCACCAACAGTGTACAAGGGTTCCTCTTTCTCCACATTCTTGCCAGGACTTGTTGTTTGTTGATTTATTAATGATGGTCATTCTGACAGGTGTGAGATGATATCTCATTTTGGTTTTAATTTGCACTTTTCTGATGATTAGTAACATTGAGCATATTTTCATATGTCTATTGTCCATCTGTATGTTCTCTTGATAAGTGTCTATTCAGGCTCTCTGTTCAGTTTCTTTAAACCAGATAGCTTGTTTTTTTGGTGCTAAGTTGTATATGATCCTTATATTTTTTGGTTATTAACACTTTATTAGATATATCATTGGAGAATACCATAGGATTTTACTTATATGTGGAATCCAAGAAACAAAGTAAAGAAACAAACCAAACAGAAACAAACTCACAGATGCAGAGAAAAAGTGATGGTCCAGAAGGAAGGGGTATTGGGGGAATGGGTAAAAAAAGGTGAAAGGATTAATAAGTACAAATTGTTAGTTATAAAAAGTCATGGAAATGTAAAGCACAACATAGGGAATATAATCAGTAATATTGTAAAAACTACATATGGTGTCAGATGGGTACTAGGCTTATCAGGGGGATCACTTTATAACTTATATAAATATCTAACCACTATGTTGTTCACTTGAAATGAATATAATATTATATGTCAACTGTAACTGAAAAATTAAAAAATTAAAAAAAAGAAAAGTAGACAATGTGATTCATAAACCATTTTGAAGTCAACGAAATCCTTTTAGGTCTTAAGATCCTTTTTCATATGGGAATATTTTAACTAGTTTGATTTCTTTGAAGGGTTTTTGTCATGAAACTGGAAAGTAATCAATGATTTTCATGACTATGGTTCCATGTCTGATTTAAATGGCATGGCCGACTCATCTGTAATTGCCTGATGGTTTCCCTAAGATAGCAGATGTATGGCAAAACAGGCTTATTGGCCAGCAGAGCTGCACCCCTTGAGTCAGCAACTGTGTCAGCCCTGTGGGATGATCAAAGGTTAGCACAGGCCTGCAGGATTCTTTTCCTTCTTTTCTACTGTAATTTATGCATTTCTTTCTATAGGGCTTCTGTGTGGGGACAAAAGAAACAAAATCCTTAGGGGGCTTATTCTCTGTAAAAAGTGATCCATTGTTTTTAAGACAATATATGCTGCGATAGAGAGGGGTTGACAAACTTTTTTTTGAAAAGGGCCAGGGAGTAAATATTTTCAACTTTGCGGACCATACTTACAGAGGAAAAAAGGTTGTTGCTTTGGTAATATCGAACCCCAGTTTTCTCTCATTTTCCCCAAGTGCAGTGCTTGATACAGCCTGGTCCATGGGCAGGGCTCCATCATTATTCAGATTCCTCCTTTCCATAAAAGGCACAGACTGCTGTCTGTAGGATGAAAAAGGTACAGGCTTTTTTGTGTGTATATTACCAGCTTCCTCAGAAAAGTTGTACTGATAGACATTGTCATCATCAGTGTAGGGGAGTGGCTACTTCCCAGAAAATGTTCCCTCCATTCCTATCACACAATTAATCCAGATTAATTAGCTTTGAAACAATGAAATACACACTTAGTGCTATATGATGCCTGTAAGTAGACTCACTGAAGCTTCCATAGCAGAAGCAGAGGGGCAATTTATGAACAGGGGCTCTAGCGGCCTCAGTGTTCTGCTTTAACAAATTGTTCCACTGAATCACAGGGGAAATTTATGATATATGTCCTTTTACGAAGTAAGCATCTTGAGGAGGCTGAATGGATAGAAAGCATAGGTTTTTTTTTTTGTTTGTTTGTTTATAGAAAGCACAGTTTTAACAAAAATTCAGTGAACACTGTTGTCTTAAAAAATACCATAGAATTTTTTTATGATGAATTTAGACATTCAGGCAATATCTACTGAGCATCACATTGCCAGGGATTTTGCTAGGAGCTTGGATATAGGAAAGAATTAAAAACTTACATCTGATTTAGGAGCTTAAAGTCTGATGGGGGAGCAGAAATGTGAAGGGCAGTCAGTTGATGAGGCTCAGGAACCTGGAAGCAAAATCCTCACTTCATACATGAGGCACTTTCCTCCACAGGGATCAAGTGGAAATGTGCTCTGTTCCCTTGTGAGCACAGAAAGAAAGGAAAACATCAAGTCCCTTATTGCTGATTATCTCTGCCCTATAACCATCTATTGGGGTGACTAAATATATGCAACCCTTTAACATTTTTTTCCATTTAAAAATTGTATGTATCGACATGTAGTTCAATTTAGACTAAAATGTCAAATAGTTTTACAGATTCATGAAACATCACCAAATAGCAGAGTGAGTGTAATCACAATATCCCTAATAAGAGCAAAGAATAAGGAGAATTTCGTCTTTAGCCAAATGGCCCATTTGCCTCTTGTTACATCTTCTGTTTGAAAATCAGTGCCGTATGTTTTAGGGACTTTAATCCATGATTACTTTTCTGGGGCTGTCAATAAAAGCTAGATATAAAGCTGAAGTAACAATTTCTCCAATTCCACAGTGATTTATAATATATGGGCTTGAACAGAAGATCTTCATGTAGCTGTCAGTTCCTTCAGGGGTTGCATTTCTGTAACGTCTTTCACCTGAGCACTTCTTGTAGGAATTGCACCCTAATTAGGATGTTTACAATATGGTGCTAAAGTGATAAAAACAGAACTCAAAATCACAGTTATGCCATGATTACCTCTGTGTTAAAATATGTATGCATGTGAGCAAAGACTGGAAGGGAATGTCCCCAAGGTGAAATTGTTTATTATGTTAGAAGCAGGAAATTGACATGATATATTTTTCACTTTTAAACTTTCTTTAATATTGCTATCAAGACCTCTTTTATCACTTTGAAAAAAGGTTCATAATAATAACTGCATACAGTAAAAGTAGATCAAACTTTTTGGATACCTTTGACAATCCAATATAGAGTCATTGTCAGCCATGACAGTTATGCCACGTGTAATGCCAAGACTGAAATAATGGGGTATCATGGGGACACCCTAAGAAGGGGACTGGAATGCCCAAAACCACAAGTCTGGACACTTGGATAAGGACTCCATCATGACACCAATATAAGTGGTACCTCCACCCCTTCTTGGGCTATGAGAACTCAGAGCTCCAACCACTCAACTATTGAGCTTGGCTGTAGCATGGGTCACACTTGGAGCCCTGCAGGACCCCTTCCACTTACCAAATGTGTGCTGCCATTGTAGCTGCCTGGCTTGAGACTGATGCCCACCTCTGCACCTGCAGATGTCACCAGTGACTGGGGCTTCATGCCACATGCTCTCTCTGCTCTCTTCTATTGAGTAAGATCCCCCCCACCCCACACCCCATGTGTAACCTCTGTGAAACTCTATTGGCTTATATATGTGGCATTGTGAAAATACACAAATACGTGTGAGTGACTCCTTTTGGAGATGCTCCCTTGCTCACAACAGTAATGTTAATAATAAATACCTTATTTTAGAGAAGATCAAAGTTATCAACAAGCCCTATAAGGTTGTGCCCTGACTGAATGTCAGTAGTCAGTGAAATTATCAACAAAAATGGAAGCAGCTGACACTGGATGGCTAACTTTTACATTTGCAGGTAAGGAAAGAAATGCATCTACCATGTAGTATTATGATAATTTCCAAAGATAAAGGTCATTTTAATACCGAACAATTATACTAATGAAGCATCAGAAGCAACCAGGGTATTTGTGGGCACCTGGCTGGTGGTGCTATGGTTGCTAAACAACAACACTCCATCTAAACTTTTAGTGCTGGTAGGCTCTGCTAATGTCTTCTGTAATCAACACTGTCAGTTGCATACCCAACACCTATTTATCCCATTTTTTTCTTCCCTAGTAGGAATCTTCTCCCACTTTTAAAGTTTATTCATCTACCCTGTTTCCAGTTGTAGGATGGGATTCGAAGTTAGTCTAAGTCAATTATCTTGTGGTATTCCTCTGGTAGCTTTTATTATGTCCAAGAGATAAACATGTGACCTAATTTGATTGAAGGGAAAATCTTACAGCTCTAATACACAGGGTGACCAGTGACCACATTTCTTATTTTGTCTGAGACAGCCAAGCTTTGTACATTTTTACTTGGTATGACTATTAATAGTCTCCCCTTTCATTCTTAAAAGCATAATGATTTGGAAAATATATGTTCATCCTTACTATAAACCATTCTTGGGGGAGACATTTTCTTTCTCCCTCCCATTGAATGTAACAGAAATCCTTATAGCTCTGTTTATAGTCATCTTGAAAATACGAGGAACACCTGTCTTAGTATGATCTTGACTCAGAGGTCAGGGAAGTGAAGATATTAAAAGAATCTCAATTCTCTGTCTTCTTTTCTTAATCCTCACCTGAGAATATATTTATTGATTTTAGAGAGTGAGAGAGTGCGAGAGAGAATGCGAGTGAGAAACATTGATTGGTCGTCTCCCATATGCGTCTGGTCCTGCAGCCTAGGTATGTGCCCTAACCAGGAATCAAACCAGCAAACTTTTGGTGTACAGGACAATGTTCCAAACAAATAAGCCAACCAAACAGGGCTAAGAATCTCAATTCTCGATGACATAATTGAGTTATTGATTGCATAATACCCAAAATCCTACCCTACCTCACTCTGCTTCTACTTCAGTAATCAACAAATTTTATTATTGTGTGTGACAAATTGATTTGTTACTGTTACTCATTGACCAGATGACCCTAACTAATATATATCCCAATAAGTAATTCTACTCTCCTTCTGTAAAGTCTCCCAAATCTGCATATAATACATGCTTGTCAGACATGCTGATAATTTTCTTCTGGGATACTAATGTCCTTGTAAAAACTTTGCCAGTTCTATTTGAAAGCCCTATATCTCCCCCCTAAAAGAAACAATAACTTTTTATCATTAAAGACAAATGGGAAACTCATAGAGCAATAATTCTCAAATTTCAATGTGCATAAGAATCATATAGATACCTTGTTAAAAATACAGATACTGGTGCAGTAGGTCTGAGTGGGACCTGAGAGTGAACATTTCCCACAAGCTCCCAGGTGATGCCCATGCTGCCTGTACCATTGACTACACTAGGAATAACAAGATCCTAGAGGACTTGCAATTTTAAAATATTAATATCATTTAATAATCTCAGTGTATTTTGGCCTCCTAAACAACGAATTATTTGGCCTCCCAGTTTTCTTCCAACTCACAAAATCTGTTTAGCTATTTTTCTAGTAGATAATTTCCCAAGGCTATCCAAAATAGACAGATGTTTGATAGCAAGCCTGGAAGATACAATGGAGATATTAATAAATGGAATAAATGTTCCTATTTGTTTGTTTCAGATATAAAAGAATATTGACTTTTACTTCCAGAATAAATTTGAGACTCCTGTTGTGATTTTTTGCTTGGTAGATGTAGAGTGTGGTATAAAACTTGTGGGCAGATAGTTGACTTCAGTCCAGATTCTAGCTGATAATGAGGCTCCATTAAATCCCTTCACCTGGCTTAGTGTTTTGTTTTTCTTTTCTTAAAAAAAGTGAAGATCGGACCATTTGCAAATTTCTTTTCAGAATCAAAACTCTAGAAACACAATAAGCAACTTTCTGCCTGTGGTTTCAAAGTCATCTGAGGCTATAATGTTTGTGGTACACCAGCAGTTCGCCCATTGACTGATCCCAGACTCTCCGTCAAGTACTCTGGCTTCAATGCCTGCCGCCAAAACCACTGCCAATGCAGAGAATTCCCAGTGACTGATATCTGAAGCCAGGAGATTTCTTGCATCAGCAAGATCTGTTCTAAACTTTGGTATGCATCAGAATCTCAGTGAAGCTAGTTAAAACACAGTTGCTCAACCCCATGCTCAGAATATATGATTCAGTATATCTGGGGTGGGGCCTGATAATTTGCATTTTGAGGCCCTTATGGGTAATGCTAATGCTCCTGGTCCAGGGACCATACTTTGAGAATCACTGAGCAAGGCCATAAACTTAATGGTAAACTTGAGGTTCTTTTTACTTGTTGGCTAATCTCATCATTCACAACTCTTCTAAAAATCTGTGAGGTGCTCTACAGGGGTCCAGTGTGTGTCATGAAAGCCCCCCGGCTTTCTGTTTCTTGGGCTTGAATCATGTGTTAAATATTGTATTTGTCTATGCCTCTTATTCCACATATTTTCAAGTAATTTTTAAATATACAATTCTTAGAAACTGAAAACAATATAAAGAACAAGCAAATTACTTGCAATTCTCTCACAGTGAAAAGATATTGCATGTTTATGTATTTTCTCTGTTTTCTTTTCTTTTTTGGAATTATGCTATTTATATAATTTAGCATCCTGATTGTTTTTTCTTTCCACTTCACACTATAGCATGATCCTATTGAAATCATAACATTAAATGGCCTCATAATACTTTAGACATAATTATTAACATAGTTTAATTATTTCCCCCATTACTAAATACTTTCTTTCCCTGATTTTTCATAATTTTAAATGACCAAATGACATACATCTTTAACCACAACTCTGATTTCTTTCTTGAAATATATTCTTAGAACCAGTTACCAGGAAAAATTGTGACCATTTTTGAGGTTCTTAACTATTGCTAAATTGCCTTCCAAAAGGTCACACCAACATATTCTTCATGAACAATAAAGGAGCAATCTCTTACCCATGGCCCCAGTGAATCTTTTAAAATCTTTGCCAGTTTAATACTGCAAATATGCATGCCATTGGTGTTTTAAATTTATATTTCTTTGATTATCCTAGTGAGCCTAAATCTCTTTACTTGTTTATTGGACATATGTATTTCTATTACAGTGATTGTCAGTTCCAATACATAGTTTTTATTTTTTATTTCAATTTTATTTTGTATTGGTGTTAGGTGTACAGCTTAGTGGTTAGAAAATCATACACTTTGCATAGTATTCCAAAGTTCAGTATTTTCAGTACCCCAAGTGATATCATGCATAGTTATCACAGTATTACTGACTATATTTTCCCTGGCTGGTTTGGCTCAGTGGATTGAGCGTCGGCCTGCGAGCTAAGTGTCGCTGGTTCGATCTTCCAGTCAGGGTACATCAGAGAAGGAAAACTCTGACTCCAAAAAACCTCCGCTGCCTTGCGGCATACCTCTTCAGGGGAAAGGCTAAGGGAGTAAACCCCGACAGAAAATCCGGAGCCGGAGTCCCTAAGGCGGTTTGACGTTGTAGTCAACACCGGCAACTCCTGCGGCGCACCTGAAGCCAAGCTGTATTGACTCCGTCTTTCCCTTGGACCCGTCAGCTGCGAAGAGAGGGGGGGTCTGCTGCATGGGCAACAGCAGACCGTCCATATCACCCTGCCCAGGCTCTGTAGCTTCAGCTTCACTGGAGAGGACACTCCAGCGTCATCGCAAGATGTCGATTCAACACGGGAGGAGACAGATACCGTGTCACTCCCGAGTCAGACTGCACAACCATTCTCGGTAGTGCAGATAGACTCTTAAGAAGCTACACCATCATCTCTCGAGACGGACGGCTGCCAACGACTGACTATATTCCCATTCTTTTACTTACCTCCCCATGGTTATTTTGTAATTGCTAATTTGTGCTTCTTAATCCTTTCACCTTTTTCATACAGTCCCACAAACCCCTTCCCTCTGGCAGCCACCAGTTTACTCTCTGTGTCTATGAGTCTGATACAATTTTGTTGGTTATTTATTTTGTTCTTTAGATTCCACTTATAAGTGAAATCATATGGTATTGGCCTTTCTCTGATTGACTTATTTCACTGAGCATAACACCCTCCGGGTCTATCCATGCTGTTTCAAATAATAAGGTTTTATTCTTTTTTATGGTCAAGTAATATTCCATGATATAAATGTACCACAGCTTTTTTATCCACCTGTCTATTAATGGTACTTGGATTGCTTCCATATCTTGGCTATTGTAAATAACACTGCAATGAATATAGGGGTGCATTTATTTTTTAAATTAGTGTTTTGTGTTTCTTTGGATAATCTCTAGAAATGGAATCGCTGGATTATAGGCAGATGTAGTTTTTAAAAATTTGTTTATTGTTTTTCTATTACAATTGTCCCACTCTTTTCCCCATTGCTCCCTCCCCACTCAGCCCACCCCTTCTCCCACAGTCAATCCCCTCCCCGTTGTCCATGTCCATGGGTCATTCATACTAGTTTCTTGACTATACCCTCCCCTTACTTATCCATTGGTTTAAATATATATATGTAATCTTTTCAAGCTGTATATGTCTTTTGAGGAAAAATAGAATTGTCATTAAAAAAAGGAAAACACTTGTATTCAATAATATAAAATTAACTACTGTTAACATATTGCCAGATATTTTTATTTGCATATGTGTATACACTTCTCTGTGTTCATTTGTATATTTTGCTTACAAACATAAGAACATTTTTAGAATTTTGCCAAAGTTAGGTCACACTGTACATAAATTTTATAATTCATCTAAATTTAAAGATATGAAAAATTTTAATTTAAAAATATACCTTTAAACATTTTAATATTTTGAATAAAATTTAATTGTGTATATGCATGTAATATTCAACTTATTTCATATTTAAATCACTTTTTAAATGAGTATATTATTTATTATCAGGAAAAATTTGTAGAAATGTAATTTCTGAGTTAAAAATCTACACATATATATGTATATATATATTTCCTCTTGATTATAAATAAAATGTAATTTGCTAAAAATTTAAATGTTACAGAAAAGATATGCTATTACATATTATTATTAAATTTTAAAAATAGACTATATTTAGCATGCTGTTATGTAATTTTTCCACTTGTATATTGGTGAACTTGCTGTTATGTAATTTTTCCACTTGTATATTGGTGAACTTTCCTATCAATATGCTCACTTGTACCTCATTTTTATAATGAGATATTGCTATTCCATTTTATGGATAAACTATAGTTTAATACTTCCTTTGATGATGAATGTTAGGTTGTTGTTATATTTCCCCATATGTATTTATGCACATTTGTGAGACTATTTCTTTTAGATAAACTTCTATAGGTGGAGATGGTCAGTCAATAGCCATAAACATTTAAATACTAAAATTTATTTCTAAATTGTCCTTTTACAAGTTATGCTCCACTAATAGTGTATTACAATGTTAATTTTCATATGAATCATAGACATTTAAAACTTTTGAGTATAAGTTGTTAAATAATTATTCAAAAAATTTAAAACCAACTTAGGTTCTCTCTTCCAATTAAAAAAATAAAGAAATGAAAGAGGAAGAAGGAAGATGGCGGAGGAGTGAGGGGACGCTGCGCTTTCAGGCTCCCGAGACCCGTCTGCAGTTTGGGCTAATTGCAGACAGAACATCTCAGTGAGCAGCTGGACACTGGCAGGAGTCGAGTCATGGCACTGCTGGATTAGAGAAAATCCATCTGGGAACAACCTGTTTAGTGAGGATAGCGGAGGAAAAGGGGACGAAATGGGATTCCTGACTGGGGCGGCTGCGTGAGCTGCAGCTTGAAGTACACAAAGGCTTTTTGGCGACCACAGGCTGCCCCAGAGAGGAGTCAGGAGGAGAGCGGATCTCTGCCCGCTGACAGAGACGGGACTCAACCAAGTGGCATTGGTGCTGAAGGACAGGAGACAGCGTGCTCCCAGGCAAGTGAGAACATAACTCTCCTTTATATTTTTCTATAGTGGACGGTGGAGAGGGGAGGAAAGTTTGGGGGTGGTAGGCCATTCTTGAGGAGCGCAGGCGTAGCGGTGCACTAATCCACTCCCCAACCCTACCCTTGGGTCCCGGGGGCGTGCATAGGGAAGTGCTCTCATTCACTGGCCCAGGTGTGTGGGGCAGTGAGTCCAGTCGTCCCTTGGACACTCCCCAACGAACATAAGATCAGTGCCCCAACGGGCACAGGGAGAGCCCACTGAGCAGGCAGAGAACTGTGCACAGACACCCCTAGCCAGCTCCCGTGGGCGCTGGGCCCCAGGCCAGAAAGCAGACCACTAGTGCAGGCTCTGTTTGTGCCCACCCAGACGGGTGAGGGAAGGCGGGCGGCTGCAGTGCTGGAACAGTGGGTGGCAGCGACTCACAGACACTCACTTCCACTGAGCACAAGTGTCCGCGGCCCCGCCCTAAGAGGCGAGAGACCAACTCCCAGAGCTCGGCTCAGCGGGACTAAGGGCACGGGTGCACGAGCTCGAAAACACCTCAGCCCGGGGACAATAGGCGCCAATCGCAGGGCAAGCTCTCCTGCCGCCCGCGCATGCAGGGACGCGCACACAGGGACAACTCGGAGCGAACGCGAAAACACCTCAGCCCTGCAACAATAGGCACCAATCCAGCGGCAAGCTTTCAGCCGCCGCCCGTGCAGGGGCGCGCGCGCAAGGACACCTCAGCTGGCTCCAGCGGGCAGCAAGGGAGCGCGCCGTGCCAGCAACCGTGGGCACACACCAGTGACACAAGAAACAAGAACCTCTGAACAGCCACACTAGACCAGCTGTGGACGCAGAAAAAGAAGACAATACACCAAGGCTAAACTGAGTAAAAACATCCCTTTTTGTATTTCACTTTTTTCTCTCTTTCTTCTTTCTTTTCTCTCTTTCTTTCTTTCTTCTTTATTCTTGTTGTTGTTGTTTTTTCTCCCCTTCCAAAAGAAAAACAAACTTTATCTCTAACGTGTTGCATATAACCTCTCCTTCTCAACCTTTCTCTTCGGTCACTGTTTGTTTGTTTGTGTGTCTAGTTTAGCCCCCCTAACACTCTAAATAATAGAATATAATTACTATATAAACCCAATACAATACAATCCCACATTCTTACTATATTATGCATTTTTCCATCCTTTTCTTCTATTTTTATTAACATACAATGTAAATATTACCTACTGACTTGCATAGTCTCAACTATTATTAATCTATCACCCCCTGTATCAAAAATTATATTTTTCCTCCCCCAAAACAACTCTTATCTATTCTTCTTATAGTATAAAAGCTCTAATCTCTTTACATTTATATTAATACGGGCTCGTTGGCTAACGATAGTGGGATAGAGGGTGGGGGATATTTTTTGAGGGTGTGGGTCTCCTGCCTGGGCTGTGTGTTTATGTTTTTAACAGCATCTCCACAAAAGAACTCAAGACAAAGTGTATAGAGTGACTCTCAACCAACTAGCCAGAAGGAAGATCCTACCAAAGAATATCTGAAATATAAGCAGACCGCATAAACAAACGACATAAAGGGTAACTCAAGAACATCAGGCTCAGGATATCAAAGAGACTGCACCACTGAAACCCCCAGATCTCCCATAAAGAATCTCATACCACAAAAAAGGGAAGTCAAAGCAGACCACCCCCCCCCCGAAAAAAACAAACAAACAAATAAATAAATAAATAAAAACAAACAAAAATAATCCAACATGGTAAGATGCAAAAATAACCTCTCAATGAAAAGAAAAGAGGAATCCTCAGAAAGAGAGATAGATGAAATAGACAAAGCCCAAATGTCAGACATGGAATTCAAAACAATGGTGGTAAAGAAGCTCAATATACTCGACATCCTTAAAATCAACTATGACAACCTCCAAGGAAGTTACCAGCAGCTCCAAGAAAATTACAGGGAACTTGCAGAGAACTACACCAGCATAAAAAAAGACATAGAAACTGTTAACAAGAACCAGGAAGAATTGAAGAATTCAATCTCTGAACTGAAAAACACAGTAGAATCAGTCAAAAGCAGACTAAACGAAGCAGAGGATTGGATTAGTGAGTTAGAAGATAATGTAGAGAAAAACTCCCAGACAATACAGCAAAATGAAAAAAGATTGAAAAAATATGAACAAGATGTAAGGGAATTACAGGATAGCATGATAAGAAATAATATCAGGATCATCGGAATTAGAGAGGGAGAAGAAAAGGACCATGGAATTGAAAAACTGATAGGAGAAATAGTGACAGAAAATTTTCCGAACCTGATGAGAGAAAAAGTTATACAAGTTCAGGAAGCACAGAGAGTTCCAATGAAGAGGAACCCCCCAAAACCCACTCCAAGGCATATCATAATTAAAATGGCAACATTTCAAGACAAAGAGAGAATCCTCAAAGCAGCAAGAGAAAAACAGCAAATAACATACAAGGGAGCTCCGATAAGGCTATCAACTAATTTCTCAACAGAAACATTACAAGCCAGAAGGGAATGGTCAAAAATATTTCAAGCAATGAAAAACAAAGGCCTACAACCAAGAATACTCTACCCAGCAAGGCTCTCATTCAAAATAGAAGGTGAAATAAGGAGTTTCTCAGACAAAGGAAGACTGAAAGAATACATCTCCACCAAACCAGCATTGCAAGAGATGCTAAAGGGTGTGTTCTAAGAAAAAAGAAGAAAAGAACAAGAGAGGAGAGGAACAGAGGTACAAAGGGCAATGAATAAATACACGTCAGTAATAACCTTAAATGTAAATGGATTAAATGCTCCAATTAAAAGACATAGGGTAACGGAATGGATAAGAAAACAGGACCCACATATTTGCTGTCTACAAGAAACACACCTGAAAACAAAAGATTTACACAGACTGAAAGTAAAGGGATATAAAAAAATATTCCAATCAAACGTACTTGAAAAAAAAGCTGGGGTAGCAGTCCTCATATCAGACAAAACGGATTTCAAAGCAAGGGCAATAAAAAGAGACAAAGAAGGACATTTCATAATACTTAAAGGAACAATCCATCAAGAAGATATGACTTTGATAAACATATATGCACCCAACATAGGAGCACCCAAATACATAAAGCAAATACTAGAAGACCACAAAAAGGATATCAACAACAACACACTCATAGTAGGGGACTTCAACACTCCATTATCAACAATAGACAGATCATCAAAGCAAAGAAACACCAAGGATATACAGGCATTGAACAACACACTAAACCACATGGATCTAACTGATATATATAAAACTTTCCACCCCAAAGAAGCAAAATATACATTCTTTTCAAAGGCACATGGGACATTTTCAAAGACAGACTACACGATAGGACACAAAACAAGCCTCAACAAATTCAAGAAAATTGAAATCATATCAAGCATCTTTTCAGTTCACAATGCCTTGAAACTAGAAATCAACCTCAGAGAAAAATATCAAAGACACCCAAACTCATGGAGATTGAATAACATGCTATTAAATAATGAATGGATTAACAATGACATCAAAAAAGAAATCAAGAAATTTCTAGAAACTAATGATAATGAGCACACAACAGCCCAAAACCTGAGGGACACAGCAAAAGCAGTCCTGAGAGGGAAGTTCATAGCAATACAGGCATATCTAAAAAGGATAGAAGAATCTCAAATAAAAAACCTAACCATAAAGCTACAAGAACTAGAACAACAACAACAAACAAAGCCTAGGGCAAGAAGAAGGAATGAAATCATCAAGATCAGAGTAGAACTAAATGACATAGAGACTAAACAAACAATCCAAAGGATCAACAAAACTAGGAGCTGGTTCTTCGAAAAAATAAACAAAATCGACAAGCCTCTAGCCAGTCTAATCAAGAAAAAAAGAGAGAAGACCCAAATAAACAAAATCAGAAATGAAAGAGGAGAAATCACGACTGATACCACAGAAATACAAATGATAGTTAGAAATTACTACAGACAACTGTATGGCAAGAAGTTTGACAATCTAGAACAAATGGACAAATTTCTAGAAACATACAACCTTCCAAAACTGAAGCAAGAAGAAGTGGAAAGTCTCAACAGACCAATAACAAAGAAGGAAATTGAAACAGTAATCCAAAATCTCCCGGCACACAAAAGCCCTGGGCCGGATGGCTTCACAGGTGAATTCTACAGAACATTCAGGGAAGAACTAACTCCTATCCTCCTCAAACAGTTCCAAAAAATCCAAGAAGAGGGGAAAATCCCAAACTCTTTCTATGAAGCCAGTATTATCCTAATCCCCAAACCAGGTCAAGACACAACAAAGAAAGAAAACTACAGGCCAATATCACTGATGAACATCGATGCTAAAATCCTCAATAAAATATTGGCAAACAGGATCCAGCAATACATCAAAAAGATCATACATCACGATCAAGTGGGCTTCATTCCAGGGAATGCAAGGATGGTTTAATATTCGCAAATCAATAAATATAATACATCACCTAAACAAAATGAAAGACAAAAATCACATGATCATATCAATAGATGCAGAAAAAGCATTTGATAAAGTACAACATCCACTTATGATGAAAACACTCAGCAAAATGGGAATAGAGGGAGCATACCTGAACATCATTAAGGCTATATATGAGAAGCCTGAGGCCAACATCATACTCAATGGACAAAAACTGAAAGCATTCCCCCTGAAATCAGGAACTAGACAAGGTTGTCCACTCTCTCCACTCCTATTCAACATAGTGTTGGAAGTCCTAGTCACAGCAATCAGACAAGAAAAAGAAATAAAAGGCATCCAAATTAGGAAAGAGGAAGTAAAACTTTCATTATATGCAGATGACATGATAGTATACCTAGAAAATCCTATAAACTCCACTAAAAGACTACTAGATATAATAAGTGAATTTGGCAAAATAGCAGGGTACAAAATAAATATACAGAAATCTAAGGCTTTTCTGTATACCAACAATAAAATATCAGAGACAGAGACAAAAAAGAAAATACCATTTACTATAGCAACAAGAAAAATAAAGTACCTAGGAGTAAACTTAACCAAAGAGATAAAAGACCTGTACTCTGAAAATTACATAACATTGAAGAAAGAAATTAAGGAAGATACAAATAAATGGAGGCAAATACCATGTTCTTGGATGGGAAGAATCAACATCATCAAAATGGCCATACTACCCAAAGCAATTTACAGATTCAATGCAATCCCTATTAAAATACCAATGACATATTTCACAGACCTAGAACAAATACTCCATAAATTCACATGGAACCAAAAAAGACCCCGAATAGCAAAAACAATCTTGAGACAGAAGAACACAGCAGGAGGAATCACAACACCAGATATCAAACAATACTACAAAGCCACTATAATCAAAACAGTCTGGTACTGGCATAAGAACAGACATATAGATCAGTGGAACAGAATAGAGAGTCCAGAAATAAACCCCGGCCTCTATGGTCAACTAATATTTGATAAAGGAGGAAGGAACATAAAATGGAGTGAGAAGAGCCTCTTTAACAAATGGTGCTGGGAGAACTGGATAGAGACCTGCAAAAAAATGAAACTAGACCACCAACTTACACCACACACGAGAATAAACTCAAGATGGATCAAAGACGTAAATGTAAGCCGTGACACCATAAAAGTCCTAGAGGAAAACATAGGCAAGAAAATATCAGATATCTCATGTAACCATTTCTTCATGGATACATCTCCTAAAGCAAGAGAAATAAAGGAAAAAATAAATAAATGGGATTACATCAAACTAAAGAGTTTCTGCTCAGCAAAAGAAAACATCAGAAAGATGAAAAGGAAACCAACCCTATGGGAAAACATATTTTCCAATGACATCACAGACAGGGAACTGATTTCCAAAATATATAAAGAGCTTATACGACTCAACATCAAGGAAACAAACAACCCAATTAAAAAATGGGCAAAGGACCTGAACAAACACTTCTCCGAAGAGGACATACAGAAGGTCCATAGACACATGGAAAAATGCTCAACATCATAAGTCATCAGGGAGATGCAAATAAAAACCACAATGAGATACCATTTTACACCAGTCAGAATGACCATCATCAACAAATCAACAAACAACAAGTGCTCGCAAGGATGTGGAGAAACGGGAACCCTACTGCACTGTTGGTGGGAATGCAGACTGGTGCAGCCACTATGGAAAACGGTATGGAATTACCTCAAAAGATTAAAAATGGAACTGCCCTTTGAACCAGCGACTCCACTACTAGGATTATACCCGAAGAATCTTGAAACACCAATTCAAAAGAACTTATGCACCCCTATGTTCATTGCAGCACTGTTTACAATAGCCAAGTGCTGGAAACAACCTAAGTGCCCATCTGTAGATGAGTGGATCAAAAAACTGTGGTACATTTACACAATGGAATACTATGTAGCAGAAAGAAAGAAGGAACTCCTGCCATTTGCAACAACATGGATGGAACTAGAGAGAATTATGCTTAGTGAAATAAGCCAGTCAAAGAAAGAAAAATACCATATGATATCACCTAATACAGGAAACTAAAGAACAACACAAACAAAGGAACTAAATAGAACAAAGAGCAGAATAGCAGTCAATAGGGGGGAGGGGAGAGGGAGAGAAGGGGGATAAGTAAGGGAAGGGTTTAGTCAAAGAACCTGTATAAATGACTCATGGACATGGACAACGGGGAGGGATATGATTGCAGGAGAGCGGGTGGGTTGGGCGGGGGAGAGAAGTTGGGGAAAAGGGGACAACTGTAATTGAAAAACCAAAAAAAAAAAAAAAAAAAAAAGAAAGAGAAACAAAGAAGAAAATTTAAAAATTTTATTATTTTCTTATTCAATAATTATGATTCTATGTGCAATTTTGATTAATAATAAAAATGACCTTAATTTTCTATATAACTTTCACACAGAAAAATAATATAGAAACTATATCGTATTTTTTACTTCAGAGAAACTGATCCACTAACAAATAACCTTTCTCATTTCCTACTGAACTACTAGTGTCACCCTTAGAGATTTATAGGAACTTTCTGAAGCTCAAGGTCTTTAAATCACTAGCATTGATGCCCTTGGTAGACTCTTAACAAATAAAAAAAATTTATCACACATACATTAGAGTATATATTTACTCATAAATTATTTAAAAATAGCTTCTAGTCAAGCATTTTGCCACATCTTAAATGTAAGCAATGTGCTCACAGTATATAGCAGCTTCAGAGGTTGTCTGAAGCTTCAGGGAAAGAGGGTATTTAGAAATCAAATGCAGTTATCAAAAAACATGCTACAAACCCTTTTGAAAACTTAAAACATTGAGATGATTCAGGACAATATGGGGTGTTAGTCAAATTAGTTTATTTTGGTTATTTCATCTCTCTGATCCATTCTATAAGCCAGTATATGTATGTATGGCTGCCTATGATGTGATAAGAACCATGCTAATCACTTATATACTGTGGAAGTGTGACGGCACTGGACTGCTAGCCCTGAAGTTGTACTAGCATAATAATCTAATGATCCCTAATAAATAAAATAAAATGCTTCTTAGGCTTCAGATTAGCTGTGATAAAGCATATAAAACAAAGAGATGACCCAGCTATCCAATACCAAGTCATCCTCTTGTTTTATTTTCAAGGAACAGAAAAATGCATTGTATATTAATGGCCTTTAGAGTTCTTAAGGACCATAGTAGTGTCATACAATTAAGCATAAATACTTAAAAGAACATTAAAATACATTTTAGTTTAGGCATGATGGCTCTGGGCTTCCAAGGTTTTGTGACAGTGTGTAATCCCTGTGATTTGAGAGAAATTCATGTTTTGAAAATTAACTTCAGATGAAAATTATTACATGTGGTTTTTTGGACTCCTTGTGTTAGCATTTTAGAGGTAAGAATTGGGTCTCATGTTCATTTGGAAATGAAATAAAAGAAATGAGGAAAAATTATTAAATAAGATTAAACCTCCTGAATTGTGAACTCTTAATATTTTCCTTTTGCTTTTTGTTTGAGTTTTGAGTTTATTTTTTCTTTGCAGTTCTTGATTTTGGAAAATATGCGTATTATTTGCCATCCTTTGAAATTTCAAAAGGCCAATCACACATTATAATTTGTCAGATGAAGTAACATGGGGATATTTGACAAAAATCAGCGGTGCTGATGACCTTTGATGAAGCCTGGAACTATGAGATAATATAGAAAAAAATATCTCTGGGAATAAACTCAGTAGACTGCAGTTCAGAAATAGAGCTCAACATTTAAGCAGATATACATTTTTTTAAAGGATGTCAACAGCATTGAGAGGTATTGTTTACAAAAATAGATTGTGTTCCGGGTGAAATGATAAATTAAAGATCTTAGAAATTCATCATCACACATTTTCTCTGGAATCAACAAACAGAAGTAGTCTATTTTCTTTCATTAAAATTGATTTTATTTTAATTTTGACAGTCATTGGAAGTTATCTGTCATCTATACTTTTGATGGTGAAGCAAGAAAAGGGTTCTCTGAATAGGATTTTTCTATGATTTGGGTAGTTGTCACTACTAGAAGGTTTTGTGTAAATAATAGATGCCAAACTTGGTTTGACTCCTCATTTCCAGTCCTTTTCACTTCTTTTATATCAAATGGCTAATAACTAGCTTCATCTTTTGTTACCAAAAAATAGTGGCTTTTTTGTTTGCCCACAGAACTGTATTACTCAGTACTGAGCAATGAGTTATCACAAGATGATAATCCACTCCTCTGGAAGCAGGTCTGTGGATCCACAGGCACTTACACGAATAACAGACTGCAGGCTTTTGAGCAGACACTTTTATACCTCTTTTGAAAGCTGTTTATTCAATCTAGAGAGAAACTGGCTAACTGAAAGAGAAAGCTACACCAAAGAGGTCTATTTTCCTGACCGTGGAAACATTTTTTTTCTGCCTAAGAGGGAATGGTCCATGAGAAACTTGAACAACTTTAATGTATTTTAGATAATTCATCCATACATATATGTTTCATTTCTAAGGCTTCTTTAGTGTTAAGAAAAGGATTTAAAGAGCAACAGTCTAGGATGTTTTAAAAACAGAACTCATTAACTGTTCTAGTTCAATGTCCCCTTAGGAAAATCATTTATTACAAAAATCGTATTTACTGGAGAATTACTTTTCATGTTTTCTCTTTCACTTGACATGTCTATAATATACTAATATTAGTTAGGAAAGCTGAAGCACTGTGACTATGGAATAAGGGATTTAGAGCTTTCACGGGGGGTTGGTGTGGGTCCAGATGGTAGTTGGAGTGGAGGAAGAAGCCAGGTGTCAACAGACACCCAGGTGGATGGTGAAGGGGAAGGTCATGGAATGCTGGGCAGCTGTGCCTGTGTGTAGCAGCAGCCTCTCTGCGTTTGCTGCCAAGCATTTGGTGGCAGGCTTTTGGCTTCCATTGGTTTACAGGGTCAACTTGGACTGACTCACCAGAATGGAGAAGAGTGAGGATAATCTGGAACCCGCTGACACCTGCAACTTCTGTCACCAATTCTAATCAGGATGATTTTCATTCAGAGAGCAGTGGCTGCTGCTTCACTTCTGCTTCCAAATCCCATGTGAATTCCTCCTTTGCTAGCTTAATTCAGAACCACACAGGGAGGGGCATTCTAGAAAATGAAGTTTGTGCTTATTCAACTTGACCCATTGCAAACCCCCATGGTATTTAACAGAGAGAACAGAGATATCCTATAGAAAAATTATATTTCTACTCTCTATTATCATCCCCTACAATTTAAAAAAAAATGTCTTGAAAAGGTTTATTTTAGAAACGATGGTAACATTTTAGGATATTTTCAACAGCCTCAGTGAAAACCTCTATTTTTCAACTTTTATAAAGTATTTTTATCATTGGCAGATGGTACACAAAGTATCAAAAACTATAGTGGAGTAATATTTCAAGGTCAAATTTTCAGGTGGGTGATTCTGAACATTTTGTATTGTATACTCTAAGATATCTCTTTCTACCATGGCTTACTATACAAAGGAACACGATTTCTCATAGGTATGCATGTTTCTTTCATTCTGCCATTGTAGAGCGTCACCAGTTTTTTGAAAGATGGGTAAAGGCAATCTTTGAACTCTAAACTTTTTCTGAGTTCTAACTCATTGAATAAGGAAGAAAGAAGCACTGGTTGACTATATTTCTTATCTATATTAAACAAGAAAATAAATACTTTTCAATGCATATATGCAAGTCAGTAAATATAAATGTCCCATATTAAGGAAAATCAGTTTTTACAAAAGCATTACCCTACTTCCAAACCTTTCTAAAGACTAGAACTTACTGTTTTTGTCTTTATTTCACATGAACGCCAGCCATCCATGGGTTAGACCAGAGGTTGCCAAACTGACTCTGTTCACAGCACCCTGGAATTGCGGTAGTTTTTAAAAGTACTCCTAGGTCAAAAAATAATCTAATAGTCTTACTTAATTTAGTTTATGTCTAAACTAATTCCTTTACTAAGTTCATTAAGATGCAGGCAGCTTAACTGTAATAGTTCATGTGGTGTTTGGTAAATGACACCATGTTTCCTTCAAAATGAAAAATATCCTGCAGTGTCTATGTGAGTTCATTGCAGCACAAAAGGTGTCTCAGCACAAAGTTTGGGTCTGAGAACAAAGCCTCAGTCAGTTGTCTCTCTTGTCTCATTTCTCTGCGTGGACTCTTTCCAGATAATTTTTCTGTGTGGTAGATTTTTTTTTTAAGTTTATCAATGTAAGTATTGAGCACTATTTCTGAATTCCAGTCTACTGAGTTTATTCTTAAATATAAATATCTATGTTTTCTTAATTACTATACTGCTGTACCTAGTACGATATGATTATTTTCGCTACCCTCAACTGGAGGAGAGTGGTCATACAAGGTACATAGGTATGGTGATTAAATAATGAAATTTTTCTGGCTCAGCCCTTCTAAGAACATTTTCACCCTAGGGACAAAATTATTGTGTAACTAAGCTTTCTGTAATGTTCTGGGGCTTGAACAGCTTTTCCTGGGTCCTTACTACCGATAACAGAGAAAATGCATTCTTTGTTTTTTTTTTCTTTTTCACAAAGCAATGGTACAGATCTCTATTATTAAACTCAGTAGTACCAAGCTGTAGTGATGTGCTGACTCATAATGGCATTGAAGCAGTTGAAGTCTGGTTCCTCAGCTAGAGCCATGGTAATTATCTAGCTTCTCCTCACCTACTCAAAAGTGATAATAGCCTCTCAGGCAGTGAGGAAAGAATCCCAAGTGCAGCCCAGCCTCCTTGGCAAAGTCTTGAATCCTGAGACAACAGAGCCCTGACTTAGCCAACCAGAGCTGTACACAGAAGTTGGGACTGACACATGATTCATGGACCCCTGGTGGTGCCTAGGGACAAATTAGGAAATACCTGTGAAAGTAATAAACTTCTTTAAGGAAATGAAAGCTCAAAATCACTGAGATTTGGGTATAAATTTACTCATGGGATGGTGAAGATTAAGACACTCAGGTTCATATCCAGTTCTTTTACTCTTGTTGCAGAAGTCACTGACTACATCTTGCTTCTCAACAGGGGCTGTCCCTTACCCTTGCTGCCCTGGTGGAGAAGGGGTTCTTTCCCACTGGTAATTATGAATTTAGAAGCAAGGATATTTTGCCAGGGTGGGAAGACAGACATACTTGTTTGAAGATACCTTTCGTCAAGTTCAGAAGAACTATCCTTTCAGGCTATGCATGATTCATTATGCAAGTTTTATACCCAAACAGAAGCTGGGGAATCCTTAGTCTCTCTTTATTCGTGCTAATTCCAGTACTCTCAGATCAAATGTGTAGCCCCAAAGTCTTCATTACTACTTCCAGGAGACTTTGGAGGGCTTCACGCAAAAAGGAATCTTGGGTGCCCAAGTTGATATTTGAGAATCATCCTTAATTTAACTGCAACCTCTTCCTTCCCACATTAAAAACTATAAATCCAAATGACCCATAAGTCCCACTTTTCCTTGAAATCTTTGGCTATGAAAAATTCTCAACTCTAGTCACTCTAATCACTTAATGAACCCTCTTATATTTTTGCTGTTCCACCTCTGAATTACTTATGAAGAAGCCATCTTAAAGTGCCTATTGAGGCTTTTCCTTTTTTTTTTTTTTTTAATTGGAAACAGATGCAGGCTCAAATTTGTATGCCAAATCAGAAAAGCAGCATCTACACTGCTTAGGATTCAATTTAAAATTCTGGTTAATTAATTTTAGCCTAAATAACTCTGACAATGTGGAAAATTCATTCAGGAGGTAATAGGAAGACATACATATGCTACTCCTTAGGAAGGTTCCTCAAATTTTTTTCTCTTAAGTATTTTAATTCTCAGGGTAAGCTTTTTACATCTTTACACCAGGACAGATTAGGGTAAAAATACTTATTTGAAACAGACATTTGATAATGTTTATAAAAATATGTGTCATTCCCACTGGAGTTAACTTTTTCATAGTTTTGTATAAAATTAGAAAAAATATGATTTGAAAGTAAAGGTGCTCCAGAAAGCTAGAAAGCCATGCCTGTATTTATGAACTGTTTTCAGAAAAGTTGTTTTTAAATAAAATGTTTTTTTTTTTTACTTTTAGTTTTTGGGGGGGTGGGTGTAAAATTCAACATATAGAATATAGTCAATAATATCCTAATAACTATGTATGGTGTCAGATGGGTATGAGATTTATCAGGATGATCACTTAGTAAGATATGTAATATCTGATCACTGGGCAGTACACTTGAAACTAATATAATATATATCAACTGTAATAAACAAAAATAAAAAATAAAAAAAAAGTGTAACCATATTTTAAAGAAATTTAATGTTATTTAAAATAATTTCATAATATTTGTTTCTTAGAGGAAATTCTGCAACAGGTCCTTCTTAAACATGAAGCATTCTTGGGTACAGTCATCAGATACTCCCAAATATATGTACTTTGTAGTTGTATTTTTGTATAATAGATTTTTTGAAAGCTGGAAACTCTTGGATCTGAAAGTTTCCTTGTGCCAAATCATCCTTCATTCTATGAGAAGTGGGACAAATCCAGGGGGTGCACTCTGTTATTCTGAGGTGTTACTGTGTGTGTGTGTGTGTGTGTGTGTGTGTGTGTGTGTGTGTGTGTGTGTGTGGATGGATGGAGACTACGTGAGGATGGGCAGGAGAAAGAAAAACAGTCAAAAGGTTAGAGCCAGTCTCTCTATAATTGCACAAACATCATTTCACTGACCATCAACATCTCTTGGGCTTCCTCTTTTTGGACTCCAGGCTTCAGAGTGTACTGTGCTAACTAGAATATTTCTCAGTGTGACCTGAATTTTAGTCAGGTCCTATAGATTTAATGTTCATACATATGCTGCATTCTCATATTTCATTTTTCTCATTCTTCCTCTCTATCTCTTTCTTTTTCTATGTGTCTCTCTCCTTATCTCATGTGTGTCTTTCTATCTCTGTCACACACACACACACATAAACACACTTCCCCCACAATGCCTTTGTTATATACACAGAGTCCCCCTGCTCTTGGCCTGAACCATGCAAGCAGTAGAGACTGCTCTTCATCTTTCACATAGGAAGAAGGGAGGTGAAATATAAGCTTATAATAATTGTGGATGCTGTTTCCATGGATTCATTGTGTTTTCTATCTTGGTGAGAAAAAGGAAGGATGGCAGGCAAATCTTAGAAAGTTGAAGAAGGCTTTTTATAAAATTACACTCTATGAGAAGAAAAAAAGCTATCAGTATGTTTACTATGAGAACTGAATCACAGATAATTGCCCACAGGGAAGCTAGAAATAAAACTGAGAGTTGGGGTGGGGGCTGGAAAGCACCACAGGTCAGAGGCTTGATAAAAAAACAACAACAAGGGGCCTGTAGTGAGAAAGCAACAAAGGATAATTTAAGGTAAATATGTGGATTTTTAAAGAAAAAACTCAGACCTTTCTATCAATTACAAATATTTATATTAAAGAAAAAAATCTTAAGATTGGTGGTCTATACACATTATCTCCCATATAACCTGGTGGTGAAGAGAGGCTCTGGAAACATCAAAATACTTCATTTATCAAACAGTTACTAGAATTTATTTTTAAATAATTAAATCATGATAATACTATTCAGTTTATTTTTAATAAAAAGAGTCTTCAAAAGTACTCTAAAGTGATTTCCTAAGTGTGTGATAGTTTTTTCTTTTCAATTAAAATCAGGAGTATTGGAAAGTAAAAATTATGCTAATGATATTAGTACACATCCACACACATTCTGATTACTAAATTATCCTCTTAGTTTCCACTGAATAAGTATTACAACTTTTATTTTTTACCATAGATAGATATTGGTTTTAAATAGAAAAATTGAGATGGTAAAGCTGAATAGGTGCTAATGGGCTTTTAAAACCTATAGTTCATGAGTACGCAGAATAGGTAAATTTGACCTCTGTGGAGAAGGATTTGCAGTCTGATAACATTATAATCAATGATATTCTATGAGCTATATTATTTAAATATAATGATTACATAAGGTGGTTTATAGCAATGCAATAGTCTCAGTGACCAATTCATGTTTTAGTCTATATTTGTCTTTTGCTGTACCTACCCTTTTCCTAGATAGTCATCACTTTGGTCAGACACACATAGTCACTCCCAGGATTGGCCCTTGACTTGCAATGACAGAGGATGGCTGGGCAGCTGGGATTTAGGACCAGCAAGTGAAGGGTTAGGAGAAATGGTGAGTAAAAAACAAAGCTGATAAGCAGTAGTGACAACAGATGACAGTGACAAACACTTAGCTATGCCTTGTATTCGGTACAGAAAGTATCTGGAAGAATTCATTGACCTATCTCCCTACTTTAACCTCCTTAATGGAATTCCAACTTGCCTATGGTGTAGCTTTCTCCTTAAGTTAATGCTCTTGGAATATCCAAGTCTGAATTTCCTTCTCCTCCTATCTGCCTACTACCAGATTATAATCTTCATTACCTGCTCCTATCTGCCCTAAACTCACCTCTGAAACCACAGTTTGAGTCTATTACCAAATATTCATAACCACAAATCTTACTTTCCACCCAAGAACCTCTGGTTTGGATCTTGAAGTGTCTCTCTTGTGCACATTTTTCTAATTTTCCTGTGCTGGCAGAGAAACCTGTACTTATAAAAATATTATGATCAGACTAAGAGGTGAATCAGCCAGTACTCAAGAAGACAATGAGATGAATATCTGGGAGACAGAAAAGGGGCATGTCAAGGTAAGTAGATGGAGAACTCCCTGAAGAAGTCAGGAGTCAGAAAATCTACAGGTTCTGAAGGTTAGGGGCATGACAGGAGAGCATAACCATTCTCCAGCAAACTCATATTAAACATTTACCATGTTCCAGGCACCTTGATTATGAAGTCTGATCAGTTCATGGATGTTTATACACTTTTCACAAGGTCAGAAATTAATTCAAGGCATTAACAACCCAAAGCCTAAATATGTGGACAGGTAGAATGAGCATGCCTGGCTGAAGGAGAGATGCTGCGATTAATCTAGGACTGAAATTGACCACTTCTGACCCCAAAGCATGACTGGCTGCCTTGACACAATATGAGTGAACCCAGCACTCCCTGTACTTTTAAAAAGTACCTTCCAAGTAATTCTGATTTGCCACTGAATTTAGGAGTACTGAATAGGCCCCAAATATTGATTCATACAAAGGTATTTGTTAAACAATTGCTATAAATTTACATGAAAAAATAAATTAGAAAGCAACTCCTGCTCTCATGTAGCTTATATGCTAATAATATACAAATGTCTGTAACCCAAGCTGAAATTTAAACAACATAAACTCGATACAGATAAAATTAAGAAGAACTTGAAGAAATTTCAAGAAAAGCTTTGTGTGGTAAAACAGTATTTGAGCTGCAGTTTGAAGTACAGTTCACACTAAAATCCTTTTTAATACCAAAGCAATCTATGTTTCCTTTTGAAAGGTTATAAAACACAGGTAAGCTATACACATACACACAAAATCATTCTCTAGGATTTCTGGCCAAGATGGAAGCATAGACAGACAAGCTGCATCTCCCCCCACAACTAAGAAGGAATATAACTACAGTACCTCAAAACTAGAAACAACCAGAAGTTCCAGAAAATCAAACTGCATGGAAGTCCAGCAAACAAAGATATAAAGAAGAAATACTCATCCAGACAGGTAGTAGGGGTGGAGCTGGGGTGGAGAGGATTCGGTGTGGTGGTGGCAGCAGCAGCAGCAGCAGCAGGCCGGTGGAAAGTGCAGTCACACATTTTAAAAAGTCAGGAGGGACACCTGGGGAGCATTTCCAGCTCCTCACCAGACCTAGCAGCTCACAGTCCCAGCACCAGGGAAAATCAAGTCTCATTGCTTCTGACTGTGCAGACCAGTGGGGGTTGGGGTGGAGGCAGAAACTGCCAGTCTCAGCAGAGTCTGCTTGTTTAAAGGGCCCCCGAGGTCCTAGAATGTCCACAGACCCACCCACTCTGGGAACAATGGCCAGGGCAACAGCTAGAGAGGCATCAGTCCGGTGCGGAAGTGGGAGAGGTGCCTAGAAAAGGGGTGAGTGCTCGGCAGGCAGCATTATTCCCCCTTAGACCCCTCCCCCACATGCAACACCACAACATGGTAAAACAGGTCACCCTGTACTGATGAATCCCTAAGGCTCCGCTCCTTACAGTGTAACAAGAGTGACAGCTCTACCTGGGATACAGAGGCAAACATAGGAGCCTGTCAGAATAAGGAGACAGAGAAGTATGGCCCAAAATGGGGAACAGATCAAGGTTCCAGTGGGAGAACTAAGCGACGAGGAGATAACCAACCTAATAGATGAGGAGATAGACAACCTAACAGATGCAGAATTCAAAACACTGGTGATAAAGATGTTCACAGGCTTGACAGATATGCTTGAGTATGGCAAATACATAAGAGAAGAGGTGAAAGCCATGCTAAGTGAAACGAAGGAAAATCCACACAAAACCAATGGTGAAGGGAAGAAAACTGGGGTTCAAATCAATTATTTGGAAAATAAGAAAGAAAAAAAAACAGTTAACCAGTGCGTAATGAGCAAGCAAGAATTGAAAATAATGAGAAAAACTTCCCAAATTTTGCAAAGGAGATGGACGTACAGGTCTGGGAAGCATGGAGGATCCCAGGCGAGCTGGACTCAAAGAGGACCACATCAGGATGCATCATGATTGAGATGCCAACGGTGAAAGATAACGACAGAGTCCTGGGGGTAGCACGAAAGAGGTGGAGTGTTGCCTACAGGAGGGTGCCTATAGGCCTATCAGCTGATTTCTCAGAGGACACTTCGCAGGCAGGAAGGGACTAACAAGCGGTATTCAATATGATGAAAGGCAACCTGCAACCAGGATTACTTGATTCAGCAAGGCTATCATTTGGAATGAAAGGGCAGATGAAGTGCTTCCCAGACAAGGTAAAACTAAAGGAGCTCATCATCCCCAAGCCATTATTATATGAAATGCCAAAGGGACTTAAGTAAAAGAATATCAAAACTATGAAAACTAAAATGACAACAAACTCACAACTATCAACTGAATCTAAAACATAAAAACAGAATCCAACTAAGCAAACCAGAATAGGAACAGAATCATAGGTATGGGGATCATTTGGAGGGTTATCAGCTGAACGGTGGAGGGGGATAAATGGGGATATGGTGCAGAGATTAAGAAGAATAATCAGTTGGTACAAAATAGAGAGGGGGAAGTTAAGAATAATATAGGAAAGGGTGAAGCCAAAGAACTTATATGCACGACCCATGGACATGACTAAGGGGGGTGGGATTGCTGGAGGGAAGGGGGCTACTGGGTGAAAGGAAGCAAAGGGGAAAAAAATTTAAGCTACTGTAACAACATAATAAAATATACTTTAAAAAATCGCTAATTCATAGATAACCCACATGTATGTGTATGTGTGTGTATATATATATATATGTTTTTCTAGACTTTGAGTATAAATATGAATATTAATATAAATATAGAAATACTTATAAATGAATATATACATTAGCTGTCTATTTTTATAGAAACAGAACCATTCTGTATATTCTGGTTTTGTGATTTAATTTTCTCTACCAAACAACATACTATGAATATCATTCATAGAAATTGGTATTCATCTATAACATCATTTTTTATTACCTAAATACTATATATGTTTTATATAAGTATATTATGATGTATTTATCTTCTTTGATAATGTTGGGAATTTGGGGGGTTGTTTTTTTTTCCTATCATAAACAACTGAAAAGAAAATCCTTGAAACAAATTTCTTTCCTTAATGATGAATTCTGGAAGTGAAATTTCCAAGTCAGTACACATGTATATCTAAGCAATAGCCTAGACATGAGAAAGTGCTGGTCACTGGGGATAGTAATGGGTGATATGTTTTTCCTGAAGAATGGTGTAAAAGGGATATCTGTCTGGGCTGTTATAACAAAATGCCATAAACTGGGTGTCTTATAAACAACAGAACTTTATTTCTCATAATTCTGGAGCCTGGGAAGTCTAAGATCAAGGTTGCAGCAGATTCAGCGCTCTCCTCCTGGCTCATGGCTGGCACCTTCTCACTGCATACTACGTGGTGGAAGGGGCTAAGGAACTCTGTGGAATCTCTTTAATAAGGACCCTAATTCATTCATGGGGGCTCCAACCTCATGACCTAATCATAACCCAAAGTCCCCACCTCCTAATACCATCACAGTGTGGGTTAGGATTTCAACATATGAATGCTGAGGGAATACTAACATTCAGACCATAGTGGGAAAGTAATAAAAGTTTTAAAAATATGGCTGAATTTTCATACTCTTTAATGGTAGTTCAAAGAATGTAGGAATATTAGCATTCAGTGTTTAATAGTTTTTAATTTGACACTATGGATAGACTGCAAGTTTCTTTCCTGAGAATCCCTGAGAGTTGTTGGTGCTGTGGGGTTGGTGCTTTATACTGCTGAATAGTTACATAATTGCTTTCAATAAATAACAAAACTACCTAGTTTCAAGAAATCATCAATGCTTGACTAAATGGCCTCAAATGATGCTTTGAGCATGAGGGTCAGGGTGTTCTATGTCCAGGAGACCACAACAGAAGGTAGCTGTCATTGTGTTGGTCTTTCTGCGTTCACCCCAGCTACTACAAACACACTGGAGAGCCACGTGTTGAGACAGAGATTTTTTTCAATGGAACAAAGGAACACTCTATTATGTTTGTTTGTTTTCCCTCATGTGCCATGAACAAGATCTTCTTATGTGGCAACACCAAAAAGCTTCTTACATGGAAGCAGGGGAAGATGGAAAATCCATGGGGCGAGTCTTTTGGGAAGAAGTTTCATTATCCTTTTTTGAATTTCCTCTTTCACTAGGGAGCCATTATTGTTGTGGTAATCTTTCTGATATTTTTATGACTTTGTTTATTTTAATACATGGTTCATTATTTGTTTTGGAGCAGCACTCAAACATTTTTTTCCAAGTGCCACTTTAACTCAGCCAGTGGGATGTTGCATCATGTCCTCTGGTGTCACTTTTTGAAACTTTGATTTTGGATGAAGGCATAAGCTCTGTGGAAGCTCTTCAGGACCATGACATTGATTGGCCCCCTCTGTGACTGACTAAGCAAATTCAATAATTATTGATTTTTCTCTAGAATAAAGAGATTTATATTCTATCCCCCCCACACTCAATATAGGGAAATATGACTTGTGCCCCTGAACTTGAAAACAACAAACACTATTAAATTTAATTAAATAAAAATTCCATTCAAGCAGAAGCAGGCCACAAGCAGGCATTTCTTTCTTTTGAGTGCTTTCCATCTCCGGCACGAGGGCTTCTGTGCAGTTGGAGTCACATGTTTGATTGACTGGGCTCCCAGGCTGATGTTTACACGGCTGTATTCATCTTGCTCTGATGACTCTGACATGCCACACGGATGTGGTGAGGCTGACAGGGAATGCAAGGGGAACAGACAGATGACAACGTCTCCATTCTTCAGAGCCAATGCAGGATGATCTGTCACCTGATGATAGGCCACAGCCTGTCATTTATTTACTTACAGCTTTAATGTGGGTAAAATGAGCAGGAAGGGGGGCGAGTGACAAGAGGCGAAGAGAAAGTGAGTGGTTACAGGGAAGAAAAACCTGACAGACCCTTTTCGACATCAAAATATCAACAACAGCCTTTTCATACATCTCAATGGGCATGCCAGCCCAGGAGCCAATTATTAGCAGCATTCTGGGCAAGAAATCAGATTTGCAAAACAGGGATTTTAGTCATTTAGTCTGTGGGAGTGGGGTCGACAAACTATACTCCTACTTGATTATATTAAGTGCCTCACATTTCTTGTCCATTTCATTTCTGCAATATTCAGCGATCATTTTGGCAAGCACATTTTCCTTTTAGTTTTTTAATCACATTTCACAAAGTAAATTGTATGTGCTATGGAAATCATCATCCAAGTGTTGTTTTTTCTTTAAAGGTGCCACTGGAAATAATTTATAATCTTGAAGACAAAACCTTTGAAAACAATTGACCTGCTTGTTTTATGTGATGACATTTGGTTATGGGAAAGAAATGCCTAAAAATCTGTAAAAAACAACAATAGACATTCTAACCAAGTTAATTCTGTAAAAATAAAACTGTGACTATTTATATATTAAGGGAATTTTGTAAAACCAAAAATGATCTAAATAAATGAAATATTCCTGAGTTAAACAAACTTAAAGAACAAAATGCATTTAATATTCTATATACAAATACAGATTCAAGCCATTAAAAAAGTTTTAAGAGGAATCTACAATGTGGACATTCTTTTATTTTACCACTCCAGGTCTAATTATGTCACACAGCATTTGGTGACAGGCCCCAGGAACTTCCCACATACTGATGATCTGGCACTAAGAGTATGGTCTGTACAGGGAAAATACGCCCGGTGGTGCACCTTTATGTGGCTAAAGACCACAAAGCATTCACTAATCCTCGCTAAAATGGGATTGATGAGGCCCAGGTGTTAGGTCCAGCATTATGCCAATAATATACAAAAATATCAATGAAATGACATATTTCATAAGAAACATTGCTTCTGGGAAATTATAACTGTAACTGTATGTAGTAGCCAGAATCCAACAACACCAAGATTGAGTGTTCTCAATGAGACTCTGGTTCTTTTGTGGGATTTCGAAATGCCTTTTTTGGCATGTCTAGATTTGTCATGCACTCTCTACATATTAAAATAATTATCTCCCTTTTAGGCTTTCATATATGCAGCACCCAAGCAACTGCTCAGCAGACAGCCTGGGATACAATAGGTTTCACTTTCACTCAGTGAAGGCAAAATCTCTAAGGAACTTAGGCACATAAATGTGATTTTCTAGAATACGGTGAGGAACATTGCATTTTAATAGCGTGTGTCTGCTTTGGGAGAGAAAATAATTCCAGTTGATGCTGAGAAAGTTGTTGGAGCAGATCAGACACACTCTACCCTGTGACTCCATTAGCTAGTCTTTCTTGAATGTCTCTCCTTACTCGAAGATATTTATGTGCATTCCCGCTGCAGGCTGCGAAACTGTGTTCAGAAAAGAGGAGGTTTTTTGCCATGACTCCATATAGGGTCCCCTTAGTGAAGCTAGAAATACAAGTTACCCTTGACCTGCCACTTCTCCTGCAGGTCTGTTGCCAAGGAAAAGAAGATGTTGCCATGAACCCTGATGATTAAAGGATCCTGTGAGATGGAAACTACCAACCAGCATCTTGCTATGCCCATTACTGGATCTGTTAGTGTCTCAATTTCTGGTGTATATAATTTGTCATATTATTTAAATGAGCTGAGTGGTGAAGTAGAGTCATTCAAACTCTGAGAACTGTGACGTTTCATTTTGTATTGGTCAGGAGCCCCACTTTCCTGAAGAATTTCAGGAGAGAAGATAATTTTGTCCCCTTCTGTGCATTTGCCAGTGTTTCTTTTGTGCTTAAAAGGGCCACATTACATGTCCTTGTTTCCTGCAGGGCAACGTGATGAATCCTATAACCTTGCTTGCAACTTGGCTAGATATTGTTTGCCTTGGATTTATGTGGACACAGGTGGTGCCCTAAGGATGCAGGTCTTTATGGGGAACACCTGTTTCCATTTCTCTTGCCTGCATTATTGCAGGGAATGACATATGTGAGGTGGGGCCTTAGGTTATGTTTGCAAGATCAGCAAGGTGAGGAGTGTTAAATATTAGGGTTTTATTATAGCTAAGCTTTATTGTCCTTCTCAACAGCCCCACATGGTTCTTTAGCCTTGTTATATCTCTGGTTAGGTGCTATTTAATACTTATGATTTGGGAGGAATTAGGAAGAAAAAGGAAGAAGGGAAGGATATTCCTGGGTCTGACCCTGCAAGACATTTGGACCTTCAACTCCCCTATATGAAATCAATGTTTTATAACTTACCCACTATTTCAGTCTTTAGGATCACCTACTCCAGTATAGCCTATAATAGTTTTAATAAGATAAGAGTTATATAAAAATTATTTATTGTTTGTTCTTCCATCAGGTAATAACTAGGTCCCCCCATGCAGAGAGTCCTCTGAAGACCTGTTGAAACATGATCCTAATCCTGATCTATTTAACATGTAAAGAGAAATTAAAAAACAAAACACCTCACATCCTCTCTTCTATAAACTGAAATAGCTCTTTCTCATTTCCTGTCTTTCTCATTCTTTTTGTAGCAAAGGTGAAAAGTAGAAGTAATTATCATCTATCGGGACTTTTTTTGCTGAGACCACACACTCTATCCAAACTTTTAATGTATAATTTTTATCACCTAACATTTTTATTCATGACCCAGATAGGATGCTGCTAGTTCCATGCAGCATCAGTCTATTCATGAGAAGCTCTAAGTACAAAGTTATATCAAACATAATCATAGATAAGCAGCTAAGCTGCACAATACATTTGCAACTGAATATTGCTTCCCCATAATACCTGGGAGCAGGGATGATATTTTAGATACCTATCCTATTTAGAAGCTAAGCACTGATCAATGACATTGGAGGCTGGCTATAAACAACTGGTACAACCTGACCAATGCAGGCGAAGATCTGATGGTGAGAGTGGAAGAAAGGTCTTCTCCCTGGTGACATAAAAACATAATTGATGAAGTCATGTTGCCTTCTTTATTAGATTCCTGGGGCTGCCATAACAAATAACCACAAACTAGGTGGCTTAAAACAATAGAAATTTGTTTTCTTACAGTTCTGAAGGTCAGAAGTCCAAGCAAGATGTCAGCAGGGCTATGCTCACTCTGAAGCCTTCAGGAAAGAATTCTTTCTTGACTCTTCTGGCTTCCCATGGCTTCTGGCATTTCCTGACTATGACAGCAACACTCCAGTCTGTCTTTGCCATCATATGGCCTTCTCCCCTATGTATCCCTGCGTCATTTCCTCTTCCTGTAAGGATCCCAGTCATTGGTTTGGGGGCATACCTAAATCCACAACAGTTTCATCTCAAATTCTTTAACTAACTATATATACAAAGATTCTATTTCCAAGTAAGGTCACACTTCGAAGTTCCGAGTGGACATGATTTTGGGGAAGACCTCTATTTAACGCAAGACAACTGAGCTCACTCTCACTGTTTCTTTGTATGCTGTAACTGGCAGGAGATTCTTGAATGGCAGGTGAAACCCTTTTCAGTAATTTCCTTTCTGAGTGGTATGATGGAGAAGTGTTCATTTTATATTTTTGTATTGACTCATCTATCTATTTACTTATCTCTTTACTTACTGAAGAAGAATGCAGAGTTTTGAAATGCTTCCCATTGGGGCTTAGAATTTAAAATGATAGAGTTCTGAAAAAAATGTTTGGAAGTAGTTTCCTGTTTATGTTTTTCTTTTCATGTTTTTTAGCAAACATTTAATTTTTAAATTTCTTTAAAAAATCTGGGTGGAGGTGGGTAAAGGGAGACAAAGCAGGAACAACTGTAACAACATAAACAATAAAAGTTTTTTTAAAATTATAGTTTAGAAGAAGGGTTTATTAAACTTCCTTGTACATAGATGTTCACCTGAGGATCTTGCCCCTGTTATAATGGTTCAGAAGATCTGGGGTGAAGGCATTTTCTAATAAGCTGACAGTTGATGCTGATGTGGTTGGTCCTTAGTAACGACAGTAACACTTTGTATAGAAAGGGATTCGAAAGAGAGATGTGGATGCCATTTGTTCATCTCTGCAGACCAGTGAGGGAGGTGCAGCAGAAGCAGCAGTCCTGGTCTTAGCAAGCAGGATGTGAGGCTCAGTGGGACTGGGTTTTGCCAGCATTTCCTCTGTTGGTTACTGATGGAGTGGGGCTGGGGCTTTCATGTCTCAGTTAGAGTTCCACCCATTCTGTCAAGAAGCAGTCTGATTGTCATGCATTTTTTCTTGTCAAAGTCCTCAGGGAGGCCCTTTATTTATCTCCATTCCCATCCTCAGATTTTCATTCATTTTGAGGTTTAGGGATATATTAGCTTAGCCATCACAGCTTTGGGATCAATCTGAACTGTGTCCTCATCCAAATTTCGCCAGTTTTGTAATGTTGGATGTGTAATGCAGCCTTTCTGGGCCTCAGCATTCTCATCTAAATGGACAGAATAATATCTGTCTTATAGGAAGGTAATGAGGAAAATTAATTTAATACATTTAAGTATCTGGCAAATTGGCTCCAAAATAACAGCCCCTTTCTATGGTCTTTATTTTATTATAGCCCCCATGAAAGGGGGGATGGTCTGAAGAACAAGTGTTTTTTGAGTCTGGTGGATGGTTTTGGATCTGCTGGTTGGTCTTGGATAAATCTCAAACATTCTAAGTCTCACTTTCATCATTTGTAAAATGATGAGGATCTCTAAGTACAGTTATTTCCATGATTTATGGGCAGAAGACTGAGAGAGAAGGCAAACAAAGAAGTATCCCATCTACCTAGTTAACTCAGAGTGATTTAAATTTCATGTGAGGAAAATTTAGGAAACTTCTGGATAAACACGAGGAACAGAGAATCTCTGTCAGAGGTCTAGAAAATTCTTAGTGTTGTTATAATGTGTCAGATAAAGAAGATGAATGAGGTATTTCTTGTATACTTAAGTTTGAGTAGAGGTTATTCTTTACAAAAAATAACCTTTACTTTCCATTCTTTCAAAAGATAATTGCACAATATTCACATTCCTCTGAGCACTTTGAAGACCACATGGGAATTGAAATTTTTTGTGTTTCCAAAGGAATTTAGAAGCACAGAATAATGTCAGGCTCAGATCAAATAAAAATGACTTTTTAGGTCTCCATTTATTAAAAATGTATGTCCTGTTTTTAAGCATTTTCCTCCATAGCAGTAACACACTGGCAGAGCACGGTTTGAAGCTTTTTAACTAGTGGTTTTTGACAACACCAAAGCCTTTTCCTCCTGCCCAGATGTTGCTCCTTTATCAAGCCCCCTAAGGAAGCAAACAAGCCAAAGGCAGATGGAGACAATAGGCCCTCCTTGTTCAAATGAACATGTTACGTTCATTTGTCAGAAAATATAGAGACATTTGTGAGAAAGCTGACTTGGAAACAAAAACTACATGGGGTAGCCCTGTCTGACACTGCAATCGTTTATGTAGATTGTGGATGAGGATCTGTTAGGCTTTTCGTACAAAAATTAATACCCAAAGCAACATTTAAAGAAGTGGTTCCAAGTCCTAGTCCCATTGCAATTTCTTCTCTTCTCTTCTGAGTCTCGTATTATTCTGGGTTGTTTTCTATACTCTTTTTTTTTTTTTTTAACATTGTCTCTCTCTCTCTCTCTCTCTCTTTTTTGTGATGTTTTCCCTTTAGAACTTGAAACCAAAGTGAATTTGTTTTTCTGTTAAGAATGTGAACATGTTATCACCCTTCTATTTAGCTAAACAAGCATCTGTCGATTATATTCCATGTGCCAGCTCTGTGCTAGTGGCAGAACAATGAAAAGATATGATTTCTGCTTTCAACTAGGTTATAGTCTATGTGGGAGAAATGAAATTAAACATAAGCTACCTGGACAGTGGCTTAGACAAAGCATCTATGAGGACATGGGAAGCTTAGTTCCAATTCAGACTTTTATCTAAGAATTGATAAAACACACCATGATAAAACTGATCTCTTTGTTTCCCTTGTTCATAAAATAAGTCCATGCATTTAGGCTGGAAGGCAGTTTTCTGCTTGATTATTCTATTGTGGTTGAGTGATAAAGCCTAATGTTGGCTTCCTTGCTGCTTAGGTGAATTTCCTGTGGCGGTGACTTTCAGTGGCCCTTAGGGCAAATGGGAAGGTGAGGGGCCAGAAGAAATAAGCCTGAAGAAACATCTGAACACAGTTGTCCCTGTTCCTGTATTTTTCTAGTCTAGGGAGTGGAAAGAATGAATCAAAACTACATGTACACCCAGTTTCTCCAAGTAGGCTTTTTCCAAGCTCTGACTTTGAAAATGGAATGAAAGGAACCTCTTCTCACCTCCACCCCCATATTCATTATGGTTAGACTCCATAGCTGTATGGTAGGCAAAATGATGCTCTCTAATTCCAATCCTGTGCCGTGGGAAGCCAGATCCCACCCAGGAGAGCAGGTGTCCTCCAAATTCTCCCAATTTCATAAAGTAGAAATTACATCTCAAAAGCAGTGATCTTCTTTTTGTATTATACCTGCTCATTGTGAGCAAGGAAGCACACACAACATGACCACGTGACAGTCTAACTCAGCAGCCATTCCACAGGGTGTCTCAAAGCATTAGTTACTTTAGAAGTATAAATGTACTGTATTATAATAACCTTTTGAAATATTGCATTCTTTTTTATATGTATGCAATTTTGTGACTGAGTACATTTTTAATATTTCTTTGATCAACATGTACTGTCTTCAGTAAGAGGAACTGGAAAAAATTAAAATAAAAAAAATTTAAAAAATTGTAAAACTGTGATTGTAAAAGAAAGGTAACTATAAACAACGGTATACTTTGTAAGTTTGTAGCACTGTTGCTTTCGAATTTGTTAAAGCTTTAAACAGCACTAAGGTCCTTGGGATACCCTGAATAAAGTGGTGATTTATTTTGGAATTTACATACTTACCAGTTTTTTTTTTAAAGAAAGATTAAAACAAAAAAGAAATGAACATGTAATAACCACAGCTTTTGAATTAAAAACTGAATAAACTTGGTATCAAAGGCTACTATGTCTGTTTATAAAAACCAGCCGGTTTGTTCACATAGATTGCACAACTGAAAAGTTGTTCCAACCAACCGTATATTTTTAATTCACAGTGAGACCACAGAAATTTGCCTGTTCTGGAGGTACTCTGGAGTCCCTCTTAGAGACTGGGGCAGGGAATTCGCAGTCCCCCAGTACTCTGTGAAACAGGCCTACCGAGCCAAATGTGTAAGTTCTCTTGTTGTAGCTTTTACTTACAATGCAGTCCAACTTTGGTCACTGGACATAAAATATTAGGTGATATGAAAAAAATCTTACACTTTTCTCTAGAAGTGAAGGAGTTACATTCTCCTGTCCTGTCTGACATTTGGTTTCCAGAGTGCAGTGAACTGCTCAGGAGCCAGGCATTTGGCTAAGAGGCAGCACTGTGTATCTATAGAGCAGATTAAAGTGTATTCCTGTTCTGTTTGCTTTGAGAACAAATATTGTCCCTGAATTTAAGTCTGTTTGGCTGGACGTGCAGGCTGGGCATGCAAGGCCAGGCACCATTCCTGGCTGTGTGCATCGAAGCCCTACCCTCTAAGGACACCTGGAAGTGTGGAGAGCCACTCCTTGGCCTGTTCTGCATCCTACCCTACATCTGACTTATCACTCCAGTCCTCCTGTGCTCCTCACTCACAGGTTTTTTAGTGGTAATTACATACTTTACAGCCCCGCTGCATATACCCTGCAATTCTGAATCTTGGTTCCAACGGGTATTAGGTATATCTTTACCAACACAACTCTGATTAAGGTGTGCAACAAAGTGCAGTTGACTTTGTGATGTGCCCTTGACTTACCGGTATATTTTATTTAGGGTTATGCACTATAATCCGGGCTTACCATTGGATTTTACTGTCCTTGACACTGCTGTTAGAACCAGATCCAAACCCTGATACACCACTTATGAAACTAATTACTCTGCCCTTTGAGTTACACATAACCTCCTAAGTTTTGTAGTGAAATAGTAGTCCCCTTCAGTGATCAAGTGGTACAGAATTTAGTACAACTGATTATAAAATTAATTACTTGAAGGGACAACAACCTTGATTTTAGGCTCCGTATAAGGGTGTCCTTTCTAAAAAGTCAAGTTATTCAAAACTGAGATGGGCTGCCTGCTGAGGGGGTGAGAACCCCATCAGTGGAAGTATTTAAGCAGGTAATACATGGTCATTTGCCAGGAACGCATTGGATAAGATCCCTATGTTGGACAAAATAGGATGCTCTCTAAAGTCTCTTCTCTGTGAGGAAGTGTTGTAGGAAGTGTTACAATTTCTGTAAGATTGTAATAGTTTGTATTATGGATGCTCACTAGTCACGTTTTTTTATTATATTAAGCTCTCTCACTTTCCACAATTTTAAAATGTGCATTTGTCCCAATAACAGCATTCTTGATGCTGCTTTTCCCTTTCCCTTTATAGCAATAGTAACCGATGACCAGAGAGAGCTATGGGAAGCCGTGAATCACTAAGGCTCAAATCCAGAGCCACACTGCACAGCTCGGCCACCGGCTGGCAGCTCGACACGAGCATGGCTCATTAATCCAAAACCTCAGGTTTCTTATTTGCCAAATTCAAAGCATAACAAGTATCTACCTACCTAATAAGGCTGTTGAAAGGACTAAGAAAGTAACTATAAAATATTTAGCGCAAGGCATTGCACTTGTAGTGAATACTGTATGATGATACATATGCAATATTTGTTAATCGTAGTGATTTTCATTATTCACCTGGGCTGTCTCTTCTCAGTTAGTCACCAAATCTGTTACTTGCCCCTCACAGATGGATGATGGGTTTAATTTTGAGAGCTTTGCTAATTATTGGCATTTTAAAAAGGATGAGTAAACATCATCATTATTACATAATCACGTGTCTATACCTTTAATTCTATAATTCTGTTGAGTAAGTTATTTTTAAGCCTGGCTTTCAATAAAGTTTGAGTTATACTTTTTAAGAATATAGTCAATTAAAAGTTCTTTATAAAGGCCATAATTAGAGTACCTCCCCTAAATTCCAATCCCAGTCTGAAAAGCTGTGTTACTCACTGGTAGCCTACTGCTGTTACCACTGTCATCACGGAAGCTTGTTACACTTATCTGACAGAGAATATTTGGACTTAAAAATTTTTCAGATTTTTGTTTTGTTTACAGAGCATTGATTCATACAAAAGTGGTAGCTCCTGTCTAACATAGGAATTATGCTTGCATGTGCCAGTTTCCTTTCCTATTGAAACAGAAATGATCCCAGTGAGTGAAAAGCAAAGATAAGCTGAGAATAGAGTTGCAATCTTAGTTTGTGCAGGTGCTGTTTTGTTAACGCCCTGGTGCATGTGCATTGTACTTTTTGCACACATAGTAATAGTCACATTTTTTTAGAACATGCATTACAATGTTCAGCTCATTACAAGTCATGACAAAGCCCCTTTGGAACTCAAGAGAGGACTTATGCTCTTTATTTACTGAGAAGCTGTTCCCATTGTAACTCAAAGAATTTCGGTTCAGGAAGTATCAACCAGTAATTTGCTTTGTGCGTTGTTTAGAGACCAGCTACTTTTTGCCTTACACTTCTTCCATGCTGTATTGAGGCAGTCTTAGGCTTTGTGGTTCGTCTTCTCAAACACGCTTTAGGATGATTAAAATCACACCAGGCCCAACTGGATCTTTATGCCAAAAAATGGTGCCCCCTTTTCCTCTCTCCCTTTCTTCTTCCATTCAGAGCTAAAATAAACCACTTCATAAGAACCTCATAAATTTTTCCCTCTGTGCAATTTAGTTAAAAGACTCTCCTGTGCTGTGCATTTGCTCTGCGGGGACACTGTCACAAACGCCTTGTTGGGAGATCAAAGTGGGGCATCCTTGGCTTGAAGGATGCGTGATGTGTCCCTGTAATGCATCTTGTGGGCCTTCTGAGTGCGCTCACTTTCAAAAGGCTAAGGGGAAAGAATGTTTTATCACAATCCATAGTACATTCAAATTTCGATACAGTTTGTAGAGTCAAAAGAAATTATACCTTCAACAGACAAATGGCTTAGTAGCTTTCTCTGGAGCTGCTTTTATATTAGAAACTGTTAGGATTTTTTTTTTCCTTTGGCCATGGAATAATTCATTCTCTTCCAATCATAAAATTCCTAATTGGTTTATATTGTGAATTGAACATTCTGAGCCTCTGGAATATAAAAGATGGGGAAGGCTGGTGTTCGCCACTCTGTGCTCCAGCGGAGTGGGCAAGGTAAGTGTTAGCATCTTTTTTAAGTATACTTTATTGATTATATTGTTACAATAGTTCCAATTTTTTCCCCTTTGTTCCCCTCTGCCCAGCACTCCCCTCACCCAGCAATCCCCACACCCCAAGTCCATGCCTATGGGTAGTACATACAAGCTCTCCCGCTTCACCCTTTCATATATTCTTCTTCTTTTCTAAATAATTAATTAATTAATTATTTTAACAATAAAAAATAACAATCCTCCCCTCTCAGACTTAAGACCCTTTATAATCTTATAAAGGACAATGGGCGAAGGTCTTGAGCTCCTCTAGCTGCTTCGAGCTGGACATGGTCGTCGTCCTACCTACCCTTGGGTCCAGAAATCCCTAATAAGAGTGGGGGTGTGGAGGGGAGGGTAACCTTCCCACATGGGGAAGGATCGTGCAGACTCCAGGTCAGTTGGCTGTCCCCGGACAACGGCATGCTTGATTTAACAGGCTGGCATCCTTGTTGTATTCTGGGGGCAACAGATTTGGCAACAGAATTAAAAGACATCATTCAATCCATAACCACCAGATGACATGAGGCAGGGATTAATTTTTCAATATTCCACATTAGGGGAAAAAAGGGCTTCTTTGGAGGAAGGTGTGCCAGGCACATCTCACCTGTCCAAAACCCTTTTGCCCATTACACTTAGTTTGGGCTGAGGGAAATATTTTAGGTTTCCCCCCTCAGACCTCTGGGCTCTTTCTGTCCAAGCCATTAGGATAGAAAAGAGAAACCAGTTTTAAAGTGAAGCCCACAGACCACCGCATACTTCACCAACCCAGCCACTTAGTTCAGCCAAACCGAGTGTTTGCATTTTAAGAAATATGAAAACATGTCAAATTATTGTATATGCAGTTTTATTCTGTGTCTATTGGTCTTCTCCCTTTTTTGAAGCCTAGCCTTGTCCCCATCTAGTCTGTCTCTTACCTGTTAACTTCGACCAATGGCTTAGTTTCCTTGCAAGATCATTCATCAGTGACCTCTCAATACCTTTACCAAATAATCTTTGCTGAGTCTCCAGTCCAGTGTATGACATAATGGGTTTTGACAGTGGAAAATACTTAATTAAATCATTTTAGTTAAGGGGTGGCTTCCACATTTTACAGAGTAAGAATCTAAAATTTGTCTTCTATTACACTTTAGATTTTATCTGATTTCTGAACTGAGTGATAGAAAAAGAAGTATTACCAATTTAAATTATGAATGCACTTCAACAGTAAGATACTTCTCAATTTCAGAGAGATTAGAAGTGTGAGACTACCCCATTAATACAAACATATCTATCATTCATGAAATATATAATCTGTACCCTTGAGTTTCATAAACAGAGCAAATATGGTGAAAAATAGGCACATATCTTCTCATGAGAGGAAATCAGGATAGCTGCTTAGGTTGGGGAGGGAGGTGGCCCCTGGAAGGGGACTCAGCAGACGAGAGTGCACGGCACCTGAAGGTCGGTGTTCCTTGGCTAGAGGCCATCTTAGGGTTACAAACAGGCATACAGTTCCCAGATCCTATTCTTTCAGTTCCTTTCTTCTTTGCAACTTGTGGTTCTTTCTGCAGGGCACCATCTGAATGACAGTGATCGTCCCAAATTCCTAACTTTCAACAGGTTGACTTCTGGGCAGCACTCACTGCTGTTGGCTCCTCCTCAGCCTCTTCCTGCCTTTATCACCCGGGATACGTGTCTCTGGAGGCTGCCTCTCCTGCCTGCTCAGGGATTTACTTCATTGTCTCTTTTGAACCAGAGCCATTTTGGGGGCTTGGGGGAGTGATAGTATCTTCACAGGGAAAGGCTGGATCCTTGGTCTAAGAACAACAGACAGTTATTAGACATAAAGGAGGATGAGAACTTCAAAACCAATTATGTGGCTTTTGTTTTGAAATGTCTGCTAATGTGTGGTGAAGTCTATCACTGTGAAAACAAGAACATCATAATAATTTGCACTTGATACTTTCTTTATAGAACATGAGTTGTCAGTAGGTTCAGCCTTTGGGGAGATCTGGTATTTGCCACTTGGATTCTCTTTGACTGCTAACTTACTTTAAGAGTTATTTTATATACAGGATTATTCTTTCCAAAGATGAAATGTAACACTTCAGTCTCCAATGAAATGGAAAGGCTTGGTATGTGTATCAAAAACATCCCAGAGATCACCACCATTTAGTTAGTTAATATTTTGCTTTTGCTACAAAATATTTTTTATTTTATTGAAAACACCACAAATTAAGATAATAGCTTTACAAAACTGATTCAGAGATATTAATTACTTTTTAGCTTATTCCCAGGCTTATTACAATTTATTACTCTCTCCTGATGGGGTTAATATTCTTTCTTTGGAGCTGGTATACTGTGCCATTATCAATTTTTATAAGGCTTCACTTATATAATTATATCACTTTGATTTTTAAAATGTCTTCATTTATTTCCTGGAAGTTATTGGTTGACATAAAAAGACATTCTCTAATGGGTGTGAATTTTCATAAGCTATTTCCATCAAATCTCAGCCTCAAATGCTCTATTTGGCCCTGTCAGGCATTAGGTTTCCTTTGTTACATTGTCTTCCATGTGCCAACTGAGAGTCCAGTAAAATGTGAAATGCTTATATTGATTGTATATTAGTTTATAATATATTGTGCACATGATTGTTTTTATAAATGTTTTGCAACCAAAATTTTAGTAAACAGAAGCAAGTATTTAAAGCTAAAGTTATTAATCATGCAACAAAAAGAAGAAATAGATCATTTTCTTGTTATACTGTGTGGCAGACAATCATTGTATAATTTCTATAAAATATTCCCTTTGATGATTACATTTGATCTGTTGGAACTCTTTTCAGCAGGTTGGAAGTCTGCAAACTTTATTTAAGAGTTCCCTTGCTAACTAGCTTCCTTATAGTTTTCTAGCAGGGGCCCTCACAGGAGATTACAGGTGGGAATAAGAGAGAGTATGTTTTCTTTCCTTTGGCTTTGAATAGCACTTCTGGCAGCAGTAGTAGAAGAATCAGGTCATGCCTCTGGTCTTGCAAAGTAGCAGTGTGGTTGTGGCTTCACCAGCAGCAGGAGATTATCCAACAGGTATAATTAATAACAGAGATCATGGGTTTCTGGATAGTATTTTCCGTTTTACTCCTTCTGTTAATAAGGTGGAGGCATCATCTTGCAATTACTAATCAAACCCTTCCCATTCTCTCTTTTATCCCTCCCAATATTTAGTAATCAGTTTTCTCTTAATTACCTCCATGAGAAATTCTTAGTTGTTTTTATTTTCCCAACTGGTGCCTGATGGATGCATTTTGTAAAATCAAATAGAATCTTCAAACACAGAAGGGACAAACCTAAATGGGGAACCATTAAATCTTGATTGCTGATGGAGGTCTCATTTAATGAGCTAATATTATTAAACTTCCATAGGCAGCACATGGCACCAAGTTCTAACAAAGAACAAAGTATACAAAGATTGAATATTACGGCTATGTAGGCTCCAATTTATAATTCAAGGAGAAATTTATTTGGACTTTAATCATTTATGTTTACTTCGTTCACACTAATTGGATGGTAAAAAACAAGCACCTCTAACACTCTCACATTTCTCTGCCATTAGTATGGCATCTGAGTTACTGCCTGATAGCATCCCACTCTCTCTTTCCATCAAATACAGTAACACTCACAAAGAGGATTGCAGTAATGACATGAAGCCTCCTCTAGCTTCCAATATCTGCAGATTCTAGACTTCCACCTCATCTATTCATCTTTGCTTCATTAGAACCCCCAAAAGATAAAGTATCCATCACCCCAATCTATTAAAGACATTTTAAACACCTATTTCAACTTTTATTCTTTTTAAAATATATTTTATTGATTGTGCTATTACAGTTGTCCCCCTCCACCTAGTATCCTTCTATTCCCCTTGCCCCTTATTTCATGTCCATGGGCCATGAATATAAGTTCTTTGGCTTCTTCATTTTTTATACTATTTTTAACATCCCCCTGTCTATTCTGTATGTACCTACCAATTTGTACTTCTAAATCCCTGTACTTTTTCCTGTATTCTCCCTCTCCCCTCCAGCTGATAACCTTCCAAATGATCTCCATTTCTATGATTCTGTTTCTGTTCTGCTTGTTTGCTTAATTTGTTTTTAAAGACTCAGTTGTTTGTAGTTGTGAATTTATCACCATTTTAATGTTCATAGTTTTGACCTTCTTAAATAAATCTCTTCAACATTTCATATGATCATTACTTGGTGATGATGAACTCCTTTAGCTTTACCTTATCTGGGAAGCACTTTATCTGCCCTTCCATTCTAAATGATAGCTTTGCCGGATAGAGTGTTCTAGATCCTTGCTTTTCATCACTTTGAATACTTCTTGCCAGTCCCTTCTAGCCTGCAAAGTTTCTTTTGAGAAGTCAGCTGACATTGTGGTCCTCTTTGGGTCTAGCTTGTTTGGGACTCTCTGTGCTTCCTGGACCTTGCATGTCTATTTCCTTTGCCAAATTACGGAAGTTTTCTTTTATTATTTTTTAAAATAAGTTTTCAATTTTTGCTCTTTCTCTTGTCTTTCTTGAGCTCCTGTGATTCGGATGTTTGTACGTTTGAAGTTTTCCCACAGGCTCCTTAGTCTATCCTTGTTTTTTTAAATTCTTTTTCCTTCTTGCTGTTCTGATTGAATTCTCTTCCCTTCCTTATGTTCCAAACCATTGATTTGCTTCTCGGCTCCATCCACTCTACTGTGATTCCCTGTAAATTTTTCTTTATTTCATTTAGTATATAACCTTGATTTCTGCCTGGGTCTTTTTTTATTTTTTATTTTTTAATATGGTTCTACATTTATGGCCTGTTTTTCTAAAGACTAATTTTTACACCAGTTTTAGGTTTACAATAAAATGGAAAGGAAGACACAGAGATTTTCTGTATATATTCTGCCCTCACACATACATAGCCTCTTCCATTATCAACATCACTCATTACTATGCTACATTCTGCCTGGGTCTTTTTTATGCTGTTGAAGTCCCCAATGCATTCCTTGAGCATCCTAATAACCAGTATTTTGTACTCTGCATATGATAGATTGCTTATCTCCATTTGTTTAGTTCTTTTTTTCTGGAGTTTTGTTCTCTTCTTTCATTTGGGCCATAATTCTTTGTCTCCTCATTTTGGCAGCATCCCTGTGTCTGTTTCTATGTATCAGGTAGAGCTGCTTTGACTCTCTGTCTTAGTAGCATGGCCTATGGAAGAAATATGCACTCTTACGTGGGATGGGGCAGAGCCTTAGGTAATTGTCAGGGCAGGGCATCCCATGTGAATCAGGTTGTTGGAGTCTCTGATATGGTGTCGCTGTTCTGTGCTCTGTGTGGGGGAGTGCTTAGAAAAGGGACAATGACTCTGCCTGGCCTCTGGAGTTTTGTCCAGGAGGAAGGTGTTCCCTAGCACTTGCCCTGATGCCAAACACTTCAGTTTCTACCTGTATGCCACTGGTTGCCCCAGTGCTGGAGCCCAAAGGGAGTGAGTCTGCATAAGTCCTAAGACAGTCGTTGGCCCTTTAAAAGAAGACACCTGAGAATTCTGCAGTTTCTTTGGCCACTTCAACCCCCATTGGAATTTACAGACAGAGTTATTAATGGGGACTTATCTTCCTGGCACCAGAACCTTGTGCTGGGTGGTCTGGTGTGGGGCTGGGATCCCTCGCTTTCTAGGTATCCCTCCCAGTTTTTATCCACCACACGTGGGTGTGAGACCACCCATCCCACCTCTCCATGTCTCTGCACATCTCTGCATCTCTGTGCCTCTTACCTGTCTGGATGAATGTGACTGCTTTAATTCCTTGGTTGTCAGACTTCCATATAGCTCGATTTTCTGATAATTCTGGGTGATAGTTGTTTTGTAGTTCAGTTGTAATTTTTCCTGTGGTTTGCAAGGAGATGAGCTGTGTTTACCTATGCCTACATCTTGACTAGAAGTTCTGGACACTCAAGCTTCACTCTTTACTGCAGCAGTTCCCTGAACTGAAGGATGAGGGTTATGGTCAGGCATACAGTGTGTACCCAAAATGCTCTCTCCTCTTAGAATAGCTATTCACTTGTTCTCCCTGAAGATGAGTTCTTACCAAAGAGGCATCTTAAAGTCTCCACCTGTCCCTCCCACATTGCCAATTACCAAACTGTCTGTATCCTATAGCGAGTTCAACTGAGACTCAAACTGGAGCCCTAGTTACATTAGTTACATACTAACATCTCCAATTCATTGAAGAGTTCAAGAGTCCATGGTATTGTCTGCATGTGTGTTGGACCCCATGTTCTGAGACTCAGACAGGTCGACTTCTCTGTACCTTGGTTTCCTCACACATTTAAGAGCAAAATTGGGAGTGAGAAATATGTGGAGTGGTATCAGTCCATCCTGACAGCATTTGATCTCAAATTACTTTTTGTAAATATTTGCTGTATAAATGCTTAATTAATGGTAATAGAGTAGTCCCTTTCTATATCATGGTTCACTTACCACAGCCTCACTCTATCGCGGGATTTTTAAAAATATTATATTTAATTATTTATCACAGATTTTTCACTATATCGTATAACTTTGTGGTACTGTATACGTATGCTGTTAAAGTTATGTAGGTTTAAGAGTGTAGAATATGTTTAAAAACATAAGTAGTGTTTATAAAATTGTGGAAAAGGTTAATAAGGGAGTGGGAAAGCTTAATAAGGGACTGGGAATGGTTTATAAAGCTTAAAAAATATATAAATACTAAAATGAATGTAAGGTTCCTATTTCGTGGATTTTCACCTATCACACGGGGGGTCTAGAACATAATGCCCACGATAAGTGAGGGAATACTGTACTTTTTTTTTTCTCACTATTTGGCTTTAATAACATGGAGTCTCAAAACTCTATGGATCCATTCTTTAGTGTGTTTCTCCTCTGTCATCTGATGTCCTTGTTGCAGGAGGTTCGAGCCCCTCAGTGTTCATTTAGGGATACAATTACTTCTGGTAAGTTTGTAAGCCACAGTTCTTTTAATCTGAAAACCAAGGTTATAGAGAGTCTTACTGAAAGTCTGATCAAGTATTATTTAAAAGTAAAACACCCTAACCTCTTTAAAGTTACAAAGTAATAAAGAAAGGTTAACTATGAAAAGATTAATTATTAAATAATTAACATGTACTGTCCATGGGTTGATTCTTTTCTCTCCTGTGCTAATTATTTGAAAAGTATTGCTTTTAACTAAGGTGCACACATACATACACACACACAAGTTGTGCATTAAAGTCCCATTTCTCATGCCATTCACTGTGTGTGCCCACAGGGACCTTTGAAGGATCACATCACAGGGCTCTGAGGAAGCGGAAGAGAAGCTCATTTTTCAGCCATTTTGTTGTTGCTCTTGTGCCGGCCACAGAGGCCTGTACAGCAGCGCAGGGCTCTAGGGCAAGCCTCCCTCAATACCTTTCTCTTACGTTATAAGTCCATCTCAGAGTTAATCAATTCCTCCAAGGAGATGTTGCTGTAATAAAGATAATTAAATTGAAATTTAATATAGTGAGGCATTGTACTATAGCTTTATATCAGATGTGGGGTCTGAGAGAAACCATTACTGTGAGGGTGGATTGTACGGTATGTAATTAACAATTATGTTTGTCAGGTTTATGAAACAGAAAATTAATAACATGGAGACTGTAAAACAGGGCACAAAGCTGCAGATTCTGAATTAAGGTAACTGGGCTATCACTCTTATGGCAACGGGTGTCTTTCTCTTTTGGAGATAGAATATTGGATCTTTGTGATTTACTCACATTTTTTTTAACACCTCTCACTCCCTGCCTAGGGGCATTTTCTCCAAAAAGCCCTGATTCTCAATCTTTGCTGCATATAGGAATCTTGGGGGAGGGGAGCTTTTATAAACCGTGGTGCCCAGGCCCACCCCAGACCAACTAGAACAAAACCTTCGGGCATGGGGCCAGGCAAGGATATTTCAAACAGCTCTCCAGGTAAAGTGATTCCAAAGGCGTTGAAGACCATGTCAGTAAATGTTTAGTGGGACTGATTTTTCTAGAGAAAGGTGCTAGATTGAAAGAAAAAGGGAAGGAGAGAAGAACAGGAAAGAATAACTATTATAATTAAGTATCCACAGCCTGTATTTATCTTGACATATGAAAAATTTGCAGAATTTGTTCACCAACAGGAGGTATTCTTAAGACCAAATGACAGATGCTAATATTTAGACATCTATGTGCCCAGGAAAAGCAGCCCTGAGAACTCTTGGCCTCTCCGTGGCGTCTCAGAAGCCATGAATGTTTTACGGTTTCTGAATGAGGCCACAGAATTTCCCAACTTATTGTAGGCAAATGCTGGCTCTGCCCTTGACAATCATGGTAGGCTCTGTGGCAGAAAGAGGAAAGCATGGTCAGAGTGATAATCCTCAACAGGGAAACTGAAGCATGGATGATTTGCAAGTCCTCATCCTAACAGTGCCTCATAGCATGCAGGCACAGTGCTTCTAAAGGCAAATGAGGTAGTTTTTGCACTGTAGTGTAGGGTGAGAAGCTGATTCTACTATATGCAGATATGTGCACACATGCACACGCACAATCTAAGAACACTCCTGGATAAATGGTATTTCTTTATTGGTCTCTTTGAGTTTAAGAGGTCACCAAACTAGAGTGAATTTGAGGATGAGTTTATTATTCATTTATTTGCTTAATTTATCTGCAGTAAAATATGTATTTGAAGCTACTCTTCCATTAATTCTAATATGCTTTCTTTGAGAAACTTTGAATTTGACAACAGTAAACCATTTAACAATGCTTTCAAAGGCTACTAAGTGATTGAATTTTGCCTGTTCTCTGGAATTTGAGCATATCCTGTGTCTAAGAAAATGGGGGAAAATAGAGTTGTGTAGAAATCAGCTTGCATACTGGGATATATATGCTGAAGAGTACTGTTTTATTTTTTCTGTTTCAATTTTGACACAAACTATTAAAGACTAGATAAACATTCTCTTTTCCCATCACAATCATACTTGGAGAGAACAGTGTATTTATTTATTCTAAACATGATCAGTACAATCCTCAAGGTTTCTTTAACATTTTATCATATACAATGTAACTGCAGGACTTGGATAACATTTATACTCTTTCAGGTGAGTTTTTCCCACTGTATATTTTTCTACAAAGGTTACTCAGACTTTTGTGTTATTAAATCAAAAGAATGAGGAAAAGTAATTATGAATGTGATTAAAAACAAAAGAGAAAACCTACTAAAATATTAAAGCCTTGAAATGTAAAGTGGGTTAATTACATTTGTCAATGAAACTCATTTTTAATTTGCTTTGTCTGTTATTAAATACTACTGCTTAAATTGCTGAACTGTGGCTGTATCCATGTAATGAAGTAATGAGAGTATAGCCTTGCAGTCGCTGGTTCCTGTAATGACTACCGAGATATGTCAAGTAACTGTCAAAAGGTATCAGCTTCATAATGCTCCATATGATTTTTCCTGCTCTTGTAGAAATTAGATTAAAAATCTCACATTTTCAAACTGACCTTAAATTTCCTATTATTAGAATACTTAGATTTTTGGAGCCCATGAACAATGGAGACTATTTTTAACAAGTAATTTTCATGTATAAATGATTATTTAAAAAATCCTAAAAAATAAATTTCTGAAATTTGAATTATAAGTGATTTAATTTTTACCTCATGCAAAACTTACATTTTTAAATGCTAAACTTTACATGTTGACTGAAGTCAAAGTAAAATTTCTACAAACACTATCTGGGTAGGAGAAAATTTAGGCAAGAGATGTGATTTATTTAATAGATATATTTTTTCAGTTCTTCATAATTCAATGAATTCATCAGATTACAGCTTTTGTGCCAGCCAATATTTATATACAGAAAAGTATTTTCAACCATTAGAAATATATAAAGCAAAAACTAATTTCCAGGCCTTTCAGTTACGCATCTGATGTTGATCAGGCTCTGTTTTTCTGTTTTCACAACTGCCTCATGCTCATGGAAAGCAAGTGTAAATAAAAGCTCAGAAATAAGCAACTCTACTTCCTTGGTTAGAGTGCAGCGATTGGGGTAAATCTGGGATCTAATTACTGGTAAGTATTACTGGTAGAGCTGAGTCCCTCTTACACAGGAGTTCCTGGTCCCAGGGCTGCACAGAGTGCCCCTCCCTCACTGTTAATGTCGGCTCAGAGATTTTGGTAGCATATCTCTTACAGAAACTTCCAGGCGGCTTCTAGACCCAGTTTCTCTGAAGGTCAGAGGTGGTATTCCAGGACTGGTGATTGGTTCCTGTGGTTGGGAGGTTGGAAAGTTGAGGGACTTAGATGAAGCCTTGGCCAGGTCTGGATATGCACTTGCAACCTCTTTCTTGTCTCCCTCGGCAATCCATGGAACTGTTTAAAGGAGCACCTGGAGAGTCCTCATCCTCAGTAAAGAAGACCGTGAGCAACATGGCACCCTCACCCACTGCAACAGCTGAGTGTAGCCAAGGAGAAGTTTAAGTACCAGCTGTGCACACATCTGTACCAGCTGCAGTCAGTGGCTCCCCATTACTGACCTGGGAACTATGCATGGTCTCTTAGAGTTAATGTATCAAGTGCCAAAGTATGTGGTAATTATTCCTAAATGAGTCCTGTAGGTGGGAAATGGGGAATGAATGGCAAGAAGAGAACTACTGATAGGTATATTTCTGAAGAGGCCATGAATCCTCATCTTTATGCATATTGTATACTTATGTCCATTTGCTGGCTGTGCCCTTTATTGGCATACAAGCTGACTGCAGGGAGCCAGCCCTAACAAATGTACACATGTTTTTCAAATTGGAACTTCATTATTACTGGAATGATTGCTATAGAAAAACTTCACTTGGATTTGAAATCAAAACATATTTTTTAAGAAATTTTAATATAGTAGATTATGTAAGAAAATATCTAATAGATCCTACTAAAATCAACTATCATAAATGACTAAAAGGTTTTAAAGATTTTTAAAAACATATTATTTACTCATATGAAAGTATTTTATAGATCATAAATACCATGAATTTGAAGAAACCATTATTGCAAAGCCTTGGCTAGGAATTATGTATAGTCCTTCCAAGCTCAAAATCTGGTATGAAAATAATATATTCATAGAAACTGTTCAAATTTCTCTTTAAATATCTTGATATTTTATTAAAAGTTTTATTAAAAGTAATTGGTATCTTTCTTAATACTTTCCATTCTATTTCTTTTACTAAAATTTTACAATATAAGTAAAATAAAATAGTATTTTTAACCAAACCCCATATTGATTTTATCAAACTCCTTCCCATTTACCACAGGGTATTTTAAAAATGTTTTCATTTTCTATGTGTATCATGAAAAACAAACAAACAAAAAAAGGGTTGGGGCAGCTTACTTATAAGACTACAAGTATCTGTTTCTTTGCTTAAAGCATATACTTAAATCTATCTACCTATCTATCCATCCATCCATCTACCTATTTATCTATGTAGGTGGCAGGAGTCAAACTACTTTCCTTCTGTACAGTCTTTCTTCTTTCTCTTTTCCCTTATTCTCTTACAATAGTGCATGAATATGCATTTTTCCCTTCAAAGGGTAGTACAGAATGGAATATTCATTATGATACAAGATATATTAACAGCAATCTAATAAAAGAATGTCCCATAAGTCTCCGTGTGTGCATATACAAACTCCCAGAGCTGGGGAAATTCTTCAAATATAGGTTGTAGGCAAATATAAAATTAAAAGCAATTTAAAGATAAGTCCAGCATTTTAGGTTAATTTCTATGCTTTTAGGTTAATTCCATGATGTTATAAAATCAGCCAGAACAAAAGGAATATGGGGAATATAAAAGAATTCCTGGCATTCAAAGCCCCTAAGTCTATAATAAGAAATACATATATATATATATACATGTGGTTAGTCACTCATTTCCTTCCTTCCTTCAATAATTTACTTATTCAAGTGCATTTCTCTGAAGTCATCTATCACCGGACAATTCACGGCCGTTGTTTCAGATCTGAGACACTTGAATACCTGCTAGAGCTCCTGGCAGGCTGACGTGGTTGTGAGGCTGTAAGTGCCACACGGTTAACAGCCTTTTTATTGTTTTGAACTTTCTATGTCACTGCCTTTGTTTCCCACACAAGACAAATTGACAAGGTTTTAACAATGTATTTTCTTATTTTCTGCAATATGTATTTTTAAATCTCCCTGACAGTTTTATCCCAGAGCGCACCAGCAATGGCTCAGAACTCACGAAAAATTGTATCCCAGCAAAATCACTCAGGGAAGAAGAGGTTTAGGAAAAAGGATTTCAGCTTCATGCCTCAGAGGGGTTGTAGTAAATCATGGCATGGGAGTAGGAAAACAAACATAAAAATGATGAAATGTACCTTGATAGGAGTGTGTTTTTAAGCACTATTTTCATAAGCAGGTGCAATTCTCAAAACTTTTTCTCGCGGGGTGGGGGATAGAGCTCTGCTTTATGCAATTAGCATGCCAGCATTTCTGTAGGGTTAACGCTTCCTTTCTTTTCCATTCATGATCATGCCTATTACACTTCTCAAGGGGCAGAATACCCAGGCCGGGCTGTTTCAGGGGATGCCTAACCTTCCCCGGATGTGGCTTCTGCCAGCCTTCCTGCCTTGCGAAGGATTTGTTTGTGCATGGATGTCAACCTTGAAGCAACGGGACTGCTTCTTGAATTGCTTAGAGCTAACTACAGTTTAGCAGCCTCTGAAGTGACATTAAAGCAATGCTCATTTTTTAATGAGTATTAAATTTACTTTTAGCCAAACCCTCTAGCTGACAATGTAGTGTTCGGTGGGCTTGCTATTGGCTTTCTCTTTGCTAATTGCTCTGCTGCTGGTGATTACTCTCTCTCTCTCTTTGGATGCAGAGCTTAATATGTTTGAGTGTTATACTTAATTTCAAAAGTAGGAACAGCAGTAAAACGCTCCAGATTTCAAGTCTCTGAGCAGGGTCTCTCCTCAATTATAAAACAAATCCACATGGTGTAGTAGGAAGAACACAAGCCATCCTAGAAGATCCCGGTCCGAGGCCTCACCCTATCACATCTATAAGAAACTGGTAAACTATCACTTGAGGGCCAAATCCAGCCCACCACATTTTCAGTCTTAACAGCAAGCTAAGAATAGACTTTACATTTTTAAGTGGTTGAGGAGAAGTCAAAAGAAGAACAATATTTCATGACATAAATATTATATAAAATTAAAATTTCAGGTCCATAAATAAAATGACCTGAAAAACAGCCACACTCATTCATTTATGCGTGGTCCATGCTGGCGTCCCTGCTATAGCGGCAGTTGAGTTGTTGCAACACCAGCCGTATGGCCCACAATGCCTAAAATATTTACTATCTGGCCCTTTTAGAAAAAGTTTGCTGACCCCTAATTCAAATAGTTGATTGATCACAGGCACATTAATTTACTCTCAGAGCCTCAGTGGCTTTATCTTCAGGCAGGGATTAATAATAGTGGCAACATCTCAGATCTATTGTGGAAAACAAAAAGGTTGTTAATCTCTCAGCATTTGAAAATCTCATTGTTAGAAAAGTAAAAACAGAATTACTGGGTATTAGTTGTTTCATTCTGATAATCGTACTTGTTTTTCTACCACTGTGATTGGGTTTATTTTTAAACAGATGATGTATAGTCCATTTAATAAATTCATTTATACTAGTTTGATTTAGAAACAGGCATTTAAAAGAATTTATACAAATACTTGTTCAATATCTATAATAAACTAGGTACTCACTTCTAAAAATAGATTGCATAAAAATAAAACCCCTTCATTCTCTCAAAGTGTGTTTAGAAAAATGTTCTCAAAGGCATATATGCATGTATAATGTTTTTCCTCTTCATTCTATTTATGATACATCTGTGTTCTTTTCAGTTGTCCCTAGATCACTAAATAAAGACAAGTAAATACACAGTCTTCAAACATACTTGGGCTCTATCTATAACTGCATATAAAATCAATGTATCAATCAAGGTATTTATATTATTTATTAAAGTTAAATTATGTTTATCTTTATAACAAAGTTTAATAATTTAAAGTTTGTTTAAATTTTCCATCTCAAATTTTATCTCCCAAACAGATTTTTGAATAAAAATCTAATAAAGATTTCTCTTCTGATGGGATGAAGGCATTTGCCATGCTGCTAATGAAGGAAGAAATAGAGAAAATGCATTTGGTTCTTTCCTGATCCTTGTCCAAAAGCAATTGTTTCCTGCTGTGGATGGTTCTTAGTGTTCAAACAGCGCTGGGCCAGGTCCAAACCTTCAGTCTATTTTGATCTAGAAGAGCTAACTTCTTTGATGTGTATCACTGGCTCCTGAAGCGCTGTGCCAGGTTTAATCAAAGGTACATAGCTTCAGCAAAAATAAATGACAAGAAATGATCACAGTGCTGCACTCAGGGTTTTTCAACAGCCTCCAGACTTTGCTGGGCTGGTTCCCCTCCTCAGAGGACAAACGCAGGGCCCCTAAAGGGTCTCTCTCAGGTGGAATAATTGCAGAAAAATGGAACAAAGGGAAGCAGGGCAATATTTTCAAGCCCTCAGATTTCACTGTGCAACCGATATTTCTCTCACTGTGGCAGCTGAGGACCAACAGGGCACTGCAGGATGCTATCAATAATAAGTGTGTGCGGACTCCCCACACCAGGATCGTTCAGGGTATCTGGGAAGAGTGTGCTAGATCAGTATGTTCATGCTGGCACGACAGAGCCTACCCTCGCTGAAGCCATGCGGTGGGTCGCTTAGTGGCCCTTTTACCTACACATCGAAACACAGGGAAGGTCATGTCTCCAGATGATCCACAGCACAATTAAATAGCAAAAAGGCCTTCTCAGCTCTCTCCTGATTCTGTCGCTACTCTACTGTATTTTCCAAGTATTTTAAATCATTTAGCTTTAACATTGTTTAAGACATGCATACACATACAAGTGTATTATTGTCAATTCATATGAAGCCTATAATAAATAATATTTTAAATGTTAACTTATAAGATTGATGTCTAATACTTTCCACTCCTCAATGTATTATTTAAGGCATGCCCAGAGGTCTGCATACAATATTTGGAGACCACTGCTATATTATATAGAAAAGTTAGGATTTTTCTAAAATATCCCTCAAAATGTTCAGAATCCAAAGTCACAAAATTTTTCATTCATTTAGGCTATAATTGAATAAAATTCTATTTAACCACTCTATTGGATCTTATGTTGTTAATCCATCACTCTTGTTCATTTCTCTTTTCTCTCTCTGCCCAAGAGGAAACAATGCTCCCCTCAGCTCATCCTATTACATGTTTTTAAATACTGTAAATATTCTGACAATTATGAAAGGTTTATCTCCAGATGAACCACCCCCCTCAATTGTAGATTCACATGTCCCTTGTAACTTAATGTGTCTAAAACCAAATTCCTTGTCCCGCACCCCCCAGCAAACATGCCCCCCCCTTAGTCCTCCCCAAATTCAAAGCCATTCTACCAAATGTTCAGACTAAAGAGGAATTCACTCTTAACTTTCTACTTTCTCTCATCCCCTCCATCAGCAAATCCTATTGTCTGGACCTTCAAAAGACAAACAAATGCTTTATATCACCTTCACCACTAGCTCTCTAGTTTAAACCACCATCATTTCTTGAATAGATTATTGCAACAGCCTCCTACTGATGCTCTGTACCCCACTATAACTTTTCTTAACACAAGATTTCAGGATGGACTGTTTAAAATGTGAGCTAGATCAGTTCAATTCTTTGCTCAGCTTTCTCTAATGACTTCCCATATGTTTCAGAGAAAAAAAGAAGCAAATCTCACTCCCCTTCCCATTTGGACCTCACTTTGTATACTCAGTTTTCTCTACTCCAGACTCTTGCTATTCCTAGAATTCACTGGCCAGCCTGCTACCTCAGGACCTTTGCATTTGCTCCTCTGCCAGATAATCAGTAGTCTTACATCTTCACTTCTTTCCTGTCTTTTCTTGAATGTCTTAGTCTCAGCGAGTCCTTTTCTGATTACTCCATTTAAAACTGCAAATAGACCCATTTATCCCATGTTTTTTTCCTACTTTCTTTTCCTCTCACCATCTGACAAACTGCACATTTTAGTTATTTATTTTCTCTTTCCCTCACCTACAATGTAGGCTTTTTGATGGCACAGATTTTTATTTCATTCATTGCTTTATTTCTAGAGAAAAGAGCAGAACTTGGAACATGATAACGCCTCCAAAAATGTATCTGAATGAATAAATAAATGGATGAATGAATGAATAAATGCATAGATGTACATGGACTGCAGATGAAAGGATTATACACCAAAATATGGTTACCTATATTGTTATAGAACTAATGGTGATTTTAATTTTTTATATACCTTTCTTCAGTTTTTTAAAAATAAGAAACATGTTACCTTTCTCATGAGAAAAATAAAATGTCTTAAGCACATTTTAATGTTTAAAGAAAAAAGATATGAAAGAAACAAAAAGGAGAAAACAAAATTGTGTGTGCATATAGATGATTATTATATCATAAATATGTACAAATAAATGTACATAAAGTGAAATAAAAAAAGAGACCAAAATGATTACAGTGTTTTCAAGTGCCAAAACTAGGAACCATATTTTTTCTTATTCTACTTTATTTGCTTTTATCAATGACTATGTATCCTTTTGTAATAAAAATAAATCAACCTTTAAAATAGAGGTTAAATGAATTGCTATTTATACACTCATATAAGTGGAAGAATAAGTCAATAATCTCAGCTATCAGTTATTCATGAGCAGTTCTAATTAAGTTGTTACAAGTCTGTACTATTTAAATTTAAAAATTTTATTAAATTCTTCAGCTTTCTGTTTTCCTATTCAGAAATAAAACCTGACTCAAAGAAGTGACTTCAAATTTTTGCCCTAAACTTATTTCTTATTTCTGTCAAGAATGTTTCGCAAATGTGGATTCCTGTATAGTTAATTAAAATTTTTCAATAGAATGTGCTGGGGTCACTTTATTTTTCAGTTCTTTAATTATTTAAGGTGTGACTTTAATCTGATAATCTGGTAGTTAAAAAACTATTTCTACTAATACTATTTTTCAATATACTCTATGACCTCTTAATAAAATACACTTAACTAATAGTCTTTTGACATATTCCTTTGTTACCATCAGGATATTTGTTAAACTGGAGGGCTCTTTCACCCTTGACACTGATGCAATTAATCAGTGCAACAATGATGAGCCTTTTGTGCCTGGCCTCTTGCTTGGATTTGTAAATTTGTTTCTGGGTTTTGCCTTTTGGAAGATAAAGTTGGATGTTTATTTTGCGAAACTCATTTTATTGTCGTAAAGGAGAATGCTCATAATTCCCCCACTATGTGAAATCAAACAATTGGCCTCTTCCTAGATCTAGGGAAGAGGGCTCGTCTCTTCTCCTTTCCAAGCATGGAATGCCTCTTCCAAGCCCAAGCCCAGTGACCTCCAGGTGGATACTCGAAACAGACATTGCTCTCAGTTGGCCCCAGATTATAGTTCCAGAATGAGAAAGCCTCGCTGTCATCCTGGTGCCCCCTGTTGTGAAAGGAGAGAAGCCACCCTTCCAGGGCTTCAGACTCCACATGGTCATCGGCAAGATCCTCAACTCTTGTCATTTCCAAAGGGTCAATTACACCAAAGCCATTTTTAGATACTGTTTAATATTAAATCAATTGTATAATGCTTCCCATGGTAATAATAAAGCATCCAATTTCCTTAAACAGAGGACAGAAAGAAGAAAATAAATATCAATAGTAGATATTACTCTCTTAATAAAACAACATTTAAATAAACTATCATATTAAGTGATTTTTATTTCTTTTAAAGCAAACTTAAGAGAATTTTAACAGTGGCTGCCGGTTTCCTATGTGCTCCTCGGGTACCATTCTCACAGTGAAGTCCATGTTTGTAATAACCGCATCAACATTATAAAGTTTAAATAAACTCCCATTAGCTTTTGCTCCTAGTACAATGTTTTGGTTTGGTTTCTTTCTTAGAAAAGAAAAGGTAAATATAAACGACATTTGGGGCAGAAGAGGGAAGAGGATATTAGTTATAAGAAATTGTCTTCTGCTAGCTTATTTTTTTAAATGGGGACATCTGCCATAGTGTCAACAATAAAAATAAAGAAAAATGCCAAAAGGTTTATTTTTGCTCTTTATGCCTTTTTTTTTTTTTTTTTAGCATTACAAAATGTGGCCTATGGAACGCATGCCATTGATTACAGTAGCGGGGGTAGCAGAAAGAATGGATATAATAAGTTGCCTATAATAAGAAAGGAATAAAAAGCCTGGATTGCAGTTCTTTCTGCTGTATGCTTCCGAACAGAAAAGACAAACTGCTTGCACAATGGCACCCAGCCAATCTCTAACTAGAATCAATTGCTTTGCCAACAAGGAACACAAAAAATGTTCATTGTTTGCAAACCGAGTTCCTGCAAAAGCACCTTTTCTCCAGGCTAGCAAAACGCAGATCAAAACGATTTCTGCTGCGGCTTCTTTCTGCTAGTTTCTCTTCTCCCAGTGTTCAGAAACACTTCTGGAAGAAGGCACATCTGAAATCTAATCCCAGAGGGCGAAGAGACTTCACTTCACAGCTTAATCTCTTCATTAGAGCTGTGTGACCACAGCATGCACTTGTTCTGGAAGACAGTGGCCAATATTATAATTATCTACATAAAACAATTTACTGGGTAGCCTTTGTTGTTGAAGTTTTTTATTTGTTTACAATCTTTCATCTCACCATGATGTGGCCAGATTTAGGGAATGGAGCAAGTAGCTCAAAGGAGACAATTCTAGGAGGGGAGGATGAAAGAGAAAGGGGAAAGAAAGCTCTCCTTTACCTTCCACCCCTTTCTGCTCTTTCTTTCCTCTTTCACTAACAACTAGAAGGTTCAAGCAAGAGTGAAACTGGAAACAGCATCTGGACTGATAGAGTTCTCTCTCGCCCCGCCCCCCTCTATCTCGTTCTCTCCCTCGTCCTCACCATTCCAAGTGTTCACCTTTCTCACTGCCTCCAGCCTTTGTCCTGTTCCTACAAATCATTTAAATCCCCTCTTTCATTTTAATTTGCAGCCTTTTATGTGGGTTTTCATCACTTCCATATCCAGGTCTCAGAGGCTCAACAGCCTTCTGGTTGTGCAGTAGGAGCTCCATCCACAAGGCAAATGGGCATTTGTATACTGCCCTCCCAGCCTCTCAAACATTCTCAACAGTGCTTCTATGGCAAATTAGTATTCTCGGTGCCAGACTGCCTACTCAAACTTTTTGGACAGCAATTTTCAACGTTTTTTTTTTTTTCTTTTTAATCTCATGGCACACATAATAAACCCATTACTAAAATTCTGACTGGAAATCAAATCCGCAACCTTTTGGTGTATGAAACAAGACTCCAACCAGCTGAGCCACACTAGCTGTGGCAAAAAAATGTACACACTTTCTACAATATATTTATTAATAAATAACTTTTGTAATTAGAACTTGTTCTGTAAGAGCCAAAATATTTTTCCTCCATAGATGATTTATTGAGATGTTTCAGAGTTCATTGGAGAAGTTGGAGGATTTGGTTGGCTCAGTAAGAGCAAATGTGTATGGGTCATGCAAAGCTCAAAATAAACAGTAAATCACACTTTTAACAAAGAGAGATAAGGCAGGTCAGTTTGGACAGGAATTAATTGCCTTTAATATTTTTATCGGTTACATACCATACTAACATTAATAACATCAATGTGATTTCCTTACCAGATGACTAGTTAATGAAGATACTATATAAGAACCCACATAAAACTTTTAAGAGAGAATAAGAAAAGAATACATTTGGGGCATATAGGTAAGAAGGCAGGGCTCAAAACAAAAATGGTGAATGTTGGAGAAGGAAGAGAAACATTGGCTGAGTTGTGAAATTTTCACTCATCTGTTCCTCACGAAAATTTTCATATCTCTCTGGAGATAAGATTATTTTTAGGACTGTAGCTAGCAAATATAAAGTGAAAATAGACTCTGAAAACTACTCAAAGCTTCACAACTTAAAAAAAGAAATCACATGATTAAGCTTATCATTAAGATGGATGAGTTTTTCAAAGTCCAGAGTGCTAACCATTACACGATGGGACCAAGATGGATGAGTTTTTCAAAAGCAATATCTGATTTTTTTTCAGAGATTCAGAAAAAGAAAGAAAAGGAAAGCATGGGAAAGTTGGGTGGGAGATTCCCTGAAGAGATCATAAAGTGTCTCTTAAGTAAACACCATCGTGCAGAGCGAGCCCCTTCTTTAGTATCACAGTAGTTCCACCTTGGAAAGTCAAGACATCTCTAGATATATCATTATTTTCTTAATAATCTCCTTAAGGGCTAATGTTTGGGAGGATAGCAATAATCAGATGCGTATATAGAGAAGAAGATACCTGCATGGCCAGATCACCTGTGTGCTAAAGTTATTATGTAGTGACTGATTCCAAACATCCTTACCCACAAATACATGTTCAGAACTATGTCAACAGCAGTACCCACTATATACAGAAGAAAATAAAAATAAAAATTAATGAAAAGCCCATTTGTACTAGGTATTATGCTAGGCAGTTTTCATATAAGTCATTCGTTATTCATTATAACACTTTATGTTGCATATAATTATCCCCATCTTTTAGGATACTAAACTAACAGAAGACATTTAAGATAGTTTCTCAAGACCCCAACCAGTATGTGACTGAACTAGAATTTGAACCCAAGCCCATCTCTACAGGGACTATTCAAAGACTTTTGTGAGACAAGAGTACTCTCACTTTTGGGGGCCCCCGGTCCACATTTTTTCAAATATGTATGTTAAAATAAACAACCCACTTGACAAATAATTTATATATTATCAGAGCTGTTGTACTGCCATTAACTTTGTAGCTTTAGAACTTAAACAGTTATAATTTTTTTTATTTTGCAGTTTCTCTTTTCTTTCTTTCTTTTCTTTTTTTTGGGGGGGGGTCTTTTGCAGGGTATAAGCATTTTTGTAGATTATTGAAAAGTTCATGGTTCTCATGTATTAGCTGTGGTACCCCACCAGACACAGCAGCTTTAGAATGAATCTGGAGATTCTGCTCTGCTCCTTCCCTTTGGGCTGACTAGATAGGTCTTTCCAACTTACCCTGAATTTCATCTTCAGTGGTGTATTTACATTGTGACTAAGATGCTGGGGATGAACAAGCCCAGTGACATTCTCTTTGACAGTGAGAAATGTGGTAGAAAAATATGATTCCCTCTTTTGCTGCAAAATGCCTGGTAGAGGTTGCTACACTAAAAAAGACATGTAATAAACATCTCTGCAATTTGTCTTTCCCCCTAGAATGGGGGCTATTTAAAGTCACTGACCATTTCCAAATAATTTTTGCAATCCAGAACTTATTGTTTTTTAGTAGCACATAGTAATAAACATTTTAAGAAATTCTTATTGAATGAACACAAGAAAGAATGGATGAATTTGACTAAGTAAACTATGACCTGACGTCTCCTTGTAAGTTAGTGACTCTCCTCACCTTAGAACCTGGTTTCCTGGCACTTAGCTCAGTGAGTTTCACACTTGATCATATTGTATGATAGCTTTCATAATTTACAGTCTACATTGTAAAATGCGGGTAGTCTTCAGACTATTAACTACTGACAATGTTAGAAAAGGAATTACTATTTAGCTGGCTGCTAAAACAAAAGTTACATACACTTAGATAATTTTCCTTCCAATCTTACATTCCTGTCTCTTTTCTGGTTCGATAGCCTAACAGCTTCATGTCAGTAGCTCATTCCAAATGATCCGTTTGGTTATTTCTGGATTGTGTGTCTTTTCTCTGATTCCTTATGCTAATAAATTATATAATCTCATTCTTTCACCCTTCTGATGATTTTAACCACTTACCTTTATGTTTCTCTTGCCTTGTCTTACATAGCCTAATGCAACATTATGTGTACATCTTCAGAGTATTATGAGTGAAAGGAGACAGATCAGTCATTCAATTTATGGACAGAAGAATAAATAGAATAGATTTCAGAAAATAATAAATGATTAAGAATGTTTTATAAGTACCTTACTTTATCAGAATAACATAATTTTTAAAAATTTATTTATGTTTTGTATTTATTGCTAGATGGCTAGAGACCTCAAAATACTGTATTAAAACATCAGCAATCATCCATTTATTTACAGCAATTTAGAATACATTACTTAAAACATTTCCCCCTTCCTTCAGAAAAAATGCTTAGTAAAAGCCAAACTGGGCCAGTCTTGTATAGAACCTCAAATTGTTTTGTGCATTCATTTAAAAATCATTATTGCCAACATGTGGAGCTATTGTTACTTTTAAAGTACATAATAAATGTTAACTTGCTAGCTCTCAGAGAACCCACACACTTGAGATGAATGAATCCTACTTTACATAGTGGTTTGTTTAGCTGAATGTGAGCTATTTCTTCTCTTATTTCACCTCCATTTTCAAGGCTTGAGAGAGCACATTGGAAATGCTTCCTAGGATGCAAGAGAAAGGAACATATCTTACAATTGCCAGTTAAATTCATTGCAGTGGGTTTGTTACAGAAACAGGGGAGTCCAAAAACAAACCCCAGAGTTTGCGGGTGGGAGATAGGGAGCAGGAAGCAGCTTTCAGGATGCCCTTGCATGCCTGGAGCTAGTGGCTGGAAACATTGTTGCAAAGATCCACTTTACTTCCAAGTCTCAGGAAGATGGGAGGGATCTTGGACTGTGGGCTGGTACGGAAGAAGCAGACAGAGCCTATGTAGGGTTCTGTGACTGGTCAGGAGGGTTTGCAACACCCACTGTGTGAGAGGACAGGGGTGGAGGTGGGGGGTGGGGGTTGGGGTGGGGGGGTTGGGGGCGAGGCAGGGAAGAAGAGAAGCAGCTGCGGACATATTTTTGGGCTGGCTCTGGGTCTAGGAGGCTCTCTCTCTCAGGCTCTCTCTGGCCCTCACGCCCTCACTCTCTGGCTCTTGTGGGCTCCCTCCATGTGGCTTGGAGAAGGGATCTCCAGGCTGATTTAAGAAGAGGCTCTTGCCAGACTGCTTTGAGAAGGAGAGGAGATCCATGCGGTTTGCAGGAAGAAGGCAGTTTATAAGGAGGCTGAGAATCCAGGCGGTCCTGCATTGAGAGCTGGAGGGCACCACAGCACAGAATGGACCTCCCCAATCAGAACTGAGTGATTGGCAGCTACTGGTAAAGCTGAACTGTGCCTAGGAAGTAGGGAAACGGTGTTTCTGACTTTCCTAAGACTGGCCAGGTCTGGAAGGGGGAGGCAGGACTTTGTGTAAATAAACAATTCTTTTTCTTTTCACCAAACTCTGGTATTCAGAGTTATAATTCTGGCGGCGGGCAATCGGGCCCCTAACTAAACAGCCCAAGGGTTCTGTTACAGGTTTGTGCCAACAACCAATCTCAGCACCTTTGTGCAGTATACGTAAATGGATCCCACATTTCTCCCTCAGTGGGTGTCTCCAAATTTGTATGACCAGGACTTGGGCAGACTAGCGTCAGATGAACTTTTTCTCTGTTGGAAGACACAAAGAAGAATGGCCTACTGTCTTCTAGGAGATGAATCTAGCACATAGTGGGTTTAGTGAGGAGAAAGATGGAAGGATGTAGAAAAGAAGATTTGGGGTATGCTCTTTTGTTTGGAAAGGAGAAGAAAATCCCTATCATGACCATAGCTGCCTTTAAAAGGGGGAAGATATGTATAAAGAGTTTTTTTGGTTCTGCTGGTCTCATAGGTCTTAGAGCCTTTAGCCCATGGCAACCACCATTTTGTTCTTTGTGTCTATAAATTTGAATACTCTAGCTACCTCATATAAGTGGAATCATATAATATTTTTTTGTATTTAGCATAATGTCCTGAAGCTTTAACTTAGTATAATGTCATTAAGATTCATTCATGTTGTAACATGGGTAAATTTTTTCTTCTTTGTAAAGTTTAACTAATATTCCATGTTATACATATACTATATTTTCCTTATCTACTCATTCTTTGATGGACACTAGGTTGCTTCTAGTTCTTGTCTCTTGTGCATAATGCTGTTATAAACATGGGTGTACTGATATCTCTTTGACACTCTGCTTTTAGTTATTTTGGGTATATACCCAGTAGTGGAACTGTTAAATAAATGGTAACTCATTTTTTTATTTTTTGAGGACTCATTTAATACTATTTTCCATAGCAGCTGCACTATTATTTTTCATTCCCACCAACAGTGCCTAAGAGTTCCTGTTCTCCACATCCTTGCCAACACATATATATTAGTCATCTTAATGCATGTGAGGTGGTACCTCATTGATAGGGATACAGTTGTTAGTGGCACTAGTTCAGATCCTAGAGCCACAGAGTTAAAAGTGGATTTATAAATGTCTCCTAAAGAACTAACATGAGACCTTCAATTTCAGCTATAATCAAGTTTTTTGCAGTTCTTAATTCTGAGAAAACTGTTTGTGTATATGACTTGAATCATCTTTCTAAGATCAGTCAAGGGCTGCCTGTTGCTCACAAAGAAGGAAATATACTGTATAGGATGGCCAAGGTGATTCATCTGGGCGTACTAAGTACAAACTAATAGAGGATTTGGCCTAAGTCCCATTAAAACTGGGTTTTTATTTCTTCCTTTGTATGTGAACTTAAGTAGTTATTGTATCCTGTTCCTTATTTTTTAAATAAAATATTTACTTTTTTGCTTTTAAAAGTCCTTTAGAATATTAACATACAAGAAAACTAGAAGTACAATATTTTAATTAAGAACCTTATCTAAAGCTGCCTTTTAATCCAGCATATTGTGGTAAATTAAAGATAGGCACAAGTTCTTAAGAGCCTCTTCCCATTATTTTTTCCTTTACATTTGGGTGGACTCTGTGATTGTTTGACCGATGAAATATAAATGATGGTCTGTCAGTTGCCAAGTCCAGGCCTTCAGACACTGGCATCTTCCTGTAGTAGGCAGAATTCTAAGATGTCCTCCAAAATTCTTACCCCCCCGCAGTGTATGTTCTATACTGTATCCTTCTCTCGATTCTGGGTGGGACCTGTGACTATAATAAATGTCACTTCAGTGATTATGTTACCTTATGTGGCAAAGGTGAATGGATTTGCATATGTAATTAAGATCCCTAATAAGTTGCTTTGAGTTAACTGAAGGGAAGTTACTCTGATTAGGTCAGCCTTAATCGGGTGAACCCTTTAAAAGAAGGCTTGGTTTTTCCAACACACGGTGCTGAGATGACTGGATAGCCATACAAAAGAATGAAGCTTAGAACCCTTTCTACATCACATATAAAAATTATCTCAAAATATATAATAAGCTTAAATGTAAGCATTAAATGTAAAGCTCTTAGAAAACATAAAAGTAAATCTTCATGAATTTGGGTTAGGCAAAAGTTCCTTAGATAAACCTTCAAAAGCACAAATGGCAAAAGACAAAATAGATAAATGGTATTTTATCAAACTCAAAAACTTTTGTAATTCAAGGAACATAATAAAGTAAGTCAACACACAGCATAGGAAAAGTATTGGTAAATTGTATATATAGTAAAGGATTTATGCCCATAGTATATAATAAACACAGTTCAATGAAAATATAAATAATTCAACTAAAACAATTGACAAAGGCTTTGAAGGAATTTTTCCCAATGAAGGTATACAAATAGCACATGAAAAGATGCTCAACATCATTAGTCAAGAGGGAATTAAATTCAAAACTACAATGATATATAAAACTACATTGAGAGACATTACACACACTAGGATGGTTATAATAAAAAAGACAAACTGTAACAGGTGTTGATAAGGATAAGGAGAAATAGGGGGCCCTTATATTCTACATTACTAGTGAGAATGTAAAATGAAACATCAACTTTGGCAGTTTCTCAAATTGTCAATGTAGAGATCCATATGATCAAATATTTTTACCCCTAATGACAAAACCAAGAGAAATGCAAACATATATCCATACAAAAATTTCTACATTAGCATTATTCACAATATTTCCAAAGTAGTAGAACCTAAATTTCCATCATTTGATGAATGGGTAAACAAAATGTGTTTTAGCTATAAAACAATAGTATTCAACAATACCAAGGATTAAAATACTAATAAGATACAACATTGATGAACCTTGAAAAGGTTCCTTTAAAGAAGACAGTCATAAGGACTCACATATTGGATGATACCATAATGTGGCCAAAACAGGAAAATTTATAGACAAAAATATTATAAATTAGTGGTTGACTAGGTCTAGAGATGGGGGTGGACTATAGAGCAATTGCTAATGTGTACAAAGCTTTTTTGGGATGGCAAAAAATGTTCTAAAATTAGATTGTTGTGATAGTTTAACAATTCTAAGAGTACATTAAAAACCATAAAATTAAAAATCTTAAATTAGTGAATTTTATAAAATGTGAATTATATCTAAATAAAGCTGTTGTTTATATATAAAAAAGATCAGACCTTTCCTGGACCAAGATATACTCTCTGTTGGCCTTGAAGAAGCAAGCTTCCATCAGTTCTACAGGTGAAAGCAAATGAATTTTACCAACAACCACTGAGCATGGAAAAGGACCTTGGGCCTCAGAGGATAGTCCTGGCTGACGCCTTGATTGCAGCCTTATGAGATCCTGAGCAGAAGACCAAGATAAGTTAGATTGTGTCTAGACTTCTGGCCTACAGAAACTGTGAGATAAAAAATAGGTGTCGTTTCATACCACCAAGTTTGTGGTAACGTGTTTACACTTGTACTTTTGGTCTCTTGAAACACTTACTTTTGGAACCCAGCTGCCGTGATCAGAGAAGCTCAAGTCACAAGGAGAAGCCTTACCTATGCTCCCAGCAACTGCCAGCATCAAATGCAAGTCATGGGAGTGAGCCGTCTTGGCCATCCACCCCAATGGAGTCTGGCTACAATTGCCTCTGAGACCCCATAGAAGAACCAACCAGCTGTGCTCAGTCAACTCACAGAAATGTGAGAGATAATGATACATTTAAATTTTAGGGAGGTTTGTTACAGCTATAGATAACAGGGACTTTTAAATGCCTATTTAACTCATTCAGATGGGTCTTTTTTCTATACTTAGTCTTATAAGTAAATTTTACTTTCAGTTTTCTCCATTTTCCTCCTGGAATTCTCTGACTGTAGTGAAGGGTGACAAGTAAGTTCTCTTAAGAAATGCCGAAAGACATTATTAGGTATATCTTCAATTCAAAATCAAACACTTACTTTAGTGGAGTGAACATGCAATTCCCACTACATTTAGAAGGAAACTGTAATGAGGACCACACTGGGGGTGCTACAATTAATTGAAGAAAGCATTCTCATTAGGTAGTTGTAGACAGATATTTGTGTTCAGAAAGAAAAAAACACAGACATATTGAATCTAAATTTAAAAAGTATAATAAATACCACAAGAAATACTTGTTACAAGAATGTTATTAATACACTAAAGGGTACTAAATGAATTCCTTATGTTTTATACTTCTGGTTGCTTAGTTTTCCATACTACATAAAAAGTATTGTGTAGTAACATTTTAATTTCTTGTGTCAATATGTATTATTCATTGTGGCTAAAGCCAATTTGTTCACAAGTATAATTATCCAATCTTGCATAGGAAAAGTTTTCACTACTGGAATAAAGTTGTTCATTCCAATAAAAGGAATTTTCAAATATTCTTGGGCAAAAAGTCAATGCATAAACTTCAAATCTGCTTTTTTTAAAAAATAAAAATCAACACTTTTAGAGTTATAGCTTCATAAGGAAGTAATCGCATTAGTCACCTTCTTGGCACTACATGGGTATTAATCTTTTCCTTTTATCAGCCTCTCTTTCACAATTTTATAAGGTTACTCACAAAGCCAAATCAACAGGTTTTTTTCTTCAAAACTCATGAATGTACAATTAATAATCAATAATTTTGAGAAAGTAAAAGAAACATTTGTAAAATTCTGAAATCATTTTGATGGGAGCAGTTATAGTTTATGGGATATTTGAAGAAATAGCTTCCTACATGTTATACTCCAATATCTGTATTACAGACAAATAAGATTTAATGTTTATCTTATTATTAACTTTTAGAAATATACTTGGGATTTCATGATTTAAAAAAATCATTTTGAATGTTTAATAATCTCTCCATTTGACATTCAGTAAAGGTTCATGCCAAATTGCAAGTCAAGGTAAGATCAATTACAAAAAGGCAGAGATTTCTCAGTGCTTTAAGCAATGTTCTTCAACTTTGATGCATATCTGAATCACCTGGGGAACATGTTTTATTCGGAACAAGTTTTGGCTGGAGATAATGGGGTAATAGGAAATTTATTGCCCAGGATAATCAACCAAATGTATCAGAAGCACCTGAAAAGATGGCAACACATGTTATAAAGCCTTTCCCCTTGATCTTGTCATGGTTGATTTCTCTCATAGAGACCTCAGCTGAAAAAGCATCTTATCAGACAGTCTATCTTTGACCATCCAACTGAAATTAATCACCTGCCTACATCAGTTTACATCACCCCATTTTAACCCTTGGATATTTTCTCTGTTGTTTCTTTGTTTTATAATGATTCACTCTTCCCTCTCATGTCTCATGCTCACCAAAGCCATAACCTTGTTTGTCATGGTTGCTGCTGAATCTCCACCACCAAAACAGTGCTTGGCCAACAGTAGAGCTTACTTACTGTTTCCTGAGTAAATAAATGTCTAGCTTACTTTGCACTAATAATAATGCATAATGATGATGATGATGATGATGAAGTATAGGAGGTCTGTCCAGAAAAAGTCCAGCCATTGTTAACTTAATGAGAATGGTTTGTGTGACATCGAGGTAACCTGGTAGCCAAGAAAGAGTGGACTGAAATACACATGACTGACAATGACGACTTCACTGTACTAGTCAGTGGGGGTGGTAGACGCCGTTTAGTGAACATGTGTACTGTGTGGCCATCACATTCACAATGACTGAGCAAGTAGAGCAATGAATCTGCATCAAATTTTCCATTAAGCTTGAACATTCCTCCACATAAACTATCTGAATGATTCAGAAGGCCGAAGCTATGGGCAACTGGTGCTTGTCAGCTTCATCACGACAACGTACCCACTCATGCATCACATCTCTTGCAGCTTTTTGTTGAAACATCAAATTACCCAGGTGCCTCAGTCTCCCTACAGCCCATATTTGGTGCCCTGTGACTTCTGGCTTTTCCCAAAACTAAAACCACCTTTGAAAGGGAAGAGATTTCAGACCATTGATGAGGTTCAAGAAAATACAACTGGGCAGCTGATGGTGATTGGGAGAACTGTGTGAGGTCCCAAGGTGCCTATTTTGAAGGGGACTGAGGCATCATTGTCCTAGATACCATGTTTCTTATATTTTGTATCTTCTTCAATAAATGCCTCTGTTTTTCATAGTACATGGCTGGATACCTTCTGAACAGACTTCGTGCATAGATGGTCTTCATTAGTGGTAATTTAATGTGGTTGATAACATATGCAAAATCTAACTGTAAAATTTCTCTAGCTGAGGGAATGTGCTTATCTTACTCCTCTGAAACACATTTTATTCATGGTTAGAATCATTGGTTTCCCTTGCTGAAGTTGCCAGTAGAGTTGCAGCAGATCACAAACCAAATTTTCAATCTTACATACAGGAGGAAGCCCTCCTAAAACAGAATTTATTTATAAAAATTATGCATTTATTCTTACATGTTTAAACTTTGGTCACCTTCAAAGTACTTTCCACTTGATAAAATACAGCTATTGTGACTTTTTTTTCACTGCTCAAAACAGTTTTTGAACTCATCAATTTTGAAGCCTTCTAGTGTTTCTGCTGTTTTTCGTTTTACTTCTTCCACAATGGCAAAATATTTCCCTTTGTGGATAGTTTTTCATTTGGGGAAACAAAAAAAAAAGTCGCTCAGGGGAGATTAGATGAATAGAGAAGAATGGGCAAGAGGGTCATGCCATTTTTGGACAAAAACTGCTGAACATTCAGTGTGGTGTGGGCAGGTGTGCTCGTAAATCACCCATCAGAAAATGGGCAAATGTGCTGAAAGAGTCTTCAAAAAAATTCGTTGAACCCGAACGCAGCCTCTCATAACATCATCAGCTGATACACTGACACAAATGAGTTCTTAGAACATTCATGCAGTGGAGGAGGACTGTATTACAAGAGGCTCACCCTCCAGAGGAGAACTCCAGTTTTGGGGGGGTCACTCCTGTATCCACTGAATTGAATTAAGTGCCTCATTATGTCCACAAGCTGGTAGAGTATTTGCAAGTATCAAAATTCAGATATGCAAAATGTTACTTTCTTTAGTATCTTTAAAACCAAACTCAGTTTTTGTCTTAATCCCAGTCTTGTCACAACTATAATTAAACGTTATTATGATTTAAACTGAGAATTGAAGATAGAGAGGCTACATATATAACTTTCTATGTGGAAAGCACTATCTAAATGTAACATTGTATTTTTTTCTTATTAACTTATTTTGCTTTCATTTTTTCCCTCACTAAAAATTTTTGATTCTCTGTTTTTCTATTACTGTTGTCCCACCTTTTACCCTATTGCTTCCCCACACCCCTCCCACCCCTTCTTCCATAGTCAGTCCCCACCCAGTTGTACATGTCCATGGGTCATTTGTACATGTTCTTTGACTAGATCCTTCCCCTTCTTACCCCCTTCTCTCACTTCCCTCTCTCCCTTTGTCACTATTAGTCTACTCCTTGTTTACATGCCTCTGGTTCAATTTTGCTCGTTTGTTTGTGTTGTTCATTACTCTCCTGTATTAGATGATATCATATGGTATTTTTCTTTCATTGCCTGACTTATTTCACTAAGCTTAATTCTCTCTAGTTCCTTCCACGTCAATGCAAATGATAGAAGTTCCTTCTTTCTTTCTGCTACATAGTACTCCATTGTGTAAATATACCACAGTTTTTTGATCCACTCATCTACAGATGGGCACTTAGGTTGTTTCCAGCACTTGGCTATTATAAATAGTGCTGCTATGAACATAGGGGTGCATAGGTTCTTTTGAATTGGTGTTTCAGTATTCTTCGAATATAATCATAGCAATGAAATTGCTGGTTCAAAAGGCAGTACCATTTTTAGTTTTTGAGGGAGTTCCATACTGTTTTCCATAGTGCCTGCACCAGTCTGCATTCCCACCAGCAGTGCATCCTCATCAGCACATGTTTGTTGATTTGTTGATGATGGCCATTCTGCCTGGTGAAAAGTGGTAACTCATTGTGGTTTTTATTTGCATCTCTCTGATGGCTAGTGATGTTGAGCATTCTTTCATATGCCTATGGAAACTATGTATGTCCTCTTTGGAAAAGTGTTTGTTCAGGTCCTTTGCCCATTTTTTAATTTGGTTGTCTGTCTTCTTGGTCTTGAGTCGTATAAGTTCTTTATATATTTTGTCTGTGGTATCATTGGCAAATATATTTTCTCATATGGTTTGTTCCCTTTTCATCTTGCTGATGTTTTCTTTTGCTGAGCGGAAACTCTTTAGTTTGATATAGTCCCATTTGTTTGTTCTTTCCTTTGTTTCCCTTGCCTTAGGAGATATATCAGTGAAAATATTGCTACATGGGATATCTGAAATTTTCCTGCTTATGTTTTCCTCTAGGACTTTTGTGGTGTCACAGCTAACACTTAACTCTTTGGTCCATCTTGAGTTTATTCCAGTGTATGGTGTAAGTTGGTGGACTAGTTTTATTTATTTTTTTTGCATGTCATGGTGTAAGTTGGTGGACTAGCTTTATTTTATTTATTTTTTTAAGTATATTTTATTGATTATGTTGCTACAGTAGTTCCAATTTTTTCCCCTTTACTCCCCTCCACCCAGTATCTCTCTCCCCCAGCATCCCCCCCCAAGTCCATACCCATGGTTCGTAAAAAATTACTATCCCTCCCTCTCAGATATTAAGACCCTTTGTAATCTTGTAAAGGACAATGGGCGAAGGTCTCAAGCTCCTCTAGCTGCTTCAAGCTGGACATGGTCGTCGTCCTACCTACCCTTGGGTCCAGAAATCCCTAATAACAGTGGGGGTGTGGAGGGGAGGGTGGCCTTCCCACATGGGGAAGGATTGTGCAGACTCCAGGTCAGTTGGCTGTCTCCGGACAACGGTGTGCTTGGTTTAGCAGACTGGCATCCTTGTTGTGTTCTGGGGGCAACAGATTTGGCAAAAAGGGTTAAAAAGCATCATTCAATCCATAACTACTAGGTGACAAAAGGCAGGGATTAATTTTTCAATGTTCCACATTAGGAGAAAAAAAAAAAAGGGCTTCTTTGGAGGAAGGTGTGCTAGGCACATCTCTCCTGTCCAAAATCCTTTTGCCCATTATATTTAGTTTGGGCTGAGGGAAATAGTTTATGTTTCCCCCCTCTCAGACCTCTGGGCCCTTTCTGTCCAAGCCATTAGGATAGAAAAGAGAATTCAGTTTTAAAGTGAAGCCCACAGACCACCCCATTCTTCACCAACCCAGCCATTTAGTTCAGCCAAACTGTTGAGTCTCCGGAGGCAGCGCTGCAGAGAGGATTAAGTGAGGCTTATGCGTACAGACAATCACTCAGGTAATGCGGTCATAGGCTTATGCCCTTTGAAAACAGAAAACACATGTTAATTTATGTAACATAACCAACAAAAAAGTCTCTAAATCTGTAAGACTGTCTTATTGGGAAGACATCCAGTTGCAAGGCACTTGACATTCTACTTGCCTGCAACTTGAATCTCTTTGGTGATATCACAGATATGGTTTAATTTTCAAGTGAAACCATTTTTTAAATGAGAAGAAAGTTTTAAGATGGTTAGCTGCCCTACTTTACAGTCTGCCACTGATCATTGTGATTTTCCTTGAATACTGATTTTTCTCCCTAAGATTACTCTCCTTGTCTTTAAAGGGACTACATTAAGTCCATTTTTAATTTATCCTGTTCATTTGCATAAACATAATAAGAGCAGCAAATGATCACTTATGATCTTTAGTTCTGCTTTGCTGGAACTTACCCAAGGAACATTTAGGGTGGCCCTCAGTCTGCTCTTCAGTGCACAGAAGCTGGGCCACATACCTGGCATTCATCCTTGCCTGTACACACCTGTCCTTTCCAAGTCTTTCTGGTTTTCCATTGTGCCTTAAGGTCCCTTCTAGCCATCTTTCAGGAAAACAACCTTCGTTCCTTCCCTGGAGAGATTGCTGTGGACCGCACAACCAACCATGGCAGCAGGCCTTTTATTTCGCGGGCTTTTATTACCTTTGAAAGTCATTCCCAGTTCCTTAGGGCTTTTTGGTAACAACCTGAGCCAAAGCATGTCTCCTTTAGGCTTGACATTCCAGTCAAAGGCTTGGTCAGAAAAAGGAACCTCTATTAACAACTGGTCTTATTAGGTCTATGCAAAGAAACGTAAGTCATTACTTACTTGTTTAGAATGTCAAACTCTGGAGAGATCAAATAGGGAGAAAAATATACAACGTGAAAGAAAATCTTTGTCCTAATATTCACTGAACTGGCATTTCCATTCTTCATATTTTCATTTTCCCCCACTAAAAAAATTTTTTTGTTTGTTTTTCCATTACAGTTGTCTCACTTTTTTTTTCCCCCTCTTGCTTCCCTGTATCCTGCCCCTCCCTTCCCCCACATTCAGTCCCCACTCAGTTGCCCATGTCTGTGGGTCATTTATACATGTTCTTTGATTTTACACTTCCCCTTCTTACCCCCTTTTCTCCCTCCCCCCTCCCCCCTTGTTACTGTTAGTCTACTCCTTGTTTACATACCTCTGGTTCAATTTTGCTCATTTGTTTGTGTTGTTCATTAGTCTCCTGTATTAGGTGACAGCATAACGTATTTTTCTTTCGTTGCCTGGCTTATTTCGCTAAGCATAATTCTCTCTAGTTCCATCCATGTTGTTGCAAATGGTAGAAGTTCCTTCTTTCTTTCTGCTACATAGAACTCCATTGTGTAAATGTACCACAGTTTTTTGATCCACTCATCTACAGATGGGCATTTAGGTTGTTTCCAGCACTTGGCTATTGTAAATAGTGCTGCTATGAACATTGGAGTGCATAGGTTCTTTTGAATTGGTGTTTCAGGATTTTTCGGATATAATCCCAGTAATGGAATTGCTGGTTCAAAAGGCAGTTCCATTTTTAGTTTTTTGAGGAAATTCCAAACTGTTTTCCATAGTGGCTGCACCAGTCTGCATTCCCACCAGCAATGCACCAGGGTTCCCGTTTCTCCGCATCCTCTCCAGCACAAGTTGTTTGTTGATTTGTTGATTATGGCCATTCTGACTGGTGTGAGGTGGTATCTCATTGTGGTTTTAATTTGCATCTCTCTGATGGCTAGTGATGTTGAGCATATTTTCATATGTCTATGGGCCCTCTGTATGTCTTCTTTGGAGAAGTGTTTGTTCAGGTCCTTTGCCCATTTTTTAATTGGGTTGTCTGTCTTCTTGGTGTTGAGTCGTATGAGTTCTTTATATATTTTGGAGATCAATCCCTTGTCTGAGATGTCATTGGCGAATATATTTTCCGATATGGTTGGTTTCCTTTTCATCTTGCTGATGTTTTCTTTAGCTGAGCAGAAACTTTTTAGTTTGATGTAGTCCCATTTATTTATTCTTTCCTTTATTTCCCTTGCCTTAGGAGATATATCAGTGAAAATGTTGCTATGTGGGATATCTGAAATTTTCCTGCCTATTTTTTCCTCTAGGACTTTTATGGTATCACGGCTTACATTTAAGTCTTTGATCCATTTTGAGTTTATTCTGGTGTATGGTGTAAGTTGGTGGTCTAGTTTCATTTTTTTGCATGTCCCTGTCCAGTTCTCCCAACACCATTTGTTGAAGAGGCTCTTTTCACTCCATTTGATGTTCTTTCCCCCTTTGTCAAATATTAGTTGACCATATGAACCTGGGTTTATCTCTGGGCTCTCTATTCTGTTCCATTGATCTATATGTCTGTTTTTATGCCAGTACCAGACTGTTTTGATTACCGTGGCCTTGTAGTATAGCTTGATATCAGGTATTGTGATTCCTCCTACTGTGTTCTTCTTCCTCAAAATTGCTGTGGCTATTCGGGCTCTTTTTTGGTTCCATATAAATTTTTGAAGTATTTGTTCTAGGTCTGTGAAATATGTTGCTGGTATTTTAATAGGGATTGCATTGAATCTATAAATTGCTTTGGGTAGTATGGACATTTTAATGATGTTGATTCTTCCCATCCATGAGCATGGTATGTGCTTCCATTTATTTGTATCTTCTTTAATTTCTTTCTTCAATGTTATGTAGTTTTCTGAGTACAGGTCTTTTACCTCCTTGGTTAAGTTTATTCCTAGGTATTTTATTTTTCTTGTTGCTATGGTACATTGAATTTTTCTTTCAGTTTCTATCTCTGAGTTTTTATTGTTGGTGTATAAAAATGCCTTTGATTTCTCAATATTGACTTTGTATCCTGCTATTTTGCCGAATTCACTTATTAGGTCGAGTAGTTTTTTTGTGGAGTCTATAGGGTTTTCTATGTACACTATCATGTCATCTGCAAATAATGACAGTTTTACTTCCTCTTTTCCAATTTGGATGCCTTTTATTTCTCTTTCTTGTCTGATTGCGGTGGCTAGAACTTCCAAGACTATGTTGAATAGGAGTGGGGAGAGCGGACATCCTTGTCTTGTTCCTGATCTCAGGGGGAATGCTCTCAGTTTTTGCCCATTGAGTATGATGTTGGCTTCAGGTTTCTCATATATGGCCTTTATTATGTTGAGGTATGCTCCCTCTATTCCCATTTTACTGAGAGTTTTTATCATAAATGGGTGTTGTACTTTATCAAATGCTTTTTCTGCATCTATTGATATTATCATGTGGTTTTTGTCTTTCATTTTGTTTATGTGGTGTATTACGTTTATTGATTTACGAATGTTAAACCATCCTTGCATCCCTGGGATGAATCCTACTTGATCGTGGTGTATGATCTTTCTAATGTGTTGCTGGATCCGGTTTGCCAATATTTTGTTGAGGATTTTAGCATCTATGTTCATCAGCGATATTGGCCTGTAGTTTTCTTTCTTTGTTGTGTCTTGACCTGGTTTTGGAATTAGGGTTATACAGGCTTCATAGAATGAGTTTGGCAGTCTTCCCTCTTCTTGTATCTTTTGGAATAGTCTGAGAAGGATAGGAGTTAGTTCTTTCCTAAATGTTTTGTAGAATTCACTTGTGAAGCCATCCGGTCCAGGGCTTTTGTGTGCTGGGAGTTTTTTGATTACTGCTTCAATTTCACTAGCTGTTATTGGTCTATTCAGACTTTCTGCTTCTTCTTGATTCAGTTTGGGAAGACTATAGGTTTCCAGGAATTTGTCCATTTCCTCTAGGTTGTCAAATTTCTTGCCATAGAGTTGTTCGTAATAATTTCTTATAATCCTTTGTATTTCTGTGGTATCAGTTGTGATTTCTCCTCTTTTGTTTCTGATTTTATTTATTTGGGTCCTCTCTCTTTTTTTCTTGATGAGCCTGCTTAAAGGCTTGTCAATTTTGTTTATTTTTTCAAAGAACCAGCTCCTACTTTTGTTGATCTTTTGAATTGTTAGTTTAGACTCTATGTCATTTAATTCTGCTCTGATCTTGATGATTTCCTTCCTTCTACTTGATCTGGGCTTTGCTTGTTGTTCTTCCTCTAGATCTTGTAGCTGTAGGGTTAAATTTTTTATTAGATATTCCTCTAGCTTTTTTAGGTAGGCCTGTATTGCTATGAACTTTCCTCTTAGGACTGCTTTTGCTGTATCCCATAGGTTTTGGGTTGTTGTGTGTTCATTATCATTAGTTTCCAGAAACTTTTTGATTTCTTCCTTGATGTCATTGTTAACCCATTCATTATTTAATAGCATGTTATTCATTCTTCATGAGTTTGAATGTTTTTGAGTTTTTTCCTTGAGGTTGATTTCCAATTTTAAGCCATTGTGATCTGAGAAGATGCTTGATATAATTTCAATTTTCTTGAATTTGTTAAGGCTTGTTTTGTGTCCTACCATGTGGTCTATCTTTGAAAATGTTCCATGTGCACTTGAGAAGTATGTATATTTTGCTTCTTTGGGGTGAAAACTTCTATATATATCGACTAAGTCCATTAGATCTAGAGTGTTGTTCAGTGCCTCCATATCTTTGGTGTTTCTTTGCTTCGAAGATCTGTCCATTGTTGACAATGGGGTGTTAAAGTCCCCTACTATGAGTGTGTTGTTGTCTATATCTTTCTTGGAGTCTTTCAAAAGTTTCCTTATATATTTGGGTGCTCCTAAGTTGGGTGCATATATATTTATAAGGGTTATATCTTCTTTATGGATTTTCCCCTTAAGTATTATGAAATGCCCTTCTTTGTCTCTTTTTATGGACTTTGCTGTGAAATCTGTTTTGTCTGATATAAGTATTGCTACCCCGGCTTTTTTTTCCTGCCCATTTGCTTGAAATACTTTTCTCCATCCCTTTACTTTCAGTCTGTGTAGATCTTTTGTTCTAAGGTGGGTCTCTTCTAGACAGCATATATGTGGTACATTCTTTCTAATCCATTCAGCTACCCTATGTCTTTTAATTGGAGCGTTTAATCCATTTACATTTAAGGTTATTACCAATAAGTACTTATTCATTGTCATTTTTCCCCTTTGTACTCGTGTTCTTCTCTGTCTCTCTCTGTTTCTTTATCTTCTTAGAGCAGACCCTTTAGCATCTCTTGCATTACTGTTTTGGTGGAGATGTATTCTTTTAGCCTTCTTTTGTCTTGGAAGCTCCTTATTTCACCCTCCATTTTGAATGAGAGCTTTGCTGGGTATAGTATTCTAGGTTGTAGGCCTTTGTTTTTCATTGCTTGGAATATTTTTTGCCATTCCCTTCTGGCTTGTAGTGTTTCTGCTGAGAAATCTGATGATAGCCTTATTGGAGTACCCTTGTATGTTATTAGTTGTTTTTCTCTTGCTGCTTTTAGGATCCTCTCTTTGTCTTTGAATGTTGCCATTTTAATTATGATGTGTCTTGAGGTGGGCCTGTTGGGGTTCATCTTCATTGGGACCCTCTGTGCTTCCTGGACTTGCGTGACTCTTTCTCTCGTCATGTTAGGAAAGTTTTCTGTCATTAGTTTTTCAAAGAGGTTTTCTATCCCTTGCTCTTCTTCTTCTCCTTCTGGAATTCCTATGATACGGATATTATTACGTTTCATGTTGTCCTGCAGCTGTCTTAGAACCTCTTCAGTCTTGTTCAGTCTTTTTTCATTTTGTTGCATTGTCTGGGAGTTTTTGTGTAGGTTGTCCTCCAGCTCGCTGATCCGATCTTCTGCTTCCTCTAGCCTGCTTTTAATTCCTTCTACTGTGTTCTTCAATTCAGAGATCGTATTCTTCATTTCCTCCTGGCTCTTATTGATAGCTTCTATGTCCTTTTTCATGCTCACGTAATTTTCTGTGAGTTCCTTGTAGTTTTTCTGGAGTTCTTTGTAGTTTCCGCTGAGCTCATTCAGCTTCTCCATAATCCATGTTTTGAATTCCATATCTGATAGTTCGCTCCCCTCTATTTCATTTAGCACTCTTTCTGGGGATTCTACCTTTCCTTTTGATGGGAGGTTGTTTCTCTGTCTCCCCATTTTTTTGACTCCTATTGTTTGTTGGTGCTTCTTGGAATGATCTGCACTTCCTGGATCTGCCTCTGGTGGCGTCAGATCATGTACCAGTCTGGCCCTAGGCAGCCTGTTGGAGACTTCCAGGGATCTACTGCTGTTGTCTGTCTTCTTTGATTGTTAATCTATTCAATCTGTGATTACCTGTCAGGTTTAAGGACTGTGGGTGTGGCAGCTTAATTCCTGTAGGCAGGGCTTTTGCTTCCCCTCAGGTTGACGCCACTTGGAGGGGAATGGTCTATCCGCAGTACTGGGGATGAGTCAGCACTGGGACCCAGTTGGCTGCTCCTCCAGTTCTCCCCTCAAAGCCACCGTGCCAAATTCTCCCCAAGTGTCTCCAGTCCTCTCTGCCTTCCCTCTGCTTGAGCCCAGGGTAAGTGGTGGCCAAAATATTTTTGTATGTGATCCACTTAAGAGCTCTTTTTCTCCTGCTGTTTCTCTCCAGCTAGCAAGAAACCCTGTGGCTTTTCGCTTTTCACAGCTGATACTGTTTTACTTTCCACTCTGTTGCTGTAGGCTGGGAAGCCCAGTTGGGGGTTTAGACCCTGCCCTTCTCAGGGGGAATCCCCGGCTGCTGAGCTGTTTCTCAGTCCCTTCAGCTGCCACCCATTTGAGCCCTGCCAGCCCTTCCGCGTCTCCGCACTCCCTACCGGTCACGTTGTGATGTAGCGGCCTTTTCTGTCTCTCCGTGGTTATAAGACTTCTTTCCAGCTAGTGTTCCGTTGGTTATTCCAGATGATTTCTCCAAAATTAAGTTGTAAATCCAGACTGGTCCTGGGAGGAGGTTAGTGTAGCTTCCACTTACTCCTCCGCCATCTTGGATCTCCTTTATTTTATTTTTTTTGCATGTCATGGTGTAAGTTGGTGGACTAGTTTTATTTTTTTTGCATGTCCCTGTCCTGTTCTCCCAACACCATTTTTTGAAGAGGCTCTTTTCACTCCATTTGATGTTCCTTCCCCCTTTGTCAAATATTAGTTGACCATACAGACCTGAGTTTCTGGGCTCTCTATTCTGTTCCTTTGATTTATATGTCTTTTCTTATGCAGTACCAGACTATTTTGATTACCATGGCCTTGTAGTATCATTTGGTATCAGGTATTGTGATTCCTCCTACTGTGTTCTTCTTCCTCAAGATTGCTGAGGCTACTCGGGGTCTTTTTTGGTTCCATGTAAATTTTTGAAGTATTTGTTTTAGGTCTTTGAAATATGTCATTGGTATTTTAATAGGGATTGCATTGAATGTATAAATTGCTTTGGGTAGTACGGACATTTTAATGATGTTGATTCTTCCCATCCATGAACATGGTATATGCTTCCATTTATTTGTATCTTTCTTAATTTCTTTCTTCAGTGTTATGTAGTTTTCTGAGTACAGGTCTTTTTCCTCCTTGGTTAAGTTTATTTCTAGGTACTTTACTTTTCTTGTTGCTATAGTAAATGGGATATTTTTTCTAGTTTCTAGCTCTGATATTTTATTGTTGGTGTACAGAAATACCTTTGATTTCTGAATATTAACTTTGTACCTTGTTATTTTGCCAAATTCACTTATTAGGTCGAGTAGTTGTGTTTTTTTTTTTTTTTTTTTTTTTTTTTTTTTTTTTTTTTTTGCAGTCTATGGGGTTTTCTATGTACACTATCATGTCATCTGCAAATAATGACAGTTTTACTTCCTCTTTTCTAATTTGGATGCCTTTTATTTCTCTTTCTTGTCTGATTGCTGTGGCTAGAACTTCCAAGACTATGTTGAATAGGAGTGGAGAGAGTGGACATCCTTGTCTTGTTCCTGACCTCAGGGGAAATGCTTTTAGTTTTTTCCCTTTGAGTGTGATGTTGGCTTCAGGTTTCTCATATATGGCCTTAATTAGGTTGAGGTATACTCCTTCTACTCCCAGTTTGCTAAGTGTTTTCATCATAAATGGGTGGTGTACTTTATCAAATGCTTTTTCAACATTATTGATATGATCATGTGGTTTTTGTCTTTCATTTTGTTTATGTGGTGTATTATGTTTATTGATTTACAAATATTAAACCATTCTTGCATCCCTGGGATGAACCCCACTTGACTGTGGTGTATAATTTTTCTAACGTGTTGCTGTATCTGGTTTGCTCATATTTTGTTGAGGATTTTATCATCTATGTTCATCAGCTATATTGGTCTGTAGTTTTCTTTCTTGGTTGTGTCTTGACCTGGTTTTGGAATTAGAGTAATACTGGCTTCATAGAAAGAGTTTGGGAGTCTCCCCTCATCTTGGATTTTTTTGAAATAGTTTGAGAAGGATAGGAGTTAGTTCTTTCCTAAATGGTTTGTAAAGTTCACCTGTGAAGTCATCCAGTCCAGGGCTTCTGTGTGCCAGGAGTTTTTTTTTATTACTGCTTCAATTTCACTAGTTGTTATTGGTCTGTTTAGGCTTTCTGCTTCTTCTTGATTCAGTTTTGGAAGAATATGTTTCCAGAAATTTGTCCACTTCATCTAGGTTGTCAAATATCTTGTGATACAGTTGTTCATAGTAATTTCTTACAATCCTTTGTATTTCTGTGGTATCGGTTGTGATTTCTCCCCTTCCATTTCTGATTTTATATATTAGGTCCTCTCTCTTTTTTTTCTTTATATGCTTTATTGATTATGCTGTTACAGTTGTCCCAATTTCTTTTTCCTTTGTTCCCCTCCACCCAGTGACCCACCTCCCTCTAGTTGTCCCCTCCTCTTAGTCCATTACCATTGGTTGTGCATATAGTTCTTCTCAACATCTTCCTGTCTACTCTACTCCCTCCTACTATGTTTCTTAATTCCTGCATCATCTTCCTCCCTTTTTCCCCTTCCCCCTCCCCACTGACCTTCCCCCAATATGTTCTTCATATGTATAATTCTTTTTCCCCTCTGTTGCCTATTTAGTTTGCCTTTGTTTAGGTTCCCTAGCTTCTGCTGTTGGTTGTTGTGATACAGTTTTCATTTTAATATTCATAGTTTTGATCCTCTGTCTTCTAAACAAGTCTGTTTAACATCTCATATAACAGTGGTTTAGATTTAACAAACTCCTTCAGTTTTACTTTGTCCTGGAAACACTTCCTCTGCCCTTCTATACTGAATGACAGCTTCACTGGATAGAGTAATTGTGGTTGTAGGTGTTGGATTTTCATTACTTTGAATATTTCTTACCAGTCCCTTCTTGCTTGTAAAGTCTTCTTTGAGGAATCCACTGATAGTCTAATTGGGACCCCTTTGTACATAATTCTCTTTCTTGCTGCTTTTAAGAATTTCTCTTTATCTTTAATTTTTGACATTTTGATGATAATGGGTCCAGCCTATCTGGAGCTCTCTGTGCTTCCTGGACCTGTAAGTTCATTTCCTTCCCCAAGTTAGGGAAGTTCTGCTTCATTATTTTTTCACATAATTTTTCAATTTCTAGTTCTTCTTCACCCTCTGGCAATCCTATAATTTGAATGTTCATTCGCTTATAGCTGTCCCAGAAGTTTCTGAGCCTCTCCTCATATTTCTCACTTTTTGTTTCCTCTTTCTGCACTGTTTGACTGTGTGTTCCTTCCCTGTGTTTCGATTTGTTGATTTGATCCCTGGCTTTCCCTTCCTCACCACTTGTCTTGTATGTATTTTTGTTCATTTCAGCAGGACTGGCCTTCATTCCTTCCCTGTCTTGATTCAGCCCCGCTATTAGGTCTGTAAGCTGCCTTATGACTATAGCTCTGAACTGAGCCTCAGAAAGATCTGCTATTTGTTCATCGGTCAAGGCCTTTATTTGTTTTTTGGTTAGCTGTGTGATTGGTATTTCAGTCATTAATTCTGCCATTCTGACTGTTTTGTTTATCTTTCCTTCCTGGGCGGGGTGCTGTCACACCTCCTATGATATATTGGGTCGAGACCCTGTGCTCATCATAACCAGGCAACCTTTCTCACCACACTGCAGCGCTTTGCATGGGGGGTGGTTCAAGATGGATTCCTGCTCTTACTCTCCACTGAGGAACCGGGAGCCTCCTCCATCCCCACAGTCCAAGAAAATGGGATCTGCCTTCCCCGGCATTGGAATAGCAAGCCAATGGGTCTGGTCTGCAGCCAGTGCCGGCTCCCAGGCGCTTCTCTCCTCCCTTCAAATACAGGCGTCTGCTTACTGGGTCCTGCTGTTCACTGTTGCGGCTCCTGCCTCCAGCAGTTTGATCTTTCTCAGCCACAGTTTTTCCCTTCCTACCCATCTGGACAAGCACCACTTATTTATGACTTCATACATTGGACTTCCATGTAGCTTTATTTCCTGGAACTTCTTATTATTTTTGGTTTTGTGATAGTTGTAGTCCTTCTTAGTTGTGGAGGCAGACAGAGCGTGTCGGTCTATGCCTCCATCTTGGCCGGAAGTCCTCTCTCTCTTTTTTTTTTAATAGCCTGGTTCAATTTGTTTATCTTTTCAAAGCACCAGATCCTGGTTTTATTAATTTTTTGAATTGTTTGTTTAGTCTCTATGTCATTTAATTCTGCTCTGATCTTCATGATTTCCTTACTTCTACTTGCTCTGGGATTTGTTTGTTGTTGTTCCTCTAGTCCTTGCAGTTGTAGGGATAGATTTTTTATTTGAGATTCTTCTGTCCTTTTCGGGTAGGCTGTGTTGCTATGAGCTTTCTTCTCTGGGCTGCTTTTGCTGTGTCCCATAGGTTTTGGGTTATTGTGTGTTCATTATCACTTGTTTCCAGAAACTTTTTGATTTCCTCCTTGATGTCATTGTTAACCCATTCATTATTTAATAGCATGTTATTCATTCTCCATGAGTTTGAATGTTCTTGAGTTTTCTCCTTGAGGTTGATTTCCAGTTTCAAGCCATTGTGATCTGAGAGGATGCTTGATATAATTTCAGTTTTCTTGAATTTGTTGAGGCTTGTTTTGTGTCTTACCATATGGTCTATCTTTGAGAATATTTCATGTGCACTTGAAAAGAATGTATATTTTGCTTCTTTATGGTGAAAAGTTTTATATATATCAAATAAGTCCATTTCATCTAGAGTGTTGTTCAATGCCTCAATATCCTTGGTGTTTCTTTGCTTTGAAGATCTGCCCATTGTTGACAATGCGGTGTTAAAGTCCCCTAATATGAGTGTGTTGCTGTTTATATCCTTCCTGAAGTCTTTCAAAATTTTCCTTACATATTTTGGTGCTTCTGTGTTGTGTGCATATATGTTTACAAGGGTTATATCTTCTTTTTTCTTTAATTTAAAATTTTTTTAAAAAAATTATTTGTTTGTTTGTTTATTTACTTATTTATTTTTAGAGAGAGGGGAAAGGAGAAAGAGAGGGAGAGAAACATCACTGTGTGGTTGCCTCTCACTCGCGCCCTCAACTGGGGACCTGACGTGCAACCTAGTTATGTGCCCTGACTAGGAAATCAAACCAGTGACACTTGGTTCGCAGGTCAACACTCAATCCACTGAGCTACACCAGCCAAGGTTTGTGTTATATCTTCTTGATGGATTTTTCCCTTAAGTATTATGAAATGTCCTTCTTTCTCTCTTTTCATGGCCTTTGTTGTGAAATCTGTTTTGTCTGGTATAAGTATTGCTACCCCAGCTTTTTTTTCATGTCCATTTGCTTGAAATAATTTTTTTCCATCCCTTCACTTTCAGTCTGTGTAGATCTTTTGTTCTAAGGTGGGTCTCTTGTAGAAAGCATATATGTGGGTCATGATTTCTAATCCATTAAGCTACCCTGTGTCTTTTGTTTGGTGCCTTTAATTCTTTTACATTTAAGGTTATTATTGATAAGTACTTATTCATTGTCATTTCCCCCCTTTATACTTGTGTTCCTCTCTGTCTCCTTCTGTTTTTTCATCTCCTTAAAGCAGACCCTTTAGCACCTCTTGCAATGCTGGTTTGGTGGAGATGTGTTCTTTTAGTCTTCTTTTGTCTTGGAAACTCTTTATTTCACCTTCCATTTTGAAAGAGAGCCATGCGGGGTAGACTAGTCCTGGTTGTAGGCTTTTGTTTTTCATTGCTTGGAATATTTTTTGCCATTCCCTTCTGGCTTCTAGTGTTTCTGTTGAGAAATCTGATGATAGCCTTATTGGAGCTCCCTTGTATGTTGTCAGCTGTTTCTCTCTTGCTCCTTTTAGGATTCTCTCTTTTTCTTTCAATTTTGCCATTTTAATTATGATGTGCCTTGAAGTGGGCCTGTTGGGATTCATCTTCATTGGCACCCTCTCTGCTTCCTAGACTTGTGTGACTTGTTCTCTCATCAAGTTAAGAAAGTTTTCTGTCATTAGTTTGTCAAACAGGTTTTCTATCCCTTGTTCCTCTTCTTCTCCTTCTGGTATTTCTATGATACAAATATTATTACGTTTCATGTTGTCCTATAGCTCTTAAAACCTCTTCTTTCTTTCACAGTCTTTTTTCATTTTGTTGCACTGTCTGCCAATTTTTTTCTACACTGTCCTCCAGCTCGTTGATCAAATTTTCTGCTTCCTCTTGCCTGCTTCCAATTCCTTCTACTGTGTTCTTCAGAAATTGTATTCTTCATTTCTTCCTGGCTCTTACTGATAGTTTCTATGTCCTTTTTCATGCTGGTGTAATTCTAAGTTCCTTGCAGTTTCCCTGGAGTTCTTTGTAATTTTCTTTGAGCTCACCGAGCTCATTGATCTTCCTTGTAACCCATGTTTTGAATTCCATGTCTGATAGTCCACTTTCCTCTATTTCATTTAGCACTCTTTCTGGGGATTCTGCCTTTCCTTTCAATGGGGGATTGTTTCTCTGTCTCCCCATTTTTGTGACTTTTTTGTTTGTTACTGCTTCTTAGATGATCTGCACTTCCTGGATCTGCCCTGGTGGCATCAGATTGTGTAGCAGTCTGAACCTAGGCAGCCTGTTGGAGACTGGCAGAGACCTACTGTCTTTGTCTGTCTCCTTTAGTTGTTAATATAACATTGTATTATTTAAGTATATGGGATTTGGAAGCAGACAGACCTGAGTTACAATCCCAGTTGTAACATTTCTTAAAGTACATTACGTTGAGTGAGTCAATTAACATCTTTATTAATTTGTGAAATGAATATAATACTACTTGCCTCCTGGGATTATTTAGGAAATTAAAACAGGTAAACCTATGAAAATCATTAGCATAGAAGCTGATATATAATAATACTCAATTATTATTGTTGTCATTATTTTTATTACTTTTATCAGTTGGGAGAAAATGGTCTAAACAGGTGAAAGCTTATTTTCATTTTCTAAATTTCTTCCTTTGTTACATTCTCCCTCTTCAAGTTGAAAATTCATATGTCCTCATTTTTCTCACCCCCATTCTCTGATGTTACTCATCCAAATAAATAAATAAATAAAAAGTATGGAAAGATATGATTCTGTTTACTGATTTCTACCTATCATAGTATTAAATCAATATGCTTTTATTGCTCCCTTCTCAGTTGGGTTTCACATCTTTCTCCAATGGTGAGAGGAGAATTTCTGTCTCAAATGGAAGGACCTAATATCACCAAGCCAAGAGTGGAGAGAGGTTATCTTTGGCAGAGATTCATATCTATAATTTTTGAGAGGGTTGGCCCTGATGGGATCTGATAGACATCTCCTCCCTCCAATCCCAATAGGGCACACACACTATGGCTCATCAGTGGGCCAGAAAACTCCCATGGGATCATTGGGTCCCAGATCCCCAATGACAGCCTCTAGCTCTCTTTATTTTATTCATTCATTCAGAGAAAATAATTTTACTATTTGTCTACTGAGTACAATGCTCTTTTATCAAAACAATTTCACATCAAATAATAGAGATCTTTATTAGAAACTCTGAAGAAAGCATATAAGCTGCTGATATTGGTATAAATGCAAGACACTTGTCATGTTTAGCCCATGAGGGGAAAAATATAAAAGATAATATAAGTGATTTAAAATTGCAAAAGCAACTATGACCCTTTGTTGTCTCTACATGCAGGTTCAATTTAGAGATATTTAAATGATATAGTATTTCACACATAAACACTCCTACTAAATTTTCAAAACTATTTAATTTTAATTCTGTTGGATATAGAAGCATCTTTAATCAGTTTTTTTGCTGATGGAATAAATGAAATACAGGTACATGTATATAATGATATATTCTGTATGTGTATGTGTGTGTATTTCTTAGTACTTATTCAGAAGATTGTGATACATAGTAAATAGAGAAAACAATAAACAATTCCAGGACAGAAAGGTAGAATAAATCTGCCCCTACCCTAAACTCAGTGCTCAATTATATTAATATAGTTTGAAATCTATGCCAAAACATTTTTCATTTAACTGTAGAGTTGAATCTAAATCAGTTGTTAATTGCTCCTACTTATATAAACAACTATGGCAAGTATTTCAGTGTGCTGCTGATCTCATCAGGGAGCCATGTGTAGGTGGACTTCTTGGAAGCTTATGGTTCAAGGTCAGAAAAGTAAAAATTGTCCAAATAGTTCCTACAGATATAAAAACAAACTCAACTGATTTCTGTCTCTTTTCTTAGCCCTTTGCCCTGTCCCATTGCAGATATGGGTTTTAATAGTTACAATGCTTTGATCACTAGATTTTTTTATGGTATATTAAAGTCTTCCAAAGTTTTGGTGAAAACATACTTCCACTTTCTATTCAATTCAGATTTATGTTTTTTATTTTCAATATCATAGAAAGAGACTTGCTTTAAGATATTTACTGAATGGCTACTAAGTGCTACCATCTGGCTGGACTGGGGAGACAGTAACAATACATTTAGCATGATTCCTCCTTTAAGAAACTCAGATTGCATTAGGCAACCTGGACATAAAAAATAATAGAAAAATTCTTTTAAAAAATGCTGAGTAAATTACAATGGACATAAAAAACAGGAAGAATCCATGGATATCAGAGGAAACATCACAAAAGGTGATGTTGAGTTACTCTGCATGAAACAGAGAGAGTGGAAAGGCATTCCAGACAAAGAGAAGAGCATGAGCAAATCAATGGGAAATGGGAGAATGAGCATTGTGTTTAAGAATATAAGCAAGCCCAATTGGGTAGAGCATAAGGTTTATATGGAGAAATGAAAGATGGTGAGAAGCTAGACTCTTGGGTCAAAGGACCATGTGAAATAATGTGGAAGGTCAACAGGAGTATTCCCATTGGTGAATGATATGCTCAGACTTTTGTTCTGGAAAGATAACTCTTGTGGCAATGTGGAGGATAGACTGCCATGAGAAGATATAAAAGACAGAAAATTGAAAAGTCCATGACAGAGAGACCAGAATGGAGAGAATAGGATGAGTTTCAGCAATGCTTTTGAATTAGGACTGCAAAATTGATTGATCAGATGGACAATAAGAATATGGGTAAAAAATGAGTCAAGAATGACATAACCTACTGATTTAATCTTTATTAAGCACCTGCAATGTGCTGGGTACTTTGCTATGCACTGGATATACACAGGTTACTAAAACAAAGCCCTTGCAATTATGCAGCTGAGAGTCTTGTGGAGGAGACAGAGTAATTCCAGGTTTCTAATGCAGTTTATGGAATACTTGTAGGTACTGTTAATTGTGCTTGGAAACATGGGAAGAGTTAAAAGCTTAAGGACAATGAGATTTTGAGTTTGGTTTTAGACCTGGTAAGAATAAATTGTCTGACGACCATAAAAATGGAGATGAATGGGAGATCTTACCTAGAAAAGAAAATAGAATTACTGTTATATATGTGAGAATCATGAGTTTAAATATTAGACAGGAGAGTAATTTAAATTATTAAAGACTGCAAATAGAAAAGAAGAGACCAAAAGATGGGACACTGGAGAATATCATATCTGCACAGAGAAAAGGAATGTAACACATAAAACTTAAAAATATGGTGAACAGAATTAAGAAGAGAGTTCTGGAGAAGAAAAGCAAGACAAAGTTAAAAAGTACAGAATAACCAGGTGTGCCAGGTTTACATGAAGCTTCTGTTATCCTTGCCTCTGTGTAAGAATGACCTCATTGGCCATGAATAACACCAAAGCTTAGAGATATTTCTTCTACCCTGGACTCCATCTTGTAAATCTTCTTCTATTACAAATCATTCTATACTAGGAGGGGAGTGCACATAAATTGGAAAAACAACTCTAGGAATTTTCCAGTTCTCTCTAGGAACTTGCCCTGAGTAGGTTGTTAGGTCTTCATACACATGGTAAAGCTCAGTGACATAGATTCAGACACGAGAAACTACCTGGACTGGCTAAAGATTTTGAACTGAAGAGATAGTAAAGAATAGCTTTGGAAATCTTGAAGCTAATTCCTTCTTCCAGAGTTGTCAGTAATTCCCACCTAATGTTTATTCAGACAAGTGTACTATACATATACTGACTGTATCAAAAAGCAGTTCCATTTTTCATACTATTTTCCACAGTGGCTGCACCAGTGTGCATTCCTACCAACAGATCTCACCTAATAAAGGAAATTAATAAGCAAAACAAACAAATGAGCAAAATAAAACCAGAGGCATGGAAACAAGGAACAGACTCACAGCGACCAGAGGGGAGGAGGGAGAGGGAAAATGGGGGAAGAAGGGAAAGGTTCCAGTCAAGGAACTAGTATAAATGACCCATGGACATGGACAACAGGGTGGGGAGGTGGGTGGGGCAGGGGAGAGCAATGTGCGGGGTGGGACAACTCTAATAGAAAAACAATTAAAAAAATGACAAACTCACAAAAATCAACAACAGAACCTAAAACAAACAAACAAACAAACAAACAAACAAACAAAAAACCTAAGCAAATAACCAGAATAGGAACAGAATCATAGGTTTGGGAATCATCTGGAGGGTTATCAGCTGGGAGGGGGAAGGGGGAGAAATGGGGAAATGGTGAAATGGTGCAGGAACTAAGAAGCATAATTGGTAGATACTATATAGACAAGGGGAAGTTAAGAATAATATAGGAAAGGGTGAAGCCACAGAACTTATATGCACGACCCATAGACATAAACTAAGGGGGTGGGATTGCTACAGGGAAGTGGGGTACTGGGCAAAGGGGAGCAAAGGGAAAAGTAATTGGGACAACTGTAACCGCATAATCAATAACATATACTTTAAAAAAATGTATGTTTCCTCATGCTAGTAGTTTTCAGCTATTATCTTTTGGAAAGATCTTGGGTATCTTTAAGTGTCATTATTTGTCTGTTGCTGGAACACCCAAAGAAGAGGATAAAGGTTAGATATGCACAGTGGCTTGTGTTTTATTTAAATTATGGTTGAACTGCCCCAGAAGGCTATCAGGCATTTTTCCAGTGACCTATATGCCAAACAAGAACACAGTTTAAAGAAAACATTGAATCATTTTACATTGTGAAAGGGAAACTAAGAAATATCCTTTAGATAATTAGGACATTTTCAAAGTTTATGTAGACAGGGATGAGGTATAGTAATAGTGAAGAGACTATTATAATGGAATGCAATATTTAAAACTGAGATTGTCTTAGAAGGTTTTGGCTGAATGTTGGTCAAGATACAGTAAATTTTACTGTATTATCACTTCCATGTGGAGTAGGGGAGGCTCACTCTGGAAATTATTTTAGCAAAATGTTAATTATTCCAGCTTGCAAATCCATCTTTGTGCCAGCTGAAACAAATTTGTATACTTATGGTGCTAAAAATGAGCCCGTGAAGCCTCTTTTTCACTACTAGATTCTAGTTCTTCAACAATGACAGCACCAATTTAGCAACCTCAGTTATCCTTAAAGCCTGAAATCATATGGATGGTTTGGATGCAGCAATTTAGCATTGTCCAGGTAGGGTTCCTTTCCTCAGAGCACATGCAGCCACAGATGATATTATCTTGCTACTTGGTTCATTTTACCCTGGCTGGTTTGGCTCAGTGGATTGAGCGTCGGCCTGCGAGCTAAGTGTTGCTGGTTCGATCTTCCAGTCAGGGCACATCAGAGAAGGAAAACTCTGACTCCAAAAAACCTCCGCTGCCTTGCGGCATACCTCTTCAGGGGAAAGGCTAAGGGAGTAAACCCCGACAGAAAATCCGGAGCCGGAGTCCCTAAGGCGGTTTGACGTTGTAGTCAACACCGGCAACTCCTGCGGCGCACCTGAAGCCAAGCTGTATTGACTCCGTCTTTCCCTTGGACCCTTCAGCTGCGAAGAGAGGGGGGGTCTGCTGCATGGGCAACAGCAGACCCTCCATATCACCCTGCCCAGGCTCTGTAGCTTCAGCTTCACTGGAGAGGACACTCCAGCGTCATCACAAGATGTCGATTCAACATGGGAGGAGACAGATACCGTGTCACTCTCCAGTTGGACTGCACAGCCATTCTCGGCGGTGCAGATAGACTCTTAAGAAGCTACACCATCGTCTCTCGAGACGGACAGCTGCCGACGACGACGACGACTTGGTTCATTTCATCATGCTTGAAAAAAATAAAAGAAGCCTGGACTCATTCTAGACATCGCCCCTGTGTTTCTGTATATGTGACAATGGCCAGGCGTTTATAAGAAGAAGAAGCCATGCAATTATGGTAAATAACCCTACCTCAATGTCAACAGGAAGTTGATAATAAGAGCAAATTTCCACTGTTCTTAAATCAAGGAAGGCGTTTCTGGGAGGAAAGCAGGGCTCATTCATTTTAGCTAAAAATAGAAACTGCTTCTTTAACAGCTACGATCCGTTTTTTGGGGGGGTGGGTGGGTGGGAGTGTTATTCTGTTCTTCTTTCCCCTCGCATTATCTTTCAAAGAAAACTCAATCTTTGGAAGAACTTTTTTTTGTTACTGTTCAACTCTTGGTGCAGGTGATCATTGCAGGTGGGCTACCAGCTGCTCTTAAAGTAATGAGGGGACATCATGACCAAAAGAAGCTGCTTGCCATTGAATTGCACCCACTCCTGCCCTAGGTGGGTAATGACTGAACCAGAAGAACTGCATCTGGAAAGGAATTTGGGTATGAGATTGTACGGGTAGAAATCCTCTTCAATAATGCTTTTAAACAGGGTAGAGGTGAGTGAGATCTTTGTATCTGAGGTATGGAAGATACTTCTCAATGTTTCTCAAAGAAGAGTTAGGATGTTTATAAAAATGATTTTCCTAATTATTATCACAGATTTATAGAATCTTAATCTTTCTAAGATCATCCTTTTTTTTTCTTTTTAATTATTGCCACTGTGACTTATTGAAGGCCTATATTGAGACAAGACAATCAAAAGGGTTTGGCCCCAAACTGTTTTTTTTTTTTTTTTCCCTTCTCCTCCACAAAATAGTTACACTCTTATCATTCTCTGCATGGCTCACAGTACTCGGAGACGACACATAAGAATCAGGTTGAAACTATTCTGTTTAATCAAGAATGAACTAAATGTCAGAGACTCAGTGTTCTAGATCAACAATTTCCAGGATTGATACATCTTAATCAAGTAATTAGGTGACTTTTTCGGTGGTGTTTTCCACACTGGAGAGAGGAACAGATTTGCCGCTTTGCTCCGATGGCTGCTAGCAGCAGTGTTGGATGTTAACAGAGACATTTACACGGAACCACCAGTTGGCAGGGGCTAGCACTCTGTTACTTGCTATTCCCACATGCTGAGGATTGTGGGAAGGCTGCCAAACTTTCTGTCTCATGTAGCTCTTCAGTATAATAACAGAGAAAGCAACAAAAAGCCTGGGGAAAAAAAGAAGAAAAGTGAGTAAAGGAAACAATGGAACTAAGTCTCAGGTTTTATATTAAACATAAGTGGAATGAGAGACTTTTAGTGACACTTTCTCTCTCTGCTTTTCCCTCTCTCCACTCCCTCCTTCACTCCCACTCTCCTCCCCTCTCATCCTCTCTTTCTCCATGTAAGAAGCATTTTAAATTGAGATCCATGCTTCTCAAAGTTTAAAGATTTTTTAAATCTCCTTGATATCCTTGGGGTCCTGTTAAAAATCACAGATTCTGATTCTGCAGATTGGAGGTGGGCCCTGAGGTTTTCATTTCTAACAAGCTCCAAGTGATGTTGATGTTAACAGTCCTGGACTATTACTTGGATAGCAAGGGCTGAGGGGATGACAGAAGGGATACCCTGTGACCATATCTGGTAGTGATGGTTGTGGTTCTCTTAGAGGCAGTGCTCCAAAATGACAGTGATGTCTTATGATGTCTTCCTGCCGCACCTCATCTAGATACCTGGGATTAGACCATATATACATATTATGGTCCTATTTAGTAACAATACCTGTACTGGAGTTATAAGGTCTTGACTCTAGTTTTATTTGTTATTAACTAGTTGTGTGTTAACAGGCAAATCATGCATCTCCGTAGGTATCAATTTGCTCACCTGTACTTAAGGGAAACATACATTGTATGCTGGACAGTTCTTTCAGTACTAACTTGACAAGACGTTGTGACATATCTATTGAAAAAAATGGAATCTGTGGTTGTACCTGAAACCAATAACATGTAAATTTGCCTTGGTTACTTTGTCTTTCATAAGATATACAATAAGTAAAATCAGCTTCAAAGAATGAATGGATCTTTTTCATTGTGTGTTCCTGACACCATAAACATTTGAGCCAAGGAATTGAGGGCTGACCATGATAAAGGCCAGGACTGGTATCTAAGCAGATCGTATATATGTAGGGAAATGATACATCATCCCAGAAGCTGAAATAGGATAGCTGGGAAGGTGAGGGGCATGTTGGAATGGTCTGAGAAGAGCTAGAGGTCAATGTTGTAAGTAACATCATCAAGCAGTTACTGGGAGTTGACTACAAGGACTGCAATAGTAAGATCAAAGTGGGCCTCCTTCTAAATCAACTGGGATAAAAGGTGGGGAATAGCATGGGATGGTGGGCAGGGCAGGCTTCCTGATTTGTGAGTCCAGTGCAAAATGAAAATGCTAAGGCGCTTTCAAAAAGTAGGAAAAAGGTGCCACTAAAGTAAAAAATATAAATCTTTTCCCTTTATTCTTGGTCTTTCTCAGCTTATCATCATTTTTTATTTGTTATTTAATATTCTAGTGAAAAAAATACAAAAATTTTAAGTTACTGGCAAGAGTTATGTCATAAAAACTGTGCAATTCCAGTTTTAAATTAAAATATGAGCATTTAATTATATGTGGAATTGCTAAAACAACATATTTTATAGCTCATATATGAATAGTATCTTGTTCTCAACAGAAAAGTAGAAACATGACTTCCTTATAGGCACACCTTCTATCTTTCCCTTCTTATCAGCGTCATGGTGTTTCAGCATAAGTGGTTGACTGGTGTGAGAAAGTTAATGTGAGTAAGAACATGATAGGGTTCCTTATTCACATGTGTTTCTTAGAATGCTACTGACTTTTTCTGTGTTGAAAACAAGTTCTAACTTGAACACAAAGTGTAATCTTTGGGAGACATCAGTTTAAATAGGGAGGCAAGGAATGGTGGAGACGCATATTGTGCATATCTCAGCTTTTCTGTTGTCCCAAGGGACTTCGCTTAGAAACCACAAGGTCAGAGACTGCAGCAACAGAGTATTAAACCAAGTGTAAGATACCAGATAATTGGACTGGTTAAGTGTCCATGAAGCTTATTCTGGACATGAGAACAGAAAAATAAATCAAGGTAGTGATTGATCCAAAAAGTCAATATAAAAATCTGGCAACCAGAACTGCATTAGAGGATCATAATAAATTAATTAGGCTAGTTCAATGTTGAGCCTCTAAACTCAGCAAAATTCTGCCAGATTAAGTAAAGGATTGTTATCAGTGTTGGGGGTTATATAAATTATGAAGTTTGGAAGTATGTGACATAATTGGATAATCTGATGTAATTTACCAGTGACTTTTACTTCATGAAAATTTGTGTAATATTTTTCCCTTCAGTGTGGAATGTGAGAGTTGAAAGGGCCACTGATTTTAAGATGAAGAAGCTGCGATCTAGTGGGATGAAGGGATTTGACTTGGGTTACAAAGCTTGTTAGAATCAGGATTAGAACCTAAATTTCAAAAATCCTAACTCAATGTCCTTTTGAGACCCCTATGCTAGTTCCTTCAATAACTCATTAAAACGACAAGAGGTCTCTACTGGTAATCCTAAAACGTAGTTCATGTCTGTTAAAACAATGAGAAGAAAGTAAAGAGAAAATATACTGTTTTAACTTACTCAAATGCTGGAAAATGGGCCATCTTTCTTGATTTCAGTGAAATAATTTTAATGGGAGTATTTTCTCTATAAGACTTTTGCAGTGGTGAGTTGGATAGTAAAGTATCCAAGTCTGGCTTGTTCAGAAACAGTGATTAATTATACTTAGCATTGCAGATATGAGTAAGGCAGGGTCACAAAGTCAAATGTTATGTAGGTGGTTTCTGACAGATTAATGTGAAATGCATGCATTCAAATGGCAACAACAGACTCTAATTGCCTTCCAGTTTAAAATGTTGCCTGACAAGCTGTCCCTAACACAGTAGCTTGATTCCCCACCCCCTCCCCTAGTATCCTCACAAAGATATAGGAAAAAAACAAAACAAACAAACAAAAAAACTGATCACAAAAACTGTCAGTGCATCTTTGCCAGAGATGAGAGGAAGTTCCATTAATGAAAATAACTATGGTGCTTAACATCAAATGCAATAAATTATTTTTTTTCTCCAGAAACCAAGAAAAACCATCAGCCTAAAATGATAGGTCACTAATTCAGAGGCTCTGGATTTGTACAAAACAAGTTTTTTGATTCATGAATGCTGCCCTTGAGCCGATCAGAGTGCTCATATTTTTTCCCCAACCCCATTGACACCTCCTCTGGTATATCCACTTCTAAACAGACTCCCAGAGAACAACATGAAAGGGAGTAGCAATTGGCTAAATGGGAATAGGATTAGTTGTAGTATATTGTGTCCTGAGAGCTAATATTCTAAGAAATAGATTGTGGTTGATTAAGATATAGACAAAGAGAGCATTGAAGGCTGAAAAATTGGCCTGTTTCTTTTTTCTTTTCCATATATTCAGTTCAGAGTGCAAAAGAAATAGCAGAGATAGAATTAACTCCAAAGAATTTTGCAGAATAACAAGTTCAAAGCTTACTAATGTAACCAGAGACTGCAGCTCTTCAGTGGTGTCACAGGAAAAGAATTTCAGGGACATCCGCAAAGGAGGAATTTAGTGATAGTGGGAAGATTTATTAGAGTAAAAAATGACAAGTGCACTCTTGGAGAGCCAGAAAGGGTGGCAGGCTATAGGGTAGCAGCTGCCCTGATGTCCTTGGTAAGCCTCTATATAGTTCTGTGGGTTTTGGGGTAAGAGCAGATTTCTTTCAAACTATCCAATCTCTTTCCTGTTTTTTTCTGGGCCTGTGCTGGTGCCCTCCGCCTATCCATTCTCTTTCCTGAATTCTCCAGGGCTGTGCCCTTCTCCAAGCTGATCCTTTTCCTAGACTTCCCCAGGTTAGTGACACCCCCAACCCCCTTTATGGTCACCATTATGGCTCGTACTGCACATACCTCATAGATCTGCTTCATCTTTTGGCTTCTACTGTACATGCACTCAGCAAAAGAAATTCCCTTCACCATTTTCTCCCTCCCCCATGTTAATCTGGTAGAACACCCCCACCCCCTGCTATCCACCATGGTGGCTATAAAAATGGCTTTCTGTCTTTCCTGCCTCATTGACTAGGCAGGATGTTGTCCAGAATGATGCAATGTTGCCAGTTACTCCCTGAGGTGACTCTGAAACTGCTTGTCAGGCTTAGTTTGCTCCCTTCTCTTTCATTAATAACTAACTAACTAATATTAGGTTCTGGAACTTTTACTAGGACAATGACCATGAAAATATTTTCCAGTTTCAAATTAAGAAAAGATATCTAGCAAAAAATGAAACTAGACCACCAACTTACACTACACACCAGAATAAACTCAAGATGGATAAAAGACCTAAATGTAAGCCATGACACCATAAAAGTCTTAGAGGAAAACATAGGCAGAAAAATTTCAGATATCCCATGTAGCAATATTTCACTGATATATCTCCTAAGGCTAGGGAAATTAAGGAAAGAATAAACAAATGGGATTACATCAAACTAAAGAGTTTCTGCTCAGCAAAAGAAAATATCAGCAAGATGAAAAGGGAACCAACCATATGGGAAAACATATTTGCCAATGATACCTCAGGCAAGGGATTGATCTCCAAAATATATAAAGAACTTATACGACTCAATACTAAGACAGACAACCCAATTAAAAAATGGGCAAAGGACCTGAACAAACTCTTCTCCAGGGAGGACATACAGAGGGTCCATAGGCATATGAAAGAATGCTCAACATCACTAGCCATCAGAGAGATGCAAATAAAAACCACAATGAGATACCACTTTACACCAATCAGAATGGCCATCCTCAATAGATCAACAAACAAGTGCTAGTGAGGATGTAGAGAAATGGGAACCCTAGTGCACTCTTGGTGGAAATGCAGACTGGTGCAGCCGCTATGGAAAACAGTATGGAATTTCCTCAAAAACTAAAAATGGTACTGCCTTTTGAACCAGCAATCCACTGCTAGGATTATACTCAAAGAATCCTGAAACCCCAATTCAAAAGAATTTATGCACTCCTGTGTTCATAGCAGCACTATTTACAGTAGGCAAGTGCTGGAAACAGCCTAAGTGCCCATTTGTAGATGAATGGATTAAAAAACTGTGGTACATTTACACAATGGAATACTATGCAGTAGAAAGAAAAAAGAAACCCCTCCCATTTGCGATAACATGGGTGGAACCAGAGAGAATTATGCTTAGCGAAATTAGCCAGGCAATGAAAGAAAAATACCATATGATATCACCTAATACAAGAAACTAATGTACAACACAAACAAATGATCAAAGTTGAACCAGAGGCATGTAAACAAGGAACAAAGTAACAGTTACCAGGGGGGAGGGGGCGAAGGAGATAAGGTGGGTAAATAGGGGAAGGGTTTAATAAAGGAACTAGTATAAATAACCCATGGACACGAACAATGGGGTGGGGATAGACTGTGGGAAAAGGGGTGGGCTGGGTGGGAGGAGGGGAGCAATAGGGAAAAAAGTGGGACAACTGTAATAGAAACAAAAAAGGAAAAGATATCTACCAATACTCAAGAAGACATTGAATGGGGTCAAGAGAAAGCTACAAACCATTTCTGGTGAAAAATATTATTTCTGGCTAAAAATTAACTCATTACTCAATGGCTGATGCAAGGGCTAAAAAAATTATAATACTTTTCCTCCCACCATCTAAGTACTTCTAGCTGGGCTAATAATCAAATGAATAGAGACAGATTAAGGAGGAAATCAAAATTTAATTTAATACATACAAATAGGAAATTCTTAAACATATATATAAATTTCAAAGACTATGAGGCAACATTGAGTATATATGATATTTTGGACAAAGGAGAAAAGGGGAATAACTGAGAATTAGATCTCAGAATTGAGAATGGGCAATTTACAGGTAGTTGAGGAAAAACAGAACACACATGGCAGGAAAATTTCTGCTCAGCATCTCAGAAACAATGGGACACAATGGGTATCTAGGATAACAGGCCCCTTCTCTTTACCATAGTTAATTCAAATTAGGCTGAGGTGAACATCCTAAAATATTCTTATTGAACCAGTTTTTTCTGTATGAATGTCTTGGGCAGGAAAGGAGGGAGAGTCAAAGGTTTTTTTTGAGTCTTATTTCTTAATAAATAGCTTAAAATCAACATCCCAAATGAGCACCTTCAGAGTGGCAAAACTTTGGTTCCTTTCACCTGGAATATAAAAATCATGACAAAGAAAGAGGAAATATTACCACAAAGATTTAGATTAATGGCATATATTTTAATATGCTCTCATAGAAAAGCCAGAATAAAGTTTTAGCAAAACCCTCGATGGCCTCAGTAGAATGCACAATGACACATGCAAGAGCTATGTAAGAGGAATGCCAAATAACTGAGCAAAAGGTATTTTAATGAGAAAGGAGCTGAGTAAGATAAAAAAGAATCGCAAGGTCACAATAAGTACAATAACAGAAATAAAAATCTTTGTCTGAGACAAAAACCAAATGAATACTCAAAAAGATTGAATTTTTTACTTAGAGGTCAAATTGGTAAAGCCCTCTAAGAATACAGATAATAGGATAGATGAGAAGGAAGAATGTAATAGACATCGAAGAAAAATAATTTATATTATTCCTATAAAATATTGATATTTCAGGAAAAGAGAAAAAGAAAGATACAGCTGCAATAATCACTGATTTAACCAAAGAAGACAGTTTGGAGGGAAAAAAAGGACCCATGTCTTCAGACCAAAATGGCTCCTTACATTACAAGCAAAATTAATTCTAAAAGAGTGCAAAGTCACCTTTGCAAAATTTTGAAGTAAAAAAAAAATCAAAAAGAAAACTTTTACATGTATTCTTATAAAAAATTAATTGGTTATCTAAAAATAATTTAAACATGGCTGATTTTATATCTTTTCTAAAACATTTATTTTAAGAGTAATTAGAAGGCATTGAAGAACTTCTCTAGACTATCCACAGAGTTTTTAGGGGAAGTGTTTTGGTACAATAAGTTAAAAGCAAAATATTTCTTTTGTGAAGGCAATAGAAATATATAGATGTCTCCTTTTTATCCCTTATGGGAACAAAGGCTGAAAGTGTGCTACCTTAGTGAACTTTTTAGAAATAAAATTATTTAAAGGCATACCTTGTTAACTAAAAAATGATTCAAAAGAGAAAACAATATGAGCAAATAATTATAATAAAAAAGATATTGTAAGTCAGTTAAGTGTGAAGTCTAAATAATTTTTTTTAATATATTTTATTGATTATGCTGTTACAGTAGTTCCAATTTTTTCCCCTTTACTCCCCTCCACCCAGTATCTCCCTCCCCCAGCATCCCCCCCCAAGTCCATACCCATGGTTCGTAAAAAATAACTATCCCTCCCTCTCAGATATTAAGACCCTTTGTAATCTTGTAAAGGACAATGGGCGAAGGTCTCAAGCTCCTCTAGCTGCTTCAAGCTGGACATGGTCGTCGTCCTACCTACCCTTGGGTCCAGAAATCCCTAATAAGAGTGGGGGTGTGGAGGGGAGGGTGGCCTTCCCACATGGGGAAGGATCATGCAGACTCCAGGTCAGCTGGCTGTCTCCGGACAACGACGTGCTTGGTTTAGCAGGCTGGCATCCTTGTTGTGTTCTGGGGGCAACAGATTTGGCAAAAAGGGTTAAAAAGCATCATTCAATCCATAACTACTAGGTGGCAAAAGGCAGGGATTAATTTTTCAATGTTCCACATTAGGAGAAAAAAAAAAAAAAAAGAAAAAAGGGCTTCTTTGGAGGAAGGTGTGCTAGGCACATCTCTCCTGTCCAAAACCCTTTTGCCCATTTTATTTAGTTTGGGCTGAGGGAAATAGTTTATGTTTCCCCCCTCTCAGACCTCTGGGCCCTTTCTGTCCAAGCCATTAGGATAGAAAAGAGAATTCAGTTTTAAAGTGAAGCCCACAGACCACCCCATTCTTCACCAACTCAGCCATTTAGTTCAGCCAAACTGTTGAGTCTCCGGAGGCAGCGCTGCAGAGAGGATTAAGTGAGGCTTATGCGTACAGACAATCACTCAGGTAATGCGGTCATAGGCTTATGCCCTTTGAAAACAGAAAACACATGTTAATTTATGTAACATAACCAACAAAAAAGTCTCTAAATCTGTAAGACTGTCTTATTGGGAAGACATCCAGTTGCAAGGCACTTGACATTCTACTTGCCTGCAACTTGAATCTCTTTGGTGATATCACAGATATGGTTTAATTTTCAAGTGAAACCATTTTTTAAATGAGAAGAAACTTTTAAGACGGTTAGCTGCCCTACTTTACAGTCTGCCACTGATCATTGTGATTTTCCTTGAATACTGATTTTTCTCCCTAAGATTACTCTCCTTGTCTTTAAAGGGACTACATTAAGTCCATTTTTAATTTATCCTGTTCATTTGCATAAACATAACAAGAGCAGCAAATGATCACTTATGATCTTTAGTTCTGCTTTGCTGGAACTTACCCAAGGAACATTTAGGGTGGCCCTCAGTCTGCTCTTCAGTGCACAGAAGCTGGGCCACATACCTGGCATTCATCCTTGCCTGTACACACCTGTCCTTTCCAAGTCTTTCTGGTTTTCCATTGTGCCTTAAGGTCCCTTCTAGCCATCTTTCAGGAAAACAACCTTCGTTCCTTCCCTGGAGAGATTGCTGTGGACCGCACAACCAACCATGGCAGCAGGCCTTTTATTTCGCGGGCTTTTATTACCTTTGAAAGTCATTCCCAGTTCCTTAGGGCTTTTTGGTAACAACATGAGCCCAAGCATGTCTCCTTTAGGCTTGACATTCCAGTCAAAGGCTTGTTCAGAAAAAGGAACCTCTATTAACAACTGGTCTTATTAGGTCTATGCAAAGAAACTTAAGTCATTTCTTACTTGTTTAGAATGCCAAACTGTGGAGAGATCAAATAGGGAGAAAAATATACAACGTGAAGGAAAATCTTTGTCCTAATATTCACTGAACTGGCATTTCCATTCTTCATATTTTCATTTTCCCCCACTAAAAAAATTTTTTTTGTTTGTTTTTCCATTACAGTTGTCTCTCTTTTTTTTTTTTTTTTCCCCTCTTGCTTCCCTGTATCCTGCCCCTCCCTTCCCCCACATTCAGTCCCCACTCAGTTGCCCATGTCTGTGGGTCTTTTATACATGTTCTTTGATTTTACACTTCCCCTTCTTACCCCCTTTTCTCCCTCCCCCCTCCCCCCTTGTTACTGTTAGTCTACTCCTTGTTTACATACCTCTGGTTCAATTTTGCTCATTTGTTTGTGTTGTTCATTAGTTTCCTGTAATAAGCTACCCTATGTCTTTTAATTGGAGCGTTTAATCCATTTACATTTAAGGTTATTACCGATAAGTACTTATTCATTGTCATTTTTCCGCTTTGTACTCGTGTTCTTCTCTGTCTCTCTCTGTTTCTTTATCTTCTTAGAGCAGACCTTTTAGCATCTCTTGCATTGCTGGTTTGGTGGAGATGTATTCTTTTAGCCTTCTTTTGTCTTGGAAGCTCCTTATTTCACCCTCCATTTTGAATGAGAGCTTTGCTGGGTATAGTATTCTAGGTTGTAGGCCTTTGTTTTTCATTGCTTGGAATACTTTTTGCCATTCCCTTCTGGCTTGTAGTGTTTCTGCTGAGAAATCTGATGATAGCCTTATTGGAGTACCCTTGTATGTTATTAGTTGTTTTTCTCTTGCTGCTTTTAGGATCCTCTCTTTGTCTTTGAATGTTGCCATTTTAATTATAATGTGTCTTGAGGTGGGCCTGTTGGGGTTCATCTTCATTGGGACCCTCTGTGCTTCCTGGACTTGCGTGACTCTTTCTCTCGTCATGTTAGGAAAGTTTTCTGTCATTAGTTTTTCAAAGAGGTTTTCTATCCCTTGCTCTTCTTCTTCTCCTTCTGGAATTCCTATGATACGGATATTATTACGTTTCATGTTGTCCTGCAGCTGTCTTAGAACCTCTTCAGTCTTGTTCAGTCTTTTTTCATTTTGTTGCATTGTCTGGGAGTTTTTGTGTAGGTTGTCCTCCAGCTCGCTGATCCGATCTTCTGCTTCCTCTAGCCTGCTTTTAATTCCTTCTACTGTGTTCTTCAATTCAGAGATCGTATTCTTCATTTCCTCCTGGCTCTTATTGATAGCTTCTATGTCCTTTTTCATGCTCACGTAATTTTCTGTGAGTTCCTTGTAGTTTTTCTGGAGTTCTTTGTAGTTTCCGCTGAGCTCATTCAGCTTCTCCATAATCCATGTTTTGAATTCCATATCTGATAGTTCGCTCCCCTCTATTTCATTTAGCACTCTTTCTGGGGATTCTACCTTTCCTTTTGATGGGAGGTTGTTTCTCTGTCTCCCCATTTTTTTGACTCCTATTGTTTGTTGGTGCTTCTTGGAATGATCTGCACTTCCTGGATCTGCCTCTGGTGGCGTCAGATCATGTACCAGTCTGGCCCCAGGCAGCCTGTTGGAGACTTCCAGGGATCTACTGCTGTTGTCTGTCTTCTTTGATTGTTAATCTATTCAATCTGTGATTACCTGTCAGGCTTAAGGACTGTGGGTGTGGCAGCTTAATTCCTGTAGGCAGGGCTTTTGCTTCCCCTCAGGCTGACGCCACTTGGAGGGGAATGGTCTACCCACAGTACTGGGGATGAGTCAGCACTGGGACCCAGTCAGCTGCTCCTCCAGTTCTCCCCTCAAAGCCACCGTGCCAAATTCTCCCCAAGTGTCTCCAGTCCTCTCTGCCTTCCCTCTGCTTGAGCCCAGGGTAAGTGGTGGCCAAAATATTTTCGTATGTGATCCACTTAAGAGCTCTTTTTCTCCTGCTGTTTCTCTCCGGCTAGCAAGAAAGCCTGTGGCTTTTCGCTTTTCACAGCTGATACTATTTTACTTTCCACTCTGTCGCTGTAGGCTGGGAAGCCCAGCTGGGGGTTTAGACCCTGCTTTTCTCAGGGAGAACCCCTGGCTTCTGAGCTGTTTCTCAGTCCCTTCAGCAGCCACCCGTGTGAGCCCAGCCAGCCCTTCCGCGTCTCCGCACTCCCTACCGGTCACGTTGTGATGTAGCGGCCTTTTCTGTCTCTCCGTGGTTATAAGACTTCTTTCCAGCTAGTGTTCCGTTGGTTATTCCAGATGATTTCTCCAAAATTAAGTTGTAAATCCAGACTGGTCCTGGGAGGGGGTTAGTGTAGCTTCCACTTACTCCTCCGCCATCTTGGACCTCCTAAATAATTTTTATATATGCTTTTTGAGGCAAACCTGAGTGTCAAAAATAATTATTAAAAGAATACATACTCATACTATAAAAAATTAACATTTAAAATATTAGATAATGCATTCAAGCCCTATAAAATGGAAGCTTAGGAATTAAAAGTGTGTGAAATTCTTCTGCCATGACATAGTATGTAAATAATAGATTTCATGTGTGCTTTTAATATTTAGAAATAGAATAATTTCAAAATGTATTTAAAAGAAAACCACTAAATAATACAAAAATAATACAAACAAAAGGCATTTTATAAAATAAAATATTTATTTCTCAGCAAACTAAAAATAGGAGGGAACCCCCTTAACCTGATAAATAATATCTAAGAAAAATATATAACTAACATGATACTTAATAGTAAAAGGCTGAATGTATATATAAAATTGGAAGAGACAACAGAAACGAATGTTTGTTCTCATCATTCCTACTCAACACTGTACTGGAGAGTCTAGCCATTGAAATTAGGCAAGAAAAAAAAAAGAAATTAAAGAGAAAGAAAAAATAAAGTTTTCTTTATTTAGAAATTATATGATTGTAGAAAATCCATTAGAATCTAGATAAAGCTACTAGAATAATAAACGAGTTTAACAATCTTGTATGAGATAAGATCAATGTACAAAAATGAATTATATTTTTATATATCAATGAGCAATTAAAAATTGAAATTATGAAAAACAAACTACTTATAATAGCATAAAAACATGAAAAGATAGATTTGACTTGAGATTTGCAAGGTTTATATAGTAAAAAGTACAAAATGTTCCTGAGAAAAATTAAAGAAGACCTAAATATATGGAAAGATATATCTTGTACATGGATCAAAAGTCTCGAAACATTTAAGCTGTCAATTCTCTTTAAGTTAATCTATAAAGTAAGTGCAACGCTACCGAAATCCCAGGAGTTTCTTTAGAAATTGACATTGACCAGTTCATTCAAAAATTTACATGGAACCATGATCAGTGTAGTTCAGTTGGTAAAGCATGGTTCCACAAAGTGAAAGATGGACAGCTGATTCTGGTCAGAGCAAATGCTTGGATTGTGGGCGTGTTCCCTGGATGGAGTATGAGTGTGAGAGGCAACTGACTGCTGTTTCTCTGCCTCTGTTTCTTCTTCCCTTTTTCTCTCTTTAAGAATAAGTAGGACTTACAGCTAAGATGGAGACCTAGAGAGACATGCCACATCTCCCTCCACAACTAAGAAGGAATACAACTACCTCAAAACTAGAAACAAGCAGAAGTTCCAGAAAACTAAGCTGCATGGAAGTCCAACAAACAAAGATATAAAGAAGATATACTCATCCAGACAGGTAGGAGGGGCAGAGCTGGGGCAGAAAGGATATGGTGTGGTGGGAAGAGAAGCTTCAGCAGTGGCAGGCCAGCAGAAAATGCAGTCACACATTTGAAAAAGTCAGGAGGGCATCTGGGGAGTGCTCTCAGCACCAGACCGGACTGCAGAACTCATAGTCCCAGCGCCAGGGAAAATAAAGACTTTTGAATGTGAAAAGCAGTGGGGGTTAGGGTAGAGGAAGAAACTGCCAGTCTCTCAGAAGAGTCCACTTGTGTAAAGGGCCCCCACAGTCTTAGAACACCCGCAGATCCACCCATTCAGGGAACGACAGCCAGGGCAACAGCTAGAAAGGTGCCAGTCCTATACAAAGTGAGAGAAGTGCCTGGAAAAGGGGTGAGTGCTGAGTGAACAGCATTGTTCCCTCTCAGACCCCTCCCCCACATACAGCGCCACAACGTGGTGAAATGGGTCGCCCTTTACTGACAAATACCTAAGACTCTGCCCCTTACAATGTAACAGAAATGACAGCTCTACCTTGGACACAGAGGCAAACAAATACAGGAACCTGTCAAGATGAGGAGACAGAGAAATATGGCTCAAAAGAGGGAACAGATAAAGGTTCCAGTGGGAAAACTAAACAATGACGAGATAGCCAACCTAACAGATGAAGAGTTCAAAACACTGATGATAAAGATGCTCACAGGCTTGACAGATATGCTTAAGTATGACAAACACATAAAGGAAGAAGTGAAGGCTATGCTAAATGAAACAAAGAAAAATCCACACAAAACCAATGGTGAAGGGAAGGAAACTGGGGTTCAAATCAATGATTTGTAACATAAGGAAGAAATAAACACTCAACCAGTACAAAATGAGGAAACAAGAATTGAAAAAAATGAGAGCCTTAGGAACCTCTGGGACAACTTTAAACATGCCAACATCTGAACCATAGGGGTGTCAGAAGGAGAAGAGGAAGAGCAAAAAACTGAAAACTTGTGTGAGAAAATAATGAAGGAAAACTCTCCAAATTCGGTGAAGGAACTAGACATACAAGTCCAGGAAGCACAGAGAATCCCAAACAAGCTAGACCCCAAAAGGACCACACCAAGGCACATCATCATTAAAATGCCAAAGGTTCAAGATAAAGAGAGACTCTTAAAAGCAGCAAGAGAAAAGCAGAGTTACCTACAAAGGGGTGCCTAGAAGACTATCAGCTCATTTCTCAAAAGGAACGTTGTAGGCAAGGGGCTGGCAAGAAGTATTCAAGGTGATGAAAAGCAAGGACTTAAACCAAGATTACTCTATCTAGCAAAGCTATCATTTAGAATGGAAGGGCAGATAAAGTGCTTCCCAGACAAGGTAAAGCTAAAGGAGTTCATCATCACCAAGCTACTATTATATGAAATGTCAAAGAGCTTACTTAAGAAAAAAGATCAAAATTATGAACATTAAATGACAACAAACTCACAACTATCAACAATTGAATCTAAAAAGTAAAAACAAAATCCAACTAAGCAAACCAAAATAGGAACAGAATCATAGATATAGGGATCATTTGGAGGGTTAACAGCAGAGAGGGGGAAGGGGAAGAAATGGGGAAATAGTGCAGGGATTAAGAAGCATTATTATTTGGTACAAAATAGGTGGAAGTTAAGAATAATATAGGGAAGGGTGAAGCCAAAGAATTTATATGGATGACCCTGGACATGAACTAAGAGGGGTGGAATTGCTGGAGGGAAGGGGAGTACTAGGCAGAGTGGAACAAAGGAAAAAAAAATTGGAACTACTGTAACAACATAATCAATAAAATATGCTTTAAAAAATGCCAAAAGTTAAAGATAGAGAATCTTAAAAGCAGCAAGAGAAAAGCAGAGTTTCCTACAAAGGGGTGCCTATAAATCCATCAGCTGATTTCTCAAAAGAAACTTTGCAGGCAAGCAGGGACTGAAAGGAAGTATTCAAAGTGATGTATAGCAAAGACCTACAACAAAGATTACTCTATCCAGCAGTTATCATTTAGAATGGACGGACAGATAAAGTGCTTCCCAGGCAAGGTAAAGCTAAAGGAGTTCATCAACACCAAGCCATTATTATATCAAATGTTAAAGAGAATCAAAACTATGAACATTAGAATGACAACAAATTCATGACTATCAACAACAGAGCCTAAAAAAATAAAAACGAAAACAAACTAAGCAAACAGCCAGAACAGGAACAGACTCATAGGTTTGTGGATCATTTGGGGGGTTAATAGCTGGGAGGGGGAAGGGAAAGAAATGGTGAAATGGTGCAGGGATTAAGAAGCATAATTGGTAGATACAAAATATACAGCAGAGTATTAAGAATGGTATAGGAAAAGGTGAAGCCAAAGAACTTACATGCACAAGCCATGGACATGAACTAAGGGGGGTGCGATTGCTGGAGGGAAGGGGAGCGAAGGGAAAAGAAGTTGGAACAACTGTAACTGCATAATCAATTAAATATACTTTAAAAAAAGCAAAGAACCCAATATACAAATTAAAAGACTTGTACATACACTTCTCAGAAAAGACCAATAAGCACATTAATATTAATATTTGCTTAATGGCATTAGTTACAAGGGAAAAGCAAATTCAATATATAATGAAATACCATTTTACACCTATTACACTGGCAAAAAAACAAGAACAAAAACAAAAACTGATGATAGCAAATATTTGCATGGACGTACAATACATAGAATTCTAATACCCTGTTGATAGGAGTTGTCCAATCATATTGGGAAATAGTTTGGCAGTTTCTCATGAAGCTAGATATGTAATAATGCTTATTCTTTTCAGTAATTTCACTACTAGGTTTTTTAACCAAAACAAAAAACAAAAAAAAACATATATCCAAACAACATCTTTTCTAAGATAGTGATTCTAACTTTATTCTGAATAGCCCAAAGAGAAAAATAAACCTAATATTCACCAGCAGAAACATGGAAAAATAATTTGTGGGTTATTTATATATCAATGAAAAGGAGATAATAATTATGGTAAACTCACAATATGAAATAATCTCAAAAATGTTAGGTTGAGTGAAAGAAGGCAGGCACAAACAAAAACATACTGTATTATTCCATTCATTTGAACTCCAAGGGCAGGCAAAACTAATCTATAGTAATAGAACTTAGGAAGTAGTTGCTTCTGAAGAATGGAAATTTGGAAAGGGACTCTAAAATACTTTAGTCCATGATAGAAATATTCTATATGTTGTTTGAATGGTATTTTTATGCTTGGATATAATTGTCAAAAACATCACCCATGAGATATGTGATGAATATTAAAATTTTAAAATGACTCAAAGCTGTATTTTTGGTGTAACATTCTCTGTGTATATATGTTTGTATGGGTACATGTGGATATATATATGTATCTATATATGTGTATTTGCATCTGTGACTATATGTATGTATCATACATATGGATATACATCTCTGAACCTGAAGGTAATCTCCTGAAATATAAAAATGATTAGTTCCTGCCCATCAATTTTGTTAATACAGACATGTGAATATAATAGAATGCCATTCTGACAGGTGTGAGGTGGTATCTCATTGTTGTTTTAATTTGCATTTCTCTGATGATTAGTGGAACTGAGAATCTTTTCATATGTCTATTGTTGGTTATTTTAACCAGTAGCTTCACCCATGCAAATAGCTTGGGAGTTAATTTTCTATTTTTGTCCCCCTCCCTTTTTTATGTCAGAATGATTAAAAATCTAATTAAATCAAACAAACAAACAAAAAGGGCTAAATCTCTTTTTCTCAGACAATAATCTCAAGAAATTTTTCTTCTCTAACTAGAAAATATTTTTCCTATTTTTCTCTTTGCATTTTGTATAGAGAAGTTAGAGAGAGAGAGACATTAAAAGGGGCTGAATAAATTACTCATATTAACCTCACTGAATGAGGAATAATAGGAAGCAAAAGTTAGAAATTTCATATAGAAATACACATCCGGCTTTGAACAATATATTATTCTTAACATTTGTAGAGTCTTTAATATGTGCCCATGATTTCTAATATTTTTAATATTGAGCATTTCACATAATCCTAAAAACGACCCCATAGAGTTCTCCAAATTTTTCCAAATACCATAATGAACATGGCCATACCAAGAAAATACTTACATATAAAATTCTGCTTTTGTTTTAGAAGGGGGTGAATGTCTGGAAGCACAAGCACCAGTTGTTAGTTATGCAAATATGTTTCTTGACAAATCCCTAATAACAATTGCTCTAAAATAATACAGAAAACCAAAATAAAAAATCACTACTGCGGCATCAACAATACATTTTCAGTGAAAAGTTCTAGAGTATATCGCTATAGTCTAGGGCTCAAATGACCTTTACTCCATATCTAACCACATCTAACCTATGCATAGAGTGTTAAGTTGCCTTCCTCATGTCTGTAATATAATTTTTACTCTGATGTCATTTTCATTCTCTCTTTTTGTATAAAATCAAATCACTCTGTAGATCCATAAAAACAGCTGTTTGCTGCTCTTCTTACAATAGAAAATGATGTGTTTGTAGCTTCAGCAGTGCTGGTATTATGGAGTAATGTTTGTATTTGATCATCTGGGTGCTTATTAGTGGAGGCAGATCGTTCAAATTTCCTTTCAAAAATTTACATGGAGCAGCTACCCCTTCATCAGAGGTGGTTTTATCTCTTTACATAGTGACCTTTTTTTGGAGTATTCCTAGAATTAAATTAGATGTTGCAGTGCAGAGGTTCATTTCTTACATCTTCACATGGCTAGTGGTTATGGTGCAATATAGCTGATTATAGCTCTCAATTATGAATATGCAAAAACCACAAATAATTCCATATTTTACTTGAGACAATTGCTTTGACTTTTAATATGGTTGATCCTCCTATCAAAACACTGAAGAGCTTTTGTTGTCTCCTCCTTCATTTGTGGTCAGAGTGCAATACTAATGAGAAGAAAAAATAGGAATACAGGGAATGAGGGTGGCCATATAAATAAATCCTACACATCACACAATATTATCCAGTGGATAATCAGTCCCTGAACATTTTAATTGATGGTGGACTGAGAACAGAACATGGGGGAAAATACAGCTGGTGTTTACCTAACATTGGGAGGGAATATCATGAAAGAAGATGGGGCTAACTGAGAAAAACTAAGTCCTAAAGAGTGCAACTGGACTCTGGAATTTTGCTACTTTGCCTTTTGGAGAAAGAGGCAAAGGTTGAAACAAGAATATTATATGCAAAAGTAGAAGACTTCCGGCCAAGATAGAGGCTTGGACTGACACACTTGGTCTCCCTCTACAACTAGAAAGAAATACAACTACCTCAAAACAAAAGATAACCAGAAATTCCAGAAAATAAAACTACACAGAAGCCCAATGTACGAAGTTATAAACCAGCAGTGCTCATTGGACAGGTAGGAAGATCAAAAGTGGGCAGTGCTGTTTGCGGTAGCACCAGGGACAGCGGCAGGGAGAGCAATCCCAGCTACAGTCGAGCCCTGGCAGCTCGAGACCCCAGCGCTGGGAATGGCAGCCCCCGCATTGCCTCGGACCGTGAGGCCCAGAGAGCAGGAGGACAGATCCTGGTCTCCTAGTGGAGAATAATGGCAGGAATCTATCTTGGACCCCCGCTCCCACACAAAGCGCCACAGTGCGGCAAAAAAGATTGCAGATCGCGGCCGGCTGCCGGGTTGTGACGAATACATGGGCTCCGCCCCCTATAGCCTGTCCAAGAAGCAAAGCAAAACATTTAATCTGTCAAAATGAGGCAGACAACTATAGAAATCCCAGTGATGCAGCTCACCAGGCAGCAGATGAAGAATCTGACAGACGAACAAATAAGAAACCTTTCAGAGGATCAATTCAGAGCTATAGTCATTAGGTGGCTTACAGAATTAACAAAAGATTTGGAACAAGATGAGAAAGGATTGAAAGCCACTCATACTGAAAAGAATGAAAACACATATGAGACAAGTGGTGAGGAAATAAAATCCAGAGATCAAATCAACAAACCGGAACATAGGGAAGGAACAGTCAACCAGTGTGGAAAGAGGAAACAGAAAGCAAGGAAAGTGAGGAGAGGATCAGAAATCTCTAGGACAGCTATAAGAGATCAAACATACGGATTATAGGATTGCCAGAGGGTGAAGAAGAAGAACTAGAAATTGAAAAATTTTTATGTGGAAGAGTAATGAAGCAGAACTTCCTGAACTTGGGGAAGGAAATAGACTTACAGGTCCAGGAAGCACAGAGAGTTTCAGAAAAACTGGACCCAGGGAGAAACACTCCAAGACACATTATAATCAAATTGTCAAAAATTAAAGATAAAGAGAGAATCTTAAAAGCAGCAAGAAAGAAGAAAAGAATCATGTATAAAGGGGTCCCAATTAGACTATCAGGTGACTTCTCAAGGGAGACTCTGCAGGCAAGAAGGGACTGGCAAGAAATATTCAAAGTAATGAAAATCAAAAACCTACAGCCACGAATACTCTATCCAGTGAAATTGTCATTCAGAATAGAAGGGCAGAGAAAGTGCTTCCAGGACAAAGTAAAACTGAAGAAGTTCATTAGATCCAAACCACTATTATATGAAATGTTAAAGGGACTGGTTTAGAAGAAGGAGGATCAAAGCTATGAACATTAAAATAAAAACTGCATCACGAGAACGAACAACAGAAGCTAGGAAATCGAAACAAAGGCAAACTAAATAGGCAACGAGAGTGGAAAAAGAACTATAGGTATGGGGAACATACTAGGGAGAGGTCAGCAGGGAGGGGGAAGGGGGAGAGGGAGGGAGATGGTACAGGAATTAAGAAGCGTGGTAGGAGGAAATGGAATAGACAGGAAGAGGTTGAGAAGAACTATATGCACAACCAATGGACATGGACTAAAAGGGGGGGACAACTGGAGGGAGGGGAACCACTGGGTGGAGGGGAACAGAGGGAAGGGAAATTGGGACAACTGTAACAGCATAATCAATAAAAGATATTTTTTAAAAGAGAATATTATACACAAAAGTAAAGTAAAATGAATCTGGAAATCTAATTTCCACTTTAAAAAATAGTTGTCTTAGTTATTTTATATCATATGTTTTGTTTCATTTGTTGAAATCTAATTAAGAAATATGTATATATAAAGTACATAATTCTCTATTCATTAAGTCCATTGAATGCTCATTGAAAGCTCATTTTCTTCCAGATCCCACAAAATTATTAATGAATTTATTTTATCTCATTTCTTTCACGTATCTCTAACTTCTGTATTTCTCAGTCTGTGCCCATATTAAGGCCACAAAATAAGAAATGAAAGATTCATACACTTGATTATTTTCATATAAATTCATAAAAGAACTTTTCTGATAGACATCTTCACTGACCAGAATAATAATTTATTAGTCTCTGGTTTTATGCCATCTAGACATATTGTGGTGTGTCTTTTGCTCTGAGTCTTACCTCCCACCAGTATAATATCTCTGGAGAAATTCAAGGTAAACGGGAATTGATTGAAACCTTTTACCCGAACCTTTCAGGAAAGTCATGTTATTTATGAAAAGAGCAATTGGGTTGTTCTTGATTCAAATACTTTGGGTAGGGAAATATGTTAAGGAGTTTGTGAAAAGCAGAGAAGTGCAACGTAGGCACAAAATTAAATCTAAAGAGATGAAGCAAACCCCAAGGAATGAATGAAATAAATTCATTCAATAGGAGAAATCAATGAGAGAAGCAGCCAGGTTTATATTGTACTTATATTTACCTTGAAACTAAGAAAAAAATTAAAACACTTTTTGTTGTTTGATCACTTCAAACTATTTTATTGTCCCTATTTCTCTAGACAGGGGCAACTTTATGTTTGGATATAGTGCCAAATGAGCTAGGAGAAAGGACGTTTAGAACATTCTCTCTAACTTCTTAGGGGCTCACATGGCAGCCAGGATGCCAGCGCAGGTGTCTTACCTCAAACCTCCTGCTCTTTGTACACTGTAATGCTTTCTGACATGTCCTCCGTGTTTCTTGTTAGGACTCTGAAATTGAATTGATTGTCATTTTTATTTGTTTTTTGTTTGTTTGTTTGTTTTTGGGTTAAAGAGGAAAATAATTTAAGCGTAACAGGTTAAGAGTAACAGGGAGTTGCATATGTCTGAGGAATGTACAATGGAAGAGAGTGGATACATTTCTCATACAACATGTCCAGCCTCTCCATTCTTCTGTTCTAGGCTTTTAATTGCCTTTCTCCCTCATCTAGGTAGCCCAGACATCATTCTTTTGGTCTTCTTCTCCTCTAAGTGCTATTTCTCCCTCTTTCACAAATATAAAGTTGCTACCAAAAAATAAAAAATAAAAAATATTACAGTGACAAGATAAAAATAAGTAGCCTCAATACCTCAATACTTGGGACTAGCGCTTTATGTTTTTTATCAGTCATTTTTCATTCCTGTGCCTAATGCCTTATCAGCTCACAAAAATGGCCGAGTTTAGCAGTATTTGGATCAGGTAAAAGATGGAAGCTGGTGGAAGAAGTCCTGTATACTGAATTGGATAGTGGCATGAAACCTTTAGGAAAATTGGCATGATTTGAATTAAAAGGCCACTGGCAGAAAGAAAAAAATATCTATAGTGAAAATGAGACCTTGAGTTGCACTTCATCCATTCTCTTACCTGGATATTAAGAGATGATAGATTCAGGTGTTTGGTCTGCCTACATAACTCCTGTGGATCAGTTACCTACTGACTTGTTTTGAACAATTGGGTAAAATCTACAGTGCATGCCCTGAATTGGAATTAACAGTTTTCAGACTGTTGGGATTTTTTTTTTCTTTGTGGAAGTGAAAAAAAACATGCTGTAATGGAAGGACAAAATAAGAAGAAGGGCAGGAGGGGTTTGCTGGGCTCTGAAATTTCAAGAAGAAAAAAATAATGCAACTGTCGTAGTAAATGCTTGTTAACACATCATTTAGAGTGCAGTTTCACATAGATTAGTTTGGATTTGTTGTAAGCCTGTCTCAAGAGCAGAGTCATTTGTGTTTCTTGCCTATGGGAACAGCTGCTATTTAGTTACTTGATTGGAGAGAATGACACCCTCTTCTTAGCCCTTCCCCTGGGCTCTGAAACTATCTCACTGGGGGTTTGGAATAAGAGCCAGGTTCTTCATATTTTATTCAAGCCAGTTTACTGTCCAAACAAGGTCTTTAAAATGTGATGTGACTATAACAGTACTGTTCATCCTCTGCCTAGAAATGTGGCCTGGCAGGTTGGTGGGAGGGCTCTGCCAGTCTTGAATTAGAGGTTCTTGTAACTGCAAATAAGAGGAGATCATCGTACCTCTGGAGTGTATCCTGACCCACTGAACTAAACTCTCCAGATGTTTGTGGTTCACTGGCACATCTGTACTGTCTCCACAGTGTTTTCCAGAAGCCCCAAATTGAAATTTGAAATTAACTAGAAGTTCAGTGTTTGAAGAAGGTCTCCTGTGAACTAACTCATCCTCGTTGAAATGCTAGTACATTGCTGGTTCTGAGGCATCGAGTATGGAAAGAAAGCCAAGACATGACTCCTGACAAAAGAGACCAGTTTCCTTGGGTTAACAGTCTCTTAGGTGGGAATGTTAATGCTCCAAGCTCTGGGGATGACTCTCAACTACCTAAATTTTCAAGTTGAAGATTCCTAGGTGTCAAAGGGTTAATCTTACAAAGATAACCTAAAACTAACATGAACTTCATTTCATCTCTACTCCCCAAAACTTAAAAATTCCAAATTGTTACATTATGATAAATCATATAGAAACACTCCAGCTGTTCATTACTTTGTGAAAGCTGAATTCTGCAACCCCAACCTCACTTAAAAAAAAAATGTTTTTCCAGAGAGTAAAAGGTATCAGGGAACTTATCTATCTATAATTACCACTACATTCTTGCTTTTTCCTTTTTCTACTCCTTAATTTCTTTAAAAATAATCCTAAGAATACTTGGTTCACTCAAACTTCTAAACACCCAGTAATCCCCTCAAAAATTCAAATTACATTTTCAAAAAGCATTTGGCATCATTTGTTTTTCTCAGCAATGAGGATAAGGGGTGTGTGATAGTTTGTGGAGATACAGCAATGCAATGAAAAGTATGTAAACTTTGTCATCAGAGAGACCTAGTTCAAATCTAGTTTGGTTCACATCTGTGACCTTGAGCAAAATATTTATTTACTTTTCTAAGGCTTATTTTATTCAGTTATGAAAAAAGGCGGAGAGACATAATAATTAAGAGAATTGTGAAAATGAAATAAATTAATATATACATATAACATGTAATGCATAAAATATATGTGTTTGGCCCATATAGGATGTCAATTCATTTTATGATCCCTTCCCCTGTTTGAGTGCAAAACCACTGGCTTCATGTTTTGGGGCATATGCCTAGACAATAAGTTTCGAGCTGGGTTTTTTTTTTCAGTAGCTACAATATTTTTCAATGCATATCTTGCCATACAAAATATATCATCAGAGAAGTAAGTAGAGCTACCCTAGATTTGGTATAGTGAAGCTCTGACACATCAGCCCCTCAGAAGCCACTTGTAATTATCCCTGAGCAACCTTCATCCCTGAACAACCCCTGTTACTGAGGAACCACCAGGAAACTCAATTGAAATTCAGATGAAAACAGAACCATGTTGTTTTACAGCTAAAACTACTTTAGATGTCATATAGACCAGTGAATTTCAAATTTCTTTGTGATACACACTATGAAATATGTGACCAGGTACTCACAAACCTGTGTGTGTGTGTGTGTGTGTGTGTGTCTACACACATAACCGAAGTAAGACTTTACCACACAATACTTACTTTTACTATGGGCAACATACTGGACTATTTTCTATTCTATCTCATTTAAAAATGAGGTTCGTTAGTGCCACTGAATTGACTTCTGACTGGTGATTTAAAAAACAATCTATCTACAATCAATAAACCATGTTAAAGAAAAAAATTTTGAAATATAGAACTTCCTACCTGGTCATCCTCATGAACTGATTCTTAACAAAGTTCATGGTGCCAAACAGAACACCAAACTTATGTGAAAGTTTTCCTGGCTGTTGGTCTAGGGCCTCAGACTTAGTGCTTTGTTTCTGACACATCACCAAGGGCTATGAGTGTACCCTAACCTTGTAAATAACACAACAATTTAACAAGTCTGAATCATGTTTTCTTGAGATAAAAATTTGGTATAATTTGTAAAATAATCTTATACTTTAATTCTTCCTCTAGTCTACCTGGTTTGAAGGCTGAAATAAGATAAATTGAATAAAATGAAGGCTGATGCAACTGTTCCCAACAGCATGCCAACTTCTGGTAATTACCAAGCTTCTGCCTCAGCCCAATGACTTGTCTGTTTCTGCCCCAGCTAGGTGTTCTTCTCAATTTTCCTTTGAATGTTGTCTCAAGGCAATAACAAAATTTTTTATTCCAAGGGAAATGGAAAACACAACTTTAAATAGCTGTCTCATGTGAAAAATAATAATAACCAGTTTATTTTTAAATATATTTTATTGATCATAATGGTAGAGTTGTCTCATTTTTTCCCCTTTACCCCCATCCATCTAGTATCCCCCTTTCCTCAAGTAATCCCCCACCCCCATCATTCATGCCCATGGGTCATGCATGTAAGTCCTTTGGCTTCTCCCTTTCCTATATTATTCTTAACATCCTCCTACCAAGAATGCTTCTTGATCCCTGCACCATTCTCCCCTTACCCCCATTCCTCCTCCCAGCTGATACTTCTCCAAATGATCTCCATACCTATGATTCTGTTCCTATTCTGGTTGTTTGCTTATTTTGTTTTTGTTTTTTAGGTTCAGTTGTTGATAGTTGTTAGCTTGTTGTCATTTTAGAGTTCATAGTTTTGATCTTATTTTTATTAAATAAGTCCCTTTAACATTTTATATAATAATCACTTGGTGATGATGAACTCCTTTAGCTTTACCTTGTCTGGAAAGCACTTTATCTGCCCTTCCATTCTAAATGATAGCTTTGCTAGATAGAGTAATCTTGGTTGTAGGTCCATCCATTTTATCACTTTGAATACTTCCTGCAAGCCCCTCTTGCTTGCTAAATTTCTTTTGAGAAATTAGCTGATAGCCTTATGGGAACTCTCTTCTTTTCTCTTATTGCTTTTAAGATTTTTTCTTTATCTTTGAACCTTGACATTTTAATTATGATGGTTTTGGTGTGGTCCTTTTTGGGTTCAACTTGTTTGGGATGCTCTGTTCTTTCTGGACTTGTAAGTCTATTTCTTTCACCAAATTAAAACAGTTTTCTTTCATTATTTTTTTTAACAAGTTTCCAATTTCTTCCTTTTCCTTTTCTACTTCTGGCACTCTTATGATTCAAATCTTGGTATTTTTAAAATTGTTCTTAATCCTCTCCTCATTTTTATCAATTCTTGTTTCCTCATGCTGTACTGGTTGACTGTTTATTTCTTCCTTTTGTTCCAAACCATTAATTTGAATCCCAGCTTTCTTCCCATCACTGTTGGTTCCTTGTAGATTTTTCTTTATTTCATTTTGGGTAGCCTTCACTTCTTCCTTTATTTTGTGACCATACTCAATCATTTCTCTGAACATCCTGATCACCAGTGTTTTGAACTCTGCATCTGAAATGCTGGCTATCTATTTCATTTAGTTCTTTTTCTGGGGTTTTGTCCTGTTCTTTCATTTGGATCATATTTCTTTGCCTCCTCAATTTGGCAGCCTTCCTGTGTTTGTTTCTCTGTCTTGGATAGATTTGCTTTGACTCTGTGCCTTGATAGTGTTGCCTAATGTAGTAGGTGTCCTGTAGGGATCACCCAAGCAAGGTACTCAAGTTTCACCCTTCATGTGGGCTGAGTACACCCTCCTCTTGTAGTTGAGCCTTGGTTGCTATTGTCAGATCAATGGAAGGGATTTACCCAGGCCAGTCAACTGCAAGAACTGGCTGTGACCTCTGATCAAACAACCATCCACACTCTGGGGGGATCTGCTGTGCAGGGGAAGGGTGGTGGTGCTCCAATGTGGTTTGTAGCTGTGCATTGGATGCACTGATCCTGGGGTTTCATGGGTAGTGAAGACCAAGGTCAGCCCCTACCTGCGTTTTGCCCAGGGCACCCTGCCTGGGCTATAAAGCAATATGAGATGGCTGCTACTTCTGCTGGGCTTGGAGATTCCCAGGAAAAGCCCCACTGTTAATCTAAGCTGTTTGCTGGTAGTGCCAGGCCTACAGCTCACTGAGGTCAGCTGTTGCTTGTTTGATAGAATTTAGAAAGTAGTGAAGCAAGAGCCAAGACTAGCCATTCATATGAAAAAGCAGCTTGAGTGGGCCCATAAGTTGGGTGGGGCAGAGTCTCTGGGGATCTCCAAGGTGGGTCAAACAGTGTTAGCCAGGCTGATGGGGTCTCACTTATGGCACCAGCTTGCCAGCTATATGGGGAGCGGATTTAGAAAAGAGACAATGGCCTCTGCTCACCTTGATACCAGACACTTAAGTTTCTCCCTGTAAACCACTGGTGTGCTTCAAGCTGCTACCCTGGTGCTGGAACTCAGAGGGAGTGAGTCTGAGTAAGTGAGGCCATGTGTGGTTTCTTTAAAATAAACTGCTTGGGGCTCCAGCAATTTCTCTCCCTGACTCTATTTCCACTGCTTTTCAGCCAGAAGCCTTAGAGGCTTATCTTCCAGGCACTGAAACCCTGGGCTGAGGGGCCTGGTGTGGGGCTGGGACTCCCCACTTCTGAGATAGCCTTCCTGAATTTTTACTTACCATGTAGGTGAGAGATTAGCCCTTTCCATGTCTGTGCCCCTCCTACCCATTTCTATGAATGTGGTTTCCATAATTCTTCACTAGAGAGGTAGCCACTTTTCTTCCTCTAGACATAATGAAATGTTCTGGGTAAAAGTTTGTTCATTAGACATAATAAAGTGTCCTGGATAAAAGTTTGTTCCGCTGTGGTCACGAAGACTCTGCTGGACAGAGCAACTTCCAACCGAGCCTAGAGTTTGTGAGGCACATCCACCTTATAGTCAAACTTACATGCAATTTGATTTCTGATGATTCTGACTGATGGTTGTTCTACATTTTAGTTGTAATTTTGATGTGGTTGTGTGAAAAGGTGAGCCATGTGTGCCTACACTGCCATCTTGACTGGATTCAACATTAGTTTATTTTTAAAACATCCATGTGACTGCTGAATTCTACGCTACATATTGCTTGAAATAAATTATTAAATGGCTTAGTTTGGTTTTTGTTCTGTTTTGTTTTATTGAATTATGCTGTGGATGTCCTTGTTCCTGACACTCTAGTGAATTATACTGGTGGAACTGAAACCATATGTGGAAAGCATGGGAAGATCCTGAGCTACTGACTGACTTTGAGTGATCTGGATTCAAACCCTACCTCTATCATTGACTAGTTCTGTGAACTGGATAAGAGACTTTATTTCTAAAATCTTCAGTTTCCTCATAACCAAATGCTAATAATAAAGTGGTTGTGAGAAGTAAAGGGAATAAAGTAATGTGACCAGCATTTTAAATGTATCCAATAAGTAAATCTTTTTCCTTGTCTTTTTGCTTTGTTTCAGTCAAGTTGCTACAGTGAGAAGTGTGAAAAATTACCTGATTGGACTATATTTGTTTTTAAATAAATCAGATTGTTAGATGTTCCCTATATTAGTAAATTATTTTGAAGTTTATAATCCACTGATCCTGTAAATATTGTATTGTTATAAATTGTGATTTCTAGTGACTTTCCTTATAGTTAACATTAGACTGTAAGAAAAACTGGCTAATGAGATGGAATTGACAAACTCATCACAGGTGATAAAATGTGGATTTAAAATACATACTCAATTTTTCTGGGTAACAATTATTGGGTCAAATAATCCTTAAGAACAGATATCCTTAATTTTTCAGATTTAATAATTATTACTCATCAAAATTCCAACTGTGTTTTTGGCACTTCCATCTCTACAAGGTGATAGCATGTCAATTCCATCCTGTTTGTGGTAAGTCATCACCTTGTTTCATATCACAATGGTGTCTCACTTACAGCACCAGTCTACTGCCTGCCTAGTCAGAAAAGATGCTGCAGGGAGAAGGAAAATCATGTCAGTGTCTCTAGTCGGGTTAGCTCATTCACAGTGGCTCTTTGAAAAGTTCCCATGAAAGTAAGATCTTTGGTTCTTATAATATCAATCACATGAATCTGTATTGTTCTTCTGGAAATAATAAATAATTCAGGATCACAGACAGATTGAAAGGAAGAAGACTTATTTTTTGGCTGCAGTTATATACATATTCTCTTATTGCTTACCATGTCCTAGAGCCTGAGAACATGACCATGGCCTGTACTCATATGTGTATCATTGCAGATGCTGCTTGGAAATTTTACCTTCTTCATTATTTCTACTCTGCTTCCAGGAAAAAAAATGCTAGAAAGAAGCAAAGATTATTCAAATATTCTAAGCTTTTCTTTTCTTTTGTTCTTTTAGGTGTCTCTAGATTTCTGTTATGTTCTGTTCAATTGACTGTGTGCTAACTTGTAGGACAAAATCAAATAATTTTAGCATGAGGACCATGAATTAGTAAATATTGAAAATTCTTGTTAGAGAATGACAGATAATGAAGGAAAAACACTTCTCTTTGGCACCCAAAGACAGGAATGACCTTTTGTGGCCATAAAGGGGATCCCAGACTGTGGACACTGCAAATCCAAACATCTTGGGAAGGCTAGTGGTAGGCTAAGGCCATGGAGCCTCTGAGAAAAGAATGATTTGGGGCACTTTTTTCAAGAATACAGTCAATGTACATCAAGTGAAATGAAACAGCTTATGCACATAGTGCTTATGTATAGTCCTCAGATTATCTTCCCATCTTGCCCTTTGCCCTACAGATTTACTCCAGATCTTTAGGTAGAAAAGATTCCAGGAAATGGAAAGAAAAACAGAAAATAAAAAGAGGAACAACTCCACAAATCTTCTTTAGGATATTGGAAACTCTGGAAGTCCAAGAGAACTGAAGGTAAAGGGTATTTTTTCTCCTTAGGGACAGAACTGCTGAAGCCTGCCAGAGAACAGAGGACAGAGAAACTGGAATGTGTGGTACCACACACAAGGAAGGCAACAGCCAGATTGGAGCACAGCAGGCTATGCTTTAACCAACAACGGATGTGGCCAGAGCATCGTCTTAATGTCAGGAGCAAAAGATAAGACTGTGGGAAGTAAAGAACTTTTGTCTTCATGCTGGTGCTCATGGAGCCAGAATCAGGGCCCCATGTTTATGTAAAATTAAAAAGTGTTGATAAGACCTAGAGATGGAGGAGATGGTGGCAGCAGTGTATTATGGAGGGAAAGCTATAACTTATATTACTGGTGGTAATGTGAATTTATTCATGCTTATGGCAAATTATTCAGAATTAATAATTTTAAATATATATACTTATTGACAAAGCTATCCCTTCTGAATCTTCATCACCTCCCTAGAAAAAAAAAGCACCTGACTATAAGGATATAGGGGCTTTTGAAGAGATTTTTAAAATTTTAATTTATTTTTAGAGAGAGGAAAAGGGAGTGAGAAAAAGAGAAGGGAAACATCAATCAATTATCTCTTGCACATGCCCCAACCTGGGATCAAGACTACACCATAAGCATGTGCTCAGATAGGCAATCAAACCGGAGACCTTTCAGTTTGTGGGACAATGGCCAACACCTGAGCCACACTGGTCAGGACTATTTGAGAGACTTACAATAGAGCTAAGAAATTTGCAATATTGTTGAAGGATGTTTATTACAGCACTGTTTGCAGAAGCAAGAAATTGATAGAAACCTAAGTAGTCATGATTAGGGGAATGTGTGAATACATTCATATAATAAAATACATAATAAAATGGTACATTCATATAATAAAATATTATGGGGCTCAAGAGATGTAAGATGGTGGAGGAGTGAAGGGAGGATGTGCTTGTTTGTTCCCGAGACTGGTCTATGGTTTCAGTTAATTGTGGACAGAGCATCTCAGTTAACATCTGGATACTGACAGAAGCTGAGACTTGGTGCTGCTGGCAGCAAAAGAGGCCATCTTGAAGTGACCTCTCTGGTGAGGATTGTGGAGGAGAAAGGGGTGAGATGCGAGTTCTGGCTGGCTTGGCTCCCCGAGCTGCAACTTGCAGTGCACAAAAAATTTTCAATGCTCCTAGGTTTCTGCTGAGAGGAGTCAGGGGTAGAGATCGAGGCTCTGCCCACAAGCAGAGCCAGGAGTTGGCCACGTGGCATCTGGCTCTGAGAGGCAAGAAGCAGCATAGTGTGTGTGTGTGTGTGTGTGTGTGTACATGTGCGTGCGTGAATGTGTGTGTGTTTTATTTATTGTTTTTTTCTGATAGGGAAGAAAAGGCTAGGGGTGGGGTGAGATTCTTGAGGAGTGCATCCACAGCAGTTCACTCACCCACTCCTTCCCCACCCCACCATGGGTTGTGTGTGTGGGAGTGCCCTGGTCTGCCTGCCCCAGTGCACCTCCAGCCCACCCTCAGCCCACCCCTAGCTGTCAAGAGTGAGTGCACTTGCCCCAAGCTGCAGCTAACAGAGGGTGAAGTGAGCTAGAGGCACTTTGAAAAAGTTTTGGTTACTGGTTCTGGAGAAAGAGCTGGGGAAGCAGCAGACTGGATCCCAATGCAGATTCATCGCCAGTGCTACGGGAGAAATATCTTAAGCAGACTACATTGCTCCAAGTGGCATCAGCAGGCGGCAGCAGCTCAACAACTGTCTACAAGAAGGTCACACAACAAAGGAAGGAAATAAATGCAGATCACTCTAAGAAGCAGAAACAAACAAGAAGAGCCACCTAAAATGGGGAGATGAAGGAACAACGCCCCATCAAAAGGAAAGGAAGAATTCCCAGAAGGAGGGATAGATGAAATAGAGGCAAGCAAACTATCAAACATGAAATTCAAACAATTTTAATGAGGAACCTCAATGAGCACAACAAACTCAGAGAAAACTACAACTAAGTTTAGGGGATTATAAAGAACTCTAGGGAAACTACAAAGAACTCCAAGGAAGCAACAAGGAACTTACTGAGAAGTAAACCAGTATGAAAAAGGACATAGAAACTATCAATAAGAGCCAGGAAGAAATGAAGAATACAATTTTTGAACTGAAGGACAGAGTAGAAGCAATCAAAAGCAGGCTAAACAAAGGAGAAGCTCAGATCAGAGAGTTAGAGGACAATGTAGAAAAAAATTTTCAGACAGGGCAACAAAATGAAAAAAGACTGAACAAGAATAAAGAGGGTTTAAGAGAACTGCAGGACAACATGAAACATAATAATATCCATATCATAGGGATACCAGAAGGAAAAGAAGACAAGCAAGGGATAGAAAACCTGATTGAAAAAGTAATGACAAAAAACTTCCCAAACATGGGGAGAGGAGAAGTCTCACAAGTACAGGAAGCACAGAGGGTCCCAATGAAGATGAACCCAAGGAGGCCCACTCCAAGGCACATCATAATAAAAATGGCAACATTGAAAGACAAAGAGAATCCTAAAGGCAGCAAGAGAAAAACAGCAAATAATATACAAGGGAGCTCTGATAAGGCTATCATCTGATTTCTCAACAGAAACACTACAAGCCAGAAAAGAATGGCAAAAAATATCTCAAGTGATGAAAAACAAAGGCCTACATCCAAAATACTCTACCCAGCAAGGCCCTCTTTTAAAATGGAAAGTAAAATAAGGAGTTTCCTAGACAAAGAAAGACTAAAAGAATACATCTCCACCAAATCATCATTGCAAAAGATGCTAAAGGGCCTGATTTAAGAAAAAAGAAAGAGAGAGAGAAAGAAGAACACAGGTACAAAGGGAAATGAATAAATACCTGTCAATAATAACCTTAAATATAAATGGATTATGCACCAATCAAAAGACATAGGGTAGCAGAATGGATATGAAACATGACCCACATATATGCTGTCTACAAGAGACCCACCTTAGAACAAAATATCTACACAGACTAAAAGTGAAGGGATGGAAAAAAGTATTCCAGGCAAATGGACATGAAAAAAAAAGCTAGGGTAGCAATACTTATATCAGAAAAAACAGATTTCACAGCAAAGGGCATAAAAAGAGACAAAGAACATTTCATAATACTTAAGGGAACAATCCATCGAGAAGATATAACTCTGGTAAACATATATGCACCCAACATAGGAGCACCCAAATATATAAGAAAAACATTGAAAGACTACAAGAAGAATATCAACAGCAACACACTCATAGTAGGGGACTTCAACATCCCATTGTCAATAATGGACATATCTTCAAAGCAAAGAAACACCAAGGATATTGAGGCATTGAACAATACTTTAGATCAAATGGACTTAGTAGATATATGTAGAACTTTTCACCCTAAATAAGCAAAATATACATTCTTTTCAAGTGCACATGGAATATTTTCAAAGATAAACCACACAGTAGGACACAAAACAAGCCTCAACAAATTCAAGAAAATTAAAATTATATCAAGCATCTTCTCAGATCACAATGGCTTGAAACTGGAAATCAAACTCAAGGAAAAAACTCAAAGACATTCAAACTCATGGAGAATATATATCATGTTATTAAATAATGCATGGGTTAACAATGACATCAATAAAGAAATCAAGAAGTTTCTGGAAACAAATAATAATAAATACACAACAGCCCAAAACCTATGGAACACAGTGAAAACAGTCCTGAGAGGAAAGTTCATAGCAATACAAGCCTACCTAAAAGGGGTAGAAGAATCTCAAATAAAAAAATCTAACCCTACAACTACAAGAACTAGAGGAACAACAACAAAAAAGCCCATGGAAAGTAAAAGAAAGGAGATAAATAAAACCAGAAGCTGGTTCTTTGAAAAGACAAACAAAATCAACAAGCCCTTAGCCAGGCTCATCAAGAAAAAAAGAGGGACTTCCGGCCAAGATGGAGATGTAGACAGACACACTGCGTCTCCCTCCACAACTAAATAAATACAACTAAATCAAAACTAGAAACAACCAGAAGTTCCAGAAAATCAGACTGCATGGAAGTACAGCAAATAAAGATATAAAGAAGAAATACTAATCCAGACAGGTAGAAGGGGCGGAGCCAGGACGAAGAGGATGCGGTGTGGTGGCGGCAGCAGTGGCAGTGGCAGCAGCAGGCTGGCAGAAAGAGCAGTCTATGTTTTAAAAAATCAGAAGGGACATCTGGGGAGCATTCCCAGTTCCTCACCGGACCTCGCAGCTCATTGTCTGAGCACTGGGGAACATTAAGCCTCATTACCTGACTGTGCAGACTGGTAAAGTTAGGGATGGAGGCAGGAACTGCCGGTCTCAGCAGAGTCTGCTTATCTAAAGGGCCCCCATAGTCCTAGAATGTCCGGAGACCCACCCACTCTGGGAACCACGGCCAGGGCAGCAGCTAGAGGGACGCCAGTCTGGTGTGGAAGTGGGAGTGGTGCTTGGAAAAGGGTGAGTGCTAGGCAGGTGGCATTGTTCCCTATCGGACCTCTCCCCCACATACAGTGCCACAATGTGGTGAAACAGGTCTCGCTGTACTGATGAATCCCTAAGGCTCTGCCCCTTACAATGTAATGGGAGCGACAGCTCTACTTGGGATGTGGAGGCAAACAAACACAGGAACCTGTCAGAATGAGGAGACAGAGAAGTATGGCCCAAAAGGGGAAATGGATCAAGGTTCCAGTGGGAGAACTAAGCGGTAAGAAGATAGCTAACCTAATAGATGAGAAGACAGCCAACCTAACAGATGCAGAATTCAAAATACTGGTGATAAAGATTCTCACAGGCTTGACAGATATGCTTGAGTACAGAAAACGCATAAGAGAAGAAGTGAAGGCTATGCTAAGTGAAACGAAGGAAAATCCACTCAAAACCAAGAGTGAAGGGAAGGAAACCAGTGTTCAAATCAATGATTTGGAACATAAAGAAGAAAAAAACAGTCAACCAGTGCAGAATGAGGAAGCAAGAATTGAAAAAAATTAGAAAAACTTCCCAAATTTTGTGAAAGAGATGGACATACAGGTCTGGGAAGCACAGAGGGTCTTGGGCGACATGGACCCAGAGGAGACCACACCAGGTCGCATCATGCTTGAGATGCCAAAGGTGAAAGATAAAGACAGAGTCCTGGGGGCAGCAAGAGAGAGTCAGAGAGTTACCTACAGGGGAGTGCCTATAGTACTATCAGCTGATTTCTCAGAGGATGCTTTACAGGCAGGAAGGGACTGGCAAGCAGTATTCAATGCGATGAAAGGCAACCGGCAGCCAGGATTACTCTGTCCAGCAAAGCTATCATTTGGAATGGAAGGGCAGATGAAGTGCTTTCCAGACAAGGTGAAGCTAAAGGAGTTCATCATCACCAAGCCATTATTATATGAAATGTCAAAGGGACTTACTTAAGAAAAACAAGATCAAGACTATGAACACTAAAATGACAACAAACTCACAACTATCAACAACTGAATCTAAAAAATAAACAAAATCCAACTAAGCAAACCAGAATAGGAACAGAATCATAGGTATGGGGATCATTTGGAGGGTTATCAGTTGGGAGGGCGGAGGGGGAGAAATGGGGAAGTGGTGCAGGGACTAAGAAGCATAATCAGTTGGTACAAAATAGACAGGGGGATGTTAAGAATAATATAGGAAAGGGTGAAGCCAAAGAACTTATATGCATGACCCATGGACATAAACTAAGGAAGGTGAGATTGCTGGAGATAAGGGGGGTACTGGGCAGAAGGGAGCAAAGGGGAAAATATTTGGGACTACTGTATCAGCAAAATCAATAAAATATACTTAAAAATATATAGAAACAGTAAAATTTAAAGTACTTTTCTTTTTATATCATATGTGTGCTATTATTTGTACTATATTTAGTTCATTAGTAGATATATTGTGTTTGGGAGTGTGGACCATATCAAAAAGTTATACATTTATTCTTTTTTAATATAATTTTTGTTAAATTTTGAGGTGACATTGATTAATAAAATTATATAGGTTTTAAGTGTACAATTCTACAACACATCATCTGTATATTGTTATGTGTGTTCACCACCCAAAATCAAGTCTCCTTCTGTCACCATATGTTTGACCTCCTTTATCCTGTTCTATCTCCCCCACCCCCTTTTTCTTCTGGTAATCACCATGCTGTTGTCTGTCCATGAGGTTTGTTTTCCCCTAATCCCTTCATATCTGGCTACATTTACATTGTTTTCAAATCCTTAATTTGGTAAAGTTTGCCCACTTACTGGTATGAGTGAGGCATAGTCATTGGTAGTGATTTTTCTTTTCTGGTTGGCTGTTCCATGTTTATACTCTTCCATGATCTTTGCCAGTTTTTCTATTCAATTTCCTCTTACTGTTGTCAGTTGGTTTAGGCCCCATTTATTTTTCTTCAAATGCACCAAATAATATTATAGTTATCTCTCACTATAGTAATCCATATTTCTGGAATTGGTTTACTACCTTAGGAGAATGTCCTATCCTCTTATCATATGCTGAGTCAGTTTTAAACACAGCTCTGGTTCTCATGTTTTCCTTGTGACTAAGATTTCCCTTTCTTTGTAGCCTTTCTGAAGGAGAATAGGTTGTATTCATAAACTTCCAAAATGCCAAACAAAGAGTCTGTAGTCAAGATTACTTTTCACAGGGAAAATGAAAAACTGTTTGGAAACGTAATGTTTTAAAACCATCTTAATGGGCAGGTGTGCAGCCTTGCTTCAGTTTGTTGCTAATAAATTTCATTTCTTCCCTCTGACCTGTTGCTGAATATCCTGATTATCACTTCCTCTGCACCAACAAGTTTGCCTTGCTGGGTTCTTCTCTGCCCAAGCTACTGCAAAACAGAACATGGCTTCTAACTTCCACTTTGTTTTTGAAACTGGGATGCAACCCCTTTTGATTTTTCAGAATTTTTACTGTAAGTAAAAGCAACAAAATCAAACAGCAATAAACAAAACAACAGACACTGAGATAGTTACAAAGCTCTCATAAACCTCAATGCAAAAAACTGTGAATTAGTCTTTGATCTTTATTGAAATATTTGTGGGTCTAATCTCACCTATCTCACATCATAGTCCCTGACTCCCCTTTTCAAAGATTTTTATGTCATTTTTGGGTCCTCGGGCAAAAAAAAGCACACCAAGAATTAAAAATTTAAGAGATTTATTAATAGAAGCAACTGTAAAGTATAAAGGACAGAAGGAACAGGAACAAGGGTGAGCTTTTATCCCATGATCAGGTATGGCATCTGTGAACAAGTAGGGCAGAGGAAGGAAGATTGCAAAGAAAGAGCCTCAGACTGAAGTCAACTCCAAAAATATCTCAACCAGGCAAATGGGGACCCCTGGAGCAAAGTTTGCATCAAGAGTCCTGCACTAGGCAGAAACAGCTGTCTCTGGGATCCCTCCCTCCATCCCCACTTGATTATGCTTAGTCATCAGCTAGAGGATGCTTGAGAGAGCTCTGTCTCAATATCAACATTAAGATAGATCTTTAATGTACAGCAACTGGAGATTGTCCACTGACGATACTCCTCAACACAAGTTTTCTCACAGAGGGAGATCAGAGAAGCTCACATCCATAGCTCAAACAGCCCATCTGGGCACCACTCAGATCCACCTCCTACACACACATTCAGGGAGCAACTCTTCCACAGCTCTTATGAGCCTTTCTATTTCCCACTGCTATTAACATGCCAAGCTCTGTGATGACTTCAGTCCTGACCTGCAGAGAAGACTTACCACCAAACTTCTCACAGTGCATCCCTCATGGCCTTGGAGGATGGTGTCTCCTTTGGGCCCTCCAGGCAAACATATGGTTCTCATGAGTCTTCTGATCTTATATGATATATCCACTCCAGCATGCCCACACCTTCCGTTTTCTTATTCCTTTCTGTGCTATCTACTATGCTAACTCATACATTTCATCTTTGCTCAAGATGAGAAAATACTGCTTTCTCCTGACTTCTAAGAGCCATCAATCACTAGGATCCTCACCAGAGTTTCATATCCTGTGTTCTAAGAAAGTGCTCCCATGTCAATGAATTCTTGTTTCTCTAGTCTTACAATATGGTTTCTTTGGCCAGGTACCTGTGAAATTCAACAATGACTCCTGCTAATTCTTTTGGCTTCTTTGAGATGTAATCTCTTTATTCCTTAATCAATCTAAGCCATTTCCAGCAGGGTTATAAACTGTAATGGGATTTAATCCATTCAGTTATCAGTGTGGTAGCCGGAAGAGGAGGTGACAAGTCTTGGAGGGCACCTGTTGTTTCATAGGGAATAGACCTTTGCAGTGTCTTCTTCCACACTGAAAATCCTGACAATGGGGAGGGGTGGGACACCTTTGTAGATACTGAAAGTATAGGAAAGTCTACAGAGCCACAATCATCAAGGTATATACTTAATCCTATCTCACATTTCAAGGGTACTGGTTTCCCAGTCAGGACTCTGATCTTAGCATAACAGAGTTGCTCAAGTCTCTAACTATTAAGTACTATAGTCACAACTCAGCTCTGTCTGCTTTCCTACCCCAGAAGATAAGGACCTCTTTGCAAGCTCACTATGATGTCCTCTAGCTCTTATACTTATTCTTTAAATGTTAGTTATTTGTCCTCATATTCTCGCTATTCTTCTGCACTGTAACTCAATACAACTTAGTAATAGTCACCCAATTCCACTGTTCTTATATGAACTATCCATTCCACAGCTTTCAAATGCCCTGAATCCTTCTGCTGGTAATGGTATGTCCCTCCACTGGACCATTTTTTCAGGCTATCACAACTGTAGTCTTCACAAACAGTGGCACCACATTGGGTTCAAGAGACTATCTGTGCCACACCAACCACATTAAATGAGGTCCTCCTTACCAGATAATAGTAAGTGATCTACACTCCAAATCCCATTTTATTATCATCTCTTTTGAGCCATACCTAGTGCTGACTGAGTCATTTTGGGCCCTCTAAGAAGCTGTGTCCAAGGCTGAATTAAAAGTGCAAGGAATTTTTAGGGAGGACCACCTGTAAAGGATAATGGTGAAGTAAACAGAAGAAGGCACAAAGAGCCTTAGACCGTTACGCAGAGGGTCTACACCTCTAAAAAAGAGCAAGAGAATGATGGAACGTTGAGTAAGAAGAGCTTCAGACTATAGTGCAGCTCTGTGAAGTTTCTGGACAAGCTGATGAGGAGCCAGAGAGCAATGACTGTCTATGAGAGGAGTACTGAGCTGGCAGAAATGGCTTAACTCTAAAATTCATGCCCTGCTCAGACATTGGCTCCAATATTCCTAGAAGGAGGTGGCCTCCTTGAGAACACTGCAGCAGATCCTGAAGACACGGCACTGAAAGTCATCCTCTCATTCTAGTCATAGAAAGTTCTCTCTTTGAGGGACTTCTGCCCATCTAATCTTCTCTTAAGTCTAAGCTCCCTGGACTGTCTGCAGTAGATTTTGGTTGGCACTACTGCAAGCTATGGAGACCTGCCAGGGCTGTTAAGGATCTGCTTCCTAATCTCTTTTACTAGTTAAGAAATGCTATTATCAACCCAAAGATTGACCTAATGAGGTCATCTTCCACCCACCTGGTGCAGGTGTTTACTATTCCTGAAATTCTCTTGGGTTCCAGTTCTTAAAAGTCAGAAAGATCTTAGCTTGACTACTAGTTGTGTGATGTGATTCTAAGAAAAATATTTAACGTGCATCACCCCAGGCTTTCCATTGGTAAAATGTGAACTATCGTTTTTACCTTGTGGATTTGTTATGTGGTGTAAATAATACACTTGTGAAGTGCCCAGCATAGTGCCTGGCACAAAACAACCATTTGAATATTAGTTCCTGGTATCCTCCCTCACTCAGGTTGCTGGAACTATATTCCCCTGCTGCACTGATAAATTCAATTCTGCCCTTTTGTGAGGAGTTCATTTCCTCATCCTCAGTACATCATCAATGTACTATCTGAAACTACCTACTTTATATCAGCTCACTTCAAGATTCCTTGTTAAATCTTTTATTTTCTTTTTTAAAAGTTGCTTTTCAAGTTTAATCTATTTCTACATTTCCGCTTTACCCAGGAGGGGTATTTCTTGAGATCAACTCATTTTTATATCAGAGAAAGGTGATATCACATTCCAGGGAAAGAATAAATCCCTATGACTTAGATCCACAACTCTGCCTATATCTCCATGTTCTCTCAGATTTCCCACTTCATACCCATATCAACCTGCCAATCTCCCACCCTCCTGAATGGATATCAAATGTATTAAAATACTTTAAACTTACTAAAATTATAGCAGACCTTTTTTTTAAGGGGAAGAGCTTTCTTTTCTTTTTTCTTTTTCTTTTTTTTCCCTTGTTACTTCTCATGCTTACCACTCAAAATACACATGTTCTGGGCATATGTCGGCACAAATACACAGACATACTGACTTTAAAAGAGGCATATTTTTGTACTCCTTGACATCTGCTTATGTTGGTTAAACACACAACTCTTCTGTTTGTGTTTTAATATGGTCAGAGAACCACTTGAATGTGTCAAAGCCTGTCTGTGTACTCCTTAATAAATGGTGGAAATTGTTACTGGCAAAATCCAGCATCAGTTACTTAGTTCATGTAAGGAATCTGGCTTGAGTGAACTGGGAGTTGTCTAAATGAAGCCATCATTTGCAGGGTTGGTGAGTGGCCTATATACAGGGTCATCATTTCTCAAGCTCTTCCCTCTCTATTGCTCTTTCTATCCCTTTTTTTTTTGTTGTTGTTGTTTTTCCTTGAGAAAAATCAGATCAGCTTTTCTCTTAAGACTCACATTAATTAAGAAAATCAGGACTGCTTTATCACTGTGGACAAATTGAGTCATGACAGTAAGGAGGTTCTTTCCCACCTTGTTCTGCCATTTTTCTGCCAATTTATAGCATGGCTGCTCTGGTTACATACATTTGAGGACAAAACATATTATGGAGACTTAGAATATGTATGCTTTAATGTTATGTATTTTAATTTGAGAGAACCCAAATTCACAACAATAATATGCTATTGCCCCTGGCTTTTACACACAGACAGTGGCACAATTTTCTCCTATTTCCTTCATTCGCATGTTGAAATTCTCTTCACAACCATCATTCATTTACATATATATTCAAGTGTTTGTTGGATTCGTTTCACAGTATTTTATTTTATGAGCAGGCTACCTTCATTCATATTTTATTGCAAAGAGACTACCATTACTATTAGACATTTTAAATATGAGCAATGATTTCTCACAAAACAAAAAAATTTAAATAACCTAAAACACACAAAACAACCCATCAAATTCAGATGACTGGACGTATGGCCAGAAGGTTACAGCTTCTGTCCAAACTAAACCCTTTGGCAATGATTGCATTGCCTTTAATTCTGTAAATGACAGCCTCCCAGCAGGCTACACTATTCTGATCACCCTCACATTCTCTCTATAATTGGCTGCTCAGGAAACCCTCCTCACAGACAGCCTTGTTAGCTCATGGGGGAAGAATGGTACAGGCAACACATCAAAAGGTTGAGTATAGAAAGAGAATGAAAGACTCTAGTAGGCTGCTGCATCCTGGTAATTGAAAAGCAGGAGCATCTTTGTGTGTGTGTGTGTGTGTGTGTGTGTGTGTGCGCGTGCGTGTGTGTGTGTGTGTGTGTGTACATGCACACAGCAGCCCTTATGTTGAGGACTGCCAAACAAGGGGGAAATAATCAGATGGGAGAATAGAGATACTGTGGGACAAAAGCAGTTGAATAATGCACAGTGGCAAAGAGCAAATATTTCACAGAATGACTTCCCAATCTTCAGATGAAGTCTGTCTCTCCTGCTACCAAACACCTGTGCAATTATCTCCTAATCATTGTAATCAATGAATTTGATCATTACAGTCCAGGGACTCTGAGGCTTTCTTTAACTTTTACCTTTCCTTCAAAGTGTAGAGTATGGTGGAGAATAAAAGCATTTGCAATTGGAACTTTGGTTTTCAAATGTATCTGAAAGCATAGGAGAATGTAAAGAAAATTGCTCTTGGAGCCAGGGTTTGATCTCGTTTGTAAATTCTTGGCCATGTAACATTGGGGAAAACTATCAACCTTCCAAATAGCAGTTGGCCCAACCAAAAATGGAGATAATAATACCTATTTTATAGGGTTTTCTAAGGATTAAGCAATTTAATGTGGCAAGCACCATGTAAGTTCATGCCTGTTTCTTAGAAGACACCCGGTTGTAGTTGTAGCTATTGTTATTTCTATTTATTGTGAGAAACCACTTTATAGGCACTAAAGAAAGTACAGACTCCCATTAGCCTGACTTTGTGGCTGCTTTTAGCATGGCTGAATAACTGACATTATCTTTGCTGTTCTCTTTATAAGGAGAAGAGGAAGAGACATCTTTCAAATGCTGGACCAGAAGCACAGAAAATCAGGAAGAAACCAAATCCACACAAAGCACACTTCATCAACGTGTGGTGTGTCACTTGCTCATAGTCACACTTCTTAAGGAATCCTCTTCCCCGACCCCTACCCTAATCTCAGAAATCTGCTATTCTCATCCAGAGTTTTATAAAATGTGATGCTATCCCTTCGTAAAGAGGGCAGAAATTATTACCATTGCCCTTCAATCATAACAACAGTCTTCTGTTTCCTCTTTGAAGTAGAAGTTAAGTGCTCCCCAGATTATCCCCTTGGGGACCAAGACACTTATTCCCTCAGTTGCCAGAAGTATCTTCTGCTAATGGCTCACAGCTGAGTCTTTCCCTGGGAACTTTTCTCTGCCAATAGAAACTGACTCACTTAATATTATATTATGTCCTTCTCTTGCAGCAGTCTTTATCCAATGGCCCATGGACGCAGAGTATAAATATATGGCCGTCTTGCCTCAATTTGAGACAATTCTGAAAAGCCATCCCAGGTTCAGAACTCCCTGCGACAGCAGACAATCTATTTGCTACAACTTTTTCTGACCTCCTCCTTTCTTGAATCCTTGATAGGAATTGTACCTGAAAGCATTCCAGTATCAGTTCGAGTCCTCCAAGGAGCAGAGGCCAAACTAGAATTAGACATGCTAGTAGGTATTGGGGAAAATGTTTGTGAAAAATAAAGGGCATAAGAATCTGGAGTAAATAGGAGAGCATTCAGACTGTGCCACTGGTCTGACACCTATAAAAGCAGAGAGGAAAGGAAGTAAGATTGAATAGGAAAAGCCTCAAACTGCACTATAACTGAAAAAGTATTAGCCAGGCTGATGAGGAGGCCCAGAGCAATGATTGCTCATTGAAGAAGTCTGAGTTGAGCAGAAAGGCCCTGGCTCTATTACTTCTTCTGTGGCAGCCATTGGCCTGAGAAGCCTAAACTACCATGATCACAGTGTAAATGCTGTAAAAAGTCCCTGAAGGTATGGCAGCTAGAGGCTCTCAAAGAACCTCTTTTATTGTAGTGAGTTGTTTTGTGGGTGGATTTGAGTGGCATATTCCCATGACCACCAAATTCTCTTGACTATTTTTCTGCAATAAAAAACTTCAATGTCATTTCTCAGGAAATCTGACCTAAGACAGCTGGTATCAGGAATGTTCTGAGGGACAGATTCTAAAACGGAATTTTGGAGCTGGGTTATGTGTGGACTGCCTGGTAACAAGGACCCCATCACTGGTGCTAGGTGGAGTGCTCACAGCCCCTGGCATGTGGCAGCTGTGCAATTGTTAATATTTTACTGATGGTAAATTGGGATAGGATATTAATGGAGGGAATGTACTGGCAGGTGCAATATCTCAGGCATTTGACAGGTTGAAGTAGTAGTATTATGGAGACAAAGAAATTAAATCACTGTTGCTGAGTGCAATTTTTGCATTGGAGAAAGACAATGAAAGGTTGAGAGTGATTAATCACCAGTTAAGGGTGAAGTGTGGAAGTCAAAGGGTCTTCTGGTAGCACAGAAAGAGATGCTTATATCTCCTATTACCAGAGGGCAGAACAGGCCAAAGATCAGTCCTGAGACTTAATTATAAGGATGACAAAACTCCAGAAATGATTGAATTCTCAACTCTGAAAATCTGCTTTCCTAGGTTAAGGGCCATTGTTGGGAAAGAGTAAACCTTAAGTATCTAAACTACTCCACTCAAAAATATTAAAATCCCAGATACTTACAAAATATTGGGACCTGCAGAAATAGGCCACTCCTCCCTATTAAACACCGACACTCCCTTCTTTCTTGAAGATAATGAGGACACTTCTGCCTGGCCGGACAGCTTTCCATCATGTTAGAATCTACCCCCTCCTCTTTTCCTGGCCACTGGACCAGAAATTAGAGCCAAGACACTATATAACATGCTTAAAAGTGTTGGGTTTGGTAAAAAGGAAAGGCCCATACTCTGAAAAGTCATAGAATCTAGTAAAAACACACTGGCAAGAGCTAGAAGAGTATCTAGAACTGAAATCTAAGGGTTCTTAGATTTAACACTCTTGCAGAGACCCAAGAAATGCTGCTGAGATGGCTGGTAGAGCTTGGAGACAGCAGTGATGGACACTTTATGGTGAGGAATTACAGAGCTACCTTAGCAGCGATGGAAGTGGAGGGTAGAACTCTGGGGTGGAAAATAGAGGAGCTTTCTGAGTGATATGGAAGTAACTACAGCAGAGGTGGCTGTAGTTCACCTCACTAACCTTTCTTTTATACATTTCTTCATGACGCAAGGCCATTCAGAATTCTGAAGGTGTTGCTTCCAGATGGGATAAGCTTATTATGTGAAGCAAGCTAATCTAAGTGGCACACACAGTAGATTGTAGTGGATACTGTGGTGAGCTTCCCACTCTCCTTCAGGACTGAGGTACTCATTTCTCCACCTGCCAGGAGTGTTGGCAGCTGATAGATTACAGCAGAGTCCCTGCCAGGATACCCTTGGCTCACAGGAGTTGCCTTTCTCAAGATTATGCCTGCATTAAATGACTAGGTGATATGGGGATAAAAGGTCTAAGTTTTAACCTCAGTTCAGGACAATCCTGAAGGGCCATGCCTACTCCAGGGCTCCCCAAGTCAGCAGTTGAAACCTTGCTTGCAGCAGCATCATGGTTCAACATTCTCCTTTGCCCAGTCCCACTTTCCTCACCTTCTCACAGGTGCTAGTCTTGCAAGAATTCCCCAATAAACCTTTAGAAGACAGTTTTTTGGATAATCTAAAAACCCCATTCTTCATCATTTATTCTCCACTTTCTTTTCAGTCACATCTCTTCTTGTGTTTCTTAATTTTCTTCTTTCTTTTAAAGAAAAATTCAAAAGCATTTATTTCCTTCTGTCCTACATACAATAGTGCTGAAGTGTGGGAAGTTTGAGTTGGGGAAATATTTTAGAGAACTATACCATTTGACAAACATTTCTAAGGCAGAAATGAAACTTTGGAAGCCTTTGAACATACCCAGAATAGCTCCTTGATATTCATCTGTACTTTACACTATTCTTTGTGCCCACTTGCCTGCACAAGCTAGATAGACAGATGACTGACAGTTGTCAGTGGTCACACACGAGGATTAGTGACGTTGATGCAGCCAAGGGTTCAGAAGTATTTAGTCTCTTTTCTTGTTTCCCTTCTGCTGCAGCATTTCTATCATTGACATTTTTATTTTACATTATTTTTTATGCTAGAGTAGAGCAAAAATGAATCTTAAGATCAAAAGACTTGGTTCTGGTATGAGTTCTACTATTATCCATTTGTGGGTTTCTCCAACTTCAATTTCAACATTCACAAAATAGTTTCCTATAACACTAGTTCTTTTGGAAACTGTTAAAAGCGATGCACCCACTCTCTCCCCAGAAAAATTTGCAGACACTATTTTATATACATTTATCTTCTCTAAAGTCATCTTGTCCATGAAAATATGTAAACTGACTTCTTGTTCTGATGGCTATAAAAAACAAACCTTAATGTCTTATTAATTCCATTTTACACTTGTCACCAGAGAAGCAAGTGCTGATTGTCAATGAGGGCAAGAGTATTCTTTGAATGAACCTCTGTTGAGGACCAAGTATTGAAACAAGGGTATAATACTGTGTAAGGTAGAGCTTGATCCGTGAAATAAAGAAACTGTGATATGGATCAAGGAATTTATTCTAGGGATGAGACCTTACCCAATTGTAGGTGCTGGGGAAGAGGTCTATGGCAGGCTGTTGCCTCTGCATCTGGTAATGAGGCTGAAATCATGGCAGGTCATCAGGGCCAGAAGTTGGAAAGAAAAATTGGATTTGAGTCAGGGAAAAATGAGGACAAACTAGAACTTGCAAAGACAATCTGGGATTCATGAAATCAATGACATGCATGACCTGAAGATGAACCTGTTGTCCTTTGCCATGGAGGTGCAAAAGTACCTGGCCCTGGAGTTAAAGAAGTTATGGAGGAAATCTGGCAGAGCCTGGAGTTACTGTGAGCTCAGCAGCTCTTCCACTACAACATGAGCCAGAAATTAGTGACATTGACTGTGGGCTTCTGTAGCCATTGGTGCCCTACACTGACCTTCAGATATTAATGATTGCTTACACACTTCTGGCTCTAAATCTCACACTATCTTCTCTAAGGCCTACCCTAAATGGAAACCATACATGAAATCTGGTAATCTAATTCTAACTAAGCTAACTTGACACAGTGCAAATCTACCACAAATATGAGGTCTCTCCCTTAAGCCTGGAGGGATGAAGGAAATAAGCATAAAACAAATAAATATCACTACACGTAAAACATAGATTTTCTTCTCTAGAGTAAATGGGGCATAGACAGAGTGGCTAAGTTTTTCTTAAAGAAAAACAGATTTCATGGAGGACAACACTCTAAAGACATCATAAGCTAAAAGAAAGGTGAGAAATAGGAAACCAGGGGCTGAACAATCATGACACTTTTAAAAAACCAGAAACAGTCGGGCTAGAGCTTAGTGACAGAGATGGGGACACATTAAATTGGAGAAAAGTAAAAATCAAGATTATTGAGGGCTTCATAAGCTTCTAAAGAGATTGTACTTGACTCTGCTTCATGGTTGTTGATTTAAATTTAATATTATATATATTTATTTTACTGAATTATTGGGGTAACATTATTAATAAAATTGTAGATTTCAGATGTACAGTTTTATAATACATCATCTGTATATTGTATTGTGTATTTACCACCCCAAGCCAAATCTCCTTCCGTCAGAATTTATCACTCCTTTAAACTCTTCTACCTCCTCCCACTTTCCCTTTCCTCTGGTAATCACCATACTGTTGTCTGTGTCTATGAGGGTTTCTTTTGCTTATTCTTTTCACCCAGCCCCTCAATACCCCTCTCCTCTGACAGCTGTCAGGCTGTTCTCTGTATCTGTAAATCTGTTTATATTTTGTAAGTTTATTTTGTTCAAGATTCCACATATAAATGAAATCATATGGTACTGTCTTTTTCTGACTGGCTTATGTCACTTAGCATAGTACCCTCAAGGTCCATGCATGCTGTCACAAAGGTAAAATTTCTTTCTGTTTTGACAGCTGAGTAGTATTACGTTTTGTAAATGTACTTGCTCTTTTAATCCACTCATCTACTGATAGGCAGTTGGGCTGCCTCCAAATCTTGGCTATTGTAAGTAAATAACACCAAAATGAACATGGGGGTGCATATATTTTTTTGAATCAATGTTTCAGGCTTCTTTGATTATATTTGCAGGAGTGAAATCACTGTGTGATAAGGCAATTCCATTTTTATTTTTTGAGGTAACTCCATATTGCTTCCCACAGTGGCTGCACCAATCTGCATTCCCACCAACAGTGCACAGAGGGTTCCCTTTTCTCCGTGTCCTCACCGACAACTTGTTAATTTATTGATGATAGTCATTCTAACAGGTGTGAGGTGATATCTCATTGTGGTTTTAATTTTATATCTCTTTGATGATTAGTGACCATAAGCATATTTTTACATGTCTATTGACCATCTGTATGTCCTCTTTGGAGAAGTGTCTATTCAAGTCCTTTGCCCATTTTTAAATTTGGTTGTTCGTTTTTTTGGTGTTGAGTTTTATGAGTATTTTATAAATTTTGGTTATTAACCCCTTATCAGATGTATCAGCAAATATGTTCTCCCATTCAGTGGGTTGTATTTTTATTTTCTTGATGATTTTCTTTGTAGTGAAAAGGCTTTTTAGTTTGATGTAGTCCCATTTGTTCATTTTTTTTCTTTAGCTTCCCTTGTCTGGGGAGAGATATCTGACAAAAATTTCTATGGGCAATGTCTGAAATTTTGCTGCTTATGTTTCTTCTAGGATTTTTATGGTTTCGGGTCTAACATTTAAGCCTTTGAGCCATTTAAAATTTATTCTTGTGTGTTGTGTAAGAAGGTGGTCTAGTTTCATATCTCTGCACACATCTATCCAATTTTCCCAATACCATTTAATGATTAAACTAACTTTAGCCCAGTGTATGTGCTTGCTTCTTCTGTCAAATATTAATTGATTATAAAAGCATGGGTTTATTTCTGGGCTCTATTGTGTTCCATTGATCCATGTGTCTGGTTTTATGCTGTTTTGATTATTATGACCTTGAAGTATAGTTTGATATTAGGTAGCATGAGTCCTTCAACTTTGTTCTTCTTTCTCAGGATTGCTGTTACTATGCAGGGCCTTTTGTGGTTCCATATAAACTTTTGAAATATTTTTTCTAGTTCTGTGAAATACATCATTGGAATCTTGATAGGAATTGCACTGAATATATAGATTGCTTTGGGTAGTGATAATATTTTACTGATGTTAATTTTTTTCTATCCAGGAACATGGTATGTGCTTCCATTTATTGTATCTTCTTCAATTTCTTTCTTCGGTGTCTTATAATTTTCCACGTATAGGTCTTTTACATCCTTGGTAAGATTATTCCTAGGTATTTTATTCTTTTTAAGGAGTTGTGAATGGGTTTTTTTTCTTAGTTTCTTTTCCGTGAGTCCATTATTGACATATAGAAATGCAACTGATTTCTGGATATTAATTTTCTGTCTTGCTACTTTGTTGAATTCATTTATCAGTTCTAGTAGTTTCTTGGTGGAATCTTTGGGGTTCTCTGTGTACAATATCATGTCATCTGCAAATAAAGGCAGTTTTACTTCTTTTTCTTCAGTTTGGATGTATTTTATTTCTTTTCCTTGTCAGATTGCTGTAGCTAAGACTTCCAGTACTATGCCGAATAAGAAAGATGAAAGCAGACATCCCTGTCTTGTTCCTGATCTTAAGAGAAATGCTTATAGTTTTTGCCCATTGAACATGGTGCCGGCTGTGGGTTTGTCATATGTGGACTTTATTATGTTCAAGTATGTTCCTTCTATTTCCACTTTTCTGAGAGTTTTCATGATAAATGGATGCTGGATTTTATCAAAAACTTTTTCTGCATCTGATGATATAATCAGGTGATTTTTATCCTCATTTTCTTTATGTGCTGAATCATATTTATTGATTTACAAATGTTGTATCAACCTTGCATTCCCAGAATAAATCCCACTTGATCATGGTGTATGATCTTTTTGACACACTGTTAATTAGGTTTGCTAATATTTTGTTGAAGATTTTAGCATCTATGTTCATCAGGAATATTGGTCTATAATTTTCTTTCTTTGTTAGTGTCTTTATCTGATTTTGGAATTAGGATATGCTGGCATTATAAAATAAATTTGTGAGCCTTCCCTCCCCTTGAATGTTATGAAACAGTTTGAGAAGGAGAGGTGCTAGTTCTTCTCAGAATGTTTGGTAAAATTCACCTGTGAATTCATCTGGTGCAGGGCATTTGTTTGTTGGGAGTTTTTTATTTTTTATTTTATTACTGCCTCAATTTCATTAGGTGTAATCTATCTATTCAGATTCTCTGATTCTTCCTTATTTAGTGTTAAAAATTTGTATGTTTCTAGAAATTTATCCATTTGGTACAGATTGCCCAGTTTGATGGCATATAATTTTTCATAATATTTTCTCACAATCCTTTGTATTTCATTGGTGTCAGTTGTTATTTCTCCTCATTCATTTCTGAATTTACTTATTTGGTTCCTTTCTTTCTTTTTCCTGATAAGTCTGGTTAAAAGTTTGTCAATCTTACTTATCTTTTTAAACAACCAGCTCTTGGATTCATTTATTTTTTTTTATCATTATTTTAGACTCTATTTCACTTATTTCTGCTCTGATCTTTATTATTTCCTTCCTTGTACTCAATTTGGGCTTTGTTTTTTGTTCTTTTTCAAGTCGTTTTAAGTATGAAGTTAGATGGTTCATTTGAGCTCTTTCTTTCTTTCTTTTATTCTTTCTTTCTTTCTTTTTCTTTTCTTTTTTTGAGATAGACCTATAATGCTATGAATTTCCCTTTTATGGTAGCTTTCCCAGTGTCCCACAATTTTGGATTGTTGTGTGATGATTTTCATTTGTTTTAAGGTATCTTTTGATTTCTCCTTGATCTCTTTGTTGACCCATTTATTGTTTAATAATGTGTTATTTAGCTTCCATGTCTTTGCGTGTTTTTCAGTGTTCTTCTTGTGATTGATTTCTTGTTTCATAGCATTATGATCAGAGAAGATGTTTGATATGATTTCAATCCTCTTGAATTTATTAAGACTTTTTTTGTGTCCTAACATGTGGTCTATCCTAGAAAACATTCCATGTGAACTTGAAAATTATGTATATTCCACTGCTTTGGGTTGAAAAGCTCTGATGATATCATTTAAATCCATTTGATCTTGTGTATTGTTGAAAGCCTCTGTCTCCTTGTTGGTTTTCTGCCTGGAAAATCTATCCACTGAAGTCAATGAGGTGTTAAAATCCCCAACTATGACTGTTATTTCTGTCAATCTCTCCTTTTATGTCCATCAAGATTTCCTTTACATAGATGCCCCAATGTTGGGTTCATACATGCATACTAGGGTTATATCCACTTGTTGGATTGTTCCCTTCATCATTATACATATAGTGTTCTTCTTTGTGTCTTTCTATAGCCTTCATTTTAAAGTCTATTTTGTCAGATGTAAGTACTGCTACCCCAGCTTTTTTTTCTTTTCCATTGCATGAAATATCTTTTTCCAACCCTTTACTTCTAGTCTGTTTGTATCTTTGATCTTAGGTGTGTTTCTTGGAGGAAGCATACATATGGGTCTTGTTTTCTTATCCATTCAGCTACCTTGTGTCTTTTGGTTGAGCATTTCAGGTGTTTACATTTAAGGTGATTATTGATAGATATGTAGGTATTGCAACTTTATTGTTAGATTTCCTCTGCTTTTTTTTTCTTTCTCTCTTTCTTCTTCTCCTTCTCCCACCCTCCTTCCCTTCCTCCTCCTCCTCCTCCTCCCCTCCTTTGCTCCCCTCTGTCCAGTACCACCCTTTCCTCCAGCAATCCCACTCCCCTTAGTTCATGTCCATGGGTCATGCATATAAGTTCTTTAGCTTCACCCTTTCCTATATTATTCTTAACATCCCCCTGTCTATTTTGTACCAACTGATTATGCTTCTTAGTCCCTGCACCACTTCCCCATTTCTCCCCCTCCCCCTCCCAGCTGATAACCCTCCAAATGATCCCCATACCTATGATTCTGTTCCTATTCTGGTTTGCTTAGTTGGAGTTTGTTTTTATTTTTTAGAATCAGTTGTTGATAGTTGTGAGTTTGTTGTCATTTTAGTGTTCATAGTCTTGATCTTGTTTTTCTTAAGTAAGTCCCTTTGACATTTCATATAATAATGGCTTGGTGATGATGAACTCCTTTAGCTTCACCTTGTCTGGGAAGCACTTCATCTGCCCTTCCATTCTAAATGATAGCTTTGCTGGATAGAGTAATCTTGGTTGTAAGTTGCTTTTCATCACATTGACTGCTTTCCAGTCCCTTCCTGCCTGCAAAGTGTCCTCTGAGAAATCAGCTAATAGGCCTATAGGCACGCCCCTGTAGGCAACTCTCCACCTCTCTCTTGCTGCCCAGGACTCTGTCTTTATTTTTCACTGCTCACATTTCAAGAATGTTGTGTCCTGGTGTGATCCCCTCTGGGTTCAGCTCGCCTCGGACCCTCCATGCTTCCCAGACCTATATGTCCATCTCTTTCGCAAAATTTGTGAAGTTTTCCTAACTTTTTTCAATTCTTGCTTTTTCATTCTGCACTGGTTGACTGTTATTTTCTTCCTTATGTTCCAAATCATTGATTTGAACCTCAGTTTTCTTCCCTTCACTATTGGTTTTGAGTGTATTTTTCTTCATTTCACTTAGCATAGCCTTCACTTCTTCTCTTATGCATTTTCCATACTCAAGCATATCTGTCAAGCCTGTGAGCATCTTTATCACCAGTGTTTTGAATTCTGCATCTGTTAGGTTGTCTATCTCCTCATCTGTTAGGTTGGCTATCTCCTTGACGCTTAGTTCTCCCACTGGAACCTTAATCTGTTCCCTCTTTTGGGCCATACTTTTCTGTCTCCTTATTCTTATAGCCTCCTGTGTTCGTTTGCCTCCGTGTCCAAGGTAGAGCTGTCACGTCTGTTACATTGTAAGGGGCAAAGCCTTAGGGATTCGTCAGTACAGGGAGACCTGTTTCACCACATTGTGGCACTGTATGTGGGGGAGGGGTACAAGAGGGAACAATACCTCCTGCCCAGCACTCGCCCCTATTCCAGGCACCTCTCCAACTTCTGCACTGGACTGGCGCCTCTCTAGCTGCTATCCTATTCATCATTTCCAGAGTGGGTGGGTTTGCAGATGCTCTAGGACCACAGGGGCCCTTTAAACAAGAGGACTGAGACCAGTAGTTTCTGCCTCCATTCCAACCCTCAGTGGTCTGCACAGTCAGAAGCAATGAGGCTTGATTTCCCCTGGTGCTGGGACAGTGAACTGTGCGGTCTGGTGAGGGGCTGGGAACACTCCCCAGGTGTCCCTCCTGACTTTAAAATGTGTGACTGTGCTTTCTCCTGGCCTGCTGCTGCTACCGCTGCTGCTGCTGCTGCCGCTGCTGCTGCCACCACCACACCACGTCCTCTCTGCCCGGGCTCCGCCCCTCCTACCTGTCTGGATTAGTATTTCTTCTTCATATCTTTGCTTGCTGGACTTTCATGTAGTTTGATTTTCTTGAACTTCTGGTTGTTTCTAGTTTTGAGGTAGTTTTATTCTTTTTTAATTGTGGAGAGAGACGCAGCATGTCTGTCTACATCTCCATCTTAGCTGGAAGTCTTCCCTCCTCTTGATTTTTTGAAAAAGTTTGAGAATGATAGGTGTTCTTTTTTCTTTAAATGTTTGGTAAAATTCTCCTTTGAAGCCATCCACAGTGAGATTTGTTTTTTAAATAATGCTCCTAGTTGTATTCTGTCTATGCAGATTTTCTGATTCTTCCTCATTCAGTTTTGCAAGATTGTGTAAGAATTTATCCATTTTTCTAGATTGTCCAATTTGTTGGCATATAGTCGTTCAAATATTTTCATACAATCTTTTGTATTTCTTTGTTGTCAGTTGTTACTTCTCTTTAATTTATGACTATTTATTTGAGTCATCTTTCATTTTCTCTTGATGAGTCTGGTGAAAGATTTCTCAATTTTGTTATCTTTTCAGAGAACCATTTCTTGGATTTTATTGATACTTTGCATCAGTTTTTTAGACTATTTTGTTTATTTCTGCTCTAATAATTTTTTTACTTGCTTTTAGTTTTCTTTGTTGTTATTTTCCTAATTCTTTTAAGTGTAACAGTAGACTGTTTATTTGATATTATTCTTGTTTCTTGAGGTGGGCCTGTAATGCTATGAGTTTCCCTTAGGATTGCTTTCACTATGTTTCATAGCCTCTATGGCTTTGTGTGTTTTTAGTTTTTTTCTTGTGATTGATATCTAGCTTAATACCAATATGGTCTGAGATGATGCTTGGTATGATTTCAATCTTCTTAAATTTAGTGATGTTTGTTTTGTGTCTTAATATGTGAGCTATCCCAGAAAATGTTCTATGTGCACCTGAAAAGAATATATATTCTGATGCTTTGGGTTGAAATGCTCTAAGTATATCAGTTAAAGTTATCTGACCTAGTGTGTCATTTAATATTGCCATTTCCTTGTTAATTACTTTTTCTGGAAGATCTATCCATTGATTTCAATGGCATATTAAAACCCTCTACTATTGTTACAGAACCCCTAGGCTGCTCCAATTGAAAACAAACCCACGGGCTCTTTAATTAGGGGTCCGATTGCCCGCCGCCAAAATTACAACTCTGAATATTATATTTGAGTGAAAAGAAAAATTGTTTATTTAACAGTTACACATATCCTTGCCTCCCCTCTACCAAACCTAACCAGTTTGGGGGGGGGGGGTTCAGAAACACCATTTCCCTACTTCCTGGGCACAGTTCAGCTTTACCAGCAGCTGCCAATCACTCAATCTGATAGGCGAGGTCCTTTCTGTGCTGTGGTGTCCTCCAGCTCTCAATGCAGGACCACCTGGATTCTCAGCCTCCTTGCGAACTGTCTTCTTTCTGTAAACCGTGTGAATCTCCTCTTTTTCTCCAGAGCACCTCTGCGAACACTCACCAGCGAGGGAGACAGCCCCAGAGCGTGCCCCCCCTAAAGTGTTCGCAGCTGCCTATATATCCCTGACTGTGTCCTCTGATGCAGTGGGTGTTGCCAATAGTTCTGACCATTCACAGAACCCCATGTAGGCTCTGTGTGCTTTCCATACCATCACCTGGTTCAAGACTCCTCCCATCCACCTGAGGCTTTGGATGCATTAAAGCGATTTACATAATGAAAGACACCGGCCATCAGCCTCAGGCATGTGGAGGTATTCTGAAAGCTACTTCCTTCTCCCCATCCCCCAGCCACAAATTCCGGGGATTTTTGGACTCTCCTGTTTCTATAACACTATGACTATATTACTACTGGTCTTTCCCTTTATGTTCAAGATTTGCTTTATATATTTAGGTGCTCCTATATTGGATGCATAAACCTTTTTCCATCCCTTTCTTTTAGTTTGTGTGTATCTTTTGTTCTGACGTGGGTCTCTTGTAGACAGCACATATATCAGTCTTGTTTTTATATCCATTCAGCTACCCTATATATTTTGATTAAAGCATTAAGCCTTTTAAACCTTTTGAAGTGATTATTCATAGGTATGTATTTATTGCCATTTTTTCTTTTAACTATGTTTCTCTGTTCTCTTCTTCTTCTTCTTCTTCTTCTTCTTCTTCTTCTTCTTCTCTTCTATTCTTCTGGAAGAGCCTTTAACATTTCTTGTAATACTGCTTTGGTGGTAGCAAATTCATTTAGCTTCTTCTTGTCAGGTAAGCTCTTTATTTTTCCTTCAATTATAAATGATAGCCTTGCTAGGTTATGTAGTCTTGGTTATAGGTTCCTGCTTTTTATTAGTTTGAATATTTCATACCAATCCCTTCTGGCCTGAAATATTTCTGCTCAGAAATTAGCTACCAGTCTTATATGAGCTCCCTATGTTATGTGACTATCTTTATTTTGCTGCTTTTAAGATTCTCTCTTTGTCATTAATATTTGTCATTTTAATTATGATGTCCCTTGGTGTGGACCTCTTTGGGTTCATCTTGTTTGGGACACTCTTCTTCCCTGGCACCCTTATGATATTGGTGTTTTTATGCTTAAAGTTGTCCCAAAGGACCCTTAAACTATCCTATTTTAAAATTTTTTTGGTCTTTTTTTTCTTTTTACTGCTCTGATTGAGTGTTTTCTGTTACCTGTTTCCAAATCACTGATTTAAACCTCTGCGTTATCTAATTTACTTTTTTATTTCTTCTAGTGTATTCTGCATTTCAGGTATTGTATTCTTCATTTGTGAGTGATAATTTTTTATGTGTCTATGTCCTTATTGATGCTGTTGTAATTCTTAGTAAGTTCCTTGTGCATCCTTATAACTATTATTTGAACTCTATATTGATAAATTGCTTGATTTCCTTTCAGTTAGCTTTTTATTTCTGAAGATTTCTCCTGTGTTTTCATTTGGGCTATGTTTCTTTGTCTCCCCATTTTGGCTGCCTCTTTGTGTTTGTTTCTATGTATTAGGTAGATCTGCTATGATTCATAGTCTTGGTAGGGTGGCCTTATCTAGTAGGTGTCCCGTGGGACTCAGTAGTACAGTCTCCTTGATCATCTCAGCTGGATGCTCCAGGAATGTCCCATCTGTGTGTTATGTAGGCCCTTCTGTTGTAATTGAGTATTCATTGCTATTGGCCCATTCATGCATGGAGTTGACCCTCAGGCTGGCTGACTGTGAGGGTGTATCCCAACTATAGTGTACAAGCTGCTGTGCAGGTGCTGATCACATGAAGCAGAATTTGCCTCAGCAAGTTCTATTTCCTGTTAAGATCTCCCTTTGGATATGCTGTCTAGAAGCTAATTGGATCCTGCTCTGATGTTGTCTAAAGATGGCCACTGGATATGGTTCTGGGGTCTCTTGGGAGAAACTCTGGTGCGGACTAATGTCAGACTCTTCCTTTGATTGGTCCTAGGTGACATCTTTGAGCTACAAAGTGATACACAATTTGTGGTTGCCTCTCTTGAGCCTAGGTATGTATGGGAAGGATCAAGTTGTACACCAAATCTGGTCTTTATCAGCACCAGGCCCAGGGGAAGATTAGCAAAAGTTCCAAGGTACCCCAAGATCCTCATCTGCCTTGCTTCCTTTGCCAGCTCCCTATTAGTCTCAGTCACAGAAAGAGCCTCTGGCAGTACTTGAGTTGCATGAGGAAGTTTCTCGGTGAGTCATCAGGAAGGGGTGAGGGGTGTTCACTGGATCAATACAGGTTCTAACTTGGTGCCAGTGTTGTGTCTGAGGCCACTCAGCAATGTTCCAGGGTATACCAAGTCTAGCTGCCCCCCACCCCCCGACTAGGTGCTCACAGACCTTTGTGATGAGGTGGCAGGGGGATGTCTTAGGGAGTTTATAGGATGAGTCCAGCAGAGTTTATCAGGCCCAAACAGACCAAGGTCTGGCTGTGTGCAATGGGGTCTCTGCACTGGTCAGGCATGTAAGACAAAAATGATCCCCAGCTTAGAGCCAAAGAATTTAATCTGTCCCAGATTCTGCCAGGAACCCATCCCAGCAGGGCAGGGTCACCAGGGAGTTGGGATAATGGGACTAGTGGATCTCCTGTGATGGGGAGGTGCTGTTCAGGCTTGGAGAAAGGTGGGAGAAGTAGCTCCCATCCTAGAGCCACAACTAGGTCTTTCCAAGATTCTTCTCAGACCTTAGCAGGGTGGAGCCAGCAGGAGTTGGGAGTCTAGACAGTGGGTCTAGAGGATCTCCCATGATGGGGAGGCACCAGCCGTGTTCATGAGAAATTGGGAGGAATGGCCCACAACTCAAAGCCACACAAGTCACTCACCGACACCCTGAACCTTGGCTCAAGTAAATGACTCCTCCGTAGGGCGTAAAATTCACAGGGTGGGCAAGAGAGAGTCCAGAATGTAGAGCTATTATTTTCCCAAAGGCTGAAGTTGCATGGAGGGGTGTGCTCTACCCAAGAAAGATGGCATCTGTGGTGCCAGAGAGTGACTCAGCACAGGAATCCTGGAAGGTGTTCCTTCAGCTCTCTCCCCATTCTCTATTCACATGACTCTAGACTGCTCCCACTTCCCAACGTGTAAGCACAGGGTGAGTGGCTGCAAATGAGATTTTGTGCATTGGCCCTTTAAGAGGCAGTCTGTGTCTCTAGCAGACTCTTGTCTATCTCTGGCTGACAGAATCACTGCTGATTTTCACAGCCAAATGTTATGTGGGGCCTCTTCCTGGCTCTGGGGCTCTTGGCTGTGTTGTCTGATGTAGGATTGAAACCTCATACTCCTCAGAGGAAATCATTGCAGCTGAGATATTCCTCACATCTCAACCACTGCCTATGGGAAAGGGGCCTGCCCTTTTTATATCTTCCTACCAGTCTTGATGTGGCTTCTTCTGTAAATCTTTGATTATATGACTTCTTTTCAGCTAGTTGTAATTCCAGTTTGGTCCTAGGAGAAGGTGAGTGTAACATCCATCCATTCTAACACCATCTTGGATCCTATATTGTGATATTTTAAACTATTTTAATAACTAGTAAAAAAGGAACCCTTCCAAATATGTCGTCGTCGTCGGCAGCCGTCCGTCTCGAGAGACGATGGCGTAGCTTCTTGAGAGTCTATCTGCACCGCCGAGAATGGCTGTGCAGTCCGACTCGGGAGTGACAATCCCTGCCGCACTTGTTACAGGTGAAGGCAGATGGCCATCTTTCAAATATGTAAGAAACTACATTTGAACATACCTGAGATGGCCAGCACAATTAACTTGTGCTGCCAAGTTCACATCCTTTTGCATAACTTTCAAAATAAAGCTCTTCCTGTTAATTGGAAAAATATGATGAAATTAAAAAAGTAGCTACTAAAAACTTGTTCCTAATTACAAGTATTTGTCAGTGTAAATTGTGATTTATTTTATTTTTAATTTCTCTTAATTTTAAACCAAACACAGAAATCAAACTGGATGTTTAGGTTGATGCAATGCTAAAATTTTATAAACAAACCTGATTTCAAGTTTTATTAATAATCTTAATAATCTTGATGTTCTCATTAATTGACTTTATAATCAACTAGTTGGGATGCCTTAAATAAATTATTATAATACAATACCAATTGGTTTCAACTGTTTAGTACTTTGTGGTATTTCTTTGTTTACAAATAGTATTCTTGCATAAAATAGGATTTGAAAATGTCTAGTATAGGTAATAGCAGTAAAAGATTTTAAGAGAAATATGATGAAATTTTAAGTTTAAAAATATGATATTTAAAGTTTTAAAGTATGATGATATTTTAAGTTAAAAATTGAGGAGAGGCAAGTCTAAAGCAAAGTTATTGTTAATGCAGGGAAGAGCTGGTCCTATGACTTCAAAAAGTAATAATGGGAAAAGGGAGGAATGAGGAGAGAATAATGTGGCAGTTTTTGAGGTAGAATCTATAGATCTCATTCAAATGCAGAAAATAATAAAAGAATTAGGGGAGGTGACTTTAATGACTGGGTAAATATTGATGGCTTCTTCATCTTTGACTTTCTCTACAAGCCTAACTCACATAAAAAATGTTCAGTAAATATTTTTTAAAGTGTTAAAATGCATGCCAAATAACAGCACTTTAGTAGGCTCATAATACTTTGAGTTCTGATAGGCTTTTATGAACCTACAGAGTGTCTTTTTTTCTCTTACAGGGTTTTGTGAAAAATACAAACCCAGTTCTAATGCCTGCTATTTCCCCCCCATGGTGTCTTCTTCTAAATCAAAGAATATCTTCTACTAAGAAACCTCACTTTCAAGAAATCCTTTTTGTATTATTTTAATTTGGATAACATCTAAATAGAAAATCCTACTTTATCCCAAATCTAATAGGTGGTATTTCTAGTATTGCTTTTGGAAGGCAATAGAAATGCTTTAATCAGAGCTCCAAAAAAATCTTCCTTGTGCTCTTCTAAGTATTAGAAATATTTAGGGAAAGATATTTATATTTTTGAAGCAATTACATATTCACAGGAAAAGGAAAAAGAATGTACTAGGAATTTCTGTGCACCCTTCACAGAGAAAAAATATTTTTAAAGTATCTAGGAATTAATGTCCTAGTGCTAGCACAGTCATTGTTAATATAATGAGAACAGTTTACGTGACATTGATGTAACCTTGCAATGAAGGAGAGTGGACTGGAATGCACATGTGTGAACAGTGACAACTTCACTGTACTAGTCAGTGAGGGTGGTAGATGCCTTTGAGTGAGCGTGTGTACTGTGTGGCCATTGCATTCAAAATGACTGACTGAGTAGAGCAATGGGTCTGCATCAAATTTTGCATTAAGCTTGATCATTCCTCCTTGGAAACTATTAGAATGATTCAGAAGGACTTTGGGCATGATGCAACAAGTGTAGCACAAATACAAGTGAGGCACAAATGCTTCAAAGATGGCAAACTATCTTTTGAAAGTGATCCACATTCTGGAAGGCCAGCAACAAGCAGAACACCTGAGGATGTGAAATGTGAGGCTGCAATCAACAAAGATTGGCACCTGACAGTGTGAGAACTAGATGCTGATCTGCGGAATCCAAAAACTACTGTGACCGAGATTCTGACACACCATAATGGCATGAAACATGTTATGGCAAAATTTGTTCCACGGCTTCTGCTACGAGAGCAGAAGGAACATAGGGCTGCAGTTGCTAGTGACTTGATTCAAACTGCTTATAATAAAACAGATTTCCTCAAGAAGGTTATAACCTGAGATGGATCTTAGATCTACGGCTCTGATATGGAAACTAAGGCCCAGTCATCCCAATGGAAGTTGCTTGGTTCTCCACACCCAAAGAAGGCTTGGAAATCTTTCAGAAAGGTCAAGTTGACCTTGTTAACTGTGTTTTTTGATTGGCAAGGTGGTGTCCATCATAAGTATGGCCCTCCAGGTCAAAAAATTTATAAAGAGTACTACCTCAATGTTCTTCATTTGTTGGGAGATGCAATATGAAGAAAACAGCTGCAGCTGTGGGCAACTGGAGATTGGCACTCCATCACAATGTGTCTGCTCCTGCATCAAATCACTCAGGTAACTCAGCCCCCCTGTAGCCCAGATTTGGCACCATGCAACTTCTAGCTTTCCCCAAAACTACAACTACCTTTGAAAGGGAAGAGATTTCAGATTGTCGATGAGATTCAGAAAAATACGATGGGACAGCTGATGGTGGTTTCAACAAAGGATTTTGCAGAGGGTTTTGAACAGTGGAAGAGAAACTGGGAGAACTGTGTGAGGTCCCAAGCTGCCTACTTTGAAAGGTTTGAAGGGGACTGAGGCATCATTTCCCTATTTACAATGTTTCTTGTATCTTGTATCTTCTTCAATAAATGTCTCTATTTTTCATATTACATGGCTGGAGGCTTTCTGGAATACCATATATTTTAATATATATATGCATATAGGTACATATCCCTATATATATTTGATGAGACAGGGTATGGATTTTAAGGCAGAAAGTAATAATACTGAAATGTTAATGACCCATTAGCTTCTCCCAACAGGAAAGTGTTGTTAGGTTTCTAAAGATGTCCTTTTTGGAACAAAGTGAATGACAAAATCTTTACAACTGTGGAACTTCAGACAATAAACATATTTCTTTGGTATTTAACTAACTCTATAGAACATAAGGCAAGAGAAATTCACTTCTAAAGGAAAAGCAGCAGTCATAGTTATTAGAAAGCACCACTTCAATGCACACATGATGCTTATGAGCATGCACACACACACATAAGCAAAATTAGTATATGAATTTTAAATCTGAAATGCACTGAAATTCTCTTGTGCATTGCATTTTAAATATCTTGGTTCTTTTATTAGATAAACATACAAATATAGAAGAGATTGATCAAATTTTGGGCAAAATTCTTTTGAAACATATGACTTATTTTGACATCTGATTTTCTGTCCCCAAACCTTCTCCTATCCTAGGTAGCTCCTTTGTCACCGTATTTTAATTCTGACAGTGTTCAGTTCTTTCTCTGTTACCCCACCATTGAGCAAAATGAACACATATCCCAGAAAATGTGAAGTGGTCATATTCTGTGCATTTTCTAGGCCAGTGATGCAGTTTTACCTTACATTTGTATAGCGTTTTACAAATTCAAATGTTTTTTACATATGTTGCTTTCTTTCATTGATCAATAATATGCTGCGATAAGTATATCCCTGTTCAACTCTATAGAAAATTTAGGCTTTGGTTAAGGAAGAGATTTACCATGAATCAAATAACTTTTTGTAGCAAGGTGAGGATTAAGATTCTTGGATTTCTGCTTCTAAGTTTAGTATTCTTTTTCTTGTATCACTGCTATGTCATTTGTAACCAGAATATCCTCAAATTTTCAAGCTTTCTGAGACTACTCTCAGTGACTATTTTACTAAAATGGTTGGATGCTCCAATGCAATCATCTGGGCACCTAGGCATACCCAAATATCTCCAAGACTGATTAGGCCTTCCCTCTTGGCTGTAGCTCTCATTTCTTGTTTCTGCTGCCTTTTGAATCTCTGCTCTACATTGTATTATTTCAACTCTGGTCTTCTTTCTGGAAGTATGAACAGGTCACTGAACTTCCACCAATGAAATATGAATGAAATTGACAGGTACTTCTTCCAAATGTGAACTATAGATGCTTATGTATCTGCTCCCCTGTGCTCTCTCTTTGGGATGGAAGAGATGACTGCAGCCTGGGTTTATGAATAATTCAAGTGGGAGAGAGCCAAGCCCTGAACAGATACACCCTGAATCATCATGTAAGCAAGAAATCAACTTCTATATTCCTTATATCACTGAATTACTATTGTCATAACCTAATTAATTTAACATCCCTTACCAAACATCCCTGTTAAAGTGGCTTCCCAACTAAAGATAAAGTTTTTGCATAAGAGGAATTCTATTTTTACCTTAATCCAGCCAACTTTTTAGTATATATACAGGGGTGGGAAAGAATAGGTATACAGTTGTGTACAGAAAATAATACAATAATTAATAATACAAGAATAAACTCTGTGTTTGGTGTACTCACAACTGTAATCCTATGTTTGCTCACCCCTGTATTGTATTCCTATTATGCTATGTGTGAAATTGACAGGTGCCTCTTCCAAGTAAGATGATATAGAATGTTGGATAAAGCATAGGCTCTGAGGTCGGGCCAACTTGGTACCAAATTACATACTTATTAGTTGTGTTACATTAGATAAATAGACTAATTTCTGAGCCACAATTTTATTGTTATAAAAATAGGGTAGTTTGGGAGAAATATATATGATAATATGTGTAAAATATTATATCACAAGTTTCCTGAATATATCTGGGACATGGTATACAACCAATAAATATTAGTAACAGTTCTTATTCATTGAGTATGTTTTAGGTTTTTCCATGGTTAAAAAATACATACTTTGTGAATTATGCTCCAAGAGGAACAAACAGTTGACCCTCAGAGACCTCATCTCTGATGTGAGAGATGTGAACATTTAATTCACCCTGTTTATTTTCCCCCAATTTATAGTCTTTTTAAATCTCGTTTTTACCACCCAATATTACTTTCTAACCAATTTTTGCATAATTGCATGTCTAGTCTTTTACTATTCCAGAAATTTTTGTTTCTAGCTCTGATAACTTGTCCATAATAGGATTACAAAAGTTTTTGTTTATCTTAACTTTGATACTTATATAGTAATTGACAGATCACTTGACTTATTTGTGCCTTTATCTTCTAAACTACAAAAAGATAGATGAAAACTTTTGTTAATGAGGGAAATAATTTGTAAGATGGCACAAATACAGAAGGTGCAATGTTAACATGTTAAACCAGTTAAGGCTATTATAATTCAATTCCTTAAAACCTCTTTTCCTTAAAATGTGGTAGAAATACAGGAGTGGACAAAAGTAGGTTAATAATAAAATGATAGTAATAATGGCCCTGACCAGGTGTCTCAGTTGGTTGGAGCATCGTCCCAGTACCCCAAGTTTGTGAGTTTGATCCCCAGTCAAGGCATATACATGAAACAACCAGTAAATATATGAGTAAGTGGAACAACAAATCAATGTTTCTCTCTTTCTCTCTCTCTCTAAAATCAATCAATAAAAATTTTAAGAGTAATAAATAATACAAAAACTAATAAGAAATAATACAAGAATAAATCTGTGTTTCATGTACTCAGAACTGTGAATCTCCTTTCGCCCACCCTTGTATATATTTTCTATTGTATAGTAAATATAAAAATATTTAAGCTTTGATGTTAAAATATAACCATAGATCATCTAACCACCCATTGTTGATATTTTGGTTTAATTACTTCCATTCTCAAACACATACACACAAGTGCACATGCATGCATATACCCACACATACACATTATTATTTTGTTTAGTCTTTGTTTCTGTTCTTTTCCAGATTTGAGTTCATACCATTCAGTTTTGTATTTTCTTTTTCACTGAATATCATGTAGTAAACATTTTTCTACCCCAGAAACATTTCTAAGGCCCAATTTACATTTCTACTATTATGCCACAGTAGCTAGCCTTTTAAATTTCCTATGAGCATCAGAGAAAGTTTTGAATTCCTAAATTTTCTTTTGTGGCAGTCCTTCTGCAGCTGTTGTGGAAAATGCTGCTTTTGTCAAAATTCTCTTGGCTCTTATTACCTGATCTCCATTTAGTCTATAGTAGACTATGAGTAGGGTGGGGAGTTCATGCCATTCCCTGGAGTTTAGCCTCAAGGGTGTTCTCTGGAATGAATATATGGAGTGTTATAGTTTATTATAGTGGTGGGCTGATCTTTACCTGACCCTTCAAAAGCTCCCATGAAACATACAACTCTTACGTCCATGCTTTGAACCACCTTTTACTTTTCTTTCAGGTATCATGATTTTAAAGCATGTCTTCATACCAAAGACACTAACATATACTGAAGGTGACATTGTCAAGAAAAGACAGTAATGATGACTTCTCAAAATATGGTGTCTTAGGTATTCTGTGGAGAGATGGAATAAGAACGAATCCTTTAAAATGTGCCAAACCACAAATTGCAAGTCTTGGTACATTGACAATTTCAAGGTAAATGTGAACTTACATGTCTTATCGAAGATGGGATAGTTATTGTATCACACTTAGTGAATGCAGAGCAATGGTAAGATGAAAAGGGCTTTTTATATTTTTAGCCTATAGTTTATACCTTTCTCTCCCCATCAGACATGCCAGAAACACTTAGTAGATTCATAATACTGAATTGGCCACTGACTTTGAAGGCGGGGGTGGAAGGGGGAAGATGAAAACCAAGGGATTCCATTAGAAATTGCCTCTGCTACCTCATTAATCTCTTACAGCAAATAATGCATGCAGAATTCAGGCAACTGAGGTCTCCAAAGAATATAATTTTTTTTGGTGAGGTTATAGCAAATTAAAGAAATAAATTAAGTCACTAGCCCAGCAGGGAAGTGCTTGAAATCCTGGGCTCTGTAGTCTTATTGCTGCTGTTCTGAAATTACAATAACAAAGAGGCTTTTTCTTGAAATATGTATATTTCAAATATATTTATATATAATATATACATGTAAATTGCTAATGTCATTTTCCATTTGGTTTTGTTATTAGCTTTAGCATACTCAAAAAGTTTCTTCTGTGACCCTAATCCCAAAACTTGTACCTGCTACTCATTTATTCCAAATAAAGAAAAACAAGGTGTAGAATGGAGCAGAATTGGAAGCTTGGTGTTCTTTTACACATAAAAAGGGAGATTCATACTCCATCTTGGCTTTGTGGATTTGTATGCATAGGTACATGCCTTTTTTTTTTTTTTTTTTTAAACAAAGACTGCTTTGGTTCCAACATGAACAGAGGTGAGTGTAACTGAGCTAAGGTCTGGGAGTCTGTGTCATTCAGTGAGGGCAGGTGAACTGTTCTGCTATTGGGACTCTACATCTGCGAGTCTGTATCATTCAATGAGGGCAGGTGAACTGTTCTGCTATTGGGACTCTACATCTGCTGATGTTATGCAGCAACATAGTGCCATGTTTGACCAGCTTTGTGGTCCACATAGCCTCCCTGCAACACCTCTGTGAAGTGTCTCTTTCCTCCTGGTGAAGATTGAGGGTATACGCAGTGTACTCCCTTAAAATAAGAAAGAAAGAATGTTATAGGTGTTTCATCTTTCCTCTACTTTAGCATTATTAACCACATGATTAGCTAGGCCTTTATAAATCCTGTTACTCATCTATTTTAACAGGGACAACTAATTGTAAAATGAAAGTATCAAATTTAAAAGGCATTAGTTTTCTAATCCTACTCTAGAGGGATCTGAAATGGGCAAGGACAACTGGCCACAATTCAAACTGCGCCTATTTTTATCGCATTATAGAATTTGGAGCCAGGAACAAAAACAAACTGAGAGATCAAGTCCAACTTAGTTGTTTCTCATAGTAGAAAGCAAAAGCTGAGAGATGTGTACACACTGGCTGAAACTTTGCTTTCTGACTTGCTGCACACAGCCAAGTGTCCTTTCCTCTATAGCAGGTTGCATTCCTTTGGTACACACACACGCAGACACACACACAACACACACAGACACCCAATCCCCTCCCACTCACATCCTAAAACATTGTTTCTAAAATCCCCATCTGCTATCTTCAGGGAAAATAGCATAGAAAGGCATGAGTTTAAATTCTGGTAAGAGGTATCTTAGTCTTAAGAGGGATTTTTTAGTCAGCAAGTGCCACAAAACATAGAAGATGTTTGCGAAGGAAAAGTATGTGCCCTCCTTCTTGTGTATGCTTACATTGGTATGTTGGTCTAGCTAATTTGCTGCTGAGGACAAAGACTAACCTGTGGGATCCTTTTACATTTTAAATGCTTATACATTCAGAAATACTCCTGTGTGCATTCAAACCACATAATGGTGTTGCATGAATTTCAAATAAAAAAGTGCTCCTTATTCATGTTATAGAATGGATATAGTCTGTGAACCCTACCATCTTAAGTGACTGAATGTTTCATTTTTTTAAAATTAAATAATACAGACAACTGTCACAGGTTGTGTAACAGTTGGGGAAACATCGGGGAAAGGATTTGGGGGAAAGGAGTTTGTTCCTTGATTTAGCTCTTAGAAAATATTTCTGTCACCTATTAACCTTGTCATTTTCCTTCTGTAAAATGAAAGAAAATGGAGTATATAAAGCATAACCTTAAAATTACATGATTCAGACATCTTTTATGTATATGCAATCTGTCCTCTTTTGATATAAGGCTCTTGACCACATATGTCCATTTCATCTTGCTATATCTTAGTGATGTACTAAAGGCATTATTAGAAGCTGTGATGTGATTTTATTTTCTCATTGTCCAGGTAAATGGGAGAAAGTGGTGAGTGGAATTTGCCAAACATTTATCATTGAGCAATATTAAGTAAATAAAGACAATGTAGACTAGCAAGTGTATAAGTTTTGGAATCAGAAAAAAATCTAGGTTTAAATCTTAGGTTCCTTATTACTTATCAATACTTGGTCAGTCACTTTCTGCCTCAGTTTCCTCATCTGTAGAATGCAGTTAATGATTATTGTGAGGATTAAATTTTATAATACATAGGCAGTGCCTAACATAAAATAGCTCTTTGTAAATTGTCAGAGCCTAACTAAGAATTTTCAGTACTAGAGTTGCCTGAATGCCAGGACTGTTCAGACTTGGAGAAGAGGGGCAGGTAAAACTATTCCCAGTGGTTGTGGTTCCTCTAGCATTTAAAAGGAGAGGCCAATTACTTTGTAATAATCTTCATTTCAGTCTTTTAGTATTGCATAACTTATTTTCTGAGCCAGATAACAACAGAAAGCTAGAAGCCTTGTTGTCTGGGGTAGAGCTTCGCGTAGTTACTCTATGTCCCCAGAACCAGGCAGATGACTGTGTGAAAATAATTTGTACTCCCTAATGTTTTATCCATGCATATATAAAACAAAATAAACTAAATTTTCACTGAGCTTTGAATAAGGTAATGTGGACAACTTTCTTGTCACATTAATGTGCTTTCTTCCTCAATATGCTTTCTTATGTGATAAACTCCCTATAGGAGAGGCTGCATCTTATGCTTAATGCACAATGGTAGCATTTAACAAGGACACAACAAACATCTGTAATCAGATAGTCCCAAACTCTCAGAATTAAAGACATCTTGCCTTCCACTTAGGTGATAGAAAACCCATTCCATGTCTTTTCTGATTGATTGATTGGTTAGAAAAATGCAAATGCCACATGGGTGGGATTGAGTAGCTCTTGCTGTTAGTACTTTCCCATGTCAAACCTAATATTTATTTTTATATCATTGTTATCCACCAATTATCTCTCTCAGAAAACACTTGCTCAACAACAGAAGCCAAAACCAATACTAGGAATGGGTGAATAATCCTATCAGCCGCACAAAAATTTGGTGCCCTGAGTCACTGCTACCAAATTCAGGGAAACACGATTTGTCAGATCATGTTGCCTCACTCATGTTTAAATTCAGTTTGTCTTAACCCTGGCTGGTGTGGCTCAGTTGATTGAACACCAACAACACTTGGCTCGCAGGCCAACGCTCAATCCACTGAGCCACAGCAGCCAGGACAACTTTCATTTTTATTATAGTATTTCTTTTCTATTTTCTTGGCATAAGACATTAAATCATCTGAGATGAAGCAAATCATAGAGCCTGAGAGAACAAATACGGAGAGCATACTTTTGGAAAAGATTTTCCTTAAGAACCTGTTTTTTCCCCTCTCTTTTTCTCTCCTTTGCTCATTTTACACTATCTGTCACCTATATTTTCAACAAACAAATATGGCGTGTACCATATTCCTAATATTAGAAAGGTATTGGAGCTTTAAAGATCACTCAGGCAACTCCCGTCTAATGAGGGACACAAGAAAATGGCAATGAAGATTGATAAGCGCCAAAGTCATAGTTTACTGTGACATGCTTAGGAAATGTATAATTTAAGGAATTACTTAAGACCTTCCAGAGAAAAATAATTTTCTTAACAGCCATAATAAAGAGTCTGACTCCATTTTTTGATGTTTGACTACTGACAGCTTTTAAGCCACAACCCTCTTTCATTTCCTTCTGCCTCACATCTGTAAAAGCTGATAAGAAATCCCATATGCTCTCTTCTTTGGTACCTGTGGGATTTTCTTTCTCTTATTTCTCTCTTTTTCTAAACTGAAAAGCAGAACTGGTTTTCATTTGGGTGGGAGTTTGCTTATCCTGATATTCAAAATTTAGTTTTATTTATTTATTTTCTTTCAACTTTTTTTTTTTTTTTTTTTACTTTTCAGCATTATTCTGTATTAGTTTCAGGTATACAGCATAGTGGTGAGGCAATCATATATTCTACAAAGTGTTCCCTCAATATTTCCAGTACCCACCTGGCACTGTACATAATTATTATAATATTATTGACTATATTCTCTATGTTGTACTTTACTTCCCTGTAACTATTTTGTGACTATCAGTTTGTACTTCTTAATCCCTTCACCTTTTCTACCCAGTCCCCAAACCCCTGCCCTCTGGCAACTGTAAGATTTTTTTTTTCAATCATACAAGCCTCTGCCCATGGAAGAGCACCTTTACCCTCGTCTCCCACCACCTAACCACAAGAAAAATCCGAGGTGAATCATTTTTCTCTGCCTTCTAAGCAATTTTCAAACCAGCTTGGGAAGCCTGCCTTGCTATCTCCGGAAAGCCTCATTATGTGAGTCATAAATCTTTCCATACCCTTGGTGTGTGTGTGGCATCATCAGCCTCAAAATCTAAACTCAGTCTTAAAAAGGTGTTAATTTTTGTCTGCACAGTGGGCACAATGACACTTTTATTGAGGCATAATTTACATACTTTAAAATTCACTCATGTTAGGGGTATAATTAATTGATATTTACTAAATTTACAGAGTTGTGAAACTGTCATCTAAATGAATTTTAGAACATGTTCATCACCTAAAATGATTCGTTTTACCTGTTTGTCTCTAATCCTTTCTCCTTCTCCACTCCCAGCAACTACTAATCTGCTTTCTATGTTTATAGTTTTGTTTCTTTCTGGACATTTCATGGGAATGGATTAGTATAAATATAGTCTGTTATGCCTAGTTTTTTTTCACTTAGCATAATGTTTTGGAGATTATCTTATGTTATTATCTACGTCAGTAATCCATTCCTTTTATTACTGAATATTCCATCATAGGGACACACAATGTTTTTAAGTATATTTTAATGATTATTCTGTTACAGTTGTCTCATTTATTTATTCTTTGCCCCCCTCAGCCTGGTATCCCCTTCCCTCTACCAATCCATGCCCCCTTAGTTCATGTCCATGGGTTGTGCATGTAAGTTCTTTGGTGTCTTCTTATACTATTCTTAACAACCCTCTATTTTGTTTCTACCAATTATGCTTATTGATCCCTGCATTATTTCCCACTTTCTTCCCCTCCCCCTCCTAATTGATAACCCTCCAAATGATCTCCATATCTATGATTCTGTTCCTGTTTGAATTGTTCAGTTAGTTTGATTTTTTATTTGTTTGTTTTTTAGATTCAGTTGTTGATAGTTGTGTTTGCTGTCATTTTAATGTTCATAGTTTTGATCTTCTTTTTCTTAAATAAGTCCCTTTAACATTTTGTATAATAAGGGCTTGGTGATAATGAACTCCTTTAGCTTTACCTTGTCTGGGAAGAAATTTATCTGCCCTTCCATTCTAAATGATAACTGCTGGTTGTAGGTCTTGGCTTTTCATCACTCTGAATACTTCTCGTCAAGGAGCCTCCCTGTGTTTGTTTCTGTGTATTAGGTAGAGCTGTTTTGATTCCTTGTCTTAGTAGTATGGCCTAATGTAGTAGGTGTCCTGTAGGGTCCAGTGGCACAGCCTCTCTATCACCCAAGCTGGGTACTCAAGGTGTGCCCTTTGCATGGGCTGAGTACACCCTTCTCTTCTAGTTGAGTCCTGGGTGTTGTTGGCAGATCAGTGGGAGGGATTTACCCAGGCCAGTCAGCTGCAAGGACTGGCTGTGACCTCTGATCACCAACCTTCACCCTCTGGGGAGGATCAGCTGTACTGAGGCAGGGTGGTAGTGCTCCAATGTGGTCTGTAGCTGTCTACTGGGTGCACTGACCTTACTGTTTCCCAGATGGTGCAGGCCAAGGTCAGCCCCCACCTGTGTTTTGCCCAGGGCAACGTGCCTGCGCTATTAAGCAATATGAGATGGCTGCTACTTCTGCTGAGCTTAAAGATCCACAGGCAAAGCCCAGCTGTTAATCCAAGCTGTCTGCCAGTAGTGCCAGGCCTACGGTCAGCTGTTGCTTGTTTGATAGGATTTAGAAGTTGTGAAGCAAGAGCCAAGACCGGCTATTCTTATGGAAAAGCAGCTTAGGTGGGCACATAAGTTGGGGAGGGCAGAGTCTCTGGGGATCTCCAAGGTGGGTCAAACAGTGTTAGCTAGGTGGATGGAGTCTCACATATGGCACCATCTTGCTGGATCTATGGGGATAGGGTTTAGAAAAGAGACAATGGCCTCTGCTCGCCTTGATGCCAGAGACTTTGGTTTCTCCCTGTATAACACTGGTGTGCTTCAAGCTTCTACCCCGATGCTGGAGCTCAGAGGGAGTGAGTCTGGGTAGGTGAGGCCATGTGTGGGTTCTTTAAAATGAACTGCTTGGGGCTCCAGTAGTTTCTTCTACCAACTCAATCCCCGCTGCTTTTTGCAGCCAGAAATTGCGAGGACTTATCTTCCAGGCACTGGAACCCTGGGCTGGGGGTCCTGGTGTGAGTCTAAGACTCCTCACTCCTGAGATATCCCTCCCAAATTTTTATCCACCGTCTGTGGGTGAGAGACCAGCCTGTTCTGCATCTGTGCTCCTCCTATCATCACTATGAATGTGGTTTCTTTAATTCCATAGTTGACAGACTTCCATTCAACTCAATTTATGATGGTTCTGGCTGATTGTTTTTCTATATTTTAGTTGTAATTTTCATGTGGTTGTGCAAAGAGGGAAGCCATGTCTGCCTACACCACTATCTTGACTGGATCCTCAGGATGCACAATATTTTATTTATCCATTCAGCAGTTGTTGGACTTTTATGTCATTCCTACTTTTCGGCTATTATGACTAGTGCTGCTCTAAACATTCACATACAAATATTTGGTAAATTTATGTTCAGCTTTATAAGAAACTGCCAAACTCTTCCCAAAATGGCTACATCATTCCACATTTTTCTATTAGCTATGTATGACCATTCCCATCCTTCCACATTTTGGCCAACATTTGTCAGTCTGTATTTTGGATTATGGTTATCTAGTAGGTATAAAGTGATATATAATTGTGGTTTTAATTAGCACTTTTGCAATGATTAATAATGTTGAACATCTATCATGTGCTTAATGGCAACTCATGTCTTCTTTGGTAAAGGCCTATTCAACTATTATACCTGTTTTTAATTGAGGTTTTGTTTGTTTGTTTTTGCTATTGGATTATTAGTGTTCTTTATGTATATTGGATACAGGTTATTTGTGAGATATATAACATGCAAATACTCTCTATTGAACTCTTTAGTTCAGTCACTGCATTTTTAGCTCTAGGTTTTCTGTTTAGTTTTTTTTTCAATGATTTCTATTTTTTTTTTAATTTCTCATTTTGTTCTTGCATTGTTTTCCTGTTTTCACTTAGTTATCTATCTGTATTCTTGTGGTTTGTTGAACTTCTTTAAGAGGAGTATTCTAAATTGTTCATGGATCTGAATTTCTTTAGTGTCAGTTACAGGAGTTTTATTAGTTTCCTTTGTTGGTGTTATATTACCTGATTCTTCATGATCCTTGCATCTTTATTGGAATCTGCACATTTGAGCAAGTGATTTCCTTTTCTGGAATTTACAAGTTCACTTCAGCAGGGAAAAATCTTTACCATTCAGCTCAGCTTAATGTACTGGATGAGTCAGCTTGTGACATCCATGTCCATCCATGGTTGGCTGCCATGGCCTGGGCCTCTTACTGTGTTCATGGTTTGCTATCATGGGCTGGGCCACTTCCTGTGCCTGAGGTCAGGGGTTGGAGTGGGGATTTGCTAGCCCAGGCCCTGAAGGTTAGTGGCCTATTCGCTTGGCTGCATTCAAGTGGGTTCACTTGATGGCCTCTCTGGTTGACCAAGGGTGCTCACTGTGTCCCATGGTCAGGTGCAGCCACTTTCTCAGCTCTGCTATTACCTCTTGACAGGCAGGTTATAGTCCATGTTTTCTGGAAGGTCGTAGTCACTGATTGGATTTTGCTGGTGGTTAAGGATGAAGGTCCTACTCTATAATCATTCCTAGTTGCATGGGGTCTAAGGCTATGCTCCCTATCTGATGGTACCACTGGCTAAATACTGGGCCACAGGCCTGGCTTCCCATCATATGAGGCCTCAGGCCATGTTCTGAGATCCTATGGATAGTTAGTCTTCCTAAGAGGAGGACTGAAGTCATGAATGATTTTGATGACATAACTATGCTTTCATTTTTAAAATTATGTCTTCTGACAGAAATGTGTATTTTTTATTATTTGTGCATTTCCAAATTTTATTTTTTCCTTTCTAATTTAATTTTATTATAGTTGTAAACCACATGTTGCACGATTTCAACATTTTTAAGTTATTGAGGCTTTCTTAGTGCCCAGTATATGATCTATTCCAGAGAGTATACTATATATACTTTTACATCAGGTGAGAGAGAAAAAAATATTTTTACTATGCAGTTACCTTTATTGGTCCTTGTTATTCCTTCATGTAGATTTTAGTTACTCTCTGGTCTCATTTCTTTTCATCCTGAATAATTCCTTTTAGTAATTTGTCTGTCCTTATTTCTCTTTTCTTTCATTATGGGACTCTTATTTCATGTATATTGATATGCCTGATTGTTTCTCATATGTATCTGAAGTTCTTTTTATTTTTTCTTTATGTTCTTTAAATTAGATCATTTCTATTGATCTATGTTTAAGTTTGCTGGTTATTTTTTTTACTAGCATGGATCTATTGATGAACCACTTTAGTGAATTTTCTATTTTATTTATTCAATTTTTAATTTCAGAATTTCCTTTTTGTTTCTTTTAAATAATTTTTATTTTTAGTCTCTATTCGGTGAGTAATTGTTATCATACTTCTTTTTAATTCTTTGAGAATGGGTTTTTTTAGTTCTGTAAAAACATTTTTAATAACTTCTTTTTCAGCTAAGTCCAACTTTCAGCCTTCTCAGGGGTGATTTCTATGCACTGTCTTCTCCTACATGTATGAGTCACACTTTCCAGCTTCTTTGCCTGTATTGCAATTTTTTGTCAAAAACTGTACATTTTAAATAAGATATTATAGAAGTTTTAAATTCTTATTCCTACTAGTGGATTTTTTGTTGTTGCTTTTTTTTTTTTTTTTTTTTTTTTTTTGCTTATTTGTTTCCTTGTTTCATGACTTGCTTGGAATAACTATTGAATCTGTGTTCTCACAGAATACAGCCACTGATGTCTCTGCTCATATATATTTTTTAAATTGTTGTTTTTATTTTTAAGCCTAGCTTTCTTGTCATCACACTTAGGACTATATAATAGAGTGGTCAGGTAAAGATTGGTTATATGTTGTGCTTAAACACTTTTAATCAGTGACACTTCCATTTTTATCAGTGAGTCTGTGTGTGAGTCGAGGACCACATTTGGGGTAAGAAATGTTACTCTTTTACCCCAGTTATTACTTTCTGCATAGCCTTACTTTTTACATACATGTGGATGTATGTAAAGTCTCACATTTAGGACATGTAGAGAGCCAGGGCCCCTTCAATCGTTTTGGTTGTGCATACAAATTTTAGGAAACTCATTCTGGCAGACTTATGGAGTGTGGTTTTGGAGAAGGATGTCTGGATTCAGGATAATGAGACTAATGAAGATATTTATTTTAGAAATTAAAAAAGAAAACTCACAAAACTTCCTTGAAGGACAAGAGGGCCACAACTATGCATAACTTTAAGGATCATAATCTACATATTTGTCTGGAAAGTCTATGTAAGAACATGAGTTATGTGAATGGAAACCCTAACGTTGTACAGCTGGCAACACGTGTGAGTCCTATGTGGTGACTCCAAAAGGACATGTCAGTAGACAGGAATGGAAATAAAAAGGACCGTGTATTATCATGTCTTAACACAAAAGTATAGTATAGAGGACAAAGTGTGTAAAGGACTTAAAATCAATTGTTCTAAAGTGAAGATGCCAGAGAGCTGGCCTAAAAAAAGTTTTCATGTGTTTGAAAATTGCTCTATCTCTATTATTCAGTGGAAGAAAGAAAACCCTTTTCACTTCTTTTCAAAGACAGTCGAAAATTTAAAAATGGCTATGGCAATAGTGTTTATATTGAATTTAATATGTTTCATGATGTTTCATAAATAATAAATCCAAATTCAATAGGTGAATCTCCTTTTCTAGACACCTTTAAGAAAAATATATTTTAGTAAATGGCAGGAGCCTTAATATGCTTCTAAATCACTTACATCTTATTCTGTGACATATAATAAAATAATACAATATTATATCCATTTTCTTGATGTTGGGGAAAGGGACAAATAGAGTGTTCAATCATTTTTTGTTTCCAGTTATTTATTATTATTTTATACAAAAGAGGAAAATTACTGAACTGGAATTAAATACTTAAACTAGTTTTGACTAACTAACCAGTTATCTTATTTTTCTCACCTGTAAAACAAGTTAATTGATAATTTCAAAATTCCTTTTTAGCTGCAAATGTAAAGCTCCCATGCATCATAAACACATCATTGCATTGGTTTGTTTTTATCTTAAAATAATACAGAGTTTCTCTTAAAGTGATGGTGGATTAGAAAATTATGACCAACTCTACTAAGACCAAGCAGAAAACCTGGACAAAGTACATCTTACTGATGTATTAGAAAGCTAACAGAAAAAATGAGGAACTACATATGTAAAACCAAAGAGAAGAATAAAAGCCAGAGAAAAAAACCTTACTCTAGAGTTTCTTTTACCTTAAGGACACCCACCTATTCCAAAATTAGTGGTGAAGAGTCTAAAAAGCTTCACTGAATTTTTGATGGATTTGCAGAACACTGTAAATAAATATTCCTCTCTGCCTGCCAAAAAGCAAATATAAATTATCTGTAAAGGGAGATATAATTTTAGGTTTCAAATTGCCTCTAACTTTTATAAGAATACAATGTCATACACTCAATTTAAAATAACCAAGAATGACTGTGGGGGTGGGGGTGGGGGGTAAGGGGAGAGCAATGGGGAAAAATTGGGACAACTGTAAAAGAACAATATTAAAAAAGACATATAAAAATAAAAATATATAAAATAAAATAATAAAGAATACAAGGACATCAGAAAACATTAAGGCTTACTATGAAGAGAAACAACAAAAAGTGGAAAAATACCTAGATACCATCTAGGTAAGAGTTTTTAGACAAGATTTTATGATACATATGCTTAATATGTCCAAAGTATAGATGAAGGATTTCAGCAGAGCACTGAAAATATTTGAAAAGAGAAAGTAATTGAATAGAGTACTAGTACTTCAAAAATGTCCTGGCTGGTTTGGCTCAGTGGATTGAGCGTCGGCCTGCGAGCTAAGTGTCGCTGGTTCGATCTTCCAGTCAGGGCACATCAGAGAAGGAAAACTCTGACTCCAAAAAACCTCCGCTGCCTTGCGGCATACCTCTTCAGGGGAAAGGCTAAGGGAGTAAACCCCGACAGAAAATCCGGAGCCGGAGTCCCTAAGGCGGTTTGATGTTGTAGTCAACACCGGCAACTCCTGCAGCGCACCTGAAGCCAAGCTGTATTGACTCCGTCTTTCCCTTGGACCCTTCAGCTGCGAAGAGAGGGGGGGGTCTGCTGCATGGGCAACAGCAGACCCTCCATATCACCCTGCCCAGGCTCTGTAGCTTCAGCTTCACTGGAGAGGACACTCCAGCGTCATCGCAAGATGTCGATTCAACACGGGAGGAGACAGATACCGTGTCACTCCCGAGTCGGACTGCACAGCCATTCTCGGCGGTGCAGATAGACTCTTAAGAAGCTACACCATCGTCTCTCGAGACGGACGGCTGCCGATACGATACGATACTTCAAAAATAATGACACATTTAATTTACTGTGGATAGGTTGAAGGAAGAGAAAAATAGCATCTTGGGAAATATGACAGAAAATAATCCAGATTGAACTAGGAAGAGGATAAAGTTGGAGTACTAGAAAAAGAGAGGAAATGGTAAAAAATGCCTAATATACATGTAATTACAGTACTAAAGTGGGGGAGAAATAAGATGTGGTAGAAGCAATATTACAAGAGACAATGGGTGAAAGTTTTCCAAAGCCAGTAAAATATATCAAGTCCAAAATTTCAAACGATTTATGAACTCCAGTAAAAGAATTGTAAAGAACATGTAGAAAACTGAAATCATAGGAAAATCTTAAATGCAGACAGAGGGGAAAAGTTACCTTCATTGAAGCAACAATTATTTTGACAGTTATCTTCTCTAAAGAAATAAAAGCTGGTATACAAAGAAATTATAGCATCAAATTAATGAGAGCAACTATTAACCTAAAGTTTCATGTCCATGAAAATATCTTTCAAAACTGAGAATGATAATAAAAACATTGCCAGACTCTCTTCAAAATGGTAAAAACTTTTCACTAAAAGATACTTAATGGAAATTATAAATGGCACTTTTTAGGAAGAAGTAAAGTGATCCTAGAAGAAACTTGGGGCAGCAAAAGGAATGTAGATAGATCCCACTAGAGAGCATTATGGAGGCTCCTCCCAAAATTAAAACTATCACGTGATTCCCCAATACCACTTCTGGATATTTATCCCAAAGAACTGAAGTTAAGATCTCAAACGGATATTAGCATGCTCATGTCCATTGCAGCATTATTCACACTAGTCAAGATGTGGCAACAACCTAAACACCCACTGACAGATGAATGCATATAGCAAAGGTCATATATACATCCAGGGGAATACTATTCATCCTCAAAAAAAAAAAAAAAAAAAAAAAAAACTCTGCAATATGCAACGTGGATGGATCTTGTGGATATTATCTAAGGGAAAATTTCAACATGGAAAGGCAATTACTACATTATTTCACTTATTTGGGGTATCTAAAATAGTTAAGTTCATAAAATCAAAGACTGTAACAGTGATTATCAGGCCTGGGAAAGGAGGGGAAAATGGGGAATTATTAATCTATCAGCATCAAGTTTCCATTAAGATGAGTAAGCTCTAGAGGTCTGTTGTACAACATTTATCTATAGCCAACAGTAATGTATTTATTGTACATTTAAAATTTGTGAAGAGGATAGATTGCATGGTAAGTGTCTTATCACAATAAAATTTAAAAAATCAATCAATCATAAATATATGCCAATACATATAAATAAGTAAATAAAGAATGGAAAGAAACACAAAGGGTAAATATGCAGCTAAATTTAAATTCGTATTGCCTATGTAAGACAAATAATGTCTTGCAGGATTTTAAAATCTATGGAATTAAAATACATAATAACAATAGCATATATGATAGGAGGGGAATAAATGGGATTAAAATATTCTTAGGAATTTCTACTGTCTGGAAAGAGGTAAAAGTACAGATTTATATGAGGCTTTCCTAAGGCAAAGGAACATTTTGTAATCTCCAGGAAATAATGTTTTAACTCAGAAACTTTAGTAAATTTAAGTAAAATGTTTCTCAAAGTCTAGTAGCCTTGTGCCAACTTTAAATTTTGATTTGTTTCTTTATTGTGGCTATGTTACATGTGAAAAAAGACAAAGATTGACCTTTCAAGGAAAATGGTAAAAAGAATCATGCAAAAATTCAAATTTGACATTATGTTTATGTTTAGAGAAATTGACTTGAAGGTGACTTTGAAGCCAAAGAATATCCCTTGTTTTAAGGTAGGAAGTTTTAGAAAGGGCACTGCCATTTTTAATCTATTGTTGGCTGGAGAATATAAAGTCATCAATCCAATTACTCTGTTTTGAAAGTAATGCATATGAACAAACTCTTAACAGGCCAATTTGCTTGAAGAGTTGTGAATCATTTCCTGAGTTTAGCTGTTATTATTCACCTTAAAATGAAGACAGATGCAGAAGAGAGAGCTGAAAGAGAAAGGGATCCGGTGGCTTAGCCCAGATTAAACAATTCTGTGACTAGGTTGGGATATAAGATCCCTGAAAATAGGAATCAGTATCTACATACCTTTTCAGTACCTACATACCTTTTCAGTACCTGAAAGGAACTAGCTATTTTGTAGGGGAAAGGATGCTACTTGGGCTGAGGGGCTGTCATCTTGGTTGGCTATTTACTTACTGGCTTTGCGACTTGGCAAGTCACTTTGTAATTTTGTTAATCTTATTTGCTCTAATATGGACAAAGCAATTTAACTTCAAGCAACTTAACTCACAGATGTAAGAACTGAAAAAATGTTTGTGAAAGTGTTTTATGAAGAGAAAAGAATATAGAAGTATAGGGCATCATTCTTGTTTCAAAATATATGTCACACAATTCAAGTCACTAGCATTCATAAATGGCTACAATGTGATGGACAACTTTATAGTAAGCATGGAAACAAAACTAAGGCCATGTACATATGGGTTAAAATCAGTTACTTAAACAGTTACAAGAAAACAAATTAGATTTTCATAGTGAGTAGGCCTTGGTGATAATTTTAATATTGTTGCGTATTATATAGTGATAATACAGAAACTACTTGTCATACTCTTAATTTATTTTTCATTAAGTATTAAATTTGGTGCCTGTTTTATTCTGTTTCTGGTAATAGTTATGCAAAATATGCAAAAACAGAATGGTAGCATAATCAGATTTTCAATAATGTGCTAAACAGATTAATCTGGTAATTTCTTTATAAGCAAAGCATATATTATTAAAGAAAATTAAATTAAATTAATCTGTTTGGATGAGTTTGAGTTTCATGTTTAAAGTCATGGATTTGTTATTCTAAGATATGGATAACAAAATTTTCCTTCTCAATTCTAAATATAGCTAAGATTGTGTTTGGGAATGTTAATTGCAGATTTTTTAAGAAAAATAAAGGTGTAAAGCTTTGAGCTAGGGATGATATTGGAGTTTCTAAAACACCTTTTATTTTAGTCTCTGGAGTTTTGTGTAGGAAATTGCAAAAACATCTAATGTTCATACCTGATGGGACTTTATTTTGAAAGTCAGATTTTGTTAACTGGGGATTAGTCTGAAGACCAGCTTGGTAGTAATGCCAGACACCTCTCAGTGACTATCACTAACATTTGGAAAGAATTAAAAACAATAATTTAGGTGCCAATGCCCATAAAAAATAGAATAATTATTATGAAAATTGTTAAATTGATGAGGTAATTTCCTTACTGATGTTATAGAGAAATTTGTATTGTTTAATAGTTTGTGATAACAAGTCATATCCTTAGACCATAATAATACATTGATTATCATTAAATAAATAACCTCGTTATACTTTTGGAGAGAGAGTTCAAGAGAGAGATGAAACTCTGATTACAGTTTTAGAGAGTTTATGACATCTTATATCAATAATAAAAAATATCCACTATACTTACATAGCAGATTCAAAATATTGCTAAGCTTACAAGAAATTATTTTCTTAGCTTGAATACCTTTTAGTCTCCTTGTAGCCTTCTCTACCTGTCATCTCCATCAATCTTTCGCACCTTACCTCCTTTCAGCCATACCCACCCCCAACTCTCACACTCCTCCTCCCACTGTTCTTAAGCCTAAACATTTATATTCTGAATCAGACTAATGTGATGGTCAGCAGATAGCACAGAATTCTCTGGATTCAATTAATTTCAACTTTTTACTTTGCTTTGTTTGTGTAGATGTTGCTACAAAAAAAAGAACAAAACATTTTTTTCTTTTTTATTCTTCCTTCCTGTCTCCCTCCTTTGCTTCCTCTGCTCCCTTTTTTCTTACTTTATCCCTCCTTCTCTCCCTTTCTTCCTTCCTTTTCTTCCTTGTCTTCCCTCCCCTCTTTTCCTTCCTTCCACCTGCCCTTCCCTTCTCCCTTCCTTTCTGCCTGAAATTAGACTGATAATTTTATTATGTGTTAGTTTTTATTCTCAATCCTTTACAAGGTCTTCTCTTTTGAGTTTTTTCCTTCCTGGGGCTCTGGGTGAATATTAGAAGTCCCTAAAGTATCTACAAGGAGAAAGCAGAATTCTAAAAGCTAAATGGTAGTTACAATGACAGAGCTGTTTATCCTCTTGGAAGTGGAAGGACTGACTTCTACCACATAAAAGATTCATCCCAAGCTTTTCTTGTTATGGTATTAGTAGTAAAGTTTGAATAAAATACACAAAACTCTTTATTTTATATATATTTTGGTATACTTTGTTTGGGTAAAAGATATAGGGAAATAATCCACTGATAAGAAAGCCAGAATATTTTAATATCAAGGGGGAGAAATTCTAAAAGGAAGTGATATTTAATTGCAATTGATTCTATAGAGAAGAGAATAAGACCGATGATGGAGAAAGCTGTTCACCCCCAAAGAACTGATTTATAATGCAATATGTGCTTCAGAACTATATACTTCAGCAGCACTGTGTGATTTAAATGCTTTGGCATGGTAGGTATGTTATATTTGTGGCACAGCCTCTTTATGGAGGAAGAATTCTCTCTTTCAGTTTTAGGTATCCTACTTTTTTAGCTTAATTAATGTCTAACAGCTTTTTTTATGACAAGACTAAAACAAAGCTAATTTTAGCTGGACAAGGATAACCATTTATGGTTTAACATTATAGTTGGCTAGAGAAAAGAGATTAAAAATGACTTCAAGGAGATTGAATGTATCCCAAAACATTTTTCTTTCCTACATGAGGAGCAAAGCTATTCTGTATGTGATAGTCAGCAAAGAAAAAAAAGAACCTCTTTTTCTAGATTTCTAAATCAAGGAACTTACTGAATGATACCATTTGATGTGTAGCTGAAGTCAAAATAATAATACCTTCTTCATAGGATTGTGTCAGTGTTTAAATAATTGAAAGCATGTGAAATACTTAGAACAATACCTGTGGCATAATAGTCACATAATCATGTTATATATAGTAATTCTATTTTATTTCCCAATACTCAAGACACTTTTTAGGATTCTCATTAACCCTTACTTCTTTCAATATCCTCAAATAGACAGCTATGTATCCTAGTGGTATCTTAATATGATGAACACTCTGAAAATACTTCATCTTAATCTCCAAGTAAATCTACGTAATGCCAGATTTTGTTCTTAGTAAAAACTATTATATTAAAGTTCTAGTTTCTTCTTCTACAGCTTACTGAAGAATAAACCCAGCCACATGAAACTTACCCAAATTCTTTCCTCCCTGTTCCCTAGATCCTGGGGTCAACAGAACCAAAATAAATGTTTGCTGTTATTCAGTGTCTCTCTCTATCAGAGGTCTACAACTTGTGGGTCACAGGTCGAATTAAGTCCAAGGGTGTGACTGTTGGCGGTTCAACCAAAAAGAGGTCCAAGCCAACTCCAGAACCAAACATGAAGTTAGTGAAGCGCAGCTTTGGAGGGGTGCCACTCTCCATTTTGCTGCCTGCTTTCTCCATCCTGGCCTTACCCTCTCCTTACACTCAAGTGTTTATGGTAACTCATCTCTTGTCCAGCCTCGTCATCAGAGTGAGGAGTGAAATAAGAATCTGGCCTGAAAAATAGTGAGGCAGGTTCTAGTTCCATGTGTGTTACTAACTATGTGAGTGATATTAATCTAGTGACTTCTTAGGGTTTCTCTAGTCAGATAGCAAATTAGGTTTGTTTGGTTTTTGTTTTTGTTTTTTAGTTTTATTACATTTTGACACGATATGATACATAACTCTGTTAAGTGTTTATGTTGTTTTCTTAGGTGCATTTGCATTTCAATCTTAACTTCTAAAATCTATTTAGCTGACTGGTTCTAATTGGGAAAGAATATAACAATCTCCCAGGATCCTGGATTCCCATTCCTATTTTTCTTAATTTGTCAGAGGACTGAGTAGTATTGGTTCTCTACATTGAAGACAATTTATGACTGCTTCAGAATCACTGGAGGAGATTTAAAAATCTGTGAATGCCCCATCATGTGGAAACTTAATAGGTCTTAGGTTGGCTTAATCAGAGGGGTGATGAGAGGGCCTATATTAGTTAAAAAATGAATCACTCTTAGGTTCATCAATGGCTGGGAATCCTAATGGTTGTATTAAGCTGGTTGAGCTGCCTTCCTCCTACCTTCTACAGAAAACATCCATCTTAGCCTAAGTCCTCTTGAAAGTAGATCTTGAGACAAAAAAATTGGTGCTGACACTTTCCATGGATATATAAGTCTTGGGGAGTGAAGTGTGAGAGCAAAAGAGAAAGAAAATAAGGTAAGATGAAATACAATGTATTACCACTTGGGACTGTAAATTCTGTACAAAGGCATTCTCCAGAAGGTTTATAAGAAAAAACATCATCCAGAGTAACCCACGAGTAGAAAAAGAAGGGGGAATTTATTTGTCCACCTCTCTTCTATCTCCCATTTCCCACTCGCCAAGTTTAGCTCCTTGAGTAGCTAACTATATGTCTTCTGGGCTGTGTCATCTGGCACCTCCAACACTTCTCCACAGTGCACTGTTTTATTAGAATTCAGTACTAGCAAGGTGATCTAGCATGGACTAGGGAGCATGGATGAAAAGAGAGAGAGAGAGAGAGAGAGAGAATTAAGAGAATCTAAGAAGCCTGAAAAGGTTTGTGTCCCAATTGTCCTGATAAAATGTAAAAGCTGGTTCATTTATAATACATGCATTAAAATCCATGAGAGATTTTCGGGAAACCTAACTCAAAAGAAAATGGCAATTTCTTGGAAATTTTAACATATACATTTGGTGTTGGGTGTTATTATTAAGAGAGTTTGAATTGGAACTTAACCAAAAACAATTTCAAGGTCTAAAGTATCTGCCACAGAAGCAAAAGTTTCAGGAAAAAGCTACATTCAAAATGGGGCTGTTAGGGTTCATTTAACTTGTTCGCGTACAGCTTGAAAACTGTTTGAAATGTATGCCCGCATGTAAATTGACATGTAGCTCTGGGTCATGGTTACAAGAGGTCGTGGTTACAAGAGTCACTACAAAATAGACTTGTAAACTTGATATCTCCTTCTTCTAATTGGAAGTGAAATATTTGAGCTCCTCAACTTACTGTACAGGACGCATATTTACTCCACTTGTGTATAATTTTAACCCCTGTGCTGTTATGACGAGGTTCAATCATCACAGAAGTAATGATTCATGAATATTCTCTACTTCTCTTTCCCTTACCTGCACCCCATTAAAAAAAAGGAATGAGTTGGAGTGTGAGTGGTCTGACCCTAATGAAAAATTTCATTCTGGTAGTGGGATGGTAAAAGCTTATGAATGATACCTGTCTACCACATGCTCTGTGGAGATAATGCAACATCCTCCACAAATTACATGTGTTTCTGTTTTATTTAACTATGCAGCTCATTGCTAGTGTCTCAAAACAATACAGGGAGAAAAAAGCTAATTCTTTGTGACCACTATAAATATAATTCAAAGTTTTTATCCAAAAAAAAAAAAGTGTTACAATAGCAAAAGATTAGGTAGAACTATGTCAAAAGCAGTCCACAAATTGCAAAAGAATGAGTGATAGAAGAAGGAATTTCCTGTTTACCCCCTCTGAATATGTTTATTTTTGCAATTAACAATGAGCTGGGGCATCTTTCTAAAATCTTGTCCTGTGACTTCAGAATTTAACCTCACACTGGACTCATTTTATACACATTATACAGCCTATACTCCATTTAGCTGTCAGAATGAGTCTCTTGAATGGATGAATGAGATCTTGATGATCATGACATCTCACCATTCTAGTCACTTCCCATCACTTTTGGAATAAAATCCAAAGTCAAAGGCTCACAAGGCCCCACATGACCTGGTCTTTGACTATCTCACAGATGTGAATCTCTAGTTCCCTTGCACCCACTTCACTCCAGCCACACTGGCCTCCAGGAGGAGGAATAAAGAGCTTTAACTGGTAGATATGAAAAGAAATGGATGGTTTTGAGACTTATTTTGGATGCAGAAGAGACAAGTCTTGCTGATAAACTAAATGTGAGAGTTAAAGAAAAAGAGAAATACAGAATTATTTTACATTGGAAAAAACATATAATAGATGTTAACTCTTACTATGAGAACTATAACATTAATAATAACTAGATAAATTATAATATGTGAATATGCAGCAGTGATAATTCTTACATTATATGCTAAGTGCCTCTATTAGGGTCAGGATTTAGTTTTCTCATCCTGACCTGTGAGTCAGTAGTTCTCCAGGTTTTATCGATAACTGTACTGCTCGTCTTTGGAAAGCTGCCACTATTCAAGCACCTGATTTACTTTAGCAGTTTCAGTACTTCTTGATGTTGGGTCCAAGGCCATGGACAAAGAAATCTCATAGAGTATTTTTTAAAATGCACACCAAATTCCTTACTTCCAGGAGATAAGACCTGGAAATCTTCATTTTAACAAGCTCCCCCAATCCTTATAGATTCCAAGCTTGAAAATCACTGCTTCAATAGATTTCTTTGGAACTAGGTACTTTGCTGGGTTTACTAAAAGTTGAACTTGAGTTGCCTTCCCTCCACCTTAAATGAGGAACTGAGCATTTCTCAGATGCTGAAGATATCAAACATTTAACTGAAAGTCCTGTCAGTGTTGAACAAGACTGAGTTCTCTGTAGGAAATGGGTCATTCTTCAGACCTCTCAAAAAGCGTGTACTGCAGCGTCCATATGTCTTTTGATTCTGACCAGAGAGCCAGTGTATTCATTTGCTGCTGCTTCAGGGGGATATGCGAGGCTCCCAGAAATAGTGTGGCAGCCTGTTCTCCATCTCCCCTCTGAAACATGAATACTGATGTCCCACCAACTTTTATTTGCTCTATCTTTCAGAGACACAGTGAAATGTCAGGCACTGAAAAAGGTGAGATAAAACAAAAAAAGCAAGCATTCCTGTTGCCCCTGGTCTTCATTCTTTCCCAAATTTCATTAAGGCCGGAAAACATTTCCAGAGTCTCTTTTTCATCATTTTCAAAACCAAAAATAAAAAGTTTAAATTCCCAATTTTAAATACAAGACAAATCTCCAGCTACTTTAAAGTCCCCATAAAGGAGGAAGGGCACTGGACATCCCCAGCTCAGTCCCCACCTAGGGAATTTGTGACACTCACAAATTAAAATTCAATTTACCACATTCACATGCAAATGGACTGGATTTCTAAGCCCAATGATGGGGGTGATATTGAATACAAGATTGTATAGCACTTTAAAGAACTTTGCTTTTATTAGCAGCTCCATAATCACATTAACCTAGACTGAAGATTTGAACTAATTCTTTCCCTAGAGACTCAAGCGGTAATAATTGTAGAAATCTGTGAAAAGGGATAAATGCAATTCAATAATTATATTGATAAATAAAATGAAAACCAACTAATTGTGTCATTCACTCAGATGCTCCCTTTGGCTGTTGTTGGCTTGATGCTTCACTGCCTGCTAAACTTTTCTGTCACACTTCAATAAATTTAATTGTGCAGAATAAATGAGCTAATTTTTGAAGTCATAGGCTCTGTTTTCAAGATAACGGTGGTGATTTATTGACCTCTTCTAGCTCTGTAAGAGCATCATCTCCTTTTCTACTCGCAAGTTGGCATCAGCCATTTCCCCTTTGTTCAGTTCCCCTCACGGCCCTTACTAACTCCTACCCCAGGCGTCCCTCTTCTCTCTCATTTTCTTTCTTGAAATTGCCTAATGCATATCTTAACAGTCTGGCAGGGTCTGCTTCCTGGTGGTTGCAGAAGAAAATTCTGTAGTGTCTGTAGGAGCTCTTCATAGGGTAATTAATTGTTTTTCTATCTTCTGCTCTTTGAACCCATCACTCAGTGTTCATCTGAAGCCCTAGGTTTTGAGATTATACCTGTCAATGCCCCAAGGCAAAATCTGATGCATATGTAGGTGTGACATTGATAATGAAGACAATAGTTTTCATTCTTGGACTTAAAAGAGTTTCTTGTGGCAGGCCCATTGATGTCCTGCCAGATCAAAATTCCAGCTTCAGATAAAACACAATTTAAAAAAACAAGGCCACTTCCTGCATGTTGGGTTGAGATATGACAACATAATATATAGCTATTTACAACTCCAAAAATTATTTGAATAAGCAAAATAGAATCTATAATGGAGAGAATATGCCTTAAACCAAATGCCTTCGGATCTAAAGGAGCTGTTTTATACATTTTCTATTGCATTGTGTCAAACTTATTTTAATGACTTTTTTCATATTAGCCACATATTTTAAATACACACCAGAGAACTTGTATTATTTATGCTTTCTCACAATGTCTATCTTTTGGTGCAATGCCTGGAATTACTAAGTGGTCAATAAAATAATTGTTGAATTAAAATATTAATTGATTAATGAATGAAACACACTGGTATAAAGCTATCATGTCATATCATATCATATCATGTGCAAGTATTCACATATATTTTAGTGTGTTATGGGACAATTTGGAAAACATGCTGTTTTATGCCAAATTATGGCATATAAATCTCTAAGTAGTTGGGCCAAATTAGAGTTTATAAGAATTTCCTAAAGGGAGAGTAGAAAAGTAGCTCTGTTTCTTAATAGAGCAAGTCTGCTCAATTATCACAAAATATCTAAATGTTGCACACCCAAAAAGACATGGCTCTCACCATAATGCAGACATTTATTTACTGAAAGAGTCCCTTGGGGCAGGTCTCCCAGAGGAGTCAGTCAACAATGAGCTCGGGCTAGACTTAGTTGTCTGTCTCACCTGGCATCAAGAAAAGTAATGGGACCATCAATAAGGAGATTTGGGGTTTCTAGTACTATGGCTTTAATCCTGTGATTAGGGAAACTCACAGTTACAAATTTACAGCTGGGCAAGAAGCCTAGTGAAATATAAGTGTGTGTGTGTGTGTGTGTGTGTGTGTGTGTGTGTGTGTGTGTGAAATAACTTGCTTTCTTAAACATGAAGAAGACAAATATATTTGTTTAAACTTTATTTCAACCTACTTCTTTATTTTCCAACCTGGTCTCCTCCAAACCAGTGCGATCTCTTAGTCTGAGAACTTGGCTTGGGGAAGGGAAGAGCTGGCTGTAGTGCTCTGAATGAAGACATAAAGTGATGGTCCTGTCCTGACACTCCACAGTACCTCTGGGAAAGAGTCTCCAGGTGTTTGCCTGCAGGAAGTCATAAAGTCAATGCAAATCAGGACAAATTCCTGAGAGGCAGAAAAAAAACTTCATACACAGTGCTCTTTCTGTTTCTGTCGTTGTTATTATCTTTGTTGCCATAACATTTATTAATAACGGCACTTTTTAAAATAGCCATTGAGTAGATAATAGATTGTAGTTATCTGGTGTATCAGCAAAGGCAGAGGTCATCCTTCATAGTGCTATGCTAGATTTTCCTCATGTGAAAATACTCATTATAAACGCCACCTAATGGGTCTTTTCTACATTGCTTTTCTCATTCCTGCTGAAGTATTTATTGAATCCCTAACTAAAACCACTTACGCTCTTGAACTTTTTCTCTTAAAAAGAAAAAAAAAGATTATTGTTTCTTTCTCAAAGGGACACAAAAGGGGATTACCACAGGAAATCCAGAGTGGAGTTAGAAGATGAGTGTGTGTTAAGTTAGAAACAGGAAGCCCACTTAGCCAATTGCCTTACTAGGACCTGGCACCAAGGCGGGCATAGGACAGTGCTGTGGAGCCCCCACTGCAAAGGAGAACACGGCATTTGTTCTAAACCCTCCAGCCCTCAGCTTGGAAATTCTGTGAACTGTTGCCTGTGGCAATGATACTGATTTGTACCTGGGTATGAAGTTAAATGAAAACATGAACTGAACTCATTAGTCGAGGAAGGAAACATGGCCAAATTTAACAGAATGGAATTCCAGCAGGGTGTCAGGTTTTATGGACCTGTAGTGAAATACCTCATAGAAAGGTTTCCAGTTCATAAAACACTTTCAAAACATGCTCAGCCCTTTTAAGTTGAGGGACATTATCATTTCTATCTATAGCATTTCTGCAAATTGAACTCAAATATCCTTTGGGTTGACTACACAGAGGACAGAAGAAAGAAGTAGAATAAACTTGGATTAGAGATTGCCTCCCTGAAAAGGTTTCCTTTAGGCAGAATTATCTGAGAAAAAATGACATTAGAAAATAGTATATCAGGATATGATTTGGCTTGTTTTCATAGATATTTAATTAATTCGATGAATATTTATTGAGATCTTATCATGCATGGGGTACTGTTCTAGGTATTTGGGGGTACAGTGGTCGATTAAACAAACCTACCCTCATTGTCCATACATTCTAATAGGAAAATAAAACAAATAAATGATCAGAAAATATATTGTAAAATGCTATGTAGTGATCACTCTTATGCAGAAGGTGAAGCAGAAGAAAATGGGATAGCGGGTGTGGGTTGACATTTTAGACAGTACATTTTGCAAAACTGCTGAGGTGGTGACATTTGAGCAGAAGCTTAAATAAAGTGACCCATATGTTGAATCCTAATAAAGACCCATATGTTTAATACAGAAAATGAATTTTATATATTTTCAAAAGGGAGTAGGTGAGAATAAGTTAGTGAAACTGTTAAGAAGTTATTTTGATTCAAAGGTGCACAGTTTAAATAACTCTGAAACACAGGTCCCTTATCACCCCCAGTGTGACACTTGCAGTGGCAACTTGGGTGGACCTCTAAATGTTTTCTTGGATTTTCTGGTGTATGTGGCACAACAGCCAGTGCATATACTAGCCTGGTCTTTTTTAATTGCTAATAAGAATCAGAAGATGTGGGAATTGCATATAAAAATGTAAAATGATTTTATACCTGTCAGCCTGGGCAGAAAATTATAGAGAAAAGGAGGTGGGAGTCAGAAAAACAAGCTATGAGAAAGAAAGGCACAACCAAAGGTATTTCTCTTTTTTGTTTTCTATCTTTCTATGACTTTTTCGCCTACTCTGTTAAAAAGTAATATCTCGGCAAACTTCATTTTACTTTTTTTCAGGAGATCCAAGAAGGTTTATTAAAATATATTTCTCTTCTGCAAGGTGCAAATTTCACTTTAGCAGATTTGAAACTTTCATGTAACAATAGAGGTTTTAATGTACAAACCAAGAAACCGTCCTGGGTAAAACACTTGCATAGAATGAAAGTGAGCATAAGAATGTTTGTCAAACCTATAGTACATATAGTTTATGTAGAATTATAGAATGTGAAAAATGCCAATTTATTTCAAAAGATAACTACCATAATGATTGTTGACTTGTACTTTAAAACCACTAATTAGTTTAAATAGCAAGATCATGTTACCTGTTTAGAAGAGTTTTGTATTCTGGAAGTATTTATTATATAAATTAATTCTTATTCCAAAGATGAAAATTAGTAAGAGGTAGAACTTGCTTGAGCATTCACGTATATTAATGTATTTTTAGCGATATACTACTTCATAAGGAGAATTCTAGGGTCAGGGCTTTTACAAAACATCTAATCTAAATATCAAGCTTGAGAATATAATTTTTAAGTAACTGGTTTCTACTCAGGTACTCTTCTGCTATTGTAAGCCCTGCAGATGAGTGAGCTCATCTATATTCTAAATTCTAGGTAAGGAAAGTCAGTGGAGGTATAGAGACAATGGTAAATGGCAGTATGGGAGGCATAGTAATAATACTCTGGGTAGGAGATCCACTTTTGGTATCTGACATAATTTAATTTTAGTCCTGATTCTTTTAAGTCCAGGTTATCTTGCAAAATGGAGTTACTTTATTATTTTGGGTTATACACTTACCAAAGTGCTTAGTCAAATAAATAGCTAACACTCGGTAAGTGTTTTAACACACCCTTTCCAACAAAATATTTTATAATAAACATTAAAATAACTTTCACAATTTATAGAATTTACTTCTTAAACAGTCTCCACGGTCTATGGTCATGATCAAATATACTTTCAAAAGCATTGAATAGAAGCTCTTGGATAAGAACCATGACTATTATTTGGAGGTGCCAAACCTGCCCTTTCCCCTAAGACTGTCATTATTGCTTTCCTTGAAACTGGAGTCAGCTTTAATATCTGACAGAGATTTTATTTTCTGTTACTCATCAAAATAGTGATTACCTAATGTACACCTATCCAAGTCAGAAGGAAAATAACTAGGGAATTGAATATAATGATAGTATTTCCTCTAGAATTATGCCAAATCTAATTTATTTGACTTAAATGTGCATTTTAAATTTAAAAAGTATAAAATCTATTTTCTTGGTTAGCTAATAGGACACTGGTTAAAAGAAAATAATGAATATTGTTCTCTAAGGTAGGAATAATCTGCACTGGACAGAAAAGAGCTTAAGATGAAACCCTAAATTCCTGACTGGTTGAGATCTAGAAAGAGACACAGTAATAATTTTGAGGGGCCACTGGTGGTGGGTTAACAACATTCTACTTTGAAAACTGATTAATTGCACATGGCTGTACACATAATCATAGCATAGAAACAAAATTCCTGAAATCTGAGTGAAGATTAATGTCCTTCGATGTGTATAGGATTTAAGTACTATTTAAAAACAAAAATCCTAGTGTCCAATTGTAATGATGTTCGTTTGTGTTGAACAGAAGAAAAATGGAGAGATAAAAATATATATCATTATAATATTTATATTTGAGAAACTATAATCATTTAAGCTCTAATATATTAATAATAATTATTTTTTTCAATGAATTAATGCAGTGAAATGCTATATCTCTCAGCAAAAATCTTTAATTATATGAAACCAACACAATGAATTATTGAGTACCTACTATGTGAGACAGACTCTGAAACATATTTTATTTTATTTTATTTTTTTCAGATTTAATGTGTTTTATTGATTAAAATATTACATTTGTGCCAATTTCCCTTCCCTCTGCTCCCCTCCACCCGGTGGCCCCCCTCCCTCCAGTTGTCCCCCCCTTTTAGATTATGTCCATTAGTTGTGCATACAGTTCCTCCCAACCTCTCTCCGTCTATTCCATTCCCTCCTACCTTGATCCCCAATTCCTATATCATCTCCCTCCCTCTCCCCACTCCCCCTCCCTGTTGACCTCCCCCCCATATGCTTCCCGTACCCACAGTTCCTTTTCCACTCTCGTTGCCTGTTTAGTTTGCCTTTGTTTCATCTCCCTAGCTTCTGTTTTTTAAACCAGTCCCTTTAACATCTCATATAACAGTGGTTTGGATCTAATGAACTCTTTCAGTTTTATTTTGTCCTGGAAACACTTTCTCTGTCCTTCTATTCTGAATGACAATTTCGCTGGATAGAGTATTCGTGGTTGTAGGTTTTGGATTTTCATTACTTTGAATATTTCTTGCCAGTCCCTTCTTGCCTGTAGGGTCTCCCTTGAGAAGTCAGCTGATAGTCTAATTGGGACCCCTTTGTACATAATTCTTTTCTTCTCTCTTGCTGCTTTTAAGATTCTCTCTTTATCTTTAATTTTTGACATTTTGATTATAATGTGTCTTGGAGTGGTTCTCCCTGGGTCCAGTCTCTTGGGAACTCTCCTTGCTTCCTGGACCTGCAAGTCTATTCCCTTCCCCAAGTCTGGGAAGTTCTCCTTTATTATATTTTCACTCAATTTTTCAAGTTCTAGTTCATCTTCCTCACTCTCTGGCAAACCAATGATTCTTATGTTGGGCCTTTTATAGCTGTCCCAGAGGTTTCTGATCCTCTCATTGTTGCTTCCCATTTCCTCTCGCTGCATTGGTTGACTGCTTGTTCCTTCTCCATATTCCAGTTTGTTGAAATGAACTCTGGATTTTTTTTCCTCACCATCTGTCTCGTATGTGGTTTTGTTCCTTTCGTTATGAATGTTTTTCGCTTTCTTATCTTTTTCCTGCTCTTTTGTGAATTCTGTAAGCCACCTGATAACAATGGCCCAGAACTGAGCCTCTGACAGGTTTCTTATCTGTTCATCTGTCAGGTTCTCTATCTGTTGCCTGGTGAGCTGTGCCACCGGGATTTCTATAGTTGTCTGCCTCATTTTGACAGATGCGTTTTGTTTTCTTGGGCCGGCTGTCGGGGGCAGTGCCTGTGTACTCGTCATAACCCAGCGACCGGCGCCTGTCCGCGACCTATTTCGCAGCCCTGTGGTGCTTTCTTTGGGGGCGGGGGTCCAAGATGGATTCACACAGTTATTCAGCTAGGAGACCGGGATCCGTCCTCCCGCCCCCCTGGGCCTCACTGTTCAAGGCAATGCGGCGGCCGCTCTCCCCAGCGCTGGGGTCGCGCACTGCCAGGGGCTTGACTGCAGCCGGGATTCCTCGCCGCCCCGCCGCTGTCCCAGGTGCGACCGCAAACAGCGCTGCCCTCTTTAACTCTTACCTGCCCAAATGGCACCGCTGGTTTATAACTTCATATGTTGGGCTTCCGTGTAGTTTTATTTTCTGGAATTTCTAGTTATCCTTTGTTTTGAAGTAGTTGTATTCCTCTCTAGTTGTAGAGGGAGACCTAGTGTGTCCGTCTAAGCCTCCATCTTGGCCGGAAGTCCTGAAACATATTTTAATCTACCTTATTTAATTTAACCAGTTCAGCAACTCAGGCACATAATATTATTATTTCTGTTTTGTAGATATAAAAAAATGAAAGAGGCCCAAAATGCTCAGACAAGATCATATAAGTTGTAAGACAAAAACCCTGCATACAAAACCAGATTTGCTGATTCTATGTCTGACATATTGCCTTTTGCATAAGAATTGTTAGGAGTAATTTAGTATCATATATAAAACTTCCTCCATTGCTCCTTTAATGTTGCTAGATAGCTCAAATGCGACTGGTGAGTTAAATTTTTAAGTTTTATTTGGTCCATCTTTAAGATGTTTGCTGAGTAAATTTTTGTTGAATAAGTATTAGAAAAGTAATTCCTTACTGAATTATTTCTTGAGCATCTATGACTGACTACCCAGTGCCATAATCTCCAAAACTTAAGAATGATCACCTCAGCAGAGTCTCTCTAACCCCCACATTCACAAATATTTTCACCAGTTGTCCACTAATTGTAAAGACAAAACTGGCTACATGATTTGCAAAGCCTAGTGCAAAATGACACTGTAAGGCTCCTTCAGCAATAAGTATCAAGAATTGCAAAACAGCAACAGTTGAGAATTAAACCAAGCCAGGGGCCCTTCTGGGGTTGGGGACTCTATGTGACTGAACAGGTCATACACCCATGGAGCCACTTAGGCCTAAAGAAATGGGCATTCACTTTAGAACATTCAATGTGTACCTCAAAGAGGTAGACTCTGATGAAGATTATCAATTCAGCAGCACCAAGAGTTAAAAAAAAAAAAAAACCTAGAAGAGAGTATACACGTAGCTTTGGAGTAAATGCAAACCAACCTGGAGTTTGTAGTCAGACTCATCTGTTAATATTGCCTCCTCCTATGGAAGAACAAGAAGAGGATGGAAGAAGAAAAGCAAATACTTCCTATTCCATTCACAACCTTTAAGTACAATATACAGTCGACCTTTGAACAATGCAGGGGTTATGAGTACCAACCCATGCCTGTTGAAAATAAATGTTTAGCTTTTGATTCCCTAAAGACTTAACTACAAATAGCCTACTATTGATCAAAAATCTTACCAATAATATGAAAGGTTGATGAACACACATTTTGCAGGTTATATCTATTATATACTATATTCTTATGATAAAGTAAGTTAAAGAACAGAAAATGTTATTAAAAATCAAAAGGAACAGAAAATATATTTACAGTACTATACATATTTATAGGAGAAAATCCACATATAACTACAGAGTTCAAACTTGTGTTGTTCATGGGTCAGTTGTAGATAGTGCTTCTATAAACATTTTGCTAAATAGATTACTTAATTTGGATGATATTTATAACTTTACCTCTCTCCTGTCCCCAGAGATATGACACTGTTTCCTGGTTATAGTGTCTACAACTTAGCTTGAGGTATTTTATGATAATAACCCTTGTATCAACTCCACTAGTTTGAGAAGGAAAAGAATCATGCCTGTTTAATCACTGTTATATCTCTCTATCACATGCTTACCACATAATAGGTGCTCAATAAATACTTGTTGAATGACTGAAACATTGAATGATTGAAAGGAGGTTGGAGAGGAAGTATAAGAGTGACATTTAAAATATTTATGGCAGTAAATAGAATGGTAAAAGAAGTATTTCTATTTCAAAAACTCTGCAAGAGATCCATTCAAAAATGTAAAGTTTTTTTATTATAAGTCTAATGACAGTGATACTATCTCTACATCTGCATGTCTTACTTGTTTGCTGATTTTTGCTTTTATTTTCCCTCAGGGAATGGCTTTAGCAATAACTAAAGTCAAAGTAAGAAAGTAAGAGGATTGCAAATGTTTCCCAGCTGATTCTGTCAACTGAAATGGGTCTTTTTTGTTGTTCTTTTTGTTTCTGTTTTGTATTGTGCTGCTCTTGGTGAACAGAATTGAGTCTTGAAGCTAAGATCAATAGAAGTTTTTGTGTGCATGCAGGTATTCACATATACATATATACACACAACACGCACACACACACAAACACAGGGTCAAATTTATAACAGAAGCAGATAGCATGCTGTTTGAGTTCCAGAATTTACCACAGTCTATGCAAAGAGCCAGCAGACAAGTCCAGCAAACCTTGAAGACCTCAAAAAGCTACCAATATACACAGAAGACTGAAGCTGACTTTTTTCTACTCTTCTCTGCACACTAAATCCAATAGCAACTAATCCTGGGGAACTAAAAATATACAAGGTGTACAGTAACTCCCTTCTTTGGCTCTTTCTGTAATGTATACAAATCTGCCTGATAAAAGGCTCAATTCACTCAGCAGAGAGCTGGCTTCTGTCTGGTGGAATTTCACCATGGAGCTTTCACAGGGAGAGCAGTTGGAGCCTTTCTCTCGCATCCCTCTCTGTGGGAGACAGAGCCTTATGAATCTGAGTGATAGCAATAAGCAGTCTGGGACATGTTGGTCGTTGTGTCTGCAGGCATCTGACAAGAGGAGGATATGATTGTAGAAACGTGTTTGGGAAGTCTGGCTTTCTCCCTCAAAGCCCTCTTTATTCTAATGTTACCTGGCATTTCGTAAGAGCCAAGCAGGCAAATTAAATTCCTTCTGTTCAGCCTTGCAGAAAGGTGAAAAAACCCATCTCTCAGTTGGCAGTATTTGCCACTGCTCTGTCCTTCCTGGCAGCAGGCTGTTGGGCATCCAATAGGTAGGCTGGTCAAGAGTGTTTTTATTTTTATTTATATCTTGACTTTCTATAATTCTTTCAGGATTGTCCAAATTAATTTGAGGTCCTGTTATTGTGTAGACTATTTCCCATGGCTCCTGTTCCGTCTATGACTTTGCCTTTCTCTGGCTCCGAAAGGTTTTGGGTATAGGATGACCAAAGCATTGGATAATGCTCAGTTTTTTGTCCACTTTGTTTCTCACTTTTTACATTCAAATCTGAAATTACTCAAATAATCGAATAATCTTTGAAACTATTAACCTTGTAATCACTATAAATTTTGTGTGCAAGTCACATTTATTAGTATCACTGTGTTGTATTTTGATTTGTTTTTACAATGGTTAGGAATAGATACAAATTTGTTAAAGTGAAATTATGTTCACTGAAAGAAGAAATATTTTAAAAATTAGTTTAGGTCATTGGTTGGTTTATTAAACCTCTGTTGACTTGCAGATTATAAAATTTAATTATTATAATTATAAGATTATGAAAGCTTGTAAATTTTGCTAATAGCTATAATTTCTCTGGTGAGAAAGCTTTAGATCATCTAACACCTGTAAATAATTTAAAATCTCTGTCCAAGGAAATTGGACCTTTGTGTTAGGAGAAGGACTTCCAGGGCAAATGCTGTGATCTTTAAGAAATCATGGATCAGGGAGAGTAGACTAGAGTCAGGGTAAGTAGAATCTCCTTTAAGAGGTCTGGGGGAAGGAGGTAGAGAGGGAGAATGAGCAAGGGAAGGGGAAGGGGAAGGGAAGGGAAGGGAAGGAAAGTGAAGAGAAGAGAAGAGAAGAGAAGAGAAGAGAAGAGAAGAGAAGAGAAGAGAAGAGAAGAGAAGAGAAGAGAAAAGAGAAGAGAAGAAGAGAGACAGGGAGAGAGGGAGAGAGGGAGCCAAGGAGGAAGAGAAACAGTAAATGCAATGGAAAGGAAGGGAAGGAGGAAAGGAGGGATGGACAGAGAGAAAAAGAAAGATTCTACAGAACAGAAAGTACAAGCCTGAAATTGGTCCAAAAGAAAATCCTAGATTAAATTAATAAAATAATGCTTTACAAGCATTTAAAACACAATATTAGTGTGACCTGGGATTCAGCAAGTCATATGACACTTTCCTTTTATATGCTTGTTATTACACAGTTAGGTAGAGTAGCAGTTGATGGGAGAGAACATATATGTTGAGAGCTTGCTGTGTACTCATGCTCTGGTGGGATGTAATGATACCTCTCCTGTGCTCTCTTCTGTTCCAAGTGTTAGCAGTCAATGAGTCTGATGAGAAGAGAAAGGTGGTGAAGGGCACAGATTGTCATAGCTTCTGGGACCAGATTGTTTAGTTTTGAATCCTGGCTCTGCCACATATTAGCTCTGTAACTTTAGGCAATTTACTCAACTTTTTTTGTACATTAATTTCTTCATCTATAAAATGAGAATAATCATAGCATTTATCTCATTATTTTATTGTAAATAAAATGCCTAAAATGCTCAGGATAAGGACTGGCATATAAGAAGCACTAAGTGATAGTTAATATCAACATCAATAATAATACAAAGATGATCTATTTATTGAATTTGTTGAACAATAGAAGCTTGGAGAAACAATGATATGAGATATGAACTAATGTAATAGATTGAAGGTAACAAGATGAAATTTAACACAGAGAAATAGGTTGCATATTTGAATCCTCACAAGCAAATTGGATGATTGACCTTTTCTGCTCAAAATGAGCCATTTATTCTTCAGTCTTTGAACAGCAACCATATTCCAGGCACAATATAAAGTGCTGTATAAGAGAGAGCCAAGGCTAGAGGGAGACTCAGTTAGGGGTTTTGTCAGTGCGATCAGTGGGAATATATTCTTCAAACCCAGTAATCTGCTGCCCTGGTAATGATATCCTGAGTACCAGACTCAGTTTCAGCTGCCACATCCTAAGGGAGACATCAACAAGTTGCCAAGTGTCCAAGAATCAGGGTGGCAAGGTGATTTGTAACTATGACATAACAAGCTGTGAAGGAATCAGGAATATATGGACTGGGAAAGAATAGGGATAGGAAGGCTAACAAAAAATTTTCTGGAACAGTCCAAGATTATGGCTATTGTCTTAGCATAGCTGCAAATTGTGTTCTATGTAACTCCCCAAAGCACCCCAGTTTGGACAATAAAAATATGTCTCACTTATCATGGCTTTTAAACATTTAAACAGCTATTTTGAAGAGGATTAATTAAACTTATTTTTCAACCAAGTTTCACATTTGTGTGTGAAAACAATGAAACTTGAAATATCTTAAGCAAATAAGAGGCTCATATGACCAAATTGTGGGAAAGGCAATAGTGGCCATAGAGCAAACTAGAAACTAGGGTGTTTTCTCTTCTTCTCTCCTCTCCTCTCCTCTCCTCTCTCTCTTCTGGAGGTCCCCCAAATATCCTGAGGTTCCCAGGCTATAATCACTTGGTAAAGCTGAAAACCCTAAAAGCAAGGTCCCAGTGATTTTTTTCCAACTGGTTTTATTGGTTCCATAAAGTCAACCTTAATTTATGGATATTTAAATTCTCAGATATTATACATTTCAGTCAAGGCCTTTGTAAGATAACCAATGTTTTCTCTCTCTGTCAACAAAACCAACCAGCATTTCTAGTTTTACACCAGTGTACTTTGATATTTAGATTCACTATTAAAAACTTATAAATAAATCTATTCAATCTCAGCAGCTTAACCACACATAAAAAACATTTTTTTACAGCCATTTACAATTTCTTTTTAATCTAATGTTTGTCATACACTTCTATTTTCTGATCCTAGAAAACAACCAGTCATTCTACGTCAGGACAAAATTATATTCTTTCTCTCCTTAAACATGCCCTTCATACCTTCCCTTACCAAAAACACATCTTATGATTTTTGTATACACAGGAGAGGTTTTTAATTCTTTTTATTCTTAGTAGTTTCATTTATATAAATTGATTAGAATTTTAAACCATTAGTAATATTTCTTCTAGTGAAAAGTAGGATGTAACCACCAATTTTAACTGTCTGCCACATACTGTTACTCTGTATTAAAGTTGTGAATATATTTCATAATTTTTAGAGCCACATCTTTTTCAAAGTGCAATTGTTCATGTTTTTTAACTGACCCAGATATATTTAGCTTCTCTATATCATAGAAAGACAAGGTAAAAAAAAATGAATAAACTTAAACTTATGTTGAGCCATTAATATTTTAATATTTTATCTTATTTGGAAATAATCTATGTATTTATCATTTATATTAACAGTATAATTTTAAGGTTTCAAGTTATCAAAAAGATTATTGAAATTAAAAATAAAAATTTTTAAATTACAGTTCACATTGAATATTATTTTGTATTAGTTTTAGGTGTGCAGCATAGTGGATAGACAATCATATGCTTTACAAAGTGTTCCCCCTGATATTTCAAGTACCATACCCATCTGGCATCATTCATGGTTATTACAATAATATTGACTATATTTCCTGTGCTGTACTTTACATCCCTGGGGCTATTTTGTGACTGTCAACTTATAGTTCTTAATTCCTTTACTTTTCCACTAAGCCCCCCATTTTCTCTCCCCTCCGGCAACCATCAGTCTGTTCTCCATATTTATGAGTCTGTTTCTATTGCTTATTTGTTTATTTTGCTCTTTAGATTCTACATATTGAGACTATTTTTAAGTAAACATATTATAAAGTATAATTATTGTTGAAAAGGTTATTTATAAACTCTCACTTCACATACATCTATTTAATTCACTTGCTCTTAACAGCTGTACTTGAATTGCTTATGAAAACTTTATGACAAAGCAAGTATCAAAGCATCACCAAAACAAAAAACCTAAAAAGTTACTTTTACTTATTTATTTATTTTTCCTGCTGTGCTTTACATGTGTCAAGCAATACATTTTCATTGTATAATTTTGTTCTTAGGTTGGATTTATAGTTTATAGTTATAACATTATACATCTAGTAGAGGTAACAAGTTTATTTGACTAGTAAACCTAGGTAGAGAAAAATTGTATGTCTACACAATATTTAATGCTTACAACTCTGAAGACATGCCAATTTTTATTTTACCAGCAATTTTAAGACTAGTTTTATTTACCAAAGATTTTTCTAGATCATGTGAGCTTAAAAATAAATTTGGGTTAGTTTCTAAATTTTTGAGAATTTTATAACTTAATTTCTTTGAGTGCCTATTTATATCTAAGCCAATTTGAATAGAACTCCTTTAAGAAATTTTATAAATTAATTTGGTAATACCATTTAAAATGTAAAAATCTAGTTATCTATCTATATCTATATATCTACACAGACACACACACACACACACACACACACACATGGAGGTAAATGGTAATTTATAGCTTTTGTTTCAGGTTCATTAACATCAGAAATCTAGTATAATTACTATTTAAAATTTTCTTTCTTTTTCTTAAGTGCAGAATAGTTCTACATCCAATGTCCTGATCTTTTACAATATCTACAATCATTTTGAGATAAATAAAGGCGGTTTTGGGATTGGTGAAGATGGGTGGGCTTTAAATTGCTTTTAGAGTAGCCTTTCTGGTTTTTAAAAACTCAATTTGTAAGATGAGGAGTGTTGTATATAATTCTTAAAAGAATTGGGTCATAGCCTGAATGATAGCAAAGAACTGACCTCCCGATCTAACTACATTAACTTCAATTTGCTTCTTTTTGTCAGGGAGATTTCCCACTAAGATGTAAAACAAAAGATTCTTATGTTCTAGTTTTAGAGCTATGAATCTTTGTAATGTTTAATAAATTGTTCCACATAGGCTTCAGAATGTTTTTCCCTTCTGAATTTATAGGGTTATGGACTGAATTATGCACACACACACACCCCAATTCATATGTTTAATTAACCCCCAATATGATTTTATTTGGAGATAGTTCCTTTGAGAAGGTAAATAAGGTTAAATAAGATCATAAGGGTGGGATACTGATATGTATATAACTGTTGTCCTTACAAGAAGAGAAAAAGATGTCAGAGATGCACACACAGAGAGGAAAGGCCAGGTGATGAAACACTGAGAAGGCATGTAGTAGAAACCAAACCTGCCAACACCGTGATCTTAGACTTCCAGTCTCTAGAGCTGTGAAATAATTTTCTATTGTTTAAACCATCTAGTCTGTGACATTTTGCTATGACAGCCCTAGCCAACAAATACAAGGAGGAAGTATCCATCTAACATGTCAACAATTTGATTCTTTCTTGCAAGGCTATTCATAAAAGTACTTCCCATAGGTCTTTCTTCTTCACACTTTCTTGAAGGGTCTTCTCTTATATTTTCACATATGTAAGTGCTATATGTCCTTTAGGAATGTGTTCTAGTTTCACTTTTGTTTCCTTATCTAGACTATAAATTCCTGTGGGTATAGTGTAGGGATTCAGAATAAGTCAACCCAAGATATGCCTCTGTGGTACAAAGATTGTTTTGATATAAAGGCAGGCTCAAGAGAAACTTCTGCAACCCTCTCCCCTCCCCTTAACTACCTAGAAGATTTTGAATTAGGGGTCTTGCTTGTAACAGAGATTATCAGAGATAACTTTTTTAAAAAATCTATCTATAGGACAGGACAAACTTCTAATTACTGAACACCTATTATTCTTATTCTCCTGGTCCTTCAGTGGCCTTCTGCCCATCTGAAGCCCTAAGGTGATTTTTAGTTCAAAATGTCATCTATATCTCTCACTTCTCCCTTCCTTTTCTTTGACTCTCTCCTGTATGTGGGGTTCCCATACATAGAAGGTGGGGCAAAGTAGGTTTACAGTTATTCATATGGAAAACAATACAATAATTAATACATAATAATACAAGAATAAACTCTGTATTTTGCATACTCAAAACTGTAAACCTATTCTTGCCCCATGCTGTATATATGTAATTAACTTTGGTCATTTTTCTCTTGTTAATCTGTCACATGGCTTGACCAGCCAAGAGAACCAGGAGGGTAAAGTTTCTTCCTTCCTCATGGGACTATGCCCTAGATTAGTGTCCCTTAAAGGACCTAATGCAATGTGTGGCCCCGATGACTGACAGATGACTGTTGATTGAGTGATTAATTTATCTCAGTTGTCAAGATTTCTCTAATACCTGCTATTTTATTGCAATCTTCTGGCTGTTTTGTAAAACCGACCATTTTAGAGTATTGTAGCCTGGATAATAGCGGCAGCGAGTGTGCTGTTCTTAGAAGTGTAGGGTTGTCATCTCAAGAAAATATACTCTGACATCTAATATTCAGAATCTATTGTTGATATTGTTGTGAAAAAAATTCCTTCCCCCAAATGAGCCTTTCTGCCATAGTTTTCCATTTTTCAGCAGGAGCTGTGATACCCTCCCATACAGCAAATAACACGAGAACACACATTCACTCATGTCTCCTTTGCATCATATCAGCAATCAGCAACAATCTTCACAAATGTCAGATCAGGAGTGGCACAGGGTACTCACACCTCATATTTTGCTCTGTGGACACATACACATTTAGTTTGCTGGGGGGCATGGGCAGGGGGTACTCTTTATCTTCTTTTTTTATTTTTAGATTTTAAATGATAGGAAATTCTTTTCACTATCCCTCCAGGTTCTTTGGTTCTCTGCCATTAAACTTCAGAAGTGAAGCCTCACTGCCATCTCTCCTGTTCAGCTGAAACCTGAGGCCCGGGAATACCCATCAGCTGGTTTGAGGTATGGGTAGTTAAAGAAGTTGTTTGGAAGCTTGTTATGTCTTTCCCCTGAATCAGTGAATAAAATGCACTTCCCACTCCTCAGCTTTAACAAAGAAACCCAGCCATTAACAAAGGAAAACCTCTTGTTTGCATTTTTTAACAGCTGACATTTGTACCTTTTGGAGGAAAGTGAAGGGCATCTCATTGCTTCCTTGTTTAAATCAGCCTGGAAATAACGGGGATGATAGGAAAGCAGGGCTAATTTCCTTTGTCTCCTATTCAGTAGATAATGGTGGTCTGTGCTGGGGTGTTAAAGGCCAGGCAGCAGCAGTGACCTGGAGATGACTTCATTCTTCCCAGGTTTATCAGAGGCTCCTGTCAGTCAAACTCACGCTGGGAGACTGGGGGATGGCCATCTGGTTCACTGTTTGTCAGAGGAGAAAGGAGAATGAGGAGGTAAAAACCTCACTGTCAGTTCTGAGCCAGGTGAGGTGGAAGGCCGATGGGTTCCTAGGTAGATTTTGTAGCCTTTATGCACCATGCATAAGAGAAATAAATGTGAAGATAGGGGAGAGAGAGAGAGAAAGAGAGATGCAAAAAGGAGGTAAGAGACACATAGAGGATGGGATGGAGACTTTTATTTAAGCCAGTGTGATCATTCTGAATCAATTTTAAGTGGGAAGACTGAAGGTCACTCATGCTGGTAACCATGCAGAGAAACCTCTGCGTTCTTTCTCTGGCTGTGGGGAAGAAAGGGAGTAAGTGGTTCACAGCAGGTAGCTGATTTAATTTAAAGCACAATGTTTCTCTTCTGAAACCAGAATTCTTTTCATCCCAGCCATGTTGATTACAAGCACTAACAAAAGATTACAAGAAGCACTACCAGGATCTTCCCCTCTCCCCTTACCCAAGTCACCTTCTGGTGAACTAGGATTTCCTGGGGCCACACAGCAGGGTCTCCCTGTAGGGCAGCCTCTAGAAAGCCTTCTGTGTGCTGGTGACACCTAGGTTTGGGTCTGCGTTAATGGGAGGATTCCTACTAGTAGCTACTATGTACACAACCATGGGAAACTGCATATTTACTCCTGGACGTTGCAAGTATGAAAGCAAGAGTGCTTCAACAGCTTCCCACCCTCCCTCCGTTCCTGCCAGCCTCCCTCCTCTCCCCACCCCCCCACCTCTCTATAAAATATATCTTTTTTTAAAAAAACATTTTAAGCATTTTAAGGGTACAGTTCATTGGCATTAAGGACATTTACATTGCTGTGCAACTATTAACACCATCTATTTCTAGATCTCTTCATCTTCCCAAACCGGAATTTCATAACCATTACACAACTGCCTACTCCTACTTTTCTCCATACCCTGGCAGCCACCAGGCTGCTGTCTTTCTTAATGAATTTGACTCCTGTAAGTACCTCATATACAGTATTTGTGCTATTGTGACTAGCTTATTTCAGTCAATATAATGTTTTCAAGGTTTGTCCATATTGTAGCATGTGTCAGGATTTCCTCCTTTTTAAGGCTGAATATTATTTCGTGGTGTGGATATACTACATTTGCTTATCTGTTCATCCACAGATGGGCACATGGTTGTTTCTACTGAGTTTTCTTTTAAATTTTGTGGTTCTCACATATCTGTCCTCTCTTCTAGTGCCTAGAATCAAATTAAGTAAATGATCTGTGAGCTTTTTTTCTTTTTTTGGTAGATCAAAAAAGAGGATCACCAGGACAGTAATTTCATTTCTGTGGACACATCTCATCTCACTCTAGAGTCCACTGCCCTGTCATAAAAATAAGGCTGTAATTGTGGTTAGTTATCTGGCTATTACGATTGGAGAGGGGCTTCTCAATTAAATTACAATACTTTCATAATAGAAATTTCTAAAATACACAAAAATGGAAAGACTAATTTGATAAACTCCCCCTGAACTGTCCAGCCAGCATACTCAATCATCAATGTATGGTCAATATTTTTATACTTGTACTTTCATTTTTAGTTGTTTTTATTTCCCCCCTAACTTTTTTTTTATAAACTTCAAATCTACAGGGGGATTTCTTTGAAAAGTTTAAAGAACAATAGTATATCATTAATTTCACCTAGAATCACCAATTGTTAACATTTTTTAACTTTGCTTTTTATCTACTTATGTGTCTATCGTCTGTCTACCAATCTGTCTTTACTTTTTTGGTCTTGAACCATTTGGAATTAGTTGTACACATGATGATACTTTATCTGTTAATACTTCAGCACCCACCTAAGAACAAGGACGTTCTTCTCATAACCACAGCAAAATTATCACACTCAGCATTTAAAATGTATACTATATGATTATTTCATAAACAATCCATATTCAATTTTCTCCGATCATCTTAGTATTTGTCATACTTTTCTTTTTTCTCTTAGAAGATCTAGTAAGGGAGTAAGCATGACATTTCATTGTTGTTTCTCTTTAGTCTCCCTTAGACTCCCAGCCCTTTCTTTGTGTCTCTGAGATCACCCAGCTGTACTGAGGAGAAGGTCTTAGAGATACGTAGTTTAATCTCTGAGATGGTGAGAAAGAAAATTATTATTGTTTCCAAATCTGGTGTCATGATGGACTCTTTAATGTTTACATTGTTATTAGCAGAAGTAAAGAATTGGAGAGTCAATCATGTTTATAACCCTCTAACTATTCCGACATCCAAATATCTCCTGAGATACTTGTAAAAAGCAAGAATGATAAGACATTAACTAGTTCCAATTAAATCAGTCACACATTAGAGAAGCATATCATTTCTGTCTTTTGTACTAATTCTGAAAGAAAGGCAGGATTGCCTTTTGTCCCTGCAAATACATACAGTTTCTCATTCTAATGTGAGTTGAAATATATTTTTGAACATCTACTTATTAAATATTATGACACTCCCAAGAGTCAGAATATCTCTCATTTCTACATGAAGAAACTGAGCATGGGGACATCTAGGGTATAAGAAGCCCAGATGAAGAAAACTGTCTCTGATTTGTTGAACACTTCCCAGGACAGCATAATGTTCACGAAGGCACTTAACAGTATTGTCATTCTATTAATGTGTCCAAACTCAAACCATGAGAATGCAGGATGGTTCCTAGTTATTTAATTGGAGCTGTTGTGGCTACTAAGGAATCTAGGTGCAGGAGGGTCCTGGTGTCATGTAAAGATATATTGTTTTTGTATATAATATTATTTATAATTTTTAAGAGTACACAATATCAATCTATTAAAATGATCAGTTAGACAATTAAGATTACTCTATCTAGCAAAGCTATCATTTAGATTAGAAGGGCAGATAAAGTGTTTCCCAGACAAGGTAAAGCTAAAGGAGTTCATCATCACCAAGCCATTATTATATGAAATGCTAAAGGGACTTATTTAAGAAAAAGAAGATCAAGACTATGAACATTAAAATGACAACAAGCTCACAACTATCAACAACTGAATCTAAAAAATAAAAACAAAATCCAACTAAGCAAACCAGAATAGGAACAGAATCATAGGTATGGGGATTATTTGGAGGGTTATCAGCTGGGAGTGGGGAGGGAGAGAAATGGGGAAATGGTACAGGGATTAAGAAACATAATTGGTTGGTACAAAATAGACAGGGGGAAGTTAAGAATAATATAGGAAAGGGTGAAGCCAAAGAACTTATATGCACAGCCCATGGACATGAACTAAGGGGTGTGAGATTGCTAGAGGGAAGAGGGGTACTGGGCAGAGGGGAGCAAAGGGGAAAAATTGAAACTGCTGTAACAACATAATCAATAAAATATACTTAAAAAAAAGAATAGGCATATCTGAAAAAATAAAATAAAATAATCATTTAGGCAGGTTAACATTTTTTAAAACTATCTTAAAAGAGGTAAAAAAGTTTAAGTTTGGCCATTTGTAGAGAAAAATATACATATCATCCAGCACATCAACCTGCCTATTATAAGGTAATATGCACTATTACTATAATCTATGCCCCCATAATTAGGTTTGCATTGGTTGGCTTTTTGGAACCAAAAGAAAAATATATTGTTCAGATTTGTTTCACTCAGCTGATGAGAGAGGTATTGCTGTGCCTTGTCAGCTAGAAAATTTTAAAAACTTAAAGCTTTTTGTTTTTATTGTTGAATTCCCTCACCATGTTCTCAAGTATTAACTTTTAAAGGGCCCCCCTGCCTGTGGCAGTCAACATTTTAGACAACGGCTAGCGGACTTTTTCTCCCATATGACTTTTGAACAAACAGTGAGTCTGTGGGAAGCTGGGCCATGAAGTAACACTTGTCAGGACACCATGTGGCTGGGGAACAAGTGAGGAGATATCGTCTCCTGAGCTATCAGAGGACGCCCTTGCTTATTGAAGGGCACATCCAGGGGACAGTACTGGAGAAGTCACAGGACAAGATCAAGGGAGAGTATGAATTGAGTTGTTTAGATCATATACCTGGATGATGTTCTGTTATTTTTGTCTTTAAAATTTATTTGTTTTTACAAGTTTTGCTTAACTAATCCTCAGATTACCTAGAATGGTTTTATTTTACGTGTGCTTTTGTGGATGCAAAAGGGGCCACACACTAAACCTGATAAGCTCAGGGGAGGCCTGCATGGTGGCCTAACAAAGTCAGAGACATAAAGTAACCACACAGGATAGTCAGAAATTAAAACTTCTTAAAAAGCAAGTCATGGTGAGTAGTCATGTCCTAGGCCCATATCTTTCTTGACAAATGTCTGTCTTTACCTTAACTGAGCCTGTCTATTGTCTTTTTGTATCTATGATAACATGCCTTTGAAATATCAGGGGAATCCTCTTTTCCAGACCCCCTCAGAGCACAACCTCCCACCAGAGAAGACCACAGAACCCCTCATTGTTATATTGTTTCCTGAATACCGTCTCCACGCGTTGTAAATGTTAATTGTTAACTGTCCTGTACCCACCAATGTAAAAACAAAGTATGTGTCAATTCATTTTACTTTCTATCCAATCTCAGAGATTTCCCACTTTAATTTCTCCCGCCTTCCTAATCTACCACCAGTGAATCTCCTGCAACCCCCCTACGCCTCCTCCTTTGATCGAGTGTGTAAAACAAGTGGTTGGACTGTCATTTTCCGAGTCCATTGACATTTTGCTTCCTGGCAACTGTCATCAGCTTGGCTAAAGTAAACTCATAAAAATTCTTACAGATTTGGACATTTCTTACGTAAGCATTTAGAATTTACATTGTTAATCTGTCTCTATGTCTTTTGGTATCTATACCAACATTTTATAGGCTTCTGGGGTTAATTTCAAGATTCTGTAGTAAGTGACTTCATCCTCATGTTGGTTTGGTTAACAGATTCCCTGGTAGAAAGGAGGTTGGGATGAGATGGGTATTTAGAAAATATAGGGGATATGGGGAAGATCAATTGCCCCAAAGTGTTGGGTGTTTAGTTTCTATCTTTAACTCTTTGAGATTATTTTGTCTCTTAGTTATAATGAGACATGATCCTAACCTGTCCAAGCTTCTGTCTTACCTTTTCTATTAGCGAAAAACTCAGAGGTATTTATTTCTTCATTACTTGTTTCTCTTTCATAATAAAAATTTATCTTTCCCAAGTTTCATTCTTTCTCACCCAGGTACAGTCATGTGCCATTTAACAATGGGATACATTCTGAGACATGCATTGTTAGGTGATTTCATTATTGTTGAACCTCACAGAGGACACTTAGATGGCATAGGTCAGGCATAGCCCACTATACACCTAGGCTGTATGGTATAGCCTATGGCCCCTGGGCTACAAGCCTGTACATGCTACTGTACAAAACAACATGAGATTAAATCAAGCACAGAGAAAATGATGTAGGCAAGAGTCTATATGAATACAGAATATATGAGACTACTGGTGGCATTACACAACATACTGTTTTACAGAAATTTTTTTATAAGTAGAAAGAATGCACTCTACAATAATGATAATAAATGTAGTATTGTTAATATGTAAACCAGTAACACAGTCACTTATTATCATTGTCAAGTATTATGCACTGTACATAATTATATACATTATGCTTTTCTACAACTGGCAGCACAGTAGGTTTGTTTACACCAGTATCACCACAAACACATGAGAACTGCATTGTACTATACCATTACAATGGCTATGACATCACTAGGCAATAGGATCTTTCAACTCCATTGTAATCTTATAGGAATGCTATTGCATATGTGGTCAGTAGTTGACCAAAAAATATCATTATGAGGTGCATAACTGAATTACACCAGAAAATAATAGCAGTAAATAATTATTGAATGAATAATGACCAATAAGGTAGTGATGGACTGCCAATGGATTGGCCGTTTCTATCTCCAGAATTCTTAAAGTTAATGAGACTATAGGAGGTACAATTGTTTTATTCTCAAGACACAATGTGGTTTAGCAATGGAAATGTAGCAAAAAAAAAAAAAAAAAAAAAATTGTGTAAGGCAGTCACCCAGACACCGAGGAACTCAAAATAGCACTAAGCAGCTGCCATATGTGTCCCATTGTCATGCTTTTGTAGTACCAGGTTGGATCTCAGCATCCAAGGCCAAGTTCATCATATAAGGTGATGGGTGTCCAACTGTGAAGGCTGAAGCCATCTAAGTGGAATGTGATGCAGTTCATTATCATAGTCCTTCTAGGCATTAGAGATCTTCCAGCTTTATTCCTGAGCATCCTCTCCTTATACTACATCGGATACCATGGCTCTTTATCCTAATGGTGGGGATTAGGATAATCAGCATAATTGACCAACTCTGATCCTGGGCATCATGTCCCAGGGGGGATCTAGGGCTCAATACCCTATTACAACTGGTGTTTAGCTGTCATTCAGATAGATAATACAGGGCAGGCCAAGGCTGAGCTTCTAAACATGGCAGCACATGAGAATTTGCCAAGAGCAGGCAAATTGTAGCGTGAGCTAAAAAGTAAGTCTAAAATTCCAAGGTATAGAGGATGGGCAGATATTATTGTACAAAATACAATTCAAGGCCGAGATCTAGAGAATGCAGTAATCAGACAAAATAAGAGCCATAGAAGGCTTGTAGGGAAGATGTAGGAGGGCAGATGCCTAAAAGAAGTATAATAAACTCAGTAATGAGGACACCTAGGTGAAAGAATATAATTACTGTGGCACCTGAAGACCCTAATCTTTGAGAGCCCTCTCCACCAGATTTCGAATGGGACAAGGAAGATAGATTCAACACTGGTTAGCAACTGCCCCAGGGGTGCTCACCTCCTGCTCTCTGTGAGGTTAATCCTAGAGTTTGAAGTGTGTGTGTGTGTGTGTGTGTTCATTCAGATAATTTCAGTTGCTAGGTTAGAAGCAAAGGAGGATGGATATGATAGGGACACAGGCATCTTTTACAGAATCCAAAGGCATAGATTGGGGGATTAGGATTTTATGCCATATGTCCGGCTTCTGAGAAAGAGTCTGGTTCTGTGGTATCACTGAAATCCTACCTACTGGATGAGAAATAGATTTTGTGCTCAGGGCCTTTTCTAATAAGAAAGGTCTATGAGCTTGAGTCCCCTAGGTCCCTTTTCTAGACTGGAACTCTACCTAACTCTTTTGGAGCCTAAGAGGAATAGCCTTATCAAATGAATCTGCCATCTCTAATTCAGGGAGGTAGTTTGTCATGCTGAGCTTTTCTGTGAGTTAGCCCTGCCTGCCTCACCAGAGGTGGGTCCTATGAGTCAGAAAAGGTCTGGGGAAATCAGCAGTTGCCTTGGTTTCCAAGAAATGTCCCCACCCTTCAGTTGGTTCTGAAAATAACAGTCTGTTTCATTTGAAAAGGGAATACATGCTGAGTTCTCTTCTCAGCTTATAAATTATGCTCTATTAACACTGGCAACAGTTTCATTTTCACTGTGTAAACACGAGGCAGCACAGAATGGAAAGGGGGTTGGCTGCCAGGCCCCAGCAGAGATACGTGAGCAGTTCTTTCAATGTTGGATGGCATTCACACTTACATTAAGGGTGGGTTCTCCAACACCTGTTTCTAGCAGTAAGTTTTATTATTATTATTATTATTATTATTATTATTAATACTTCTGCCACCTAGGTTGGTTTTGTGCTAGGTGAAGTACAGAGTTACAGAAATGCTGTGATTCAAATAGCCCCAAGAAAGGTGCCTCTTCTCAAAAATGTCCAGTGGCCAGACACCATGTCTGAGATCCTATTATAGATTCATTTGTAAGGGTTGTGATGTAATATTTTAAGAGTTCTCTCATCAACCATAAATACTATATAGATGGAATCATATATTAATTTTGCTAACCATTTTATTGAGCCAGCAAACATTTATAGATCTTCTGTTGTACACAAAGCACATTGGTCCCAAATTAAAGTTTCCATTGCCATTACTGAAGAACTCAGCATGAAGTAATTCATCAGTGACTCCAGACAGCCAACCTGAGACATGCATTCCAGGGTAACTAAATTTTGAGTGAAGGTGGAGGTACAGGAAAGACCTGGTAGCAAGATATATATCTAAAGAGGACAAATAAAGGTAGGACCTAGACTAGGATGCTGATCAACCTGGAGACATAGGACAGTGATGGGCTGAAAAGAAAGGGCGTGAGTGCCACAGGGAGGAAAGGGAAATTGAGGCTATAAAAGTGGAAAACAGTAACAAAACCATTTTAGGGGTACACAGATTTGCTTTAGAGCCTATTTGTACAGCAATATACTTATAAAGCAAGAAAGCCCTTTCAAACAAGAGGACTTCTAAACATGAAAAACCTCACTATATTAAAGTCCACTTAAAGGACTTTACAGTATAAAAGTGAAAAGTTTTGGTTAAAATTGCTATCTGAAGTGTGAGACTTTTTAGAAGTTTCTCTAGGGCAGTGTTTTTCAATCTTTTAAAAGGTTCCTGCTGCAGGTCACTGAACATCCAACTCAACAAACAGATTTAAATGACAGGGAAATTATTATCTAATATAAAAAGACTTCTAAATGTAGACTGAGCCTTAGGGTGGGTTTAGTCAGCTGTTTAATAATTTCATAAAAGGCGCAGTTCTTTTCTTTGCTGTACCCTAACAATGCCAGTGTTATTTCATCCCAAGGATGATTTTTTTCAATGGTCATATAATGGCTACAAGTATATTCAGGCAACAATTCTTATTTGTTCACACCTGGTGGGAGAAATAATTTCTCCCCTAACATGGAATTGATTTTCTTTCCTTCGGTTCAAAGGGTTCCCATGCCTACAAGAGAGCGGCATCCACCGACCGGCTTCTGCCCTGAACCAGTCAGTAAAAGGGACTCAGAGATGATGTGATTGGCTTGGGGACTAATCAAGACCTGAAATCAGTTTTCCTAATGCAGAATAAGAGATTAGTAGAACATGGGATGAATGGTTTAGGATGTCAACGACTGTCTCCACACCCTGACTGGTGAAGGAGCTGTGACTGATGTAGGAGTGAATGGCGCAGAGCCCTGGTCCTTGCTCACTGCACCGTTCCTTCCCCTTTACCCTGGCTCCCTAGTGAGGTCTCTTCTGTGTCTCATCATTGGTTCCAACTCCTACTAGTCATTTCCTCCCTTCAAGTTCCCAGTTCCCAGTTCCCAAAAGGCAGATATGCTGCAATTCCAGCTTCTACAGCTGAACTGTTTGGATAAAAAAATCTGACATACTGGATTGAATGATTAGTTTGATTTCTTTGCAATCATGTTTTATAAGTGCACTCATAGATAGCAGCTGTAACATACTGCATACACATGTGTCGGCAGAGGCAATCAGCATCGAGGCCCCAGTCACGCCATCTCCTTTCATTGTCTCTCCATCCCTATGGGTGGCAGTAATATTCTGTAGTTTCTACCCTCCTTCCTTCCCTGGTTGCTTCTTCTAGTAACATTGAACATATTTCTCACTATTTCTTTCTCTCTGTTGAATTATATGATATAGGTTTTGTTTTTTTAGTTGAAACCTAACTAACCCTATAGGGAAATATTAGGGTTTTTTTGTTAGAAAGTATTTCTGATATCCCCACAATGTCAGTGCACAGAACATTAAATGATGATAATATTCTTTCAAAGTGGAATCATCTCATACTAAACTCCTTCTGTTTTTTGTTTTGTTTCTTTTTTGGGAAATTCAATTTTTCTCTGCAGATTCTATATTTTGCGTAGATGCTTGTTCACATGTTTGGGTGGTGAGCAAGTTCTTAAGGACTTAAAGCCCTCAATGTATCAAAAAATTGTACATGCCAATAGGGCAGAAACAATAGTGCATTGAGTCCCTCATGTCATCTCATTTTAATCTTTGTGCCAATGCCTTTCAAATTTCATGTTAAATGGTTTATGTTTTTCAATATCAATAATGCCAACAGAAACTTCTTAATGAAATGTAAAGTTAGCAAAACTGAATAAAGAAACTCTAAAATTGACGGATATCTCCTATGTTTTCCATTTAAAATACTGGTGCACATTAAATGTATTTGTTACTTGTAGTTTTGGACCAAAGATAAGTTGAACTAAAGGGAGCTAGGAGTTAGAGCTGGTTGAGTCGGAAGCTTTGGTTAAAAATCCTCAGAGAATTCTCTAGACAAATTATGGAAGCAAAAGCAGACATTCCTGGAAGAATGTGAAATACTCTGGGGTCAGCCATCTTCAACACAAAGGTGGGATGGCTGAGTGCTTGCCTGTGTTAATTACCACTTAAATCATTGGGTGGGATTAGCAGAATATGCATAGCTCAGGTGGTTCCTCATTTGCACATAACGACTTCATTCTTGTCTATAACAAATACTGAAGTGTACTAGAAGTGTACTAGAAGGGGAAACAAAAACATCCATAATTACTTATTTTTTTTCTTTAAAGAGCAGACAGAACCACTAGCTTTAATTTTTATTTAGAAAAAGATTTCAAGTTTTTCAGTTTTCTTTTAGGAAGGACTTAAGAAAAGCTTGCATCAGACAATTTTTCATAGTGCTGCCAGCAAAAAACAAAAAAGCCAGTGCTTGTCAAGTGTGGAGAGGAGTCCCCACTCCTTGATTTAAAAGAAATAACAAAACAAAACAATATAAAAGCCCCCAAAAGTCCTACAAAAAGCAAATTAAATGGAAACACAAACAATAGCTATCTACCTCCCCTACTACACAAAATAACAGAGAAAAACCTGTATTTTGTTTTTCAAGGTGTAGTAGAGAGATTTCTTTTTTAAATATGCTTTCAAATCCTTGTAGACTTTATAATTTATCAAGAAAAACACATTCTTCCTAATGAAAGGTTACTGACCTTCATGAATGTGACAGTTCAATTACAGCCCATTCATATGCAGAGGAGCGTTGATAAAGGATTTGGGAAATGTGACTAGCATCACAAAGAAAGAAAAGAGTCTAGGAAATTATTAGTTTTTAAAAAAATTTAAATTGTGAAGCAAGAATAATAAATAAGATGTGTCCAGGTAGTAGAACCTCTTCTTCTGTGCCCTAGCAGCCCATTAGATTTGCTTCAGTGGAAATGCTGGCTCTCTCTTTTTTCTTTTTTCTTCCTAGTATTTCTGCCTTTTTAATCCTCTGAACCGATAAACCTAACAAATCAGCAAGGCCCTTGGGGTTCTGAAATGCAGGGTTTCAATTTTTTCCCCCTTTCTCGTTGACTGGCAGGGCAAGCTGGAACGTGTCTTAATGTTATTTTAAGTGCATGACTACTATTTAGATGCTGAAATGGATGGAGAGTTACAAGGAGTGTTATACACATATGCTCAGCCACCCACATACAGGCACTCAAGCTCAAGTTTACGGCAGGCAGGCCTCTCCAGGACAGCAAACAGCTAAGCCAGATCTTGGCTAGACTCACTGGAGCCAGCCTTAGCCAGGCTTGGGTGACACCTGCGAGCTGTTGTTTGTTGAGCTCCTCCAGGTGTGGGTCAGAAAATTAGATCGCCACTCTAAATCAGCAGAGAATGTCCCTCAGCCAGAGGTCTCTGGAATATCCCAGCACTGCCTTCTTTTTCAGCAACTGCTAGTAGAGATTCTTCTTGAACAATATTATTTTTTATTAAAAATAAGACAAAATATAAAATTCTTCTTAGGATAGAACCAATCTAAATATTTAAATTTTTTAAAAATATAATCATTATTTTTAGTATTAATACTTTATGTGGATATTAACATCAGCCAAATATGTGTATGGAATGAGTTTTCTAACAGTAAACCTGACTGCAGCTTCTGAGAGAACATGTGTCCCCCACACTTTATACATCCTAGCACAGAGTGATCATTTTGTTACAGAACCCCTGGGCTGCTCCAGTTGAAAACAAACCCACGGGCTCTTTAGTTAGGGGACCGATTGCCCGCCGCCAAAATTATAACTCTCAATACCAGAGTTTAGTGAAAAGAAAAAGAATAGTTTATTTAACAGTTATATAGATTTAGTTATTTGCGGATTTCTGTTGTTAAGTCTTATGTTCTTTAAAACACCCATAAACACATATCCTTGCCTCCCCCCTACCAAACCAGGCTAGTTTTAGAAAAGTCAGAGAAACCGTTCCCCTACTTTCCAAACACAGTTCAGCTTTACCAGTAGCCGCCAATCATTCAATCCTGATTGGGGAGACCTCGTCTGTGTTATGGGGTCCACCAGCTTTTAATCCAGAACCTCATGGATTCTCAGCCTCCTTGTAAACTGGATAGTTAGTCCTTTTGTAATCCGCAGTCAGCCTCAGCCTTAGTCCAATTCGCACAGTCCGCCTTAACCTTAGTTAAATCCGCACAGTCAGACCTAACCTTAGTTAAATCCGCACAGTCAGCCCCCCTAAAATGTCTGCCGCTTATTTTTAAATCCCTGACTACGTCCTCTGATGTAGTGGGTGCGGTAACCAGTTCTGACCATTCACAGAACCTTACGCAGGTTCTGTGTTCTTTCTCCATACCATCCCCTGGTTCAAGACTCCTCCCATCTACCTGAGGCTTTGGATGCATTAAAGCCATTTTGCATAAAAAAGACACTAGCCACCGGCCTCAGGCATGTGGAGGCATTCTGAAAAGCTGCTTCCTTCTCCCCATCCCCCAGCTGCAAACTCTGGGGTTTTTTTGGAACACCCCTGTTTCTGTAACAATTCAGTATTTATTGACTTATACATTTCCACTTTTTGATTTTTGTATAAGACATAAAGTCTAATTACCAAGTGATCCTCTAAGATATTTACCCACTCTAATTTGCATTATAGATTGCCATCTTCCTCCACCATTCCTGGGCTAAGTACTTGGTTTCAAATCACTTTGTATCACATTGTATCTTTGAACCTAAGCCTACTACAGAAGGGTTTTTTCATTTGTTTTTGGTTTTTGTTTTTAGAATTGAAGAAGTAAGGATAAGAAGATAGGATATAAGTGTCAGTTCTGTGTATTCCTAAACCTAAAACACCCAAACTTTTTCCCTTAGGCATTAATGTGTGGAGTCATACCTTCCTGGCAGGAAGCTTTCAGATAATGATCAGCACCAAATACGGTTCTACTGCGTGAAGCACAGCTTAGTTCCTCTAGCTCTGCTTCTCTTGAGTGAAACTCTGGGAAGCTTTTTCAGATTTGTTTGTAAATCAACATGTTAGAGGTTTGCCTAGAATGGTATTCAAATAAAATCATCTCAAAGTACTATTTCCTTTCAGCCTATTTCATTCCAAAAGATTCATTTTTAAATATAATACTTTGAGACATTGAGGATACATGAAGAATATAATAATGTAAAGACTACTGGGATAAAGACTACAGAGTTCCAGTTACCTATGGTAGATATTTTAGTGTTTCTTTTTCCTTCCAGTTTTTATTTCATTTCATGTATAAATTGACTTATTTTATTTTTAATGCAAAAGGGATAAGGAATGCTGTACCACAAACACTTTTACATACTAACAAATAACTTAGATGGCAAGAAAATTAGCAATTTGAAAGTAAATTTTTAATTTATAAAATAATTTTTTGCAACTTAGTAAATATGATTATGTGTTTCTTTTAAATATTTTATTTACTTATTTTTAGAGATAGGGGAAGGGAGGGAGAAAGAGTAGGAGAGTAACATCAATGTCTGGTTACCTTTCAACTAGGGACCTGGCCCAAAACCCAGACATGTGCCCTGACTGGGAATCGAACCAGCAATCTTCTAATTCACAGGCCAGCACTCAGTCCACTGAGCCACACTAGCCAGGGTGACTTATGTATATTTTTAATTAAAGTTCTATATCAGCTTTATTTTCTCAAATTTTACTTTTGTTTGGGCCTATTACTTATTTTTGCATAACCCAAAGGATATAGCAACATGTTAGGAAGATGCTCAATAGAAATTTCTTTCAGGTACTTTTTTTCTGCTTTTCAAACCTGGAAACATTCAGAATTCTGACATAGTTTGTAGGAGCTTCTCGGTTCTGACTTAATGTTACTCAAAAGGTAACATTTTGAATGAAAAAAGAAAAGAAATCTAGGTTTGAGTCACATGGTTTATACTTCTTGATAGTGTTCTTGATGTTTCTTCTAAATATCTTTTTTACTTGGTTAATTTTTGATCATCACCCAAAACCATTATTTAATTATTAGCAAACCTTCTTTGAGCAAATACATTGTATTGGGCTCAGTATTATGCATTTTACACATTATAGATAAAAAAGAAAAACAAAAATACAGAGAGTCACATAGATAGTCAGTGGTAGAACAAGTCCTTCTATCCAAGTTTACTGGACTCCAAAATCGTTTAACTTAACCAATTTACTACTCTAGCATTAAATGCACTTAGGAAATCTAATTCTAAGTGGCTTAAATAAAGTTTTAAAGAAAGTTTTACTATCTCATATAACATTGATTGTAGGTAGGGTGGCTCTAGTGTCAGATAATTCAGCAGTTCAAAAACAACACAGAGGATACAAGTTCTTTCTCTTTTTTCTGCCAGCCTCAGTGGAAGTGTTAATTCTCCTCATGGTCTCAAGATGGCTGTGATAGCTTCGGGTCTCACATTCTTATATTTCAAAGTTAAAGGTCAAAATATGGTTAAAAATACCCATATTTTTCTTTGGATACTTTTTAAGAGCTAAGAAACATTTATTTGAAGCTCTCCCAGCAACCTTACCCTCATATTTCATTAGTCAGATTGGGTCATATGGTCCTTTGTAAGTTGATGATTGATAAATAAATTGAAATTACCACAATTGATTTAGATAACTCTAAACTCAGAGTTAAGGCTTTCCTTTCCTCAAAGACATTGTATGGGGAAAAAAAAAGTGTGTTTCTGAACAAAATTTGGTTTCTTTAGCAAAGGTAGGGAATAGCTTTGGTAGGTAACCATTAAAGTCAGTTATCACAGAGCTATCTCATAATCACCAGGGATAAGGAGACAGACAGTGGAAAGTTGGAGATCAGTGGAAAAACAAAGAAAAAAAATAGTGATCTTGTGAATAGCAGGTGTTTGATAATTGCCAATGACAGAAAATGAATGAAATCCGATTTACAACCAAGTTAATCTGACACATATTTAATGATACGCATTGTATCATGGCATTTCGGGCCAATACTTTATAGTCCACATAAATAACTGTAATCAGTACTACTTTTTGACAGATCTTTATAGCTTTTAATCTTCTGTTGTTAATTAAGTAGTTTAAGAACAAGCATCAATGTTCAGAGCCCCCCCCCCCCCCCAAACAGTTGAACTTTAATCATGTATTCACTGGAAAGTCTAGAATGATTCTCAAACACTTAGAGTAGCCCATGCTACCTCTGCTCTTCCCCACCTACCACACCAGGTCCATAAATGAACCTCCCCTTATTTCCTCAGAGAGATTTACAGTGGCAGATAGAACACATTGAAGTATCAGGATGCATTCTCTGCCTCTGTGAATCTGGGGCAAGCCCTTCAGAAAACACAGCAATGAATAACTGTTATCAAATCTCTTCCAATTTTGGTAAGAGGGGAAGAACCAGAAAGGACAGTGAAAGCTTATAAGAGGCTTCCACAAACGGTGACTGAAATAGTACCAGATAATAATTGGAAAACTTGGTTCTTTTAATGATTAAAAGTTTATTTCCTCAGATGTAAAATGGTGTCTGGGAGTAAGTGATCTCTAAGATTCCTTCTGGCTCTACTTTCAATGATTATACTTTATAATTTTGCTTTGGGCCAGAAAACTTTAATTCACTTACAAGCAGACATATAAAGATTGAATTTGAGGTGATTTCACATATTACTAGGAACATTGATTTTTAATTAGTTATACAGCATCCTAGAAATTTAGGTTATTTTCTGTGTTTTTGATATTGGCAATAGAAGCCTTTAATAGAATAATAAGCTCCACCAACTCTTTTTTAAAGTGTATTTAATTGATTATGTTGTTATAGTTGTCCCAATTTTTTCCCCTTTGGTCCCCTCTGCCCAGTACCCACCTTCCCCATAGCAATCCCACCCCTCTTAGTTCATGTCTATGGGTCATACATATAAGTTCTTTGGCTTCACCCTCTCCTATGTTATTCTTAACATTCCCCTGTCTATTTTGTACCTACCGATTATGCTTCTTAATCCCTGCACCATTTCACCATTTATCCCCTTTCCCCTCCCAGTTGATAACCCTCCAAATGATCCCCATACCTATGATTCTGTTCCTATTCTGGTTTGCTTAGTTGGATTTTGTTTTTATTTTTTAGAATCAGTTGTTGATAGTTTTTAGTTCGTTGTCACTTTAATGCTCATAATTTTGATCTTTTTCTTAAGTAAGTCCCTTTGACATTTCCTATAATAATAGCTTGGTGATGCTGAGCTCCTTTACCTTGTTTGGGGAGCACTTTCTCTGCCCTTCCATTCTGAACGATAGCTTTGCTGGATAGAGTAATCTTGGTTGTAGGTCCTTGCTTTTCATCACCTTGAATACTTCTTGCCAGTCCCATCTTGCCTGCAAAGTTTCTTTTGAGAAATCAGCTGATAGTCTTAGAGACACTGCATTGTAGGTAACTCTGCTTTTCTCTTGCTGCTTTTAAGATTCTCTTTTTATCTTGAAACATTGGCATTTTAATTACGATGTGTCTGGTGTGATCCTTTTTGGGTCTAGCTTGCTTGGGACTCTCTGTGCTTCCTGGACTTGTATGTCTATTTCCTTTGCCAAATTTGGGGAGTTTTCCTTCATTATTTTCTCACATACATTTTCAATTTCTTGCTCTTCCTCTTCTCCTTCTGGCACCACTATGGTTCAGCACATTTAAAGTTGTCCCAGAGGTTCCTAAGCTTCTTCATTTTTTTCAATTCTTGTTTCTTCATTCTGTAGTAGTTGACTATTTTTTTCTTTCTTATGTTCCAAATCATTGATTTGAACCCTGATTTCCTTCCCTTCACCATTGGTTTTGTGTGGATTTTCCTTAGTTTCACTTAGCATAGCCTTCACTTCTTCTCTTATGTGTTTGCCATACTCAAGCATATCTGTCAAGCCTGTGAGCATCTTTATCACCAGTGTCTTGAACTCTTCATCTTTCACGTTGGCTATCTCCTCGTTTGTTAGGTTGGCTATTTCCACATCACTTAGTTCTCCCACTGGAACCTTGATCCATTCTCCCTTTTGGGCCACACTTTTCTGTCTCCTCATCCTGACAGGCTCCTTCATTTATTTTCCTCTGTGTTTTAGGCAAATCTGTTGCACCTGTTATGTTGTAAGGGGTGGAGCCTTAGGTATTAGTCAGTATAGGGTGACTTGTTTTACCATGTTGTGGTGCTGTGTGTGGGGGAGGGGGTCTGAGAGGGAACAATATTGCTTGCTCATCACTTGCCCCTTTTCCAGGTACTTATTCCACTTTCATATGGGACTGATGCCTCTCTAGCTATTGCCCTGGCTGTTGTTCCCAGAGTGGGTGGGTCTGCGGGCATTCTAGGACCATGGGGGCCCTTTAAGCAAGCAGACTCTGCTGATAGACTGGCAGTTTCTTCCTCCACTCAACCCCTACTGGTTTGCACAGTCAAAAGCAATGAGGCTCTATTTCCCCTGGTGCTGGGACCATGAGCTGCATGGTCTGGTCTGGTGCTGGGAGTGCTCCCCAGGTGTCTCTCCCAACTTTTTAAAACATATGACTGCACTTTTTGCCGGCCCACCACTGCCACTGCTCCTGCCGCCACACACTGTGTCCCCTCTGCCCTGACTCCACTCCTCCTACCTGTCTGAATGAATATTTCTTCTTTGTATCTTTGTTTGTTGGACTTCCATGTAGCTCGATTTTCTGGAACTTCTGATTATCTCTAGGTTTGAGGTAGTTGTATTCCTTCTCGGTTGTAGAGGGAGATGCAGCGTGTCTATCTAAGCCTCCATCTTGGCCAGAAGTCCACCAACTCTTATGTAATCAAAATGTGTGCTTGTTTCTTGAGAAAAGTTAAAGTATTTGTGTGATAGATTAGGTTTTGTGGGGTTTTTTTTTTTTTTTGATGTTTTAGCCCAAATTTGAAGTATTTTAAGCCAGTCTAAAAAAAAACTGAGATCAAAAATTTTTTTAATATTAATATTAATATTATTATCATCTGTTGGTAGCATAAGAAGCCTCTCTGGTGCAATGTCATTAGAGTGACAAAAATGCAGCTTCTGATAAATGTCAGTCCTCTCCTTGTTTCTGAGAATATATCTTCCAGAATATCTCCCACTTCACAAGATTTTTTTTTTCTTGTTGCTTAACCTTGAATTCCTTGCTAGTCCTTTTTAAGGCCACCTGAGATGGGCCTCTGCTTGTTAAGGAGAGCACTACAGAGCTCCATCCCAAATAGTTCTCTCCACACCTCCTTGTCCACATGTTGTCATCCTGTCACTCTTCTCTCCCACTCAGTGTGCCACTGGTCTTTTTGCTGTTTGCACCACTGATCTCAAATCCTTGTTGGCCCAGTGCGCTTCCCCAGAACAAGGCCTTGGTAATACCAGTGGACAGCATGCTGCCTCACTCTGCTGTGTGATTCCACTGCTGGTGCTAACAGGTTGTGCTACCAGGGAGGACCTCCGCCCTCATCATCACCTGCACCTCACCGGGGCCACTGTCGACACCACATTCTTTTCCAGAAATATAGGGACAGTTTTACTGTCCAGGAAGGTAATGTGGCACTAGGACACAACCTGATTCTGACAGCTCTTCCCACCTTTTCTCTTGTCATTTTCCTGGGGGAACTGAGGAAAGGAGGAATCTAGGAGTCACAAGTTTTCTCTTTGTTGCTATGCTCTCACTTTGGCAGTGACAGTCTAGAGTGAAAACTTGAACCTTCTTTAAGGAACAGCTCAAAAAGGCTCATCTGTCTTCTAGAATCCCATGAACCCATTAAAACTGTCACTGAGCAGAGTTGGAACAATTACTCCAGAGTCATAGTGTCAATACCAGAACACATTTGCTTATATTATATGCTACCCTAAATGCCCAGCTTTACAGAAGGAGGGGCATCTCCTTCTAGTCTATGCTCAGCCCTGACCTTACAAACCTATGGAGATTATGATGTCCATTCAGCCAAGATCTTCTTTGTCCTGAGCTGTCCTCAAAGACCAGATTTTACATTTCCCTGGTTTAATGATGTAATTTAAACAAGAGGACTATTATGCACATAACTTTCTCTGGGAAAGTTGAGCCCAAGAGCATAGTTTCTCCTTTCCTTACACTTACCTACTTTTAAGAATGTGTTATTGCCATAATTATTGAAATAATTATAAGAACTTGGTCTAAAAACTTGTGCAAGAAAAACAGGGCAAATATGTTAATAAACAGTTATTCATTTTTATACAGTTACTAATTGTCATTTGAAATTCTCTGCTTAATCTTACTTGATTTTAATAAAACGTTCAGTCTAATTGGAGAAGATATGCTTGCTGTACCCAACCTCAGTGTCTGCTTTGCAAAATTAATTAGAAACTGGCTAGTGTGACTTGGTGAGACTAGGTTCTATTTGATGAACTTGAGATGGGAAGTTTTCTTTTGTTTTGTTTAAGCAAGATTCAGGTGGTTCAATAAATGCCACTTAACTGGGGCCGACTTGATCAAGGAAGTTGCTGAATTGGGAAACCAATTAAGTCTAATGATAATTAGCATGCACTGCTGCTTAATTGGGATAGGAGGTCCATTGAGTTGGTATCACCGTAGGTAATTAAATCATGCTCTTGAAGGATAAGAAATAGAGTCTTTCTGATGCTTTATAGACTGAAGGCAATTTATTTCCTCTCTTGATCATGCTACTACTGGTTGAGGAAAACTCCCTTTTAAATGATGGCTTCAAAATTTCTTCTTAGAAATGACCTCTTTATTTGCGTGTATTTCTTTTTTTCTTCTCACTCTCAGCTGATTGACAAGAAATGAAGGATTATGCATTTTTTCAAATGCTAAGAATGACTCAGAGAGTCTGAGTGATTTCCTCAAAGTAGCCATCAGTGACTGGACATGGACAAGGACACAGGACTTCAATATTCCTCCCTAATGATTCAGCACAGGTGTGTTCATCATTTGGCAGCCAGGTTCAGAGAGGCTTGGTGGGACAGAGGGTAGAGCCTCCTGGGAGTCTGGGGACTTACTTCCAGCTCTGCTGCTGCCACACAAAAATAAGACATTTGGCCCCTCTGGACTTCAGGTGCCTCTTTTATTAAATAGACTGGGAGTAAATAGTCACTGAAACCCCTTCCAGATGTAAACATAAAAGTAACTCAATTCACTGATTTTATTTTAAAATTGCGAAAGTTGATTTCAACTATATTGTAAAGCTATCTTCATTAACATAGTATGGTATGTAGAGGCATAAAAACAGATGAATAGACCAATGGAACAAAACTGAAACAAAAGGAAACAAAAACACTAATTCGAAAATGTATCTGCATGCCCAGGTTCATAGTAGTATTACTTACAATAGTGGAGACATGGATACAGTCTAAGTACTCATAGGTAGTAAACAGATAAAGAAGTTGTGGTATGTATATAGGCAATGAAATAAAAACAAAGAAATCCTATCACTTGTGACAATATGGATGTATCTTGAAGGCATTATGCTAAGTGAAGTAAGTCAGAGAAAGACAAATAACTGAATGATCTCACTTATATATGGAATTAAAATAAAAACAGCAACAAAATAAAAAACAAACACATGCAAAAAAAGATTGGACTTGTGGTTACCTGGCAAGATGGATAGGGTGGGGTAAAATTGGAAGGAGGTGGACAAAAGGTACAAATTTTAGTTATAAGATAAATAAGTACTAGGGATATAATTTGTACCACTGCTATATGATATATAAGAAAGTTGTTGAGAGTAAATCCTAGGAGTTCTCATCCTAAGGAGGAAATTTTTTTTGTATGTATAATATATGAGAAGGTGGATGTTAGCTAAACCTATTCTGATAATCATTTCATGATATGTGTAAATCAAATATTCATGCTGCATACTTTCCTTATATAGTGATGTATATCAATTATTTCTCAATAAAACTAAAAAAATTATTGGAGAAAACATCTTCATTGATGACTTGGCAATGAAATAATCTCTTGCCCCACATTTGAAAAAATATTATCGTATAAGATGTATCTGGGTACTTTCTGTAAGGCTGAGTGAGAAGTGGGGTGGGTATTCATTGAGCAATTTTTGTTTGTACTATGAAAAAAGCATAAATCCATGGAGAAGTAAAGAAAATGAAAGCGATACTCCTGAGTCTGGACAGCTTGAAAGATACAGGGGTTGGCAAAAGTAGGTTTACAGTTGTGACTAGGTGAAACAGTTTATTCTTGTATTATTATTCATTAATTATTATATTATTTACTACTATTATTAACCTACTTTGACCACCCCTGTAAATGGAAATAAAATTTTAAATGAAAGTAAAAGAAAATGAAATATCTTAGGCTTCATGAAAGAGAAAACCTGGGTTAAGGCAATGATGTTGGACACTGTTCCCAGGAACCATGCAGAATGTGACAGTTGAATAACCTTTGACATGGCATTTGGAAAAAGTGGAAATGGAGAAATCAGACTGTGTTAACAAATGTGTCCTAATGGCCAAGACAAATAGGGATAGCAGTTATTAGTGGGATCTACTCTAATTTGTTTTGACTTAGATATGAATTTAAGATATTAGATCAAAAAACTAGTTTTATCTGTATTTTCCCTGTGTCAGCATAATACCAAGCATTTGGACCATGATATTCAATCATAACAGAAATATGATAATTAAGTAATGTGTAGTAGTCAGCCTACCCTGGCTCGCTTTTTTCTTTCTTTCTTGTCTCTTTAGGCTCATCATTTACACATTCCCACAAAGTAACATCACCATCCACTTTCTAAATCAGTGATGACTCATGATTATGCTGGAAACACTATCCAAATTTGCAAAATCCTTTACTATCTTTTAAACTTGCAGACTGCTTTAAATTCCTCATTGATCTGTCTACTGTAGATTCTCCCTAAATATTTATTTTTAAGCCACAGTGTAGAGATAAATATCACAGAAATATATGTATGCATACACAGTCTACCTGGAAAAAGTCCAATCGTTGTTATTTTAATGAGAACAGTTTGTGTGACATTGATGTAACCTAATAGCCAAGGAGAGTGGACTGGAATGTGCATGGATGAACAATGATGACTTCACTGTACTCATCAGTGGAGGCTGTAGACGCCATTGAGTGAGCATGTGTACTGTGTGGCCATTGCATTCAAAATGACCGAGTAGAGCAATGAATCTGCATCAGATTTTGCATTAAATGTGAACATTCCTCCGCAGAAACTATTTGGATGATTCAGAAGGCCACAGATATGGGCAACTGGTGATTGGCAGCTTTATCACAACAATGTGCCTGCTCATGCAGCATGTCTTATGCAGAGATTTTTTGGCAAAACATCAAATCACCCAGGTGGCTCAGCCCCACTACAGCCCAGATTTGGTGCCCTGCAACTTCTGGCATTTCCCAATATTAAAATCACCTTTCAAAGGGAGAGATTTCAGAACATTGATGAGATTCAGGAAAATACAATGGGGCAGATGATGGCAACTGGGAAAACTGTGTGAGGTCTCACACAGTTTGTTGTCTAGTTTGAAGGGGACTGATCATCAATAAGTGTCTCTTTTTTGTAGTACATGGATGCATACTTTCTGGACAGTCTCTCTCTCTCTCTCTCTCTCTCTCTCTCTCTCTCTCTATATATATATATATATATATATATATACACACACACACACACACGTACATATACATACATACATATACACACACACAGTTATTTTGCTTCGCTTATTAGTTACATCCCAGTTTAATACCAGTGAAAGGGCAAGTTTAGTTTATTCTTTATTTTTCTTTGTGTTACTACATGCAGGCATATAAAAAGTTAAGTGAAAGTTGCCAACTACAGTATTAGAAAATACATATGATTTATTTAGGAATAAGTCAGCAAACAACTTGGCATAAAATTGCCAGTGGACTGCTTTAAATTCAGAGGCCATTGCCTTTACAGAAGAATTATTGATAATCATACCCCCAATAAACACCTGTGACAGTGGCCCAGAGTTGAAATGGAATGGGTTCCAAGCTCCATTGCAGAATTTGTCCACTTGTTCTTTTTGCATTTTATAAATATAAAATATATGTATTAACTGTGCTTTAGCTTATTACTTATTATTTTATGACTCATATGGTCCTTGGAGAAAGATATCTTTGGTGAGTAAACTTTGAGAACATTTCCTTCATTAAGACAAAAACCTCACCCTTGTAAATTAAGGGCCCCAGTATAAGTGAATCAACATGTCTCCTTGAAATTTATTCTTCACTGTCCCTGGGAAAGTGCAGTCAGGCACTCAGGGTACAGAACTTCGGGGCAACTACAGTAGACTCTCCAGCCCAGCTCCTCCTGCAGGGGGACAGAACAGCTGACTGCAGCTCCAGCTTTGATGACCTTTATCCTCTGAATGCTTTACTGCTTGATTAAAAATGTGCTCATGCTTAAAGGTGGATTGCCGACAGGGTTTATAATAAGGCACAAACACACAGAGAGATTTATTGGAGGTATTTTATGTAACCATCTTTCAGGAATTGATTTTATGTGAGAAGTCACTAAAGGCCAGAATGACAACTGATCTGTGACTCTCTGGTAAGTTTTCTGAATCAGTTCATGTGGAAATCAAATTGCACCTGAGCAAATATTGAAGGGTGTAGCAAAAGGAAGGAATAGCTTTCATTTTGCAACCACAAATATTACAATAGCCTGTGCACATATTTTAGGAAAACATTTTTTTTATGTGAAATCACTTTGCATGAAATTGTAGGATAAATTTTGGTGGTGTGGATAACCTGAGTTGTTCTTTCACAGTTATAGCCTCCAGGAGAATTAGGATGTAACTGCTCACAAAAAAATTAATGGGAAAAAAAGATCATCTTGGGTCTTGCCAACTACTAGCATTTTGTTATGACTTTACAACATGATAATGAAAAAACATAATCTAGATATTGATAAAAGCACTATAAAAATAGATAATCATAAAACAGGGCCAATATTTAAAATTTGATAGGAATTATAATAGCTACATGTAATGAGTGTTTAATGTTCCAGGCACTATTTGGAGAGCTAAACATGGTTTTTGTCACTTAATATTCACAACACTTTCATGAGATAGGTACAGTTATTACCCCATTGCACCAAGGAAACTGAGAGTTCACCTACCTTGTTCATTGTTACACAGATATTATGATAGCATTAGGATCTAAACTGAGGCAGTCTGACTTTGAAGACCTGTCTTTTAGGCCATACACAACACAACCTCTTTAGATGTACTTAGTTATAAACAAAGGCAGCCTTAGTGACCAGAGGTGGACAAGGTTTATGTTTCTAGGACTTTGTCCATTTCATCTAGGTTATCCAATTTGTTTATATACAATTGTCCATAGTACTCCTTTACAATACTTTTATTTATGTAAAATAAGTAGTGAAGTTCTCTTTTTTATTTCTGATTTTATTTGAGTTTTGTTTGGGTGTCAATATTTTCTAAAAGCTTCTTAGGTGGTTTTAATGTGCAATCATGTCTGAGAATCACTGGTATAAGACAGTCTTGATTCCAGAAATACTTATTAGCATTTTCCTAATTTAAGATTTAGGTTTCAGATGGGAAAATTCACATACAAGATAATGCAAAAATAATGCTATTATATTAAATGAAATTGATCAGTAAAAAGGATGAGCTGGATTTTTAATGCTGGGTTTCTCTTTTCCTTTTCAATGATTTTGTCCCCTCATAATAAATGACTACTTGTTATTTGTGTTATGACAATGTAGTTAACAAATATTCATAATACATTAATTTGTATTAAATAAGTAAAATATACAGTTAATTCCTGCATTAAAAAAACTGACAAGAGGCAAGAGAACCAAACACATATCATTGAAGTTAATATATAAAACTTTCATCTCTAATACTCTTAAGTTTACTTTCTAAGTTTACTTCTTAATGCCTTTCATTCATGGAACTACCAAGACAAAACTTTTCAAGAAAGTTTAACTTCTTTATTTTATCTAACCAAGACACCATTAATTTTAAGATGTAATAATTTTTAATATTTAATAAAATCTCCCGAAACGACACTGCCAATAAAGATTATGACATAGCATTAATTGTAAAGTGCATTCTAATTTGAGAGATAATAAAATATAAAAATAAGCATTTTAGGTTCAATAAAATATGCACTTTTTCTTAATCTAAGCAGAAGTATCGGTTGATGGGAATAAAACAATGCAAGGCCTACATATTTAATTCATTGATTATTTGTGGATGTGGGTAATTTATGCCACAGGATGCTTATATTTATTTGGCTAACCAAAGGTTGACTGTGTACCAATTTATCTAAGATAGTGGAACTTTGTTATAAGAGTCAAGGCAGCACAAGAGATGGGTTCTTAATGTCTCTTCCAGTGCTTCAAGTATGAATTCAATACAGTTTTAAAGCTGAAGAGTTTACCAGCTAAATGAAGACATGTGCTTTCAATAGAAATGATAGTCAAATCATGTCTTTTTCTCTAGATATTTGCTCTTTCCAGGTGGTATTTGTTTTGTCCAGAATGGGATACAGCCAGTTCATCTTAGTCCAAGACTGTTTCACTTATGCTGAGAAAGCAGACAAAATGTAGCATAAAAGCAAGATAAAACAGTAAGACTGCAGCTCTGAATTCACTCCAATCTTGATGATCCTGCACAAGCAAATGCAGTGCGGAGGTCTCTTCCATGTTATTTGGGAATTTGGGGAGGTCAAAGGGGGGAATTCAGAGTAGAAGATGTGTATATTTAAAAACCCCAGGAAGAATTCCAAAAGATCATGAATACCTGAGATCCAAACAAATGAAATGACCTGCCAAGTTATATGGCAGTGGTTCAACATTAGAATTCAGGTCAAGAGACTATGCAGAAAATAAGAAAACCTTGACTCATTTGCTTCTCCCTCTCACAATTTTTTTTGCAACATATGTATTTTGTGAAGATTTTTAAAAAGTTTTCTCATAGAACATGCAACCTGCACCCCCCTTTTTTCTCCTTTGAAAATGCAATAAGCTCCTTTAAATAGAACATGCTTTGTCAATTTCAAGATAGACAAAGGATTAAATTTTAAAAACAGCCAGCTGCTTTTCAATAGTTAGGAATGGGGAAGCAACAAGCTAGTAAAATTCCTTCTTTAGGCATGTTTAGCTCCCCTAAGTTCCTCCTTCATTATTTTATTGTCTTCTATGGGGCACAGCCCTGGCTGGTTTGGCTCAGTGGATTGAGCGTCGGCCTGCGAGCTAAGTGTCGCTGGTTCGATCTTCCAGTCAGGGCACATCAGAGAAGGAAAACTCTGATTCCAAAAAACCTCCGCTGCCTTGCGGCATACCTCTTCAGGGGAAAGGCTAAGGGAGTAAACCCCGACAGAAAATCCGGAGCCGGAGTCCCTAAGGCGGTTTGATGTTGTAGTCAACACTGGCAACTCCTGCGGCACACCTGAAGCCAAGCTGTATTGACTCCGTCTTTCCCTTGGATCCCTCAGTTGCGAAGAGAGTGGGGGGTCTGCTGCATGGGCAACAGCAGACCCTCCATATCACCCTGCCCAGGCTCTGTAGCTTCAGCTTCACTGGAGAGGACACTCCAGCGTCATCGTAAGATGTCGATTCAACACTGGAGGAGACAGATACCGTGTCACTCCCGAGTCTGACTGCACAGCCATTCTCGGCGGTGCAGATAGACTCTTAAGAAGCTACACCATCCTCTCTCGAGGCTCTGTAGCTTCAGCTTCACTGGAGAGGACACTCCAGCATCATCGTAAGATGTCGATTCAACACGGGAGGAGACAGATACCGTGTCACTCCCTAGTCGGACTGCACAACCATTCTCGGCGGTGCAGATAGACACTTAAGAAGCTACACCATCGTCTCTCGAGACGGACGGCTGCCGACGACGACTATGGGGCAGGGATACCTTCTACCCACGACCTTCAAATCTTATGAGAAGTCAGCAGTGACTAAAGTATATATATACTCTGAGTCCTCAAGAATTATCCACATCCCACTGTTTTCCCAACATAGACATACAAACTCATAAGTTTAACATGCAGCCTTTTAGTTTTGCTTTTCAGTTTTAGGATAGGATTCTTTCTAACTTACCATTGATGACACCACAAAAATGTATAAAAAGGGGTCAAAGGAGCTGAAAGTAAAAGTAACCAATCCTTTTCAGAGATTTTTCTGGAAAGAAAAACACTTCTCCATCACAGTGCAGATGGATCAGAATAAAAAATATTTCTGCGCAGACTTCTGGAAAAGGGTACCTTGAATAGCCAAAGCAGTCTTGAGAAGGAACAAAGCTTGACAAAAAACAACAACAGCAACAAGGAAAAATCCAGATACATAGATCAATGGAACAGAATAGAGTCCAGAAATAGATCTCCACATATATGGTCAATTAATTTACGACAAAGAAACCAAGAATGGGAAAGTGTAACAGAGCAGGGTCTCCAAAGTCCCCACAACCCCTGGTTTTGGGGATAGGGGAAAGAAATAATACAGCTTTTAAGGTATTTTGCATATCTATGGCAGGCTGGTAGCTAGATAATAGCTGCATCACTGCCCGGGTAAAAGGCCAGTAAAAGGGCAGATAATAGAGCTTAAGATATTTTTCATAACAATGAGATAATGGTGCTCTGGGTTAGGTCAGATTTAAAATAAGGGGGAGCCATGATGAAGGGGGTCATGTGGTTTTAAAGGATAAAGAAGGGGCCCCGTCTATCATGAGAGGAAGCATGATGGAAGGAGCATGTTAGAGGAGCAGGATGGAGCAGCAGGTTGGAGCAGCCATGTGAGAAGAAGCAGCATGCAGTTTGTAGTCAGGATCCAGCCATGCGGCCTGGGCTGGTAAGAAAGCAGGCACGCTGCTGCTTTGATCATGCCTGTTCTACCTGACTCCAAAGCCACCGAGGATTCTGCCTTGCAGACCGGGGTGCTAGCCGGACTCCTGGAACTCGGGACATATGGAGAGGACACTCTCTAAGGATTTGTGGCTTTTCTGGACTTCCCTATGACCCAGTGTAATACAGCATATGCTTTTCTGGACTATTATACGGAGGCTGAGGACAACATATCCCAAATTCTGAAGGAAAGAGCAGACGGATGAGTAACGGGGAACAATTGGGCTTAGTTTTGGCTTATAGCCTTTTGGGAAGAAAGGGAGTTCTGGGTCTCATGGGAGAAGAGGGCTTCGAGCTGAACTGCCCCCAGCCCCACCAAGGTTGGAACATTATATACAAAGACCTGTTTTCCTCAACACTAATTGTTGAGTCACACATCAAGGTGCCACATTAACAAGACCCTCTTTGCTTGGAAAAAGAAAGGCAGTCTTTTCAATAAATAGTGTTGGAAAACTGGACAGCCACATGCAAAAAATTGAAACTGGACCCCTATCTGACATTATGCACAAAAATTAACTAAAAATAGGTTAAAGACTTGAATGTAAGAGCTGAAGCCATAAAACTCCTAGAACAAAACATAGGTGGTAAACTTGTTGATGCATCAGTCTTAGCAATGTGTCTTTTTATAGATTTGACACCAAAAGCAAAATGAGTGGGACCACATCAAATTAAAAAGCTTCTGCACAAAAGAAGGAAATGATCAACAAAATGAAAGTGCAACTTAATAAGTAACAGAGCTATTTTGCAAAGTATGTGTCTTATAAAGGACTAATATCCAAAATATATAAAGAACTTATATAACTCCATAGGAAAAACAAAAGCAAAAATGAAACAACAATTCAATTAAAAAATGGACAGAAAATATGAAGACATTTTTTCAAAGAGGACAAACGGATGATCAACAGGTGCATGAAAAAATGCTCAACATTGCTAATCATCAGGGAAATGCAAATCCAAACCACAATATCACCTCACTCCTATTAGCATGGCTATAATCAGAAAGTCAAGAAATAACAAATATTGGCAAGGATGTAGAGAAAAGGGAATCATTGTGCACTCTTAGTGGAAATGTAAACTGGTATAGCCACTATGAAAAATAGTAGAGAGGATTCTCAAAAAATTACAAATAGAGCTACCATATGATCCAGCAATATCACTTCTGAATATTTATTTAAAGAAAACAAAAACACCAACCTGAAAAGATAAATGCACCCCCATGTTCACTGCAGCATTTATAATAGCCAAGGTAAGGAAACAACCTAAGTGCCCAACAGTGAATGGGTGTATAAAGAAATTGTGATACACACACACACACACACACAGACACACACACACATACATATGTTTAGAAATATTATTCAGCCATAAAAAATGAAATGCCATTTACAACATGAATGAACTATGAAGATATTATGCTAAATAAATAACTGAAACAGAGAAAGATAAATACTGTATGAGCTTATATGTGGAATCTAATAAATAAATAAATACATAAATACAGATACATAGATAAAGAGAACAGGTTGATAGTTGCCAGAGGCAGAGGGTGGGAAGTCAGCAAAACGGGCAAAGGAAATCAAAAGGGACAGACTAGTAGGTAAAAATAAATAAGTCATGGAAACGTACAGGAAGGTGACTATAATTAATAATACTATATTGTGTATTTGAAAGTTTTAAGAGAGTACATATTAAAAGTTCTCATCATAAGAAAAAAATCTATAACTATGAATTGTGACGCATGTTAACTAGACTTATTGTGATCATTTCACAATATACACAGATATTAATCAATATGTTGTACATCTGCAACTAATTTAATGTCGTATGTCAATTATACCTCAATTTAAAAAATAAAAGAACAAATATCATTTCCTGTGAGAGTTCTAAGCAGGAAACTTAGATTCTCCTCACTACTCACACCTCACCAACCCTTTCAAACCCCTCCTGGATGGTTCCTCAAATTCAAACATCAGAATTTCACTTCCTGCAGACATGTCATAGATTAAAACTGCAAGTCCTTTCAGGTAGAACAGAATAGAAAGAGATGAATACTAGAGATACTCTCGATCTAGAGATATCAATAATATTCAGGAAGGAAGGTAAGAGATAGTTAAACCTGGAGAGCTATTGTGGATTTGGAATATAGACTCCTCCTCACTGTAAGAAAACAGATAAAGGGAGCAAGAGAAGTTAGTCCCTCAGTCTGGGAGAGCAATACTCAATAAGTATAAATTAAAGCTCATGATTACAAATTTCATTTGGAGTTATGAAGATCAGCTTGCCCTTGAGCTTCAGATCTGAGAGGGAAACTTTATAACTTTCACAGCAGAGCAGCATCTGTTTGTTGGCAATCTGTTCGTCTGAATGAATCTCGTTTTGTTAAAAGAGGAATGCACTTAAAAATGGCAGTACAAGGCCTGCATATCAATTCAGCATACTAAAAAAGAAATCTATAATTCTAATAATTAGACAAAGGGTGCTCTCCCAAAGGTTTTACTACAGGAAACAGAAGACTAATTTAGAATGCATCTCTTTTATGTTATAAATAAATATGATAAATTAGGATTATATGGAAAAAGCAATAAAATGAGACAAAAATGCCTTGCAGAAAAAAAGATAATTGCAGTCAAACCAAAATTATGTAAGCCTTAAAATTCATGTTAGTAAAATCACTATAGCAGAAAATGAAGATAAGAATCTTAATGGGCAAAGAGTGAAGATTTCTATCTGTCTCAAATATTTAAAAACAGAGAAATAATGGTCGAATAACATGTTTTTTGAACCAAAGTGTATACTAAAGTGAAGGGAAAAAAGGTAATACAAAATAGTTAATAATAAGAAAAAATTATTAATAAAATCCAGTTAATATATGCTGCACAATTTATTTTTTTATCTTTCAGATTTTACAATACCCGTACAGAGAAAAATGTAATTTTTTTAAATTAAAAAAATCAAGATTGCTTTATTTTTTCTCACAGAACTGAATCACAGAAGACAATGGCAAAATTTCACCAATGTTTTAAGGAAAAAAGGATTGTGACCCTCAATCTGAATGTTTTAGTTTGACCTCTTTTAAAATCAGGTCCTAAGCCAAGACCCTGAGAGCAAGCAGTTTACTTGAAAGGCATGGGGAACATCAGGAGGGCAGCGGGAAGTGATATAGAAAAGCAAGAAAGGTAGCCAGGAAGATGTGCGTGACTACGGCAGCTACCCCTGAAGTTAACAGGAATTTGGAAACTGGAAAACATACAGCAACATTTTGTTCTAAATCTTTGACCTTGCACTTGGCAATAAATTCTTAAGTATGACAAAAGCACAAGTAACAAAAGAAAAAATAAATAAATTGAATTAATCAAAATTTAAAAATTTTGTGCATCAAAAGACAATATCAAGTGAAAATACAACCTATGAGGAGAAAATATTTTAAAGTCATTTATCTGGTAAGTGTCTAGTATTCAGACTATATAAAGAACTCTTGCAACTGAACAACAAAAAGACAGACATTAATAAATGAGCAGAGTACTTAACTAGACGTTTCTCCAAAGAAGATACACAAATAGCCAGTAAGTTCAGGAAAAAAAATTCTCAACATAGTTAATCATTAGGGAAATGCAAATCAAAACCTTAAGAAGATATGACTTCACACTTATTAATATGGCCAGAATTTTAAAAAAGAGCATAAAGTAACAAGTGTTGGCAAAGATGTGGAACCTCTTTACATTGCTGGTGGGAATGTAAAATGGAACAGTTTGGCAGTTCCTCCAAAAATTAAAATAGACTGCCACACGATCCAACAATTCCACAACAAGGTATATACTCAAAGTAATTAAAAATATATATGCAAACAAAAAATTGTCCGTGAATATTCATAGAAGCATTATTCACAATAACCAAAAGGTAGAAATAAACCAAACTTCCATCAACTGGTAAATAGACAAGTGCTGTATATCTATACCATAGAATACTTTTTATTCATAGGACTAAAGTACTGATACATGCTACAGTGTGATGAATCTCAAAAATATTATGGTAAGTGAAAGAAGCCAAACACAAAAGGTCATATATTATATGATTCCATTTATATGAAGTATACAGAATAGATAAATCCATAAAAACAGAAAGCAGATGATGGGTTGTTAGGAGCTGTAGGGAGGAAGGAATGAGGTACGATTACTTAATGGATGTGGGGTATTCTTTTGAAGTTATGTAGATGTTTTGGAAACAGAGGTATTGGCTGTATAATCTTGTGAGTGTACTAAATACCAATAAATTGCAACTTTAAATTGTTAATTCTATGTTAAATAAATTTAAAATACATGCCTCAGAATTATTCCATTTGTGTTTTTTTTTTTTTTGGTTTTTCAATTACAGTTGTCCCCTTTTCCCCTAATTTCTCTCCCCCACCCAACCCCACCCCCTTTTCCCCTAATTTCTCTCCCCCACCCAACCCACCCCCTCTCCCGCAATCATATCCCTCCCCGTTGTCCATGTCCATGAGTCTTTTATACGGGTTCTTTGACTAAACCCTTCCCTTACTTATCCCCCTTCTCTGCCTCTCCCCTCCCCCCTATTGACTGCTATTCTGCTCTTTGTTCTATTTAGTTCCTTTGTTTGTGTTGTTCTTTAGTTTCCTGTATTAGGTGATATCATATGGTATTTTGCTTTCTTTGCCTGGCTTATTTCACTAAGCATAATTCTCTCTAGTTCCATCCATGTTGTTGCAAATGGCAGGAGTTCCTTCTTTCTTTCTGCTACATAGTATTCCACTGTGTAAATGTACCACAGTTTTTTGATCCACTCACCTACAGATGGGCACTTAGGCTGTTTCCAGCACTTAGCTATTGTAAACAGTGCTGCAATGAACATAGGGGTGCATAAGTTCTTTTGAATTGGTGTTTCAAGATTCTTCAGGTATAATCCTAGTAATGGAGTCACTGGTTCAAAAGGCAGTTCCATTTTTAATCTTTTGAGGTAATTCCATACTGTTCTCCATAGTGGCTGCACCAGTCTGCGTTCCCACCAACAGTGCAGTAGGGTTCCCGTTTCTCCACATCCTCGCCAGCACTTGTTGCTTGTTGATTTGTTGATGATGGCCATTCTGACAGGCGTAAGGTGGTATCTCATTGTGGTTTTTATTTGCATCTCCCTGATGGCTAATGATGTTGAGCATTTTTTCATGTGTCTGTGGACCTTCTGTATGTCCTCTTTGGAGAAGTGTTTGTTCAGGTCCTTTGCCCATTTTTTAATTGGGTTGTTTTCTTGATGTTGAGTCGTATCAGCTCTTTATATATTTTGGAAATCAGTCCCCTGTCTGTGATGTCATTGGCAAATATGTTTTCCCATATGGTTGGTTTCCTTTTCATCTTGCTGATGTTTTCTTTTGCTGAGCAGAAACTCTTTAGTTTGATGTAATCCCATTTATTTATTTTTTCCTTTATTTCTCTTGCTTTATAAGATGTATCCGTGAAGAGATTGTTACATGAGATATCTGATATTTTCTTGCCTAGAATTATTCCATTTGAAGGGTGAAAAAGCTGAGACATTTCCATCCTATCTCATGTCAGCCACTGATCATTGATTGAGAGCTTGTCTCTGGCATTGTTGATTCCCTGGTACTTCTAGGCTACCCCATAGGTGAAGGAAGAATACTTCCTGTGAATTGCAAGAAATCCCTTGGGCACAGAGATACAGTCGGAAAGTGTCTGCAGCATACTGAAAATACATGGTCTGAAGGATATGGGTAAGCACTGATAACAAATGCTGTACTTGCTGTGGTATCATTCATATGTCATTTCAAGCTATTTAAAGATTCACATTACATACTGCCATGTAAAATTCCTGAAACAATTACTCAAAATACATTCCAGCTATGAATGCCATGAACTATAAATTAAAATGCAAGAAAGAAGAAATAGCAGTAAACACATAGAAATGTATCTAAATACCAGTAAATGTGGTGATAAACTTACATTCAAAATAAAAATAAAGTTTTAAAAACAAGGCTATTTAAATATTAAAAACCAAGTTAATTTAGTAGAGTCAGCACTTTTGGTTGTTATCTATAGGTTATATTCACCATGACCATAAAGGGGAGAGTAGAGATAAATCAAAGTAAAATTATTTTAAATTCCTGTTTTATATAAAGTGGAATTTAAGAGTTACAATATATTCCAAATGTAAGTTTAAAGAAAATTATGAACATAAAGTGAAAACAAAAATAATTCCAGTTATATTTATATAAAGTTTGAAATAAAAGCATACACCCCTGTTCACAGATGATAGTAATAAATTCTATGTGGCCCACATACTGAAATGATAGTAGAGAGTCTCACAGAAACCAAGGGCATGAGTGCAGAGGGGCCTCAAAAACAGATCAGATTTGGAGTATCAAATACCTTTAGTAATGTATATGGTTTTACCTTTGCTTCGCTCTGTACGATAAATTCTTCTCTGTTTCTGCTAATAATCTCTTTCCTTGGCTCCACTTCAGAAAATATAATCATCTAAGTCTCCTGATTTCAATGTTACATGTACAAACTTGTGATGAGAGATTTACCTTTTTCACTAGCTTTTTCCCAAAATTTTTAGGAAGTGAATTGCATAGATGAACCTAAGTTGGTCACCTACCCCCAAACCAGTCAGCAGTGTGATAGACACCTCTTGGGGTACAGTCCAGTGGCCAGTGATGACCATTTTCTATAGCAGACATACCTAATTGGTCCCTCTTTCCCCCCTGAACAGGGAATCAGCAATCACTTAACCTTAAGAAACCATCAATATTATAAGATATTTAAATATTTTTACTGCATCTCAAATATTGTCTAAGTTGGCATTACTTCTATTGCTCAGGGCTTATCAAACTCAATGCATGAATTAATTCAGCCTCCTTTGTGCCTGCTATTAAAACAAAACAAAATTCAAGTTAGTCTGCTCCTAGTCCAACTACCCCTGCAAGTGACTTTACTCCTAGGCATGTCAACTTATCAGATGCCCACCTGTGATGTTGTCAATAACTTTGCAACAACCAACCAGATAATTCTTATGATTTCACTTTGGTTAGCAAGAAGACCTGAGTGCTGGTACTAGTAACTCTGGAACAATGATACATTTTATCGGGGTTATAAATTATATTCTATACAAAGACCTGTTGAAATCATATAGCCCAGAGCAGTGGTTAGTTTGCTACTTGGTAACTAAGATCTGATAAAAATCCAATGGATTCCATTTTCACAGGCAGATAATGACAAGGCTACACAACATGATCATTGAAGAACCTAAACCACTCTTTCATTAACATTGGGAAAGCAATGAAAATTCAATCTGTATATAATTAATGTCTTCATAAAAGAAACCAAAACAAAGGGAAAAGAAGCAATGGTCAATAACCAGATAAAGGATGAACCAATCCTATTCCTTATATGTGTCAGATAGGGGCTCACTCAAGAGATAAATAAAAGCTGGAATTTAACCACATATAAAGGGGCTCTTTCTCCTTCCATCCAGAAAATATGAATTGAGCAGGACATCTTATGATTGCAAGAAACTGCTAACAAATGGTTAATAAAGTGGGGTAATCTCTCTCAGTCTTTGTGAAGGTTAATAATAATATTAAGCATGCTAATAACAATGGCAACATAGACTTGAGAAAGAAATATCTAAGCTGAGACTTGAAGGATAACAAGATTTAAGCCAGATGAAAGGGAAGGAAGGGAGCATATGTCCTTGGCAAAGTGCATTCCGTATTGGGAAAGCCCTAGTAATTGAACATAAATATAGAATTGTGGTATGGCTGGATGAAAAAGTAATTAGAAAAGAGGACATTCTTTTAGGCCTGCAGAAAAGCTGCCTCCTTGCATGGTGGGCGTCTAGGGGAAAATGGGTACTAATTCCATCCTGAGGGCCGCACTCCCATGATCTTATCTAACCCTAATTAATTCCTAAAGGCTCCACCTCCAAATATCAACACATTGGTGGTTAGGGCTTCAACCTATGTATTTTGGGGGATACAAACATTCAACCCATAATGTACCTACATTGATACACGAAGACACAAAGTACTAAAATGTTAACAATGGTTATCATCTAAGATAACAACTGAAAATCCACAATAGGTTCTAACAATCACTTTCCTATCTCTTCTTTCTTGTCATCAAAAGTCCTCTTAGCATGTTTCTGTATTTCTGTTATTGCATTACCACTCACACGTTTTATTCCCTCCATCCTTCCTTTCTTCTCTTCCTTCCTTCCTTTCTTTTTGTTGCTCCATAACATACCACTTTATTTGTAAAGCTGTTACCTTTGTAATTATCTCAATGCTATATGAAAGATTATATCAACTTTCTAAACATAATTGTTTTTTACTTTATTGTTTATGTACTAGGCTAAGGTCATATGGCATAGGAATTAAAAGCATGGATTCTGAAGTCAGATTGCCTGGGTTCAGTTTTCAGTCACATTGTTAGTAGTGTTGTAGACTTAGATAAGCAATTTAATCTATCAATGCCAGGCGTCTAATGTCCATAAAAAGAGGGAAATAACCATAAGTATTTCACTGAGGTATTGTAGGAAATCAATGAGTTCATGTTTGTAAAGCACTTAGAAGTGTCTGCACATATGCAGTACCCAATAAATATCAGTTACTATTATTATTATATTCTATCATGATTTTTATTTCTAAGAAAATATTTAATCACTTTCTAGACTATTAACTTTAAAGCTATGTGTTAGTGTTATATTTCGATTGTATCTGTTATCTGCCAGGATAACTGGTGTTAGAGTTTAACTGTCTCTTTTTAAAGGAATGTGATTGACAGATCTGTGAAAAATATGTTTCTTGGTCTATATAGCTGTATTTCATTCCATGCCAGTTTATTTTTATAAGCCATAATATTTAATCCCAATCTTTGATAAATATATAGTCATCCACTCTATTATAAAATTCTCTTTTAAAGGTTATTATATTTTAACAAAAAAATTCTTTTCTCCCTCCCACTTTCCTCCTGTGCTTCCCTCCTAAAGCTTTCAACTATTATTCAACTATTATTTTAACTTTTAAAAATGCATAAACTGCAATTTTATGTGGCCTTGTCTTATTCTATGTGTATTCACAGAACATGATTGTGGTCCTTAGGTCTGGTGAGTCTTGACAAATGCTTCATCATCCAAAACTGCAGCTATGATGCAGTGGACAGAACATTACACAGGAAGTTGGGCACCTATGATCAAGCCTGAGGCTGTCTAGGGTATAACTTCAGAAAGTTTCAATTCCTTTTTCCTTTAAGAGATGAGAGATTACAACTGGAGATCTTTAAAGCTCCTTTCAGTTTGGAAATACTTCGACTCTTAGGAAGACAGCATATGTCCATGATTAACTCACATCAGCTTTACCTGCACTGAGTTCTGAACTCCAGGGCCGGAACGTGTCAATGCTATTTATTTCTATTCTATACTGTTAATAACAAGATTGCTGAAATTGGTTATGCCTGCAAGTTGTACTTGCCTTTGTTGGAATATGGGAGGGGTTGCTACTGTAGCTTGTGTGTGAAATGGTGGGTGTGAAATAACTAAATGGAAAAGTCTTAAAACTTTATGCGTCTACAACTACCAAATAATCTTGCAAATAGTTCCTCCAGCCCAAGAATGATGAATACTGAGAAAGAAGGTACACTGATAATTAGAAGACATTTTATTTCATTTACAACTATCTTAATGCTTACCAAGATTATTCTTGGTGCTCATTTTACTCATGGAACTCGTAATTTGTTTAACTAGAACACAGGACATTTTCAAAAGATTGTTCATATTTGCCTTTGTTGCTTAGTAATGAATGACACTTAGAAAGGTTTTCTTTCCCTTTCTCTGTTTATGCTATGCTTAAATGAAGAAGCTGTCCAGATAGCTTTGTGAAGTGTATCTCTCCCTTTTTGTCACAGTCACAACTTGATCAGTGTTCAAAAAGATTTTTCACTTTCCAAAATTGTGTGGGTTGAAAAATTCTCCATGCTGTCAAGCTCTTCATGACGAATAAATGTTACCTGTATCAAGTCTTCTAATTATCTTGAAGCTTTTGGATGTTAGAGCCAGCAATTTCATTATTTTACCATCTGCTAAAGAGAGTTTTTGGCAGGGTTTAGAAGAAAGATAGGCAATGTGGATTAAAACTTCACTAGTTAAATACTAAGCCTGAGCATAAAAATAATGCTATGGAGTTTTGCTTGAGTCAATGAAAGACCTCATTTGGTACTCTTAGGTCCATAGTGAATTTAAGTGCTCTCCATGCCTACCCACTGACCATCTTATTCACACCAAGGGAAATTAAAGAGGAAGTAAGGAAAACTTTCTATGATGATTAATGTTCATTCCTTCAGAGAGTAGTATATATTGAAATAACTTGTAACGTCTGGTTATTAAAACTAAAAAGGTAAACTAATAAATTTAAAAATATGTATTTTATATTCTCCCAGAAATAATGTCTTCATTGAGACACATAGAGCTTTCTTAAGGGCCTTATAAATTCTTCTCTATCCTCCATTATTCAAGGAAATGTGGGCATATCACTTTTAGACTTTGGAAATGGTTTAAATACCTCATAGCCTTAGTGACCTGCTTCTGACCAGCAATGCTGCATGTATGCTCTTTTACCTAAAGTAGACACTTAAGTATTCCAATTCTCTCTATGCCATGAAGGTTTCACACTACTGTTTTAATGGAGAATTAATGTGATAGCGTGCCTGTACATTATTCTGAAAAGACTGGTACTGGTACTCAATGCTGCTATAACTGTTCACAGGTCCTCCTGCAATTCTCCATCTTTGGGACTTGGATTTAAAGTTGAATTCTTCCACTTGCTATGTAGCCATGAGAAAATTATTTACTCTTTCCATGTTACTTGGATTCTGCCTCTATAGAAATGGGATAATAATAGTAGCTACTTAAGCATATTCATGTGAGGATCTGATGTTAATAGATATGAATCACTTAAAATAATGTCAGGACCCTGGCTGGTGTGGCTCAGTGAATTGAGTGCTGGCCTGCAAACTGAGAGGTCACCTGTTTGATTCCCAGTCAGGTCAGGGCACATGGGTGGGTTGTAGGCCAGGTCCCCAGTTGGGAGCTAGCAAGAGACAGCCAATTGAAGTTTCTTTCCCTCTTTTTCTCCCTCCCTTTCGCCTCTCTAAAAAAAAATTTTTAAGTAAATACATAAAAAATCTTTAAAAAAATGTCTGGCTCATGGTCAAGATGAGGAGGCAGAGAAGTATAGCCCAAAAGAGGGAATGGATCAAGGTTCCAGTGGGAGAACTAAGCCATGAGGAGATAGCCAACCTAACAGATGCAGAGCTCAAAACATAGGTGATAAAGATGCTCACAGGTTTGACAGATATGCTTGAGTATGGCAAACACATAAGAGAAGAAGTGAAGGCTGTGCTAAATGAAACAAAGAAAAATCCACACAAAACCAATGGTGAAGGGAAGGAAACTGGGGTTCAAATCGATGATTTGGGACATAAGGAAGAAAAAAACAGTCAACCAATACAGAATGAGGAAACAAGAATTGAAAAAAAATGAGGAGAGGCTTAGGAACCTCTGGGACAGCTTTAAACGTGCCAACATCCAAACTGTAGTGGTGCCAGAAGGAGAAGAGGAAGAGCAAGAAATTGAAAACATATGTGAGAAAATAATGAAGGAAAACTCTCCATGTTTGTTGAAGGAAATAGTAATACAAGTCCAGGAAGCACAGACAGTCCAAAACAAGCTAGACCCAAAAAGGACCACACCAAGGCACATCATAATTAAAATGGCAAAGGTTCAAGATAAAGAGAGAATCTGAAAAGCGGCAAGAGGAAAGTAGAGAGTTACTTATAAAGGAGTGCCTATAAGACTGTCAGCTGACTTCTCAATAGAAACTTTGCAGAGAGGAAGGGACTGGTAACAAGTATTCAATGTGTTGAAGAGCAAGGACCTACAACCAAAACTACTCTATCTAGCAAAGCTATCATTTAGAATGGAAGGGCAGAGAAAGTGCTTCCTAGACAAAGTAAAGCTAAAGGAGTTCATCATCACCAAGCTATTATTATATGAAATGCCAAAGGGACTTACTTAAGAAAAAGGAACTCAAAATCATGAACATTAAAATGACAACAAGCTCACAACTATCAACAACTGAATCGAAAAAATAAAAACAAAATCCAACTAAGCCAACCAGAATAGGAACAGAATCATAGGTATGGGGGAGAAATTGGGAAATGGTGCAGGGATTAAGAAGCAAATTTGGTAAATACAAAATAGACAGGGGGAAGTTAAGAATACAGTAATATAGGAAAGAGTGAAGCCAAAGAATGTATATGCACGACCCATTGACATGCACTGAGAGTGTTGGGATTGCTGGAGGTAAGGGGGATACTGTAAAGAGGGGAGCAAAGGGGAAAAAACCAAAACCACTGTAACAACACAACCAATAAAATATACTTAAAAAATAAGCCTGGCTCATAGTAAATCCTCAAAAATGTTCTTATATATATAATACATTATTTACATCACTGACATAGAAATTCTAGTAACAAAAACATCTTAAAACATATATGTATGCAGATATATACATTGCAACCTTTATAACAATATGAATGTTGAAACAATATAATGACCACATATCGGAGAAGAACAGAAAGAATAAGCAAATTATGCTATATCTGTGCAATGCAATATTAAATGAAGTGTGTAAAAATTTAAGTAACATATTAAAGAAATCTAATTTTATAATATTAAACAATAGCAATGATATAAAATTATTTAAATATTATTTCAGGTATATGAATCATTAAGCACAGAAGGAATGAAGTATAAAACAATATTAAGAGATAAATTATCAGATTTACAGGTGGTTTGTTTCATTTAGGTCTTTGCTCCTTTCTTCTATAATAAATGAAAGTAAGAACCCATATATACCAATTTTAAAGTAATTTAATAAAATGAATAAATTAGGACAAAATTGACATGGAAAGTCAATATAAAATATGAAAACTGAAAAGAAGCTTAAAATCACCTACTCTGACCTCTTGTGTAATGAGGAAATAACTAAAGCTCAGAAAAGTGAAGTGACTTGTTCAGTCACACAATTAGAGTGTGAACACAGATTTTAAATTTCTATTGCAATCTAACTTGTTAAAATAGATGTATTGAATAGTTTTTGGTGTGATACTGTCTTATGCGTATATGAGTAAGAAAAATCTGAAATGATCCTTCAGAAATTAGAAATTCTCTTTTTTGGCACTAAATAGTAATACATAACTATGTCTATGAAGGAAATGTCATTATGACATGGGCTATAAAACAGCACTGAAATTTCAAAGAGATAGATTTTAATCTGTTCAAATGCTTTTAGATTAGGTGACTGAGTAGCATTTTGCTGTCAGCATGTATAGTTAACACTATACAACACTTAGTGGCTGACAAGAGTGACAATTGGCATTGGAGTCACATACCAATGAGTCAGGATTATGAGAGGTGACACATCAGAATAAAATAGTAACATAATGTATTTGAATATATAAACTTACTCTAATAAGTGTGCATTATCAATCTTTTTGTATTGTTTTACTCAAGGACAGCACTGAGTACATATACCTCACCTACTACTAGATCTCACTATCATAACCTTAATTTCCCTTCTATTTAAGTTTAGTTTACCTTAATGTACACCATATTTTTTTTAAAATTGCTATAATTTATTTCTAGACTACAGTGAAGAATAAATAAAGTGTACCCTATTTTGTTATTGATATTGTTACACTGGGGCTTATTCTTTCTTCTTTTACCACTATTTTCCTTTGCATAGATGGAATTTTTTCTACTTGTCTTTAGGTTATCTGTTTCTGTTTTGAGCTTCCTGGTGGTTACTCTCATTTGTTGAGAATCAAATGCGTACCTTAGCAATATTAAAACTAAGTTGTACCTATATTTTATCCTGGACAAAGTAAGACACTAAGCAGGTTTTCACTTTCTATTGATGTTCAGAACAGTCTCCAGTCCCCAATTGACTTGCATGTTCTAGTTTTAATACAAGATTATATGGATCTAATATTTATACAATTGTGCTTATTTGGATAAACATAAACTTTATTAAATTTATCCCTCTGCCTTATTTCCATATCTTATTGCTTCCTCCAGCACTTTTTTTTTACTTCCTGAAGAACAAGTTCTAAAAATTATTTCAAAGAGTGTCTAAAAATACCTTTAATCCCTTTTTATGTTAAATGCAAATTCAGCTGTATATGAAATTATTTGTTAAAATTTTATTTTCAGCACTCTAAAGGTAATAGTCTATTATCTTTTCCAGCCAGTGTTGCTATTATGTAGTCAATCTTATTAATTAATAAGATTAATCAACAATTTTATTGTCAATCCAATTTTTATTTGAGAGATATCTGATTTTCCTCTTTAGAAACTTTAATTGTTCTTTCTCTATTTTGTTCTTGAATTTTACTAAAATGCATCTAGAGTTGTTATTTACCCTACTGGGCATTCTCTGAGCCTTATTAATCTGAAACATTGCATTATTTGCTATTTGTAAAAATTCTCATTATATTCTTAAATGCTTTCTCCTTTCTGTTTATGTTCTTTTTTCCCCCCCTGGGGCTCCTATTGATTACATGTTGAATGTTTTGTTTTCCTCCATGTTTATGACCTTTTTCCTTATCATTTCTTCTTTCCTGATGCCCTCTGGGAATGTTTTTGACCTAAGTTCCTACTCATTAAATAGTTTCATGGCCTACCCATTGAAATTATTTTAGTAATTATATCTCTTATACCAAACAACTGCAATTATTTTTTTCTTCACAGCTGCTTTTTCCTACTTTATGTTTCTAATACCCTCTTCTATCTACAAGTATTTTAAATTCTTGTTCTTTCTATTCCATGAGGTGTACCTTCTTTTGTACAGCTTCCTAAACTTATCTTATGTCTATATTCCTTAAGTTCCCCGAATTCTTTATTTCCCCAAGAAACCCACATTTTATCCTCTTTTCCTTATCAGCTACATTGACTAGTAATTTCTAGTTTAAGGAAATTGATGAAAACCTAGGCTTCAGCTTGGTGAAACTGGTAAAAGCCCCAGAATGATTTCAGGGAAAATCTCTTCAGAACAAAGAGCCTATTTTATGCATATTCATGATTCTTTACCTCCCTTGGTATCTGTTGCCTCTGAGCCAAAATATATTCTAATCAAAGAGTAGATACCCTATGAGAACATTGCCTGGTTTTGTGAGTGAGAGAAAATGCTCTGGACTATGCTGACATTAGTTACTTCTAACTTCCCAATAGTGCCAAGGTGCAAGCAATTGTTACCAAGCAAACTGGGGCTCATTCACATGGTGCCTTGGTGTATGACCCAACAATTAGTGTTTAGAAAAACAGGTCTTTATTTACAATATTCCAGCCTTGGGGGGCTGGGAGCACTCCAGCTCAGAGCCCTGTTTTCCCACAAGACCTGACACTTCCCTTGCTCCCCAAAAGGCTATAAACCAAAACCAAGCCCCCATGCCTTATCTGTCAGCTCTCTCCTTCAGAATATGGGATATGTTGCTTCAGTCTCTGTAAAATAGTCTAGAGAAGCATGTGCCATGTTACACTGGATTATGGTGAAGTCCAGGAAAGGCACAAGTCCTAAGAGAACATCCTTTCCATTGTCCTGAGTTCCAAGAGTCCAGAGTCCAGGTCTGCAAGGCAGAATCCTTCGTGGCTTTGGAATCAGCTACAGAGGACATGCTCAAAGCAGCAGCGTGACTGCTTTCTTCCTAGCCTAGGTTGCATGGCTGGATCTACACTACAAACTATGTAACTGCTTGCTCATAGCTCCTACATCACGGCACTCCTCAAATGGCTGCTACAACTTGCTCCTCCAACATGCTCTTTTCAAGGCTGCCTGCCTTTCCTCTTAAATTCTGAAAGTCAAATACACCTCTCCATAGCCCAGCTATTATCTAGCTATCAACTTTCCATAGATATGCAAAGTACCTTAAAATCTGTACTATCTCCTTCCCCATCCCCCACACCATGGACCATGGGGAATATCTGTACCTTATTTCACAACAACAGAAAAGGACGCTGCTAGAAAAGTGTCCAGAGGCCAGGCCACAAATATGCACCCCAGAACTTGCCCACTGGAAGCTGTTCCCACATATTGGGACTCATTCACTTTTTCTCTCCTTAGGTATTTATATAGACTTTTGGTTAGTTATTGAGGCATCTCCAAATTTCAGTTAAGGGGAAAAAGCCAAAAGTCTGAAAATTGTAACTATGTTGACTTATTTCTTACCTAGACTAAAAATCTATAATTTAATTTCAGAGATACACAAAGCTTTTAACTAAATAAAAAATATGATAAACATTATTAGAAATTAAACACAGTGGTAAAATTTTTAAACAATTTCTTAGTTTTGAAAAGCTAACTAGACACAAAATGTAGGTATATAATATATCTATATAATAATATAATAGTAGTATATGAATACAGAATATATATATATATATGTATATATATATATATATATTCTACAAAGAGAGATTGCGGCATTTTTTTAGGCACATAGGTCTTATTTTTCCCCCTAAACATTCAGAGAAAACTTTGATAAATTTTGAAAAGTAAAATTTTATCCTATCACATTCTCATAATGAATTGTAGGAAGAAAATTTTGGAACAACAATAAAAAGTTAAGCAGCTATCATCAACAATAGCAAAAATCCAGCTTCTTAAAAATTAAAGTTTGTCTTCTAAATACTAGTGAGATCAAATTATAAATGAAAATGTTGGTTATATATCAAGGTTGACCAGAATGCAGGAAAAGGGGCAGGAATATATACTATTGTTGTATAACCTGATAAAACCTTTTGTGGAGTGCAATGTGAGAGTGTTTATCAAAATTGAACATGTACATACCCCTTAACTTAGGAACCCCACTCCCTGAAATCTATTACAGAGGGATATTTGTACATGCAGGCAATGATATAAGCACAAGAATGGATATATACACCTTTTTTTATGTAATGTATAGTTATATGGATAAAAGGATATTTGAAAGAAGAGACAAGCTGGTATCTTAAAAAGTTGGTTTGAGCTAAAGTAAAGAGAGAATTTATTTATTTTTAATTATATATTTCTATACTGCTTGAAATTTTGTAAAAATAAAACAAAAAATTTCAATTTTAGAATATTTAGGAAACAATTATACTGTAACTTTAAAATGTCATTATGTGTGCTCAAGGATCTAGTCACATACCAATTTAGAAGCTTGAATGTCAACATTATACTAAATAGAAGGAAATATATAAAAATATTTTCAATGAGAGAAACTGAATATGCTCAACAAAGCAACTCTAAGAAACTAGTAAGAAAAATGATAAAAATGAAGGTTGACAGTTGACAATTTAACAAATACATCAAAGCACTTGCTTTATTAAAACTTTAATAAGATGGAAAATTTTGGAAAGTCTGGAGAAAATGTAAATAGTCAAAATTAGAACTGAAAAGAAGATATAACTATAGAGAGAACAATAAAGGATAATATTTTTATATCTTTAAGCTAATTTATTATATGTTTTGATGAAATTTGTGGCTTTCTGTATGAAAAATTTTTTTTTTGATTGAATAAATTGTTTATTTATGATAAAATTCTAAGAAGTATTTTATTTTATTTATTTTTTTTTATTTATTTTTTTTTTATTTTGGTTTTTCAATTACAGTTGTCCCCTTTTCCCCCAATTTCTCTCCCCCACCCAGCCCACCCCCTCTCCCGCAATCATATCCCTCCCTGTTGTCTATGTCCATGAGTCTTTTATACAGGCTCTTTAATTAAACCCTTCCCTTACTTATCCCCCTTCTCTCCCTCTCCCCTCCCCCCTATTGACTGCTATTCTGCTCTTTGTTCTATTTAGTTCCTTTGTTTGTGTTGTTCTTTAGTTTCCTGTATTAGGTGATATCATATGGTATTTTTCTTTCTTTGCCTGACTTATTTCACTAAGCATAATTCTCTCTAGTTCCATCCATGTTGTTGCAAATGGCAGGAGTTCCTTCTTTCTTTCTGCTGCATAGTATTCCATTGTGTAGATGTACCACAGTTTTTTGATCCACTCATCTACAGATGGGCACTTAGGTTGTTTCCAGCACTTAGCTATTGTAAACAGTGCTGCTATGAACATAGGAGTGCATAAGTTCTTTTGAATTGGTGTTTCAAGATTCTTCGGGTATAATCCTAGTAGTGGAGTCGCTGGTTCAAAAGGCAGTTCCATTTTTAATCTTTTGAGGTAATTCCATACTGTTCTCCATAGTGGCTGCACCAGTCTGCGTTCCCACCAACAGTGCAGTAGGGTTCCCGTTTCTCCACATCCTCGCCAGCACTTGTTGCTTGTTGATTTGTTGATGATGGCCATTCTGACTGGTGTAAGGTGGTATCTCATTGTGGTTTTTATTTGCATCTCCCTGATGGCTAATGATGTTGAGCATTTTTTCATGTGTCTATGGACCTTCTGTATGTCCTCTTCGGAGAAGTGTTTGTTCAGGTCCCTTGCCCATTTTTTAATTGGGTTGTTTGTTTTCTTGATGTTGAGTCGTATCAGCTCTTTATATATTTTGGAAATCAGTCCCCTGTCTGTGATGTCATTGGCAAATATGTTTTCCCATATGGTTGGTTTCCTTTTCAATTTGCTGTTGTTTTCTTTTGCTGAGCAGAAACTCTTCAGTTTGATGTAATCCCATTTATTTATTTTTTCCTTTATTTCTCTTGCTTTAGGAGATGTATCCGTGAAGAGATTGTTACGTGAGATATCTGATATTTTCTTGCCTATGTTTTCCTCTAGGACTTTTATGGTGTCACGGCTTACATTTAAGTCTTTGATCCATCTTGAGTTTATTCTCGTGTGTGGTGTAAGTTGGTGGTCTAGTTTCATTTTTTTGCAGGTCCCTATCCAGTTCTCCCAGCACCATTTGTTAAAGAGGCTCTTCTCACTCCATTTTATGTTCCTTCCTCCTTTATCAAAGATTAGTTGACCATAGAGGCCTGGGTTTATTTGAAAAATTTTTTTTAATGCATCCCTTTTTATAAACTAAGACAAACCAAAATAAACCATAAACCAAAATATGTTAAAGGTCTCAAGACCTGATGATATTATAGAAAATATCTTTCAAAAATTAAGGAACACACAGTTTATAAAATAAATGGAACATAAAACAAATGAAACGCTTTAAAATTATGATTATTTTAATAGCCATTATACAAAAATCTATTTTGTGAATATTCAAAATTTGGAAAAATAGTTTCAGTTTAAAAGCAAATACTTCTATGCCCAAGTAAGATATATTCTGAGATTATAAGGAGAATTTAATATTTAATAAAATAAAATAAAGCATGTCAATAAGCTAAAAGATATATTCTATATAAATGGCAAACATCCTCACCTGAAAACAAAACAAAACAAAACAGATCATTTGATGCCATTCCCAATGAAAATTCTCAGTATATGAGAAATAATGTGTATTTCAATCAACAGCTGCATCGTTCCTCGGAGGAATGCTAGATTCCTTGTAAAGAATACATTAAAGAATAATTGAATCATGCCCTCTCTGGCAGCTGGTGAATTCTTACTCAAGAATTACTTCCTTCTGCTAATAGAACCTCAATATGATTCAGGCACCAAGTGAACATGTCTCTTGGATGCTTGGTTCTCCTCTAGTCCTAAAGGGTAATGACAAGTCTGAGCCAATCCTGGTAATATTCTGTTCAGTTTGTCAAGGAATGCCTTAAAAAAAGCATATGAAAAATGAAAATGAGAAGTTTCCTTTTGTGGAGCTTCTAAGGAAACGGGCAAAATTGATGCATGAAAGCCCCTCTATTCTGGTTTTAGTATGTTTTGGAGTAAGAATGTGAAATGTATCTAAGAGGGCTTTGTCTAACCCAAGGCTACAGATATTATTTCTTAGTTTTATTCTACAAGTTTCATAGAATTTGATCTGCATTTAGATCTATAACTAACAATCAGTTAATTCTGGTGTATCATAAAAGTAAAGCAACCAACTTCATTATTTGACATGTGGATATCTAGTTGTTCCAACTCTTTTTATTAAAGAGACTATTCTTTCTTCCCATTAATGGTCTTCGCAACCTTGTTGAAGATCAACTAACCATAAATGTAAGGATTTATTTCTGTACTCTTAGTTCTGTTCAGTTGTTTTACATGTTTATCATTATGAAGTTACCACATTGTCTTGATTAGTAATTTTTTTAGTAAGATTTTAAATTGCGGTGCATGAGTATTCTAATTCTCTTTTTTCATTTTTAAAATATATATCTATTTTGGTCCCTTACATTTCAATCTAATTTTAAGTTGAGCTTGTCGATTTTTGCTAAAATGCTATTAAAAATATCTGCCTCCTCCCCAAGTGGTGCATTTGTTACAATCTATAAACCTACATTAACACATACATTATAATCACCCAAAGTACATAGTTTACATTATGGTTAATTTTTGGTGTTTGCTTTATTTCTTGAAACTACTAAGTCTAAGCACTAGCTCACATTTTTATTTACAGCATACTCCATACTCCTGTGTAATCTAATCTACATTCTAGGGGTTTGGACAAATATAGAATAAATGACACGTATCCATCATTATGATATCATACAGAATATTTTCACTGACCTAAAATCCTTCTCTGCCCTGACCATTTATCCCTCCTCCTCCTCCAACCTTGGCAACTACTGATCTTTTTACTGTGTCCATAGTTGTGCCTTTTCCATGAAGACATATAGCTGGAATCAGTATATAGCTTTTTCAGATCGGCTTCTTTTACTTAGTAATATGCACTTAAGCTTCACTCATTCTTTTAAATGGCTTGATGGCTCATACCTTTTTAGCATTGAATAACATTTTATTGTGCATTTATCTGTTCACCTATTGAAGGACATCTTGCTTGTTTCCACGTTTTGGCAATTATGAAGAAAGCTGCTATAAATATCTATGTGCAGAGTTTTGTATAGATGTTAGTTTTTAACTCCTTTGGATAAATACAAAGGAATGTGACTACTGCATTGTATGATAAGGGTATGTTTGGTTTTGTACAGAACTTCCAAACTGTCTTTCAAATTTGCTATATCATTTTTGCACTCCCATCAGTAATGAGAATTCCTGTTGCTCCACATCCTTGTCAGCCTTTGGTGTTGTCAGTGTTCCAGATTTTGGTCAATCTAACAGGTATGTAGTGGTATTTTATTGTTGTTTTACTTTGCAGTTCCCTAGAGACACTCAATGTGCAACATCTGTTTATATGCCTACTTGCCATCTGTATTTTTTTGTTGAGTTGTCAGTTCTGGTCTATTGTCTATTATAAATTTTTTCTTTTTTTGTTTTCTTACTGTTGAATTTGATATCTTTTATATTTTGGCTAACAGTCTTTTATTAGATATGTGTTTTGCAAAGATTTTATTCAGTATTTTCATTACCTTAACAATGACATTCACAAAGGTTTTAATTTTAATAAAGTCAAGTTTATTATTTTTATGGATCATGCTCTTAGCATTGTATTTAAAAAGCCATCACCAACATTAAGGTCATGAAAATTTCATTATATTATTTTCTAGATGTTTTATAGTTTTGAGTTTTATATTTAGGTTTCTGTTACATTTTGAGTTAACTTTTGTGAAGGATGTAAGGTCTGGGTACAGATTCATTCTTTTGTATATAACTGTAGATGTCAGTTGTTCCAACAATATTTGAAAAGACCCTTTTCTTCATTGTGTTACCTTTGTTTCTTGGTCAAAGGTCAGTTGACTACATTAATGTGAATCTATTTATGGGCTTTGTAGTCTTTTCCATCAATCTGTTTGTCTATTCTTTCGCTAACAACACACTGTCTTGATGAGTGTAGCTTTACCGTAAGTCTTAAAGTCAGGTAGTGTCAGGTCTCCAACTTTGTTCTTCTCCTTCAATATTGTGTTGCTTCTTCTGGTTCTTTTGTCTTTCCATATAAACTTTAGAATCAGTTTTCGTTATTCACAAAATAAGTTACAGGGATTTTTACTGGTATTGTATTGAATCTCTAGTTCAAGTTGGGAAGAACGGACATCTTGACAGTATGGTCTTCCTATCCATGAACATGAAACATATTTATATTTATTTCTTTTTAAACTTTATTTATCATATTTTTATAATTCTCCTCATATAGATCTTGTACATATCTTGACAGATCTGCACCTAAGTAACTTATGGGGGGGGTGCTAATGTAAGTGATCTAGTGTTTTTAATTTCAAATTTCATTTTTTCATTATTGTTATATAAGTTATTGACTTTTATATATTAACCTTTCATTATGCAGGCTTTCTGTAATAGCTTATTATTTCCAGTTTTGTTGTTGATTCTTTTGGATTTTCTACATAGACAATCATGTCATCTGTGAATAAGTTTTATTATTTCCTTCCCAATCTGTGTACCTTTCATTTCCTTTTCTTCTCTCACTGCATTAGCTGGAAATTATAGTACATTGTTGAAAAGGAGTGGTGAGAAAGTTTTAGTGAGTTTTTCATTTCAGTTTTGTACTATTCACTTCTAAAATTTTATTTGATTTACTTTTATAACTTCTATATCTTTACTGATATTCCCTATTCTGAGACATTGGCATCATATCTAATTTTATTTTTGTAAAGCTTGGTTTCCATTTGTTCTTTGAGCATATTCATCTTAACTATTTTGAAGCCTTTATGTGCTTACTGTGACATCTAGGCCTTCTCAAAGGAGGTTCTATTTTTTTTCTTTTCTGCTTTTTTCCCTCCAGCCCATTGATCACAGATTCACAGATTCCTATGTGTAAGCACATCTTGTAAATTTTGTTGAATTTTGGACATGTAAATAATACATTGTCACAACTCTGAATAATGATACCATTTATTCCTTCCTGGGGGTTGTAGTTTTTGTCACTGTTTGCTTGCTTATTTATCTAGTAACTTTGATAGATATTTCAGTGACATGTATCTCCTCTACAGTGTGCGTCCTCTGAAGTTTCACCTCAGAGGATGCAGCTTTGAGCATGTACACAAATCACCAAGACCACCCCATTTGCAACTCCCAAGGTTGATAGTGATTTTAGTTAATCTCCTTTTAACTCTCTTTAGCTGTTCTCAGCTCTTAAACTTCTCACTGGTCTGCCTAGATTGATACCACAACTAGCTGTTAGCCTCCACTAATTGCCCCATTGTTTTCAACAATGTCCTGGGCTACAAATTGCTCCACAGTCCAATCAAGTTAATATCAGTCCCTTTGCAGGTTTAGTCTTTGAAACTAATCATTGAGGCTTATTCTGATCCAAGAGGGTGATTTCTAGTTCTTCCTCTTTCTTTCTATTAGACTTCTAACTGGTCTACTATTTTTCTTATTCCCATCATGGAGCTACAAGTTTCCTCTTAACTGCTCATCAATAAAATTTCTATTTTTTGAGTCACTCATAGGCTTGAACTTCTCCACACTGTATTCTAAATAAAGTAAGTTCTCTGAAGAAAGCTATGGAACTCTGTTCTTTTGGCCTGCCTTTCACACTGTGCCTCTGTTCCAAACCTATGGTTGAAGACAGTGACCACTTTCTCAAATGACACTACTGCTCTACAAATTAGGTGTTGGGTGGGAGTGGTAGCCATTGGTCTTCTTGGCTTGCCTCTCCTGGCATGGAGCTTTCACCCTCCCAACAATGGGGGGCAAGGGTGACTGAGGCAAGTCTTACCTTCTGTACCTGAGATGAAGTTTCTTCCTTACAAGTGGGGTGCTTGGTAAGCCAATCAGTAAAAGAAATATACCACACGATCTCACGTATATGTGGAATCGAAGGAACACAATAAACTAATGAACAAAATAGTAACAGAAGCTTAGATATGTAAAACAAACTGATAGCTACCAGAAAAGGGAGGGTAGAACATGATGAAAGATGGTGAAGGGATTAACCAGAGAACCTTTCCTCACAACCCATGGACACCGACAACAATATGGGGAGTGGCTAGGGGTGGGGAGAAGATGGGGCTGGGTGGAGGTGGGGAAAGGAAGAAAAGTGGGAACAACTGTAAAACATAAGCAATAAAACTAAAACTAAACTAAAATAAACTAATATAATCATTTAATAAAAAGGAATAAAGCTCCAGACATTTTATTCTCATTTACCTGGAACACAACTTCTGCAACATAGAAACCAGGGAAAGTGTAGCCTTAAACTATGAGCTTGGGGGAGTAAGAGCACCTTTTCTTTTTTCTTCCTTTCCTTGTTTTCCCTTTCTTTTCCTTTCTTTTCTTTTTCCCTTTCTTTCTTTTTTTCTTTCTTTCTTTTCCCCCCTGCATTACCAGAGTAAAACTTCTATCTCACTGGCTGCATTTGGGCAGGTAGCAGGTTGTGGAATAAGTGATACACTTCCTTTTTTATTTTTACCAAAATTTAATTTGCTAAATGTTTTTATTTTAAAAAATGCTTTTCCATTTTCTATATATCCTTGAACAATTTCCAGAGACTTAGATAGTTGCTTTTAATAATTTTCACCAATTATTGTGTACCATAATAGAAAGGATCCATGGAAGTTCTTCCTCAAACTGTCATTGAGAAGTTTCCTCCTATCAATTTATCTAGAAGAGATTACAAGGAGTTTATATTATTTTTTAAAAAATTTGATAAATATAGAACTATTCAAGTTATCTAGTTCTTAAGCAAGTTTCAGTAATTTTTATCCTTTGAGTAATTGGGGAGATAACATTAACAATCTTATGTCCTCTTAAAAAATTAACCACTTGAATAAATTCCAGCCAAGATGGAGGCGTAGACAGACACACTGCATCTCCCTCCACAACTAAGAAGAAATATACCCCAAAACTAGAGACAACCAGAAGTTCCAGAAAATCAAACTGCGTGGAAGTCCAGCAAACAAAGATATAAAGAAGAAATACTCATCCAGAGTAGCAGGAGGGACAAAGCCATGGTGGAGAGGATGCAGTGTGATGGCAACATAAGTGGTAGCAGCAGTGGCGGACCAGCAGAAAACACAGTCACACATTTTAAAAAGTCAGGAGGGACACTTGAGGAGCATTCCCAGCTCTTCACCAGACGTCGCAGCTCACAGTCCCAGAACCAGGGAAAATCAAGCCTCATTGCTTCTGACTGTGCAGACCAGTGGGGGTTGGGGTGGAGGCAGAAACTGCCAGTCTCAGCGAGTCTGCTTGTTTGAAGGGCCCCCACAGTCCTACAACATCCACAGACCCACCCACTCTGGGAACGACAGCCAGGGCAGCAGCTACAGGGGCGCCAGTCCGGTGTGGAAGTGGGAGAGGTGCCTGGAAGAGGGGCGAGTGCTGGGCAGGTGGCATTGTTCCCTCTTGGACCCCTCCCCCACATACAGTGCCACAACGTGGTGAAACAGGTAGCCCTGTACTGACAAGAAAACCTAAGGCTCTGCCCCTTAAATGTAATAGGAGTGACAGCTCTACCTGGGACATGGAGGCAAACAAACACAGAAGCCTGTCAGAATGAGGGGACAGAGGAGTATGGCCCAAAAGGGGGAACTGATCAAGGTTCCAGGGAGAGAACTAAGCGATGAGGAGATAGCCAACCTAACAGATGAGGGGATAGACAATCTAACAGATGCAGAATTCAAAACACTGGTGATAAATATGTTCACAGGCTTGACAGATATGCTTGAGTACAGCAAACACATAAGAGAAGTGAAGGCTATGCTAAGTGAAACGAAGGAAAATCCATACAAAACCAATGGTGAAGGGAAGGAAACCAGGGTTCAAATCAATGATTTGGAACATAAGGAAGAAAATAACAGTCAACTAGTGCAAAATGAGGAAGCAAGAATTGAAAAAAATGAGGAAAACTGCCAAATTTTGTGAAGGAGATGGACATACAGGTCCAGGAAGCACGGAGGGTCCTGGGCAAGCTGGACCCATAGGGGACCACACCAGGATTCATCATGATTGAGATGCCAAAGGTGAAAGATAAAGACAGAGTCCTGGGGGCAGCAAGAGAGCAGCAGAGTTGCCTACAGGGGGGGTGCCTATAGGACTATCAGCTGGTTTCTCCGAGGACACTTTGCAGGCAGGAAGGGACTGGCAAGCAGTATTCAATGTGATGAAAAGCAACCTGCAACCAAGATTACTCTATCCAGCAAAGCTACCATTTGGAATGGAAGGGCAGATAAAGTGCTTCCCAGACAAGGTGAAGCTAAAGGAGTTCATCATCACCAAGCCATTATTATATGAAATGTCAAAGGGACTTACTTAAGAAAAAGAAGATCAAAACTATGAACACTAAAATGACAGCAAACTCACAACTATCAACAACTGAATCTAAAAAATAAGAACAAAATCCAACTAAGCAAACCAGAATAGGAACAGAATTATAGGTATGGGGATCATTGGGAGGGTTATCAGCTGAGAGGGAGGAGGGGGAGAAATGAAGAAATAGTGCAGGGACTAAGAATCATAATTGGTTGGTACAAAATAGACAGGGGGAAGTTAAAAATAATATAGGAAAGGGTGAAGCCAAAGAACTTATATGCACAACCCATGGACATGAACTAAGGGGGGTGGGATTGCTAGAGGGAAGGGGTTACTGGGCAGAAGGGAGCAAAGGGGTAAAAATTGGAACTATTGTAACAACATAATCAATAAAATATACTTTAAAAAAACATTAAAAAATATCCAACAATATAAATACCTACATTTTTGTATAGTACTGAACTAAATATTAAGCTCTGATACTTCACTTAATTTTTATTGTAACCTTATAAAATAGGTGTTATTTTTCCCATTTTACAAATGGGGGAAAAGGCAAAATAAAGAAAAAAAAGTAACCGCTTTATCATCATGTAATATCTCTCTTTGTTTTTGATGTACTCCTTTGTTCCTGACAGTAATCTGAAATCGATTTTGCCTGATATTAATAAATTGCTTAGTGTTTTGATTAATATTCCCACAGCATATATTTTTTCATCTTTATACTTTTTTTTCATTGTTTTTAAAAAAGAGGAAGAGGTGGGGTGTAGGGAGAGAGAGAGAGAGAAATATCAATCAGTTGCCTTTGTATATGTGCTACAACAGGGGATCAAATCTGTAACCTAAGTAGCGCCCTGATCAGGAGTCAAACATGCAAACTTTTGGTCTGTGGGACCATGCTCCAACCAACTGAGCCACACTGACCAGGTCTCATCCTTATACTTTTAACATATGTATAACTATATTTAATGTGGGTTTCTTGTAAACAATATAGAAGTAGGTCTTGCTCTTTTATTCAATCTGACCGTTTCTGTTCCTTCAGTGGTATGTTTGGACCATTCTCATTTATGGTGAAGAGGATTAATACTGTTGGGTTAAAATATACTAACTTTTTATTAATGTTCTATATTATTTATTTACTTATTTCCCTTTTTCTGCCTTTCTGTGTAATTTTAAAATAATCCTACTCTATCTCCTCTATTGAAGAGAATGTTTTGTTGTGGCCCTAGGATTTATAATATACATGTTTTACAATATGCATCTTTAGTTAATCAATGCATGCATTTATAGGAGATTATATCTCTTCATGTGTACTGTAATGAACTTATAATGTTATATTCTCAATTACTCATTTTAACTCATTGTGCCTTTTTTGCTATATATTGTGTTCTTTATATGCTCTAAACACAGTATATATTTCTATCTTTGCTTTAGATAATAGATTTTTTAGAGCAATTAAAAATAAAAAATAACTTCATATTACTTTTATTTCTAGCTCTCTTCTTTTTCTTTTTTCCTTGTACACCTAAATTTTCTTTTGTTGTCATATTTCTTCTACACAAACAACTTTATCCAACATTTTTTGTTGACTGGGTCTTCTGTCAAATTCCTATAGTTTAAATTTTACATTAAAAAAAAAGGTTTATACACATTTTTGCTAAGTACAATATTCTGGGTTAATTAGATATTTTTTCCTTTCAGAAGTTTAAAGATGTCACACCATTATTTTCTAGTTTTCATGGCTAGAAAAGTTGGCTTTAGTTATTTTCATTATTGTGTCAGCTAGGCATCTTTTTCTCTGATTTTTTTCAAGAATTTCTTTACCTTTCATTTTTATCAGTTTGAATATGATAAACTTAGGTATAGTGTGCTATGGCTATGAATGTGTGTTTGCATATGTTTGGATGTTTTTCTTCTTGCTGTACCCTCAGCTTTTGTACCTAAAGTTCATGTGTCATTAATTTTTTTTTAATTCTTTCCTTTATTTCTTTAATTTTTTCCCTCTGCCTCTCCTCCTGGAATTCTAACTATATGTCCGTGAGACCATCTGATATTGCTCACAACTCTTAGACAATCTCTGTTGCTGGGTTTCCCCTCTCCTCATTTTTCTCTTTTAGTTTCAGTTTGTATAATCCATAGACCTATCTTTAGATTCACTGAATCTCTTCTTGTGCGATGGGCTGAATTGTGCCCCACCCCAAACTCATATGTTGAAGTCTTAGTTCCCAATACCTCAGAAAATGACTATTTGGGATAGGTCTCTCTTTTAAAGAAGTCATTAAGTTAAAATGAAGTCATTAGGCTGGACCCTAATCCAGCATGACTGGTGTCCCCATAAGAAGAGGATATTAGGACATACACACACATACACAGGGAAGACCATGTGGAAACACAAGGAGATGACCATCTGCAAGCTAAGGGGAGAGCTTCGGAAGAAACCAGCCCTGCAGACTTTTTGGTCTCGCTCCTCTAGACTGCCAAATTTTGAGAAAAAATTCTCTGTTGTTTAAGCCACTCAGTCTGTGGCACTTATGGCATGCATAGCAAACTAATACAACTTAACCCTGTCAAATCTACTAATAAACCTGTCAAACATGTTCTTCATCTCCATTACTGTGTTTTTCGTTTCCAATACTCTCATTTACTACTTTTTTATAGTTTACTTCTCTCTGCTGAAATTACCCAATTGATATTGCATACTATCTGTGTTTTCAATTAGAATCTTTACATATTAATCATAATTACTTGAAATTTCTTGCCAGATAGTTCTAACATCTGTGTCATATCTGAGTTTGCTTTTAAAGATTGCTTTGTTTCTTGGGAATTTTTCTCTTTTTTCTAATGCTTTGTAATTTTTTGTACAGACATGACATCTTCTGTACTATAATAAAGACTGAGGTATATAGTGTCTATGCCAAGAAGTAGGTACATCTTTCTGATGAAACTTCTCTGTGAAGGTTAGGGTTATCTAATTAGAAATTGAGGTGGGTTTGAGATTTATCGTTGCTATGGTTACCTTAGCACACTACATGTTTTACTAGTGAGTGAGGACTGTTTTATCAGAAAGTTTTTTTTTTTTCTTCAGTGTCTTCTCAACCCTCAGCTTTTGGTATTTCCTTTGTGCAGTTCCTCAGAGAGGGTTTATCTCTTGCACATTACTTCTTACTAGGAGGTGGTTAGCTTGACATGTGGGTTGGGGTATTCTATAGTTCTGACTAAGCTTCAGTCTTAGGCTATCATCAGGAATCTAGGTCTTGTGTTTGTGGTTTTATCAGTGCTTCTGACCCTCTAATTGTGTAGTTCTGAGACCAGTATGTATCCTTCCTCCTCTGTAGGTAGAGGTTATTTTTCCATTTCTTTCCTGTTTGAAATAGACAACAGTGTCTGTTGCCCACCTCCTCCAAAGATTAAGGCTTTTGTTCTATAAGGAAGATAGAGGAGAAGAGTCTCAGCAGTTATTCCATTACTCCAAACTCTTTCAGAATATTTTTCCTATTTTATAGGAAAGCACTGGTGGTACCACCTTTTAATATGATCCTATGAGGGCTTTCCTTTTTTCACTGGGAGGTCAAATTAAATAGTAAAAATGAAATAAGAGTTCCTTTCCATTTCCCTATTTCTATCAGTAACATAGAACATAAATACAAGAAAAGGTTATTAAATGTTTTTATTTCTGGTAGTCATTAGGGCTGTTCAATAATAACATAATTTTCTTCATTTCAGTCACACAGTGGGGTTGCATTTCACTACCTACCCCCAACCCTGCATGAAGTTGGGCATGTTACTTTAGCTTTGGCCAATGGAAGTTGAGTAGAAGTGCTAGGGGACAGTTTGAAATTCTTCATGCTTTCTTCTCCTTGCCACCAGTTTTATTCCAGGTAGTGACCGGACTCCCAGTCTGGCACTGAAGTGAAGAGATGTGAAGTGGGGCCACAGTCAATTCAATAATCAACATGAAAGACAAGTAAGAAATTAACTTTTACTGTTATTAGCCACGAATATTTTAGGTACATTTGTTATCTCACCATTACCTCACTATTCTAATACTATTGAATTTCTCATGGAGATAAATTCCAGCAGTGTTATCTCCACCTCAGTCAACATCTGGGCAACCCTGGAATGTGGAAGACCCAGGTCATATAACATGTTATCAAACAAACCATGATATTTTTATTGTGGAAAAGAGACATTAAAATTTACATGAAGTCTTCGAGCTTCATTCAGGGATATAGAAAATTGGAAATAAAAGTGGCACCTACTTTTGTCAAAGGTTATTAGGTTTCCTTACATGTAGGGTCCCTCGGTTTGTCTGTATTTTTAGTTCTACAAATATCTCCAAGTTTTGCTCTTATTTCTCCATTTAAGAAATAATACCCATCCCTTTCTTATATGCCTTCGAAATAACCTTTTTAGTTTATTGTATTTGCTCTTATAAGTTTTAATCTTCCTCTGTGTTAAATTGCCACATTGCTCCAAAAAGATTATGGAAATGTATATCATTCAACTATTAGCATTTAATGGAAGACAGAAGTTGGTTTGGAGATATGTATATGTTCACACACACATGTGCGCGTGCACACACACATATTGACATACACATGTATGTATACATGTATCCATTATATGGCAGCAAATACATCTGTGTGTATATAGTGTGTACACAACACATATACATATATGGCACACCCACCTGCATATCCGCTGAATATCTATTCTCACAGGATTGCTGTGAAAAATAATGTAAACATATGTTTTTCCATGTCCTTTTATATACCTTTAGTTTTATATATGGCCAATGTAATGTTCCTTTTAGAATATATATTTTATGGTGAGGTACATGATTGCATATAAGAGAGAAATTATTTTAGGTTATTTTTCAATTATCACCAATAGCTAATTAGTGGTAAAAACAAATTACACTCTAACTAGACAGAAGATCTGGCACTCTCACTCCTTCAAAGCAATAACAAAAGCATTTGAGCGCCTTGTTCTGAGAAGCTAATGGGAGTCCAGACAAGAAACCCGGGCAGGCAGGGACTCAGACTTGCAGTGTAGCTTGTCAATAAATACAGCCTCTCTCCAGTAGTGATTAATTTTCAGATGATCTTATCATTAGCCAGAGCAGGAAGAGGTCCTGAGGGTGCCTTATACGGAAGAAAAATCAGCCTTTGAGTTCTGGGCACCCGGATGTTTGACTCTTTCAGGTACTTTACTCGTTTGGTGATACCATTTTGTGAGGGATTTTGTTTAATTTTCCTATCAGTATTTCCCCTTCACACTTCAGTAAAATGTAAAATAAACTTACTGGCTGCCAAAACCAAGCTTATAAGTAAACAGTGGAGAGAGCAAAGGCAGAGTGCTGCACTGAGGCCATAGAGAGGAATGAGGGTCCTGCCTCCCCTAGATCTTTATATGATCCTCCTTGAAGTGACTAATAAAAGTAGACTAAAATATTCAGAAGGGAAAAATAAATTTAAAAAACTAGACAACAGTGGTGACTGCTGGGCAGAGGCAGGGTATAAGGGGACTAAATGGTAATGGAAAAACATACAAAAAAGAATAAATTTAAAAAATAAGGAAAAAAATTATACAGCAAAGAGGACAACAACAAATATGTCACACAAAATGTTCTGAAGCTGCTTCACCCCACTCACTCTCCAGGCTGTTTTGGCTTGGTCTCAGGCTCCAGGGTATGTCTCAAAGGCACCTCTGTCTTTTGGAAATCTTGTCTGTGCCAAGAACCCTTCGTCCAGAATGCCTCTGGGAGCCTGGCTTCGTTCTGGGGAACTGGCATAAACTCTGGAGCCTACAGAGAAAAAAAATATTTTTTTATTCTAAAACCTTCTTTTTTTCCCATCAAATGGGTCTATCTCTTTTCATTTTCTTCACAGTTTGAGATACCCTGAGATAGATGGAAAGCAACCAGGAACACAGAATAAATAGTAAGTGAGAAAGAATTTTCCAAAGTTCTTAGACCAAAAATTATAGGGAAGAACACAAATTAACTTTGCTCAAGCCTCCAGTGGATCCTTCTAATCTCTGTTCCATATAACCCCTTAGGTCACTGCTTCTGTCAACACTTAATTTTCTCTTTATCTGAATTCCTATGACTTATTCAGTCTTCATTATGCTGATTCTTTAAATGTATATATTTTTACATCAGGATTATTCCTGGAAATTTTAATTTTCCATGGTATCATCATAGGCTTGGATTTGCTTCTTATAAATCCATCTGTTGAAAGTTAGTGATAGGTTCTCATTCTGTGCTCAACTCTTTCAAAGCACAGCATAATAAATATGGCTGAGAAAGTCATGAGAGTTCCTCTTCCCCTCTTGAAAATTGTACAATAGTAACAGAAGCAAAAAAACAAAAATGTTTAGAAACTCTAATTTTATCAAACCTGGAAGACAGATATAATAATAATTTTTTTTAAAAGCAAGGGACTTTGGAATTGTAAAAAATTAGCAGAATACTCTTATAGGCAATGACAATGAAACACCATGTGAAGAGGAGCCCACCTGCAGCAGAGCTCAGAGGATAATAGTAAAGTTATAGTTTTTGGAGGTGAGACACAAATTAATTTAAATTTGCAATCTATTTGCAAAAAAAAAAAAATCTGCTGGAACTGCAGATAATGAGCTATTGAGCCTCACTCTTCACTGTGTTTGACCCAGAGAATACAGGGATTTAGGGGTACAAAACATTCACACAGATAAGCCATATTTGAATAGAGCTATCTATCTTTGTGGCAACAAATAAAGATTCTTTACATAATGAAAACTTAAAGGTCACTCTGGTTGTAGCTTTCCATCTTGCCCACCAACTCTCTAAAATACTGATCCAAGAAAATCCAACTCATTCAATGACAAGTAATATTCGAAAAAACAGCCCAGCAGTACAAAATTCCTACATGAAAACAAACATGAAAAACACCATCAACACTCACCCCCAAAAGAACACTTACAACAAAAATGGTGCCATAGAGACAATATTTAACCTAAAAACTTACTAGTAGGTAAAAAAAAAATGTTCAGCAAAATCTTATATAAATTTATACCACTCTCTGAGTGTAGAAATACTAGAACTCAGAAAAGAGTGGAAATTATAATGGGAAAAGATGAAAGTTGATCTGGTAGACCTCAGAAAAAAAGATGAAGGAAAACCAAAATTAGCATGCAAATGAAGTTAAAAATATGAGAAGCTATAGCCAGTATACACACTGTGAAAAACATAGTAAAAGAAATAGATAATAGAAATGAGAAGAGTAAAAAGAATGAATTAGAAGTAACAAAATAAAACCATTTTAAAAGGTCAAAGTGATAATACAGAAATCAAGCAAAAACAAAATACAACATACATACAATTGAAATCCCTGAAGAAAAGACAACAAAATGAAAAAATCTCCCATACTCACCTGGCAGGGAAGATACCATGATCACGAAGGTGGTTTTCCGAGGACAATGCTGATCCATTGCACTCCGGATGTGCTGATGCCTGCAATTTCCCCAAATGTGGGAAACTTGACTGCATAATTTTTCATAGTGGGGGACTACGTTCGCACTCCCGCTAAAAAAATCTTATCTTTAAAGAAACGATTCAAGAAAACATATCCAAAATTAATGTCTTGAATTTTTACATTGGGAGGACAATGTGCTAGAGAATACTGAAACAGAAGGAACAAACCATCACTATGTTAATAATGTTATTAAAATTTCAAGATTTTAAACAAAATAATTATGTGAGTGGTCAAGCAAAAAAGATTAAGGTACATGAGAATAAGATAAAACAATCAGGCTGTTTATGTATTCTTTACATCAACATACAAAGTTAAGAGTCAGTAGAGCAACACATAAAAAGTATTCAATAGAAGAAAATGAGACTCATATTTCATATCCAGATAAACATATCTTCAAGCTTTAAATGTATAAAATCTAAACTCCTTTTAAGAAAACTACCAGAGGATAATCCTCATTCAACTAAGTAGCAAATGGGAAATATATGTCAATAAACCGTTGAATTTACCCCTAGAATTGAGGATAAAACATAGGGATGTGGAAAAACAATATTATTGTATCCTCTGACCATGGAGAGGTGAAGAAAGGTGGGTACATTTCTGTGTTGACTCATCTATGACAGCTCATGATCAAAGTTTATCAATAAAGGTTGAGACTCACATAATGGAAATATAGGCTTATTGAATAATATAAAGTAAAACAATAAGCAAGAAAATATTTATAATGTAGAGGAAGGAAGAGAACAGGAAAAAGTACAGGAAAATTGTTATTATTGTTCATATTAGGGAAGTAATATTGGATAGATACCATGTAAACCTATCAGATGAAGTAGGGACAAGCAAACCATGGCTTATGGGGCCAAATCTGACTTAATGTGTATTTTTGTATGGCCAATAGTATAAAAACAGTATTTACATTTTATTTAATAACTGATAAAAATTAAAAGATAATGGTTCATGATGTGAAAATTTATGAAATTTAAAATTCGGTATCCATAAAAATGCTTTATTGGAACACAGACATACTCATTCATCTATGTTTTGTCTACGGCTGCTATGTGTTATAATGACACAGTTGATTAATTGTAACAGAGACCCTATGACCTGTATTTTATAATTCTAGTGCATTAGACAAATGATGGTTTTGATGTATAAAGACAAAATCTAATTGTTTTTAAAAATAGTAAATCATTAGTTAACTTCATTAGAAAAAAAGGAGAAAAGTGGCAATTAAAAACAATAAAATGACTTCTGGCCAAAATGGAGGCATAGACAGACACTCTGCATCTCCCTTCACAACTAAGAAGGAACAAAACTACCTGAGAACTAGAGACAACCAGAAGTTCCAGAAAATCAAGCTGCATGGAAGTCCAACAAACAAAGATATAAAGAAGAAATACTCATCTAGACAGGTAGGAGGGGTGGAGCCAGGATGGAGAGGATGAGGTGTGGTGGCAGCAGCAGATGTGCAGCAGATGCAGCAGTGTTGGCAGCAGCAGACTGGCAGAAAATGCAGTCACACATTTTAAAAAGTAAGGAGGGACACTTGGGGAATGTTCCCAGTGCCAGACCAGGCTGCGCAGGTCACGGTCCCAGTAGTGGGGAAATAAGAGTCTCATTGCTTCTGACTGTGCAAACCAGTAGGGGTGGGGTGGAGGAAAAAACTGCTGGTCTCTCAGCAGAGTCCACTTATTGGAAGGGCCCCCACAGTCCTAGAATGTCCACAGAACCACCCACCCTGGGAACAATGGCCATGGCAACAGCTAGAGAGGTGCTGGTCCCATACAGAGGTGCGAGAGGTTCCTGGAAGAGGGGCAAGTGCTGAGCGGGTGGTATTGTTCCCTTTAGGACCCCTCCCCAACACACAGCGCCACGGCATGGTGAAACAGGTCACCCAGTACTGGTGAATACCTAAGGCTCCGCCCCTTACAACATAACAGGAACAACAGCGTACCTAAGACTCAGAGGCAAACAAACACAGGAGCCTGTCAAGATGAGGAGACAGAAGTATGGCCCAAAAGAGGAAATGGATCAAGGTTCCAGTGGGAGAACTAAGCGATGAGGAGATAGCCAACATAACAGATGAGGAGCTAGCCAACCTAATGGATGTAGAGTTCAAAACACTGGTGATAAAGATGCTCACAGGCTTGAAAGATATGCTTTAGTATGGTAAACACATAAGGGAAGAAGTGAAAGCTATGCTAAGTGAAACTAAGGAAAATCCACACAAAACCAATGGTGAAGGGAAGGTAACCTGGGTTCCAGTCAATGATTTGGAACATAAGGAAGAAAAAATCAGTCAAGCAGTACAGAATGAGAAAACAAGAATTGAAAAAAATGAGGAAAGGCTTAGGAACCTCTGGGAAAATTTTAAATGTGCCAATATCGGAATCATAGGGGTGCCAGAAGGAGAAGAGAAAGAACAAGAAATTGAAAGCTTATGTCAAAAAATAATGAAGGAAAACTTCCCAAATTTGGCAAAGGAAATAGACATATAAGTCCAGGAAGCACAGACAGTCCCAAACAAGTTAGACCCAAAAAGGACTACACCAAGACACATCATCATTAAAATGCCAAAGGTGAATGATAAAGAGAGAATCTTAAAACTGGCAAGAGAAAAGCAGAGAGTTACCTACAAAGGGGTGCCTATAAGATTCTCAGCTGATTTCTCAAAAGAAACTTTGCAGAGAGGAAGGGACTGGCAAGAAGTATTCAAAGTGATGAAAAGCAAGGACCTACAATCAAGATAACTTTATCCAGCAAAGCTATCATTTAGAATGGAAGGGCAGAGAAAGTGCTTCCCAGACAAGGTAAAGCTAAAAGAGTTCATCACCAAGCCATTATTATATGAAATGTTAACGGGACTTATTTAAGAAAAAGAAGATCAACGCTATGAACACTAAAATGACAACGAACTCACAACAATCAACAACTGAATCTAAAAAATAGTAACAAAATCCAACTAAGAAAACCAGAATAGGAACAGAGTCATGAGTATGGGGATAACTTGGAGGGTTATTAGCTGGGAAGGCGGATAAATGGGGAAATGGTGTAGGGATTAAGAAGCATAATTGGTTGGTACAAAATAGACAGGGGGAAGTTAAGAATAATATAGGAAAGGGTGAAGCCTAGGAACTTATATGCATGACCCTTGGACATGAACTAACAGGGGTGGGATTGCAGGAGGTAACTGGGGTGCTGGGCAGAGGGGAGCAAAGGGAAAAAATTGGGACTACTGTAACAACATAATCAATAAAATATACTTAAAATTAAAAAAAAACAATGAAACGCAAGTGAACAGTAAAGGGGGAACTAGGAACAAAGAAAATTAGAGATTCATAAGAAGACTAATTTGAAAAAGTTGAATAAAATAGATTTTAATGGAATATATAATTTACACAAAATAACATCAAGAAATATAGAAAAATATAAACAGAACTATTTTAATAGAAACAATGGAAAAAATTATTAAAAAGATATACCTAGCAAAGTAGCAGTGTTAGACACTTTAGGGGAATTTAAAAGCTAATAACATCAAGGCTATTTAAATTGTTCTAAAAAATAGTAGACAAAAGAAGACCATCAAATCTTTTTGACAAGGAGATATAAAATTGATAATAAAACCTGATAAAGGCATTGCATATAGAAATAAAACAACAGATTAATCTCAGTTATAAATAATAATGGAACCATTCAAAAGAAAATGTTAGCAATGTAGTCCAAGACCATATAAAAAATAATTATTCTGACAGAATAATTTATTCTAGAAGTACAGAATGGTTTATTATTAGAAAATACATTAATATAAAAATTATAATATTAAAGAGGTATTGTCATTTTTATATGTGTTGAAAAGTCATTTGAGAAAATGCAATAGCCACTCTTCAAAAACACATTCAGTTAAGTAGAAATGGATGGATACATTAAACATGGTAAATATTTATTCATCTAAATCCAGAAGTCAGCATCATGCTTAATGGATATATATTAGAGGCATTCCTACTAAAATAAGATCAAGAGAAAAATGCTATAACCTCTACTATCTCACAAAGTACTGGCATTACTAATTAACATAACCTGACAAAATAAAGAAAAATTTGAAGCATAAACATTATATACTTTAACAGTGTAGAGATGATATGATGATGCATTTAAAAACACAAGAGAATATCACGAAGAGTGAGAGAGTTCAGAGAACTCATAAGATATAAACATTACAAATACAAAGTAATAAATTTATGATGTACAAAAAGCAAGCAGTTAGAACACATAATGAGAAAACCATTTAAAACATCAAAAACAAGCAAAACAGCATCTCTAGAAATAAACCTAATAAAGATGTACAAACCCATATGAAGAAAAATTAAAATATTAGTTAAATTTGAAGGCAAAATTGACTTTTTATCAAGGTAATATTGGTTTTATAACATTATATAAGCTATATATAATGGTGTTATTATAACCCATCTGGGGGAAAAATAGTGAATCCATACTTCACACTTAACATTAAGAAATAAAGTCTAAAATTGTAGGATAAAATGGGAGAACTCATTTGTGGGGAATTCCTTTTTAACTAACAATTCAAAACTCAAATTGTAAAAGAATACCTAAGAAAACAGAAAAGAAACTTCTATAAGAAAATGCAAAAATCAAAACAAAGCACCATGAGTAAAGTCAAGAAATAAATACAAACTGGCAGGGAGGGAGGGGGGATTGGCATTTATATCATAGGCACAGATATTCTTTTTAATATATAGTTTTTCAACTCAATAATAAAAGACAAGTAGTTGAACACAAAAAAATAAGAAATAGATTGAAAAGATAGTTTACAGGCAAAAAAGCTTTTAAAAACCCTTAAACATATGAAAAATGATTAACCTCACTTATTATAAAGACTGTATAGATGTACAATTTTTTTAACCTATGGGGTTACCTCAAATTCCAAGGTTTATAACTCTTCAGTGGAGAAACTGAGGGAAGTAGACATTCTCATACATTGCTGGTTCAAACATGTATTGCCACAAAGCTCTTCAGCCACTGTGATGGGAGACACTGATGTCCTCAGATCTCTGGCCACTGCATGGATCCTGGAAACTTACCATTTGTAGGCTTGTTCCCTTTGGCCATAAGTCATAGTCATCTTTTTTTATAGGGCACCAAGTCCTTTCCAGTTTATCCCAAGTTGTATTTTCTTTGAGTGTTATAATGTGGAAAAGCTTGTGAAGCCCTTAAATGGTACAATTGCCACAAAGGACAATTTGATAAATACCTATCATAATTATAAATATAATAACTTTTGACCCACTTTCAACATAGGAATTAATCTTGCAGATATATATGCAGATGTGCTCAGTGAATAATATTCAAGGCTATCTAGCATAACAATACAAATGTCCCATGATTCAGTAGGGAGTAAATATATTATGATCACCCAAACAATAGGACACTAGGCAGTGACACTAAAAAAAATGGGGGAAGCCCTGGCTGCCGTGGCTCAGTGGACTGAGTTCTGGCCTGTGAACCAACGGGTCACTGGTTCCATTCCCAATCAGGGCACATGCCTGGGCTGTGGACCAGGTCCCTAGTTGGGTGCGTGCAAGAGGCAACGAACTGATGTTTCTCTCACACATCAATGTTTCTCTACCTCTCTTTCCCCATCTCTTTACCCTTCCCCTGCTCTGAAAATCAATCAATCAATCAATCAATCTTTTTTAAAATGGTTGAGGGAGGGATGGAGGGAAGGCAAAGTGAGTAAAGGCTATCAACTGTATAATGATGAATGGTGAGCACAGTGTAGTATATACAGATATCAAATTATATTGTTGCACACCTGAAATGTCAGAGAGAGACCATATGCTGATATGGAAAGATCATCAAATCAAGTAAATTAATCATCAAAAAATGAGGGTACAGAACAATGTGTAAAGTATAATAAGTTTTGTTAAAAAATAGAGAGAAATGATATATATTCATATCAAGAAACTCTGGAAGGATACTTAGTATACACTGCTTTCCTATGGATGCAAGTTTTTCAGGCAATGCAGGTTGAGACTGATAAATGGGGCTTAGAGGTAGAAGCAAGATGTTTCACTGTATTGATTTCTGTATTTTAAAATTAATTTTTACTTTTGAACAATGTAAGTATATTGCCATATCAAAACTATTAAAATGAAAACAATCCAACAGTAGCTATTTCCAAAACGAAGAACTAAGATAAGTGATATATTTGGTGGAAAAAAAAAGTGTAATGTCAAATTTCTGATGCAAAAGAGTACATATTGAATCCCTCAGGGTATGTCCTGGTTGTTGGGGTAGTAAATGTCCTAAACAAATTTTCTCATACCTCTGAGAATGTCTCACCCTGCTCTGATTTTTGCTCATTCTCTGCTCTGATGTTTTAAGGAAATAAGAGAGTGGGCCCTTTGCTGAACTCTTTGCTTTCCCCTCAATCAGGTTCAAAGCAGCCACTATTTTTTATTTTTAAAGAAAGCTAGAACCAATACCTTTGGATAGAAAGTCCAGTGAGATCATGATTTTATGGCAGTGGAATGTGGAGATCCTAGACTCTGGGGGAGCCTGCTGGACACAAGTCCAGATTCCATCTTTAGAAACTTTCTTACAATACATTGCTGTAAGATTCTGATCACCTCATCAGGTACAGAGTGTTCGTAAGATTTAGTACACATACAGCACTTAGGAGATTGCATGCCATGTAGAAGTGCTAGTTATAACAAACATTTTTTCCACTTACTGTGTTTTATGCAACTCTTATAATAGTCAGTACTGTCTTCTCCTAGTAGTCCATAAACACCTGAAGCCCTTGTATATTTCTTCTTATTCTACATTGTGCCTGGAGAAGTGTTGTGTATGACCTGCTGTTTTTCATGTTAACTTGGAGAGCAGCCTCCAAATTAAAGTTTTAAACATTCAATTCCTTTTAAAAGGACAACTAATAAGTCTTAAGGTGACAGATTGTTTCCAGGTTTTGAATTAGCACAGTGCAGTGACTAAACGTGAGCCTTAGAATCAGATAACTAGTGATCACATTCCTGCTCCACAGGCAACTTATGTGTCTCTGTCTCAGTGTCCTCACCTCGGTCAGCTTAATGCCAGGCTCAGAGCAGTGCTGAGAGAATAATGAGATGTAGCTTGCACAATGCCAGGCAAATAAATAGCAGGTGCTGATTAAGTAGGTGTTATTATTTTTTTTTAATATGTCATCATGACCCATCTCAGAGACATCTAGCGCACAGTAAAGAAGGGGAGCAAAAAATAGCAATCCAAAGACACATTCCCACAGTTAATACATAATAGTTATATTGCAGGAAATGCTGAGGTTAATTTTTTTGGACAACTTCTACCTCATCCATAGCCAGATTCTGTTCCAGGGCTTAAATGTCAGAATTGGTATCATTTTCTAACCTCAGAAGTTCATTATATTCTCTCCAAACCCTACGAAACATCAGTTGTGGGTTTTGGGGTTTTTTTGTTTGTTTGTTTTTGCATCAATTGTGTTTTATGTCTTAGATCTTGGCCCTTAGAGGAATACTCTTCTTTTTTATAAATAGCACAAGGTCACGTATTATAAAAGTCTGACAATTCACAGGAGATCTTCCTGTGTGGGGCGGCAGCCATCCTAGATTTTACTGATGAAAGGTTTGCTTCACCCCCCGCCCCTTATTCCAATCTCATTAACTGTTCACTTGGTAAATTTTATTTTACTATAATAATAATTCAAATGAAGTTCAGAAATATAAGCATCTTGCTTGCTGCTGCCCTTGTTATCCACAAATTTTCTGGTAAAAAACCTTTATATAATTTGCCAAAAGGCAGATAACCTTAAGCTGCCTCCCTGCTGCTTGGGTTCAGTACCTAGGAAGAAATGTGCAGTCCATTATGAGAACTTCTCTGAGTGCCATGAAGTGGAATTCTGCTGCCCAAGTCACATCTCTGCAGTCTTGGCTATCTCATTTTGGATTTCTAGGGTATAAGGTGCTACTTTGTTTCAGTTCCAATCTGTTCTAAGTCCATGGGGAGACCACAGTAATGAAATGTTATCTGTCATAAATACAAAATTAAATAATATGTGCAATGTAAGCCTTAGATTATTAAATGTATCATACTGGAGAGACCACCTGGCATGATACAAACTGTTTTGATAAAAAAATATATAGCCTGAAAGTTTGTAACAAATTTCATAACATGGTAGAAAAAAACTGTATCCCAATGATAGAGATGTGTAGTAAACAGATATGTATTATTAGAAATATACATATGCACATTTATCACTAGAAATACATGTATATTTCTATGTGGGTTTCAATTTCACCACTTCTATAAGAGGGGTAGTGGCATCTCATAGAAAAAACATTACATAATGTCTTTATAAGTACAGATAGAAAGATGGAGTAAGAAAGTGAGTTAAAAGCTTCATTTTATGTATCTCAGCCAGAACATAAAAAAAATTTAACTGTTTTCAGAGCCTGGGTACACCCTTTTCCAGGCATTTCTTATAGCCCCTTTTGAAGTTCTACTTGTGCCTCAAGGCAAATATAATGGTCCAGACAGGCTTGCAGAACTAATTAGATAAATTAAACAATGTTAACAGTAGTGACATCAGGAACCTTGGAGTGAAAGGCAGCTTAACTGTCATCTTTTCAACCAAATGCTCTTTATGTTAATAAGTACAATATTCCCTCACTTATTGCAGGTATTACATTCTAGACAACCCCGCGATAGGTGAAAGTTCACGAAGTAGGAATCTTACATTTATTTTAGTATTTATATATATATTTTAAGGCTTTATAAACCCTTCCCACACACTTATAGACTGTTTCCAGTCCCTTATTAACCTTTTCCACACTTTTACAAACACTACTTATGTTCTTACCCTGGCTGGTTTGGCTCAGTGGATTGAGCGTCGGCCTGCGAGCTAAGTGTCACTGGTTCGATCTTCCAGTCAGGGCACATCAGAGAAGGAAAACTCTGATTCCAAAAAACCTCCTCTGCCTTGCGGCATACCTCTTCAGGGGAAAGGCTAAGAGAGTAAACCCCGACAGAAAATCCGGAGCCGGAGTCCCTAAGGCGGTTTGACGTTGTAGTCAACACCGGCAACTCCTGCGGCGCACCTGAAGCCAAGCTGTATTGACTCCGTCTTTCCCTTGGATCCCTCAGTTGCGAAGAGAGTGGGGGGTCTGCTGCATGGGCAACAGCAGACCGTCCATATCACCCTGCCCAGGCTCTGTAGCTTCAGCTTCACTGGAGAGGACACTCCAGCGTCATCGTAAGATGTCGATTCAACACTGGAGGAGACAGATACCGTGTCACTCCCGAGTCGGACTGCACAGCCATTCTCGGCGGTGCAGATAGACTCTTAAGAAGCTACACCATCCTCTCTCGAGGCTCTGTAGCTTCAGCTTCACTGGAGAGGACACTCCAGCATCATCGTAAGATGTCGATTCAACACGGGAGGAGACAGATACCGTGTCACTCCCGAGTCGGACTGCACAGCCATTCTCGGCGGTGCAGATAGACTCTTAAGAAGCTACACCATCGTCTCTCGAGACGGACAGCTGCCGACGACGACTTATGTTCTTAAACATATTCTACATTCTTAAACCTACGTAACTTTAACAACATATGTACACAGTACCACAAAATCCCGTGATGTAGCAAAAAATCCGTGATAAATAATTAAGTATAATATTTTTAAAAATCCCACAATACAGTGTGCCCATGATAAGTGAACCATGATATAGAAAGGGACTACTGTATAAACTGAGTTCCTTGACTCCACCACAGCCTTTATTGCTTCACTTATCAGGGACTCTGTTAGTGAGAATTCATGTCCAGTAGAAAGGACTAATGTAATGACATGATATGAAAAGCTACCTATTCTGGGGTATAAAAATTGCCTCTTATTTAAATCATGACATAATAACATTGAGTAGACCTGATTCTGGTAGCACACATAAACACTCAAAGCGGATTATTTTTATTTTGCCTGATGCTCACCTTTGATTCTATTAAAACGAAAGCTGTCACCATTATTCTACAACTCCCCATTTTATGGCAGATGTTGTATATTCCTTGAAAGCAAGGACTGTAACTTATTCATTTTTGTATTTCTATCAGTGCCTATACAATGCTTTCCATACACAAGATTTCTAATAAATGATCAATGGATACATTAATGTTTCTTTAGAAAAATCCTCCTAGATAACTTATATAGTTAAAAGAATACAGAATGGGACAAAAGTAGGTTTAAAGCTGTTTATATGGAAAATAATACAATAAACTCCATGTTTTGAATACTCATTTCTACTTGTGCCTCACCCTGTATTCTACTTAATGTTGTAGCTTACTTCCAGATTTATGTGGTATAAGAAAGTATAAGATTCATGGAATAATTGGAGTTTGCTATTTTTCCCATACGGCTTTGATGTGTGTAATTCTCACAAGCAATAAATGGAAAGATGAATTTGATTAACATTTCTTTTTAGGTCCGTTTTTCTGGAAGACTTTGTCAATGATTAAGCATCAAATACAAATGTCAAATGACTCTTTCCTTCCAGTATTTTCCTACTGATCTTATTTTGTAAGTGATAAATTTTCATTAGGATATTGCCTTATAAAATTCAATTTTTATTTATTGGCACCATTGCAGTTTTATGGAGGACATGATTCACACTTCATCTTTCTCAGTGCTTTAAGAAATATTTTGAGGCTATTTAATGACCTTATTTTGAAATCCAATAAAAAATATATAAATAAATACACCTACTAAGATAGGTGTATTCAGTTGATTAGAGCTTGGGAGCTCTAAGACTAAACCCATGGATTAGTACAAAGTGTTTTGGTTCTAAGACCATGAGTGGTTCTACTTTCCATGAGGGGCAGGCTTGTACATACATGTTCTACTCCTGGTCAAGGGCTGGGTGATGAGTCAGTGTTCATCATCACTATTAGAAAAACAATTCAAAATGTGGGCCCCACATTGGGTGAATCCATACTCTATACTTTATTATTCGTTTCTCAATACCTATACTTGATACATCGGATTGATATGGATTCACAGGTAACATGCTCACTCTCTTTTACTTTCCATGTTCTGCTTCTTTGTTTGGTTATTTATTTTTCCTTATCCAGTGCTCATTTCCACATCATGGCCTTCACTCATGCTTTTTCCTCAAGTTTCAAATTCTCCTCCTCCTACTCCCTTCTTTCCCTTCCCTTTTCACGTGGCCAATTTCTAATCAATCATGTGTCTTCTCAACTAGAATGTTAGCTCATTAAGGGCATGGACAGGGTCATCTTGTTCTTCCATGTGATCCCACCAGACACTCCAGCTTAATTAGTATTTGCTGAAGAAATGACTGTAATTATGTTATTCTTGTACTTTAGGTTAACAGAAAATTAGGTAATACTTAATATGCAATAATTAGGAAATACTTAATATGCAATAATTAGGATTCTGGTAAAAGAACTTGTAATATAAATCTATGAAAAAATGTTGAAATGTAAGTAAAATACCTAGATAGCAAAGTTAAGTAAGAAAAAGCTGGATACAGCATTGTAAGTACAATAAGCAGTGACAATAAAAAGCGTCCTTGCCTGCTTGAATTTACATTCTTATGGGAAGATATATGAATAAATTAGTAATCACATAAATAAATAAGAGAGTTTCACATATTGAAGAAATAATAAAGGGGACTGGGACAGAAAGTGCCTGATGGTAGAATTTTAGATTTGGGGTTTGTGGTGACATGTTCATGACTGAAATAATAACCAACAATGTTTAAGTCATTGATCTAGACTAGGCACTCTTATCTGCTTTAACAATCATCTCAGGATATAAGTGCTATACTTACCTCCATTAGAACACACAAGAAAGTGGACCTTTAGAAAGATCAAACAATTGGTACTTAACAGCCAATTTTTGGTGTACTTCTTTCACAGTATTTATCACATTGTAATTTTTCATCTGATTTTTTTGTCTTTACACTAATACTCTCTGCTTCATGACCGCTGGGCTATTAGTCTTAATAGGCTTTGTAACTTGAACACATATTTCAGAGACTAAATGTAATTTAATCTCTGCACTTTTGTTAAATAAACAAATATGAGTCAAAATTTCATAAAAGATTGAGGAGAAAATTTACTCTAAGAGAAAAGGAGTATCATTTTGACAATTCATGGAAAGGCGTACCTCATAAAGTGAGTGGAAAATTATTCTGTATTATATAATTTTATTTTCTCTGTATGATAGGGGACAATAAGTCTCTATGAAATAGGAACAAAAAGTCACCAAAAAACATTAAAATGAATCATAGGTTAAATTTAAAAAAGAGCTAGTTGGTTTTATGAAAAAGGGAGTTTAAAATACAGTAACACATTTAAATTTCAAATTGGAGTATTTTAAAACTTGGATATGGAAACTTAGCACACTACTCTCAAGCTTATCAACCTAAGTGCTTGAAAATTAAGAAAAGAATAGAGAATTTGAATATGTGATACAATTAATAAGTTCAACATGATAGTATCAAAGAAAGAACCATATAAAGAAAAATATAGAATTTTTGGAAAGATATTAGAAAGGGTAAATCAATGATGACTCATGGGTTCTTTAAGAGTGACAAAATGATTTAAAGCCTTTCTGGAGAATAAAACTTTAAACATATTTTTAAAAGTATGAATAGAGAAGACCTAAGTAGGGGGTATTAGGTATTGATATATATTTTAAAACTTTTAACAATTTACTCAATACAGTGCAAAGTCCATGGAAGAGGTTAGAGAGAGAAGTATAGCATAGTAGTTGAGAGCACAGGTGTTGGTTTCTAAGAAACTTAGGTTTACAGATGTCCGCTCTCAGCTTCATCATGTGAAAAAAGCTTGGTCATCACTTCCATCCTCACTCTAAAAAAAAAAAAAAAAAAAGCTGACCAAACAAAAAATCTTTGACTTGTCTTAGATCCTTCACAGTATTGAAATCAAAGGGACAAATTGCCACCTTGAAAAATGAAGCTTCTAGCAACTACAGTTTCAATAAACATTAAACATAGCCAGCTCTAAAGCCAACTTTCCTTACATTGACCATTTTTGTTATTCAATACATCACATCATGATTTCACCAAAAATTACAAAGTATGCTAAGAAGGAAGAAATACTAGTCTGAAGAGAGAAAAGACTCGTATGCCTCAAATCAATACTCAAATATGACACAGTATATGAAATTATGAGTTAGGGAATTTAAAATAATTATTAGTAATATGCTAAGAGTTTTCATGAAAAATGTAGAAAATGTGCAAATGTAAGCATATATGTTAAAGGAGGAATACAATTCTAGAAAATAATCAAAAGGAAATACTGCAAATCAAAAACACTGTTAAAGAAATAAAAAATTATTTGTACAGGCTCATGAGAAGACTGGATATGACTAGTAAAAAAATAAGTGAGCTTGACTGACAGTAGAAACTTCCCAAACTGAAATACAAAGATGAAAAAAATGACTAGAATATTCAAGACTGATATGATTACAGATAGTGTATCATACATGTAATTGGGATGACAGAAGGGGGAAGAGAGAATGTAACAGAGGAAATATTTAAATAAATAATGGCTGAGAATTTTCCAAAACTAACAACAGACATGATACTACAGATCCAGGAAGCTCAGAAAATACCAAGCTTGATAAATACTAAAAAATAAACTTCTAGGTATATTATATTCAAACTGGAGAAAACTTTGAAAGAAGCCACAGGGATAAAATGCCCTACCTGTAGAAGAATGAGGATAAAAAGAAAGGACACCAATTACTAAAATCAGAAGTAAAAGAGGAGTCATCACTACTAATTCAATGGATAGTAAAAGGATTATAAGTAAACATGTAGACAATTCAATACTCACAAAACTGAAATCTTAGATGAAATGGACCAATTACTTGAAAGACACGAACTACCAAAACTCACGCAACAAAAATAGGTCATCTGAACAGGTCTATATCTATTAAGTAATGGAATCAACAATTAATAACCTTCTTTCTTTTTTTTTCTTTTTTGTATGTTTTATTGATTATGCTGTTACAGTTATATCACTTTCTTTTCCCTTTGCTCCCCTCCACCTAGGAACCCTCCTCCATCCAGCAGTTCCCCGCCACTTAGTCCGTGTCCATGGTTCATGCATAAAGCTCTTCTCAGCATCTCCCTGTCCATTCTGCACCCTCCTACTATGCTTCTTAATTCCTACACCATTTCCCTCCTTCTTGCCCCTTCCCCCTCCCAGCTGACCTTCCCCCACATGCTCCTCATACCTATGATTCTGTTCCCATTCTATTGTCTGCTTAGTTTGCCTTTCTTTCCATTCCCTAGCTTCTGTTGTTGATGGTTGTGATACTGTTTTCATTTTAACGTTCATAATTTTGATCTTCTTTTTCTTAAATAAGTCCTTTTAACATTTCATATAATAATGGCTTGGTGATGATGAACTCCTTCAGCTTTATTTTGTCTGGGAAGCACTTTATCTGCCTTTCTATTCTGAATGATAGCTTTGCTGGATAGAGTAATCTAGGTTATAGGTCCTTGCTTTTCATTATTTTGAATATTTTCTGCCAGTCCCTTCTTGCTTGCAAAGTTTCTTTTGAGAAATCAGCTGACAGTCTATAGGGACCCCTTTGTAGGTAATTCTCCTCTTCTCTCTTGATGCTTTTAAGATTCTCTCTTTATCCTTAACCTTTGGTATTTTAATTATGATGTGTCTTGGTGTGGTCCTCCCTGGGTCTAATTTGTTTGGAACTCTCTGTGCTTCCTGGACTTGTATGTCTATTTCTTTCCCCAAATTAAGAAAGCTCTTTTTTCTTTTGCAATTTTTTGCTATCCCTCTTAACCTTCTGGCACCCTATGATTCATATGTTAACACATTTAAAACTATCCCAGATGTTTCTAAACCTCTCCTCATTTTTTTCAATTCTTATTTCCTCCTTCTGTAATGGTTGACTGTTTCTTCCTTGTATTCCAACTTGTTGAATTGAACCCTGGTTTCCTTTAGTTCACCATTTTTTTCATGTGAATTTTACTTCGTTTCAGCCAGAATAGCCCTCATTCTTTCCCCATCTTGTTTAACTTTTTCTGTCAAGTCTGTGAGCATCTTTATCACCAATGCCTTAAACTGTGCATCTGTTAAGTTCTCTATCTCCTCATCTGTTAGGTGTGCTATCTGCTGGTTTTTTAGTTGTGTCACTAGAACCTTGATCTGCTCTCCATTCTGGGCTGTACTTCTCTGTCTCCTCATCTTGACAGCTTTCTGTCTTTGCCTCTGTGATTTGGATAGAGCTGTCACACCTGTTACATTATTGGGGGTGGAGCCTTAGGTATTTGTTAGTGCTGGCACCCATTTCACCACGTTTTTGTCTGAGAGGGGACAGTGCTGATTGCCACTGCTTTTCCAGGCACTTTTCCCCCTTCCTGTACTAAGAAAGTTTCCTCCTTTTCGAGACTGGTAGCTTTTTCCTCTGCCCCAACCCCATTGGCTTTCACAGTCAGTAGCAATGCAGCTCTATCTTCCCCAGCGGTGTAATTTATGCAGTCTGGTCTGGGGCTGGGATCACTTCTCAGGTTTAAAATGTATCACTGTGTTTTTCACCAGACCTACTGCTAGCTGTGCCCACCTGCTGCACTCCTGCCAGCTGTGCAGCCTCTAGCCATGCTGCTGCCAAGCATTGCCCCTGCAGCTGCTGCTCTGCTCCTCTTTCTCTCCATCTGGGCTCTTCCCCTTCTACCTTTCTGACTGATTATTTATTTATTTATTTGCTGAACTTCCCTGTAGTTTTGATTTTCTGTTTGTTTGTTTTTTCAATTTTGAAGTGGTTGTAAATTCCTTCCTAGTTCTGAGAAGATGCAGCATGTGTATTTATGCCTTCATCTTGGCTGGAAGTTAATAATAACCTTCTTTCTTAAAAAAAAAAAAGGCACCAGGCCCACATGGGTTCACTGGTTATTCTACCAAACATTTAATGAAAAAATTATACTACTTATCTACAATTTCCTCTAGAATATAGAAGCAGAGTGAACCCTTCATAAATTATTCTATTAAGCTAGTGTTACCCCTATACTGAAATCAGATAAGATAGTATAAGAAAGAAAATATGTAGACCAATATCTCTCATGAACATAAAGGTAAAAATCCTCAACAAAACATTAGCAAATAAAATCCGACAATCTGTAAAAAGAATTATATACCACGACCAAGTGAGGTTTATTCCAGGTGTACAAGGCTGATTCAACATTAAAAAATAATAATAATGTAGTCTTGCACTTCAATAGGTTAAAGAAGAAAAATTGTATGTTGATATTAATTGATACAGAAAAAAAAGCATTTGACAAAAACAGAACACCCATGCATGATAAAAGTTCTTGACAAATTAGGAATAGTGAAATTTACTCAGTTTGATAAAAACCACACGTGCCAAAATCCTAAAGCTAGTATTATACTTAATAATGAGAAATTGAATGTTGCCCACTAAGGGAAAAAGGTATGTTTCCTCTTATTACTCTTATTCAATATTGAACTGAAATGCTAGTTAGTACATTAAGACAAGAAAGTACATGATCAGAACTGCATATAAGAGTACTGTACCATAACTGATAAAATTGTTTTACACAGGGGTACATGTTAACAGTTCTGATAATGCTATAATATATAATAAAATTAAATAATTATATAAATTCAAGACAAATGGTGGTTACCTGGTTTTTTACTGTTGGAGTGGGAAGTTACAGATAAGAAAGAGAAAGAAGCCATAATATTTCATGTAGTAATGTATTAGTGTTCAAGACATCAGTAAAAAAAGGAACACTTCATTTAATACACATATAAATGATGTCGTCGGCGGCGGCGGCGGCAGCCGTCCGTCTCGAGAGACGATGGCGTAGCTTCTTGAGAGTCTATCTGCACCGCCGAGAATGGCTGTGCAGTCCGACTCGGGAGTGACAATCCCTGCCGCACTTGTTACAGGTGAAGGCGGATGGCCGTTGTTGCTGCTGTTGACGCTGCTTCCGCCTCGATCTTTTCTGGACCGCCTCCTCGTTGCGCGCAGCCTCTGCGCGTGACGTACCTTGCCTGACCGCGAGCCTCCAGGCTAGGCGGTCGTCTGCTTGAACTTCCCATGTGTTGAGATTGATGGAGCATTGTGTCATGTCCTTTTTGCAGATGTCTTTGAACCGCAGTTTTGGGCGCCCTGTCATCCTCTGGCCTTCTGCTAGCTCGCCGTAGAGGAGGTCTTTGGGGATACGGCCTGCATCCATTCTTTTGACATGGCCGAGCCACCTGAGGCGTCTCTCGCTAAGAACTGCATGCAAACTGCTCATATTGGCTCGCTTCAGCACCTCGGTTTTGGGGACCTTATCCTGCCAGGCGACATGCAGGACGCGTCACAGGCATCTCATGTGGAAGCTGTTGAGTTTCCTTTCGTGCCTTGCGTAGGTGGTCCACGTCTCGCTGCCATAGAGGAGAGTGCTGAGTACGCAGGCTTGGTAGATGCGCAGTCTGGTTTTCTCAGTGAGGCTGGAATTGTTCCACGCTCGCCGGTTCAGTCTGGCCATAACTGTGGCTGCCCTGGCGATTCTCCGGTTGACCTCCAAATCGACTGACAGAGAGCTCGAGATGGTGGACCCGAGGTAAGTGAAGTTGTTGACAATCTCCAGGGTGTACCCGTCGATGGTGATGCATGGGGGAGTCCCCGTGCCTTGAGCCATAACATTCATCTTCGTCAGGCTGATGGCTAGTCCGAACTCCTTGCATGCATGGGAAAGGCAAGTGACTAGCTGCTGGAGTCCCTCTTCGGAGTGTGATGTCAAAGCTGCGTCGTCGGCGAAGAGCATCTCACGGATGAGCACCTCTTTGACTTTGGTCTTGGCTCGTAGACGGGCCAGGTTGTAGAGCTTGCCATCGGATCTGGTGTGAATGAAGACACCCTCGCTGCAGTCCTTAAAGGCGTATTGGAGGAGCATGGAAAAGAAGATTCCGAACAGCGTAGGCGCGAGGACGCAGCCCTGCTTTACTCCGCTGCTGACTGGGAAGGCCTCAGAGGTTGCGCCGTTGTATTTTCCCTGGCACTGGAACTGTGAGCTCTGAGGTCTGGTGCTGGAAGTGTTCCCCAGGTGTCCCTCTCTATTTTTTAAAACATGTGACTGTGCTTTCCTCTGGCCTGCCACTGCTGCTACCACCATGCAGCATCCTCTCTGCCCTGGCTCCGCCCCTCCTACCTGTCAGGATGAGTAATTCTTCTTTATATCTTTGTGTGTTAGATTCCCATGCAGCTCGATTTTCTGTAACTTCTGATTATGTCTAGTTCTGTGGTAGCTGTATTTCTTTTTAGTTGTGGAGGAAGATGGAATGTATCTGTCTAGGCCTCCGTCTTGGCCAGAAGTCCTGTAGACACTCCATTCTAAATGAAGGTTGCACAACGGGCCAGTCCTCACATATGGACTGTAAATAGTGACTTGTTTCCAAAGCATACAGTATTGAAAAGTATGTGTATGTATGTGTGTGTGGGGGGGTGAGTAACTTTATGGTGGAGAAATCTGATAAACATTTCTTCAACAAGGTGATCAAAGTCAACATCAACAATCATAAATCATGTTGTTAGTGTGCATACTGGAAATGACGTGATAAAATAGTATCTTATCTCTGTGATTTTTCTCCCCGAATCTCATCACTTCCAGCTAATCAAGAGAAAACTTAGACAAATTCCAACTGAAATGTCTCTTAATTATTAAAATGTCAAGGTCATTAAAATCAAGGGGAGTCTATAAAAGTGTTGAGAGAAACTTAGGTAAAATGACACCTAAATGTACTGTGGAATCCTAGATGAAATCCTGGATGAGGAAGAGGGCATTAGGCAAGAAATAAGAAAATATGAATAAAGTATGGGATTTAATTAATAAAAATGTATCAACTTTGGTTCATTAATTATAACAAATGTTACTAATGTAAGCTCCTAATAATAGGGGCTAATAAAAACTCTTTGTACTAACTTCAATTTTTTTCTGTAAGTGTAAAATTGATCTAAAAATGAAATATTATTAAAAAACAATTTTTAGACTCTAGGTTTGAATCTTGGCTCTGCTGCTTGTTAAATATACTATTTGTGCAAGTTATTTAAATCTCACTAAACCTCAGTTACCTCTCTGCAAAACAAGAATAACACTAATGTTTGCTTCTTGTAACTATTGTAAACAGTCAATTAAATAATGTATGTAAAGAGTTTATCAAAGTATCTGATAGTATTTAAAAAACATTAAGTATATTTATATATATGATAATTGCCCTGGAACAAATTGACTACTCTTAAAGGATTTAGCATAAGCTAATGATGATATATTACACCAGGCAAGAGCAGAATTACTGGATAGTTATTTTGGGGAAAATTAAAGAAAGTTTTGAGTTAGAGTTTTACCTCAAATTATATCAATTCCCTCAAGATTAATGAGTTAAATGTTAAAATCTCAAATAATTAAATGGTATAAAAATATAGTGTATATCAAAAAATACATTTTAAGTTGAAATGTATTGCTCAGGAAAGGACATGGATTAGACTTCATATTAGATTACAAAGTTTTAAAGTGGAACAAATAGACTGAAGTGGTAGACTTCAATCTGAAGAAAATATTTACACAAAAGGTCATCTGACTAAAATCCATACTGTTGATATGTATAACTTAGCAAATAAACAGAGAATTTAAAAATAAGAATATTCAATGCAAATAAAGGGGTGAAGAGACAGGCAGTTTTAAATATATCAGTCTGAAATATAAATTGGTATAATGTTTTGCTAAGCAACTTGGAAATATGTATCAAAAGTATAAATTTACTCATTTTATCTAACACAGTAAGTAATTATATATCTGAGATTATACTATGAAAATATAATTTGAAACAAAGATTAATAAAGAAATGATCACTGTTTTACTTAGTAAAAACCTGGAAACACTCTAAGTGTCACCAAATAGGGATATAATTAAGTGTTTTTAATATATTCATGATATGCAATATACAGTTATTAAAATAGTTTTCTAGTTTTTTCAAATTCACTTTGTTTTTAATAGATAATACATACTCGATTATAAAGAATTTAAACAATTCAGAAATAAAAACAAAACTATAAATTTCCAAAATTTTCTGAATCCAATTACCATCAAATAATCATCATTAACCAAAGCAAAATGGCAATTTAGGCATTGTTCTATGTATATAAATAGGTAGCCAGACCAAAAAAAAATGATAAGGACAAAACACTTATTAAAATGACTTAAAAAAATAAACAATATTAAGTATTGACAGGATGCAAAACAACTACAGTTCTCATTTACTAGTTGTGATAGAAAAGAGTATGTACAGCCATTTTGGGAAACAGTCTAGCATACAGTTTTCATAAAGTTAAGTAATTTCCACTTACACTATGATCCTGAAAAAATTTTAGGTATTTATTTAACAGAAATGAAAACAAGTGTCACACAAAACCTGTGTGTGAATATTAATAGTAATAAAAGAACCAATTCAATGTTTCTCTACATACCTACAGTGGAATAATATTCACCAATAAAAAGGAACAAGCAAACAACAACTTGGACAAATCTAAGCACTATGCTAAATAAAAGAAGTCAGATAAAAGAAGTCAGACTTAAATGTACTGTGATTCCATGTATGTAACATCCAGAAAAAGATAAAATTATTGGAACTGGTAACATAAGTGGTTGACCAGTGGCATTTGCTGAGGGAGGGGGAGAAGGTGAGAATGAGGATGACTACAAAGAAGCCCAAAGGAAATTTTTGTAATGATAGAAATATTTTATTTATTTCTTGATTATGTTGGTGATTATATGACATCTGTCAAAACCCACAGAGTATTTATCTAAAAAAGGTAAATTTTATTGTATATAAATTATACCTCGCAAAAACAATGACAAGATATTAACATAGCTGAAATTCTGCTTTATCATTCTATATGAAAAAAATATTTATCATTTTCTAAGAGATTATTTTAAGATGAAGAAAATAATCCAGGACAAACTGTAAGAAACTAGAAATAGAATTGTTTTTAATCATGTTTTCACTAGACATAGAACAGATTGACTCCCTGTTACAAATATGAGAAAAATAACACTTCACCACTCTCTCCATTTTTCCTCTTTCTCCTTCTGATTTGATTCATTATTTGTTTTGAATTGTCAAAGCTTTTTCTGCTTACTTTCTGTTTTATAACAACAAATTGCAAATTGTTCAGTGTTAATTTTATATTTAAGATGCAAATCATATCTGTCTTCTTCAATTCAATTAATTTGACAATTTGTTTAATTTTGTCATCATCTGGGTTTTCTGTCTTTAAATTAACAATATGCATGTGAAGAATAGTTTCTGCAGTTATAATCATGAGTCTCTTTAATATTTTTGAACATCTGTTGCCTTTAGATATGCTTTTAGTTCTACATCATTGTGGAATTTTATTTACTTTGTCACAATTTCTTTCTTCCAGAACTTTGTTGACAAACATTGACTTATGTCATTGAACATGACAGAGGAGTAGCTTATTCTGTTCTTCTTTCTTGGAGGTTACAGATTTTTTCTGTCAGGAAATGTGAATAATTACTTTTTTCTTGAAGTCTAAGATACCAAGATGTGTTTTGATTGTTAGTGTGCCCTTTTAATTTGCAAATTTAGTGGTTTTACTAGTTCAAGGGAAATTATTTTTTTGAATCTTTGAATGCTCTTTCTTTTCAATTTGCTAAGTTTTAAAATTTATAGGTGTCTAGTGTTTGTGTATTTAAGATAATTCTTAGCTCTTTTTTATGTCTTTTTGCTTTTATCTGTTGCTTTAATCTCTGTTTTTTATAACCATTCACTGTACTTAGCTCAAACCTTTTCTCTTTTGAAATATCAACTATGTTTGTTGTGTTTCTTGCTGTTTCCAACTTAGTTGTTAATTCTCTAACAATGTAATTCTCATCCTAATTTGTTTCCTTAGATTTCTAACTTCTCTTTTCATTCTGAACATATTACATTTGTGTTTCCAAAGCTTTTGTTTTTTACAACACAAAATATATGGAATATAATGTGAATAAATCCTCTGAGGGGATTTGCAGTATATTTTAGAATACCTGGTCTCTGGCATTTAAGAGGTTTCATTAAATGTCTAATATCAGGTGTTCACCACACCTAATTGGGAGGTGTACCCCATTTCTATGGAGATATAAATACCTCCCTTGGACTGATATAATACCCTGGAAACTTGACATCCTTCTGGAAATGCTAGTCCCATTGGACCATTCCCATTTCATTTGTTTCTTTCCAGTAGGTGTTGCCACTATGTCACAGGAGGAGGAAGGAAGCCATTTAGATAAGGATATTCTCAGAACAGATCTCTCAGACTTGGAGGTGCTGGTGAGAATGCTGAGGTTTGGGTTCACTCATCAGTGAAGTGATTGTGGGTAAGAATAATGATCATTACAGTCAAATTCCTTTGTATTGTGCTTCTCTGAAAAGTTTCTTTATTTTTTTTCTTGTTTTTCTCTTTTTACTCTTTGACATTTGTGAGATTAGAATATCTTTTCATAATGTGTCAATGTAAAAGACTCCTGCATTGCTACTTCCAGGACAGGATCCTACTCTCCAGTCTGAGGGTGCCCAACTCTTTGAAAGACAAAGACAAAATACAAATTGTGCAGTTCTTTCTTCTTTTTTTAAGTGTGCAATTCAGTGTTGATAGTTTATTTGAAGTTTCAAAACCATCATTACAATCAATTTTAAGATATTTTCATCAATCCAAAAGGAAATCCATACCCATTAGTCCCCATTTTAAAGTCATATTTCCAACTTCTAAAAATTAAACTGATTAGATGTTGATTGAAATTGTGTTGAATCTGTAAAAATATTTGGAAAGACTTGGTATCTTAACAATATTGAGTTTTCTTTTTCTTTTTTAACATGCTTTATTACTCATGCTGTTACAGTTGTCCCAATCTGCCCTTGCCCTGCTCCCCTCCACCCAGTGAACCGTCCCCCAGTCCACGCCCATGGCTAAGCATATAGTTCCCCCCAACATCTTCCCATCCACTCTACTCCCTTCCATTATGCTTAATTCCTGCACCATTTTCCTCCCCCTACCACTGACCTCCCCACTAAATGTTCCCAAAACTATAATTCTTTTCCCACTCCTGTTGCTCACTTAGTTTGTCTTTTTTTCAATTCCCTAGCTTCTGCTGTTGGTTGTTGTGATACAGGTTTCATTCTAATGTTTGTAGTTTTGATCCTCTTTCTCCTAAACAAGTCCTTTCAACATTTCATATAACAGTGGTTTGGATCTGATGAACTCCTTCAGTTTTACTTTGTCATGGAAGCACTTTCTCTGCCCTTTTATTCTGAATGACAGCTTCACTGGATAGAGCAATCCTGATAGTAGGTTTCTGCCTTTCATCGCTTTGAACATTTCTTGCCAGTCCCTTCTTGCCTGCAGAGTTTCCCCTGAGAAATCGGCTGATAGTCTTATTGGGACCTCTTTGTACATAATTCTCTTCTTCTCTCTTGCTGCTTTTAAAATTCTCTCTTTATCCTTAATTTTTTACATTTTGATTATAATGTGTTTTGGTGTGATTCTCCCTGGGTCCAGTTTTTTTTGAATTCTCTGTGCTTCCTGGACCTATAAGTCTATGTCCTTCCCCAAGTTAGGGAAGTGTTGCTTCATTATTTTTTCACATAATTTTTCAATTTCTAGTTCTTCTTCTTCACCTTCTGGCAACCTTATGATTCGGATGTTGGTCCACTTATAGCTGTCCCATAGGTCTCTGAGCCTCTGCTCATTTTCCTCACTTTTTGTTTCCTCTTTCTGCACTGGTTGATTGTTTGTTCCTTCCCTATGTTCCAATTTGTTGATTTGATCCTTGGTTTTCTTTCCCTCACCACTAGTTTCATATGTGTTTTCATTCATTTCAGCAGGACTAGTCTTCATTCCTTCCCTGTCTTGTTTAAGATTTGCTCTTAGGTCTGTAAGCATTCATATAACCAAGCTCTGAACTGTGCTTCAGAAAGATTTCCTATTTGCTGAGCCATTAGATCAGATATTTGCTCTCTGATCAGCTGCATTACCAGAATCTCTATCATGATCTGCACCATCCTGACAGTCCTGTGTTTACCTTTGCTTCCTGGGTGGGGTTGTCACACTTCCTACACTACAGGGGCAGAGCCCCATGCACTCATTACTACTGGGTGACCCCTTCACTACACTCTGGTGTATTGTGTGGGGGCAGGGATCCAAGATGGACTCCTGCCGCCCACTCTCAGCTGAGAGACCAGGAGCTCCTCCTCCATCCCCATGGCCTCTTCCCCTCACAATCCAAGGCAATGGGGGTCCACGTTCCCCGGTGTTGGAATCGCAAGCCGACAGACCTGGTCTGCAGCCAGGGGCACTCCCCAGGTACCTCTAGCTTCCCCGCAAATATGAGTGTCCATGCTCACAGCCATCCCACCACCATCACTGCAGCTGCTACTGTCAGCACAGTCCGACCTCTCCACCCCGGTCTCATCCCTCCCACCCGTCCAGATGAGCACCACCTCTTTACAATCTTACATGATGGACTTCCATGCAGCTTTACCCTCTGGAACCTCTGGCCACTTCTGGTCTTGTGGCAGCTGCATTCCTTCCTAGCTGTGGAGGAAGATGAGCGCACCAGTCTAGGCGTCCATCTTGGCCAGAAGTCCAATATTGAGTTTTGTGTGCAGTTATTTCAGTTGCAAACCACAAACCCTAATTAGAAAGCATCTTTTATTCAGTAAGTCTTTGAACTCAACCCTAGAAATTCCCCTAATAGATCTATTCACTCACTTAGTATATAAAGTGTGTGTGTGTGCGGGGGGGAGGGTGGTAATCTGTTGAAATATTTTTAAGCATTTAAGGATAATGTACCCATTATGAGTAGCTTCTATTCCAGGAGGTTGTCCTCTCCTCATGCCCCATTCGCTATATTAGAACATTAGCAAATGCTTACTCAGATACATCCTACATTTTTGTTTTGACATGACCACTGACAAAATTCTCTCAGCTTCCAGTGTTGGGTCAAACCTAACACAGCCATACTCTTTCTTGCAGCTGTATTTTCCCATTACTATGATGCAATATACTTTGAGAAGGCCACATAAAGAGTTTCATCACAAACCTAGAGGTCGCTGGTTAATCTACATGAAGACCTGTGGGAGGTGCTGTGCCATGAAGATTGATCTTAAGGAAAATTTGAGAGTCCTGAAGATTACATTGGGAAATGCTGGTCCAATATTGCACAATGTAGGTTTTCAGTCTATACTTCATAACTGATTAATTTTCCTTCTGTAAACTTACAAAGGCTAATAACAACAACAACAACAACTCACAGTCATTTCCCTTAACCTCACCTTGGGTCTACTTTTTTATTAGGTTTAGAGAAATGAAGACAAACCAATGTATTTCTCTTAGAATGAAAAATTCATATTTTGGGGTTGATTTTGAAACCTGAAGGGAATTTACAGAGAGATTGTCTCTACCATAACTCTTTCCTTCCAAAATAGAAAATGCAATAAAACATTTTAATAATTGATTAAGGTTTCTTGGTTTCAAAGGCAGGAGCAGTTTGTTATCATTTCTTAGAAAATATTCTTAAAATGTATCTAACTTTGTGTAACTTTCTTCATAGGTAATGAATTTCCAGAGCTGTGGAAAGGGTGGCTTTGCACATGGTAAGCAGCAGGCTGTGGAGATGCGAGTGTTAGTGAAGGGGACTTGTAGCCACACGCTCTCCCATCTTTTGGCCTTCTGGCCCCTTCATAACCACCTGACACTCTTCTGTTGGGATTAAGATTGGTTGCTGTGGTTAGAAAGAGAAGAGAATGTTATTCTTTTGGTCAGCTCCTTACTGCTAATTGAGTTGAAGAGTGATGAAAATGAAAGTAGAGGAGACAAAAGAGTTGCTTTTTCAAGGCCATGCTACTCAGGCCTTTATCTAATTTATAAGCTTTATCCACCTGCTTCCTTGCTGTACCCACCTGTTCCTAATCTCTTTGCATTGATCTTAGGTCTGCAAACTTTAAGAGAACAAAGATTCAGCTTCCAGTTAGAAAGGGTTTTAGAGAAAGACTTTTCTCACTAGACAGGAAAGGCCCTTGTAAGCCCCAGTCCCATCCTAGTCTGGGCTATGTTCACAGGTACTATGGAACATTAGCAGCATTCTGATTGAGGTAACACAACAGCAGGGTTATGGGCTGGGCTTGCATATGGACCTTGTTGAGGAGTAGCAGGGTGAACTCTTATTGTTATTTTAAAAAAGGATGCTTTCTCATTTACTTCAAATATGTATGAAAGAAAAAGTACTTCACAAAGACAATAAGCTAAATACAAAAACAGCAATTACCTTCTATTCATTTATGTTCTGTTTGGTAAAAGAAAAAAATACACTGTTGGGCTTGGTACCCTTTAAAACATTAAAAAATCAACACTCAGTCAAACAAATTAGGTACTTCAGAATGTTACAGCTGATTCCAATGATACGCTATAGGGATTGCTTAAGAATTCAGAACTATATTTTTAAATTATATTGCATTAAGTGCTTGCTTTGGCAGCTCATATATTAAAACTTGAATGACACTGAGATTAGCATGGCTTCTGTGCAAGGATGACATGCAAATTTGTAAAGCATTCCATATTTTTGACTCACATATATGCTGTTAGCAAGAGACCTACCTCAGAACAAAAGACCTATACAAACTAAAAGTGAAGGGATGGAAAAATATTTCAAGCAATGCAACATGAAAAAAAGCTGGGGTAGCAATACTTATATCATATAAAAGAGACTTCAAAACAAAGGCCATAAAAAGAGACAAAGAAGGACACTATGTAATACTTAAAGGAGCAGTCCATTGAGAAGTTATAACTCTTGTAAACATATATGCATCCAACATAGGAGCACCCAAATATATAAGGAAAATTTTGGAGGACTTCAAGAAAGGTATCAACAGCAACACAGTCATTGTAGGAGATTTTAAAACCCCATTGTCAACAATGGACAGATCTTCCAGCAAAAACAAAACAAAACAAAACAAAAAACAAGGATATTGTGGCATTTTAAACACTCTAGATTAGATGGGCTTTATTGATATATACAAAACCCTTCACCCAAAAGAAGCAAAAGATGAATTCTTTTCAAATACATATGGAATATTTTCAAAGATAGACCATGTGGTAGCACACAAAACAGGCCTCAACATATTCAAGAAAATTGAAATTATATCAAGCATCTTCTCAGATTACAATTGCTTGAAACTAGAAACCAATATCAAGAAAAAACTCAAAAACCTTCCAATACATGGAGACTGAATAACATGTTATTAAATAATGAATGGATTAACAATGAGATCAAGGAAGAAATCAAAGTATCTGGGAACAAATGATAATAAACACACAACCATTGGGACACAGTGAAGGCAGTCCTGAGAGGAAAGTTCATAGCAACTTAGGCCTGCCTAAAAAAGACAGAAAAATTTCAGATAAGTTACCTAACGCTACATCCAGAAGTACTAGAGGTACAACAACAAACAAAGCCCTGAGTGGGCAGAAGGAAGGAAATAATCAAGATCAGAGCAGAATTAAATAACATAGAGACTAAAAAAAAAAAACAATTCAAAGGATCAATAAATCCAGAAGCTTGTTGCTTGAAAAGATAAACAAAATTGACAAGCTTTTAACCAGACTCATCAAGAAAAAAGAGAGAGGACCCAAACAAATAAAATCAGAAACAAGAGAACTTACAACCAATATCACAGAAACAAAAAGGATAGTAAGAAATTACTACAAACAAACAACTATATGCCAAGAACTTGGACAAGCCTGGGCAAAATGGACAAATTTCTAGAAATATAGAGTCTTCTAAAACCAAATCAAGAAGAATCAAGAAGCCTGACTAGATCTATAACAACTAGTGAAACTGAAGCAGTAATCACAAAATTCCTGGCATACAAAAGTTCAGAAATGGATGGCTTCACAGGTGAATTTTACCAAACATTTAAAGAATAAATAACTCTAACCCTTCTCAAACTATTCCAAAAAATTCAAGAAGAGGGAAGACTTCCAAACTCTTTTTATGAGGCCAGTATTATCCTTATTCCAAAACCAGACACAAGACACAGCAAAGAAGAAAAACTATAGGCCAGTATCTCTGATTAACAGATTATAAAGTCCTTAACAAAATATTGGCAATCCAGATCCAGAAATACATTAAAAAGGTCACACACCATGATCAAGTGGGATTCATCCCAGGGATGCAAGAATGGTACAATATTCACAAATCAATAAATGTAATTCACCACAAAAACAAAATAAAAGACAAAAACATGTGATCATATCAATAGATGCTGAAAAAGCATTTGAAAAATCCACCACCTATTTATGATCTTTTAAAAACTCAGCAAAGTGCATATGGAGCATACCTCAATATAGTAAAGGTTATATATGAGAAACCTACTGCCAACATCATACTCAATGGGCAAAAACTAAAAGCTTTACCCTTAAGATTAGGAACAAGACAAGGGCGTCTGCTTTCACCACTTTTATTCAATATAGTATTGGAAGTTCTAGCTGCTACTATCAAACAAGAAAAAGAAATAAAAAGCATCCAAATTGGAAATGAAGAAATAAAACTGTCATTTTTTGCAGATGACATGAAAATGTACATAGAAAACCCTATAGTTTCCACCAAAAAAACCGCTGGACCTAATGAGAGAATTTGGCAAAACAGTGGAACACAAAGTCAATATTCTGAAATTAAAGGCATTTTTGTGCACCAACAATGACTATCAGAAAGAAAAACTAGAGTTAAAAATCCCATTTACTACAGCAACAAGAAAACTAAAGTACCTGGGAATAAACTTAACCAAAGAGATAACAGACCTGCATTCAGAAAACTATATAACACTGAAGAAAGAAATTAAGGAAGATACAAATAAATGGAAGCATACACTATGTTCATGAATTGCAAGAATTAACATCATTAAAATGTCCATACTACCCAAAGCAATCTATAGATTCAATGCAATCTCTATTAAAATACCAATGGCATATTTTACAAATCTAAAACAAATGTTTCAAAAATTTACATGAAACCAAAAATGACCCTGAATAATCTGAGCAATCTTGAGAAAGAAAAAGAAAGTAGGAGGAATCAAAATACCTGATATCAAGTTATATTACAAGGTGACTAAATCAAAACAGTCTGGTACTAGCATAAGAACAATAAACCCATGTCTCTATGGTCAATTAATATTTGAAAAAGTGGGCAGGAGAATAGAATGAAATAAAAATACCCTCTTCAATAAATGGTGTTGGGCATTCTGGACTGGTTTATGAAAAAAAAAAAGGTAAGAAAAGAAACTAGAGCACTGACTTCCACCATACACCAGAATAAACTCAAGATGGGTAAACAATTTAAATATAAGTCATGACGGCATAAAAGTCCTAGAGGAAAACATAGGCAGTAAAATTTCAGATAACCCACACAGCAATATTTTTGCCAGTATATTTCCCAGGGCAAGGGAAATAAATGAATGAATAAACAAATGGCAGTACATCAAACTAAAAAGCTTCTGCTTAGCTAAAGAAACCATCATCAAAATGAAAAAGGAACTGAACATATGGGAAAACATGCTTGTCAATGATATCTTGGGCAAGGGTTTGATCTTCAAAATATATAAAAAACTCAGACAACTCAACACCAGGCAGACAAACAATCCAATTAAAAAATGGGCAAAGGACCTGAATAGACATTTCTCCAAAGGACATACAGATGGTCCATAGACATATGATAAGATGCTCAACATCACTAGCCATCAGAGAGATGCAAATTAAAACCACAATGAGATACCACCTCACACCAGTCAGAATGGCCATCATTAGTAAATCCACAAATAAATAACCAGTGCTGACAAGGATGTGGAGAAAAGGGAACCCTACTACACTGTTGATGGGAATACAGACTGGTGCAGCCACTGTGGAAATCACTATGGAACTTCCTCAAAAAAATTGAAGTGGAAGTGCCTTTTGATCTAGTAATTCCACTGCTGTGATTATATCCTAAGAATCCTGAAACACCAATTCAAAATAACCTATGCACCCCTATGTTCATAGCAGCACTATTTACAATAGCCAAGTGCTGGAAACAGCCTAAGTGCCCATCAGTAGATGAGTAGATCAAAAAACTGTGGTACATTTACACAATGAAATACTACAGAGCAGAAAGAAAGAAGGAACGCCTACCTCTCATGCAGTGTGGATGGAACTGGAGAATATTATGCTAAGTGAAATAAGCCAGGTGGTGAAAAACAAATATTATATGATCTTACCTATAAGAGGAACCTAATGAACAAAACAAACAAAAGAGCAAAATAAAACCAGAGGCATGGAAACAAGGATCACACTGACAGTGGCCAGAGGGGAGGGAGGAGGGGGAGAAGGGTGGAAAGAAGTGAATGGACTACTCAAGGAACATGTATGAATGATCCATGGACATGGGCAACAGGGTGGGGATTGACTGTGGGAGCAGGAGTTGGATTGGGTAGCGGAGAACAAGGGGAAAAATTTGGGACAACTGTATTAGAAAAACAATAAAATAGTTAATAAAAGTATATATTTTATTAACATTTTGAAGTGAGTTGAAGAAATAGAATGAAAATAAATATAGAAGGAGAAATAATAACTGGGCAGATGCTTTATTTAGAATTTTAAAAAATCTATGTAAATCATGACACTGTTAAATTTCAAATGTGGTATCTGGGTTTCATCTTTCAAAAGAAACTTCAAATAGAGTCAAGTCTGCTAAAGCCCATGGAGAGGCTTGTTGTACCATGTGGGGAAAGTCCCTGCCATGTGCTTCTTGGCTGAGAATTTCTTGTGCAAAGTCAGTCACTGCCCTCCAGGCAGTTATCATATTCCCTGGCAATTCTAAGGTTGGTTTCTCTACTAAAGCCAAGGACAAATGTTCCATGGACTAGCTATCAATGTGAAGGAAACATGTATGTCCTGTGTACTTTTGCCCATCTATTCAGCAATCTAGACAGGCAACTATTTGTATAATTGTCTTTTTGGACTTTAGCATACATATTGTAATCCTCACTTTTATCTCTTGTGTTTATACCTTCTGTTATCAGAGGCTTAACATCTATAGATATTTATTCATTGACACTTTCTTGTGCTCTTCCAATGCAAACCTCAACATATATAAAATAGAAATATTATATGATGCTGAAATGTTCCCTAGCTTTGCAAGAATAAACAGATTCCAATCAGTGTAATTTTAGTAGAACCATTTTTTTAAAGTTATATTCTAATATTGTTAATATGTTACATTCGGGAATTCTCTTTATCAGATACTTAATTATTCTTAATATATAATTCCTTAACTCTTTCCGGTAATAGAGTTTATTTTACACTAATGTGACATATACTTATTTATTTATTCTATTTTTTTATGTCGACTTATTTAAATAGTCATGTCTTATTTATGTCACCTGACAAACAGTATCATGATACTTAAAAAGTGTTTCTGGGTTCTACAAGGAGAGAGCACAAGAGCTCTCTATGTTAATGTAAGCAGGAACATTTTGGTTGTGGGAAAATCACCATCACAAAAATAGAGAGGGCCCTGGCCAGGTAGTTCAGTTCAATTGATTAGAGCATTGTCCCAGTATGTCAAGGTTAAGGGTTCAATCCCCAGTCAGGGCACATATAAGAAGAAAGCAATGAATGCATAAATAAGTGGAACAGCAAATCAATTCTCTCTCTCCCTCTCCCTTTCTCTCTCTATCTTTCTCTCCCTCCCCGCTCTCTCCCTCTCTCTTCCTCTTTCTCTATTTCTCTCTCTCTTCTCCCTCTGTCTCTCTAAAGAGAGAGAGAGAGAAAGAGACAAGAGAGGAGGAACTAATAGAAGAGTATCATGGCAGGACACTGACTCCAACAAGACAACAGAAAAATTTCCTAGAGGCCAGAATGTGGGCGTGGCAAAAGATTATAAAGAGCAAGTAGCTTTCTTGATTGTTCTACAATGTAGTAGCATTATGTAACCCCTAGCCTTCAGTAATATTTTCTGAACACTTATCTTTAAGTCAATGGTACTCTGGAAATCATCTGAAGCTATTATGAATTTTTCCATTGATAAGATAGAATGTCAAAAGGAAGAACTGAGAGGCTGGGTTTCCCTTGCTACCAGGGATAGGGGTGTAAGCCAAATACAAACATTTAAAAATATTTAAAAGCCTGTAGAGGACCCAAAAATGTGTGGATTACTTCATCTCAAAATTCTACTAAAATTTTGTTCAGGGAAGTAAAAAAAAATGTATCAATGCAGAAAAAAATTTTATTTTTTTAATTTTTTAAAAATGTATTTTATTGATTATATTGTTACAATAGTTCCAATTTTCTCCCCTTTACTCCCTTCCACCCAGCAGCCCCCTCCCCCAGCAATCCCCTTCCCAAGTCCATACCCATGGTTCGTACATACAAGCCTTCCTGCTTCACCCTTTCATATATTCTTCTTCTTCTTCTCTCTTTTTTTAGTAAATATGTGATTAATTAATTATTTTAACAATAAAAAATAACTATCCCTCCCTCTCAGATATTAAGACCCTTTGTAATCCTATAATGGACAATGGGCAAAGGTCTCAAGCTCCTCTAGCTGCTTCAAGCTGGACATGGTTATCGTCCTACCTACCCTTGGGTCCAGAAATCCCTAATAAGAGTAGGGGTGTGGAGGGGAGGGTGGCCTTCCCACATGGGGAACGATCGTGCAGATTCCAGGTCAGTTGGCTGTCTCCGGACAACGGCGTGCTTGGTTTAACAGGCTGGCATCCTTGTGTTCTGGGGGCAACAGATTTGGCAAAAAAGGGTTAAAAGACATCATTCAATCCATAACTACTAGATGACAAAAGGCGGGGACTAATTTTTCAATATTCCACATTAGAGGGGAAAAAAAAAAAGAAAGGAAAAAACAAAGAAAAAAGGGGCTTCTTTAGAGGAAGATGTGCCAGGCACATCTCACCTGTCCAAAACCCTTTTGCCCATTATACTTAGTTTAGGCTGAGGGAAATAGTTTAGGTTTCTGCCCTCTCAGACCTCTGGGTCCTTTCTGTCCAAGCCATTAGGATAGAAAAGAGAAACCAGTTTTCAAGTGGAGTCCACAGGCCACCCCATTCTTCACCAACCCAGCCACTTAGTTCAGCCAAACCATTGAGTCTCAGGAGGCAGTGCTGCAGAGAGGATTAAGTGAAGCTTATATGTACAGACAATCACTCAGGTAATGCGGTCATACACTTATGCCCTTTGAAAACAGAAAACACATGTTAATTTATGTAACATAACCCACAAACAAGTCTCTAAATCTGTAAGACTGTCTTATTGGGAAAACATTCAGTTGTAAGGCACTTGATATTCTGCTTGCCTGCAACTTAAATATCTTTGATGATATCACAGACATGGTTTAACTTTCAAGTGAAAACGTATTTTAAATGAAAAGAAACTTTTAAGACGGTTAGCTGCACTACTTTATAGTCTACCACTGATCATTGTGATTTTCCTTGAATAGTGATTTTTCTCCCTAAGATTACCATCCTTATCATTAAAGGGACTACATTAAGTCCATTTTTAATTTATCCTGTTCATTTGCATAAACACAACAAGAGCAGCAAATGATCACTTATGATCTTTAGTTCTGCTTTGCTGGAACTTACGCAAGGAACATTTAGGGTGACCCTCAGTCTGCTCTTCAGAGCACAGAAACTGGACCACATACCTGGCATTCATCCTTGCCTGTACATATAAAAATTTATATTTTAACTAAAGTAAAACCTCAGTGTCCTTATCATACTAATTAAATCAGGGCAAGGCATGTCAGAAAGCAGTGAATCCAGGAACTATGGAAAAGAAGGATGAAGTTGAAATAAAAAGGACAAGATGTTGGTGAGGTTTCTGGGACCACTTTGCTTCTGTAAATATCATTATGTGTTCTTTTTAACTTGAAGATGTGGGAGAATTCAACTTTCCCACTATTATACTTCTTCCAAAAGTTAAAGCATTAGTAACTTGGAGGTATGAAATAGCTGTTTTCTGATTAAATTATATTTATATTGGCAAACTTGCAATGAATTGACTTTTGTGAGTTCAACTCCCCTGGAACTATTAGCTGGGAGATGGAGGACAAGTTACTAACCAGTCTGAGGCTTAGCTTCTTCACAGGCGAAATAGTATACAAGCAACCCAAGGAATGTTGATAGGTTTAAATGCTAGAAGTACCAAATTCTGACCCTGATTTAACAGTGATACATTTTAATCTCCTTTCTCTTTTCTCCAAGAGTTACCACCAAAAGTTCCCAAGGAGGAAGGGTAGTTTAGAATCCATAGGCCAGGCAGGAAATGGTTGGCTACACCATTTACTGTAACTCACAGGTTATTAACCACTACAGCTGGGATAAATATGTGAGGGCCAGGGGAGATATGGTAGATACAAAAAGAGTAACAGAAAGTAATCAGCCTGTCCTAGAATATGGCTTGATGTGAGGGTTCATACTCAAGAAAGTCCTAGAGACTTCCTGGCCAAAAAAATCAGCCTTTGGATCTGATGGCCAGAAACCTGAGCAAGGTGGGTTTTGTGCAAGAAGAGGAAGTAAATTTTTTTAGGATACAGAGATTGAATGCTTACCAAAGGAAAAAATAATAATACTTTATGCCTTAGCAAATCTGAAAAGCGTATCTTATTAGAGCTACTTCTCTAGAAAGCAGCTCCCAACTGTTGATCAACGTAGGAAATGCACGTGAAAATTTTCTGAGCCATTATCAGGACTCAATTTTATTACTCTTCATGAACACCTTATGTAACCATTAGTCTCCCAATGGTTTTCATTAAATATTAAGAATTACTTTCCAGAAGCAACAACATCTATTCTGTCAGATCTGCCTCTTGTAATAAATAACCTAGACTGAAACTGGGATACTATGTCTCCACAGAAAGAGCATTATAACAAGAACAGGACAACTCTGGCCTTCCCTTCCAAATTTTCTAATCTTCCCCCTGCCGTGTTCTGCAAGCTTTAGGTCATTATAATGAGACCTGCATGCCGTTGGTAAGCCTCAATTTTTGGCCAGCACTATATGATTTCTAGAATACCAGATGGCAACAATATGCTGGCAAGTGTCTTGCAAAGTAAAAGTGTTATGCAAATAGAAGCCACTTGATATGGAATAGTTTTGAAGGCAAGTGGTAGATAAATGTTCTTCCTAGAGGCAAAAAAAAAAAAAGGCTTGTGTTTCTTATTCAGCATCTTTCTCCTTCTTAGTTTCTGATTCTCCTGTCTGCTCTTGTGTCTACACATAAATTTGTCCACCATTAGCCTCAGATTTGTACAGAAGCCTCTACTAGGAATGCACATAGATTAACTCCTAACTCCAGTGTGTCAGTAGGAAGGAATGATGACTTACTGAAAACATTACTTCTTTCTGCAATGACCAGCATATTGCAATCAGGCACCCTCTTTCTTTTGATGGTCTTGGTAACCAAGAGGTGACTAGAAAGAGTGACACACAGGACTGGTTTACAAAGAATCCCAAATCTGGAAGCATAGATGTATTTGACCACTTTAGAAGGAAGACTTTGGAAGTCAATAGTTGGGTCAGGGTGACTGTAGCCAGGATCCTTGCCACACGCATGTATTTTCATTTGCCTCAGTCACCCTTATCTAAGAATTCTTTCTGCATAAGGATTACACAGCTCAGACTGGCCAGGTGCCACTTCTGTTAACTTCATGTGTATATACAGGTCTCTGCTGTTCAAGTGGCGAGAATGATTGGGGCTCCCATGGTTCCTTATGTCCTTGCCCACCACTGCAGTATAAGACTGAAGGAAGATGATCCCTCGGCCCCTGTTCTTGCTTGCCACCACAAGAATTGAAAGGTATATCTTGTTGTTCCTGTCCTTGCCAGTACAAGTGAGATTAAACGGTTATGACACCCTACTATTGTTTTTGGTCTCTGATTCCAATGTAAACCTGGGTGGAGTTGAACTTGTGCCCTACACCAATGCCAATTCTTCAAAAATTTACTATCAGAATATCACCTGGGAAGTGTCCTGGAGAGCATCAGAGCACCAAGATACTGAATCAACAGTGTGCTCCAAGAGCGTGGTAGAACATCATAATATGCTCATAAAAATAAATGTATTAAATTAAAGTTATAAGCAGCCCCTAAAAGAACCACGTTTGTTTTCTATGCCCATATATCTTGGGAACATCTACCACAGCTCCTTTAAAGAGTTGTAGGACCCGTATAGACACCACTGTCTAGTATACAGTAGGTTCTCAGGGTTCTCAACAATTTTTGATAAATTAATGTTAAAAAATAAAAATATATAGAGAAACAAGATGGCAGTAGAGTAAGTGGAAGCTACACTAACCTCCTCCCAGAACTAGTCTGGATTTACAACTTAATTTTGGAGAAATCATCTGGAATAACCAACCGAACACTAGCTGGAGAGAAGCGTTATAACCATGGAGAGACAGAAAAGGCTGCTAAATCACAACGTGACCGGTAGGGAATGTGGAGACATGGAAGGGCTGGCTGGGCTCACACAGGTGGCAGCTGAAGGGACTGAGAAACAGCTAAGCAGCTGGGGGTTCCCCCTGAGAAGGGCAGGGTCTAAACCCCCAGCTGAGCTTCCCAGCCTACAGCAACAAAGTGGAAATAGCTGTGAAAAGAGAAAAGCCACAGGGTTTCTTGCTAGCCGGAGAGAAACAGCGGGAGAAAAAGAGCTCTTAAGCAGATCACATATGAAAATATTTTGGCCCCCACTTAGCCTGGGCTTGAGCAGAGGAAAGGCAGAGAGGACTAGAGATGTTTAGGGAGAGTTTGGTGTGGTGGCTTTGAGGGGAGAACTGGGGAAGCAGCCGACCAGGTCCCAGTGCTGACTCATCCCCAGTACTGCAGGCAGGCCATCCCTGCCCCCCCCCAAGTGGCGTCAGCCTGAGAGGAAGCAAAAGCCCTGCCTACAGGAATTAAGCTGCCACACCCATAGTACTTAAGCCTGACAGCTAATCAGAGATTGAATAGATTAACAACTAAAGGAGACAGACAAAGGCAGTAGATCCCTGGAAGTCTCCAACAGGCTGCCTAGGGCCAGACTGGTACAGGATCTGATACCACCAGGGGCAGATCCAGGAAATGTAGATAATTCTAAAGCACCAACAAACAATAGGAGTCACAAAAATGGGGAGACAGAGAAACAACCCCCCCATTGAAAGGAAAGGTAGAATCCCCAGAAAGAGTGCTAAATGAAATAGAGGGGAGCCAACTATCAGATATGGAATTGAAAGCATGGATTATGGAGAAGCTCAATGAGCTCAGCGGAAACTTCAAAGAACTCCAGGAAAACTACAAGGAACTCCAGAAAAACTATAAGGAACTTACTGAGAATTACACCAGCATGAAAAAGGGCATAGAAGCTATCAATAAGAGCCAGGAGGAAATGAAGAATACAATCTCTGAATTGAAGAACACAATAGAAGAAATTAAAAGAGGGCTAGAGGAAGCAGAAGATCAGATCAGCGAGCTGGAAGACAATGTAGACAAAAACTCACAGACAGTGCAACAAAATGAAAAAAGACTGAACAAGACTGAAGAGGCTCTAAGACAGCTGCAGGACAACATGAAACGTAATAATATCCGTATCATAGGAATTCCAGAAGGAGAAGAAGAAGAGCAAGGGATAGAAAACCTCTTTGAAAAACTAATGACAGAAAACTTCCCTAACATGAGGAGAGAAAGAATCATGAAAGTCCAGAAAGCACAAAGGGTCCCAATGAAGATGAACGCCAACAGGCCCACTTCAAGACACATCATAATTAAAAGGGCAACATTCAAAGACAAAGAGAGAATTCTAAAAGTAGCAAGAGAGAAACAACTACTAACATACAAGGGAGCTCCAATCAGATTTCTCAGCAGAAACATGACAAGTCAGAAGGAAATGGCAAAAAATATTTCAAGCAATGAAAAACAAAGGCCTATAACCAAGAATACTCTACCCAGCAAGACTCTCATTCAAAATGGAAGGTGAAATAAGGAGTTTCCAAGACAAAAGAAGGCTAAGAGAATACATCTCCACCAAACCAGCATTGCAAGAGATGCTAAAGGGTCTGCTTTAAGAATATGAAGAAACAGAGAGAGACAGAGAGGAACACAAGTACAAAGGGGGAAATGACAATGAATAAGTACTGAAAGAAAGAAGGAACTTCTACCATTTGCAACAACATGGACGGAACTAGAAAGAATTATGCTCAGCGAAATAAGCCAGGCAACGAAAGAAAAATACCTTATGCTATCACCTATTATGGGAAACTAATGAACAACACAAACAAATGAGCAAAATTGAACCAGAGGTATGTAAACAAGGAATAAACTAACAGTAACAAAGGGGGCGATGGGAGGGAAAGAAAGGGGTAAGAAGAGGAAGGGTCTAGTCAAAGAACATGTATAAATGACCCATGGACATAGACAACTGAGTGGGGACTGAATGTGAGAGAAGAGAGAGCAGGGTGCAGGAAAGCAAGAGGGGGAAAAAAGTGGGACAACTGTAATGGAAAAACGAACAAAAATTTTTTTAGTGGGGGAAAAAATGAAACTATAAAGAATGGAAATGCAAGTTCAGTGAACATTAGAAGGACAAGAATTTTCCTTCACACTGTATATTTTTCTCCCTATATGGTCCCTCCAGAGTTTGGCATTCTAAAGAAGTGAGTAATGACCTAAGTTTCTTTGCGTAAGACTAATAAAACCAGTTGTTAATAGAGGTTTTTTTTTACTAAGACTTTGACTGAAATGTCATGCCTAAAGGAGACACGCTTGGGCTCTGGTTGTTACCAAAAAGCACTGAGGAACTGGGATTGACTTTCAAAGGTAATAAAAGTCCACGAGATAAAAGGCCTGGTACCTTGGTTGAGTGTGCGGTCCATGGCAATCTTTCCAGGGAAGGAATGAAGGTTGTTTTCCTGAAAGATGGCTAGATGGGACCTTAAGGCACAATGGAAAACCAGAAGGACTTGGAAAAGACAGCTGTGTACAGGCAAGGCTGAATGCCACATATGTGGTTCTGCCTCTGTGCCCTGAAGGGCAGACTGAAGGTCTCCCTAAATGTTCTTTGCGTAAGTTCCAGCAAAGCAGAACTAAAGATCATAAGTGATCATTTGCTGCTCTTGTTGTGTTTATGCAAATGAACAGGATAAATTAAAAATATACTTAATGCAGTCCCTTTAAAGACAAGGAGGGTAATCTTAGAAAGAAAAATCGTGATTCAAGGAAAATCACAATGCCCAGTGGTAGACTATAAAGTAGTGCAGCTAACCGTCTTTAAAGTTTATCTTCATTTAAAGTTTGTTTTGATTTGAAAATTAAACTATGTCTGTGGCATTATCAAAGATGTTTAATTTACAGGGGAGAAGAATGTCAAATGCCTTGCAACTGAATGTCTTTCCAATAAGACAGTCCTACAGATTTAGAGACTTGTATGTGGGTTATGTTACATAAATTAACATGTGTTTTCTGTTTTCAAAGGGCATAAGCCTATGATCTCATTACCTGAGTGATTGTCTGTACATATAGGCCTCAATTAATCCTGTCTGCATTGCTTCCTCCTGAGACTCAATGGTTTGACTGAACTAAGTGGCTGTGTTAGTGAAGAATGGGGTGGTCTGTGGGCTTCACTTTAAAACTGGTTTCTCTTTTCTATCCTAATGGCTTGGACAGAAAGAGCCCAGAGGTCTGAGAGGGGGGAAACCTAAACTATTTCCCTCAGCCCAAACTAAGTATAATGGGCAAAAGGGTTTTGGACAGGTGAGATGTACCTGGCACACCTTCCTCCAAAGAAGCCCTTCTTTTCCCTAATGTGGGACATTGAAAAATTTATACCTGCCTTTTGTCATCTAGTGGTTATTGATTGAATGATGTCTTTTAACCCTTTTTTGCCAAATCTGTTGCCTCCAGAATACAACAAGGATGCCAGCCTGTTAAATCAAGCATACCATTGTCCGGGGACAGCCAACTGACCTGGAGTCTGCATGATCCTTTCCCATGTGGGAAGGCCACCCTCCCTTCCACACTCCCACTCTTATTAGGGATTTCTGAACCCAAGGGTAGGTAGGACAACAACCATGTCCAGCTTGAAGCAGCTAGAGGAGCTCAAGAGCTTCGCCCATTGTCCTTTATAAGATTATAAATGGTCTTAAGTCTGAGAGGGAGGGATTGTTATTTTTATTGTTAAAATAATTAATTAATTAATTAATTAAAAAAGAAGAAGAAGAATATATGAAAGGGTGAGGCAGGAGAGCTTGTATGTACAACCCATGGGCATGGACTTGGAGAGGGAGGGATTGTTGGGGGAGGCGTGGTGCTGGGTGGAGGGGAGCAAAGGGGAAAAAATTGGAACTATTTTAACAATATAATCAATAAAATATACTTACCAAAAAAATAAATAAATAAAAAATAAAAATATTTATATAATTTTGGTCAGTGGCTTCTCATTTCCCAGATTTAATTTAAAAGGATATTATATTTATTCACTGAGAAAAATCCTTATATGCTCTTATCGGTATAGGTATAGGTAAGATATCTTATCTAACAATTGGAAAAAAAGCACTGGACCTGCAATTAGAGAGACACCTAAGACTTAAATTCTGGCCAGCCACTAACAAGTGGTGAGATTTTAATTTCTTTATCTCTAAATAAAAGACTGGGCTAGAACACTACCCTATTCTGCATAATGTATTATCTTATGCAAATACAAGGAGCAACCCCCTAAAAAACCTGGGCATTACCTTCTAGAAGGCAGGCGTCTTTCAGTACATGCTTCCCCGTTAGGTGATTATTCTAGGAACCCATCTGTATCAGTGTACCAGTTGGCGTTGTTGTGAGAGGCTGCATTCGATATCAGTGAATTTTTTTGAAGACTCTCTCCATGCATTTGTCCATTTCATGATGGGTGATTTATGAGTGCACCTACTCACCCCATGCTGAGTGTTCAGCAGTTTTTTACCAAAAATGGCATGACCTCCATGCTCTATCCTCCCTATTCACCTGATCTTTCCCTAAGCAACATTTTGTTTGTTTGTTTCCTCAGGTAAAAATGTCCTCAAAGAGAAATGTTCTGTCAGTGTGGAAAAGGTGCCTGAAATATAAACATGTAAAAATAAGCACACAAGTTTTTATAAATAAATTCCACTTTGAGGAGGTCCCCCTTGTACATACAAACAAATCCTAGCTAAAAACTAAAGAAAAATCTTGGAGTCTGCTGATGGTGAGTGGGTGCTAAGTTTAAAGGTATGATTCAAGTTCATGCAGTCACTTTAAGACAGACAAATCTTGGAGCTACTTCTATATAAAGTGTAATGAGGAGCTCTTGTTTAAAGTGTGGTAGTGACATTGTATTCAACCTTCAAATGTTCTCTATCAATTTTCTATGTTCCATTACTGGGAACTTGAGATAACCTTATACCTCCCATTGCTCTCAGATTTCCTAAGTTACAGAGAAGTGGGGTGTGGTTTGTAGAGATAAGGAAATAAAGGGGAGCTGAAGTTCTGCAGAGAGAAGCAATGGCTGCTGTGGTAAAGATTATCTGATGAAGGAAAAAGAAATAAAAGAAGAGATGCAGCCACAGCTGGAGGCCAATTATCAGATTGGAGAGTGCCTAAGTCTGTGACTCAAATTCTAAGAAATCCTATAACCCTTCCTTCTCTTCCTCTCTTCTCTTTCCAGCATGACCCCATCCCAAAGGACTTGGAAAGATCTCATTTGGCAAAGCGGTTTGGGATCTTTGGAATGCAGCAGGCAAAATGTAAACCTTATACTTTTGTTTTTTGAAAACTTCTTTCTTCCTTTGGGTAGATTTCCTACTGATATTTATTCTTCTATAGATTTTATAGCAAGGGCTTGTGGGTGGTAAATTCTCCCAGAATTTTTTTTCTAAAATTATTATCCAACTTTTACATTTTGAAATCATTTGGCTGGTGTTGAAATTTCAAGTTCACAGTTATTGCCCCTCAGACCTTTGACAAATCTCATCTTTCTTATTTTCTTCTTCTTCTTTTGTTGCTGCTAATTTTGTTTAGAGTAAATAATCTGCCTCATCTCTGCAATTTTAAATCACCATGTTGGTAGCAGTGGAGGTTTGGGATAGAGTGTGAATAAGATATCAGAGAGACGTGCTAAATCCCTGTGTCACATCCTGTGTGAGAGGCTCTTGCATACATTGTCATCTTACACCTTTCTCAAAAATTGTTTTCCTAAGTATTCAATGTTTTTAAACATAAAGAAAATAATCTGACTTCCCTGTATCCATCATCCAAATTCAATGCATTAATGTGAATGCTAATATTTTGTGACATTGCTAAAGATCTTTTTTTTAAATATAGAAATAAAATCTTATGTATTCAGTTGAGTCAATCCTTCTTCACTCATTCAATTACATTTTCTCTCTCCCTTCTCACTATTCACCAGAGAACAGAGGAGCTGTCCATCTGTCAGTAGCTCAGGTTCTGAGGTAAAGTCATATGTGACCAAACGATGGCAGAAGGAAAGATACAGTGACCAAGCCAAGGAAAGTAGAGGCGAGAGAGGGGGAATTTCTGAAGAATCCATTAATGTGTCCTGGGAGAGAGAGGGCAGCAATTGTGCATCTGCCGGATCCAAACAGCACCATGTCCACATGATAGTCACACCAGAAAAGCACACCATTTTCCCCTTATTTGACTCTTTCAAGGGTGCACAGGTCTTTTAAATTAAGTCTATGTCACTGATTCAGTCATGGTCTCAACAGGAAACAGATGACACTCTCAAAATAGTATAATTTGAACAGGGTTTATTTACAACAGGACTGTTTACAAAGATGTGGGTATACAAAAACCTCAAGAGACAGAAAGGTAGCCCAGAGCTAATAGCAGCTAGGTAGTTAACCTCCAGACCCAAAAAGATGGTAGAGGGAACACAACCCAAAGAAGAGAGAGCTAGGCAGCATCCGCTCCTTTGAGGGGAGCAGTAAACTGTGTGAGACAGCCAGCTTAGCTCTTGGGCTGAATGCCAAGAGAATAAATCCCCTAATGTGAATTTCCTAACTCAGTCTGATCCCTGCTGTGGCTTCATCATGAAGCCAGAGGGCACTGGAAACCATTTACATAAAGTTATATAGGTCAGTCATAAATTTACATGTCAATAATATTTTAGTAACATTACAAAGTTTACTATGTGATATTTCATTGTTTGACTCTAAATTCTTTGCAAGTTCTATTACCACTTCTTTGACCCAATGATTGTGTACAAATGAATTTATAGATTCAAATTTGTAACTGTATGGCTATCTTTCATAATTGAATACCAATTTTTATGCTTTAAAATCAGAAAGCATAGTCTATATTATATGATTTTTTTTTCTTGAGTATTTTGTGACATAGTAGATGGTCAGTTTAAAAATGTTCAATATGGCTCTGGCTGGTGTGGCTCAAAATTTGTTGGAGCTTTGTTGCATAACCAAAAGGCTGTCGATCAGGGCATGTATGGGAGGCAACCGATTGATGTTTCTCTCTTACATCGATGCTTCTTTCCTTCTTTCTTCCTTCCTTCCCCTCTCTCTAAAAAATCAATAAGCATGTCCTTGGGTGAAAGTAAAAATTTTAGAATGTGTTGGGCAAGTTTGTATAGTCAGTAATTGTTGATTATAGAATTCAATATGTGTCCATTAAATCTAGTTTATTAAATTCTTGTATATTCAAACATTTTCTTAAGAATTTTAGAGTTTTATTTGTTTGGAACTTGTTTTTTTGTGAGTTTGGTAAACATTTTTAACTTTGCATTTTTTTCATTTCTTTTCTCTTTTTTTTTAAGTATATTATATTGATTATATTGTTACAATAGTTCCAGTTTTTCCCCTTTGCTCCTCTCCACCCAGCACCCCCCTTCCCCAACAATCCCCTCTCCAAGTCCATGCCCATGGGTCGTACATACAAGCTCTCCTGCCTCACCCTTTCATATATTCTTCTTCTTTTTAAAAAATAATTAATTAATTAGTTAAATATTTTAACAATAAAAAATAACAATCCCTCCCTCTCAGACTTAAGACCCTTTACAATCTTATAAAGGACAATGGACGAAGGTCTCAAGCTCCCCTAGCTGCTTCAAGCTGGACATGGTCGTCGTCCTATCTACCCGTGGGTCAAGAAATCCCTAATAAGAGTAGGGGTGTGGAGGGGACGGTGGCCTTCCCACAAGGGGAAGGATCGTGCAGACTCCAGGTTGGTTGGCTGTCTCTGGACAACGGCATGCTTGGTTTAACAGGCTGGCATCCTTGCTGTATTCTAGGGGCAACAGGGTTAAAGGACATCATTCAATCCATAACCACTAGATGACAAAAGAGAGATATTAATTTTTCAATGTCCCACATTAGGGAAAAGAAGGGCTTCTTTGGAGGAAGGTATGCCAGGTACATCTCACCTGTCCAAAACCCTTTTGCCCTTTATACTTAGTTTGGACTGAGGGAAATATTTTAGGTTTCCCCCCTCTCAGACCTCTGGGCTCTTTCTGTCCAAGCCATTAGGATAGAAAAGAGAAACCAGTTTTAAAGTGAAGCCCACAGACCACCCCATTCTTCACCAACCCAGCCACTTCGTTCAGCCAAACCGTTGAGTCTCAGGAGGCAGCACTGCAGACAGGATTAAGTGAGGCCTATACGTACAGACAATCACTCAGGTAATGAGATCATAGGCTTATGCCCTTTGAAAACAGAAAACACATGTTAATTTATATAACATAACCCACATACAAGTCTCTAAATCTGTAGGACTGTCTTATCAGAAAGACATCCAGTTGCAAGTCATTTGGCATTCTTCTTGCCTGTAAATTAAACATCTTTGATAATGCCACAGACATAGTTTAACTTTCAAATGAAAACAAATTTTAAATGAAAAGAAACTTTAAAGATGGTTAGTTGCACTACTTTATAGTCTACCACTGGGCATTGTGATCTTCTTTGAATCATGATTTTTCTCCCTAAGATTACCCTCCTTGTCATTAAAGGGACTGCATTAACTTCATTTTTAATTTATCCTGTTCATTTGCATAAACACAACAAGAGCAGCAAATGATCATTTATGATCTTTAGTTCTGCTTTGCTGGAACTTACGCAAGGAACTCTTAGGGTGACCTTCAGTCTCCCCTTCAACGCACAGAAGCAGATCCACATACCTGGCATTCAGCCTTACCTGTAAACACCTGTCTTTTCCAGGTCCTCCTGGTTTTCCATTGTGCCTTAAGGTCCCTTCTAGCCATCTTTCAGGAAAACAACCTTCATTCCTTCCCTGGAAAGATTGCTATGGACTGCTCATCCATCCAAGGTACCAGGCCTTTTATCTCGTGGACTTTTATTACCTTTGAAAGTCAGTCCCAGTTGCTCAGGGCTTTTTGGTAACAACCAAAGCCCAAGCATGTCTCCTTTAGGCATGACATTCCATTCGAAGTCTTAATTAAAAAACAAAAAAAAAAAAAAAAAAACCTCTATTAACAACTGGTCTTATTAGTTTTATGCAAAGAAACTTAGGTCATTACTTACTTCTTTAGAATGCCAAATTCTGGAGGGATCAGATAGGGAGAAAAATATACAGTGTGAAGGAAAATCCTTGTCCTTCTAATATTCACTGAACTTGCATTTCCATTCTTTATAGTTTCATTTTTCCCCCCACTAAAAACTTTTCTGTTTGTTTGTTTTTCCATTACAGTTGTCTCACTTTTTTCCCCCTCTTGCTTCCCTGCACCCTGACCCCCCCCCCCTTCTTCCACATTCAGTCTCCACCCAGTTGTCCATGTCCATGGGTCATTTATACATGTTCTTTGACTAGACCCTTCCCCTTCTTACCACTTCTCTCCCTCCCATCTCCCCCTTTGTTACCGTTAGTTTATTCCTTGTTTACATACCTCTGGTTCAATTTTGCTCATTTGTTTGTGTTGTTCATTAGTTTCCTGTAACAGGTGATAGCATAAGGTAATTTTCTTTTCTTGCCTGGCTTATTTCGCTAAGCATAATTCTCTCTAGTTCCAATCATGTTGTTGCAAATGGTAGAAGTTCCTTCTTTCTTTAAGTACTTATTCATTGTCATTTTCCCCCTTTGTACTCGTGTTCCTCTCTGTCTCTCTCTGTTTCTTCACCTTCTTAAAGCAGACCCTTTAGCATCTCTTGCAATGCTGGTTTGGTGGAGATGTATTCTCTTAGCCTTCTTTTGTCTTGGAAACTCCTTATTTCACCTTCCATTTTGAATGAGAGCCTTGCTAGGTAGAGTATTCTTGGTTGTAGGCCTTTGTTTTTCATTGCTTGGAATATTTTTTACCACTCCCTTCTGGCTTGTAGTGTTTCTGCTGAGAAATCTGATGATAGCCTTATTGGAGCTCCCTTGTATGTTATTAGTTGTTTCTCTCTTGCTGCTTTTAGGATTCTCTCTTTGTCTTTGAATGTTGCCCTTTTAATTATGATGTGTCTTGAAGTGGGCCTGTTGGGGTTCATCTTCATTGGGACCCTCTGTGCTTCCTGGACTTGCATGATTCTTTCTCTCCTCAAGTTAAGGAAGTTTTCTGTCATTAGTTTTTCAAAGAGGTTTTCTATCCCTTGCTCTTCTTCTTCTCCTTCTGGAATTCCTATGATACGGATATTATTACGTTTCATGTTGTCCTGCAGCTGTCTTAGAGCCTTTTCAGTCTTGTTCAATCATTTTTCATTTTGTTGCACTGTCTGTGAGTTTTTGTCTACATTGTCTTCCAGCTCGCTGATCTGATCTTCTGCTTCCTCTAGCCTGTTTTTAATTCCTTCTACTGTGTTCTTCAATTCAGAGATCGTATTCTTCATTTCCTCCTGGCTCTTATTGATAGCTTCCATGTCCTTTTTGATGCTGGTATAATTCTCAGTAAGTTCCTTATAGTTCTTCTGGAGTTCACTGTAGTTTTCCTGGAGTTCTTTGAAGTTTCCGCTGAGCTCATTGAGCTTCTCCATAATCCATGCTTTCAATTCCATATCTGATAGTTGGCTCCCCTCTATTTCATTTAGCACTCTTTCTGGGGACTCTACCTTTCCTTTCGATGGGGGGTTGTTTCTCTGTCTCCCCATTTTTGTGACTCCTATTGTTTGTTGGTGCTTCTTAGAATGAATTTTTTTCATTTCTTATTGAGATTCTGTCAATCTATATTTTTTAATAATATATAATTATATAATTAAAATTAGGCTATTTGCCAAAAGCACTTTGCATTCTTATGTTAATCTTGCAAGCATTTTCTTTTATTATTATAATAATTTTCTTTGTCCTGAAAACTTTTTCCTAGAATTGTATTTTATCTGCTATTAATATTGCTAAACAAGCTTTATTTATGACAATGTTTCCTCAGATATACTTTTCATCCTTTAATTTTCAAACCACTTGTATATTTTTGTTTTAGGTATCTCATAAAGAACATATAGCTGGATTTTATTTTATATTTTGGTCACTGACAAAAGATAACAAGCAAGTTAAATCTATTTACTTTTATGACATTACTAATATTTTTGGAATCTTTCAGCTATGTTTTTCTTTTCTTTACACATCTCCTTTCCTGCCTTTCATTAAATTGTAAAAACTTAACTCTTTCCTCCCTCCCTTCTTTCCTACTTTCCTTCCTCCCTTCCTCTTTTTTCTCTTTTTATACTGGGTTGGACTATACACATTTGTTGGTGTTACTTCTATTTTCTTATGACATTTAAAATTCAACAATGTCTAAATTTAAACAATCTATTTACTATACTCCTAAAAAAAGGATATAATATGCTTTAAACTTTTCATTTTCCATTCTGTTATTACTATTTTCTGTTTTATTTCAACTTCGTTTACAAATCCCACCAAAATTATTTATTTTAATTGTTATGGCTATTTAGAACTGATGCTTCTTTAGTTTTACCCATGTTTCCTTGCTCATTTTTGCTTTGTGATAATTTTTTCTTCTTGAACTTTTGCTGCTTTCTTTGGGCTGTATTTCCCTCCTATTGTTATTTATTCTTCTATAGTTTTACAGGGCTTGTGGATTTTTTTCTAAAATTATTATCTCACTTTTACTTTTTGAAAACTTTGACTAATGTTGAAATTCTAAGTTCAGAGTTATTTTCCCTCAATTCTTTGAAAAATCTTATTTATTTGTCTTTTTGGACTCTTTGTTGCTAATTTTTGTTTATTATAAGTAATTAATCTGCTTCACTTCTCTATATGCTTTCACAAGTTTAGAAAACTGGTCTCTTCAATTTTTTCACATATGTTTAGGTGCAGCATGAATTTTAAACATTTCTTGTTATGCTTCTTCCATCTAGGAACTCATGACTTTCCTCAGGGCCAGTAAAACCTCAGCCATTATTGTTTCAAATAATGTCTTTGTCCTATTCTTTTCTACTTCTTCTTCTAGAAAATGTATCATCTGTACTTTGATCACTCTCCTTCTGTAATCTATATATTCTGACCTCTCTTTGCTGTTATTTTTAATTATTATTATCCTTGTCTCTATTATCCATTTAATTGATTTTCTCTGCAATTGTGGTTTTTTGTTTGTTTGTTTGTTTGTTTTTGCTGTTTAACTTGACCATTGAGTATTATTTCAGTGACTAATATTTCTATTTGGGTATTTTACAAATATGCTTCCCTCTCTCCCATGGAATCATATTCTTTTGTTATGGTGTTATGTTCTTTTTTGTCCCTTTAATCATTATGCTCATTGTGCTGACTCTCATGGCTGACCATTTCCTTGGGTGAATGGTAATTTTTGAAAAATTTTGAACTCATCTTCCAAAGAGCTGTTTTATCTGTTAAAAGCTTCATTTGCACTGGGTTTTGTCTTCACAAAACAGCTTTATTTTCTTCTTTTATAGGTGTAATATCTATTCAATTTAAGATAACATTTTATGCATTAATTTGGCATTTGTAATTCTTGAATTTGTTGGTAGCAGAAATTCAGATTTTTTTTTTCCACTAGTGTTTCAGGTTGAACTTTTTCTAGTCTAGTTTCCATACAGAGAATAACTCTTTTAAGAACATGTGTTTATGCAGAGGTCTCAATTATAGGTCTTCCCCTTTCATGAGCTCATGACCACATCTCCTTACTTCATTTTTAGCTAACTCTGTTGTGTATATTTTAATTTAATGTGTCATAGGCTTCCTTGGCATTATCTGAGCTTGAAATGTTGGTTTTGACTTTCCTATTTATTTTAACAGCATGAGGATTTTCTCTTTTTTATTTTTGAGCTTTGTTAAATCAAAAGCATCATTTTGTTATATCCTGTATTTCTGTGTGTGTGAAGAAGAAGACAGGTACACATTCCAGCTCAGGCAATTCTATGTTTATTGTTAATATATTTGACAACTTTTTGAGGCAGTGATATTTTTAATGCTTTTTACAAAATGTTATGAAACTTCTATAACATGCAATGTTCTAATCTGGAAATATAGAGGTACAGAAGTAGCTAAAATGTAGCTCATAATCTCAGTGATATGCAAATAATCATTATAATTAAAGGTGAGAATTTTTGAAATAGAAGTATGAATAACACAATACTGGAGCACAGAAAGAAAATTCACCTATCCATTTATTTTAGGTGGGGGGAGGAACTGAACTTCAAAGTACTGATAATGTTACAGAAGGGGGGTGTCCAAAAACCCCCAGAGCTTGTGGCTGGGGGATGGGGAGAAGGAAACAGCTTTCAGGATGCCTTCACATGCCTGAGGCTAGGGGCTAGTGTCTTTGTTATGCAAATGGATTTAATGCATCCAAGGCCCAGGATGGGAGGGGTCTTGGACCAGGGGATGGTATGGAAAAAGCACACAAAGCCTGCGTGAGGTTCTGTGAATGGTCAAAACTGGGGACCATGCTGACTGCATCACAGGACACAGTCAGGGATTTAAAAATAAGCGGTAGACATTTTAACTGGGGCTGACCATGTGGTTTTGAAAAGGAAGGTTCTCCATATAGTTTTGGTGAAGGGGTTCTCCACGCAGATTAGAAAAGAGGGTACACCATGCGGTTTTGAATAGGAGAGAACACCTTGTGGCTTGAAGAAGGGGGAATACCTTTGTGGTTTTAAAAAGGAAATGCTGGGAATCCACGAGGTTCTGAATTAAAAGCTGGCGACCACCATAACACAGACAATACCTTCCCCAATCAGAATTGAATGATTGGCAGCTACCGGTAAAGCTGAACTATGTCTAGGAAGTAGGGAAACAGTATCTCTAACTTATCTAAAAGTAGCCTGGTTTGGTAGGGGGAGGCAGAAATATGTGTTTGTGGGTGTTTTAAGGAACATAAGACTTAACCGAAGAAATCCGCAAATAACCTAAACCTATATAACTGTTAAATAAACAATTCTTTTTCTTTTCACTAAACTCTGGTATTGAGAGTTATAATTCTGGCGGCAGGCAATCGGGCCCATAACTAAACAGCCCGTGGGTTCTGTTTCAGTTGGAGCAGCGCAGGGCTTCTGTAACAATAATAACTTGCCTGGTTTCCAATAGCTATGAAAGGTAGAACCAGAATACACATTCCACTTTTCTAACACAACATCTAATGCTTTTAAAGCACCAATAGCAGCTACAGCTTCTAAAAAGTAGCAGCTACAGCTTCTAAAAAGAATTAAATAGTGAGCAGTGGACAGTTGAATTAGAGTGCTGGTTACATAACAGATTTATAAATAAACATGTATTAATTAAATACTCTTCAGAGAGCCTTGCACACCTCACTCCCAACTACATTTGTGAAGACTATTTTTTGCTCTAAGCCTGAGCTTTCTTCTGTTACTTCTTAAGCAACACTGAGGACAGAGTAATCAAGGTGGGTTGTGAACTAGAAATTGGGGTTCTGGGAAGTCTGGGGTCAGGGACAACAGCAGAAAGAAGGCCTAGTAGGATGAGAATTTAATTCTGGAGTAGAGACTTGGTAGAGTTTTATACTCAGTGGGAGGAAAGAAGGTAATATCTGGGACAGCTCATAGCCTTGCTAAACAAAGACTTTATATGGAAAAAGTCTGGGGAACTGCAGCCAAGCCTCCTGCTGTTCCCTCCTATTGATGAGCAGAGAGACTTTTCAGAGAACTCACCTTAATTTCCTGCCCAGTTGGCAGCCTTTGAATTTTTCAATAAGTTTTATGTTAAATAAAGTTGTTTTTTCTCCTTTAAATGCCAATTTTGTCATGTGATTATGAGTATGTTTTTGATCTGAAAAATGCTCTGAAAGGCATTAATTGTTTTATCTGATATTTATTCAAAATGAAAAACAAAAAAAGGGGCAGGCAGATTTGCTACACTGACAATGTTTTGTAGCTAATTGGATTTATTGGCTAGGAAGAAGTGTCAGAAAAAATCTTAAGTTTTTGCTTCAGCAAATATGTCTGATGCTTCCTATTAACCCACTACCATTTTCTTTTCAGACAACAAATAAGCATAGAAAAAGTTCTGCTTAGGAGCCTATGGCTTTCTGTGTGTCCTGGCCAACTTAACAACTTAACCTCAGTTGATGGTGAGATTTCACAAACCTGTCCACTGGTGCTCTGTCTCTTAGGGTCCTGAAAGAGTTTCAGTTTTCTTAACATTTACAATTCTCCCACTATTAAAATACAATTTATTATCAGCTAATCATTTAGGAGTTGACAGCTATGGATGAAAAAGGCATGGATTAAAAAAAGGAGTGTTTCAAAAGAACAACATGGGACAATGAAAAGGAAAGTCAGGGCATTATTTTTATATTCTGTATGTGTTAAGTTGAAAATAAATCTTCATCTTAGATCTCTCTTCTTCCTCCACTTACTGGGCACTTCAACTGCTAGTTGCATATATGCCTCCAACTCAGTATGGTCAGAATTGAATTTAGTATCTTGCTACCCCTCCCAGCCATATCTGCCTTTTCTTCCCATATTCCTTAAGTGAGAGATGGCATCACCACTTAACCAAACTCTCAGACTAGAAACTTGGGCAACATTTTGACTTCTGTGTTATCCTTTTCAAGTCCCACACTGTAATAACATAATTTGCTATCATTTATGGAGCACCTCTTATATGGCAGGCTTTGTAGTAGGTGTATGTATGCTATCTCATTTAATATTAAGCTGTATATATGCCCTCCATAAAATCTGCTACTGTTCCATTTCTGAGAGAAGGAAACTGAGGCAGGGAGAGGGTAAGTAACATGCTCATGATCACACAAGCTAAGTGGCAGAGTCATGACGCATTGCTTTCAGTTTCTTGGACATGCTTAGAGCTTTCCTTCTCCACCTCTTTGTCTGATGAATCCTTTTTCATATTTCTGACAGGACTCAGGTTAGGAAGCATTTCCTCCATGATCTCTGGTCTTCCAAACCTGGGCTGGATGCCTCTTCCGTTTCCATCGGTCATATCTCTTCCCCTGTGATTGTCCTTATTGACTGCATTATAGCTTTGTTTAATTGCCTAAATCCACCTTCATATTGTAACCCTTATGGGGGGAAGACTGAGCTAATTCCTTCACCATCAAATTTCTGGACATAGCAAGTAGCAGATATTAATACTGGTTTAAAGAACGGAAGAATGATGGGAAAATGGAAACACAAATTCTGTTGATTTCTGAATTATTGCCTAGAGCAGACCCTTTAATATATTTCTATCTTTAGAACCCTTTCTTATCCTTAGAGCTGTGTCATCTTAGTTCTCCTGTGTAAAACTCATTGCCAGAATCTACAAGTTGCTCACTTGCAGAGAGCAAATACAAATATTTACCTTGTTTATTTAACAAAGCAAAATGTTTTTCTGCTTGACCTTTTATCATGTAAGTTCAGAAGGAACATGACTTTCTTGTTTATCCTTCCTTTGTGGTGCCATTTCATAGGATTATATTGTCAATGTTCTAATGTAATTTAGAGACCATTTAATTAAACCCCTTGGAGGAAATGGAATCCCAGAAAGATAAAGTAAGTTTCCCAAGATCCTGCTGCTAGTCAGGAGTAGCGCATTTCCCTTTTATTTACTCTGTCTCTCCATAGTTTTGTCTTTCTTGGGGTCAGGTTGATTTCCATTTGGGAAGATAGCCACACCTACTAGTCCAAGTTTTGCCAACCTGTCTCCTGGACACTCAAGAGGGCTTCAGTTCTGTGCTTCATTTCTTCAAGGTCATCCAAAATGCTGACTGTGGAATAGAAGGCCTTCTATTATCTGGTGTTATAACTTAGAGCAGTCAGCAGAGTGACATGCTAAGAAGCAAAACACTGAACAGAACAACAGCCAATTCTGTCACCCATCCAAGGATTTGTAGCTCAGCCATGACATCTGGCAAAAGGATTTGCAGAGTCCAACATCGCACCCACTGCAACCATGTACTCACATCTGGAGTCTAGACTGAATGGCTCTCCGAGCCTCTTCACACCTCTTGCACCTCTCTCTGGCTCTCTCACTTTACCCCTTTACACTTTGCCAAAGGTTTGGGTTTTTGTTTTGTTTTTTCTTTTTTCTATCTGCCTCTCTCTTCTGAGTTTTTCTCTTCTTTCATTTATTTTTTTCTCAAGTCACTACTTAAGTTTTTCCAGATGCTCCTGACAAACATATTAGAGAAAAGATTTTCCCAACAATGAGGGGCATAATGTCTAAGTGAATGGTGTCTTAGAAAGATTCTGGTACAAGATCTTTTACTAATAAGCTACACGACATTAAAATCTTTGTATCACTGCACTTGATCTTTCCTTTCTTTAAAATGAAAAAGATGAACCAAGTTTGCCACAGTCCAATGTTTTTTTTAAAGCTACAGGATTCTTTCTTCAAACAAAATCTAATAAGGACATGAATATTGAGAAAATACTGAAGAAAAGCTTTCCTGGTTAGATGGGAGGAAAACAGAATAAAGGTTCTATCTCCAGGAGTCCCTAATGCATGCTGGGAGCAGTAGAGTTTCTCCAGTACATAGCTGGAAAACCCGTGGCCTGGGTAACTTCAGGTGTCTCCTATTTGGTAGGCATGGCCAAAAACAATAGTGATCATCACATAGTCTCTTTTCCCTCTTACATTCTTCAGCTTCTTGCAGTTAGCATTGCAGTGCGAGTGGTTATGGCCAATGTGCGCAGAAATGATTTGTCCCTAATGAGCTGAGAAAAACATATATGACTCTTCATATTCTTTCCTTGCCCCTGTGACAAAACAAACTGCCTTTTGCATGGTTATAGGTATAACATTACAGACCTTTGTCATCTCAGGTTCTTGAATGATTATGTGGAGCAATGGTTCTTGTGCTGATGTAAGTGACATGGTGTGACTCAAATATAACCCTTCAGTGTCTTAAATCAGTAGGATAATGGGATCAAGTTTTATGCTGGAATAGTTAGCTTATGTTGATTAAGGTAGCAGGTAAGAAGAACAAAATTAGGAAAACAAAAACAAACACTTTTATATTAGGTCTTATTCAACTATCTGCATTTGAACAGCCATTTTTTTTTTTTCTGGGTACCATTAGACAAAACCAACAGTCCCATACTGGTTTATTTAAAAGAAATTCTGGAGAAAGGGATCTCTTGGATAACAAATAGAAACAATTTGAATATCATTAATCTAGAGCTCTTTGAATCCAAATTATTTTAAACAAAAAACTTTCTCAGAATAGAAGCCCATACATTTTGACAGAGTTCTATACCTTGCAGGTAAGTTGTTATGGGTAATAGGAAGGCATCAGAAGAAGCTGGAACAAAAGGTGCCTTTCCATTAACACTCTTCTAAGGCCTTCTCTGTCTCCCCACTCCTTGTCTCTCTCCATTTGCTATCACTGCTAGCCGAGGATTATTATTAGCAGGTATAAATATTCTAGCTCTTCCCTGGGGGAACAAGGAATTGGGGATAGTTGTGAGTCACATGTTCTACACCAAATCTCTGAATTCCTCAGTAAGATTAAGCTCCAGTTACTCAATGTGGTAGGTCACTGGTATAACAGCACACCCTTTATAGTCTGCCTTCTTTTCTCTGCCTCACACCTTTTCTCCTGTTGTTACTTCTTGTACCACACCTGAAAAAACCACTTGAACTTTATTCCTTATCTGAAGATTTGGGGGGAACTCAAACTAAGACAACAGCCATTGAGCACAAGCACTCTGGCTTCCACAGGTTCAGATCTTATCCCCCTCTGGGAGATGTCTAAACATAATGGACTCTTTGGTTCTATGACAATTTCAGGCAAGCAGGTAGGCTCTTTTGTGGCCGTCACAAAAGGGTTGAGAGGTTAACAGAAATCCCATTATACCTTCTACTGTGGAACCATCGAGGTGCCTCCTAAAACAATTGAAGAGATTGCTTGCACTCATCTCTGACTTGTTAAAAATAATCTTGTAAGAAGAGAATGTACATGTTTTAATTTTGAGTCCAGCATTTCTGCTGGTTTACAAGTGGGAGTACATCGTCACATGAGCAATGCCCCCAAAGCGGGTCAAAGTTGTTCAAGGTTCTTGGGAGAGTGTTGGGCTTCTGAATGGAAACAACTAACAGCTAGGGAAGAAAAGGTGTCAATGTATTGAGGCACTCAATATCAACTATTTTTTTAATGTAAGCATTTGAGTGTTTGACATGGGAAAAATGATGTTAATGTCACAGAGTTTAACATCTGACTTTATGATTTCAGAAGCAGCACAGTAACAGGTCATGACAAATTACAGGGTGTGGCCGCAGAAGGCAGTAGCCAAATATAAGTAGGGACAATGGAGATAAGAGATAAAAAATAATGTGTACTTTGGAATAGGGCTATATTTCAAATCTGTGTGAGTAATAAACTTTGTATTATATTTCTAAATGCAATGTGCACAAGTCAATCTTTATTTCAATTGAAATCTCAGAAGGAGCATCATTGTCTATTTTCTTTTTCTGATAATACTCTTTCTTTGGCTCCATGGCTCCACAATTTTAGGACTTTTTTTTTTTTTCCTCTTTCTTTTCTCTGTCCATATCCTTTGCAAATGCATTTTAAAAAATATTGGTGTTACTTACACACTCCCAGTTTTTCCAAGTCAACATATTGCGTGGACAATTACAGCCACTCTCATGGTGTTTGCACCCATCTGTATATTGATCGGTCCCAATTCAATGTCTCTAGTCCAGACTAATTTCCTGAGTAACTTCAGTAAATCTCTATTGGAAACTCGATCTCAACATATTCAAAGCAGAACTTTATACAACTCCCTTGTCCTTTCCACCACCAAATCCCACAAAACACTCTTTCTGTTCTTTTCTGTATCTTAATAAATGAGAATACTAGGACCCAAGTTCTATAACTTTTTTCTATTGATGTGTCAGTCGAAGCATGCCTAAAAGGAGCGATCATTAAAAAAAAATTGGAATGAATAAATTCTTGACTCTTCAATCTTCTATAAAATCTATGAAAAAGTTCTGTTTAGCTCTGGTTCTGACTGGTTACTTGATAAAAGTCTGTCTCTTCATCAGAGTATAATAAGAATCTCATAATAGGAAGTAACTTTATCACATCATTATTAGTAGCACAAAATTTGAATTAAAGATATATTGCTTTCAATTGGGAAATAATTAAATACATAGTCATGGTATAACTTTACAATTTCATTCCCTGACTAAAAATAGTGCTTGAAAATAACTTTGAATATATAGGAAAAATAATATATGTTATATTTTTAAAAAGAAGCATGGACTATTTAAAATGTAGAATATCTTTAGTATATATGTATAGATATATGTGTTTTTAAAGCATAAAGTATTGATTAGGAATATAACAAAATGTTAATGCTGATTATCTTTAGAATAATAATTAATTTTAATTTTATTCTTTATATTCTTGGTTCTTTTCCAATTTTTCTACAAATAAACATGCTTTACTCTTATAATAAGAAAAATATATATACTCTAAAATATTTTTATGTAATAGAATTAAGACTAAACATTTTGTTCTCTACATTTTTCTCTTAATATTCAGTGAATTTTACTGAAAATATTTTCTTTTGATTTCTAATATTGGAGTCAAATGTTTATTTTGCTTTAGTATTATTAATATTTTATTTTATTTCCAGTGTCTCGTTGTTTTTTAAAGCACTAATATACAATTAAGTATGGTATTTCTAAAAAATGTTACATAACTATTTACAAAACATCTAGGCCCTAGATGCTTCTGTAAAAAAAAAAATATAGAACCAGGTAATAGAGCAACCTTGATTTTTATGTTAATTAAGACATGGGTGAAATATCATAATCCTGAATTTTAATGGACGTTTATAAACTTTAAGATTCTTCAGCAAGTCTCTATATTGCAAAGCAGTAGCGCTCACCATAATTTATCTACCTTCATAGATATTGATATATGGTTAAATGTGCTATTTTAAAGAAAGACACATCAAATGTTCTAAGAGGACTTCCAGTCAAGATGGAGGTATAGATAAATATCCTTTGCCTCCTCTCACAACCACAAGAAGAATCACAACTAACTTCAAAAACAAAAAAACACCCAGAACTGCCAGAAAATCGAACTATATGGAAGCCAGACAACCAAAGATTTAAAGAAGCAAAATTCATCCAGAAGGGCTGGAGGGGTGGAGACTGGGAGTTGGGGCAGAGAGGATGTGAAGTGGTAGAGGCAGAACAGATAATCCCACATTCACATGTGGTGGATAAAAATCAGGAGGGATATCCGGAGAGCAAGCAATCCCAGCTCTAGGCCAGACTGCGCAACCCAGAGTTTCAGTGCTGGGAAGATAAAGCTTCATATTTCTGACTGTAAAAACCACTAGGGGTTGGAAGGCAGAAGAAACAGTCTGTTTCTCAGGAGAGTCTATTTAAAGGGTCCACACAAGCTTAGAGCATAGACAAACCCACACACTCTGGGAATCACCACCAGTGTAACAGCTAAAAGGGCTCCAGTCATATATGGGAAGTGGGTGAAGAGACTGGAAATAGGGTGGGTGCCATGGAAGCCTGCAGAAGCCAAGCAGTGGCATTGTCCCCTCTCCAAACCCTCCCCCTCTACAGAGCCACAAAAGGGTAAAGCAGTTTGCCCTGCCCTGGTGAATACCACAAACTCAGCTCCATACAACTTAATGGATGAGCTAAGACAGGGAGTCAAAGCAGCTCTATCTAATACACAGAAACAAACACAGGGCAGTTGTCAAATGGAGGAGATGAATAAATATGGCCCAAATGAAAGAACAGATCAAAAACCCAGAAAAAGAACTAAACAAAACAGAGATAACCAACCTATCAGATGCAAAGTTCAAACACTGCTGATCAGATTAACATTGAGACTTCTGGCCAAGATGGAGGCTTCGATGGACATGCTTGGTCTCCCTCTACAACTAGAAAGGAATACAACTACCTGAAAACAAAAGATAACCAGAAATTCCAGAAAATAAAACTACATGGAAGCCCAACGTATGAAGTTATAAACCAGAGGTGCTTACCTGGACAGGTAGGAGGGGCGAAATCAGAACCGGAATGGAAAGATCAGGCAGTGCTGTTTGCGGTAGCAGCAGGGAGAGTGGCAGGGGGAGCAATCCTGGCTGCAGTCGAGCCCTGGCAGCTTGCGACCCCAACGCGGGGAAAGGCAGCCCCCCGCCCCATTGCATTGGACAGTGAGGCCCAGAGGGCGGGAGGACGGATCCTGGTCTCCCAGTGGAGAATAATGGCAGGAATCCATCTTGGATCCCCGCCCCCACACAAAGCGCCACAGCACAGCAAAAAAGGTTGGGATCACCACTGGTCGCTGGGTAGTGATGAGTTCATGGGGCTCTGCCCCCCACAGCCTGCCCAGGAAGCAAAGCAAAACACAAATCTGTCAAAATGAAGCAATGATTGAAATCCCGGTGATGCAGCTCACCAGGCAGCAGATGAAGAACCTGACAGACGAAAAAATAAGAAACCTGTCAGAGGTTCAATTCAGAGCTATTGTTATAAGGTGGCTTACAGAATTAACAAAAGACTTGGAACAGGACAGGGAAGGAAAGAAAGCCACTCATACTGAAATGAATGAAAACATATACGAGACAAGTGGTGAGGAAATAAAATCCAGAGATCAAAACAACAAACTGGAACATAGAGAAGGAAGAAAAAGTCAACCAGTGCAGAAAGAGGAAACAAAAAGTAAGGAAAGTGAGGAGAGGATCAGAAACCTCTGGGACAGCTATAAAAAATCGAACATTCAGATTATAGGATTGCTGGAGGGCGAAGAAGAGGAACTAGAAATTGAAAAATTATGTGAAAAAATAATGAAGCAGAAGTTCCTGAACTTGGGGAAGGAAATAGACTTACAGGTCCAGGAAGCATAGAGAGTTCCAGAAAAACTGGACCCAGGGAGAACCACTCCAAGACACATTATAATCAGATTGTCAAAAATTAAAGATAAAGAGAGGATCTTAAAAGCAGCAAGAGAGAAGAAAAGAATCATGTACAAAGGGGTCCCAATTAGACTATCAGCTGACTTCTCAAGCAAGAGGCAAGAAGGGACTAGCAAGAATTATTCAAAGTAATGAAAATCCAAAACCTACAACCACGAATACTCTATCCAGAGAAACATTCATTCAGAATAGAAGGGCAGAGAAAGTGCTTCCAGGACAAAATAAAACTGAAGGAGTTCATTAGATCCAAACCACTATTACATGAGATGTTAAAGAAACTGGTATAGAAGAAGGAGGATCAAAACTATGAACATTAAAGTGAAAACTGCATCACAAGAACCAACAACAGAAGCTAGGGAATTGAAACAAAGGCAAACTAAATAGGCAACGAGAGTGGAAAAAGAACTATAGGTATGGGGAACATATCGGGGGAGATCAGCAGGGAGAGGGAAGGGGGAAAGGGAGGGAGATGGTATAGGAATTAGGAAGCATAGTAGGAGAGAATGGAATAGACAGAGAGAGGTTGAGAAGAACTATATGCACAACCAATGGACATGGACTAAGAGGGGGGACAACTGGAGGGAGGGGGCCACTGAGTGCAGGGGAGCAGAGGGAAGGGAAATCGGGACAACTGTAACAGCATAATCAATAAAACACTTTTAAAAAAAAAGACATTGACATTGATAAAAAAAAAAAAAAAACACTGGTGATCAGGATACTCAGAGAACTTCCTGAGTACAGCAAAAACATAAGGGAAGAAATGAAAGCTTCACTATGAGAAATAAAGAAAAATATACAGGGAACCAAGAATGAAGGAAAGGAAGTTTACAGAGAAGAAAGGACTGGCAAGAAGTATTTAAAGTAATAAAAAGCAAGGACCTACAACCAAGCTTACTCTATCCAGCAAAGCTATCATTTAGAATGGAAGGGCAGATAAAGTGCTTCTCAGACAAGGTAAAACTAAAGGAATTCATTATCACCAAGCAATTATTATATGAAATGTTAAAAGGACTTATTTAATTTTAAAAAAAATCAAAATTATGAACATTAAAATGACAACAAACTTACAGCTATCAACAACTGAATATAAAATTAAAAAATAAAACTAAACAAACAACCAGAACACAAACAGTATCGTAGATATGGAGATCATTTGGAGGGTTATGAGCTGGGAGGCAGAGGGGTAAAATGAGGGAAAAGGTACAGAGATTAAGAAGCATAATGGGAAGGTACAAAATAGGGGGGTGTTAAGAATAGTATAGGAAATGGAGAAGCCGAATAACTCTATACATGACCCATGGACATGAACTAAGGAGGGCAATTGCTGGAGCGAAGGGGATACTAGGAGAAGGGGGCAAAGGAGAAAAAACTGGGACAACTGTAATAGCATAATCAATAAAATATACTTTAAAAAGACAAAAATGTGCTATGAGGAAGAACTGCTTAAGAGAGAAAAGAAAAACACAATTATGAAAAATTCAGAAAGATTTACAATCTTTCTATGTCTACAAAATATAAGAGTGTACATGACATCTTTAACTGTAAATCCTTGTTAAACATAATTCATGTTGCACAAGAAGAAAAAAGTTATCTTGATTTCCAATATTTTAAATTTCAGAGAAAAACAGCATCTGGTAACCAAAAGACTATCTTTTGTTTCATCTGGGTTTAATACTGAGAAAGACGGAACAGACTCCTTTACTTTCTTCCCAAACCTACAAACTTAGCCGTATATCTCAGTTTTACATAAGCCTCTTCACTGTTTCCATCAAGCTCTCCAGCACACATTCAATCACTCTCCTCTCCTACTTGGGAATAAGAAGTTGTGGAATTTTGCTGAACATTTCTTACTGTGCCTTTGAGATTAATTCTCTCTGTTAAGTGAGGACGGATGGAAATAATTAACCTTTCACTTGGTATTAATAGAAAAAGAGCAGAATACTGGTAGCGCTTACCTACTTTATAGGCTATTACTTCTACTGTCTCCATCTCATCTCTGTTCCCACATGTGACCATCTGGTTTGCTGACTGCAGCTGTTCATTTATGTCATTTGCATGACTACAAGTCCAAAGAGCATAATAGGAGATGAAGGAAACCATGCACATGTTGGAAGGGGAGAGCTGAGTTATGTACCCCAGGAGTTCTCATTTTGGTTAATTTTGGAAAATGCACAGTATATCACTGCTGGGCAATGTGATTGTTAAATCATTGTTCTGACCTTAGAAAGGGAGTGTGGGTACAGTGATTGGTATTTGGGAAAAGAAATACATTTATGGTATTGTATGTTTAAATGACATGTGAAATTTAATAAGTATGAATACAATATTCTCTGACTTTATGACACATCTACTCTAATCTTGGGAAATGAAATTTTTACAACATGGTGCCTAACATTAAGTGTTAGATACATAATTCTGCCTTCTATGGAATTTTGATGACTTTTTAGCCCTTGTGATTCACTAGCATAAGGAGAAAAGATTTTGGATTGAGACTCAGAAATCTGCATTTTAACAAGCTCCACAGAACATTCTAATATCTGCTAGTGTTTGAGAATTGCAACCATAATGCTTCAACTATTAACTTCAAGTAATGTTTCTTCCTACTCTCTTAGATCCAACTGTGTTGGGTTTTCTTGTTGCTGTTTTAACCTCCTCTATTCATTTTGCTTTTCAAGATATTCAACACCTCCTTCTGGAAAAATTGAAATAATCCCTAACAAATTTTTCTGCCTTTAATAATTATTGCCCCTTGATCTTTATTAAGCCTCCTTTTCATCATGCTCTCTTACTTCAAACCCCCAGTGTTTTTCCAGGCCACCTAGATGGAGTCAAGCTGTCCTGCCCTGTTCTTTAACACTCCACATCATATAAGCTTCTGACCTAAGTTAATTTACTTCTTCCCTCCCAACTTGATTCTTACTCTGGTGAGGTTTTATGGTCTTAATTTTTATACCATTCCGTGCATATATCTTGCCTCTGTATTTTTTGTATATACTCATCTTGCAGGTCTAGATCATTCTCCTTCCTGCTCCCTTTCTCTGCCACCAAATCCTAATCATCTTTCAAAGTCCCCTCCCTCCCAGAAGACATTCCATGACCTCAACACCTTGATCCCTTCCTTACTGTTCATTCCTCTCCTCTGACAACTACTTATACACTATCTTGTATTATGATATACATATTGTCCTCATGAGCAATAATTCTGATTCCTACTTCTTTGTATTTTTTTACTCAATCACTATATGACTGACTTGTGTTAAAAAAAAAAATACTGGATTTTAAATAACTCCAAAGTGTTGAAAAATATATGAGAGACATCTTCAAATAAGCTGTTATTCAGATGATTGAAGCATTATTTGTTATTTTTAAATAACAATTTATTGCAGTAGGTGAACATTACAACAGTGCTTTTGGATGAAGGTAACTGTCTGTTAAGAGCCCCTCTGTAGGGGCAGGGAATCCCTGATGTCCTGTGGTACTGAGCAGCTCTTGAGAATGACTTACTGGACCAGGATAAGAAAAATGCACAGTTTCCAGGTGTGTCAGAAAGGTACAAAGAGGAAGAAAAAAATATGAAAAGGAAGAAAGAAGGAAGGAAGGAAGGGAGGAAGGAAGGCAAGAAGGAAGGAGGAAAGGTAGGGATGAACTTAGCTTTTACTGCTTGCTTTTGCTGCTACAGAGGAAAAATATTTTGTAAAAGAGAAAATATCAAACATTAAATACATGTCATATGATAAAAGAATTCTAGATTTAAAATTTCAAATAAAGCCCTGACTTACTAGTCACTTTACTTTTTGATTCTCAGGTATTTTATCTATCAAATGAAGATCATAATACCTGTTCTTCAGGGTCTCTGTAAAAACTCAAGAACATAATAGCTGTTCCTGGGTCAGAGTTTGGAAAATTAAATCCTTGTCATTCTGGGGCTAGTTTTAGGACATGTGTGAAGTGTGGGGGCCCTCATCATACCAGGGAGCATAACAGCTTTTGTTCCCATATTATACATCCCTCCTTACTCATGGAGATTTCTGGCCCCCAGGAGCATGAAGAGGCAAAAGTAAATGCTTGAGCATGTATGAGAAAAATAATATGGCTATACCTATATTAGAAAAAACAGGTGCTCTCCCTGGGTATCCCTGGATACAGAAACACCAAGGTCCATTTATCTGAGAAGCTATCATTGCAGTATCTATATATTTACTGAGTGCCTGCCATGTGCCAGGCAACAAGCCAGGTACATTAATATATGTTATCTAATTTCATCATTATCACAATTTTATGATGTAGATAGTAGACACCCATGGTTACAATTTCATCCATGTAGAAAACCATTACAATTCCATGAAGTATGTAGAGGGAAAAAGGAAAAGAGTATAAGTAGATTCTCCAACAGCCAAATAGATATGTTTTACTTCAAAGATGATGCTCTTTCTAATGTACCAGGTTACCATTCTGAAGTCAGCCTGACCTAATAGAAGCCATCCAAAAGAGAAGGTGAATTTATGCCTATCATACAGAATACTTACTACAAGTAGGAACTGCATTATAAGAGCTCTGAGTTTCCTAATTTATCTGAAATAAGCTATGCAAAAATACACAGGCTAAGAACATTGAAGAGCAGAAATCAATAAAGATATAACATATCTATGCATAGAATTCAGTCACAAAATTGTCAGGCAATGGAATATGTCCTGTCTTCTAACCTAGCTTCAAGAATTGCTAACACAGATCCCTCCATCTCACAAAATACTGGGTCTTTTGCTCCTCCACTGCTCCATTAAGTATGTAGTGGTCTTAGAATATCAGAGGGGTCTTCACATAGTGGTTAGTCAACTATAAGGGAAGTATGGAATAGTGTATTCCTAGATACTAAGCACTAACATGGAGTCCCTCCTGCATACTACATTTGGTCCATTGACTCAACATGCCTCTGGCCTTAGATATCATCAAATATCCTAAACCTATATCTTTTACCTATTCTGTCCTCAGGTTCTGAAAACCCTTGAATTTTTTAAAGGTCTTCATAAAAAAAGCTCCTTCTGACTTTCCTCCTACAAAGGAACAAGTTATTCCTTCTAGAAGAGATTGATGATTCATTTAGAAAGGTCCAGTTACCATAAATACAAAACATGTCTTTTGTCCAGCTTGGAGAAAGTAACAAATAGGTTTCTTGCTATACTTATGAAATATAAAATACAAGATAAATTCTGAAGGCATACCATGAGACAAGCCTTTCACAGCATGCCCTCCTGCATAATTAATATTTCTATAGAGCCTATTTTTCCATGCTAATATGCATATAGGGAAATCAGAAAAAGGAACAGGAAAAGGAGATTTTTTAAAAAAGAATCCAAAATTAAAATTTAGATCTCCCATTAATAGTATATTTCAAATGTATATATTTCAAAATTACATGTTTAAAAGATAATTTTGACCATCTTTTATATTTTGTGCAAATACACCAAGTATACTATTAATTCATTTTCAAATGTAAATAAGAGGTTTTTATGTACTGGTTCAAGTCTTATAAAGTTGATGGTACTATGAAAACATTTAGGACTTCCGGCCAAGATGGAGGCTTAGACGGACACGCTAGGTCTCCCTCTACAACTAGAGAGGAATACAACTACTTCAAAACAAAGGATAACTAGAAATTCCAGAAAATAAAACTACACGGAAGCCCAACATATGAAGTTATAAACCAGCGGTGCTATTTGGGCAGGTAAGAGTTAAAGAGGGCAGTGCTGTTTGCAGTCGCACCTGGAGCGGCCAGGCCCCTGTGCTTTCAGGTGGGCTGAGACCATCACCAGCTTACACAAGTTGGATCTTGATGAAGTTAAGCCAATCCAAATGACCATATTACTCTTGCTGGTCATAGCTTAAGCCTAATACAATTACAACCAGTAAGAAATAAAAAGCCTGCTGGAGAAAGATTAGTTTTTATTAAAAGCAGATACAGGGAGCCCTCGTTGGATGGTTCAGTTGGTTGGAGTGTTGTCTCATACACCCAAAGGTTGCAGGTTTGATTCCTGGTCAGGTCACATACCCATTGATGTTTATCTTTCTCTCTCTCTACCCCTTCTTCTCTCTCTAAAATCAATCAATCAGACTTCCGGCCAAGATGGAGGCTTAGACGGACACGCTAGGTCTCCCTCTACAACTAGAGAGGAATACAACTACTTCAAAACAAAGGATAACTAGAAATTCCAGAAAATAAAACTACACGGAAGCCCAACATATGAAGTTATAAACCAGCGGTGCCATTTGGGCAGGTAAGAGTTAAAGAGGGCAGTGCTGTTTGCGGTCGCACCTGAGACAGTGGCGGGGCAGCGAAAAATCCCGGCGGCAGTCAAGCCCCTGGCGGTGCGCGACCCCAGCGCTGGGGAGAGCGGCCGCCGCATCGCCTTGAACAGTGAGGCCCAGGGGGGCGGGAGGACGGATCCCGGTCTCCTAGCTGAATAACTCTGTGAATCCATCTTGGACCCCCGCCCCCAAAGAAAGAAAGCACCACAGGGCTGCGAAATAGGTCACAGACAGGCGCCGGTCGCTGATTTGTGACGCGTACACAGGCACTGCCCCGGACAGCCGGCCCAAGAAAACAAAACGCATCTGTCAAAATGAGGCAGACAACTATAGAAATCCTGGTGACACAGCTCACCAGACAACAGATAGAGAACCTGACAGATGAACAGATAAGAAACCTGTCAGAGGCTCAGTTCTGGGCCATTGTTATCAGGTGGCTTACAGAATTCACAAAAGAGCAGGAAAAAGATAAGAAAGAAGCGAAAAACTTTCATAACGAAAGGAACAAAACCGCATACGAGACAGATGGTGAGGGAAAAAAATCCAGAGTTCATTTCAACAAACTGGAATATGGAGAAGGAACAAGCAGTCAACCAATGCAGCGAGAGGAAATGGGAAGCAACAATGAGAGGATCAGAAACCTCTGGGACAGCTATAAAAGGCCCAACATAAGAATCATTGGTTTGCCAGAGAATGAGGAAGATGAACTAGAACTTGAAAAATTGAGTGAAAATATAATAAAGGAGAACTTCCCAGACTTGGGGAAGGGAATAGACTTGCAGGTCCAGGAAGCAAGGAGAGTTCCCAAGAGACTGGACCCAGGGAGAACCACTCCAAGACACATTATAATCAAAATGTCAAAAATTAAAGATAAAGAGAGAATCTTAAAAGCAGCAAGAGAGAAGAAAAGAATTATGTACAAAGGGGTCCCAATTAGACTATCAGCTGACTTCTCAAGGGAAACCCTACAGGCAAGAAGGGACTGGCAAGAAATATTCAAAGTAATGAAAATCCAAAACCTACAACCACGAATACTCTATCCTGCGAAATTGTCATTCAGAATAGAAGGACAGAGAAAGTGTTTCCAGGACAAAATAAAACTGAAAGAGTTCATTAGATCCAAACCACTGTTATATGAGATGTTAAAGGGACTGGTTTAAAAAACAGAAGCTAGGGAGATGAAACAAAGGCAAACTAAATAGGCAATGAGAGTGGAAAAGGAACTGTGGGTACGGGAAGCATATTGGGGGGAGGTCAACAGGGAGGGGGAATGGGGAAAGGGAGGGAGATGATATAGGAATTGGGGATCAAGGTAGGAGGGAATGGAATAGACGGAGAGAGGTTGGGAGGAACTGTATGCACAACTAATGGACATAATCTAAAAGGGGGGGACAACTGGAGGGAGGGGGGCCACCGGGTGGAGGGGAGCAGAGGGAAGGGAAATTGGCACAAATGTAATATTTTAATCAATAAAACACATTAAATCTGAAAAAAAAAAAGAAAACATTTAGAATGTGTTTACATTTGTTCTGGCTTAGAAATTTAAGATATTTGCCTAGGACATTATACTTTGGAAAGCATATGGAATAGATTCTTTTACTAGATAATTTAATAACTTTGAATGTTATTTAATAAACAGAATAACTAAAAAACAAAAAAACAAAACTGGTTTGTCATTTTCTTCTGAAAGACTTTCTTTAAGTGGAAATATAACTATGAGGGGTGTCCCCCCCAAAAAAAACAGGAGTTTTCTTCTGGAGAGTGGGCCCCTTATAGTACAGGCTTCCCTTGCTAGGTTAGTGTTCTAGGAACCTAGCTGTATCAGTGTACCAGCTGGCATTGTTGTGAGAGGCTGCATTCAGCTTCAGTGTACTTTTTTGAAGACTATTTCAACACATTTGCCCATTTCATGATGAATCATTTACCAGCACACCTGTCCACACTATGCTGAGTGTTCACCTGTTTTTGACCAAAAAAAAATGGCATGACTCCCATGCCCCAAGCAACTTTATTTTTCTTTCCCCGGATGAAAAAAGTCCTCAGAGAAAAGTATTTTGCTGATGTGGAAGAGGTGAAACAAAAATGGCAGAAGCACTAAAAGGCATCAAAATTGACAAGTTCAAAAACTGTTTCGAATAGTGAAAAAAAATCTCAATATGTGTATTGGATCAAATAGAGTACTTCAAGGTAGCTGAAGTTTAAACATGTAAGAGTAAATACACATTTTTTAATAAATAAATTCTGTTTTGGGGGGTCCTTCCTTTTATTGTATAATTAATATGACAATTAAAAAAACCTTTCAACAAAATATATGTTCTACTCAGTCAAAAATACATGAGTAAATACTCAATAATTAATTAATAGCTCAACATCATGGAAATAGTTAGGTTTGCTGTGATTTTCTCATACTCCTGTAAATTGTCATGAAAAAGCAGTAAAATAATCCTAAACATGTTATTAATGCTCTGAAAAATATTATGTTCGTAAAGGTGTGTAAATCAGGTTTTAACCAGAAAAACAAAAACTAGCTCAGATATCTACACTCATAAAATTTATTATATAGGTAATGGATACAGTGAAAAACCAAACAGAAGAAAATAAGGTAAACAAAGAGAGTCCAAGAGCAGGAAGCAACACCCATTCCTATCAGGAGAGACAAAGGAGATGGTGTTTTCTGAGCCCAAGTGTTACAGAACACTTGGGCTGCTCCAATTGAAACAGAACCCATAGGCTGTTTTGTTAGGGGCCCAATTGCCCACCACCAGAATTATAACTCTCAATACCAGAGTTTAGTGAAAAGAAAAAGAACTGTTTATTTAATAATTATATAGATTTAGGTTATTTGTGGATTTCTGCCGTTAAGTCTTATGTTCCTTAAAACACCCACAAACACATATTTCTGCCTCCCCCTACCAAACCAGGCTAGTTTTAGATAAGTTAGAGATACTGTTTCCCTACTTCCTAGACACAATTCAGCTTTACCGGTAACTGTCAATCATTCAATTCTGATTGGGGAGGCCTTGTCTGTGTTATGGGGGTTGCCAGCTTTTAATCCAGAACCTCGTGGATTCCCAGCCTTTCCTTTCCAAAATCACAGAGGTATTCCCCCTTCTCCAACCCGCTAGGTGTTCTCAAGGCTGTATGGTGTTCCTTCCTTTCCCAAGCCGCATGGCATTCCCCGTTTCTAATCCGCATGGAGAGCACCTCTGCCCTCCTTGCAAACTGCATGGAGAACCCTTCTTTTCAAAGCAGCATGGTGTGTGTGTCCCTCTCAAAATAGCATGGAGGACCTTCCTTTCTAATCTGCATGGTCAGTCCCTTCCTCAAAACAGCATGGTCAGCTCCAGTTAAAATGTCTACCACTTATTTTTAAATCCCTGACTGTGTCCTATGATGCAGTTGACATGGTCCCCAGTTCTGACCACTCACAGAACCTCACGCAGGCTCTGTGTGCTTTTTCCATACCATCCCCTGGTCCAAGACCCCTCCCATCTTCCCAGGCCTTGGATGCATTAAATCCGTTAGCATAACGAAGATACTAACTCCTAACCTCAGGCATCCCGAAAGCTATTTCCTTCTCCCCATCCCCCAGCCACAAGCTCTGGGGTTTTTTGGACACCCCCTTTCTGTAACACAAGGAGCAGGATCACTTGATGGAAGCTGGAATGGGAGCAGGAGCTGGCGTTGTGGAGTATATGAAGTCAATACCTGAAACACCGTCCAAGGCAAAGAAGAAAGGAAGAAAAACTAGGCTTATATTCTTTCCTCGCCTCCCACAATGTTCTGCTTGGGTCTACCATTGGCCAACCACTGCTAAAGGGTGGCTGACAGGCAGTTCAACACACTTTTCCACTGATGATACAGAAGACAGGGGAGTGAGGACTGTTTCTGAGGGCAGGCAGACCCAATAGGCCAAAGGAGAGCATAGTTCAGGATTTATGGTCTCCATTGATTTACCTTAATCAATGCAAAGTGACAGCTTCTCTTCAAGTAGCTTCTTAAGGAAAACTTGCCATTTCAAAAGGATTGCTAATACGTTGGGACATGTCTGAGTAAAAGTAATATTCAGTTTAAACAATTTGCTACCTAAGGGTCCAAAACACATCTTGAAAGTTTGGTTTGTTTGATTTTTTTAGGTGTGTGTCCTTGCTGGAGAAAAACAAAATGAAACAATAAAACTAAAGTAGCTGGACATATGCATTTAGATTTATTATGTAGATGATCTTCTTCAAAACTGAGAGTTGAATATGGGAAGAGATTGTGTCCCTCAAGAATCAGAATGGCAAATACTTTGACCTGAACATCAAGTTGACAGAACAAGTTAAACCCTGGGGATTTATCCTCCAGCCAATAAGAATTATGCAAAACATCCCAAACTTTCTACACATCTCTAAAAATATATAACTTTTCTTTGGAGTTAATTCATAATAATGCAAATAACATAAAAAGTAAATTTCAGACAGGCATCTCTTTGAAAACTGATAGAAATGAAACAGAAGTAGCAGAAATAAAAGAGCTGGGTCCGGGGAGACTCTCGGGGCAGTAATAATGAAAATGACACATTTTCAACCTAGCAATGCTAAACCTTATTAAAGGAAATTTCTAGAAACATGTAATATGCTTTAATAGTTCATAAAAATAATTAGAGTTCTCAGCAACTTGAGCCAAATGGATGTCATAGGAATTCTCTAAGGATTGTGTCTAATGTGTACTTTGTCTGGGAAAGGCTGTTTTCTTTCTTTTCTTTTTTTCTCCTCAAAAGAAATATGATCTAATGGAAAGAGACTAAGCTATATGATCAAAACAATATAAAATTAAAATTCTGATTCAGGCATCTGTTAAATGTATGGTCTTGGAACAAAGCATTTCAACACTTCAACCCTCAGTTTTTTCTTAGTTAAAAAGGTGATATTACTTCTATGGCCTATAATAAAAATTAGCAATATGCTTAAAATGAACTTGACACATAGTAAATCAGTGTTCCACAATTCTTGGTTACAATTCTTTTGCTTATTATTTGAGCATTTGCATATCACATCTTGACAAGCTGACTTCTTTTAATATTACAATTTCCTTCTCATCAACAAAGTGATTTACCTTTTCATAAACCACTTCAAAAATGCAACCCTTTAGGGGGGAGTTACTCCTTTAAATAGTATCTGTGAACATCATCGTTATTTTTTAACACCTCTGCAAACATCTATTTGTAGCCACCTAAGAGCAAATTTGGGAGGGGTAGCTATGTTACAGAGAGAAAGGAGGTTCTTTCACATGGCACCTTGGTGTAAAACCCAACAACTAGTGTTGAGGAAAACAGGTCTTTATTTACAATATTCCAACCTGGGGAGGGCAGTGAGCACTTCAGCTCAGAGCCATGTTCTCCTGTGGGACCCAGCACTTCCCTTGCTCCTCAAAAGGCTAGAAGCCAAAAACATGCCCAGAAGTTCCCCATCCCTTATCTGTCAGCTCTCTCCTTCAGGATCTGGGGTACGATGTCATCAGCCTCCATATAAGACTCCAGGAAAACATGTGCCGTTTTGCACTGGATCATGCATGGTTCTCTCTTTGCACTTTCAAAGCTGCATGGTATTCTCTCTTTCAAAGCAGCATGGAGTTCTCCTCCCTTTCCTTTCCAACCCACATGGAGTTCTTTTCTTCCTTTCCAAGCCGCATGGAGTTCTCTTAACTAAAATGTCTGCCGCCTATTTTTAAATCCCTGACTGTGTCCTGTGACACAGTGGGCATGGTAACCAGTTCTGACCATTCACAGAACCTTGTGCAGGCTCTGTATCCTCTTACCATTCCATGGTCAAAACCCCTCCCATCTCCTTGGGCCTTGGAAGAACCAAAGCCATTTGCATAACTAAGACAATACTTACTAGCCATAGCTATGCAAAGGCATCTTAAAAACTGTTCCTTTCTCCCCATCCCCCAATCCACAGGCTCTGGGGATTCTGGGGGACCTCCACTCTGTAACAGCTAGAAGAATAAGGAGGACTTAGAGACAGTCCTATTTTATATATTAATTGAAGTGCTTATTAGAAATGTAGGTAAGTTAAATGCCATGCCCAGTGTGTCAAAATCCAGTGATCTGCATTTTAAAGAAGCAAGGCAGTTGACTCTGATTATATGGCATAAAATTCCATTTTACAGACCATTGCTTTAAAGAGAATATGAGGGATTGTCAGGGAGATTGAAGGAGGTCAGTGGTCATCCCACACAGACTACAGCTCCTTTATACAATACTACTTGATGCAAGTTTTGCTAAGCTTCTTGGCTCTGCCCTATTTCATTTCTAAGTAAACAAAAAGTGAGTTCAAGAAATCTCTTAAATGTGATGTCCTGAGGGTAAGAGTTATGTATAATTACGTATTTAAAATTGCATTTTGCAAGACTTAAAAAAGTCACTCTCTGCAAAGTATACTGAATTTCACAGAGCAGAAAGTCCATATTACCATAGATTGGACAGCCTTCGTTTGGGGCAGAGATGGAGGATCTACAAGCTATTAGAGATTATCCCTGACTCACACCTGAGAATAGTTGATTGTTCTTTTCTCTTTCCACTGAAACTTATCCTTTCTTTTCTTGCTTTCTCTATTTCTGTCTGACTTCCCTCTTCTACATTTTGTACTCTCCACATCCACCACCCTTTCTCCTTATCTATTAATGACTTGAGTTGGCCTATGTGTACAATGGGCATTGATCTAATTCATACATCCCAGTCTAAATAAGGAACAAATTCAACTCCAGGTTTTATAATTATTATTATTAATAGCAATAACAATTATTTATAAAAATTATGATAGCTTCCTTTATTTATATTCATGCCAATACTAAGGATATAAAAAGGAAATAAAAAACATGCTAGGAAAATTAAAAGCAAAATTTTAAACAGAAAAGATTATTAGTCTTATTATTTCTTGTTATGAGCATTAAAATTTTGAAAAATATATAGGTCCATTGTTATAAAAGCATTCTTCAGTGCCAAAATGATGAACCTTTATAAATTTATATTAGATTCAAAAGTAGTACTTACTTGTAGCTTGTACATTGTCTTCTTTTTCTTTAATTAAATATTTTCTTGTTTTATTACAATTGTCCCAGTTTTTCCCCTTTGCTCTCCTCTGCCCTGCACCTCCCACTCCCCACTCCCACAGTCAGTCCCCACCATGTTGTCCATGTCCATGGGTCATTCATACATGTTCTTTGCCTAGTCCCTCCTCTTCTTTCTACTCTTATCCTCCTCTCCCCTCCCCTCTGGTCACCGTCAGTCTGTTCCTTATTTCCATGTCTCTGGTTCTATTTTGCTCATTTGTTTGTTTTGTTAGGTGAGATCATGTGGTATTTGTCTTTCACCACCTCACTTATTTCACTAAGCATAAAACTCTCCATTTCCATCCATGCTGTTGCAAAGGGTAGGAGTTCCTTCTTTCCTTCTGCTGTATAATATTCCATTCTGTAAATGTACCACAGTTTTTTAATCCACTCATTTACTGATGGGTACTTAGGCTGTTTCCAGCACTTGGCTATTGTAAATAATGCTACTATGAACATAGCGATGTATAGGTTCTTTTGAATTGGTGATTTAAGATTCTTAGGGTATAATCACAACAATGGAATCTCTGGGTCATGAGGCAGTTCCGTTTTTTGTTTTTTGAGGAAATTCCATACTATTTTCCAAAGTGGCTGCACCAGTCTGCATTTCCACTAACAGTGCACTAGGGTTCCCTTTTCTCCACATCCTTGCCAGCACTTGTTTGTTGATGATGGCCCATTGTCTTCTAGTATCTTTTTGATTGCCTCAGGTCCATACGATTTACAGAACTGATAGCAGACTTTCCAGATCAGAAAGGGACTAATGCCTAAATTCTTATTTAATCTGATTTCATAGAAAGCCTTCTTTTTCCTTCCAGTTTAGAGGTTCTGTGAACTATAAAACCTGAGCCATATGTCAATTTCAGTTGGCACAGTTTAGTAATTTTATATACCTTGATTTGTTTCACAGCTGATTTTCTTTCTTGCCTCAAATCTGGAGAAATGGTAAATTTTGACTCTAGTTTTTAGTAAGTAAGACGCAAATATAGAAAATCTACACTGAAACATAACTTATTATGTTAACTATTTCATAATGATTGTTAAAATCCTTAAACTTAAATATAGCCACTAATTTTCTTCCATCATAAAGTGTGAAGGTTTTGCTACGGCTTAAGTTACAATAATAAAACCACCACTTATTATTTTTAGATGCTAAAACATGTATATATTAATTTATTTCTTCCAAAAACCCTTTGAGGTGGTATAACCAATACCTCCACTTAACAGATCAGACAACAGTGACTTAGGAAACATGAATAATTTGGCTATGGACACCTGGCTATATATGGCAAAGCTAGAATTAAAGAGTACAAGTGATTCCAGAAATGGAGATCTTAACCAGCTTGTGACATTTTCTTGATGTCCCCCTCTAAAAGTTATGACTCTTCACCTCAGTAGGGTTCTCCTCCAGGCTGGTGGTAAAATGACAATGATAATTCTCACATATATTCCAGTGGTTTTTTCAATCAATAAACCTTTTTCTTAGATGATGTTTTAAACTTCCTGCTGCCATATCACTGGCCCACTTGAGTCATATGCCCGTTGAAGAGGATCATATATCATATCTAAAAAATCCCAGTGAGCAGGGAATTACGAGTACTCAAAGGCTTTGATTTAAGTTCCTGAGCCAGTTACTGACAAGGTCTTTGGTATTATCCTTAGAAACATACAGCACCTTGAGCTGGGGGTGGTCAGATTCCCCTGCATGGGATGGTGATGCAGGAAAGATACCTGTTTGGAAAGGAGCTGGGCTTTCCATTGCATCTGTTTGTGCACTTCTCTTACCACATTCACCTTCCAGCCTCATCTGTGTGCTTTCCTTACCCGTAACTAAATTTAATGATCACTGTTCCCAAACATGCTCTTAGTAATCTACCTCTGTACCTTTGTACCTTTGCTACTTTTTAGAGATATTAAACTTGGGCTTTTGAGTTACAGATACCTGCTTTCAAATTCTGGCTCCACTTTATACAGAATGAGTAACATACTGTCCCTGGCACTCAGTTTCCTCCATTGTAAAAAGAGGAAATTAGTCTCATAGAATTATGCTAAGTATCAAACTAAAGGAACTTATTGCAATGCCTGTGGTAAGAAACAATAAGAATTCTATTCTCTTGAAATTCTCTTGAAATATGTCTTTACTGGTACTGCAGAAGCATGATCTGGCTTTTCATTCCCATCTTTTTGTTATCTTAGGCGAGAGTGGGAAAATAACCACAGTATGGGAAGAGAAGGATGTAGCACCAAAAGTTTTTCCTAAAAGATTGATTTTAGATGTTGGCAACATCACTACTAATGTCCTGAATACTGACAATGAAATCTAGAAAAGGAAAGAAGCTGTCTTCTTAACCCACCTTGCATCCCTCATAAAGGCAGCTCAAGCTGCTCAGAAAGCCTGAACTTCCACCTCCAGTTACTTCCCATCTGGCCAATTTCTTTATTTCTCAGCCAAAAGATCATTTCTTCAGGGAAGATGTTTCTGATCCTCCAGCCCTCCAGACTAAAATAAGTCCTCTGTCATTGGTTCAAAAAACACCCCATCTTTCTCCTTTCTAATGCCCACCACACTGATTTCAGGTACCCTCCGTCTTGCTTTCTCTCTGTGATCTTCAGAGGACCTAGAAGGCTTTATTTCACTGCTGCAGCCCCTACATGGTACTTGGTACATACAGAAGGCACTCAACTCTTAATGAAATGAATGAACAATTACAGCATGAACTGAAAGGCAACAATATTCAGAATCCAAAATATGAGAATTATTTAACTTATATGCTGAAAAAGGGGAAAAATTAGCAGATATAAAATATTTCAAAAACAGCATATGGACCTCTTTATTGCCTTATGGGAGTATTCAAGATCCAGGAAGTTCTATGGAAAAGAAGAAGAAAACTACATTGGGCAAGTGTTGCTTCCAGTTGACATTAACATTCTTTTATAAGGTGCACACCATTTTTATTAAATCAAACCATATTTTACCAATGCAGAAAATGAAATGGAGCAAGAAGAAAATGGAGTACAATAGAAAATGGAGCCCCCTAGCTGCTGTGGCTCCGTGGATTGAGCGTTGGCCTGCAAGCCAAGTGTTGCTGGTTTGATTCCCAGTCAGGGCACATGACTAGGTTTCATGTCAGGTCCCCAGTTGGGGGCACGAGTGAGAGACAACCACACAGTGATGTTTCTCTCCCTCTCTTTCTCCTTTCCCCTGTCTCTAAAAATAAATAAATAAGTGAACAAACAAATAAATAAATTATTTAAAAAAAAAGAAAATGGAGGTATAAACATGAAAAAAATTTATTTAAATTAAAGCATAAAAGGCAAAATTCCCTCAAATATAGTTTAAAAATTGTACAAAAATATTTATTTTTAAATGTTAAGAACTATTTAAGTCTGAGTAAGGTGACTGATGTCATTAATATTCCGATCATAGTAGGCAATGATGTGTATTTGTGTTTTGAAAAATAATGCACGTAAGTCCTGCTATAAGACTTAATGATTTGTTTTCATCTGTTCATGAATTATAACTCTATTTGAACACTTCAAATGACTAAAGATCCATATTCAGCTCATTGCAAAATCGATAAAACCAAGCACTGAACAGCTCCAAGAACTTTGGCATTTTCAATTCTCCACGAAAGACAAAGAAATATAAACACTATAGGGTAACTCTCATCAAGAGATCTACAAAATGTGATTAACATAAACTTTCTATTCTGAAAACTTGAAGCATGGGTGAAATCTACTCAAAGAATATTTATGGTGAAAGAGAAATGCTATAGAATACAAGTTTTTAAATTCAGATTTTTCTGAGCTTAAATTCTAATTTCCTGTATAGTTTTTACTCACCTATTTAATTACTCTGACATTGGTTTTGAAGCTTAATAATAATAATAGTAACTCCATGTTTGACTCAGAAATAATATACACCAAGCACCTGACACATAAGTAGTGTACACAGTAAACATCAGGTTTAATTTTATTGTGTAGGATAATAAATAGACACCTTTCGTCAACAAGACAATAGACTGCTTCCTTAACATGGAATCTAGTTCAGCATTGCAATTGGAACGACCAATAATTACAAGTGCCCAAGTAATGAGCAGTATATTTGGAAGGTGCAGAACAAAGAAACACCTCTTGTCTGCTGTAAGATATATTTGTCATAAATGTTGCTGACAACTTTGGTAAGAAGTCTTCAAAAGAAAAATATTTGCAAAACTAAGAGGACTCAAAGTAGAAAAGGACACTATCGCCAGCAAAAATGACTGCAAGAAAGCTTTGTTTTCACTTGAACTTTTCCCTGCCAACCTCAAAACCACCAGTTTCTTCCACCAACTGCAAAAACAAATAGAGGAAACAAAATTGATGGATGAGTTCAAGGCCAGATTTCTTTGAATCTGTGATGGAAGGCTGGTTTCAAGGATAAGGATTGCACCTTCAAGTGATCTGATCTCTTGAATTTAATTTCACAGTCTATCAGTTACCTGAGAGACATCATTTTCTTCAACCTCGTCAAGTCAAAGGCAAGTTCTTACAGATATAGAGAAGGAATAATGTCTTCTCTCAAGGGAATATTAACCCCCAGAGACGTGAGCTAACTTCTTATAGCTTCTTGCAACTTTGCTATTTTCTGAGACTTGGTTAAATCATGGAATGCCTTTAATAGCTTTAGCTTCTCCATGTGGAAAAAAAAGTGAGCAATATGCCATGACCCGTGTGGCTCAGTTGGTTAGAGCATCATCCATAGACTGAAAGTTTGTGGGTTTGATTCCTGGTTAGGGCACATATCCAACTGATCAATGTCTTTCTCTCACATCGATGCTTCTCTCTCCCTCTCTCTCCCTCTCTCCTCTCTAAAAGCAATGAAAAATGTTCTCAGGTGAATATAAATAAATAAAGTGTTGTTCCCTTTAAAAAAGAAAAAAGACTCCCAACAATACCTTAAGTTGGAATTTTACCAATGGATAAATAATATTATATTGAAAAACAGACTCTTTTGGCTAATACGCACTGTACCACAACAATTAAACAATTTTCAGAAGATATTAACCTTCCCTGGTTGATTTGTGAAACGTAAGAAGACTGGTGGTAGAAATTTTGATACCTTTATTTATTAATATTTATGTACTTATGTCTTGCCTTGTTCCACAGAGGATTTAAGGTGCTTAGAAACAACATAATATAATTTTTAAAAATCAAAACATAGTAAAGATATCAAGGTAAATAAGAGTAAGAGAGATAAGATAGATTTGAAGTTAATATAGTAGATGCTGGCTGTACGGATTTGTATGTGTGTGTGTGTGTGTGTGTGTGTGTTTTCTGTGATTCAGAATATATTTTCAGTGGATAACCAATAGACTAAAAATCTATGGGCCCACAGAGATTTTACTTTTCAAAGACCCAGAAGGGAGAAATCCGACCCTGGAAACTCCATCTTGGGCCCCACCATAATGATTGGCAGCCTAGTTTGTTTTCTTGAGGTTACCACATTTTACAGCCTGTATGTCTCACAGCTTGATAACTGGTGAGACTTCAACAGAGGAAAAGGGTATTCTTTAGATAATGAAAGCTAAATGTCTTTGTCTATTATGCTCTTTACCTTTCATGTGGTCACCACCAATGTGCCTGCCAGAAAAGCATCAAAGCTTCTTGAGTCAAAGTCAAATTGAAAGAAAATTACATCAGAAATAATGTAAATGGCAACTTCCATTGCAAATATGACCGCTTGAACTTAAAGAGAGATTTCCAAGGTCATGACTGTCTGGAACTTCTCTTTCCCTTTGATTCTCACCCATCTCACCTATGGATCTTCTATGTCAGGAATGACAAATAGGTTTTAAAAAATCTTTTATAAATATGTTTATTCATTTGAGAGAGAGAGAGGGAGACATTTATGTGTGAGAGAAACATTGATCAGTTGCCTCACGTACATGCCCCGACTAGGGATCAATTGAACGTGCATCCTGAATATGAGTGCTGACTGGGAATCAAACTTGCAACATTTTGGTGTACTGGATGATACTTCAACCAACTGAGCTACATCTGCAAGGGTAACAAATAGATTTTTATATTGAGTTACAGTTTAGATCAATTGCTGATTGGTAGTAGACACTTACATTTTTATGTTGAGAACAATTCTTCACTCATATCTGGGACCAACAGGAAAGGTTAACATGATCAGTAATGATGTTGGCTAGGAGAGTGGGCAGAAGAGTGGTGGCATTTGTATTGAGCCTGTCAGATTTCAAGTGCTTTCTGGTCCATTGGTTCTGATTATACACCAGAGTTGTAGGAAATGAACTCTGTTCCCTATATTCTTCTCTTAAGATCCTTTTAGGGAGGAAAATCAAGAGTCAAGCATTTTTCCCTCTCAATACAAGAAAAGACTGATTGATAATCTTCCTTCATCCTGTGATAGAGTCTATGTAAATTTATTGTTGTCAAGAAAGTGGCAAAATACACAATGGTATATTTTATATATTGAAAAAATTCCCTAATTCAAACAGAACTAATTTGGAATGTAGATGAAAAGTGAGAAAAAAAATCCCAAAGTCCTGTACATCCAGAGCTATGACTTTTCTTTAATTACTTTGCAGATCCTTCCATTATACTAATTTGCCCTTGAGCCAGAAATATGCAATTCTGACAATCTTCTGCTTCCAATATGTAAGTGATTTCCAATTTTAAACTCTTCCTATTATGGATGCTAGAATGATTGCAGGTCCAATATAAGTCATGTTTGCCTTTTAAGATTCTGAAGGTATTACTCAATCCTTTAGGAATATGAAAAGTATTGTAGACATTGTCATGATTAAAAGGGTAAACACAGATGTGTGTTGCCAGTGAATTTTTGAGCATGCATAGTGTGAGAACATCATCAGTGGAATTCCAAGAACTTGAAATGCTGTGGGAAACTGGCTTCCAAGGGGTTATACAACATCTGACATGCAACTATTCTTCCACTAATCATTTTATTAAGAGTCAAAGTGTTTATAAGGCTAGTTGGTTGTTGACTGTGTATGAGTGAATATTGAAGCTATAGTGAAATTGTAGCTGTAGACTAAACATTTTAATTGAGGATAATAATAAAATCCTGACAGTTATTGATAATTTTCATGTATAAATGTATAGTATATTGCTCTATTACTGGAGTTATCTGTAAGGTTGTTGTAAAGAATCAAACTTGCACAGAGAGTTAAGGCATTCCCAAATTGGTGATTTTCTTTTACTGATGCTGGATGTATTTACATTTTAATTATTGGAATAGAAATCTGTTTGGTAGGATGTAAACAGGTGTCTCTGAAGAGATATCACAGTGGGAAATGTTCATGGAATTTCCACACTTGGTTTCAACCCAATACTACATATTTCATAACATTTCAGCTACATTAGCACATCCATTTCTGTGTTATATGGGGGTTGGAAAGAACTAACCTTTCCTAGCTCTTGAAAATTAATCAGACTTTTTCAGCTTGCTTTTATTTTTTCTTTTTGAAATGAAAAAAAAAAAGTTGCAAATATGAACTTCCACCTTGGCAGAATTAAAAAGCTCATTTAAGCATGAAGAAAATCCATGCCAAGTCAAGACATAAAGGAAATGAGAAGACTCAATTTGAGGGTTTAAAATGTAACTCTTGTGCACAATGAGTCCCAGCTTTTGAATGTCATCCCTAGTGGCTAGTGATCTCTACAGGCGCATAACCTTATGAATCAGAAAACGTAACAGAGTATGGTCACAAGAGACTCTCAGGGGGAGGACCTCTGTATGGCAGCTGGGCTTTGGGGGAGTCTCGTAGCCATCATTGATACTCTAAACTGGGTACTTAAGAGATGGAGGCTTAACACTAAGGTTTGTACTTCTCTTTCCAATGCAAGTATCAAGGGAAATCTTGAAGGCTGAAGTTGAAATTTGTACCTGAGATTGCTTGATGATTGGTAAATCCATTTTTTATTTTTCTGAGACACACAGCTACACTACATTTCCCAGCCTCTCTTGCAGTTAAATGTGGCCATGAGGATAAGTTCCAGCTAAGAGGATATGCTAATTTTATACCTGATCTATTAAAAAGGAAATTCCTCCTTCCTCTTTTCCATTCAGCTTGATATCCTTAGAAGACATTTGTTGAAGAAGCCAAAGCCCCAGGATGAATGGAGCTTGGGCCAGGAATTAGTACTTGGAGAAAAGCCACTTGACCAGGAATATACATTAGACTGTTATACAAGTAAGTAGTAAACTTTTATTGTGTTAAACCACTGAGATTTCAAAATTGGTTAGTTTTAGCTGTTTGTAACACCTTACATAACATAGACAATTCTCTTTTTAATCTCCAGAAATTCATCCACAGTTTCTCAAAATGAACATGCAACTTAAGTAAAATGATGTACTTGCTGGGTAAACATAATGCTCAAATGCATACCCTTAACTCACAAATCCCTCCTATACAGAAATCATGGAAGAGCCTCCAACTCCCCCACCTCCTACCTGCTTCCACTAAGGGGCACACAGTAAAGAAAATTTCAAATACAGTGGCACCATACAGCTGAATTACATTATGAATAGGACCTACAATTCAATTCTAGGTACTGCATTTATTTATTTATTTATTTATTTATAAAACAAAACATCTCAACAATGAACACTGCTTTAGGACACTTTAATCATCTTAAGGCTGAGAAAATCAAGATGCTTTGTCTAAGACAACAGGTTACATATTAAAATTAAAATTCCTGGATATTTGATTTACTTACTTGCTTGCTTCTTCTCCTCTTTCCCTGAAGTATTGAAGCAATGAAAAACCTTCATGTGAAGCTAATCTTGTGGTTGACACACGAAATTCACATAAGTAGCAAAATCAATGATTTTTTAGTCCAAACTTAAGAGCATAAACCCATGAGCCCAGACTGGCAGATTTAAAAGTCAAAAATTATTGTCAGTCATCTGGAAGTTTCCAAATATTCAGATGTTTGGCACTAACTAAACAAAATTTTTAGATGAATTATTGATTTTGTTTTAACTTTAAAAAAATTTTTTTGTACATGCAAATATTAATGGAGATCATGTATTTCACATACACATTATGATTGTATAACAATGTGGTAGCTACCACTATATAAAAACCTTCGGAAACAGCAGGTTATTCAAAATATACTATACATTTTTAAAATATATCTCTAGACATATGACAATGGAATAACTTTGTTGAAAGATTTTCTATTAAGATTTTATGTGGGAATGTGAGGATTTGTATTAATGGGTAATATTACCCCCAAAGAGCTGACTTTTTCAGGTTGATCTTACAGCTTATGATGAGCATAAATTAGTGAAGGGTAGGGATACAAAATGCTGACTGCAATGGGATGAGAACAAAGAGGAATTACTAGTGGAAATTTACATTTATAGAATCTTCCATTTAGGTGAGAGTTTACCTTGAGAATACAGCATGTAGGTACTGTGTTTTTGTGTCATTTTCAGCAGAATTTTTAGTTCATAATTTCCCTCTGGCCCTGGTTGTAAGATATTTATGCTCGACTGTGTTCATTGTTTTTTGTGAACTTATAAAAATTGCTTTTTTATTAGTCTATAAAAGCCCTGTTTGGAGACAGCTTAAAATAAAAATTAATGCAACTTAGCACCCTGCAGCATGGAACAAGTGCCTATTTCAGTCCCTTATTTAAGCATGTCAGATGCATTTAAACCTAATAAAAATTGTTCCCTGGCCCATCAACCCTAACCAGGGAGCAAGAAGCTGAAATCTGTCAATTGCCCACAACCAAATAGGAAATCTTTTGAGAGCTGCATTGTTAAAACTCTGAGAAATGGTATGTTATGACTGGAGGCATGAAGTCTGGGCTTTGAGAAGAAGCATATAATTATCATTTAATAAACACTATTCCTCCTCCATCACCTTAACTTTTTTTTTTTTTAATTCATCCTTTTGATTGTGATATGCCTCATTTTGGCTTTGAAATCCATCTTATTGAACTAAAAAAGGAGGCTGCAGGCTCTCTGGTCCTGAAATAATTGCACGCACTGAGACATAGATCTGCCAAATTTAAGGCATGGTCAACAGCTATGTCCTGTATCTATGAGGGCATTCAGAGTATGATAGGGAATGAATCAAATGGGCCAGTTTAACAAAATCATAGCAACAACAAAAACAACAATTTTATTACTATTATTATTATTTTACAAAAACAAAGCTCACAGCCCTACAGCTGTGATTGTTTTCCAGGAGAGAGCTTGGGCCTCCCCATCCACTTCTGAACGGTGCCCACCAATGCAGTGCAGCTTGTCAGCACTTGCAGCATGAACCAGGTCGCTGGCACACAAAAAAACTGAAGGGTGAGAGGAAGAGAGTAAACTACAAGGTATTTCTCCAGGCTTTCCTATCCAGTCTTCTCATGAGATAGGCAACAACATCCAGCAGGCTGATGCTCCCTTCAGCATCCCCTCCTCCTTGGTCTCCAGTCCCTGATCTGGGTGAGGAATCTTAATGTGAACATTGTGCCCTTGTTTTCATCAACTCCATCCCTGGGAGTCACAGGAGGAACAGATAGAAACATACCTCCCCAAAGCCTTTCTTTCAGGTCCTTTTCAGACATTTTCAAGGACATACCATCTCTAAATTAGTATTTTATTTCTAGACCCCAATTCTTTTTCAGCTGGTTCTCCAATCCCATATTTGAATTGTGAAAATCAAAAGCTGTGTCTGGTTAATCTTTAGGAAAAGTATGCTGGCTGTCCCAAATGTGATAAGAAGCCAGTTAAAATGATCTCAGCATTAATGCAACCACAGTGGGAGAATTCTAGCTAAATAGATACCATCTGTACCCCTGAAGTGAGCACATCATGTCCAGCTTTCAACTCCATCATCTCTGAACTATTGCTCTGTGGCCCAGTCCCTGAATACATGCCCGGGGTTCCCAGGATGCAGACTGATTGGCGGTGCAATGAAAGCTTTATGAGAAACTCCTTTCCCCCTCTTCTCCTAAGGGCCTGAAATCAGCAAGCCAGAAAGCATTTTATCCTAATATAGAAGAGAACAAGGCAGCAGATGCTTCTTCACAGAAGCCTGCATGCTGGGGAAAGGGGAAAAAATGGTGCAGCCCTCCCTCTGGCAGGGCTCAGGCTGAATCATCATGGGAGCATTTATGGTAAAATCATTTTTCTTTTAAATATTGAACTATTATCACTGGGCTATGGACAGCTAGTCCAGGGTGGCTTTGGTGAGATCTATTCATTTTCACTACATAAAGATAGTGTGTCTTTGGCTCCAAGGGAACCAAACATCCAGGAATATTATCATGGGAGGGGAGCAGATAGGAGACCCTGGAAAAAGTTGGCTGGGATCAAGAAGTGAGGCGAGCCAACAAAGTAATGAAAGGGATTTGTTCTCTTTTTGAACTAAGAGTGGAGACTGGGTCATATCTCCACAATCATGTGAAAACAGAAGGTCACACCAAAGAGTGATTTTCCCAGAGGTCTCCATGAGGCAAGCTACAAAATGAATTCTATTCCACCCAACCAAAGGCACCACCAGGGGCTGGAGTAAGTTCTTAAGCTTGATGAGTGAAAGAACAATTTTACCTATATCATCTCATTATCCAGAGGCTTATTCAGAACAGGGTGGGAAAGGCAGAAAGAAGAGTTAGTAAGGAAGCTCCTTCAATATTGAATGTTTTCATATTTAATGCTTTAGGTCTTCACCTATACATGACAATTGTACTAGATATCTCAGCTGATTCTTGTTACTAGTCTCTTCTCTCATGTAATAAATTTTTCTAATTGGCCTTTGATCTTTCTAAAAGATTAAAATTTTCTCCTGTAATTCTTTCCTATGGCGAACTCCTCATTAACTACCAGGCAAACTTCAGCTGATTACCTACCTATAAAGTATGGATGCTTGACTCCTCCAGTACTACCTCCCATTAATACTGTAAACATTCCCTCTGATCCAAGATGACTCTCTTCTCAATATTTCTGGAAGATACCATCTTCATTTCTTTGTATTCAATACCTTGATTATTATTTTCCCACCAAAATTGTACACTACCATCTACCCATCTCTCTATTCAGATGTCCATTCTCTAAGCCTCTTTTTCAAGATCATCTTTGGTATTCCTCCAATTATAGTTTCTGTATCTCTGAACTCCTATTAAAACTGATGTTTATACTTTTATAATCTTAGCACTTCATTCACGCTTATTTGGGTTTTTACCTTACTCCATATTTGCACAGATGTCTTCCCCATGGAGAGTGACATGGACTATGGCATAAACGTTTTTATATTCCACATAATATTTCACTGTTTATATAAATATTCAAAATATTTCCCCCAAATCCCTTAAGCATGTGGCCTTGTTGCAAACATTGGGGAATGGGAAAATAAGTCCAAAGGAGGCAAACAATCAGGTGCTCTTCTAGAGCCATCATCAAATACCATTTACGCCTCTACTTCCCTTGTTCCCACTAAATCAAGAGATGATAGAAACCTTTGGGCTAGCCACAACTCTAGATGACATCAAGCCAAACACTCTCATTTTTAAGATGAGTACTAATGTTTAGAGTGGGGATTGAGAAATGACATTTCCAGATTCGTAGCTTAATAGTTTCTTCCCTATTAGTTATATTGCCTCTTAGCCTAGACTTTACATGGCATCTGAACCAATAAATATTGTTAACTTGATTGCAGAGAAAAAAGCTAAAGAAGCTAGAGCTGTTGGGAGGGAACTTCAAATTTAGGGATTGCCTGAACAAGTCCTCAGTATTTCAGTTACATCTTCAATGCTCCAGGAGTCTCATACACATTTATTAGTTATGATTATGTTTGTTTTCACTTTGATTCTATTTTGACCTTTTGTTTTTGACATTTTAGAAGATGACTTCAGTATAATTACATAGCCACTTTGCTTATATCATTAATTAGCTCCATTGTGGAAAAAATGGGCCACATTCTGTCCTCCATGTTGTTGGGTGTCTATTTTATTGTTCTGCACTCAATTTGAGATAGAGCAAAAGTCACCATGCTAGTCTTGGTAGTTAATTTTCTTCAATCACAGTTTCCCTGGCAAAGGAACATTATACATGCTCTGCATAGCTCATGTATTTGCTTTATTGTTATAAGTATATATTAAAGTGTATTAAAATTTGTTTACATGTTAAATTTAATTTTTGTGGACCTACAGAAGAATTGTTCCCTGAGCTGAAGTTTATTCTACTGGTTGTATTATACAGATTTCATATGTGCATTAGCAAAGATGAAAATGATAATAAGATTTCTGTTATTTAAATATAGAACTTACCAATCAAATTAAAAGACAGAGGGAATCAACCACATTCTGCACACCCGTCTTTATTTATGGCTCAATGTTGTCTTCCCTCCGTGTCTTTCTATTCCCTCCATTCCATCACCCCATTCTGATCATCGTCAAAAAGGATACCACCATTTTCCTTGTTCTTATGTCCTAATCAGATAGTTTTACAACTGACAGGAACTACTCAGGAGAGATTCAGCACCTCACAACACACAAACCTTAAATGAACCTGAGAGGCCCTAGTAGAGGTACATGCACACAAGGTAACAAAAGAACAACAGACATATAAGTGGCAGTTTGGCTTATTTACACTAAAGAAATTTTTTACAGTGGGGTAGTTACTTGTCCATTTATTGTATCTTCATTGTAGCCAGGAAGAATCTGAATTGGCCCACTTAACCCTGTACTTTTGAGTTTTGCTCAGAATGCCCACACATAGTTTCGTGGTAAGGAGAATTCTCAAAACTGAGCAAAAATGCCTCATTTCCCCATAATTGCTCTTAAGATCACTACTGGATAAATATAATTAGTTTTTCTACAGAGCAACATTTCTTTTTTTCATATGTACAAAGTTAATCCTGTTATTACAATAGTTACTTATCACTTAAGCATAATCTAATAGTTATAATCTCAATTTCCACTTTCAGTTAAAATAGAGTAGTTTATAGTAGATCAAGCCTTTTAGTGATAAGATATGAAAATGTGGATAAAATGAAACTAATAATTATAAAATTTAAATTTACAAATAACATATTATTTACAACAGCTCAAAAGTTACCAGAGACCTAGGAAAGATATCTAAGACCTTTGTACTGAAAATTAGAACATTATTGAAAAAAATTAAAGAACATGTACATAAATAAAGCATATCCTATGTCCAAATGTTAAAGACTCAATATTTTTAAAGTTTCAAATTTCCCCAAGCTGATCTATATAGTTACCATTTATATGAAAACCCTAGAAGGTTTTATTGTTGTTATATGGTTGCAGTGAGGGGGGAGGAAAAGCTTGTCAAGCTTATCTAAAAACATACATACAGGAAAGGCTATCTTGAGGAGAAATAAAGTTGGAGGGCTTACACTACCACATACCAAGATTTATTCTAATGCTTCATAACTAAGACAGTGTAGTGTTGGCTTAATGATAGATAAATAGACCAGAAAAACAGAATAGAGAATCCAGAAATAAACCCACAAATATACAGTCTCCTGAAGTTTAACAAGGTGTCACTACAATGCACTGAAAGGATTATATTTTCAATAAATGATGTTGGGTGAAATGTATATTTATAAAGAAAAAATCAATATAATTCATAATTCAAGGTGGCTTATAGTATACATGGAAAAAGTAAAAGCCCTAGGGTCCCTAGAAGGTAACAAATAATATTTTTATGAAATTTATGTAAGAAATTATTTCTTAAAAGGCCCCAAAAAGCACTAATCACAAGAAAACTTTGATAAATTGGACAAAATTAAAATGTGTGTCCATTGAAGATACTATTAGGAGAGTGATAAGGCAAGGCATGGGAGGACTTCTTAGCTGCTGGTTGGTGATTAGAGGAGTGTGTGCACCTTGTACAAAGTCATCAAACTGAGCAGTTAAGACTCTCGTTTCTTTCGGTATATATGTTATATACTTCAATAAAAGTTTTTCTAAAAATAGCCCAGATCTTCTATTGCCTTTGCTTATATTATTTACTCCAAATGACTTACTTCAATTACTATAGTTCTCTAGAATTGCTGTGCAGTACATACCCTGTTTTCCCCCAAAATAAGACATCCCCCAAAAATAAGACCTAGTGCAATTTTTTTCAAGCTTAGAAATATAAGGCCTCCCCTGAAAATAAGACCTAGTGGCAGTCATTGCTACAGCTCCCCCCAAATTCTTGATGGAATTCAGAGTTTGGCTGGTTATGCTGATGTTTGTGATGACATGACTACAGTGCATTAATAAATGTTGATTTTTTTTTCTTCAACAATAAATGTGAATTCTTCTTCATGGAAAAATAAGACACCCTCTGAAAATAAGACCTAGCATGTCTTTAGGAGCAAAAATTAATATAAGACACTGTCTTATTTTCAGGGAAACACGGTACAACATTGCCTGAAATCAAGAAATTTCAACTTCAAAGGTTTCATGTTGTTGTCTTTTAAAAATCAACACACATAAAAGCAAGCTGTCAAGGACCTGGCTTGTCTACCAGAGATAGCGAGATTCAGACCAAGCAGAGAATTTTAATATGGTCATGCATTATCTATAACCTGTAGGATGAATAAAGATAAGATTTAGAGTGGACTTAACTGAAAATAGCCTTGTGATAAAAACAAGTCATTTCATTTTAATGACTCTCACTTCCACTGTGATTTCTATCTTGTGCATATTTAGTTTCTAGGTACAAACCAAGAAGGCTTGGTTTTTTTCTTTCTTTTCTTTTCATTCTTTTTTTTTAAAAAATTCTTCTCTTCTGCAAAGTCATTATAACCTATGGAAATGGAATTGCCCCTTTAGTTTCTCTGCATAATGTCACTGAAGACATAGTTGAGAAGGAAAGCAGGTGCGAGTGGAATGGTTATAGCATAGACAGAAATGTGTGGTGTATCTTTCTCAGTGAAACATAGAATAGCTAATATGCTGCAGTTATGAATAATGACTCCACATAGCCAATCAATACTGCAAAATTATTAGAAGATGTATTTTTCTAGTGCTTGTACTTTGGGATGTGCACATGTGCGTGAATACCTTTGCCTCAGTATTAACCAACATGAATGGGCATTTATTATGTCCCAGACAATGAAAAATAACTTAGAAAATAATGCACTCTGCTGCATCTTATATATACTATGTAAAATTTCAATCAACCATATGGCTTTATATCTATGACTCTATATTTGCAAATAATCAATATTATTGACAAACCAGAAAACTAAAAAGTAACTTCCATCTTCATGTTTTTTGTAAACTATTTGTTGCTGACTCTAGGTTTTACCAATACATTAGACAAAAGGAGTTATTCCACTGAGTGTAAAATGAAGACCCTGTGGTCCCTGGTTTCTATGCTGCACTTGGCTTAGTAGGCATGGAAGCCAAATCATACACACTTTAATACTTAAATTTGCATTTTATAATCTGTACATTAGTAAATAGTTTCCAAACAAAACGAAATTTAGTTAAATTTTTCATAACTTATGTTTGCAAAAGTGAAAGCTACAAGTGTGTGAGCTGGTTTATCAGAGTAAGAAAACAATGGATTGTGTGGATTCAGAAAACCAGAGAATTCAAAGACGGAAAAAGAAAGTTATGTTTTTTGCCAGAGGTAAGAGACTGAAACCTGATAAAGTTCAATTATTTTTCCAACTTCATACAACTATTTAGGGGTAAAACCAAGACTAAAAGAACGGTCTCAATTTCCAGTCCAGTTCTTGTACCTCTTCGCCATTCTTCCTTCAGAACATTAGGTTAGACTTTCATACCACCTTGATTACATATTGTGAAATTTTTTTCTTAGTGGTTTTTAGGAAAATACACTTATGTGAGAAAGTAACACTATTTCACTGCAGTTGTTCCAGGCTCTGAAAGTAATTCTCCAGACTCCCCTGCAACTCAAAATCAGAACGTGTTACAATCCGCCAGAGATCATTTTGCTGTGAGGCCTTAAAGAATGTAGGCAGTCAGTAATGAGTCCAGAAATAAACTTGGTAACTAAAAGATGCTACAGTGAATCCTTAAAGGTGAGAATATAGGCCCTCTGTCAAGCGTGGAGTCCGTGATGTTTAGCTCTATAGGTTTTAGCATGGTGAAATCCAGGACAGGGACATCTGAAGCCCTCTTGAATTTTAAATATATCTAAGTTATAAAGAATCCTTTTAAAGCTTCTAGCAATTTCTTTTCTACCAAATCCTCACCTGAGAACATTTTTAATTGCTTTTAGACAGAAAGGAAGGGTGGGTGTGGGGGGCAGATAGAAAGAGAGAGAGAGAGAGAGAGAGAGAGACATCAGTGTGAGAGAGGAACATCAATTGGTTGCCTTCTCCTACCTGCTCTAACTAGGGATCGAACCCACAACCTGGTATGTTTCCTGACCAGGAATCGAACCCACAATCTTTTGGTCTACTGGACAACACTCTAACCAACTGAGCCACACTGACAGGGATCTAACAATTTCTTAAAATACATTATTCACATTGCCATATGATATGGGTAGAGCTCCTTTCAGCTATGTCTTACATTGAGAGCCAGAAACCTAAGAAGTCACACATCTTCTTTTCAATTAAAAATATCTATTCCCCCCCTGGCTGCTGCAGCTCAGTGGATTGAGCATCGGCCTGCGAGCCAAGTGTTGCTGGTTCGATTTCCAGTCAGGGCACATAACTAGGTTGCACGTCAGGTCCCCAGTTGGGGGCACGTGAGAGGCAACCACACAGTGATGCTTCCCTCCCTCTCTTTCTCCTTTCCCTTCTCTCTAAAAAAAAAAAAAAATATCTATTCCAACGGCATAACAAGCCATACATTTCCTCACTCTAAGGATCTAAGGACTGTCTATCATGATTTTCATGTAAAGTAGACAAAAAGAAAAGAAAAAAAAAAAAAGAAAATTCTCAAACATTGATGCTTGGCTTGAATGAGTATTGTAAGCGATTGTGTGGAAGGGTTAGGGTTAACTATACAAGAAGAGAAGTAGGTCGGTGTGGCAGATGGTGGAGCTTTCCAGCAGACAGGTTGAAAATGCTGAGCTTGGAGGTGAGGTAAGAATTTATAGATTTGTTTGTATGGGAGAGTATAAACAAGTACTGTAACAATTATTACAAATGGCACTGAATCCCTTTTAAAGTGGTAATTATGTTTGTTGAAAATATAACTTAAGTGCTTGCAGGAGAAGGTAGAATCCATATTATTAGCTGGCTCCAGTATCTCAGAGAACAGAGCTAAGCTGTTCTGTTAGATAAAAAGTGGTATATGTGTGATTTCGCAGAGGGGAGGGGTGTGTAGGACGGGAAAGGCTGAGAGATTCTGGCGCACTCTAAAAACATGCTCTGTAGAATCCTAGGTGTCCCGGATACCCCTGAAGGAGGTCTAAAAGGTCTAAAGTAATATTTAGATGTTACTCATTTCTACACATTGCATTGACATTTACACTCTTGGTATAAAAGCAGGTGCTTAGCACAAACCCAGGCAGTGGGAATGTCTTTGATGAGGCCTTAAATATTGTTAATTTAGTAAATCTTGATCTTGAGTATGTATGTCTGGGAATGGCTAGATTTTCTCAACCAAAACTATTACAATAGATAAAATGCAGGAACAGATATGAGAATCAGTCATCTTCTATTATACCTGGCACTACAAAGGTTTTCAAAAATGTAAAATAATTCCACACTCCATATGCTGTAGAGCTGCTGTGCTACCCAATACAGAGGCCATGGTCCCACGTGAGTGTTTTCATTTAAAGTACTTTAAATGAAAATAAAGTAAATATCTGTTCCCCAGTCTCACTAGATTTACTTCAAGTGTTCAAGGGCCACAATGTGGTAAGAGACTACTATACTGAACAGCCCAGAAAACATTGCCATTATCACAGAAAGTTCCATTGAACAGGACTCTTATAGAACATATATACAAATATGACTTTTTGGGAGGTGGTCCTAGACTAAAAGCAAGTTTTTAAGATTAAAAAAAAATCTTATTTCCATTGGAATGTATGAAAATCAGTATTATTTCCATAAGGCTGTTCTCTCTTCTCTTTAACCTCACTTCCTTTGGCCACTTGGAATCTCAGATTCCAACTGTCAGGGTCACTTCAGGTCAAGGATCAGAGGAAGCAGGTGCCTTCTTTTACTCCACAGCACACAGGGTGTTGAGCTCAGGGTGTTCATAAACAATAAAATCCTCTTAAGTCAGGAACCCCTGGACTCACTCAGATGGCCTTGTTGACAGTAGAGCTCTTATACAGATGGGAGGAGAAAAGAGAACTAAGACAGTGTTTCTTTCCAGCATGAATTCAAATTATTCCCTCAATTGAAACTTCTTGATGGCACACTTGTGCTCAGTAACACAGTTACCTCTTCTATGGGCAAAGTCTGCAATATTTTTAACACCCATTTCTGATAATGCAGCCCTTGGAGTTTGCAAGCTTGTTAGGAACCGGGATGAGAGACTGCCTGTTAGCAGATGCCAATGCTTTGCTTTCCCAATATTTTCTCTTCCTGTGATAACAACCATCATCATTCTCTTTTTAGGAGACAGAAACACACGCACAGAAATTTGTGTGCTGTTATTCGTAAGGTAACGATGTTTGAGTGTTTACTCTCACGCTGGTGCTAATTAGTTCACAGCATATTTAAGTTGGGAACAACGTGAGGCAGCGAACGTCTCCGAAGGACATCTTTTACATGGCTACATTATGTTCTGACAAAACCCGGGCAGCATTGCCAAGACACCAATGGCGCCTGGTAAACATGGTTTTGGCAACAAGTGCAGAGGGATTTTTCTCAACTGGCAACCCAATTGGCAACCCAGCAAATCCAGGTTTACAAATATGCCACCCTCAGTTAATTAGTGATAGTGCTGGCTTTTAATTTAATTTGAAGCAACGTGAGAGAAAAATCAAGAAAAAAAAAGTGGATAAACAAGCCCACTAGTCTCACTGCTGGAGAAATGGAGTTACACAAGCATGAATGATCCAGTCCTGCAAAGAGCTTGATGGATGTGGTTGCTTCTGAAACATGAGAACATCTGGCTACACTGCACAGCTGAGGGGAAAAAAAAAAGATGGGTCCAAATTCACGGACACATTTCTGTCAGAGACATCCGGCAAACAGATGGCACTGGTTCCAAATAAAGTCCCAGAGATGTGCTGAGAGGTTTTTGAAAACTCATGTGTTCATAAATGCATTCTTTTTATTTTTTTATTTCCAGCTCAGTAACTTGTCATCAGCTCTTCTTTGCTCACTATCTTCAGAGCAATGACATTTCTGGAGACAGAGGCCTGAAGAGAGTCTGTGCTATATTCTTCACCAAGTCCGGCCTGATGGGATGTGGAAGCACAGGACACCGTGATATGGAATCTCCATCTAGGCTAGGACCTCTTGTTATGAGAATCAACACTCCGCTTCAATTATAGGCTAACATATGGTAATGCCACTGTTCACTGAACACTTCTATGGCAGACATTGGAATCTTCATTGCAATGAGTTCATAATCACTTCCCTGCACTACTTGTGAATATTTTGGGAAAATGATTCCCTTTTTATTCGAAGTGGGCAAGTCTCGGGAAATCAGAATATGAGCTGTATCATCAGAGCAGTAAGTTGCTATAGTCTCTTGAACAAAGAATAATATATTGTTTGGCAAATACAGCTAGAATTTGAAAGCTAAGAGGGGTTTCTTGTTTAGTGTTATGATCTGCTTCTTGTTCAGAAGATCCCTTGGACGTGAAGAGGGGAAGGCAGAGGGCAGTAGCTTAGACTTGGAGGGGCTACAGCAATCTTCACCACTGAGGAACTTGCAGGCCACCCTGGGGACTCATGCATTGTTCCCTCTTCCCACCCTTCCCTCCATACCCACACCCCACAATGTCTGAAACCGAACAGCAACAGGCTTAACTCAAAGAAAGGAAACATCCCTAGCTTTACTTCCTCCCCTTCTCATAGGTAATCATGAATGTCCATAAATATCAATGTCATCGATGCAAACAAGATGCGAGAAAATAGAAGCATAAATGTAGAAGGTATAAAAAATACCTTGAACTTACTCATTTATAAGGACATTATGCAATCTTGCAGTTCTTAAAATCACATGAGATGCTAGCACCTGGTGATCTTTTCATTAAGTGTGACTCTAATGATCTAATTCTTTCAACAACCAAAGAGAATCTGGTAATAAGACCTTCTTCAGGAAAAAGGCTTAAAAAGGCAATGGTGGGGATAGTATACTTGCATTATGTTTGACAGACGACTTTTTCCAACACAGACTTGTGGCCTAAACTGATAGTGGAATCTATATATGGCAAACAAATATTTGCATGTGTTCTGACTTCTGAGGCAGTGCAAAAATCCACAGAGTAACTTGTTTCAGTTTTCAAAGTATTAGAAGACTTAGATTTCAAGTCTTAGAACATAATTTCAGAACAGTAAGAAAAAGGCTTTATCCTCTGAATCTTGAGAGGATAGATGTAAGATAAGGAAATGCCTTTTAAATGTATATGGCAGGACTTCAGAATCCTAGTTAAGTAGTTTAATGACCTTATTTATAATTGTTACTTCTATTTCTGTCCTCACTTCAGATTGGCTCCAGGAGCAATAGCTGACTACCATGGAGCCTGTAGTGATATTGATGTTGGGGATAAACTCACGTGGGTGCGAGATTATTAAGGCCATTTCTTACTGCACCTAACAAGGGGAAATGTCATCTGCAGTGGAGACTTAGCACCAGGAAAGGGGCATTCCCCTTGGAACTTGAAGAGGTCATTAACTGTAAACAACAACAAAAATATAGCTACAAATAAATCCCAAATCCTAGTCTTGAAATGGGAGATGACAACAGTAATAATGAGGATAATTAATGGTAGCATTTATTGAGTGTTTCAGTAAAGTGCTCAACTTTTCCTGTACGTCACCTCATTACAATAACCTTACTCAGTAGGTTCTTTAGTTATTCTTCTTTATCATTTAGGGAACTGAGGCTCAAGAAATTAAAATCTTCTTAAGAGCAAATCTTGCCAAAACTAAACCCTGAAATAGTGGGATCTAGATTCAAATTCCAGTTGACCAGAATGCCAGAGTCCTCAAATTTCACTATTATTTTCTGTTGAGTGTATGACAGATCTAGAAGTAGAGTGCACATTAATTTAACATCCACTCTGGGACATGTTTGAAAATGAAAGGAGGTGCTATTGATAATTGTATAAGGACGGAAGGGCAAACTGGGATACCTGCTCTTACTACTGAAGAAGGAAGCTGATCTGAGACGTACACCTGCCAGAGTGCCAGAGAGAGGAAATGCCAAATCTGGATCCACTTGGATATTAAAAGATGTCAAATCATCCCAGATTTTAGTAGGAAATTTTTCAGAATACAGACCACTACTCCTAGACAGGAGCTTCCTCTTATCTGCTTAAGATGAATACCTGCTTTAAATACCTGCCTAGTTTTTAATACCTTTCTCTTAGTTTCATTTTGTGCTTCACACGTTTTTTTTTAATCAAGAACACTTTTTTAAAAAGTATGTATTGCCTTTGTAGCTTATGTTGCTATTAAAATGAGCTGTTCTATGTAAAAACACCAAGGAAGAATTACAGAATCTTTGCACCCCAATGATCATTTTCAAATGGTTTGGTTTGGTTTTTTAAAATCTTTGCTCTAAAAAAAAAAAAAAAATGCGCTCATAGCACTTGGCTTAAAATGTTAGTTATCCCAGGACACAGGACTTTGGGGGAAATACCAAACAAAGCAGTATCAATTCTAGCTATTCTCTTCTCACACATTGCCTGTCTCAAGGTAATATATGCATAGCAGCATGCCTTTTAGACAGGGCTCTAATAGCATGAAACTCCTATTGCAGTTGACACTGTGGACCACTCCCCTTTCTTCTTGAAATTTTGTTGCAATGACTTTATAGGACTTTCTTTCTCCCTCTCTTTATCTGCTCCTCCTTTTCTATCTTCTCTCCCATCCCCTCTCAATATAGTTCCTTCCTTCTGGGTCTCACTATTGGCTTTTTTTTCTCTCTCATTTTTCTCTATACGCTGTTTCATTTGACAGTCTTACTGAGTTTCATGAATGCAGTATTTTCATGTGGTACAAGACTTTCATAACTATATTTCCAGCTCTGGAATTCTCTCTAAAACTCTATATATTTAAAACTCCCTATCAAGATGTCCTTGTGGCCTCTGAGATTCAATGCATCCAAAGCTGGCTTCACAGCTTTCTTTCCAAAGCACAGAGACTCCTGTGCTTCTTCTATCCCAAGCATGCCTCCTTCCTTAAGTCTCTCTGCAAATGACACAGGTTAGCTAGGCTCACAGTCTTTGCATCCTTCTTTATTTCAAGCAAAATAAAATCGGTTGACAATTCCTCCAGGTCTATTACTTCAATACATCTCAGATCTGTCCATTTCTCAAAATTTTCCTAGCCTAATTTATTTGATACTTACTCTGTCTTACCTTAAATATGCTAACTGGTGTCCCCTACCCATAATTTCTCTCTTACATTCATCCTGCATAACAGCAAGATTAAACTTCCTAAGGAATAGCTGGATCATATCTCTTCTTTGTTCAAGTTTCAAAGCAAGCAGCTTAACTTACTCCATACTGTTCAGATTTCTTAGTCTGGCATTCAAGAGCCAATATTGACATGATCCTACATGATTATTTAGATCTTACTTGGCATGACACTTCTGAAAATTTTTATCTGAACCCACAACTTTGTTGCATAGCCCAGCTCTGAGTTTTCACAGCATCTTTCCCCCATCACACCCTCCATAACACTTCATTAAAGATTCACTTATTTATTTATCTTCCCTTAGGCTTTACAACATCCACAGCTCAGAGAGAATGGGAAACTTATTTACAGTTACATTCCAACTAATGACCCATGGGAGGAAGTTAATAAATGTTTGTCAAATTAACTGACAAATAAGTAAATCTATTCACATTAAAAATATAAATAGATGGAATACTATCCAGCAAAAAGAAAAGAGGAACTCCTACCATTCATGATAACATGGATGGAACTAGAGAGAATTATGCTTAGTGAAATAAGCCAGGCAACAAAGGTCAAATACCATATGATTTCACCTAATATAGGAAACTAATGAACAATACAAACAAATGAGCAAAACTGAGACAGAGACATATAAACAAGGAGCAGACTAACAGTGACAAGGGGGGAGGGAGAAAAAGGGGGTCAGTAGGCGAAGGGTTTAGTAAAGGAACTAGTATAAATAACCCATGGACATGAAAAACAAGATGGGGATTGACTGTGTGAGAAGGGGTGGGCTGGGTGGGAGGGAGAAATTGGGGGCAAAGTGGGACAACTGTAATAGAAAAACAATAAATAAATCAAAAATTAAAAACAACTATACACACACACACACACACACACACACACACACACACATATATGTATAGATCTACTCACTCTAAAGTTCGGTGGCTCTGGACAAAATGACTCATTGTCCCCAGCTACTATCTTGATGTGGTCCTTAGCTGGTCCTAACCACCAGTCTCCATGTAACTAAATTCAACCTACTTTGACAGAAGATAACTCAAAATGCCCCTCCATTATGAAACCTTTCTTGAGCCTCTTAGTTATCAATGACCTCTTCCACTTCTAAACTCCTGCAATGTTTTATTTGTTCCTCTTTTATGATACTGTTATTATTTTTGAAATAAAAATTCTATATATTTAAGGTATACAGCATAATGATTTGATATATATACAAATAATGAAATCATTACTACAGTCCAGCTAAATAATGTATCATCTCACATAGTTTCTGTGTGTGCGTGAGTGTGTGTGTGGGGGTGGGGGGCAGAGAGAGAGAGAGAGAGAGAGAGAGAGAGAGAGAGAGAGATAGGAACACATGTGATCTACCTTGTAGTAAGCATTTTTTAGCTCTCCATTAGTTCTGTAAGCTCTGGGAAGACAGGATCTTTGCTTGTTTTATTTTTACCTGAGTACCTAGTACCTAGTATAATCCTTACAGAAAGGAAAAGCTTAATAGATTAGTCCTTATTATTTGCAATGACTTTGCAATGACAATGAATTTTATATCAACAAATAATGATACTCTCTTATCTCACGCCATCTAACCTATATTTTTCAGAACTCTTATAAATTTTTGTCTGAACAGATTTTTAATTTGAGAAATAATGACGTTCCCTCCCTCAATGATTTTAACACTTGCACTTAACTCTAGTAAAGATCTTCTACTTGGGGAATTATTTTCCCTGTGTGTGTATAAATTGTACTGTTATAAACTACAAGCAAAAATTCAAAATATCCCATGTACTGTTTGATGAATTTTTACAAAGTGAGCATATACATGTAACCGGCACCCAAATGAAGACACAGGGAATTTCTAGTAACAAAGTCCCCTCATGCTCCTTTCCAGTCTCTGCCTCTCCAAGTGTAGCCATTATCCTGACTTCTGATATTATAGATTATTTTTTCTTGTTTTCAAACCTTAGACAGATGGAATATTCTTTTCTTTTTTTTTTTTGGAATATTCTTTTATGTTTTTCTAACCTTTCATTTGTGAGATTCATCCACATTGTTGTGTGTAGTTCTAGTTGGTTCATTCTCATTGATGCATAGAATTCTATTGTATTAATATTTCATAATGTGTTTATTTATTCCACAGTAAGTTACATGACATAGTGACTTCATATACAGTATTCCTAACATCTTTTATCTATCACTTCAGTTCACCTACTGCTTCAGTGACCACTTTCATGCTGGTTTTGTCTAGGTTTGCAGAGGCACAACAGGCAAAGCCCTACCTCGGGCCTAGAAGGCATCTCTCATACTTCCTGTCCTGGGACTTCTCTGATGCCAACTAGGAAATACCTCCTGTGAACCTGCTTAGCATTCAGCTATGTGTAAGCCAGAAGTATAAATAGGTATCAACTTATAGTGGTTAAACACTTCACTCTTCTGTACTTCAGTGAATAGTTTGAGACCCATTTTATAATGTCTCTCTGAAGATCTAGTGGGATAAAATTCTAATCACTCTCTCTGGTAGCCAACTTGATAATGCTTCCTAATATTGGCTTTTCCTTCTTTCCTATTTTATTCCCTTTACCCCATGTCCTTGTTCCTTACCAGCACATTCTCCAACAGGCTACTCAATGACCTCATGTGAGATGTAATCAGTTTTATTTTCAGGGAAACCAGACTAAGACTCATAGCTATTAAATTATGACCACAGCCAAATCTTTAGACTTTAGCTCTATAGGTTTAAAATGTATCTTTGATCTTCTCTGGCCCAGAAAACAAGAGCATTGCAAAAAATCATCATGTTCTTGTTTTATTATTTCTTTAAGGCACATTACACCTAGAAGTAGAATTAAAAAGACAAAAAAAAAAAATAACTGATTAAGATTAGTGTTTTCCATTATGAAAAAATTGAATAAGTATTGTCCAGAAAACTTGTAAGCATGACTGATATCATGTGTGTATTCTCCTCAAGTGCTTTTTAGCATAACTCATTCTAAGGAAAAAAAACAGATTATAGCATTAAATACAGACTTAGACTGCTACATTGTGGGTTTAAAAGTTAAAAATTCAATCAATGGTTAACTATGGTGATTAGTGCTGAACTTATAAATTAATTCAGAGAAAAAAGGGAGAATGATCTGGGAGGAAATGAAGAACTCTCTATGGGCATGCAAATAGCACATAGATAATCAGGAGCAAACACCAATGACAATTAACTGACTGAAAGCCCAATCTGGCATACCACATGGCCAAGCCAACATCATTTCAGGAAGAGGCATCTAAAAACAAGCACTTACCTTGTTCCTAGTTTGTGCCAGACTCTGGTTTAGATACTTCCCTCATCTACTGTTGGCCCCTACAGGCATCCCTTAAAATGACATAAGTAATAACATAATTGTAATAATTGAGGCTGTCCTTTATTAAATATGAGTCAAGAACCATTCCAAACATTTAAAATATATATTACTTAATGCAACAACTTATGAGGTAAGGTGTCTTATTAGTCCTATTCATCAGATGGTGAAATTAAGTCTTAGGAGAATCACACAGCTGGTGAGAGATAGACACAGATAATGGGCTTGGGTCTGTAACCCATAACTCCAAGTCCTTAAATTCATATTACTTCTGGAACTCTAAATTTTCCCTCCTCTGACAGATCCCCTGATATCAGTATGCCCTATTTTAGATCTTCCTTTCTAACACATTTCAGTCATGTTCCATCTGCAAAACTGTTCCCAGTCTGTATGATCACCTAATTCTGGGTCAGTTTTGCCACCTATCACTCTATATTTCCCCAAAATTGAAATTCTTTTCTGACCTGCCCCATCCTCTGAGATATCACTCTCATCATTAGTGTTTGGTGAAAATCTACTCAATAATGTGGGCAAATAGATAGATTTTCATTCATCCTACATAGTTAGACTTTAAACCTGGTTCTTTTTCCAAGGAGGTTTCTTTACCATGGGGAGGCCTAAAGTTTCCACTTGACTGCTATTTCATTTGTGTTCAGGTGTCCTGAGAATCATAAGTAATCTCAAATACAAAAGTTTCTCTATTTGCCAAGTAGCCATTCTCAACAATTTTCTTGTGGGCATATTCTGTGATTTCCTTTAAACCAACTCTATGCTAAGAGTCACTTTCAAGTCTCAATGTATGCTTATCTTTATGAAAGCATATTACATTGATACATTTAAAAAAACACCTCCTATAAGGCCCTGGCTGCTGTGGCTCAGTGGACTGAGTGTTGGCCTGAGAGCCAAGTGTCACTGGTTCAATTCCCAGTCAGGGCACATTACTAGGTTGTATGCCAGGTCCCCAGTTGGGGGTGCCAGTGAGAGGCAACCACACAGTGATGTTTCTCTCCCTCTTTTTCTCCTTTCCACTCTCTCTAAAAATAAAATAAACAAACAAATAAATAAATAAATTATTAAAAAAAAACACCTCCTGTATATACCATTTTTTAGCACAACAAAATGTTTACTAAGTGAACTTTAAAAATTAATTTTATGTGTACAGTAAATTGTAATGGATAGTACATATACATGGAGTTCCCATATACCTACTACCCAGTTTTCGCTCTTGTTAACCTCTAACATCAGTGTGGTATATTTGTTACATTAATAAAATAAAATTCATCCATTATTACTAACTAAAGTCCATACTTTTACTCAGATTCTTAGGTTTTGCCTAATGTCCTTTTTCTCTTCCAGGATGCCATCCAGGATACCACATTATATTTAATTGTTTTGTCCCTGAGGCTCCTCAGTTTCTCAGACTCATTTTGTTTTGGATGACCTGAATAGATTTGGAGAGTACTGGCCAGGTATGTTACATGATCTCTCTCAGCTGAGACTAACCTGATCCTTTTCTCCTGCTTAGCCAGGAGTTTGGGGGAGGTAGACAACAGAGGTAAAGAGCCATTCTCCACACATCATACCAAGTGCACATACTATCAACACGACTTATTGCTGTTGATCTTGATCTTGGTCACCTGGCTTACATAGTATTAGTCAAGTTTCTCCATTGTAAACTGACTCTTTTCTCCCCCTTTTCATTCAGTGCTCTTTGGAAGAAAGTCACTATGCACAGCCCACACTTAAAAACTGGGAGTCATGCTCCCCCTGGCTTAGGGTGAAGTATTTAATAATTTATTTGGAGTTCTTCTGAATGGGAAATTTGTCTCTTCTCTCCCATTTATTTATTTATTGAATCATTTGTTTACATCAGTATGAACTCAGGGTAGTTATTTTATACTTTGGTTTATAATCTGATACTATTTATTTATTTTGTTGCTCAAGTGTTCCAGCTGTGGCCATACTGAGAGCTCTTACACTTGGCTCCTTTGTCCCTTTGACATACCCTCATCATTATGATGCTTTTGTTTATTTTACTTTTAGCACTTCTTTATTTCCTAGCACTACAAGATACTCCAGGCACATCTTTTCATCTCGCACATTTCTATCCCCAGTCCTAGAAATAACCATTTCTCCAAGGTTCTCTAATTCCTTTCAATGGAGATAGTATTAGAACCCAGTTCTGGTTGTTAGTCATGCTGATTGCTACTGGTTGCTTTCAGGATAACCTCAGCCAACCGAGCAAGGAAATATATGTGTGCACACTGACACCTGTATATACACATATCTAGAAATATTTCTATATATGACCATATATGTCTATATTAAGCTAAGCATGAGTTTATAATTATGTCTCCCACTCTAATCCATTATCACAAGGATCACTCTAGATTTCTACCCTTGCTCATCTATAAACTCTCACTCCAACAGTAGGAAACCTAGCTTCTACCCTCGACCATCTGTTGCATTATTATTCAAATCCAGTATACATGTATAATAGTATCAGAGTTGTTAATTCACACCCCCACGGAAAACAATTTTGTCATCTACAATATGACACAATGGCATGTTTTTGAAATTTATGTATGAAAAAAAATTCTAAGGACCTCTCTCCATGCTTTTTTACTGTTGTTTCTTCTTATTGATATCTAACTTAGGTCCACTTTATAAAAAGAATAAAAGCTATAGACCCAAATAAACCAGAAGCTGTCTATAAAAAGACTACAAAAAACATGAAATAAAACCCAGAAATGCAAGTAGGGAGTTGGTAGGCAGGGTAATGAAAGCAATGCAATTTTAGATACAATTGACCAAGCCATGTTGCTGTGTTGCTGACTTTGAGTAAAGGACAAAGCTGACTTTGACTGACTGACTATCTGAAAGCTGATGATAGGAAATGATAGCCTGTTGCTTCCTTTATTCAGTACCTGGGCTTCAGGGATAATTCCTTTTTGTGTGCTAGGTAAAGCTAAATGTAGAAGACGAAACTAGAGACTTTTTAAAATAGACTTTATTTTTATAAGTTTGTGGTTCATAGTAAAACGGGGTATAGAGTAGACAGAGTTCCCATGTGCTCCTTGCCCCACCACCCCAGAGTCTTCTCATATCCTGAATTTACCAGTGGTAAATTTTCTTAATATTGATGAATCAATATTGGCACATCATGCTCACTCTTAAGTCTACAAGTCTACATTAGGGTTCTCTTGTCTTGTTGAACACTCTATGGGTTTAGACAAATACAGAATGACATATATCCATCATTATATCATAGTACCACATAGAGTGGGTTTATTGTCTTAAAAATCCTCTATGCTTTGTCTATTCATCTCTCTCTCCCCACTAATGCCTGGCAGCCACTGATTTTTTAATGTCTCCTTAATTTGTTTTTTTTTTTTCAGAATATTATATAGATGGACTCAAATAGTATGAAGCCTTATTAGATTAGCTTCTTTCACTGAGGATTATACCTTGAAGTTTCTCCGATGTATTGTTATGGTTTGATAGCTCTTTTCTTTTTAGTGTTGAATAATATCCCACTGTCTGAATGTACCATAGTTTATTAATCCATTCACCCACTAAAGGGTATCTTGGTTGCTTCCAGGTTTTATCAGTTATGAAAAAACCTACTGTAAACATCCGTGTTCCAGTTTTTGTATAGGTATAATTTTTTAACGATCTGAGTTAATACTAAGTAGCACAATTCCTAGATTCTATGGATGTTTAGTTTTCTAAGAAACTGCGAAACTGTTCCAAAGTGGCTTCACCATTTTGCATTTCCATCAGTAATGATTGAGAGTTTCTGTTGCTCCACAACCTCCCTAGTATTTGTTGATAACAGTGTTCTGGATTTGCAGCATGGTAATAGGTGCAGTAATCCTTGTTTTAATTTGCAATTTACTAATGACATAAAGCTAAGCATCTTTTTATATGCTTATTTCCATTTGCATATGTTTTTGGTATATTTTCTATTCATATCTTTTGCTCATTTTTTAGTTGTTCATTTTCTTAGGTAGAGATTTAAAAGTTTTATGTATAATCTGGATAAAGGTTCTTTATGTGATATGTCACTTACAAATATTTCCTCCCAGTCTTTAAGTCATCTTCTCATTCTCTTAGCAGTGTCTTTTGCAGAGCAGAATTTTTTAATTTTAATTAAGTACAATTTATGAATGATTTCTTTAATGGGTCGTACTTTTGGGGTTGTATCTAAAAAGACATTGTCAAACTTAAGTACATCTAAATTTTCTCCTATGTTACCTGTAGAAGTTTCATAGTTTTGTATTTTACATTTAGATCTATGATTCACTTTAAGTTAATATTTGTAAGGGATGTAAGGTCTGTGTCTAGATTCATTATTTTGCATGTGGATGGCCAGTTGTTTCAGCAGCTCTTGTTGAAAGACTGTCTTTTCTCTATTGGATTGCCTTTGCTCCTTTGTCAAAGATTAGTTGGCTATTTTTATGTGGGAGTATTTCTGGGCTGTCTGTTCTGTTGCATCAAGGTATATGTCTGTCATTTCACTAATACCACACTGTCTTGAGTACTGTAGCTTTAGAGTAAGTCCTGAAGTCAGGTAGTGTCAATTCTCCAACTTTGTTCTTCTTCTTAAGTATAGGGTCCCTTTAGACCAATTCTTTATAAACATAATACAAAGGCATTTAAGTCTATTCTCTTGTTCTCCTCTTAGCTTTTCACTTTTCCTGTAGTGAGCACCATTACCTTGGGAACAGTTCCCAAAATGGCATCAGTTTTTTCTTCTCACTTAAGGAAATTGGATATCACAGGCATTTCTCTGTTAATTATCTACCTACTGAGAGGAAGTAGTTGGAATTTCTATTTAGCTGGGGGATGGAAGAGGAGGGAAAGGAACCCTCCTGGGGATTTTTGGGATAATTCCAGACATTGTCTTACCGGAGGATGCCCAGCAAACAAACCATCACAGAGCAGGGTGAGTCAGTTCTTTTCTGGGCCACACCCTTTTCCATGGCCACAGGAATATGACAAATAGTTTTAAACATTGGTGAAAAATGCTCTTTGCAACATGGCTCAAAAATAAGGAGACACTGCAAAGAAAAACTTCCACAAATATTTGAAGATCCTAGATATTCAGAATTACATATTTTTAAATGTTGGTCACATCAGAAAAAGTAAAAATGTAGTTTTTTAAAAAATGTAAATATAATGTATATATTGTTCCAATTAGAAGATTTTTCTGCAGAGATTTAGTCATGTTCAAAGCAGGCTACAAAAAAAAAAAAAAAAAAAATCCACTTTGCTTGAGGCTAAAGAAACTACTTCAGGTTGCCTTTTGTTACATTGATGAAATCAATTTAATAATTCATATTTTAGAATACATTAATGCAAATGATGTTAGACTGACATCAAATTTTTAAACATGCAACATAAGAAATTTTCATTTTTGTTAATTTTCTTAGATAAAATTGCACACTTCAAACACATGATTAGTTTCACTTTTGTAGGAACATATAAATTGTTTTTTTTATAATATATAATTTTATTGAAAATAGTGCATATCTGGATATAAACAGCTATTGAAATAGAAAAGGTAAGAAATGATGTGCTTTTTTTCCTAGAATACCTTAAAAAGTCAGAGGTGTATTTATAAAGTCCTTGCGAATGACCTTGTAAATAATATATATTCATATAGAGAAAAACTATTTGAAGTGTCTAATTACAACTAACAAAAAGGACAAGACAGGATCATTCTTAAAAAGTGTAGTCAACATATGAAAAACCATTTTGGGCTATTTTTAAACATATAAAATGCATTTTCTACTTTTTCAAAAGGAGATGGACATTTTTGGAAAAATTTGCTTCCCGATATTTTCTAAATTGTGATCATCACATATGTAATTAGCCTTTATAGCTTAAGAGAGTTCATCCAATGATTTGTAGTTATCGTTTATGTATTATTCTTTGTGGTGGTTTTGGCACAATCTTTGGTCCCATCAAGTTTGCTTGAAATGACTTGCTGTCAAATCCATCCTGGAAAAATGTCTGCTCTAAATTTTTTCTGTAGCACTACTTTGCTCTCTCATGTGACTCAAACATATTTTATACACTACTCCACATTCTACACAAAGGTAAGATGATTTTGTGATATTTTTATTAAAATGAGGACGATTTTAAGCATGAAAGGGTGTGCATCAACTTGTTACCTTAGGACATTGGGCACAGAGAGGACTTTTCAAATAAATAGAGTCATGCAATATGTGGTCTTGTGTGTCTGGTTTCTCTCATTTAGTATAATGTTTTCAAGGTCATCAAGCTATGGCATGTGTCCATACATCATTCCTTGTAGGACTGAATAATATTTTATTACAAGGCTATATGTTTTGTTTCTCCATTAGTGGATGCACATTTAGGTTGTTTCCACTTTGGGCTATTATGAATAATCCTGCTGTGAAGATAGTATACAAATTTTTCATGAACAGCTATTTATAATTCTTATTATAAATAAGACTAGAACTTTGGGCTCATAGGATCACCCTATGATTAACTTTTTGAGGAAATGATAAACCATTTTCTACAGTGGCTGCATAATTTTACATTGCCACCAGTAATATATGAGGACTCTAATATTTTCCCATCTCACCCACATTTGTTTTTTCTTTGTTTGTTTGTTTTTAATTATAACCATCCCAGTGCATGTATACTGGTGTTGCATTTTGTTTTCATTTACAGTTCTCTAGCGACTAATGATTTTGAGCAACTTTTCATGTGTTTTTTGGCGATCTGTATTTATTATTTACAGAAATGTCTGTTGATGCCCTTTTCCCATATTAAAACATGTGTTGTCTTTATATTCTTGAGTCGTAATAGTTTTTTGTATATTCAGGATACTAGATCCTTATCAAATATATGATGTGCCAGTATTTTCTTTTGTTTTTTTGATAGTGTCCTTTGAAGCATAAAAGTTTTAAATTGTTGCATTCTCTTTCCATTTTTAAAATATATAAATTTAAGTTATCTTTTAGTTGTACTCTAAGGGTTACCATTAACATCTTAATTTACAATAATATAGTTTGGATTAATGCCAAATTAATTTCAGTAATATACAAAATATATGCTTCTATAAAATTCTATTTCTCCGTCTCTTCTATGCTGCTACTTTCACAAATTATATCTGTATACATTGTGTTCCCATCAACTTAGATTTATAATTATTGATTAAAAAGTCTCTGGAAACAAATAAAAATAAACACAGAACAACCCGAAATCTATAGGACCCAGAGAAGGCAGTCATGAGAGGGAAGTTCATAGCAGTAGAGGCCTACATAAAAAAGATAGAAAAGAAGTAAAACTGTCATTATTTGCAGATGACAAGAAATTGTACATAGAAGACCCTATAGTCCTCATCAAAAAACTACTCAACCAAATAAGCAAATTTGGCAAAATAGCAGAACACAAAGGCAATATTCAGAAATCAAAGGCATTTTTGTGGACCAACAATGAACTATCAGAAAGAGAAACAAGGGGAAAAAACAACATTTAGAATACTGTAGAACACTGAAAAAGGAAATTAAGAAAATTACAAATAAATGGGAACATATATCGTGTTGATGGATTAGAAGAATTAACATCATTAAAATGCCCATACCACCCAAAGCAATCTATAGATTCAATGCAATCCCAGTTAAAATACCAATGGCATATTTCACAGATCTAGAACAAATATTTCAAAAATTTACATGGAACCAACAACAACCTCAAATAGCACCAGTGATCTTAGAAAAAGAAGAACAAAATAGAAGGGATCACAACACCTGATGTCAAATTATACTACAAGGCCATTGTAATCAAAACAGCCTGGTACTGGCATAAGAACAGACATATAGATCAATGGAACAGATTAGAGAGCCCAGAAATAAACCCAGGTCTCTATGGTTAATTAATATTTAACAACAGGAACATGGGCATAAAGTGGAGTTAAAATAACCTCTTCAACATATGGTGTTGAGAGAACTGGACTGGTACATGTAGAAAAATGAAACTAGACCACCAACACCATGTACCAGAATAATCTCAAAATGGATAAAAAGACTTAAACATAAGTCATGATACCATAAAAGTCCTAGAGGAAAACAGGCAGTAAAATTTTACATATACCACGCAGCAATATTTTTGTCAATATATCTCATAGGGCAAGGGAAATAAAGGGAAAAAAATAAACAAATGGAACTACATCAAATTGAAAAGCATCTGACAGCTAAAAAAACCATCATCAAAATGAAATGGGAAATGACTATATGCGAGAGCATATTTTTCAGTGATACATTGGACAAGGATTTGATCTTAAAATATAAAGAACTCATATGACTGAACACTAGAAAGACAATCCAATTAAAAAGTGGGCAAAGAACCTGAATAGACACTTCTGCAATGAGGACATGCAAATGACTCATAGACTTATGAATGGATGCTCAACATTACTAGCCATCAGAGATGCATTTAAAACCATAATTAAGTATTACCTCACACCTCTCAGAATGGCCATCATCAATAAATCAACAAACAACAAGTGCTGATGAGGATGTAGAAAAGGGAACCCTAGTGCAGTGTTGGTAGGAATAAAGACTGGTGCAACCACTGTGGAAAACAGTATAAAATTTTCTCTAAAAATTAAAAATGGAACTGCCTTTGACCCAGCAATTCCACTGCTGGGACTATCCCCAACACCAATTCGAAAGAATTTATGCACCCCTATGTTCATAGCAGCATTATTTACAATAGTCAAGTGATAGAAACAGCCTAAGTGCCCATCAGTAGATGTGTGGATCAAAAAACTGTGGTACAGACTTCTGGCCAAGATGGAGGCATAGAGAGACATACTACATCTCTTTCCACAACTAAGAAGGAATACAACTACCTCAAAACTAGAAACAACCAGAAGTCCCAGAAAATCAAACTGCATGGAAGTCCAGCAAACAAAGATATAAAGAAGAAATACTCATCCAGACAGGTAGGAGGGGCGGAACCGGGGTGGAGAGGATGTGGTATGGTGGTGGCAGCAGCAGCAGCGACAGCAGTGGCAGGCTGGCAGAAAGCACAGTTACACATTTTAAAAAGTCAGGAGGGACACCTGGGGAGTGTTCCCAGCTCCAGACCAGACCACATAGCTGATGGTCCCAGCACCAGGGAAAATCAAGCCTCATTGCTTCTGATTGTGCAAACCAGTGCAGGTTGGGGTGGAGGCAGAAACTGCCGCTCTCTCAGCAGAGTCCGCTTGTTTAAAGGGCCCCCACAGTCCTAAAATATCCACAGACCCACCCACTCTGGGAATGATGCCCAGGGCAATAGCTAGAGGGGTGCCAGTCCCATATGGAAGTGGGAGAAGTGCCTGGAAAAGGGCCAAGTGCTGGGCAAGCAGCATTGTTTCCTCTCAGACCCCTCCCCCACATACAGCACCACAACGTGGTGAAACAGGTCGCCCTGTACTGACGAATCCCTAAGGCTCCACACCTTACAGTGTAACAGGTATGACAGCTCTACCTAAGACACAGAGGCAAACACACAGAGGAGCCTATGAACATGAGGAGACAGAGAAGTATGGCCCAAAAGGGGGAACAGAGCAAGGTTCCAGTGGGAGAACTAAGTGATGAGGAGACAGCCAACCTAACAGACGAGGAGACAGACAACCTAAGAGATGCAGAGTTCCAAACACTGGTGATAAAGATGCTCACAGGCTTGACAGATATGCTTAAGTATGGCAGATGCATAAGAGAAGAAGTAAAGGCTATGCTAAATGAAATGAAGGAAAATACACATAAAACCAATGGTGAAGGGAAGGAAACCGGGGTTCAAATCAATGATTTGGAACATAAGGAAGAAATAAACAGTCAACCAGTACAGAAGGAGGAAACAAGAATTCAAAAAAACAAGGAGAGGCTTAGGAACCTCTAGGACAACTTTAAATGTGCCAACATCCAAATCATAGGGGTGCCAGAAGGAGAAGAGGAAGAGCAAGAAATTGAAAGCTTATGTGAGAAAATAATGAAGAAAAAGTTTCCAAATCTGGCAAAGGAAACAAGACATACAAGTCCAGGAAGCACAGAGAGTCCCAAACAAGCTAGACCGAAAGAGGACCACACCAAGACACATCATCATTAAAATGCCAAAGGTGAAAGATAAAGAGAGAGTCATAAAAGCAGCAAGAAAGAAGCAGAGAGTTGCCTACAAAGGGGTACCTATAAGACTATCAGCTGATTTCTCAAAAGACACTTTGCAAGCAAGAAGGGACTGGCAAGAAGTATTCAATGTGATGAAAAGCAAAGACCTACAACCAAGATTACTCTATCCAGCAAAGCTATCATTTGGAATGGAAGGGCAGATAAAGTGCTTCCCAGACAAGGTAAAGATAAAAGAGTTCATCATCACCAAGCCATTATTATATGAAATGTCAAAGGGACTTACTTAAGAAAAAGAAGATCAAAACTATGAACACTAAAATGACAACAAACTCACAACTATCAACAACTGAATCTAAAAAATAAAAACAAAATCCAACTGAGCAAACCAGAATAGGAACAGAATCATAGGTATGGGGATCATTTGGAGGGTTACCAGCTGGGAGTGGGGATGGGGAGAAATGGGGAAATGGTGCAGGGATTAAGAAGCATAATTGGTTGGTACAAACTAGACAGGGGGAAGTTAAGAATACTATAGGAAAGTGTGAAGCCAAAGAACTTATATGCACAACCCATGGACATGAACTAAGGGGGATGGGATTGCTGGAGGGAAGGGGGTTACTGGACTGAGAGTAGCAAAGGGGGGAAAAATTGGAACTACTTTAACAACATAATCAATAAAATATACTTTAAAAAAAACTCTTGTACATTTTCACAATGAAATGCAGCAGAAAGGAACAAAGAACTCCTACTTTCTGCAACAGCATGAATGGAACTGGAGAATATTATGCTAAGTGAAATAAGCCAGTCAGTGAAAGACAAATACCATATCTCACTTCTAAAAGGACTCTAATGAACAAAATAAACTAGCAGGCAAAATAGAACCAGAGGCATGGAAATATGAAATAGAATGACAGTGGCCAGATGGGAGGGGAGAAGAGAATAATGGTGGAAAGAAGGGGAAGGGACCAAAGAACATGTATGAATCACCCATGGACGTGGACAAAGATGTGGTGATTGACTGTGGGAGAGGGGGTGGGCTGGGTGGAGGAGGGGAAAGGGTAAAATTCAGACTACTGTAATAAAATAACAATAATTTTTTTTAAGTTGTCTTTTAAATCAGATTTAAGAAAGAAAAGGAGTTACAGTCAGGAACTACATTACAGTTTCTTTTATATTTACCTACTTTGATACCTTTACTGTTACTCTTTATTTTTTCATGTGCTATCCAGTTACTGTCTAGTTCCTTTCAATTCAGCATGAAGGACTTAAAAAAGAATTTCTTAGAGAGCAGGTTTGCCAGCAATGAACTTTCTCCATTTTTATTTCTCTGCAAATGTCTTAATTCTCCTTCATTTTCAAAGGACTGTTTCATTGGACATAAGATTCTTGGTTGACAGTTTCTTTTTTCTCTTCAGAACTTGAATATTTCATCCACTGCCTTCTGGCTTCATGGTGTCTAAGAGAAATCTGCTGTTAATTTTATTCAATATCTTTTGTATATGATGAATTTTTGTCTCTTGCTGGTTTCAATTTTCAAAATATTTTTGTATCATTATTGTGACTTTCTCTTTGAATCATGTGATTTTTTGAAGTATGTTGCTTAGTTTCTAAATATTTTGAGATGTTATTATTTCATCTTTTCTATATTGATTTGACTTAGTATAGAGAACATACTATAAAATTTGTTGAGAATTATTTTATGGTCCAGTATATGGTCTGTTTTTATTGATGATCCAAATACAATTGAAAATAAGTGTATGCTACAGTTATACTGTGCAGTGTTCTTCTATATGTTTCCATTAAGACAGGTCTATTAGTTATGTTGACTAATGGTCTTATATCTACACTAATTTTTGCCTGCTTATTTTATCAGCTATTTAGAGCCAGCCACTAAAATCTCCCTCACTCATCTATTCCTCCTTGTATTTCTTTAAGTGTTTTTCTTTATATTTTGGAGGCTATATTATTATATGTAATAAATTTAGAATCTTTTTTAAATTGACTCAAATTATAAAATGTTTTTCTTTATCTTTAGTAATATATCTTGCTTTCAGATCTACTTTGTCTGATATTAGCATAGCTATACAAAAATTTAGTATTCGTGTGGTTCATTTTTCATTGTTGTTCTTTAATCTCTATGTTTCATTATACTTTGTATATTTTATAAGCACCATATAGTCATTATATTTATGTGTTCTATATTAACCCCTTGGATGGTTTTATTTTTAGTGATTGTTCTATAAATTACAAAGCCTATACATGACTGAAGAAAACTTTATTTTTCTTTTAACTGCATTCTACATAAGGTAAGAATTATAAAACACTTTATTTTTTTTAACTTTCAACTTCTTTGCTACTGTTTTAAGTCATTTAATTCCATGTGAATTTTAAAACCCAAGAAATATTATTTTTATTATTATTTTTGCAATCATGTTTTACACATTACATGTACCTGCTTATTCACCCTTTTATTGCTCTTCTGTTTTTACATATGATATGCTTTTTATATATTCCTCCCCACATCCCCCCAACTGCCTAAAGAATTCCTATTAGGATTTCTTTTACTTCAAGTGTGCTGTCAATGAATTCTCTCAGTTTTTGTTTTTCTGATTTTTTTTTTACTTTGGCTTCATTTTTCTATGTATTTTTACTGGTTATAAATTTCAGGTGAGCCTTTTGTACTCAGCTCTTCAAAGACTGCATTTTATTGTTTGTATAGGTTGAATTATGAACCAAAAAAAGATACATTGAAAACTGTCAGTACCTCAGAATGTGGCTTTTGGCGGGAAGCAGGGTTTTTATAGGGCTAATCAAGTTAAAATGAGGTCATTAGGATGAGCCTTAATGTAATATGACTGTTGTTCTTTTAAAAAGGGATATTAGCACACAGAGATAGACAAACACACAGGGAAGACATAAAGAGACACAGGGAGAATACTATATATGAAGATATAAAACTGGAGTGATACATATAAAATCCCCCAAATGCCAAAGATTGACAGCGAGCTATCAGAAGTTAGGAAGAATTAAGGAAGGATTCAGCTACAAGTTTCAGAAGATCCATGGCCTCTTGTACTCCTTTATTTCAGACTTCTAACCTTCAGAACTGCGAGTCAGTAAGTTTCTGTTTCTTTAAGAGAGTCTGATTGTGAAACTTTGTATTAGTAGCCCTAGCAAACTAATACAACTGTCTTCTGACCTCTCCCATTTCTGTTGAAAAGTCTGTTAGTACTTTGAAGGTATTGTATTCTCTGTTTGTTTTAAGAATTTATATTTATCTTTGGTTTTTAACGTCTTTAATGTGCCTATATATGGTTTTCTTTGTATGTATCTTCTTTGGGTCCCTTGTTTCTGTGACTTCATGTATTTCATAGGTTTAGAAATATTCTTTGAAATATCTTTTCCACGTTTCTCATCCTCGTAGGGGATTCCAAATACACAATATGCTAGTCCTATTTACCAGCATCCACATGTCTTGTGTCATTTTCTCTGTTCTCAACTTTGTTTCTCAATACAAATCAGGATATTTCCTACTGTTCAACCTTCCAATTCACTAATTCTCTCTCTCCTGTTAAATCCACATTAGCAGTGTTGGGTTATTGTAATTTTTTAGTTTTGGAATTCCTATTTGATTATTTATTATATATTCTAATCCTCTTGTGATATTTACCATACTTCGAAAAACTCTTGTCATTTAATATATTAATCATAAGTATTTGAAAGTCTAGTTTGGATGACTGCCACATCTGTATTATCTATGAATCCATTTTATTGTGTAACTTTTCTTGTGACTTTCTATCATTGGGTCTCTTTTTTTTTTTGGAAAATTTCAGATTGTCTTCCAGACATTGTATGTGAAAAATTATAGGCATTCTGGTTGAACTTATTTTTTTCTAGAGAGGTCAATCACCTTTTGACAGCAAGTAGATATGAGAAAACTGTTTTAATACAATCAAGCATTTGGATTATTCAAGGCTATGTTTCAGCTTTGTGATCTCCTGCTGTTTCTAATTTTCCCTTACTTTTACAGTGTAGCTCTTCTCAACAGAGGTCTCAACAGAAAGCCTGAGGTATTACCATGGTCTCTCCTTTATGAAGAGACTAATTCCAAGTTTTATCTCTTCAGAACTATGAGTCATGTTGGTTAGCTTCATCAGCTGCTTTTTTGATCAATTTCTTTCTTCTTTCCCTAGGCATATGAAGGTTAGGAACTAGAAAATGTTCTGAGAGAAAATTTAACATAGTACATAGGGCTACTTCCTCTGTGGTTCTTCTTTCTCTAGGAAATTTGGTTTCTTAAATATAAGGTGCCTATTCTTATCCCTCTAGGCTAGTGTGTCTGCAATAAGCATTAGGCTTTCTTTTTAGCTCCTAGGCCTCTTTACACAAATTTACAAATGAACCAAGTGGGTAATACTTTGTTGAATACAGGACTCAACTCAATAACCTTTCTTTCTGAGATCTTAGCCCATGAAATTTTTGGCCCTTAGTTGATCTTCATTGTCTTCAAATAGCCGTCTTGTTATATATATATATTATTTTATCCCATTTTTATCTGTTGTTTTCTAGAAGTTTTGTTTCCCATGACACTAGCATGCACCTAGTTGCTAAAAAAATAAATCTGGGAGTCATCTTAGGCTTCTACCCTTCCTGATGACCTAAGAAATACATACATTGACCCTTTCACTTCTCTCTATCCTCACTGCCACCTCTGCACTTCACTACACCGTAGTGATTTCTGAATTACAGTAAGAGTTTCTCAACATCACCCAGTCCATTCCCTACGTGGCTCCAACAGTAACATCTTCTAAATATAAAATTGTGAATGAGAACTGAGAATAAGGGGCATAGCTTGAAAACAATAAACAAACAAACTAAGAAAACAAAGTTATCCAAACACTACTTTTTTTCATGAGTAAAGGGCCTGATCATTAATGGTCTGTTGTAAGAAGTGGTCTTGTAGTCTGATGGCATTACTGCCCTGATTAAGAGCTTTTTACCTTAGTTTCAGTAATTTCTGTTTTGCTCTTGGAATAAAATACTCACAATGGTCTATAGAGCCCTGCTTGATCTGCTTATTAAACCCTCCTCCCACATGCCCAGCACCAGCCACATGGCCCTCCTTTCACTTCTGCTTATTTCCATGATTATTCCTTCTCTTTAAAATTCTTATTGCATATCTCTTTTATTTCATCTTTCAAGAATCAGCTAAACAATAATCTGTTCAATAACCTCTGCCTTATCTGTGGTAAGTGACCACTGTCTTAAGTGACCAGTTATTTTCTATCATACCATGTAGCTCATGGATTTTGCAACATACATGGGGATACAAAATTATTTTTTTATTTTCATGGTTGTTTACTCATGTATTGTTTATTTTTGCTATTGTAATAAAGTTTTAGTAAATGTATTAATCTTGTTTTCTTCTATAGTCCCTAGAACAATACTTGCCTTAGACTAGATGTTCCCTAAATAATTATTGAATAAAAACATTCTTGAAAGGGCTCTAAAAATGTCTCCAAAGCACCAAAAAGTTCTAATTTCTCTATTATTCTTGCTGAAGTAAAGTCTAAATTCTCAAGTACTAGCATTTATAATAAAAATGATATCTCCTTAAGCTTTATGTTTTGATTTCATATATTGTATAACTAATTATACTTTATTGCAAGCCTAAAGCAGTTGTGTTATATCTTAGATCAAATAGGCTTTATGAGCCTTCCAAGGAGCCTACTGTATTTATTACATTGTTTCTGTATAAAAATGTGATCTGTGACCAAAGTAACAAAAAATTTACTTTCCAACAAACTTTGATTTCAAATGTAATTTTTACATTGATGACAGTCTAGATTGAGTTCTGAGCAATTGAATTTTGGGGTCGTAAACCAAGTTACATTAAGAACATCCTAAAATCCATACAGCAACCATATTAAGTTTTGTTTGAGCAAGTAAGCAAGATGTAAATAGCAAATAGGTAAATACAGCCATTTATATGGAACAAGAAATGTATTTAGTATATAACTTCAGCCTCATGTTAGGTATATTCTTCTCTTGACATTGGGTTTAAGTACATACTCCAAATGTTTGTACAATAAGAAATATACCCCTTGATTAAATCTCTTTACTACACACTATCTAAAAACACCTTTTAAGAAGAAGATATTTATTGATACATGTTTGCCAGATGTTTAACAAAAATTTAGGGTTGAATCCCATCCATTTTCTTAAATTCATCTGAAAGAAGACATAAAGAAGGTATTTTCTTCTACATTAAAATAATGTTTGTTTGTTTTTGTTTTGTATTCATATTTTCTTTAATACTTACTTAACTAGTTTGTGAGATTAATGGTGGGCTATTTTATCTACTACTTAGCCCAAAGACTTTTTATTTTTAAGTGTTTTTATTTAAATAAGAGTTTAAAAACAAGCAGGAATTCAAATACAATTTACTCAAACACAGTAACATCTGAATTTCTGTATAATGATCTCAATGTTCAAGTGTTATTCCAATAAAAAATTACATAAATTTAGTGACTCTCAGGGAAGAATTAAAGATACCCCATGTCCAATATATCAACAGAACTCTACTTATTATTTTTAAATGGATTTTATTTTTTCTAAAATCTAGTAAAACAATGTGATCTTTAAAAATATTGAATAAAGAAAATGAGTTAAAACCACCTTATAATAAATGAATATTGCAAATTAAGATTTTGTGTGTGTATATGTTCCTCATATGTTAAAAAACATTTTTCTTCCTGCAAGCCTAATGTTAGGCATAAAACTTCCCATAACAGGCTGTATTGGTCAATGTCCCTGGAAGAAGGTGTTTTGTATCACAGAAGTAGTATAAGCACCATCAGATATGATGTTGTTATGGTAACGCTCTCTCTCTTTCTCCCCCATCCTCTCTCAAAAGAATAGCATAATAAGTAGTCTTATAAAACCCACCAACCCATAACTTAACTTTGCAGAGCTTAAAGACAGTTTTAACTTAAGCATTTTTTATCTTTTTTTTTTTTTTTTTTTTTTTTTTCCAGCCTAAGAGATTCAGGTGTTTGACTATACCTGCTTTATAGTCTGATGTGTCTTGGCACTTAAATCCTTGGGTTGTTGACCACAGATAATTTCTAAACAAGAGCTCAGTATAGTTATGAAATCAAGAAAAGAACACAAAAATAGCCAAAGCAAACTTCTATATAAAGCCATGTCTATAAAACTCAAAACTGAGTTAAGTCCCCAGTATTTGAGCATCTGATTTCACCAGAACTAATCTACACCTAGTACAGTGCAAAGAAATCATTCTAGAAACACCAGAGCCACAAAGAATGTTGTGTTAAAATACATCTTGGACAACATTCTCACATATCTTAGTTAAAAGAAAAATTTTACAACCCAAGAGTTCTATTTTCCATTCTAACTCAAACTCCACCTTGTAAGGTATCTATGTATGCCTTAGTGCTGAGGTGTCACATGAGAGCAAACAAAACCTATTTTCCCTCCCTCCCCACCCCTCTCCTTCCTAGAGACAACAATTCTTTCTGGTTATTTGGCTACTTATATGTGTTTAATATGTTTGTAAGTCTCTTTAAAACTAAACTTGAATATATAAGAATTGCTAGTGCTTTGTGGGAAAGTAGGGCTTTTATAACTTGATCTACTTGTGGAAGAGAGGGCATTGTGATATGATAAAAAGATAATTCCAATAGCATTAACCTACTGTCAACAAATACTAACTAAATACTGAGTAACACTGTGATTCTTCAAAAGACGGGTGGATAAGGACAATTAGAGATAACTTTGTAAGTTTATACTTGGTGCTCACCTTTCACAACATCAAAGAAACACAAAACTGAGAGGTTAGAATTTACCTTGTCCAGCATCCCATGCAATTAGACATATTCTTTACAATATTACCTAAAGTTAGTCTAAAAAATTGATTCTGTCTAATCTCTAATGCTCCTAAATTTTGATGCAACTCAAATGTAGTTGATGATTTCTTTCTCAACGTTGCTAGCATCTTTTTACAAGTGAGTAGTTTAGTTAGTATTTAGGCAATGAATAAATACCATAGCAAGGTGGGTAATTATGACAGTTTACTCTTAACAGAGAGAAGGCCCAGGGGAAATCAAGGAATTGGAACAAGGAATTACATGTAAGGAATCAAGTATGTACCTCCAGTACATTTCTGATTTAGAATAAGAAATCCCATTGAACAGAGAGAATGGGGAACTCCAGGTGAGAGATAGAGGTAAACATTCTTCCTTAGGTCTCTGTTGCTTCTGCTGTCTTGCTGAGTATGCAATGAATTCAAAGCCCTTATTACTCTTTACCTGGCCATTTTTTAGTGTTGTGTTTACAGTGAGCAACCTTGAGGGATGAGACAATGTCACCTGCTGAGACAAAGAGCAGGCTTGCTTATTGTTTGCTATAAAACAGCAGGTTCCCAGTCTCACTACTCCTTGGCTATAAAGCAAAGCTATTACAGGTGTAGCATCAATCTGGGCTGTCTGCATCACCCCTGTGAGACATGGGAGCCTAGGGGAGAAGGATGCAAGCATGCTGGTGCTTATGCTGCTTGCTTTGCTGTAAGAAAGACTTCGGAGCCTTGTGTCTTTCAGCAGCATTTATGAAGCAGTAGCAGGCTTACTTATTCATTTCTAAGTAGGGTAAAATTCAAGACCAGACTGTAGGAAGTTGCATTAATTCACCCCTGCATCCTTTCGAGGGTGGCTTTAATACACCACCAAACCTGTAACCTCATTCTTGCCAGAAGAAAAGGCTATAATTCAATTATTTTGTACCTGAAGCCATTACCTTCGTAGATGTTCTTTCCGAAAACAAGTAAAACGTTTTTTAAAGCACATAAAAAGGGGGAAAGGATAGCAGCACTGCTCAAAGGTATGTAGGTATGTAGTAGACTAACATTATTCTGCCATGGTATTTGGAATAAAATTGTGGACCTTTGACTACCTATGTGTTTATATGATATAAAATAATTTTAATCCGTTATAAGTAGATTCTTAGAATTGTGTATAGACCTGGTCATCTTCTAGCAGAAGTGGCATTTGAGTCCTTACTCACTTTGTTAGGCAACTCAGTTTTCACGTGAAATGTCAACTGTGTTCCATCACATATATCTGTCAGAGCAAAGTTTTTTGCATTCAATTGGTAACAGGCTAACTGTACTCTTGGTCAAAGTAGACAATCCAGAATGTACTGATGCTTCATAGCTATCAAATCCACAAGTAGGGGAAATAATATCTATGAAAGTAATCTGAAAAATATGCAGTCCATCTATTTCTGTATACTATTTCTCCACTCTATTATTATTTTTAATTTTTTCCTTTTACAGAGCCTTTTTAAGGCATCCCCACAACTACCATTGCCTCCCTGGGAAAGATGAATACCAGAGATATATGGTATGTATATTTGTGTACTCTAGCTGTTTGGAAGGCTACAACCATTGTAATATCTAAAGGTTTTTGTGTACCCAGACCCAGTCATTACTCTTTGTGGGTGATATTGCCCATGTTGAGAACTCATACTCTAAAATCTATCCTGGGTTATCTGTGTACTTCTCTGTCTATACTCTGTCATATTGTCTCTCAACTCTCAATTGTCTTTTTTTCTTTCTATCTTTTCTTTTTTTTTTTTTTTTTGCTGCCTTATACTTCAGAGTGATGTTTATATTTAATGATGCTATAAAAAAATAGCACCACAAAACTACTATGGAGCTCCTAATAAACTGGTTATTAGAGGCAGCATAGCACAATGATTACAAGTTGCATCTGACTGCCTGAGTTTACACCTGGAAATTAGCACTTACTAGCTCTGTGACCTTGGGCATGTTTGTTAGTACCTTAAGTCTCAGTTAGACTATGTGTCATGAGGCTAATAATAGCACTGAAACCATAAGCTTATTATAAGAATTAAGAATAAAATGAATGTGAAACACATGACTTAGATTAAAATGTTCACAATATTCACTTTTATATGCATACAATTATGCAGGGTCCTCTCCACAAGAATAACTAAAATGTTCTCACTGGTCTTACTATCAAGAATAGTTAAGCAGTCCTGCATGTCATGGCTCAGTTAGTTGAGCATTGGCCTGTGAACTGAAGGGTCGGTCACCAGTTCAATTTCCAGTCAGGGCACATGCCTGGGCTGCAGGTACAGTGCCCTGACATGCACGAGACAACTGATATATGTTTCTCCCTCACATCAATGTTTCTTTCCTTCTCTATCTTCCTTCTCTAAAAATAAATAAATATTTATTTATTTTTAAAAAATAGTTAAGTAATTGGCTTTGTCCTGGGAATACATATTGAGAATAATTATTGATCAGATTTTTTCTTTTCACTATCTGATAGAAAGTTTGAAGTCCAATGTGTGTTCTGCCCATACAAAGTACATAGTAATTCATAGTGTATATTTTACTCCTGATACCAAATAATACTCATAATCTTATTTTCCTTTCTTAACATGGTTATTGGGGACATACAGACCTGGGTTTCAGTCCTGCATCCATTGCTCATTAATTGACTAACTTCAGGTGTGTTCTATTGCCTCCTTAATATTCCTTGTTCTATTTATAAAATGAGGTCAATATTGCTACCTAACTAATAGGACTGTTTTGAGGAAATTATGTGGTGCCTAATGAGTAAAAAAATTCAATAAATGCTATTTATTTTATTATTTATGTTATCTTATATTTTTGCATCCATACAAACCACTGTACAGTTTCTTTTCTCAAGTAAGGAGATCAATACATAAAAAAATACCTAGAATATTGCTGTTATGATCTGAATGTTTGTGTTCCCTCCTAAATTCACTGGTAAAATCCTAACGCCCAGTGAGAGAGTAGGAGTGGAGCCTTTAGGAGGTGGTTAAATTATGAAGGTGGAGCCCTCCTGAAAGAAATTAGTGCTCTTATAAAGAGATCCATCGAGCTTTCTAGTCCCATCCACTATGTGAACATATAATTAGAAGTCTGTAACCCAGAGGAGAGCCCTTACCTGACCATTATGGTCCTCTGTTTTTTTACTTCCAGCCTCCAGAATTGTGAAAAATAAATTTCTGTTGTTTATAAGTCACTCAGTCTGTGGTATTTTGTTATAGCAACCTGACTGGACTAAGGCAGTTGCCATGACAACAATGTCTCATCTATCAGGGCTTAGGATCTCAGGTGTTGTCTCATATTGTTACTCTAGCCTCCTGGACTAGGAAAGTAGCAACGAAGTTGATCCCACACCACTTCAGTCATCATTGCAGATCCTTAGATTCAAGACCCCAGCTGTGACATTGACCTATGGTCTTTGGATGAATGGGAAAGAGAATTTGCCCTAGAGCTAAATTTAGATATTTAGACACTTGCCTTGCAAGTCAACACAGCTTTGCTATGACACTAGGTGAAGCAACCTGAGCATCCTCATGACTGTCTCACATCTACTAATAGAAAGAGTTGTCTTATTTGCTTGCATCCCAGGGCTTACACTAACATCTGTAAAAGTCCTTAGCCTAGATTCAAGATCTAGCTTCTTCTCTTCATTTGTGTGACCTGAAGCAAGGAGTTTTCCCTCCCTGGTTTCTCATTCATAACATGAAGAGAATAATATTTAGAGATTCTGGAAGAATGATACAAGTGAACTCATATACAAATATGTAAAGCATATATGCAATCACCTAGCTTATAGTAGACATTTCATATATATATATAAATTTGAGTCATTTCAGTTTTCTAAATGGGAGAATCGGGGTTTCTAATTGATTCTCAGGTTAATAATAGAAAATATATAGGGTTTACTTCCCTAAGTCTCTATATTGCATTCATTTAGCCTAGAAAAATAGACCTCAATAGAAATACTAAAGACAAAGTCCTCTATCCATTAATAGTTTCCTGTTTATCTTTTTTCAAAGGACTTTGACTATGCATGGGTGAAATTAATGAGGGTGGGTATGAGTGCAAAAAGGGGGAGAGGAGTAAGTGTTTAATTTTTTCCTCCTGTTACCAGAGGTGTCATGGGGAATGTAGTAGTTCCTGAAATTCCATGGAGAAGGCAGTCTTCCAAGATGATCCCCAAGAGTCCACATCCATGTCTAATTCCCTCCTCTTAACTGTGAGAGTTGTCCTTGAATATGATAAGACATCTCTCTCATTAAGTTAAGTGGCAAAAGCAATTTTGCAAATATAGTTTTAGTTGTTATTTAGTTGACTGTGAGTTAACTGAAAGGGAGATTATTTTAGTGGGTCTAGAAGATGAAGACATATCAGGTTAAGGATATGAAACATAAGAGAATTTGACTTTCTACTATTAGTTTAAATATGGAGGCGGCTACCTGGCAAGGAATGTGGGTAACCTCCAGGAGCAGAGAGTGGCCTGCAGCTAATAGCCAGCAAAGTAAGAGGGACCATGGTCCTACAGCTACAAGACACTGAATAGAGCCAACAACAAGGATAAATTTGGAAATGATTTTTCTCCCCAGAGCCTCCAAATGAAATCTCTGTCTGACACCTTCATTTCAGACTTAGAGACCCTGAGCCCAGACTCCTGACCTATGGAAAATGTAATGTAACAAATTTGTGTTGTTTTAAGATACTGGGTTCATAGCAATTTATTTCACAGCAATTGAAAACTAATACATTATGGGCAATATATAATAGCTTACAGAGATGCACAAGGCAGCACCTGGGAATAGTCAGAAGCTCCATCTCAACTTTTTCAGCATTAGCTCCATCACTGTGGGACGTTATCATGAGCTAGTAGCCCCTTAAGTCTAGCAAGATCACCCCCACCCACAGCTTAAAAATGAGGTCACCTAATTCATCACTCAACATGCCAGCCTATTCTGATGTAGTTAGTTCATAGCTTTGATTCTGTATCATTCATGACATGCTCATTTATTTCTTTCTGCCTTTGAATGTCCTTACTCCTCCACTATTACTTAAATACTAACAGATTCTAAGGTCCTGGGATGAAGTCTCTTTTGTTGATCTTCTTAATACCTACTAGGGTTTGCAAACTAGATATTCAAATCAATATTTCAACTAAATGGACAATTATATAATACATCTTTCTTTGGTTCAAGTTTCACTCCCATAAATAGAGCACTTTGTAGCCTAGCATCCACCTGAAAGATGGAAAGGAGAAGGGATCATTATAATGGATATACCCCCAGAACAGAGCTAGATTATGTACAGAAGGCTGCAACAGGAGTGGGAACCCTTCTTTCCAGGAAAGAAGGGAAAGGCTCCATGCTCAAAGTCATTAAGCAATGTCAGCAGAAGTGGACTAGTAATTTCTTGGGACCCAGAGCCCCAATTCCATCCATAAAGTGAAACTAACAGTCATGTCTGTCCTCTGAATATGAAATGAAATAGTCTTCTAGGAAAAAATTAGGGACCATGGTGTAGGTGCTGGTACATGAAGAAGAAGCAGAGCAAAGACTAATGCAAACCTTCCTATAAACAAGATATTTTCAAAGAAAGACAAATTTTACCAAAAAAGGGAAATAATAATGTGTCCCCAGAGTAATTTGTATTGGATGGTTCCTCAACTGACTGCCCGTCTTCTTTTGATATAGAACTAAAGAAGTCTGCCACAATGCACACCTTACCCACACACCCAAAGCCTGCAGTCAGCCCACACTTCCAAAAGAGACTAATGAGATAACAGACTCCATAGATGCTGAGGAAAACCATCCCAGTGACTTACTAACATATGTTCAATTAATACTAAATTCTAAATAGTGTTTTCTAACCTTAGGAGATAAGAGGCAATTGTGAATGCTGGGACTGATGCAGAGAGATCGGATTAAGATCCCTGCAGAGAAGTAGGAGGGGCCATAGGAGGAGTTTGCTGAGGCAATGGAGAGCAGTCTAGACGGGATTGGCTGAGAAGCTGAATGCCTCCAGAGCCAATGAAAATAAAAAGACAGTGGCCCTTTGGCTCACAAGCCTTTCTGGCTCCTGAACTGCTTCTTTCTCAGGTTCTTCTTCCTCCAGGATGCCTGGATGATCATGCGGCAGCTGCTTGCATTTCCACATGATTATGGTATTTGGATGGGAAGGAACTCCTGGCACAAGCTAGGATTGAGCTGGCCTGGCAGAGGGTGGCAGGTTTATTCTTTGCGTGTTCTAGATGGGATGGGCTCTGAGGCAGAACTCTGCCATACTTCCAAAATTGTGTAGCTTTTGCATATTATGTTGTTTTAGTTTATAAAATAACCATGCAGAAACTAGCAGGGGAATGATAGGAGAACCCAGGTGTTAGAGTTTAGCCTTAATTTATGGGCTTGAGTGATTAAAGCTGTGAGTTCATCACTTAAGTAACTACTTTTGAATAAAGTCTCTTTTCCTTTATCACCAAACCTTTGCCTCTGGAATTTTGCCTAGAGGGTGACAGCGGGCAGCAGGACCCCAACTTGATCTTCAGTAACAGGATCAAGAAGACCTTTCAGATGCAGGTACAGGAACAGTATGAGCCAATGTGGGAAGATAGAAAGGAGTGTGGCACATCAGAGATAGAATCACAGGTATGGACCCTCCACTACATCAAAACTACTTAGTGGTTCACTAACAAATATGAATGGATAACCAAAGGTCACCAGATATTTGAGTAAAATCTACAACGGGGTTTATAAAATCAACAAAAGAGACATAAATAAAAGAAGAGTGACTGATTCTGGAAAGAAGCAGATAGGTAATTCAGGGAAAAAGAACTTAAAATTTATGATTTCAGTATTCTTAGAGAGATTTGAGAGGCTATCTTATCCAGGATAAAGAACTATAACAGTTCTTGGAAATGATGCATTTGGTTGTCAAATTAAAATATTGAATGGAATAAGGGAATAACTTGGACACAAGTTATTAAAGTTGATTTGAAAAATTCACAGACCTTTATATTTCCATGCACTTACATCTAAGAACATAAGGCAAAATGACAAAGAGTTGAAAAACACGAGAGAAAATGTTGTGACATGGATAATATTTATTAAAAATACATTTTAAAAAGTGTTCAGGAAGAAATGAAAACACATTGTTAAAGATATAACAGGAAAATTTATCTGAGCAGGAGAGTCATATCTTCACATTTAAAAGGTGCTACAAAGTAGCTTTATTAATTGTTCATTCAACAAATATTATGAGCTCAGTTTATGCAGAATTTTAAGGATATGGAAATGAAAATCAAACAGAATGAAAAATGATAATTAAAAAAAATCTGTGGTAGGTAGAATTTTAAGATGGCTCCTAAGAGTCTCAGTTCTTTATGTACATAATCTCCCCTTGAGTATGGAAGAGGACCTAAGACTGGTGGATGTTAGTTTCATGCCATGTCACTTTATATGGTGAAAAATGAAGGGATTTTGCTGATATAATTAAGGTTCTTAATCAGTCTCACTTTGAGTTAATCAAAAGGATGAGTTAATCCTAAGGATGCATTAATCCTAAAGATGTTGACCTACTCAAGGGAGCCCTTTAAAAGAGGGCTTAGAACTTTTCTGAGCTCAGAGGCTAGAAGGAGAAACTCTTTCTGTGACTGCTTTTGAAGAAGCAAGCTACCATGAATACTGCAGCTTCAGGAGAATTAACTCTGCCAACAACATGAGGAACCATGGAAGCAAACCCTCCGCTAGTCCAGTCTCCACATGAGAATACAGCCCAGTGAACACACTGGTTTCAGCCTTGTGAGACCAAGAGCAGAGGATTTAGCTAAGCCCCTCATAGACTTCTGACCTACAAAAACTATGGTGTAATTAACTAGTTTGAAACTTCTAAATATATGGTAATTTGTTAAGCAGCAATAGAAATCTGATACAACAGCCACAACATTATGGGGACATTTCAGAACTTCAAGTATAGAGGAAACCTCCTTAAAACTTCCAAAGGAAATTTTTTAAGTTATAAAAATCAGATAGACTTTAGACTTTTCATTAACATAATATCCACTGAAAACAAAGGAACAATTCCTTTGGTGTTCTGAGAGAAGATGACTTAGAGTCAAACAAATTGGAGTGTGAAATAAAGACATTTTATGATGTGCTAGGACTTTGAGAGTACACTGTCCATATGGCAGGCATGATTTTGAGAAAATTATGGAATATAAGATAAAAAGAATCAATCTGACCTTCACTCTTGGAATAGTCTCTTTAGAAGGGTACACATGAATATGTGCCAAATGTGTCACTTGGGTCTGAAGTAAGACTTGCCATAGCATAGTGCTTGTTGTTTTTCTTCTTACATTTTTATTGAAGAAAACTATACATGCACTAATGAGCATCAAATTCGCTAATATTTAAAGGGTTTGATGAATTTTTAAAGATGTATACACCTAAGTGCCCTGGCTGGTTTAGCTCAGTGGATTGAGCGTCGGCCTGCAAGCTAAGTGTCGCTGGTTCGATCTTCCAGTCAGGGCACATCAGAGAAGGAAAACTCTGACTCCAAAAAACCTCCGCTGCCTTGCGGCATACCTCTTCTGGGGAAAGGCTAAGGGAGTAAACCCCGACAGAAAATCCGGAGCCGGAGTCCCTAAGGCGGTTTGACGTTGTAGTCAACACCGGCAACTCCTGCCGCGCACCTGAAGCCAAGCTGTATTGACTCCGTCTTTCCCTTGGACCCTTCAGCTGCGAAGAGAGGGGGGGTCTGCTGCATGGGCAACAGCAGACCGTCCATATCACCCTGCCCAGGCTCTGTAGCTTCAGCTTCACTGGAGAGGACACTCCAGCGTCATCGCAAGATGTCGATTCAACACGGGAGGAGACAGATACCGTGTCACTCCCGAGTCGGACTGCACAGCCATTCTCGGCGGTGCAGATAGACATTTAAGAAGCTACACCATCGTCTCTCGAGACGGATGGCTGCCGACGACGACGATACACCTAAGTAAGAACTATCTAGATTAAAACACAGAACATTTCCAGTCCCCCAAAAGTTGCATAAATGCCTCTTACCAGTCACACCCCTCCCCTACCCCTAAATGGTAACCACCATTCCCACTTCCATCTCCATTCATTATTTTGTCATTTCTTGAAATTTGTCTAAATGCAATTCTATGTTGTGTATTATTTTGTGTCTTGATTCTTTTGCTGTGAGGGTCATTCTTATCATTATATTTGCCAGTAGTTCATTCTCTTTTCATTGCTGTGTAGTATTTAATACATCACTTAATTAAATACCATGATTTAGCCATTCTCCTGTTTCACATTTCAGGTCTTTTTGGTTTTTGGCTATTCTGAATAAAGTTGCTGTGAAGCTTCTTCACAGTTTTGGTAGCTGTGCACACTTATCTGTGTATGGGCAAATACCTGAGTAGAAGAATTGTTGGGTCATGGGGTAGTAGATATTTTTAAGATTTTTAACCTTAACATTAACCCTATATGGAAAATATTGAAAGCTCCTGTATAGTAATAAAGTAAAGGAAAATGACAAAAATTTTGGAAATTTTAAAAGCAAGGTGAGGAAAGAAGTAAAAGGTCAATGGAAAAAAACAATAATACTCAAGTTCATTAATTCATCTTCACCAAACTATGGTCAGGGTAAAGTTATCAAAACTGTTCTGATCACAATAGACCTCTGCTTAAAATCCATTAAGTGCCTTCCTCTTGCTCTTGGGATAAAAGCAAAATCTTTTAACAAAGCCTAAAAAGCTCTGCATGGCCAGTGTACATTTATCTTTTCTGTCTTACCTCTCTGCTCTTTGCAGCTCTCTCTACCGGAGTCCCACTGGCCTCTTTCATGTTACACTCACCATGACTTTTTTGCCACAGAGCCTTGGCATGAGCTGTTTCTCTGCCTGGAATGCTCTTGTTTCCATTTTCCACATAGTTAAATTCTACCCATTTTCTTTTGGATGTCTTGTTAAGGTTACTTCTTCTGAGAAGCTATCCCTGGCCTCCTTAACATAAACTCTCATAACTATATAAACTGCTCATCAGCATTTGCCATTGCAATTCATTTGTTTGTGCTTTTATTCATTAATTTTTGCCTTTTTCATTAGGTCATAATTTCCATGATGATAGGTTTATGTCTGTTTTTACACATCACTTTATTTCTAGAATCTATCAGAGAATTTTGTCAGTGTGAGTACTCAATATTTATCAAGCAAAATAGAAAAAAAATACTTTGCATGGTGGAGATAATTTTGAAGAACCAATATCATGTAAAATTATGAATTTAATCACTTGAAGAACTGAAAAATAATAATATAACTTGAGGTGAAGTGAGGAGAAGACCCTAGTAAATGAATTAAGTTCCTCTTCTTTTTAGAATGGATTTTATATAAACAACCAAAAGCCTAGTACTTGTAGTTATAGTGTTAATGACTATAAAAACTAAAATTGAAAACATTTAAATGTAATTATCTGTGGAAAATGAGGCCAGGGCTGGGGAATTAAAATTGGGGAGGTGGATTTTAACTTTCAAAATTTTACCGTGTTTAGTTTATTTTACTATATTGCATTTATTATAATATATGACTGAAAGATGAAACCCAATGTTACTATTGTACTATACATGCCAGCCTTAGAGAACATCGAGAGACTGGGGAACCTAGTGTTCGTAGCTGCCTGTGTCAAGATTTGGGTGTAGGGTAAGGCACCTGTGAATAGGTGACCAGATTGTTGGCAAATTCCCTACATTCATGATAAATTCAAATCCTCTGGGGTAGAGTGAAGTAATGAGAGTCAAAAATGGATTTAAAGATCATCAAGGGTAACAGGTTTTAGCAATTCAGATAGTAAGATGTCCAGATTTCCTGCAGTTAGTTCAATCAGAGATTAGAACCAAACACTACTGGTCCTGGATGTTTCCCACATTCATGCCATGCTGGCACAGGGCAGGTGGTAGCAGTGCCGAGCCAAATTGGCCACATATGGCAATGTAACAGTGGAATAGAGGGAAAAAAATATTAGTCTTCTTATACATTTCAAGTAGAAAACTTTAACAGCTCAACAGGATAAATATTTTTAACCTAACTGGTGAGTCCAAGCTAAGGATTAGGCTTATCTGTAGGACATTTGGTAGAAGGATGTGGGGACTTGGGGAGCAGGGTGGTCCATATTAATTCTGGCTCAACATGACTGACTGACTGTCTCATTAACTCTCTTAAAGAATTAGGATCTTGCTTTCTGGGCTGCGTCACAGAACATTTTCAGAATAAGCCCACCTGTCCTTTAAATTCTAGCACAAAGCAAACTTTCTTTGAAGACTTTCTTTGGCCCAGAACCAGAAATAATCCCTCTCTTCAAAAATGCTTTTTCCAACTGTCCTATGGCATTTAGCACTTTATGTTATTTACTCTCATTATGTATGTGCATTTTTTACTTCCCTCGTTAATCTGTAAACTCATGAAAATTAGGGTACATACATTCATCACAGGGACCGGCCGTGGACCTTGCCCATCACTGATGAAAAAATGCTCAGTAGCAGATTAAGCACCACCTGAGGATCCCAAGACAAATTTTGTCCATTTTATTTGAAACTATGTTGTCATATGCAATGCACCTTATGACTATGGTTTGGTTAGTGTCATAGAATTCAGAATTTATATTGCCATATACATGGTATAACTATCCGCTATTATTTCTATGTATAACATTTAGGGGATTGGAAATGTTCTCTAACAATGTTAACAAGTATTTCACATATATCTATATCAAGTATCTGTGTCATGAAACTAGACACTAGTTTGATTTTCTTTAGTAAACACTGAGAAGGTATTTGATTATGTCTTTTAATGTACAATGATTTGTGCAGACTGCATAGTTTAAACTACTTTCTAAGATTATATCATTTAAACCCTTATAAAAATTATAATATTCTCATACAAACAATGACTACATACTCTTTGTCTATAAATCTAAAATAAAATAAAATGTCTTAAAGAGAATAGAAACAAAATTCATGCTACATTCAATGCAAGTAATTTCCTGTGACTTAAGTATATGCAAAGAAATTCTGAGTAACCTACACATTAAAGTTGTGATTTCTAAGAAATAAAGATGTAAGGCCTACTTGTGGTCCAAGGCATTTCTTTTTTCCTCTTCTCCTAAGGCTATTATCTCTTTTTATGTTCTTATAGATGAAATTGGTTTAGAACATAAAAACCAGAATTGATATTTCATCCTTGAATAATTCAGAAGATAATATATGCAGAAAAGTTTTTCCAAAGCATCTCTGAGTATATACTTTTGAATTTTACTGGAAAACATGTCATTCCATTCAGAACTCTAAATTAAGATGCACTTTTTTTTTTTTTTTTTTTTTTTGCTGAAGGCTATTTTAAATTAGGCTAATAAATTGCTACTCTCTGCCTTGCGTGATAATGCATTACATTATCTACTGATGTACATGTATTGTTTGACGCTAATGGTGTGGAAATTAAATGTTAGACATGGGCCAGATGTTCCTATAGATGAATATGAAGTATGATTCTGGCATAGTTATGTCTCATTGGGATGGAGAGGGAGAATGTGATAACAAACAATAAATAACAACCACCTCAAAAATATCCTCTGATATTAGTCTCTGGTAAGAACTAGCATCATGTAAGCCTAGATCCTCTCTCTCTTAGTCTTTATCTTTGAGGAGTGTTATAAATGTCAGCAGTATTTGCACCAGTTCATGAGGAAACAAATCTTGTTTCCTAAAATACGGAATAAAATAAAATTCCGTGAATATAAAAGTACCTGGTCGTGTGGTCAGAGACAGTAAATATTTGCCATCTTTATTTGACAGACAGGAGAAGCTTGAAATGTTTCCCTTGATTGTGCACCTCAACATGGCAGTGAGATTTCCACGGGTCATTCCTCTGCTCTGTGAGAGTTCACAGCAGGGTAGGAAGGATAAGGGAGTTGGGGGATGGGAAATGGCAAACAAATGGGCCTTATGGGGAATTTTAATGAAGATACCCTGCTGACTTTAGCCCATTGGTAAAAGGGAAAAAATAAAAAAGAGGAAACCCATAATCTCCTATTCAAGGCTAACTCATAGGAATGAGGTGGGTGTGGGAGAGTATATAAGATGTGGGTGCTGCTGCTTCTACTGATGCTAATCAGACTACTAATTGTATGTAAATATATCTTTGAACATCATCAGAGAAGTGGTATAGGAGATGAATACATTACCACATCTTACCATAAATCAACCACCCACTAACTGAGATATGTTTTGATATTGGTGCTGATGGATGCTAAGGTGTGAGCTTCTGGATGCTGGAGATGGGTGTACTTCCTTTGTGGACAAAAAGGTGATAAGAATGGAATCTAGGGTTTGTTCCATAATATCCAAGAACTGTAAAGAGGGACACTGTAACTCAGTGAAAGGCTGAGTCTGTGTTTGCAAGTATCTTCTTTGCAAAGGGCTGCTGAATTCCAAGAGGAGTATCATAAGACTTAACAAGGAGAAAGAGAAGACATTGTTCCTTCAAGAGTTATTTCAGCTGCAAGGGTTGTTATCATTTATTCCCCCTGTCAGTCTCTTGTAGTTTACTTGAAATACGGGATAGTGGGGGATTCATTGCTTTTTGCTGTAGAGGTTTTGTTTTTATATTTCTCTTCATTAACAGTGATATTTCCTTTCTGATTTATGTGAATTCATTTCTTTTTTCTTTATATAGCATGGTTTCTAATTTTTAATTTAACAAACTTTGATTTCTCAAGAGTAGCCTTACTTTTCTCTCTTGCCTTGTTTTTCTTTCTTTGTTATTTCTTTCTTTGTTATGTCACTGTTGTGGGAAAAAATGTAGTGTTTTGAAAATATTTTCCTTATTAATCATAAAGGGAAAGTAGTCTGTTTTTATCTCTCACATGAATGTTCTACACAGATGAACACCATGTCATTCTGGGTCTCTCTCTCTCGAGCTGTATATTAACAGAAACCTATTTTTTCCAATTTTAAAGTATTATTAATTAATTACATATTCAATATGTTCATGTTGCTACCATTTCCAGACAAATTTAAGAAGTCTATTCTACCCTTCCAGAAACATGGAGATGCATGAAATGATAGCTTAACTGTGTGGAATCCTCACCTTTTAGGTAAAGTTGCTTCCTTTTTTTTTTTTTTTTTTTTAGCTCTGGAAGTTATCCTTCCTTGTCATCTAATCAAATGGATTCTCATGATCCCTGAAACAGTTTGCAAAACCTCATCAATCATTTTATGTTGGCATTTTTGTCCTTAAAATATGTATTGATTATTGTACCAAAATCAAAAATTGAAAACCTCCATCTTAAGGTCTAACTCTGTCTTGCTCTTTATTTAATATATTATAAAATATCTTCAATAATGAAGCATATTAAATAAAGTCACTGAGTAAGGAGAGCAGAAAGGGGGAAATGAGCAAGAACAGAAGAGGAAATATGAATTTCTGATATTCTTGCTCTTGAGTGGTCATTTCTTCTAGACTCTCACTTCTTCAGCTTTGGTACAGGAAGAAGGAAAAAAGGAGGGCACTTTGACTAACAGGAGCCTCTGCAAGATGAGCTATTTGCAGAATCAAGATAGTTCATCAGAAATTTTATTGGGGTTGGAGACTAAAGTCCTAACTGTTTTGTCTTATGGACGTATATTTCTTTGAGTGCCTAAAATAGCAGATTACCATGGGAGAACAACATGAAAATCCATGATCCTTAGTAATATTCAAATACTCAGTATTGTGTAGCTAATGGTAAATTACATAAACTTGGTAAAGAACTTAAACTTGGGAGTTAGGCAGGCTTGATGGAATCACATCTTTACCACCAACTAGTTATGTGGGCGTGGACAAGTTCTTCATAAGTCACTCAACCCCACCTTTCTCATTTGTACAATAAATGTGATCATAGTACCTACTGTATAGTATTATTTTGATTAATCAATGAGATAATATACATAAAAGTGTTTAACTCAATGCATACACCCTCAATACATGTTATCGTCTATTGGTAGAGCATTAATAATGATCATAATCATACTAGTAAAGATTAGGAAGAGGAATTATATTTTATATATATTATTTAAACAATCTTTCTACACATATTGAAATAAAATATAGAGAGATGAAAGTAAGTAGATGAGAGAGAAAAAGATAAAAATAAGTTCAAAATAGAATCATTGAATAAGTGTTATTTTAAAACATTGGCTAGTAATTTTAATATTACATGAACTTAGTGACATAAAAAGCAACTGATGTAGATGTAAGAGTTGTAGAAATTCAGACTTTTTTTATCATATGAGGTAATAGATACTAAAAGACCCCTCTAGTTTAATAAAAAACATTAAAGCCATCAATAAATTGTAGGCAGCATGAGTTTTTAAAATTTATATGTTTTAATTTTAGTCACAATCATTAATTTACTTCTATAAAAAGGAGGTAATTAGGCAGAGCAGGGGCAAGCAAAGGTGGGGAAATGGGACAACTATAATAGAACAACAATAAAAAAAATGAAAAAAAAAGGAGGTCATTAATAACCTCCATGACTCTGGGTTTGTTGCTTTTATAATATTTAATTTTAAGTGGTTATAATATATCTTTGGTAATAATAATTATACAATTGTTTTGTTTCATCTCAGAGTCATAACTAAATAAATTAAATGTTCAACTCCCTGCTCTATTGTCACGGTTTCTTAATTTCAGTATTCTTTATCTTTATTTACCTCTCCATAGGTTGCATTTAATCTGCAAGTAGGTTTTTCCAAAGTTTTATGTACCAAGTTTTACTGAAACTGTTATTTCATGTATGAAAATGCTTTACTGTTGTTTTTACATCTGAAGAGCAAATTGACTTTATATAATGGAAATTTTATTACACTGTTTCTAAAATTGTGTTTATTCTGAGGTCAGTCAGATTTTCCCACATGAATATAACTTGCTTTTTCTTCCTGGAAACTTAAAGGATAGTCGACTAATTAACTAAATACGTTTTTATGTTACTAGCTTTGTATCAGTTCTTCTTGGTATATGATGTGCCCTATTGACTGGAGGAGTCAGTCATTCATTTACTGCAGGTAATTTTCCTGTATTATATCTTTGATTATTTTCTATCCTATTTGTTGGAGTCTTTACTTGAGCAATACCAATTACCTTTAGAGTAGATAGACTACAGTTTCCATATCTATTGTTTTTCTAATTATTTTAAACTTGTTGTCTCTACTTTTATTCAGCCTGACTAAATATAGCCACATCTTCATGATAATTTTCTGTTTCTTGTTGCTTCTAGTTTATTCCTTTAATTTTTGTCCTAGTTTTTTTTCTCATGCCTTTGTTTCTTGGATTATATATTCTTTCAAATTGGACTATTTGTGTTATCTTTTAAAATCAATGCAATGCCTTTCCCCATTTGTATAGTTTGGTTTGGTGGGAGCGGGGGACATGTGGGGACTATAATATATTTTCATAGCTCTTAAAGCATTTCTTCCCTCCCCACTTTGTTCAACTGTTATTTTTTATCTGAAATACTTAGTGTGGTTTCATTTGGACATTATTTCCACCTTCTGTGGAGTCATTTACCTTTTATTCCAAACTAGAAGACACAGAGAGCAGGATGCAGGGAAGAGGAAGGCACAGCTGATGCTGACTTCAGTCTTCACTGAAGTCCCAAGTTCTTTCTTATTGCTGAGAACCCACCAGATGTCCTTTGTTAGACTCCATCCCTCCCAGCTTGGCATGCATTCAGCTCTTTTGAACTTTGGCTTATTCCCCCAGCTCAGCATTCTATGCTGGAACAAGAGAACCAAGGGCCTTTCCTGCTTTTGCCAAGGTCCAGATGTGGTTTGTAGACCATTTATGTAATGTTTGATCTTGGTTTTCCCAGGCATATCTACTCATCTCTTTAGCCCACTCCTTGTCAAATCAGAGAATATTCAAAAATATTCTCAGGGTTTTTGTAGCTTTCTATATCCTCAGTGTCACTTTCTGATGTAGGAGCAGGGTTGTCAAACTGGCTATTACATCACAATCTTCTGTTCTTTCACTAGTTATCACTCTTTGAGGTTTATAACTTTTTCTTATTTATTTCTTCTGCTGGAAGGATTTTGGCAAGGTTATTTTGTTCTTGTTTTTGTATGGAGGAGGGAGATTCTGTACCACAATCTCATGGTACCACAACCCCTCAAACTCCACATATATTCTATTGTATTTTGAGATATGCAACTTAATATTTTAGAACAAAAATACTCATGTATTAAAAAATAATCAGGTATGTAAAACAATTAAGTTCAACAGCTTGGACTATCATAAAAATTAAAATTTATAAACACTGATGGAGTGTTCACTTTGTACAAACTACTCGACCTGGTAGTATGAGAGACATAAAGGTGAGTAAGTAGAGACAGAAAAATGGAAAGAGAGTAAAGTATGCTTATGATCATTCCATAAGGGAGCATTGATTTCAATAAAAATCATAGATAAAATGTTAAGGTGTGTTAAAGAGGGGAGACAGTACACCCAATTAAGAGAGTAATGAGAAGTGTAATAGAGAATATGGCATTGGTCATGTAATTCAGTGTTGGCCAGGGAAGGGGACTAAAGGCATAGGCAGAGGTAGAAAAGCATAGAATGTAGTTGGAAATGAACAAGCTATTTAATAAGCATTTAATTTTACACACACAGGTGAGTTAGGCTATAGTGGGAGAAGAAGGCTAAAAATGCAGTATAGGCTGCAGCATAGGTAACTGGATGCCAGAGCGACTTACCTACTAGGCAACAGAAAACCTTGAGTGGTTAATAAGCAATAGCATGGTATAAATAGGTCAGCAAGAATGAACACTAATCTGGCAGGAGGATAGGAGTTTAATCCTGTGATAGTGGAAAAATTGCCACAGTAGTTGTCATGAGACAGGCTCCCATTCCAGCTTTTCTATATTACCCAGGTATGTGAGACTGAGTCTTTTGACCCCTCTTGATCTCATTGCTCTTTCTATAAAATAAAGGTGGTAAGCTTGGCTTCTGATACTTATTATAGCCCTCAAATAACCTAGCTCTGTATTTTATAGCCAGGAAAACATGCAAAACATGGGGACTTTGTTAGTATTTAGTAATAATTTTGGCAAAATCACCATACAGTATGGTGATTGAAGTACCTATAGAAAATATTTTGTAATTCAAGGTAATTTACAGAGGTAGGATCAAGAAGTAGGATAAATTGCATTGTAAGATGATTCTGAGCTCATTTTGTGTTACAAGAAGATACAGATGACCTTCAGAAGTGTGGAAATAAGACTAAGTAGCCATTTTAAAGGACAGGATCATTTTATTAACTTGGGATATTAGGAGGTTAATGTAGTGATGCCTACATATGCTGATGACAAATTGGCAGTTAAAAATGCAAGTGTGATGATTCAAAAGATAAATGTAAGAGAATTTAGGACTCAAACTGATTAAAATAATTGTTTAAATACAGAAGCAGAACACCGTTGGTGAGATAGAGGAAGCGAGTAGAAAATACAGCATAAAGTCAACTCTTAAAGGAGTGCTTCTTAGTAGATAAGATGAGCTAGGAAAAATACAGGGTGAAAGGAAACTTGTGGCCAAGATGGAGGCCTAGACTGACACACTCCATCTCCCTCCACAACTAAGAAGAAATACATCTACCACAAAGCCAGAAATAACCAGAAATTCCAGAAAATAAAGCTACATGGAAATCCAATGTATGAAGTTATAAAGAAGTGGTGCTCATCTGGATGGGTAGAAAGGGTGAAACTGGAGTGGAGAGGTCAAGCTCTGCTGGTGGTGGCAGCTGTGGCGATGGCGGTGAGACAACAGTAAGCACAGACACCTGTATTTAAAAAGAGGCTAGAAACACCTGGGGAGCACCCTGGCTGCAGACAAGACCCGTCAGCTTGCGATTATAATTCCAGGGAAGGCAGACCCCCATTGCCTCAAACTGTGAAGGCCAGAGGGGGTGGGGATGGAGGAAGAAGCTCCTGGTCTCTCAGCATAGAGTAAACAGCAAGAACCTATCTTGGATCCCTGCCCCCACACAAAACGCCACAGCATGGTGAGAAGGGTCACCCAGTAGTGATGAGTGCATGGGTCTTCACCCCCTATAGTGTAGGAGGTGTGACAGCCCCGCACAGGATGCAAAGGTAAGCACAAAACTGTCAGGGTGACAGAGATCATGATAGAGATCCCAGTGACATAGCTGACCAGGAAATCTTTCTGAGGCACAGTTCAGAGCATTGGTTATAAGAATGCTTACAGACATGACAGAAGATCTTAAACAAGACAGGAAGGAATGAAAGCGAGTCCTGCTGAAATGAAAGAAAACACATATGAAACAAATGGTGAGGGAAAGAAAACCAGGGATCAAATCAACAAATCGGAATATAGGGAAGGGACAAACAGTCAACCAGTGCAGAAAGGGGAAACAAAAAATGAGGGAAATGAGGAGAGCCTTAGAAACCTATGGGAAAGCTATATGCGGGCCAACACCTGAATCATAGGGTTGCCAGAAACTGAAGAAGAACTAGGAATTGAAAAATTATGTAAAAAAATAATGAAGCAGAACTTCCCTAACTTGGGAAAGGTAATAGACGTACAGGTCCAGAAAGCACAGAGAGCTCCCCCAAAAATGGACCCAGAGAGAACCACATCAAGACACATTATAATCAAAATGTCAAAAATTAAGGATAGGGAGAGAATCTTAAAAGCAGCAAGAGAGAAGAAGAGAATTATGTACAAAGGGGTCCCAATAAGACTATCAGCTGATTTCTCAAAAGAAACTCTGCAGGCAAGAAGGGACTGGAAAGAAATATTCAAAGTAGAAAAGCAAAAACCTACAACCATGATTACTCTATCCAGTGAAGTTGTCATTCAGAATAGAAGGGCAGAAAAAGTACTTCCAGGGCAAAGTAAAACTAAAGGAGTTCATCAGATCCAAGCCACTGTTATATGAAATGTTAAAGGGACTTGTTTAGGAGAAAGAGGCTCAAAACTATAAACATTAAAATGAAAACTGTATCACAACAACCAACAACAGAAGCTAGGAAATTGAAACAAAGGTAAACTAGGCAATTAGAGTGAGAAAAGAATTATAGGTATGGGGAATATACGGGGGGGAGGTCAGCTGGGAGAGGGGAGGGGAGAAAGTGAAAGAGATGGTACAGGAATTAAGAAGTTTAGTAGGAGGGAGTGGAGTAGATAGGAAGATGTTGAGAACTATATGCACGACCAATGGGCATGGACTAAGGGGAGGGACAACTGGGGGGAGAGGGGTTACTGGGTGGAGGGGAACAAATGGAAAAGAAATTAGAACAACTGTAACAGCTTAATCAATGAAGCATATTTTAAAAAATACAGAGAAAAAATAAAAGAAAATAACATGAATAACTTGTTCATTCAACAGATATTGGAGGGGTATTTTTGAAAATCACTGAATTACTTTAGGAAGCAGATTCTACCCTCAAATCTGACAGAGATATGATTTTTTAAATTTTAGTGAATTATGTACATCTATTAAAAGAGCTATAAATAAATGGCTTGAGAATTCTGAGAGAGAAGATACTACTTTCTAATGGGAAAGGAAGGGTTTGGACCTTGAAGATGGATAAGATTTTCCAATGAAGAGAATGCTGAAGGGGCGACTCTAGATGGAATAACTGATATTAGTGTGGTCCTCTATTAGTGGGGATCTTTAGAGGAAGCATAATTCAGTGTGGTGGAGCTCTGTAAAGACTTTATTCACTATTTATAGGGACCATAGACACATAACAGTTAGAAGTCACACCCAGAAAAGTGTCCTGGAGTCACCGAGGAACAGAGCCATGGAAAAGAATGCTCTGACAGAGCTGTAGTCCTAGAGGGATGCCCCCACTGCAAGAGTCATGATGTGGAAGCAGGGGTAGAAGGGGGGCGGGGAGCAGGAGGACAAGCCCCGAGCTTCTTTCCTCCCACTCTCCCATCTCCTGCTATAACTGCCATCAGCTAATCATAATGAGAAGCAGGTGTGCAGGGAGCTAGGTGACACAATGAGCGGGGACAGCTCCCTGATACACAGCTTAAGGTGGAAAATGAGTTGGGGTAGTGGCCAAATGGAGGACAATGACCATATCCACTGAGATGGAAGTGAACAAATGTGCGCATGAGAAAAACAGATACTTCATTTTTACTAGAATAAATAACATATGAAGGGATAAGCCAGAAATGTGCTTACAAAAGTAAGTGGCTATTGAAATTCATAGTGATAAAGGAAAAGGGAGGGAAAAAATGTTTTGACCTGGTACTTAAGTCATCAGGAAAGTTTGGTGCCTTTCCTGGTAATCAGAAGATGAAAACAACAAGGATAGAGAGAAATAACATTAAAAAAGAGGTACTGTACTACAGAAGCTGTTTGTTTTTAGAAATATTAATGTAGCAGTGGCCAATGAGAGGCAATTTATAGGGGCCCATGGACACATAACAGTTAGAGGTCACACCCAGAAAAGTGTTCTCAAGTCACCAAAGAAGGGAGAAGGCAGTTCTCTGATTCCTTCTCTTCTCTTTATAAGGTGAACAGTACAAATGTCATGTATTTCCTTGGACAAAGGTGCCATTGTCTTTAGACACATTACTTTCAGATTTAGGTAATACTGGGGAAATTAGTGACAAAAAAATGAAGGAAAGTTCACAGTAAAGGAGGAGTTCCAGGGCAATATTTGTGGGGCTACTAGAAGAGGAGGCAGCAGTGGAGTGGGGAGAGGTGGCTAGAGCTGAAGGTGAAGGAGAGACTTAGAAGGGGTGGCAGCAGGTGGGGTTGTACACCTAGTATGGCCATTTTCAATAGAAGAAGCAGAGAGCAGATTGTTAGAAAGCTTGGCAAATATATATATATTAACCCCTGTGGAGATTCTATAGAGAAGAAAACCATCAGGGAGATATACTTACTAGGTCTACAGTCTTAAGAGAAATCTTAGCATTTGGAAGTGGTGTCTGGAGGTGGCTTGTACTGACTGGCTCCTGAGAGTCAATCTCTTCCCACCTCTAGATTCAGTGGCCTCACAATGGCAGCATGAGGTAGGTCATGGTGAGTGTATTTATGCCACAGAAATTGACAAATGATAGAAATCAGGTCCCCCCCCCACCTCCAGTTTAGAGCCAGTTATTAAACATTTACCAGCACCAAACTCACCTTCTACAAAGACTCAAGTTGAGACTACACTGTTGTGTTAAGCAGTGAGGACGGTGTCCTGTGAGAACATTTTTATGAGAGGAGGAGATCCCTTTTTTGCCAGGTGTGACAGTGTACTCAGTCTGTACAGGTATGCTTTTCTTTAGAAGAAGGGGATGAGTTTTGGTCATTGGTCAGACTGTATATTGATCAACAAGGGAGAATTCCAGATAATGCAACCTGGAACAAGCTAAGAAAATAAAAATAAATCGTAAACAATGTATCAGCCATGCAGAATTCAATGAATAGAAAACTAACCCATTGCTTTGAATGGAGCAGTGGCTGATTTGCCTTCCGTGAGCCTTACAAGATGAAGCCGGTGCCTTCTTCCTACTTGCACTCCCACTGCAAGGAGTAAAATTACACATCACCCACCCAAAGCTTGTCACATTCACCTGGGCTTCTTTATGAATCTTTTTATGTATCCTGGGTTACTGCTATGAATTTCCAGCAATTGTGTCTGTGTTTTCCCATTTGTGGAGAAAATAAATACTCTCAATGCCCAACTGTTGTTGCTTTCCACTTTTGATGCCTCATACTGGGCTAAGTGGGATTAAATAAACTCTGCTGCTAAGCAAAGAATAGTTTATTCTAGAAATATAGTGCTAAGGGTGAAATAAGAGTTATTAATATTTTTCTTCTTATAATTTTCTGGGTCTCTCCCCCGCCATTTCCCTTTAACTTTCATTTTTAATTTTTTTCTAGATGACATATTTTTCATGCCAGTCATATGCAAGGTTCCTTAGGGACTAAAAATGTCTAAGAAGTTTAAGTGGAGATTTACCTACTAAAGAATATTGTCCACATTATAGTCATTCATTATTCTTTCAATAATATTCACTAATCCTCTCCTATCTGATAGACACTGTTAAAAAGCATCTTACATCATATAGTGCTTTGGCTCACAGGGAACATGTTCAGAGAGAAGAGGCAGCCATCAGACATACAGTTTCTAATCTAAGTTGGGTTTGAATTAAATATATTTGTAACTGTAGTTACCTGAACACCTTTGAGTATTGGCCACGTGAATGTCTTTTACTTTCTTTATTATTTTCACTTTTTTAGATTTATATTTTAGAAAACATTTAGTTTTCAGAGGAGAAGTAATTCCGGTTAGTCATACTGTAGAAAATATACTGAGATTGCTATAAAGGATACTCATGGGAAACAACTATGGATTTCTTCCCCCAAGGCCAGCCATATACAGGAGTGAAGTGGTGGAGGCGGCACAATCAAAATGTTTATGAAAGAAGCCTGTAGATCTTTGTGCACCAATATGCCACCTCCACAGGTCATCACTATGCCTGACATCCCTAGAGCTGGTCATTCTTTTCCTTAACATAACCTTTCTCTTTAACCTTTGTTAAAATATAAATAATACTAACCACACGAAAAATTCAGTTTCTTAAAGAAAGCCCTAATAGGACCTTAGTAAATTTGTAAAATGACAAGTATGTTTCCACAGGAAAACGGGGTTAAGGGTGTTCAAAAAGTAACTGGGGTGTAGACTTTGCAGAGGAGGATTCACAGACGAGGCCCTTCTGAGGGGGTGGGGGCTACTAACTCAGAAAAAAGGATACTACTAGAACACATGGACTCCTGCAACTAGAGATACCCAAAATAACACTGGCCAGACAGAAATGGCTTTGTTTCTTTCTCATTGAATGACATGGAGAGAGATAGCTGGGACTAGTCTGATGAGGTGGCATCATGAGGTCATCCAGGGACCCAGGTTCCTTCCATTTGGCTGCTCCATAGACCCCACGTGTTGCCCTCTCTCGAAGTCTCACTATTAATGGCTGAAAATTCCCAAGTGTTAACACACATGTGCTTGCTCTCAAACAAGTCTGCTCTGCCAAGCTCCACCTGGTAACTACTACATCCTTCCTGTTCTTACAAAATATCCAATTGGTTATTGCACTGACAGGCTCCACCACACACTGGTTTGAATGCTAAATCTATAGGATTATCTGTGGCTAGATGGGGTAGAGTGTGTCTTTCTCATTTGGTTACACTATGGTCTAGAGTTCCTGAAATAAGATTATCTATGCTTCATTATTCTATAATTTCTTTAGTAAAAAGAAATTGAGCTCTAATATATAGCTTCTGCTCTCCATTGCTCTAGATATGTATCCAGGGGAATAGAATACAGGTCATAAGACATATCGGGGAGATATCAGTCATACTGTTTTCAAAATGACTTCTCTTATGTTTATATATAAGGTCATTGACCTAGGATCCTGTCTTCCCAAAATGAGAATGCTTATCCTTATCTTCCCGTCTAAATATCTCTGTCAGACCTATCCTGCCAGTTCAGTAGATATGCTCAGATCGCTCATATTTAAAGTGGGGTTATTGTAGGCATAGCACTGGTAGGACATAGGTTGGGGTATGACACTTGAAAATCATGGCATATGAGATATGGAACCAATTTCTTCACTAGAAGCATGAGGCATACTATTCAATACACCAAAAGTGTCTAGAATTATGATACTCATATTGTTCAAAATAACCAACTGTTTGGTGCAGCATTCTAATTGAGTGTAAAGTCTATTTGATTGAAAGTTATGTTTTGATTCTAAAGTATATTTAATCTATCATGTTGTAAATGGAAGTGACAATGAATTTTGACACAACAAAAAATGGTGTTTTTATGATCCAGCAATTGTTCCTTGTTGGTAATTACCCAAATGAACTGAAAACTTATGTCCAAACAAAAACCTGCACACAGAAATTTATAGCATCTTTTTTCATAACTGCCAAAACATGGAAGCAACTATAATGTCCTTTAGTACATGAATGGATAAGTAAACTACAGTATATCTAGAAATGGAATATTATAAAATATAAAAAGAAACGGGCTATCAAACCGTGAAAATACATGAAGAAATCTCAAACGCATCTCACTAAGTGAAAGAAGCCAATCTGAAAGGGCTACATCCTGTATGATTCCAACCATATGACATTCTGGAAAAGGCAAAACTACAGAGACAGCAAAACTTTCAGCTGTTGCCAGGGGCTTTTGAAAGGGAAACATGAATATGTGGAGCACGTAGGATTTGGGGAATAGTAAAACTACTTTGCATAATACGATAATGGTGGATACATGTCATTTTACATTTGTCAAAACCCATAGAATGTATAACATAATGGAGGAACCCTCATGATGTAAAGTATGGACTTTGGAAGGTGATAATATGTCAGTGTAATTTCATTAATTATAACAAGTATATCTCTGTGACGCAAGATATTGACAGTGAGGGAGCCTGTGCTTGCGTAGGGGCAGGGACTATGTGGGAACGCTCTGTACTCTGCTCAATTTTGCTGTGAACCTACAACTGCTTTGAAAAAAAAAGTCAGTGTGAAGGGGTAGAGCTTTCACAAAATAAATGTTAATATTCTCAATGTAATTCATATTCCATCAACATAAGTGCAGCCCTATTGTCTACTGTGAAAGTTTCTATTCCCAAGTTCATGAACCCCAATATTTTGTCAATAATACATTATATGAATATAAGTAAAAAATTATAAAATGTTCCTAAGTAACTTAAAGAAATCAAGAAAAGCCTCATACCTCCTCTTTTTTGGAATTATAGGAATATATTCCATATGTTCCAAGTCTGAGGTCTTAAATAACAGTCTGGATGAGATCTTTATCACAGTTCTTTGCCCTTAGGGAATATGGGGGAGACAGATGTCAAAAGTTGGAATGTGACAATGCATGCTATTTGGAATGTAATATTTTACTGTAATCTCCAGAACAATTTGTAAGCAGATATTATTATTCCCACTTTATTAATATTTTGCATGAGACAGAGTCAGAATTTGATCTTCCAAAGATTTTTTTTTTTAGAGTCCTAATTCTCCAGGGATCCAAACTTGTAGACAGGGATACCAGTTTCCCCCAGGTAATTTGCTCAGAATTATATGAGAAAATTTATCAGCTGGGCCAGAGGCCTTGAACAGGAGAAAACACGGGAGAAATAGTCCTGTGAACTTGTAATAGGAACGGGCAAGAGAGCAGAGAGAACTGGAGTTGAAGAAGAATCCTCTGGAAGGAGAGCAGTATTAAAGATCCAAGACAGGATCAGAAATATAGCCATTTTCTTAACCAGGATGCAAATAATGAAGGAGGAGGATGAGGAAGGGATAATGATAGATGTTTACAAAGTGGACCCAAAGTAGAGATACCATCAATTATTGTGCAGAATGGTGATGGCAAGCCATGAATTAGAGGAAAGAAGAAGTGAGATTTTTTTTTTCATTTTTTACTTCTGAATCTCAGCTCTGGGTAGCTTGAAATTGACCTCACTGCCATCCCATGTACTAATATGAGAAATAAAATAACATTAAAGCAGCAACCCTAATGAGCTTGCCTCTGAGTCTTTGAATCTGAAACATTGGGGTGACCCTGCCATTGGAAATCCAGTCCCTTGGTCAATGCCAAGGTCAGGATCTTTTTGCTATGCTACATCACTGCCATGGAGGAAAAAGAGAATATAATAATGATTTGCAGTAACTGTTGGTGAGTTCAAACCCAGTTATCATTTCCTGTCCTTGCCTCTCTTTTTCTCCTTCCTTCTGCTCTCATGTCTGTTGATGAGAGCTGCCAGAAGTTGCCATGGTACTCTAGCCTAGCTTCACATCAGACTCACCTGGGAAGCTTTTAGAAATAAAAAGCATGGGCCCCACCCCAGAAAAACAACACCAAAACTAAACCAAAACCTTCGGTGGAGGGACCACCTGGATATTTGTAGGTTTCAAACCCACCTCAAGGGAATTCTCATGTACAGTTAGGGTTGAGAACTACTGAGGTAGATCGTCCTTCTCTCTGAACAGCACATGGTGAAACAAAGGATGAGATCTTATTTATTTAATTCTTGAGAAAGATTTTTATTCTTGTATGTGAGCTTGGATCTTTGCTGTGAGATTCTTTGTCAATAAACTACCTTCAAAATATTTTGAAGACTGGGATTTCTTGTTCTTAGCACAAAGAACAGCATATTCTAGTATCAAAGCACCAATAGGAATTTGGATTTATGCAGACCTGGCATTTTTCCCTTTACATTTTTTCTTTCTTTTTTTTTTTTTTTAAATCAGTATATTATTATCTTCTCTAAGAGAAACAGCAAGAAGTGAGCATTTCATTTGGGTAATTATTTGAATACAAATGCCAATAATTCATTCTCCACAACCTAGATACACAACTAGAGTTTCTAAGAAAATATATTAAATTCATAAGAATGACTTCTAAATGTTGAACATTTAAAATCACTTCAGATGATAGAAGGTCACTGGTCTATCTGAGATGGGATAAGCGATGACAAGAAGCCACAGGATCCTGAAAGGTGCTCTGGACTTGAACATAACATGGTGAAAAACCTGCAAAGAATTTCTTACTCCTGGAAACATGAGATCTTGTTAAGAATTAAAAATTGTTAATTTTTTGAAGGGAGATGTTTCTCATGCTTCCTGTCTTACAACTAAAGTGTCTATTAATTGAATAAGAGTAAAAGGAAGATTAAATCTCAATATTTGATAGCATAAGCCAAGCATGTTCCTTAGGTAAGTCTAAGTTTCTCTCTCCCTGGACATCCTGCCATAGAGATTGCTGATGTTTACATCTGATAAAATGACTTGTATGTGACCTTCAGTATTTTCAACCTTTTTTCACCCTGTAGATTGCCTTTGGTGTTGACTTTCCTCTACCTAGCATTTGCAAGAAATTTTCTAGATCACTTGTCTTCCACAATCTCTACTTTCAATTTTTTTTAAAAAATAATTTATTTGTTTATTTTATTTTTAGAGAGGGGGAAAGGAGAAAGAGAGAGAGAGAAACATCACTGTGTGGTTGCCTCTCACTCGCGCCGCCCACTGGGGACCTGACGTGCAACCTAGTCATGTGCCCTGACTGGGAATCGAACCAGCGACACTTGGCTCGCAGGCCAACGCTCCATCCACTGAGCCACAGCAGCCAGGGGGGTACTTTCAATTTTTATACATACATACAACTGTAAGCATATGGAAAAATAAATCTTGAAATCTTGCCTCCTTTATGAAGATTTTAAAAATTAAGTTTGTAAACCAATTTAACATGTTCAGTAGACTCCACCAGCAACTCTTTCATATACTTGCTTGTGTCCTTCATTCCTAAGAACTACATCCCCTTCTTTGATGAAAACAGCAAAGCAAATAGACAATTCTATATCAGGGAGGGACTTTCAGATTCATAAATCATAGGCTCCATTATGGTTGGCTTAGCAAAGACCCTGTGCCAGATTTAAAAATATTTGCAGAACTTTGGTCCTCCTGGTGAAATGGCAAGCAGGGGAACATCAAACTCCAACAAACATAGTTGCTAAAGACTGCATGATAGAAAATGAAGAAAAGCTATTAAATATTGAAAGAATAAATATAAGAAATTGATCATGTACACAGAGCGAACAGTTTAAAAGTATAAAAGGAAGCAAACAGACCAGTGTTTGAGTCACGCTTCTAAATTTCCTGATTGTGGCATATTCAGTAATGTCCAAAATCTGTAGCTTTGGCATGATACTACCTACCTCACATATTAAGAAATTGAAAGGGCTAGTTGAGAAATATGTTGACATACCTAACATACCTAATATGGCATCTGGAATATATGATAGAGAGGACTTAATAAATGTCAAATGTCATCCTCTTCCCCTTTGTCCTTAGAAATGTGAGTGCGAAAGTAGCATCACTACTACCCAGGACTTCAGAGGAGCTGATTTCTGAGGCTAGATCTTAATAGTTCATTATTCTGTTCTCTTAGACCCTGAACAAGTACAGGGCAAAGCCCGATCTTTGAGTCTGAAAAGTAAAATCAGATTCCTCTAAGGAAAGCTTGGATGTATAATCTGGTGCAGTGGGCTTGCTTTTATCTGGAATCATGATAACCCATTATGAGCGTGCTTCAGCAACCTTGAAAGCGGACAACAGCAGAATGCAATTCACTGTACAAAAGCAGCATGAGACAATGCACCTTTCAAAAATGTTCTGAAATCCCAATCACGGAGTGTCACAGAGATTAACAGTAAATTATAAAAGAAGTGCATGATAGCAGTGCACTTTTAAATGAAAGTGGGGGAGTGTGAAAACATAATAGGCATCTTCTTTCTAAATTTCTTATTACCATGTCCTCAGTGAAAGAAGAGACATAATCAAAAATAGATTAGAAGCACAGCCCAGAAGTTGCTCAGGAAAATGTGCCTTTAAAGGGTGAAGGTCATGTCACCTTCTCCATTTTAGCCTCCATTATACTGGTGAAGACAAAGATAAGCATGTTTCCATTTAACAGAGTAGCCACAAAATCAATACAGAGGAATTGTTAATACGCAGTGTAAATGCCACTTGAAGCAAATACCCTCAAGGAAAAGAGACGTTCAGAGTAACAAGAAACTTGAGAAACAATCTTTTCCAACTGTATCATTTTACAGGTGAGGAAAATGAAGCCCTGAGATTGAAAGTAGATATCCTGGTGAGTTACAATGGCTAGGAATTGAACCCAGGCCCTCTGAAATGGTAGTGGTTCTATCAGATCTAAGAATGTGAATTGAAAGCATTTAAGTACAGCTACAATTGCCATTCTATAAAAGATAGGCTCCATTAAAAGTCACAAAATAAATCAAAGGCAATATTCAGCAATGAAAATGTTTTGATTCAAATTTGAACTACCTCTATTTTATCAACTATAATTGTGCACAAATTGAAGAGAATAGATGGTTAGAGAAAATTATGGGTGGATTTTTCACATGGGGTTTCACTGGAAGTGGTTTAATATAAAAATATTTTATTTTCTTATTAAGTTTATAAAAGTTGCAAACCATGTCCACTTCCCTATAATAATTTTGGCTATGAATTCTGCAACCTGGAGGCCAGGAACAATAATGCTTCAGTCTCTTCCTCCTTGCCCAAGTCCCATTCAAATTTGTCATCTTGAAACAAAGGCCTGACAAAGTTTTACCCAAGCCTGAAAAAGCTTTATATTAGCTTGTAGGGGGAAAAAAGAAAACAAGACAAAATAATATAAACAGCAACCCTGAGAGCAGAAATAAAAGCTCTTCTCTCTGCTTTCTTGGCTGCTCAGGCAAGATCTTGAAGCCTGCTGATGAACAGATTGCATGTGTGCAGCAGAAGATGAAAATGATCTTCGTTGGCCCTTTCCCAGCCACAGATGTCATGGCTTTGACCTTAAATATCTTACTTCAGCCCCAGTTTGTTGAAATGCTCTATGGCAAAGTCCCTTTGTCACTCTGCTTCAGTGTGGTGAGAGTCTCCCAGAGCCTGGGAATGTGCTCATGTTTGATGATGCCTTCCTGTGTCACTAAAGCAATCAGATGGATCCAGCTTGAAAAAGACAATAAGGGCTGGACAAGAGCCAAGAGGGCAAACAAATGGGTAATAACCCCTGCTTTTATCATTCGTGCCTATGGAGAATTATTCAGCAGAATTGGATACTCTGGTGAACAGAGCCCAGGACAGCTTTATGCAGATAAAATTGTGGGCTTCTTCCTCTTAATTTGCTTCTGTGCTCTGAGAGAGATGGTGAGATGATATTCTTATTCATAACAGAAGAGAGTGTTTGTAGAATAAAAAGGGATCCACTGATGTTTGTGACAATCAATATAGTATGATGCTACAGAGTGGGAGCTCCACTCACCCAGACCCCTTTACTACAGATCAGGACTTTATTGGACATCTGTCAATGCCCTCCATAAGTTCCCAGGGCCACTGATTTGCAATGGATAGGGCTAGAAAAAGAGATGGTACATCTGCTCTTCTAAATTGACTCTGGGAATAAAAATCACCTATAGGGCCAAGAAGATAATAACCTGCATTTTAATTGTGTTGAAATAATTCAGTAAATTGTGATTTGGAAAGCTTTTGCAATGGACTTGAAGTCCCCCATAATCCAGGACGAGGAGGCTGGAAAGTGGGGAGGCATTTGCTGAAATAAAAACTTCATTGGTGACTGCTATTTTCCTTCTCCTACCACACCTTTAATCCCAACTGCATGGCTCTGAAGGGATCCTGCAGGCACTTTGGGATATCAGTGGACAGCTGGGTGAGGCAAGCTCTCTAGGGCCATTCACCTGTGCAGGTACCCCTACCGACTGCTACTGCAGTCTTGCTGGGTGTAGGTTTTGTAGTCATGGTTTCCTCTGAAATGCAGCAGGAAAGATCTAAGATTACAAGGTCTGTCCAGAAAAAGTCCAGCCACTGTTAATATAATGAGAACGTTAATATAATGACATCGATGTAACCTGGCAGCCAAGGAGAGTGCACTGGAATGTGCAGGCATGAACAATGATGACTCACTTCACTGTACTAGTCAATGGGGGCAGTAGATTCCATTGAGTGAGCATGTGTACTGTGTGGCCATTGTATTCAAATGACTGAGTGAGTAGAGCAATGAATCTGCATCAAATTTTGTATTAAGCTTGAACATTCCTCCATGGAAACTATTTGGATAATTCAGCTGCTATTGGCAACTGATGATTGGCAACTTCCTCATGAAAACACGCCCACTCAGGCATCACATCTCCTGCAGTTTTTTGGCAAAACAAATCACCAGGTTAACTCAGCGCCCCCTACAGCCCAGATTTGGTGCCCTGTGACTTCTGGCTTTATGCAAAACTAAAATTACCATTGATGAGATTCAGGAAATTACAATGGGACAGCTGATGGCCATTGGGAGAACTGTATGGGGTCCTAAGGTACCTACTTTGAAGGGGACTCAGGTGTCATTGTCTTATGTACAAGGTTTCTTGCTTGTATCTTCTTCAAGGAATGTCTGTTTTTCATAAAACATGGCTGGATACCTTTGGAACAGACCTCATAGGCTTAGAACCTGACCAGATCTAGAAGAAATTCTTTTAGACTATATGAGCAACACATTTTTCTTTGCTTTGAGTCTGATTTCAATTGGAGTTTAAAAAGAAATAACTGGGATAACATCTTATTTTATCTCATGCCTAAAAATGATCTATTTCACATCAAGGATATTTTGTTACACAAAAAGAAAAATAGCAATAATAGCTACTACTTACGGAGTTATTAAGTGTGTCTGTGTATACACCAACAGTACGTATGTGCATATATACTGTTAGAGGTTAAGTGGCTCCCTTAAGATAATATGAGTAGTGGAGTTTGAGACGCGGGGCTGTCTGATTCAAATCGTAAGCTCTTTATATAAAACCAAACTACCTTATCTCTAGCATTCAGATGCAATTGATTCAACACTGCCTTAACCTCTTAACTCTCTTTTCACATTTTCTTAACTATGTGTAAGCTCCCTGAAAGCAGGACCCCCATCCTATATTTCTTTGTCTCCCTCACAGAGCCTAATAGGAGTCTAGAGAGACTCTTCTAAAATTTCTGTGATGAGAGTCTGTTGCATACGTAGAGCAATTTCCACATGAGACTTCATGTCCTCGTTTAATTTGAAAGACGAGGTCAGAATAATTGCAATCAGATTTTGAGGGTCTTGAATACCACATGTATAAATATTCATGTGTGCCTTTTCATTTCCCAGCCTTCTCCCATCAGCTGCATTGGGAACATATAACTAGTTTTGAGGGATGGAATGTAAACAGAAATGACATATGTCTTATCTGAACCATAAGAATTAAGAGTCAATTTCCTGTCTCCATTTTTTTCTTCTCCTATCATGGTAGCATGAGATGGTACCATCACAAGATAAATAGCCTGAATTTCTGAGTGATCAAATGGATGAGAACTCTTTCATCAGACTTTGCTAGAGAAAGAAATACACTTTTGTTTTCTAATCCTCTGAGATTTAGGGTTTACATATTACTGTCACAAATCCTACCCTTTTCTTATTAATATACAATGCCATAGGATTTGGATTTTATATCCATAGAATTGGAACATTAAAAATTTTTATACAGGAAAGCAGCAACTGAAAATATTTTAACTAACAATTAGTTTTTTTCAAATAACTTATTCATGTTTTCTCTACTACTGACATTTTCAAGGTCATTTACTTTTCACTCATTTATTAAACCATTGATTGTTAATCATCTTATTTTTCCATTAGTATGGGTCTGGTGTGGGACATTTAGAAATGATGATTTAGTCATTTATTAAGTTTATTATATTTATTATATTCCAGACACTGTCCTAGTGCTTATCAAATCTTCGCTTATTTAATCCTCATAGCAATGACAGAAAGCACTGTAATTATCCTCATTTTCTATATTGAGGAAACTAGAACAGAAAGATTAAGAAACATGCCCAATGTCACAGAGCTGGTAATAGGAAAATGGGACTTGTATCCAGGCAGCCTGGCTCCAGAAACTGGGCTGTTAACCACCAAACTATGTTGATGCCAGTTTTATAGTCTAAACAATGCAGAGAGTGGAGTCCTAACAGACCACGATGGTCAGTTTGGTTCTTACCCCATGGGCCTCATTGAAGCTAGTACTTTCTTCCTTCTAATTTATCACAAGTATCAACTGGGGTTTAAGAACAAGAGTTCCTCAGGAAATGCTGAGAGAACTAACAGGGAATCGATCCTATCCCTAAGCCCCTTAATATTTTCCTCTTTAATTCTCATTAAGCCACTGCTCATACAACATCTTTATTTATTTATTTACTTAGTTTATAGACAAGTTTTACTCATCTTGATATGTCTGCAACACCTATCTCACTACATGAATATGCAGAGTAAATGTTTGATAGATGAGGATCAATTGCATCATTATAACTGCACTGTAAGAATAATGAAACAGGCACGGAGATGATGTGTAACAAGCATGTGGTTGTAATGTCTACTACTTAATGGACCAGGTTTCAAACCCAAGCAGTCTGACTTCAGATTATATGTTCTAAGTGCTGGAACATGATGCTCAACCACTTCCCCTGACGAGACCCCGTGATTAAGCAGGCTGCCCTTCTCTTTTCTACTAAATTGGCCTATGGAATTATCACATTGAGCTCTGACACATACCTCTTCCCTTCCAGACAAGAGATTTTCTTGCATCTCTCAGACTCCCTAATGGCTCAGAATTTGAGAAAGAGAAGAACACAGACATGACACATTCTTTTAGAGCTGGAAGATAATCCTCATGGCCTCAACGGGACTGAACACCAGTACTCTCAGTTCTAGCAGAGTCAATTGCCTCTTGAAAATGTCCTCTCCTTGGCCACGCTGTACCCATTAACCAGCGAGAAAGCTTTCCCAGTGCACTGTCCATATTACTACATTGTCATAATCAAAACCATTGTTACATTCTTTCCATATGTCAGAGTATGGCCAATGTGCTTTATTTGGTGACACTTTAGTTCATTGGTTCTTAATGCATTTTGGGTCATGGACTATTCTTATAATCTGAGGAAAGTTATGGACATATTCCCTTCAGAAAAAAATGCACATGCCAAATGGCACAGTAGCTTTTGCATGAATTTCAGAGACTTGGGGACCCTCTTCACTCTAAAAGCTCTTGCTGTATTGATAATCTCGTATGTCATTTACACAGGAAGGACAGATGCCTCCAGCTCTGCCGTTTCCACTGGTAATGACAACAAATGGACAATGGCGATTAGAAGGACTGGCAGGAAGGTGAAGGTGGGTTTCTGGTCATTGCAGAACCTCTTGTTACATTTTATCGGGCTTATCTTTCTCGTATTTCAATACCACAGCTTTATTCTCACAATCCTTCAGCTGTTTGCAAGCCCTTCTCAGTCAGAAACAGGAGCAAAGCACAACATGTACTTATAAAGAAAGAAACACTCTGCTTCCCCATAGAGGGGCATTGGTTTCTGAACCTTGGGAAATGGGTGATGTTACCACACAGCCGGGCAGAGTTTCCAACGGCAACTGACAGCAGAAAAGCAGGAAACCAGTTTAACAGCTGACACCAAAATGCTTTTTCCATATGTAAAGCTGTCTTAAACCCACTAGAGACACTGAGAATAAACTTTGTGCTTTCTTTTCTTTTTTATCAATACCAAACAGGTCAGGGAGAACTGCTGGACGCTTTTAGAAATGCACTTATAATTTTGAATCCAAGCTGTGCGAGTGCCCATTGGAGACAACTGTTCTCTCATGGCCTGCTTTGAATAAACAATCCCGGCTCTGTGTGATATTACTGCTGAACCAGATTCTAGCATTGAACTGTGGGTTCGCCATGGTTACTTGCATTTTAAACCAGTGTCTCCTTTTCCTTCCCCTTGGCTAAGATTCCTGCTTAGTTGGCAGTGGCTCCTTCTCATTTGAACTTTTGCCCTCTTTTAATCTCCACCAAATTTTAGTCTAAAAGAACCTTTCACAGGCACCTTTTGTTACTCTGAGTTTCTTTCTTGTGTGAGAACCAGCTCAGGGAGGTGGTTACTGGAAAACACTCAAGGGCCTGTCTTCCTTCCCTGTGAAGCCAGCAGTGACAAGCTGTTTTGTGTACGTATTTTTCTTAAAAAAAAAAAAATAATAATAATAATAACAAGGAAGCACAAAATGCAAGCTATTTGCTGAAAACAAAATGTTTGCTTTCAAACGCAAGTACTCACACACATATTTGCATACGTTCCTGTTGACTTCACTCTTGTCCAGCCCAGGGCTGTTCTTCATTCCCTCAGCATCTGCACTGTGGAAACTTATTTCAGATCAAAAGTCAGACCAATGAAGAGTTTTATGCCCTCCTGATTTCCCATACCGGTTACAGTTCAGCAGGCCTTCCAGGCCTCAGCATCCATGAAACCCACTTCCCTTTCCGAAGAATAGCCAGTGTGTTGACCCCTTTTCTCACTTTACAGTCAGACAATTTGCTTTCTACTTAAACAGAGCCTACCACTTACCCAGAGCCTCATGCTTCATTCTGTCCATTCTCTGGATTCTGTCCCATGCCTAGGCCTGTAGACATTCAGTTCTGCTCTGCTCTCCCCTCCTCACGATGGCCTGATCCCTGAGCTCTGATCATTCCTTTTTCCTGGATCACATGCACTGTCTCTCTCTACATTCCTTTTCCTCAACCTCAGGACATATGGGTCTTTTCAGAACCACCAGCCCCACCAACAACCTAATGTCCAACTACACCCTGCCTTGCAGCCTGATAATTCAGTCCTATAAATTCTTTCCTAGCCTTTTGTGAAATTCTAGACCTTCCCTCTTTTCCTTTTCACCCTGCCACTATTGGACATCTTTTGCCTTCTACTTGACTCAGGAGATGGTAATTTCCTGGCTTGAGCTACCACTTCTGTTCACACTTACTCTTTTGTCATACCTTGATAAATACTCAAATGCAATTGTCCAATCTTGTAGGGGAGGTGAACTTCCTTTTCCCCAAAGCCAATCCCTCCATCTGTGTGAGCTCTTCATAGAGTCCTCCCAGATGCAGAGGGACTGTGCTCCACATTTTCTTCATAGTCACAGTCATTGACTCTCTACCAACTCCTATTCTTCTGCCTTCAGACATGTTTAAGTTACATTTCTAAATAAGCTTTCTTGTTCTGCATGTCCTTCTTACTACCACCCAACTCCTTTCCGCCCTTGTAACTGAACACTTGAGTTATCTACAATAGTTATCTCTTTTCCTTTGCTTTCTTAGCTCTCTGCTCTGGCTTTCAACTTCACTACCCTCCCAAGGTTTTTCTTATGAAGATCATCAATAAGCACAAGGATGTTCCCTTTACCTTCAGTCTCCCTATCTTCTCTACCGTAAGTGGCCTGCTTTTAAAATGACTCATATTTTCTGGTTATCACACTACTTTATTTTCATCTACTTTTACGTCTCTGCTTCTTTACTGGTTCCTCTTCCCAAGGCTTTTGATAGGGTTTTGATATGAGTTTGCAAGCAATTGATTTGTTATGGTCTCTGTGCCTGCAAACCTCTCTGCTAACGATAATCTGTATTTGCTGCCGCTCCCCAGAGCCAGCATCACCGCCTCGGCTCCACCTCAGATGATCAGGCATTAGATTCTCATAAGGAGCACATAACCTAGATGCCTCCCGTATGCGGTTCACAGTAGGGTTTGCATTTCTATGAGAGTCTAATGCAGCTGCTGATCTGACAGGAGGCAAAGCTCAGGTGGTAATGCGAGCAATGGGGAGCAGCTTAAGTACAGATGAAGCTTCACCCTCTGGCCCTCTGCTCACCTCCTGCCGTGCGGCCCTGTTCCTAACTGTCCACGGACCGAAATTGGGTTGGGGACCCCTGTGCTATGGGTTTGCTAAGAGGCGACTAGACTGTGACTTTTTCCTCCACTCACTTTTCCCATCCATTCTATATAAGCAAAAGACAGGAATTCCTGAAGGGAAAGATAAAGTTCTCGAAGAAGAGACTTATCTGCCTTTTAACAAGTGCTGTTCCTGGGAGGAATAAACACGAAGGAAGGGAAGAAGGAGTAAGAGAGGCTCCAAGAGGGCCTTCTATAGAGATTTTAAATGTCTGCAAAAGAAGAGAAACCAAATCATCCTCACCAATGGGACACTTTCATGATGTAGAAATTTTTAGCCTTAGAGCATCAAAGTTTGATGGCAGAGGCCTTGGGAGCACTTGACATTTAGAAGGAATTTATGTGTGTCCCCTGAAGTTTGACAGTGTACATAAAAATAGATACTGGAGCCTGCTGTCAAACTAGAAAAGTCAGGAGATAAGTGGCTGCTACAAATGCTTTCCATGAAAAGACAAGGAAGGGAGAGTGGCTGGGGGAACTGACTACCCACGCTCTGGCAGGAAGACAGGCATGGCTTTTCTTTAGACCAAGTGAGCTTCAGCTGTCTTGACCTGATCATACTTTAAAAAATGCCTGCTGGGATTGAGGAGATCATAACAGAATGGATCCCTGGGGACAAAGGCTAAAAGGATGTCATTCTAGGTCAGCTAGAAAGTATATCATCCATGTCATGAAGCGATGATCTGGAACGATCTCAGTGAACAATGTTTGGAGATTCTGGCTGAAGCACTAAAAAGAAAAAAAAAAAAAATTATACGTGAAAGAGCACCATTTAGAAGCTTACTATAATGGAGAATGTTTTGGCCATTTACTATTAGCCAAGAGAGAATTATTAAAAACAGAAACTAAATAAAAGTTTAAAATTGTAAAAAGAAAATCTGAAAGTTCAGATCATGGTCCATTCTCTACTGCAAGCCAGAGCCATGGATGGGCCTGACCTAAGCTATGAAAAGAAAACCACTCAAATCAGATTAGATGTGAGACTAGAATTTTTATTTAAACTTTCCTGGAATTTTGTTTTGTTTTCTGAAAATGAGCATATGTACTTCAATATTCTTATATTCTTATAATCTAAAATTACTGAGAAACTATGGAAGCATTTCAAAAAATCATAAGAAGAAAATGGAGATATGACTAGCCATGTTACAGGACAGAGATTAGAATAAAGTAAAGATATTATCTCTGTAACTCTTGTTTAATAACTGTCATACATGTTTTCAACAACTTAAATTACTGGTATAATTTTATTATTGAGATATTTTAATTTATAATAACAAAATGTTGCTTTATTTCATCAATGACTTCCATGAATAAATCTGGTCACAATAATATATCTCTGGGGAATTATAACAATTATTTCAAATATATGAAAAGAGAGAGCTTGACAATTTGATGGTCACATAGAAGCTTTACTTTGTTCTTTTTCTTCCTTAACTCACCCTTTTCTGGACAACAGTTATATTTTTCACTTATAATCTGGCAGCTATAATCTCTGGTTGTAATAAACAGAAAGCTATTTAAGTTAAAAAAATAAATGAATAAAATCACATACATAACTTCTAAGCCTTGATTTACTTGTAAAATGTATTTAATTATTTTATGTAGTATATTAAACTTAAAAATAACAAAAATAAATATACATTTGGTTTTATTCCACTATTCCTGGCACAGAGCTTTTCAAACTCTTGGTATTTTCTAAATGAAAGGAGAAAAGAAAAAAGGTGTCTTGTTATGTTAATGAAGTGAATTTTGGATCCCACCTAAGGGCAGGGGCTAATTTCCAGAAGAACCAACCTTGTAATTAGAGGATTTGAACTTTCAGTTCTACCCCCCTGACCCTGAGAAGGGAAGAGGTGCTGGAGGTTGAGTCAACTGCTAAGAGCCAATGATTTAATCAATGATGCCTGTGTAATGAAACCTTCATTAAAACACAAAAGGACAGGGTTCAGAAAACTTCCCTGTTGGTAAACACATGGAGCTGCAGGAAGGGCAGCGCTCTCAGAGAGCATGGAAGCTCCATGCCCTTTCCACGTACCTTGCTCTGTGCATCTCTTCCATCTGGCTGTTCCTGAGTTATATCCTTTCATAACAATCATAATCTAGTAAGTAAAATGTGAGTTCTGAGTTCTGTGAGCCACTCTACCCAAGGAGGGGGTCATTAAACTTCTGATCGAGAGCAGGTCAGAAACACAGGTGACAACCTGGACTTTCAAATGACATCTGGATTGGGATGTGAGGAGGCAGCAGTCTTTAGAGAGACAGGGTCAGAATTGGTTAAATTGTGGGACACCCAGCTGGTGCACATGAATTGCTTGGTGTGGGGAATGACCCCCATTGGAATTGGTGACCAGAATTGTATTGTTAACTCTATTTTGCTGTTCTGTTGTTTTGTCACTTATAGTTGCCAAGTATCAGAATCCTGATGTAAGTAAAAGGGGAATAGGATGGCCCATGTAATGAAAAAGTGGACTAATATTTTAGATTCAGAAGTAATCCAGGATCTTAAAATAATATTATCAAGGTACCAGCTTCGCTTTGTTTGAAATCCATTTGTCTCTGGCTTAGCCTGGTGTGCATGTTCTTTTCCGGTTATAGGCATAATGGATCATGCCCTTCTAGCTTAATAAATCTTGCAAAAAAAAAAAAAATGTGGGCAGCACAGCAATAAATTTCCACAGAGTTCTCTAACTGGCCCATCTTCGATTATATGTCAATTCTACAGCATATGTGACACTAATTATCCCCATCCCTGTGGTAAGAAATGTTGCTTTATTCTCGTATTAACCATGTGAAATGTGTTACCACAAAAAAGGGACTATCTTAAGAAGACAGGGATATTAACACCAACAAAAATAAAAGATGTCCACTAATGCATCCTCATTTACAGCTTTTCCAATGTATTTCTATCTTTCCTGTGCTTGTCAGTTTTTTCTTTGTTTGTTTGTTTGTTTTTTAATGTATTTTGGAATTCTATTCTGAGGTGCACATATTGGCCCTTTTATTATTTTTAAAAATAAGCCCTTCTTTGTTTCTTATTATAAAATGATATTCTTCTTTGCCTCTAAAAACAATTTTGCTTTAAAGTTCATTTTGTCTCATATTAGTGTACCTAAAAAATGTTGTAAGGAAGTCAAAACTACAGAACTTGATGATGTGTTAGATTTTGGGAATGTTATCAAACATATTGGTATGATTTCAAGATTTGGAGCTTGGTTGACAGGGTAAGGTTATCCACCAAGAATGGGAAAAGAAGAGAAACAACAGCTGTGGGATATAAAAAGAATACATTTCTTTTAGAATGTGATGAACTTAAAAATTTGTGAGAGAACCAAGAAGACTTTGATAGCTATTTTAAAGGTATATTATTATCTAATTATTGAGCATATAACTCCATTTAAAAAGTTATCTATCTGTAATTCTATCTAGCTGAGCACACAATTTAACTCAGATTAGATAAAATGCTTGTAGATTGAAGGCTTGATTTAGAAAATTTGACATTATCATGTGTGTCCAGCCATTCTAAAAAAAAATTAGTTTTCTGAAATACTGTGTTTTGTTTTTTGTTTTTGTTTCTTTCTTTCTTTTTTAAATGATGGGTCTTTGAATATACTGCTTCCTTTTCTTGAAGTGCTCTTTTCTCTTTTCTTATCATTCACTTGGCTAAACCCACCATCTACAGAAACCTCTTTCTAATGACTCAAGATTTTCTATGTAATTCCTTCTATTTACCCCAGTGCAGCCTTTCATAACACATGAAAATTCAACAAGTTCTTTTCAACTAATTAACTATTAAATAAATACATTAACCATAGGAGTGAACTGTTTGTCTCATTTCCTATTTTACATTCCTACCGAGAATATCCAGGAATTAAGTGGGATGACTCTTGGACAAAACTAAGGAACAATATAGTTTCATATAAAGAAGAATGGATTACTCCAAAATAGATGTCCAAAGAAAAAGAAAAGGTTTCTTGTGGAACATTTATCAACGAAATTCTGGAATCACATTTCCATGTGCCTCTAAAAGGTGCCCACTAATATGAACTAAGTTGGTTTTGGAATGACTGGCTAATGAATAATGACATTAAATTTGGCATGTTTGTGGTTCATACCTCAATTATATAGCATGTTTCAGCAAATCTAAGATGGCATTTATTATGATATGCATTATTGTTTTATGAACCTTCAAAAAAGAAAAATAAAAACTGTTAATTATGCTATGACACAATGATTAAGAAGTATCTACTGTGACACAAACAATAGTATGGTGATTACCAAAGGGAAAAGGGAGTGGAAGGAGGTAAAAAAGAGTATAGGGAGGATAAATTGGGAAGGAAAAAGACTGCATTTGGGATGATGAACACACAACAAATATGCAGATGACGTGGTATAGAATTGTACATCTGAAACCCATACAACTTTATTAAGCAATGTAACCCCAAGAATTCAATTAAAATTTTTAAAAAAGAAATCTGGCTATAAAATAAAGAAGACAAAATCATTGAAAAAATAAAAATAAAATGTGTTGAATGAATAAACAAATGATCCCATAAATGAATGGACAATATCCATTCCTTGTGATCACTCTTGGTATCATTTCATACTGTTGATCACTCCTTCTCTTTTACGTCACTCTTCTCCCTCAGTGTCCCTCATCACTCTCGGCAGCCTCCATTTCTACTTCTTCACCAGCTGTTTCTCATCTTCTCCCTACGCTCACTTTTTACTGCCTGCCCTTTAAATGCTGGTTTTCTCCCAGGTTTCATCTTCACTACCTTCTCTTACTATTTTATTAAATATATTTTCCCTGGGGGAATTTCATTCATATCCTGGGTTTAACTACTACCTATACAGTTAATGTCCCAGCCCAAACCTCTCCACCTCATGATAGACCAACGGGGAGCTACAACCAGCTTGTACCAGCTCATAAGAACTGATCATTATGTTTTCAGGAATTTTGTGAGCCAGTTACTGAGGATGCCATTATTAAAGTTTTGTAAATTTACAATTAAATATATTAAAAACAAAAGTAATAAATACTGAAAATGTATTACTCCAACAACTTTGCTGCATTTTTCAAACTGTTTTTGTATGTTGGAAATAGAGTTGACCCTTGAAAAACACAGCCTTGAACTGTGTGGGTTTACTTATATGTGGATTTTTTAAAAAATAAATGCTGTAAATATAAAAATAGATATATCTATTGTAAGATACACTTCAATTTCATACATTAACATATGCAAAAGATGTATGTGTTAATCTCAATGAAATATGTTATGTAAGGCTTGGAAATGACAGAAAGTAAGTTTTGTCATCCTAAAGCTACTTTTCCAAGATATTAATTTTAAGCTGTTTATTAAGAATCAGAAGACTCAGAAGGAAACTTTGACGATTCCCTTTTTTCTGCCCAAGAGATTCAGACAGAAAAACCTACTCTGGAAAGGAAATCTTGAATCAATTATCTTAAAAATCTTCACCATACCATTAATCAGGAAAACTTGAAGCCTGTTAGTCAAGTACTCCCTGTGTCCCATTGTTTCTGAGTTGCTTAGCAAGAATTTTTCTGCCAGTGTATTCTGTTCTTCAGCTACCTGTAAATCACCCATTCTCACTTCTGAAATCTAATATTCTGTCCTCCACCCTTTCTCCTTTGTCTAAATATGTCTCATATTTCCAATGTTGCCTCACTGTCCTTGGAAGACAAAATCATTGAACAAATAAAATAAATGTTGAATGGATGAATAAATGATTTCTATGTGTATGTATTAAAACTTTGATTTTCTTCTATTAATTTGTCTCTGTTAATGTATTACCCCAGCCTGAAGAACTTAGAAGGTGAAGGAAAAGCATTAACACATTTTTAGCCCCTACAAAACTATAGATTGAGAAAGAACCTAAGACATTATCCACTCTAATCTTCATCAATTTACAAGTGAACTGAGAACCCAAAGAGTTTACCCACCGATACACAGAAATCAAGCAAGTCAATCAACTCCAGAGATGAGATGGGCTGGCTTGTTTTAGTGTTACCATTTCATAATTCTGTGCACTAATATTAGTATTTAAAAAGAGACCCAAGGAAAATGCATGTCATCTTCAAATGAAAGATGTCTCCTTTTTATATTAGAACTAGCTAACTTTACTCAATAAATATGTTACTTTAAACTTCCTATTTTCAAATACCTGAATCAGGTCATCTACCCACAGTGAATCCAGGATTTCCCTAGAAAGAGAGATCTGATTCCAGTTTCTGGTAGTCTAGGAACTACCTAATGAGATGCATGTATATCTAATGATATATCAGATTTTTTTTCTGCTACATAAAAAGCTTTTACTTAATCAAAAACCATTCTCAGTGGAGCAATGGGGGGAAAAGTGGGACAACTGTAATAGAAAAACAAAAATAAATCAAAAATTTAAAAAACTTCTCATGGCATTAGGATATGCAATATTTCATACAAAGAACATATCAAATTAGCCATAATTATGGTAAATTTTAATTCACTATTTCTAATGTCAATTTTAACTTGCTTTCCTTCAGTAAATAAAATTTAGCCTCTTTGCCACATAGTACTATAAGTTTTGTTTTAAAAGCCACTTATTCCCTTTCTCTTTCATTCATTTTCTCCTTCCTTTAGCAACACGGTTGAAAAACTCTCCCTCAACTACATACCCTCTCAAATTCTTCTACCTACCTGGAACCTCAGGCCCTCCTTTCATTACCCTGCTTATAACAAAAGCGTCTTCATTTTCTCTGGAACTCATGCAGAAGAAACATTTTAAGTTCAAGTAAAGAATTATCCACCCCTTTCTATTTCCTCCCATGGGAGAAAGAAAAACCCTGATTGACTAAAAAATCACCAGGTTTTATCACCAGAATTGTAAGTGTGAAACCTTCCTTACAATATTTTTCTTCAGCTTTCTGTTTTTGACATGGGAAGTAACACAATTAAAGGAATTTGTGGGTTGTATTAGAAAATGCCACCAGATACACGAAAACACATTTAATTGAACAAGTGGTAGTGAATGCATTCAGTATCTGACTGGCATGCCAAAAGGAACCACAGGCACGAGGGGCATGTGGTTCTGTTATGAAGGATATAGAAGATCTTATACTAACCAACAAAATAACCTTCTTGATTAAATAACATATAATGAACAATGTTTCTCCCCAGATCAGGAAATAGGATGCATGCCTTAAAACAAAGGCCCATGTTGTCATGCCTGCCATAAATCTCTAAGAGCTTTTTCTATTTCTCTTTTCTTTTTTTCTTTTAAAATTAATTAATTAAGTAAGTATTTTTAGCATATTACAGGAACTGGCTGTTCTAGATCCTGCTTGAGCCTGGGGCAGCCTGACCATAAGAACTTGGCTGGCGTGACCAGTTCCAGTATACTGACGTTAAAGATCTCTATTGGGACCAGTAAGGACACTGCCTACATGGCCACAGCGCCCTCCCCCTGATTTCTTTGCTCTGCTTTTCCTCTTCTTCCTGATAAAAACCCCTGCCTGCACTGAGATGTTAACATGGTTTTTCAGGACAAAAGTCCATCATCTCCTCAGGTCTCTGACACTGGAATGAACCTCATTCCTTCTCACTGGAACCTGTCTCGCGAGTGTGGCTTTCATTGCAGCAGGCAGCTGAGCTTGCCACTCCCTCTACAGCAGACCTGCAAGGTGCCTGGAGTAACATGCTGACAGCAAGGCTCACAGTATGGGCACCGTTTAGAAGGATGGTCAGGGGCTGCCAACTAATGAATGACTCACTCAAGCAAGTAAAGACAAAGCCTCTCTTGGCAAATTCAATTCCCAGTTACGTCATCATATTCACTTCGCAGAAAAAGAAACAAACAAAAAAAAAACACTCTTTGCTGAGAAAGGATGAGAGGAAATTGTTGGGGTAGGGAGTGAGTGTCTGTGGAAGGTGCTACCCTGGCATGCAGATTATTTTGAACTGAAATCAGTTAAAACACAACAAACTCAAAAAGAGTGCTCTTCTTACCCCTTTTCTCTTTAAAGAGATTCAAATAGAAAAACCTGCTTCAGGAAGGGCACCTTAGCATAATTACCTTAAGCATTTTCACCCTAACATTAGATAAGAAGACTCCCAACATGTTTACCAGGTACCCCCTGCACCCCATTGTTTCTGGGTTGCTGGGCAAAAATTTACCTGCCCTGGGTGTTCTGCTCTTCCTCAATTACCTGCAAATAGGGCATTCTCACTTTCAAAGTCTAAGACACCATTCCTGTTCCACCCTTTTCACCTTCATCCAAAATGACGTACATACTCAGTTTTGTCTCATTGTCTTCAGAATTTTCGTGCTTATGTGAATTCCCCATGCAAACATACTAAAATTTGATTTTCTTCTATTAATCTGCTGGGTTTTTAAAAAAATTATTCAACCAACCAGAAGAATTAAAGTTTCCCTGGCCTCTACAGAATCATGATCTATTGATCTCTGACAAAACAACCTCAAGATTCTCAATTAATTCTTGTTGTTTATAAATATTGGCATCCCTACACAATAACCACATACACACATACATACAAAACCAATTTTTTAATTGATAAAGAGCTCCTTGTGAAGGCAGAGTTGACCCCTGACCAAGACTGTAATTCAGCAAAGTTTCTTCTCCTTGTCTCATCCCAAAGTATCTCATTCATGTCTCCAACAGGTTTAAACTCTTCCCTACTAGTGTGTTAACTAATAACTAAGTGTTTTTAAAGTACTGTCATGTCTGGGACATTTTTAGTGGTAGTGAAAAGATCTCCAAAGGCTGAGAGTAATTCTTTGTGAAATATGAACTTGACTACTGGGAATTTGAGAATAATTTTGTCATTTTGGGAGCAAGGGTTTGTATGACTGATTAAATTATCTTTAAATCCTTAGAAATCATCTCTCTTTCTCTCTCTCTCTCTCTCTCTCTCTCTCTCTCTCTCTCTCTCTCTCTCTCTCTCTATATATATATATATATATATATATATATATATCTGTCCTTCTCTGTCTCTCTCTGCCTCTCTCTACCTCTCTCTCTCTCTCATAAACCTGGCCTCTACCCTGGGTAATCAGCAATCTCCAAGGCAGCAGCAGAAGACAATAGCCAAGAGCTGACCGATGGTCACAAGGTCTGGACCTCTAGCAGGCTAAAGATAACACCTTCACCTAAATTACGTTTCAGCTCCTGAGCCCTAAAGTGGAATGAATCCCTGGCTACTTGTCCATAAAACCAGACAGGGATGCCAGAGCACACTTCAGAACTGTCTTTAAAATGTAAAGAAATGATATATTACTCTTATCTCATTTCTGACCAATCAGCTCCCAGCTGAACTCCTAACCCATGACGTATTGTGATTTTGTCTTTTATAATCTGTAACCTACATGCCATCAGTGAGTCAAGTCTTTGGAGCATGAGCTCCCCATTTGCAGATCAGCCAATTCTCTAATTAATCTTTCTATATGGCAAACTCCTGCTGGTGTATTTCTTTGAGCCAGTGAATGCAGGCAAATGGACTAAAGTTTTGGTAACAATCTCTTGGGCTTCTCAGCTGCATGGTGGCCAAAAAGGGCCTGTTTTATATACCAATTTCTGCTGCCAAAGGTATTATCCATAAATTTTTTTTTAAATATGGGAGCTGGAAAAGATCTTAAGAGTTATGTCAAACCATCTCCACATTTTATAGATTTGGAAACTGAGGCCCAGAGAAGGAAAAGTTATTGCCAGAGGTTACAGAAATTAGATTTTCAGGGTAGTAGTTTCCAGAAATCCTGCCTTGGGAAAACTAACACTATTCAGAGGTCCTGAATTTTTGGCACTTAGCAAGTTAAATAAGGTAGCATATATCATTTGGGAAGGCTAGAGGAATACACCTAGCTTATAGAACCCCATATTTGGTGGCATATCTAAACTCAACCAGTTTATTTCTATTAGCAGGTTAATTATTGCTTTAAAATGTCTTTCAATTTAATCTTTTGGAGCCACAAAGCTCCAAAAGTACTGAACACTCGTATAATGGAAAGAAGTTTTCTGCTCCAACCTTCTAGATGAGAATACCTTGGTAAAATATTTTGGGCTATTTGTTTTTAGTACTATGGCTGAATGGGTGCTCTGAAGACCTCTTGCTACTATTGCTTACATAGACAGTCATCAGAAAACTATTATTTGAGCTGGTGATTTTCAGATTCTCCTCCCCTCACCTGTGCCATGTTAAATACAGTATAGAACCAGGGGTAGTAATCAGGGGTCAGCAGGAATAGCAGTGACCTACTGTTGTTGTGTACTGAGTCATAGGCAAATATCAAAGTAGAAAAGTTGAGTCTAGGATTTTTGACCTGATCCAAATCCCTCAGGTCAACGGAGGTTTCTACCTATAGCACCTAGAACCACAAGTAGAAAGCATATCCAGTCTGAAAGAAAGCCTTCTCAATTTTTGTCCTATAAGATTCTCATCAAATAGATCAAGTAATGTGCTTATAATCAAAGAGCATTAGCAAACCAAAAGGCAAGCTGTATACAGTTGTGTAACAAATTACCCTAAAATTTAGTAGCTTAAATGACAATAAGCATTTATTATCTCTCCTAGTCTCTGAAGGTGACAAATTTGAGGACCTGGAATTTGGGTTCTGCCTCAAGGTTTCTCAGAAAGTTGAAGTTATCTGAAGTTGAAACATCAACTTCCAAAGGCACTCACTCACTTGTGTGGCATACTGATGGTGGTTGTTGGTTGGAGGCCTCAATTCCTCTGCCTGTTGGCCTCCTCTCAGGCCATCTAACTGGCAGGAATTTCCCTCAGGGCAAACAATCCATAAGATAGCAAGTCAGGCAGAAGTTATTCTATCTCTGTGGACAAAAAAGGCTAACCAGGTGAAGGGGACCAAAGTTTTGTCATGCTGAAGCTGCCTTTTGGGATATTGATTTCAAGCTATTTATAAGAAACAAAAGATTCAAAAAGAATCTTTGACCACCCCCTTCTTGCCTAAGAGATTCAGATGGAAAGTCCTGCTTCAGGAAGGGGATCTTAGCCTAATTTAGATTAAGCATGGTAAAGAGGAGGGAAGGCTTCAGGCAAGGACTGGTTAGCTATATACACCCCTGTGTCCCATTGTTTGACTTGCCTGGCAAAAATTTACCTGCCTTGAATGTTCTGCTCTTCCTCAAATACCTGAAAATCACCCATTCACACTTTTGTAATATAAGACTTCATTTCCATTTTTTCCTATGTCCAAAATGTTAGATATGCCTAATGTTTCCTCACTGTATTTGGAATGTTTCATGTTTATGTAAATTCCTAATGTGGATGTATTAAAAATTTGACTTCCTCTTATTAATCTGTCTCATGTTAATTTGATTATTAGCTCAGCTAGAAAAACTTGGTGGGAGAAAAGTTATGTTTTTTAGCCCTCACACATGAAAAGTATTTTTCAGTTATATTAAAATTAAGAAATTCTGTTCACTAAAGAGCATTTAAAGAGAATAAAGAAACAAATGAAAAACTAGGAGAGGTATTTACAACTCACTTAATAATCAATAGATTAGTATCCAGAACACAAATAATTTCTCCAAATCAATAAAACAGACAACCCAATAGAAAACTAGGCAAAGACCAAAATATAAGCACTTAATAGGAAGAAACAAGTGTGGCCAATGCACATGTAAAAAGGTTCTCAATCTAGTTAATAATTAAGGAAATACAAATTACAACCATAATGAGATGCAATTTTACACCTATTTAGTTGTCTCAAATGAAAAGATCTGACAACTCCAAGCTTGGAGAGGAAATGAATCAATAAAAAAGCTAGGGACCCTAAATTGTTATAATTACTTTGGCAAACCACTTGACATTCTATTATAAATGTGAATATTCATACACTTGATCTCTACCCAACAGTTGTATTTCTAAGTCAGTGATTTTGACCTCTAGAGAATATTTGGCAATATCTGGAGACATCTTTGATTGTTACAACTTAGGGACACTACTGTCATCTAGTGGGTGGAGATCAGAGATGCTGTGTATGTTGCAATACACAGGACAGTCCCACACAACAAAGAATTATTTGTCCCAAATGTCAATAGTACTAAAGTCAGGAAACCCTCTCCTAGGTATAAACACAAGAGAAACTTGGCACATATGTGCACCAGAAGATACATGAGAATATATTTACACAATGACACAAACTGGAGGCAATACTTCCCCTTTGATAAGAGAAAATAGGCAAGTCAATTATGATATAGTTATTCAGTGAAATATACATAATTGAACTACAGCTACAGACAACAACGTGAACAAACTTTAGTGATGGGAAGCAAAGTGAAAAAGAGTAATTCTCATAACTAACTCTCATGTGATATATTGCATACAATGGTCAAAAACAAGAAAAACTGAAAAATTTGTTATTTAGGCATACCTATAGACATATGATAAAACTATAGGAATAAGCTAGGCAATGACAACCAATAAATCAAGGTACTGGTTACCTTTGTGCAAGACAAGAGAGAGACTATGGAGGGGTAGGGAGAGAGAAACAGAGGGAAGTTATGTGACCATGTTTGAACACATGGATTGGATAATGGGTTCACAGTTGTTCATTATATCATACACATTATTTTACATATATATATGTGTGTGTATGTAACATATGTCATACCATAAATACTCTTTTGTACCAAATATATTAAAATATCAACATATTGAAAAAATCATTCAAAACAGAAGTTGTTGAATGGGTTGTACAATATGACTGCACAAATAACTTCTTGGAATTAGGACAACCAACTTACTTTCACCCTTTTGTAAAGAGGAGATGCTATTTTTGTGTTAACATCGGTCTCAAAATGGAGTGTAATTTGTCCAATGCATTCCTTCCTGGCAACCTTCTAGAATGGCAACCCACACACAAATACTGTTGACCTAAACCCATTACCTTTTAGCTCTGTTGGCAATAAACACAGCACAAATAAAAGATAACATGGAAATCATAAAGACTTTTTAGTCTCTGTCTGTACACTGTAATCATACACTGTAGAGGCACAATATCATTATGTAATGACATGAGAAAGTGAATGATCTGTGGCTTTTTTTGCCCCTTGGTAAAACCCCAATTCCTTGGAAAATACAAAATTTCAAAATGCAGGTGTAACTCAGAGACTTTGTGGGTTCAGTTCTAGGCTGCCACAATAAAGTGAATATTGCAATAAAACAAGTCACACAAATTTTTTGGTTTCCCAGTGCATATAAGAGTTATGTTTGCACTATCCTGTAGTCTCTTAAGTGAGTAATAGCATTATGTGTGACTCTTCCTTTCAGCTGAACTCTTAGAAGCCATTGTAGGGTTATTGATTGGCTTAATTTCAATATTGTGGTGTCTCAGAGAATAGGGAGGCCTGAGGAGAGGGAGAGAGATGGAGGAGTGGAACAGTCAGAACACACACATTTAAAACATGTTTTTTTAATTTAGGTATATTTGGCATATGATATTTTATTAGTTTCAAGAGTACAACATAGAGATTAAACATTTATATACCTTACTATGTGATCACCACAATATTTCTAGTAACCATCTGTCATGGAGCAAAGTCATTACAATATTATCAACTATATTCTCTGTGCTGTACACCACACCCCCATGGCTTATTTATTTTATAACTGGAAGTTTATACCTCTTATTTCCCTTCACATTTTTTACTTATTCAACTACACCCCTACCCTCTTGCAACCATCAGTTTGCTCTCTACATCTATGAGTCTGTTTCTGTTTTGTTTGTTTATATTTTGCTTTTTTTTAGGCTCTACATATATGTGAAATCATTTACTATTTATCTTTTCTGACTTATTTCCCTTAGCATAATACCACTGAGGTCCATTCAAGTTGCCCCAAATGGCAAGATTGCATGCATTATTATTGCTAATCACTGATCACAGATAACCATAACAAATATGTATAATAATAATGAAAAAGTTTGAAGTACTGAGAGAATTACAAAAATGTGACACAAGGACACCAAGTGAGCAAGTGCTATTGGAAAAATGGCAGGAATACATGCCCAGTGCAAGGTTGCCAAAACCCTTCAATTTGTAAAAAATCGGTATCTGTGAAGCACAATAAAGCGAAGTACAATAAAATGAGGTATGCATGTAATGTGCCTTCAAACCCTTCATTGGAAAATTAAGGTAGCCCAGATGATTTGAAGTACCATGACCACCTACCAGTTTTAAGCAAAATCATAAAGATTTTCTTCCTTTTTTACTTTATTTTTCTTTCATTTTATTCTAACCAGGCTTTCCAAGTACCAGCCTGCCCCCTTGTTTCTATTCTCAGCTGACTTTCAAATAATCTCTGCTAGAGCATTAATTGAAAGTACAGTATTAACTGATTATAGCTTAGCATGATCCCTCCTGGGGTGGTTTTTATTTTCACAGGGGACTCATAAAGGTTGGTATTGCTAGCAGGGAATGAAGGCTAAGCGGTGACCTTCAGGAGGCTGCAGCTAACTCTAACACCTGAAGAAGCAAATAAAGAATATTTGTTATGCAGCCTCTGAAAGGTTGGCAAAACCTTGCTTCAGGCCCTATTTAAACATCCAGCCTCTGTCTACTACTTTTGGAACTGAGCTGCAATAAAACCTCTTACTTTCTTGACCCAAGAGGAAATATTTTATAACTTACAGTGTAGAGAATTATTTGGTCAACATTTAGACATGTAATTCCCTGAAGAGTGAGAAAGTTAAGGAAAAAAATGATTTGGGTGAAGCATAAAGGCCGAAATCAATCAATAAAATGCTTAAAGAGAATAAACTTTTCACATGTCCAAGCAAAGATGTCAAGAGTATTTCAACAAAACCCAAAAGACTTGAAGTTGAAGCACATGTCTGGGGGTTGGTGGGGCGGGAGTGGGGGTGGGGGTGGGGGGCAGTGAGGAATAGAGAAGATTCTTAAAGAGAATACAAGAGTGCAGGATGTGTATATTTAAATATTTACAAAATTGTTCTACCACCTACCTGTTTCACAATATCCTTGATGTTAGTAACTGCTTCACCTGATAAGAAATGGTATCAGCCCTTTATAAAAGACGTGTTTCTGAGGCAACAGGTCCCAGTTGAACCACATCTAAATGTACAGTGTTGGTTCTTAAACTTCACTGTGCATATCACTGAACAGTTTTTTGTAAAATGAAGACTTCATATGTTTTGTTTTGTTTTCATAAAATAAAAGACACACTTTTCATTTTCACCAATAATTATTGATTTGGATATTTTGAGTATGTCAGCAACCTCTTGCTATTGGCTTCTAGTAGGTAGGGGCCAGGGATACTGCTAAACATCTTCCAATGCATAAGGCAGCCCCACTGCAAAGAATAATTTGGCAAAAATGTCAATAGTACTAAGAAACTTCACAAACCACTTTTGACACATTCCATTAGTCACAGCACATTCTCCATACATTGCACAAACATTTTTTGTGTTTCAGTTGCGTTTTTACCTTTCTTGAAATAATAAGGCTGCACAAAAATTTACCAATTGTGATGTTTTTTTTTTAAATGCACACTGATATGACAGCTGTCACAATACAATCTAACAAAATTGTTTTGAATGAAGTTAAAGACAGCTAAGCACTACTAGAGCCATCATACAGAAAAAAAAACTAAACCAACACTTTGGCCAACCCAATACATCCTCTCAGTGTTGCTGCTGAAACCAGCTTTGCTCAAGTACAGCCTGAGACCCCTCCCCTCGATGGTGACACAATACATCTCTGACTTTTGGTCCTGGGTCTCCACTGATGTAGCAGGATAGTGGTCCTGCAGGAACCCACCTGCTACTCACTCAGGCACAAAACTGGAAATGTGAGGGAGGTTAACACTCCCAGGGGTTCCTTGACCAACAAAGGCAGGATCCAGTAAGTAAATGTTCCGACTTTCTCATTCCTCAGGTGGACATTTGGCTGAAGTTCATTCTCTATAATTTCCCAGAGGTTCCCAGTAGGAACAAACCCCAGTCACTCACAGGGATGATGACCAGCTATCTAATACATCCTTTTATTGGCTTCCCCTTGCTTCACCTCCTTTCTTCCCAGACATCAATCTTATTCCCTGGGATCCTATCCAGAAGTAAGATACCTGCATGTGAGCCCTTGTTGCAGAATCTATTTTGGAGGGAAAAACTCAAGCTGAGGGCAGGTACTCTGAAGGATAGCCTGAGGGACTGGGGCTAGAAATAGAAGAGGAAGGGAACAGGAAGCAGTGGAGTCCTGGCTGTGTTCTCCCAATGCTGCTGCATTCAGAGTGAACCCACTTTGAACTGTTTGCATATTACACTTTCCTTCAGTTATTTCTCTTAAAAATAAAGTTCTAGAGCTAAAAGTGTTTGGAAAAGAAACCATTCTAAATAGAAAAAACTTAACTCTTGGGGCCACATGCCTGAATATCACTACTAGTGCACATGAAATGAAGTATGTAATACCCCAATCATGAGTGTTTTCATTTAGACAACAGAGGTGTTGAGAGAATAGCATATGATTAGTGTTAGCTGATATTATAACACAAAATTGATAGCAATGAGTCCTGTGGCCCAAACTAAGTCTCTTTCTCCTTAGGTTGTCATTAGGCTCTTGTTAGACTGCATGAGCTTGCTCATATCAATGAGCAGTTGGACGCAATTCACAAAAACCCTCGAATTGATAGTTAGAAATCTTACGATGTTTATTGCGAAGTTTCTCTTCATTAGTTGATGCTGCATCGATGTGAATCTTTAGTTTATAATCACTGGTGAAAGGAAAAAAGAAAGAAAAGGACAAGAATTTCTCAATTAAAAAAAGAAGTATGATTAGATGACTTCTATGACCTATGATACAAATGCCCATTTAATTCATTTTTATTCTCCCTTTCCTTCATAGTTTCTGTTTTTTGTTTAGTAGTCAGATGTTGTCTGTGCAATTTCCTCAGTATAACACTAGACATCTTATGAGATTCTTAAGTGGGTTCTTCTGACATATGAAAGTGCAGTATAAAAATAAAAGCCTTACTTATTTTACCATACACTGTAATGTCATGTTGCTGGACCCACAAATATCTCCTTGCTCCCAAATTTTGCTCTGCAGGGAAAAAGCAAACCAACAAAAAGGATAAAAACAACAGAAAAGCTATTATGCCTCATCCATATTTTTAAATACTGAAGAATATCATATAAAAAGGTACAGAAATCATAATTGTACATGCTGAGAAATTTTTACATAGTAAGTTTTCCCACATAACCAGCACCCAGACCTAGGAATAGAAAATTACAAGTACCTAAATAACCTCTTTTATGCCACTCCCAGCTATTCTTTCAACCCCCAAAACAGCTAATATACTGATTTCTAATACCATCCACTTATCCTACTGGTTTCTGAAGTTAATATTAATTGAATTACATTTTGTACTCAAATGTCTCTGGTTTCTTTTATTTGATATTGTCAGATTTATCTGTGTCATTACTTACACCAGCAGTTTATTTTCATTGCTGTATATAGCATTCTGTTGAATAAATATAAAACAATTTATTCATTCTATTGTGGTTGAACATTTGGATTGTTTCCAGATTTTGCCTATTACAAGGAGTGCTGCTATGAACATTTTTGTATATGTCTTTAGGTGCACTGTTTGCATTTCTGTGGGAAATGTACTTGAAGTCCCTAGGTACATATGTCCAGTGGAGTGTTAACATGTTTTCCAAAGGGGTTGGGAATTAACAAGATGATTTAAAATTTATATGTTAATATATGGGGCCAAGTATAGCCAAGAGCCAAGACATTCTTGGTTGGGAGAAACCCACGAAAGTGGAACGACTCACAGTACCAAGTTTGACCTATTGTAAAAATACAGTAATTAAGACAGTCTTGTAGTGTGGTACTGTCACAATAGTCAAACAAACAATGGAATATAATATAGAGTACAGAAAGAGATAGAAAAGTAATTGATAGATATTTGATTTCCACCAAGGTGACACTGTTGAGCATTGTGGAAAGGGTGGTCTTTCCAACAGTTGGTGTTAGATCAATATTACATCCATATTGAAAAAAAAATCTTGTTTCCTGTATTATACTATACACAAAATCAATTCCACAGTCTACCTGAGACTTTCAGTATTTACCAGGTATACACTTCATTTGAAGGAAATAAAGTTCTAAGGCCTAATCACTTGTATATATATTTTAATGAACTTTATTTTCCTTTCCATTAAGATTGAGATTAGTACCTTAGATAACCTTCTTTAGTGAGATTACAATTTAATATTTCTGTATATTTTGGAAAATTTCTTTTCCTCTCTACCTTTCCCCTCTACTCCTCTCCCTTTCCTCCTTTGCCTTCTTCCCTCCCAACACCTATCCTTTCATTTGCTCAAGCACATGCATCAGATATCAGGGTAAACAAATCAGCAGCCCACATACCAAATCTGACAAATCATGGTGAAAAAAATCCCATTGCTAACATGACTGTAAGATTTTTACAAAAACCCAATTATGAGGCATCTCTTGAAAATTTGGTCCACCTGGCAATGCAAGGCCAGTGGTAGACTGTGATGACAGCCTACTGAATTTTGTGAAGCACTTTCCTGCCTTACACAGGGCAGTCCTCTCAAGTCACCTTAGTACTCACTGTGCCTCCTTTACATGCATGTATTACCTGCCTGACCCTGTTACCATTAATGTTTGAATAGAATAGTGAGATTTAAAACATGTTTCTAAATAATTAGGGATGCATAAATGTCAATATTGTTTTCTATTTATATACAGTTTTCAGTATTCTACATATGGTAACTAAAATAATTTTTTTCTTGTTTTTTAGCTTTTGGACAAATTCATTCTTGTTTTCACAAGAACATTAGCTCAAATTTGCAGATACCGTGTGCTGCAGATAAAATCATTGCATTTAAAACCATATGTCACACTGAACTATTCAACAGGCATCAAGCCTTTCCTACTCACAGATCTTTAAAGATATAATTTTATGCTCAGTTAAGATGGAAAAGAACATTAGGCTTGAAGAGAAACCTATTTACTGTGGATGCATTTTGCTAAATTATTTCACCAAATTACTAGGTAAAGAGGCATTAGTGTAGAATGTTAAAAGACATTTTCAACTTACATATGTCTTCCTCCATATTAATCATCTGCTAGGAATTAAAATCTTGATAGCAGCAGGATAAGTGAGGATACTTGAAAGGATCTGCCTCCTGCTTATTTACACATTCACATTGACTTTTTTAAAGTTGTAATAAAAATCTCAATTCATAAAATGGCTTTGAATCATTTAACAGTTTATGAAAAAATTTTCTCTATTTCAGGCTGTCATTTTATTATGATAGAAAGATATAACAGTATACTACTATTTCACAGAGAAAAAAATTCAACTTGAGTTTTATAAAAATAAGTAGTTCATAACTCTGAAAAGTCCTTCAGGAATGAGATGCATTTTACTATAACTATTCTTCACTCCAATACAAGAAATTTGTACATTCTTTTCAGATACAGAAGCACATAATGAGAGCTTATGTTTTATTTTAAGAAAATATGACTCCAAGGGCCTTATTCTCATACACAAAACAATTTAATGACAACCAAACTGAATTTCGATCACAGCCTTGCATAACTGGCTTCATTCAGGCATGTGTACGCACGCACCTACACTGACATGCACAATACACATGTGTATAATTTTTTCCATTTTAAGCGACCATTAAAAGAGGTAGAAAATATAGAAATGTAAAAGTAACCATAGGTGTATCAGTGAAAAAATTTTCTGCTTTAGTGGTAACCAGAACCCCAGCACCCCTTAACCAACCTAAGTCTTGAAAACAAATGACACTAAAATTGCAATATTCTACATAAAATATTTACAGTGATAGTATATAAAAAGAATTAATGGCCAGTTACAAATCTCACATACGGCAATTTCTAACTTAGGCATGCCTGACTCACAAATAGTTTTCATCTCCGTTAAGATCTAGTCACTTTCAGGACTGAGACCTCACTTCCAGGTTCTCATTTTGCCCAGTCCTTTCCACTCCACACCCAGCCCCTTTTCTCTCCTCCACCCTGCCCCAGTTGTTTATTTTGAGCTCTGATATCATAAAGTATTAAGACCACTGTTCCCCTTCACACACCCGTCTCTGCCTCTGCCACCGCTCCAGTGTGCTGAGTGAGAAGGAAAAAAAAGAGTTAGTCCTGAAGATGTGGAATACGGGAAGGAAACAAAGGAGTTAAGGAAGAAAACCTTTGTAAGCTTCTTACAATCCATTATCAGCCACAAATTCCTTCCTTTCATATAAAGTTAGTTCTGAGCCTGTCTTAAAACCTTCCAGTCCTTAAACATATTTAAAGCTTTTCTAAATTTCTCTCTATCTGGCCACTGCATCTAACTTAAAAACTGGTCTTCAATATTCAGTAGCCTTATGTCTCCAGCTCCCAACAGGCTCCCATCAGCTAATTCTCCGTCTTTTTGATCTGGAAGTTCTTAGCAAGTCTTCTGAATTTACAACCTTGCTTTGCAATTTTCAGAACTCTAATCAATAAATACTTAAGTTTCAAACACAAAATATCATGAAAATTTCCTCTTACACTAGCACTATAGTGAATCCAAAATAAAATTCCTGACGAATCAGTAGTCAACTACTCTGTTTTTACTTCTGGGCCGTCATTGTTGTTGGGGAATTTGTGTAACATTTTAAAGTGGGTGGCTCTACATATTTGTGGATTTGGGCTTTGTAGGACACAGCAAGCTGCACAGCAAGCCTCTGGCTTTAGTCAGTTTTCCTGTTCTCTCAAGCCCATTCAATTTTCTTGTCATCAGACAAGATAGACAGATAGATAGATAGATAGATAGATAGATAGATAGATAGATAGATAGATAGATAGATAATCTGAATCCAATCAGATCGCTTTCTCTCCTGTGTTCCCAAAATCTACATCTCCCTTCCTTCTTTTCAAAAATCAACATTGCCACATAGATTATGCTGTGTATCATATTTCTATCTCCATGGAGACCATCAAATCTAAATTCCCTGTTCTATCTTATACTTCATTCTCTTTTCTGGTTTCTACACCTCAGCTGACAGAAACTGTGGTATAACAAAAATATATATTTGATCTTTGTCTCATGTTCCTGGCACAGAGCTTCTAAAACCTCTGAAACTTCTTGAGAGATAGGAGCGGTTTTTGTCATTCATAATGGTCCCCTCTAATCACACCTGAGTCTTTCCTAGTGAGGTGATTCAGGATAAGGCCCCTACAGAGACTCAGCATTGGGACAGATCACCAGGAAGACCAAGCAGGTGCTTAGAGTGTAGAAACTCTCAGCCCCAACCCACACCAGCCCACCTTCCAAGGTAGGGAGAAGTTACATCCCCATTTTCACCATGCCTTGCCCTATGCATCTCTTCTCTTCTGCTGTTCCTGACTTAAACCCTTTGTAATAATCCAGGAAACATAAGTAAAGTGTTTTCCTGATTTCTGCAAGGTATTCTAATAAAAAATTGTCAAATCTGAACAAGAGAAGGGTCATGAAGGATCTTGAATTTGTAGCCAAGTTGGACAGAAGTGCAGGTAGGTCAGGGAGGTCTAAGAAACGTATAGAGTCTGATGTTAACCCCAGGTAGTGTCAGAATAGGATTGAATTTTTGGACACCAGTTAATGTGAAGAATCAGAGATACATTCCACTCGTAGCAATCTCTCGAGTTAGTTTTTTCTCTTTCTTTCTTTTCTTTTCTTTTCTCTCTCTTCTCTCTGTCTCTCTGTCTCTCTGTCTCTCGCTCTCTCTCTCTCCCTCTCCCTCTTTCTCATCCCTTTAACAACGCAACTTCTTGAAAGAAAAGTCAACAAGAAATATTAGCCATTTATTTCCTCTCCTTTAAAAAAAAAATTTCCTCTCACTTCCCTTCTCCTCTTCTCCTCTCCACTTCTTCCAATCTCTCATTTCACATCTGTGTCCCAAGCAGCACTTATAACTTTCATTAAAGCTCCAAGCTTATATTACCATCTGCCTACTGGATATCTACAGCTGGAGATCTTAAAGTCATCTCAAACTCAATACATCTGAAACTAGATTTATTATCTCCCTTTTGCTGATCCCCTTCTGCTATTTCCCAATCCAGTTAAAAGCATCGCCTAGATTAATTACCCTCAATTTGTTTTTCTTTATTCTTATGTTCAATATGAACTAAAAAAAAAAAAAAAACTGTGAAGCACCAGGTTAGTGTTTAGCTCTCCATTTAGCTGAGATAGTGACATTTTATTCATCAGACATTCAGGAATAACAGAAGTATAGGCATCCAATATGTATTTGGGTGTTTTATTTGTGTCCCTTGTATCATCTTCATAATCAAGAGAAGGAACTTGTAATGGCTGTGGATTTCCCTTCTTGAAGAAATTCATTTGTTTTCACATTTCATTTCAGAAAAAAAGGAAAGCAGTGTCAATTTTAATGAAAAATATCAGAACACCAATTCACCTAGCCAGACATGAATTCCACAGAATACTCTTCATTAAAGATTGTTATTCTCTAATTGACACATTAGGTATATATTATATTCATCTAAATGAAGCTGGTATTAGGAATGAAGTGAGGAACTGATATTCTTTTTAAAAATAAACTTTATTAAAGCATGATCTTCATGCAGTAAATCAAACCAGTTTTAAGTATACGGTTCAATGAGATTTGATAATTGGGTTACATCTGTGTAACCACCTACACAGTCAAGGTATAAAATATTTCCATAAAACCCAAAGTTTCCTTTCACTATTTTGCAACAGGGCCCTTCACTGCTCCTTAATCCCAAGGGAAATTTATGTGCATTCTGTCGTCTGCATTGTATGGAATTTCACATGAATGGAAATATATGTACTTTTTTGGATCTGTCTTTTGTGCAGCACAATTCCTTTTAGATTAAACCACCTGGCTGCCTGCATTTTGCTTTTTGTTTCTGAGTAGTTTTCTATTGTATGAATTCACCACAGATTGTTCTTCCATTTGCCTAGTAATAAACCCGTTTCAAGTTTGGGGCAATAGTGAATAAAGCTTCTAAGAACATGCATGTCCTTGTCTTTGCGTAGATATATGTGTCTCTATTTCCCTTCAGTAAATATCTAGTAATAGAATGCAAAAGTTATATATTAAAGGTATGTTTAACTTGGTAAGAAATTACCAAATTGTTTTCCAAAGTAGTTAAAATGTTTTATATTCCTATCAATAATGCTAATTAGGTGCAGTTGATTATTGTGTTTTATAAGATTTCCATAGTTTACTGTTTTAGGACTACTTGGTTTTGTTGTTGTTGTTTTGTTTAGCACTTTTTATTGTATTTTTTTGCCATTACCATTTATCTCCCCTATACTCCTCTTCACCCTGCAATCACCACATTGTTGTCCATGCCCAGGAGTCCTTTTTCCTTCTCGCTTGATCTCTCCACCCCTTAACTTCACCCCCCAGAGCTGTCGTCCAGCTCTATATCTATGAGTCTGTCTCTATTTTCTTGTTATACGTAATTCAGTCTGTTCATTAGATTCCACATGAGTGAAATCATATTGTATTTTTCTTTCTCTGACTGGCTTATTTCACTTAGCATAATGTTCTACAGGTCTATCCACGCTGTCCCAAAGGGTAAAATTTCTTCTGTTTTATGACTGAATAGTATTCCATTGTGTAAATGTCCCATAGAAGTTTTATCCACTCATCCACTTATTGACGCTTCGGTTGCTTCCATATCATAGCGATTGCAAATAATGCTGCAATGAACATGGTGGTGCTTATGGTCTTTAAAATCAGTATTTGGGGTTTCTTTGGATAAATTCCCAAAAGTAAAATCACTGGGTCAAAAAGCAGATCCATTTTTAATTTTTTGAGGTATCTTCACAGTGGCTGCACCAGTCTGCATTCCCACCAACAGTGCACTACGATTCCTCCTTCGTATCCTCACCAGCACTGATTTGTTGACTTACTGATGATAGCATTATGACAAGTGTGAGAGCATATCTCATTGTGGTTTTAATTTGCATTTCTCTGAAGATTAGTGACATTGAACATCTTTTCATATGTCTATTGGCCATCTGTATGTCCTGTTAGGAGAAGTGTCTATTCAGGACCTTTGCCCATTTTTTAATTGGGATGTTTGTTTTTTTTGGTGTTGAGTTTTGTAAGTACTTTATAAATTTTAGATATTAACCCCTTATCAGATGTATCAGCAAATATGTTCTCCCATTCTGTGAGTTGTCTTTTAATTTTGTTGATGGCATCATTTACCATGCAATAACGTTTTAGTTTGATGTAGTCCCATTTGTTTATTTTTTCTTTTGTTTCCCTTGCATGAGGAGATAAATCAGAAAAAATATTGCTAAGATTGTAAATAAGGCAGAGAGGTCCACTTTCACCTCTCTTATTCAACATAGTTCTTGAAGTCCTAGCCACAGCAATCAGACAAGAAGAAGAAGTAGAGAGCATCTGAATTGGAAAGAAAGATGTAAAACTGCCTTTATTTGCAGGTGACATGATACTGTACGTAGTCAACACTAAAGATTCCACTAAGAAACTACTAGAACTGATAAATGAATTCTGTAAAGTAGCAGGATACCAAGTTAATATCCAGAAATTAGTTGTATTTTTATATGCCAATAATGAACTATCAGAAAGGAAAATTAAAACACAATCCCATTCACAATTGCTTCAAAAAGAATAAAATACCTAAGAATAAACCTAACCAAAGATGTAAAAGACCTGTACTCAGGAAATTATAAGACACTGAAGAAAGAAATTGATGAAGATGAATATAAGTGGAAGCACATATCATGTAAAAGGATAGAAATAATTAACATCATTAAAATGTCCATACTACCCAAAGCAATCTATAGGTTCAATGCAATTCATATCAAGATACCAATGGCATATTTCACAGAACTAGAACAAATATTTCAAAAACTTATATGGAACCACAGAAGGCACCAAACAGCAACAGTGATCTTGAGAAAGAAGAACAGAATTGGAGGACTCATACTACTTAACATCAAACTATACTATAAGGCCATGGTAATCAGAACAGCCTGGTACTTGCATAAAAACAGACACATAGATCAATGGAACCAAATAGAGAGCCCAGAAATAAACCCACACCTTTTATAGTTAATTAATATTTGACAGAGGAAGCAAGCACATACACAGGGCTAAAGGTATTTTATTCAATAAACGATGTTGGGAAAATAAAGCAGATATGTGCAAAAAAATGAAACTGTACCATCACCTTGTGCCACACACTAGGATAAATTCAAAGTGGATTAAAGACTTACATGTTAGTCCCAAAACCATAAAATTCCTAGAAGAACACATAGGCAGTAAAAGCTAGGACTACTTGCTTTATTAACTACTGAGAACAATGTTGAAATATCTAGCTGTAATAAAGAGTTTTGCTATAATCAATTTCAGTTTGGAAATATTTTTTCTTCAGTATTTTTGAAGCTATGTTATTAGGTATGTAAACATTTAAAGTTGTTATATTATCTTGAAAAGCTGACTCCTTGATGAAATGGTCCCTTTATTCCTGTTAATATTCCTTTTTGTGGTGGAGGATTTGAATGTTGTCAGTGTTAGCACAGCCATTTCAGTATTCTCTCTTTTTAAAAAATATTTTTATAATTAAGAGAAATATCTTTATTAAAGCATTTTCATCAAAAGTATTACATATTAATATGAATTAAGTAATGTTTTATTTTTTTAACATTTTATTGACTATGTTGTTACAATAGTTCCAATTTTTTCCCTCTTTGCTCCCCTCTGCCCAGTACTCCCCTTCCCTCCAGCAATCGCACCTCCCTTAGTTCATGTCCATGGGTCGTGCATACAAGTTCTTTAGCTTCACCTTTTCCTCTATTCTTTTTTCTTTTAAATAATTAATTATTTTTCATATAACAATAAAAAAACAGCAATTTCCCCCTCTAAGACTTAAGACCCTTTATAACCTTATAACGGACAATGGGCGAAGGTCTTGTGCTCCTCTAGCTGCTTCAAGCTGGACATGGTCATCATCCTACCTACACTTGGGTCCAGAAATCCCTAATAAGAGTGTGAGTGCAGAGGGGAGGGTGTCCTTCCCACATGGGGAAGGATCTTGCAGACTCCAGGTCAGTTTAGCCATTCCAGTATTCTCTTGATTAGTGTTTGTATAATATATTGCTTTCCATCATTCTACTTTGAAATTATATCTTTTTTTTTTTAGTTAAGTTTTAATTTCAGACCATCCAATGTGGTTACTTTTGGTCTCTAAGTTTGTAAGGCCCACCCTGCAGGACTCCCCTGAACTTGTCAGGTTTTGTATGAAACCCCTTTTTCATCCACAGAGTTTAGGTGGTTATCAATGATGGTTGTTCTGTAATTTAATTGTAATTTTTAAGTATATTTTATTGATTATGTTGTTACAGTAGTTCTAATTTTTCCCCCTTTGCTCCCCTCTGCCCAGTACCCCACTTCCCTCCAGCAATCCCACCCCTCTTAGTTCATGTCCATGGGTCATACATATAAGTTCTTTGGCTTCACTATTTCCTATGTTATTCTTAACTTCCCTTCATCTGTTTTGTACCAATCGATTATGCTTCTTAATCACTGCACCATTTCCCCATTTCTCCCCCTCCCCTCTCCCAGCTGATAATTGAAATTATATCTTTATATTTAAAGTGGTCCTCTTGTAGACACAATATAGCTGTGTCTTCCTCTTAAATCCAGTCCAACAGTCCATGCTTTTTAGTTAGAATGTTTAGATTGTTTACAGTCAATGAAATTATTTTAAATGCTGGGATTATATCAACCATACTACCAATATTTTCTGTTTGCTTCATTTGGTGTGTTTTTTTCCTTTTTTAGTTCCTTTCCTGTCTCACTTTGAATTAATTAAACATTTTTACTGTCCCACTTTACTAACATTAAGAGAAATTTTTTTCAACATTTAATTTTTTTAGTCATTTGCATCTTTGATAATAGCTTACCTTGAAGTAATATACTGCTTCAGGAATAATGCATGAACCTTAAAACAGTATACTCATATCATGCAATTATAGATCATTTGAGGCTCTTTTACTTTTATTATTATTACTATCATTATTATTGTGTTTTCCTTTCTTTATGCCATTTTGGATAGCATCTGATGCTAGATTTTCAAGTTAACTATTTCTTCTCCTACAGTGTCCAATCTATGTTTAATATAACTGAGTGATATTAGACAGAGAAAGACAAATACTATATGATTTCACTCATATGTGGAATCTAATAAACAAAATAATATAACAAACAAAATAGAAACAGACTTATAGATACAGAGAACAGACTGATAGCTGCCAGAGAGGTGGGGGGTTGGGGGGCTGGGTGAAAAAGGTAAAAAACAGTATGGTGATTGCCAGAAAAAAAGAGGGTGGGGGACGTGAAAGAGGGCAAAGGGTGGGACAAATGATGGCAGAAAGAGACTTGACTTTGGGTTGTGAGTGCAAGATGCATTATACAGGTAATGTGTTATAAAATTGTAAACTTGAAGGCTGTGGTTATATTAACTAACTTCACCCCAATAAATTCAATAAAAATATATGTTGTATTTTTCATCTCTCAAATTTAGTTCTCTGATCTCACTTTTTATTTTGCTCATGTTTTTTCTGTAAATACTTGGGCATATTCATAAAAACTTTTAAATTATCTGCCTAATTCCATAATTTCTTTGATATGTGTGCATTATTTTTTCTGTTACTGTCTTTTCCCCCCTCATTCCTTATATGTGTAATAGTTTTTATTAAATGCTGGACAATGTGAATTTCACATTATTGAATGCTAGGTGTTAGTGTTTTCCCTTTATAAGTTTTGGACTTCTTCATGGCAAGGAAGTTGCACTTTGGCTTAAAATACTTTCAAAACTTGCTTTTAAAGGTTGTTATGGCTGGTTTAAAGTTACCTTTACTCTAAGTCTAGGTAAAATTGCTCTGCCTCCATTATGACCTACAAGTCAGTTAAGCAGAAACCTAGGGGGATCAGAGTACTCACCTTGCATGTTTTCTTTTCTCAGAATTACCATCCTGCTTTATTTTACATCTAAAGTCTGAAACATCTGGCTCATATAGTTTGTCCATTTTTCTAGCTTTCTTCCATTTTTCTAGATTTTTATGGTGTGAGGACAAATTTGTTAATTAATCATATCTAGAAACAGAAGTCTAACATCTCTTTTCAAAGAGACATATTGGGTAATAATCTCTCGAAAATTTATTTGCTTATAAGAGGTAAAAAATTACCTTTACACAGCAGAAAACATTTCTAACGCCTAAATTTACTCTATTTTTCTCAAATGTAAATACTCACTGGACTGTGTGGTTTTTTAAAAGCTAACACCATTATTTTTGTGTTTAGAGAAGCAGGGATTATCTTCTATCATTCATACCATCTGTTCAGAAAAAAAAAATACTGAATATGTCAGTTATTTACTACTATGTAACCAGTCATCCCCAAACTTTAGTGGCTTAAAATAACAATCATTTATTGTTTTTCTCACGAATCTATGAGTTGATGAATAATTTCTGCTGATCTGTGTGGGCTCACTGGGGCTCAGTCACCAGCTTGTGTTCAGATGCAGATCTGATAGTCACTGATGCTCTTAGTTAAATTCTCTCACATATTATGGACTCACCTGGGACAACTGGACAGATTCAGTTCTATTCTATGTGTTGTATGTTTGATCTCAAAGTATTAGCAGTTAAAAAAACTCATTCAAGGCTTCTTAGACTGGTACATACTTTCAAGCAACATACATGATCGAATCAGTCCATATTCAAGGGTTGGAGAAATAGACCCCACCTTTTGATGGGGAGAGATGCAGGTCGTATTGCAAAAGGTTTGGATACAGAAAGCAGTTGAAATTTGGAAACATTTTTATAATCTACCATCTATATATTTTTCATCTCCTTTTTTCTCTTTACTATGCAAAATTATTTTATTTTAGGGAAATAACTAGACTCAGAAAAAGTACAATGATTTGAAGTTTTCTCTCTTGAGCTTCACTAATCATGATGACTACCTCCAGCATATGGGCAATGAGAACACCAGGAAATCACATTAATCAGCTATCTATATCTGTCTCCTTTAGCCTCTGCTCGTGCCGGTCTTTGTCTCCTTTATTGTTACTGTTGCCAAATCTTGCAAATATATCAAAATTCATGATTTAGCAATAACTTTTAAGTGGAATCTGAGTGCCTTGCTGAAATATTTTATAGCACTTTTTATCACCACCCTTATGACATTTATCATATTTTCCTTCCATTATAGTTATTTGTTTAAGTATGTGATCATCTGCTGTATCATATAGTCCTTGAAGTCCAAAATTGTGTCCTTTTTACTTTGTGTTTCCTTTAAGACTGATTCACAGTACTTTACATAATAGTTGCACCATTGATTAGATGAAAAACAAATAGATTAGTGTATATATACTGTACCTGTCTCTCTAATGAGTAGAAAAAGTGGCTTTAATTGTACATTTAATAAATACTATAAATAATAGCTACCATTTATGGAGTACGTTCTCTATTCAAATATTGTTCTCAAAACTTAACAAAAACAGTAGATTAAGAAAAATTAGTAGCTATTCGTTGTTTCCTAACTCTTAACATCAATCTAGATTAAAATTTTTTAGCTAAAATCTGCTTTGCTGCTCATTCAGGCAAAGGAAAGAGTAGTATTTTAGAGACAAAGAAATTAGATTTCAATCTCTCACTGTTGCTTCTCAAATATGTTACTCAACCTGGGTTTTGTTGCCCATAAAATAGAAGTTCATCAATATTTAACTCATAAAAAAATGAGTAAATTAAAAGAAATAAAATATGTGAAGAGTCTAGTACATTGTAGGGACTTACTGCATGTTCATTTAATTCTAGTCCTTCTTCTTCTCAGGATGCAGGTGTTTTATTGGCAAATACTGCAGAGCTCAAGTGGGTCCTTGGAGTTACATGGACATGGTTTAAAAAGAAGATTAACTTGAGAGGGAAAAGAGAGATTCGGTTTCTGTGTACTGCAAATATCTTTTCATTTCACTCTAATTTTTGGATAGAAGGCTTGTCAAGCATTTGAAGAGTTGAGGACCACCCTGGGATAATATCCCATCGTTGCAAAGGAGAGTGGACCACTTTCCTTACACAGCCTCAGAATCAGGGGTGGAGTGCTTTAGAGCATAAATTAGAGAAGGATTTACTCCTGTGTCTCCCCCTTGCAGGAGACTTATGGCTCATGCCCATTGTTCAGAAGCACTTTGGTCATCTTTTTCCTTTTGCAATCTTTTCTCCTCTCCACTTGATAATTACAATTACTCAATCTTTGGGACTTTCACTCTTCAGATGCCCCACAATTTTCAAACTTTAGATCACTAAATGGTACTCAGGAGTCTCAGAATTCATTTTCACCAGTAATGCCACTTTTGGCTGCTACAAAAGTCTAGTCTTCCCCATAATGTTATAGCAAATCTGAAAAGATTTGAAAAGAGCACTGGATAGGGAGTAGGTATGGTAGGCAGAATATGCCTGACTTATTCAGGTGAGCCTAACCCAATCTCCTCTCTTGGCGATGGTCAGAGAGATATGTAGAATGAAAGAAGCGTCAAGGAGATGTGATGCTGGTGACTGTGATGAAGGAAGAGGCCACTAGCCAAATAATTCAGACACTCTCTAGAGAATGGGAAAATGCAAGGAAATGGATTGTACCTTGGAGATTCCAGAAAAGAATACAGTCCTGCCAACACCTTGATTTTAGTCCAGAAAGACCTATGATGAACTTCTGATCTACACATTATATGGTAATAAATTTGCATTGTTTATGCCACTGTTTGCAGTAATTTGTTATGAGTAGTTCCCTGTAAACTAATGTTGTGGGGATGGAAAGAATGATAGAAGAGACATTTTTCATAAATGGACAGCTATTCTCAGGTGATCACTTTTTTCCCTTACTTAGAAGAATTCCTTTCAAAGTTATTGAATATAAGCCTCCTGAGAACAATGGAGTTTTCCCTCCAACGTAAGTCTCCAACAAGAACACTTTCTTCCTATCTATCATGTTGCATCTATGTACATAGATCTGAGATTAAAATAAAACCAGAATAAGAGAAACAGAGGTAGTACAGGCAGGTAACATAAACCTTCAAACCTCCATTACAGTCATTGCCACAAATCTTGGCCAACTGCCAGTTACATAGACAACGTGTTGCTATGTACTGAGGATTTAGAACATTGACCACTTGTTTTCTGCCCTCAATGTGATACTATTCACTTAATTGATGTCATGATCAACTTAACCTATTTCTGGATACTGCTTTTAGGAGGAACTAGGAAATTATCCCCAAAAGTTGACCTTTTTCTATTTTATAGAGTTCTAAAGCATCCTGGCTGGTTTGGCTCAGTGGATTGAGCGTCGGCCTGCGAGCTAAGTGTCGCTGGTTCGATCTTCCAGTCAGGGCACATCAGAGAAGGAAAACTCTGACTCCAAAAAACCTCCGCTGCCTTGCGGCATACCTCTTCAGGGGAAAGGCTAAGGGAGTAAACCCCGACAGAAAATCCGGAGCCGGAGTCCCTAAGGCGGTTTGACGTTGTAGTCAACACCGGCAACTCCTGCGGCGCACCTGAACCCAAGCTGTATCGACTCCGTCTTTCCCTTGGACCCTTCAGCTGCGAAGAGAGGGGGGGTCTGCTGCATGGGCAACAGCAGACCCTCCATATCACCCTGCCCAGGCTCTGTAGCTTCAGCTTCACTGGAGAGGACACTCCAGTGTCATCGCAAGATGTCGATTCAACACGGGAGGAGACAGATACCGTGTCACCCCCGAGTCGGACTGCACAGCCATTCTCGGCAGTGCAGATAGACTCTTAAGAAGCTACACCATCGTCTCTCGAGGCTCTGTAGCTTCAGCTTCATTGGAGAGGACACTCCAGCGTCATCGCAAGATGTCGATTCAACACGGGAGGAGACAGATACCGTGTCACTCCCGATTCGGACTGCACAGCCATTCTCGGCGGTGCAGATAGACTCTTAAGAAGCTACACCATTGTCTCTCGAGACGGGCGGCTGCCGATAAGAGTTCTAAAATGGTACCTGATTTTCCCACTGATGAGGGGTCCTGAAAGGCATTAAAATCACCAGTGCAGAAATATGTCTCATTTTCTATCCAGAACCTGCTAATACACAGATTTTAATTGACAACATTTTAGGGAGATCCAACAGAAACTGGAAAACCATTGCATTCTGGCTAATAATCTCCATATTGGACCTGGGTACAGAAGGCCATTCCCAATTGTTGCTTATGTAAAGAGAGAAGGCAATACAGACTTTATTTCTGATTGAAGGAAAACTCTTTTAGAGCAAATGACCTGAGACCAAACCAGTATTGTAATTGTGATACATTGTAATAGTGTAATTTTGAGAAAATTCCTTAATTTCTATGAGCCTCTCTTTTCTCTTTTTTCAAACATGCAAATACACTTTTGAATCACAGAAATGTTATCAGTATTATATTATATGGAGAAAAGATTATAAAAGTACCTTGATATGTTTGGTACATATGATAAAAAATAAGGTTTTTAATTTACTCTTTCAGTTATTCAAAACCTACTTGGCATTTGCAAATACAGTGGCATAATTTTTGAACACAATGATTCCACACACCTCAGAATCGCTGACTTTCAAATTTTGAGCTTTTCAAATAGAATCACCAGTCTGCCAAGATTTGCATGAAATGTTTCAACAGAGCAATTATAAGTTAACTCTATCTTTTGTTTCATACTTTATTTTAGATGTTTTATAACCAACTCCTTTGGAAAGGAAAAAATATCTAGCACATCAGCATTTTTCAAGGACATTAATATTTGAACAGCTGAATGGCAGTATCTCCTAAGGAGAGATATTTTTACTCACAGAACTTGAGAATTCTCTCTTTTAGTTTTACAAATTAAAGAAAAAATCTCCAGTGCTTCTTCTGTCAATTTTTCTGATATTTCGATTCTGATAAAAACATTCAAGTTCAATGCAATTGCTTTATCACTTCTTGAAGGCAAGACGATATCTTTTTCTTTTATACCCTCCAGGTTCCAGCCCATAGTAAAGATATATAAATATACATATGTGTATATATAATATACATCAAATATTAGATTCCTAAAAAGCAAGGAAGTCTGTTTTTTAGGTCATACTTTACTATATAGTTTTTAAATTAGAAAACTACTAAGCTACATTTGACCTGCTTTGTGAGAAAGCTAACATTCTATTATTAATTCTGAATCCTGGTTGCAAGATAGAATAATCCTAGGTAAACTTTAAAAAATAACTATCGATATCCAGAAGGTCCTCCCTTCTGATTTAATTAGTCTAGGATGGGGCCCAGGGTTGTTGGTGGAAATCAAGTCTCCGGGTAGGGGCACTTTTCTATGCCCCTCTGTCCAGGTGTCCTGTGACTCAGATAAGCAAGCTGGACTTGCTGACGCCGGCAGCTGTAAGCTGTTCTAGGCCACTGAGCTATGGTATCCTGAGAATGAAGAGACTTTACTGAGTACTCCATTACTCCCTTGTCCTATCATCTTGTTTGAAGCTTAGCCTTAAGGATTTATAGTTTGTTTTGTATCTAAACTAGTTAATGTTTGAACCCTGACATTCTGTTTTCTCCTTAAGCAATATGGTGTGTACCCTGCAATTGCCACCCTCAGATTTCAATTAAAGGACGGTGCTTGCTCTGCTCATGGCTAGCTTGCCTGAGTGTGCAGCAGCCCCCAGTTCATCCAATAATTCTGTCTGCTGGAATTATCTCAAGCGTCCTTGATCACATCCAGCACTATGAACACTACACAGGGTAAATTGGGATTTTTGAAATTTTTCTCATTTTATAGTAATGAATAGCCAAAGTTAAGAAATAATGACCTACACCAATGTGTTAGTGCTTTATAGCCTCAGCAGTACATTTGAATCACCTGAAGGAGCCTTTTAAAAAAATGCCAAGTTCCAAGGCACACTCCAGACCTATTAAACAAAACTTTGGGGTGGAAGAAGCGTCGGTATTTTTTAAAGCTCTCCAGCATGTGCCATCAGAATTGGGAACCACTGCCTACATCATGCCAGTGATGTAATGACTATGATGAACATTAGGCATCAAATGATCCATTATGCAGCTTTATAGTCCAACTCACTGCAGCAGGGACTCATATTAGACTCCTCATCTTTGCTTCATATGTGGAATTAACAAAATTAATTTCAAATTTTATCACACCTCTACTAAGATGAATATTGTGTCAGTGTTCAGAGAATTGCCTCTAATTTCCCTGACATATTTGCTTTCACAATGTTTTGAGTACTAAGGGTTTATCATAAGCAAATATTAATATTATTTTATATGAGCAAATTTAGTCCTGGAAGTGGCCTTGGTAAAGTCATGATTCCATGAGCATCTATCTGGGTCTCTTACCCTTACTGATAGGTTACATTTTAAGAACTTTTTGAACCATGCAATTGGTTTTAGGTAAACTTATATCCCTCATGTTCACCACTCTTAGTGTCTGCCGATCCTAATGGAATTCTTTTAATATTACCAGGAAGTATGGGGTCCACATTACTTATGTTATCATCATGTTTCTAAATCTCAATTATGACCAGAATGTCAGAAAACTTTTAGGGAAGGTACATCTTTTCTTGACACCTTGATATCACCTGTCTCTAATGAAGCACAATCATTGTTTCAGTATATTTCTTCAACTAGCAATGGAGTAATTTGACTAGGTAATAATTAGAATAGTTTTTAGTACTAGGGTTTTTATGCATTTCCTTATATAGTCTTTGCCTAGAAACATTTTATTGCATGGTCTTTGTTGGCCCTCTTGTAAATCTGTTTTGGAACAGGATCCTTAGGCATCTGGATTTGAAATGAGGCATTATTGGTTGTGAAATGAAATTCAACAGTCCTTCTGTGGTTTTGGTGCGAGAACTCCATCTGGAAATGGATCAGCCCTTACTATCTCAGCATATGTCCCCGGGACTACACTCTCCAAGTAATTGAAAAAACATTGTGGTCCCCGATTCAGTAGTTTTCTCCCTCCTTTTTATTAGACACCTATCTTTGAGTATATAAACTTCAGGAAGCTTTAGCAAAGTGTTGAGAGGTATTTATAATTAACAATCAAGGCAGCATCCTCATCAAAATTAAGCAAGGCTAAAACAGTCTTTTGATTTGTATTCTACTCAGGGTTATGGAGGGGTTTTACATTGTCCTGACTTTGTTTACATATAAGTCAGATGAGTTCTCACCATCGCCTGCAGTTAGGAGTTTGAGTGCCACAGAATAAACTTCTCTGCCATTAACTCATTGGACTTACCAAACAAAAAGGGGCCTTTCTAATTGTAAAGCCCTGGGGCACAATAGAATGGTTCACATTGTTGAGGTGGAGAGAGGCCAAGAAATGGGTCTTCTCACTCTATATTTGACAAAATATACAGGGTGAAAGTTTCTATGCCTCAGTATGTCACATAATCCAGATGGCCACTGTGACCTGAATGGAGGAGAAACTCACTCACTGCTTCATCTGCTTCTTATATGAGACAAAAATGGCCAGTCCTGATGCTCAGAGACTGCTCTTTAACATTTTTTGCAATGGGAATGTAATTTTCAATGCCAATTTCTGAATCATGCTGGTGCCACTATAAGTGGAAACAGAGTAATTAAGTAGAATGATCAAAAACCAGAGAGTGGGTTGATCTGACTTGGCATCCCATGTGGAAGAGTTCCACAATAAAAGTAGAGGGGTAGTTTCCTTTAGGCCTCCCTATGTCCTTATCTCTAATAGAATCTTGTATGTGCTGTTTTCAACTAAAACTGCCCACTGCTAAAGCCTGAAGACTGCTCTAATTTTGGAAGGCTAGTTTCAGAATACTCGATATCCTCTCAGAAGGAATAATGGTAAGGAGATCCTAATGCCATAATCCCCAAAAGATAACTCAGCTTAAAGACCCAGCACTGCCATCTGAGAGAATGACCAAAAGGCCATTTCTAGGTCAGTGAATCCCAAAAGTTAATGCCGATAAATATCACTTCAGACATTTTTCAAAAATATAGACTCTCGGCCGCCTTTTTCCAGTTCAGATGGTCCGAGTTCAGGCCTAGGGTGAGGGGGTCTGATGCATCATTGCACATGATTCTGATGTAGCTTATCTGTGAAACACACACTGAGTGTGGCCAATCTAAAGCATAAGAGGCTCAGAAATACAGCAATAGGAGTTCAGATTTTTCTTTTTCTTTTTCCTTTTTTTGTATCCTCACCCAAGAACATGTTCATTGATGTGAAAGAGAGAGAGTAAAAGAGAGAGAGGGAAAAAGAGAAACATCAATCCATTACCAGCCATACACATCCTGACCAGGGATCGAACCCACAACCTATGTATGTGCCCTGACCAGGAATCAAATCCATGACCTTTTGGTGTACAGGACAATGCTCTAATCAACTGAGCCACCCCGCCATGGATAGACCTTTCTTGAAATATGAGTTTTAAGGTATATATGTGATATGTTCTCTCAACTTATTTTTGGTACCAGCTAACCCTGAGATTCTCTGACAGCTAGAAGAGCATATGGAGTTCTCTCTGTTTTAGTGTGTCTCGGTACATGAATAGAGTAGGATTAGCTAACAGGGACACATTCACTCAGTAACCAAATAATAATAGAAAGTTAATAGAAGGAATAGTGATGTGCGATAATTAAATATAGTGATATGAAAAAGTGTTATCAATGGATTTAGGGCAATTTACACTGCAAGGGTAGATCTAACAGAAATGATGAGAAGCTTTGTTTTTAACTATTTCCAGAAAATTATAAGGCAGAGAAGAGAAGTGTTTGAGAAAGAGGAAAAAAACACATGTAAAACAAAGGAGCTGATAAATAGCCTTTTTATTCTACATATATTAGTAAGTTCAAAGAATTTGGAAAAAATGCATGGATGGTAGGAAATGGCAGAAAAGATCATTGTCATGATATTATAAAGAGTATTATATGATGAAATAAGAATTTTGAATTTGATTATCTATGGCACAAAATGTTATTAGGAGAAAATGAAGAACCTAAATAAATGAAGGATGCACCAAATTCATAGATTGGAAGACTCAATACTTTAAAAATAACTCTTCTTCCTAAATTGAACTATAAATTCAAAGCAATTAAAATCAAAATCCATGAAGTTCTGTGAAACTTGGTAAGCTTATTCTAAACTTTGTATACAAGTGCTAAAGTCCATAAATAGATAGTCAACATAATTTTGAAGAAACAGAACAAAGTTAGAGGTCTTACTCTCAAGTCTCATTATAAAGCTATAATAATTCAGGCAACATAGAAATTCTAACAAAGGCGAGTTAAATAAACCAATAGAATTTAATAGGAATTCTAGAAACCAACCCACAAATATAATTACATTTGATTTATAAAGAGTTATCACTATATGGCAATGAGGAAAAGACGGTTCTTTCAATAAATGATAGTAAGCCCATTGGATATCTGTATGAAAGAATTAACTTTTTTTAATCTATAACATACTCCTTGCAGAAAAATTAATTCCAGATTGTTAAAAGAAGAAATATTAAATGTAAAATTATAAATATTCTAGAATATAACATTTTCTATGCAGAAACTTTTTTTTTTTTACAAAACACTAACTAAAATAAGAAATCTTAATAAATTGGGCACCATTAACTTTAAAAGTCTATGTTTATCAAAAGACCTTATTATAAGAGTGATAATGCAGGCCACAGAGTAGAAAATACTTGCCACACATACATCTAACACAGGAAAGATGTATTAAATAAATACAAATCTCATACAGAAAAACTAATCCAGAACAAGCAAATAAGATTTTTTAAATGTTCAAAATGTTTGAACAGTCATTTCATGAACAAGAGGCATCCAAATTGTAAATAAGCTTATTAAAATGTGGCCAATCTCATTAGTTGTCACGGAGAGAAAATTAAAATCATAATGAATACAATTGTATGCTTACCAAATGGCTAAGATTGAAGATACTAACAATACCAAGTGCTACCAAGAATTAGACTAATGGACGCTCTCATATATGCCTGCTGGAAATAAAAATTGGTATAACCATTTGGGGAAAGTATTTATTAATATTTATAAAGACAAATGTTACTACAGCCAAACGATGGCACTCTTAAAGAGTATACGCAACACAATTGCATCCACATTTTAACATAGAGACATAAGAATGTTTATAACAGCAATCTTTAGAATGGTCCCAGGTGAAAAATTCAAATGTAAATAAATTCTGGTATATCCATACAATGGAATATCATAAACAATATGAATTAAAAAATTACTGTTACACATAACTATAAGAATAAATAACTTTGTAGTTGAGCAAAAGACAATGGATATAAAATAATCATACCATTATCCCATTTATGTAAATTTCAAAACAGGACAAACTTAACTAATAGTAGAGAAGTCCTGTAAGTGGTTACCTTTGGTGTAGAAGGGAGCATAAAAGAGTCTTTGGGATTCTAGAATATTCTTCTTGTGTGTGGTGATTACTCAAGTGCGTTCACTTTTTGAAAGTACACTGAACTGCACCCTTATGATTTATGCATACCTTGGTATTAATGCTATAATTTAATACAAATTTTACTTTAAACATTTTTACAGGAATTTAATCAGAATGAAGAAAATATGCTATTTTCTCATATGGGACATATTTTTTTTCTTGCATTATGTTAAAAAAAACTATTTTTTTGCTGGACTTTCTTTTCTCTTGAACAATATTTTCAACAATAAATATAGAAGTGACTTGCCATTAAAAAATAAAAAGAGAGATTAATTGTGCAAATGCAAAAAAATAGATAATGAGAGTCAAAATTGTGTGGAAATAGAGATATGAGACAGAATGGAAGCAGTGTTTCACTGATAGAAATCACAGGACTTGAAGTTTAATTATCTATTAGATGAAGGATAAAGAAGATAAAAGTCATTCTAAAGTTTCCAGTCTGATAGATTTGGATGATCATGCAATTGAACATAATGAAGTGTTTTTGGTATGTTTGATTAGAGGTAATGGAGAGATATCTAGATGGACAGACATATTTTTATGCAATTGAAAATGTGGGCCTGAAACTTATAAAAATGTCAAGACTGGAAATATAAATTTGGAACTCTTCAAATGCATGTTTTATGTTTCAAATTTATATTTTATAAATAAAACCCTGAAAATGGATGTAATTCTCTCCCCCAAACTGAGGAAATGTGTAGTGTGAAGAGAGGAAAGGATGCCTAACAGAAGCTGAAAGCAGAAGCTAAGGAGGAAGTTTCAAGCAAGGAGCCCATTTGCCATTTATCCTAACTGCTTTTAAGTGTCCATAACATATCTAAACACACAGAATATGTAATTTTCATACTCTCTTGTTATTCTTTAATATCTATTCTCCAAGAATAAGAATTATTATTAGAAGCATCACAAATAGCACATGGTGTTTCACAAAACATAATTTATCACTCACTTCTGCATGATAGTATTACCAGCAAACAGCATTAGATTGACTCTGTTATAATGACAGTTATTTCAGACATACCTTACAACTTAAATCAGGTTGATGTGAACTTATGTCTATAGCCTCACAGGTGAATTTCAAAGGTCTGAATCAATAATTCATAATAACCTACTGCAAAATAAATACTTTTGAGAGGAACAACAATTTAAATCAAGGTGGAACATAAAATATTCCCAGGTTGTATAAGATTATAAACAAATACTTATGGAATTATTCTAGTTGCTAAAAATATTTTAGTTCTATTCTGAAGCATACTCATCCATTACAGTTTACTGGAGGTCACAACATATTCTCTGAATCCATACTAACAATACCACTGAGGGGAGGAACGCATTCCACTTAATTGTCTGTGAATCCTTTGTTCTGACTATTTATTATTGTGTAACAAATTACCCCCCAAATTTCACTAAGTTTTAAACAATCCCTATTTTATTAGATCTCACATTATTGGGGGTCAGAAATGCCAACAGGGCTCAGCTAAGCAGCTCTTCTTCTCCATGGGCATTGATTGTGGTCTATTCATCACTTCAGCTGACAGATCAACTGGGTAGAGGATTGAATTGAAGGTCACATGCCCCACATGTTTAGTGTCTTGGCAGGGATGGCTAGTAGACTGGGCTCAATTATGACTGTCAAGTGGCGCACCTGCAAGTGACCTCTCTAACATGATAGTTTCAGAACAGTCAGACTAAGGTGCTGGTTCAGCATTCCTGGAGTCAGTGTTCTAGGAAAGAGGAAGTGGGCTCTGCTAGTTTTTAAGGCCTGAGACTGAACATGGGTGCAACATTACTTCTGCTGTCATCATTTTGTCAAGTCACTACTAAGATGCAAGGAGAGGGAACATAGATCCTACCTAACTCTAGAGGGGAGAAGTGTTAAAAATTTTGAAATTTTCTTTAAACTGTGCAATGATAATAAATCATTTACAACCCTGAATATTAAATGTTTGTTTATACAACTTAGATTCCAAAAACAAAATGGAAACAAATCTGAAAATAGTCAAATTGCATAATATATTAATTACTTTAAAAAAGATAGATGACTGTATCTAGAAATGGACCTAACAATATTTGAAATGAAAATTGAGAATAAAAATGAAATAAATGATCTGGAAAATTAAATATGTAATGAGTAATCATCAATAAATCAACAAACAACAAGTGCTGGCGAGGATGTGGAAAAAAGGGATCCTTAGTGCACTGTTGGTGGGAATGTAGACTGCTGCAGCCACCGTGGAAAACAGTATTGAATTTCCTTAAAAAACTACAAATGGAACTGCTGTTGACCCAGTGACTCCACTGCTGGGAATATACCCTAAGAATACTGAAACATCAATTCAAAAGAACCTATGCATCCTTATGTTCATATCAGCACTATTTACAATAGCTAAGTGGTGGAAACAGCCTAAGTGCCTATCATTAAATAAGTGGATCAAAAAACTGTGCTATATTTACATGATGAAATACTATGCAGCAGAGAGAAAGAAGGAACTCCTACCCTTTGCAACAGCATGGATAGAACTGGAGAGTTTTATGCTTCATGAAATAAGCCAGGCAGCAAAAGACAAATACCATATGATCTCACCTAACACAGGAAACTAATGAACAAAACAAACAAATGAGCAAAATAGAACCAGAGGCATGGAAACAAGGGACAAAGTGACAGTGACCAGAGGGGAGGGTGGAGAGGGATAAGGGGAGAAAGAGAGGGTGAAGGAAGGAAAAAGGGAAAGGGGCTAGTCAGAGAATTAGTATAAATGACTCATGGACATGGACAACAGGGCGGGGATTGACTGTGGGGGGGGACGGGACAGGGAAGAGCAATGGGGGAAAATGGGACAACTGTAATAGAACAATTTTTAAAAATTAAATAAAATTTTAAAAAGAAAAAATGAAACACATTATTCTGGGAAATTAAATATGTAATGAGTAATATAATAACACAGAAAGACTAGAAATCAATTTAATTTTTTTGATTTCTTGATTTACTGATAATAAATTTAGATTCTTCAACTTAGAAAATAAATGATTTTTGTTTTTTTCTCTACTAATTATTCAAAGTAATACATATTCATAATTTTGTACATGTTCAAATCTATTTGTATTTGGTTTTGATGACTAAGTGTTTTGGAAAGTCACGGCAATTGTATTCCTCCTACTTTTTGTTAAGCACACTATTTATATATCTATAATCTTCAGCACCAGTCATTGAGTTGAGCATTATAATCACTATTTTATACATGATGAGATTGAGATTGAGGTTCAAAAATTTCTATATATGCACATAAATACACACACATATATCAATACATATATCTATACACACAGAGAAGGAAAACTCTGATTCCAAAAAACCTCCGCTGCCTTGCGGCATACCTCTTCAGGGGAAAGGCTAAGGGAGTAAACCCCGACAGAAAATCCAGAGCCGGAGTCCCTAAGGCGGTTTGACGTTGTAGTCAATACCGGCAACTCCTGCGGCGCACCTGAAGCCAAGCTGTATTGACTCCGTCTTTCCCTTGGACCCTTCAGCTGCGAAGAGAGGGGGGGTCTGCTGCATGGGCAACAGCAGACCCTCCATATCACCCTGCCCAGGCTCTGTAGCTTCAGCTTCACTGGAGAGGACACTCCAGCGTCATCGCAAGATGTCGATTCAACACGGGAGGAGACAGATACCGTGTCACTCCCGAATCGGACTGCACAGCCATTCTCGGCGGTGCAGATAGACTCTTAAGAAGCTACACCATCGTCTCTCGAGGCTCTGTAGCTTCAGCGGACTGCACAACCATTCTCGGCGGTGCAGATAGACTCTTAAGAAGCTACACCATCGTCTCTCGAGACGGACGGCTGCCGACATCTATACACAAATATAATCAGATATTATATATAAATAATATTTCATGTTTGATTATATGTGTATATATAATATATGCATATAATAATATATAATAGTAAAGAATTATATATGTATGTTCAGTACTTCCGGCTAAGATGGAGGCGTAGACAGACATGCTGCATCTCCCTCCACAACTAAGAAGGAATACAACTACCTCAAAACTAGAAACAACCAGAAGTTCCAGAAAATCAAACTGCATGCAAGTCAAGCAAAAAAAGATATAAAGAGGGAATACTCATCCAGACAGGTAGGAGGGGCAGAGCTGGGGTGGAGAGGATGTAGTGTGGTGGCAGCAGCAGCAGCAGCAGCAGCAGCAGCAGCAGGCCAGCAGAAAGCACAGTCACATGTTTTAAAGTCAGGAGAGACACCTGGGGAACATTTCCAGCTCCTCACCAGACCTAGCAGCTCACAGTCCCAGCACAGGGGAAAATCAAGCCTCATTGCTTCTGACTGTGCAGACAAGTCAGGGTTGGGATGGAGGCAGAAACTACTGGTCTCTCAGCAGAGTCTGCTTGTTTAAAGGGCCCCCAGGGTCCTAGAGTGTCCGCAGACCCACCCACTCTTGGCCAGGGCAGGAGCTAGAGAGGTGCCAGTCCAGTGTGGAAGTGGGAGAAGTGCCTGGAAAAGGGGCGAGTGCTGGGCAGGCAGCATTGTTCCCTCTCGGACCCCTCCCACACATACATCGCCACAACGTGGTGAAACAGATTACCCTGTACTGATGAATCCCTAAGGCTCCGCCCCTTACAACATAACAGGAGTGACAGCTCTAGCAGGGACGTGGAGGCAAACAAACACAGGAGCCTGTCAGAATGAGGAGACAGAGAAGTATGGCCCAAAAGGGGAAATGAATCAAGATTCCAGTGGGAGAACTAAGCAACAAGGAGATAGCCAACCTAACAGATGAGGAGATAGACACCAAACAGACACAGAATTCAAAACACTGGTGATAAAGATGCTCACAGGCTTTACAGATATGCTTGTGTATGGCAAATGCATAAGAGAAGAAGTGAAGGCTATGCTAAGTGAAACTAAGGAAAATCCACACAAAACCAATGGTGATGAAAAGGAAACCAGGGCTCAAATCAATGATCTGGAATATAAGGAAGAAAAAAACAATCAACCAGTGCAGAATGTGGAAGCAAGAGTTGGAAAAAATAAGGAAAATTCCCAAATTTTGTGAAGGAGATGGACATACAGGTCTGGGAATCACATAGTGTCCCAGGCAAGCTGGACCCAAAAGGAACCACACCAGGATGCATCATGACTGAGATGCCAAAGGTGAAAGATAAAGAGAGAGTCCTGGGGGCAGCAAGAGAGAGTTGGAGAGTTGCTTACAGGAGGGTACCTATAGGACTATCGGCTGATTTCTCAGAGGACACTTTGCAGGCAGGAAGGGACTGGCAAGCAGTATTCAATGTGATGAAAGGCAACCTGCAACCAGGGTTACTCTATCCAGCAAGGCTATCATTTGGAATGGAAGGGCAGATGAAGTTCTTTCCAGACAAGGTAAAGCTAAAGGAGTTCATCATCACCAAACCATTATTATATGAAATGTCAAAGGGACTCACTTAAGAAAAAGAAGATCAAAACTATGAACACTAAAATGACAACAAACTCACAACTATCAACAACTGAATCTAGAACATAAAAACAAAATCCCACTAAGCAAACCAGAATAGGAACAGAATCCTAGGTATGGGGATCATTTGGAGGGTTATCAGCTGGGAGGGGGAGGGGGCGAAATGAGGATATGGTGCAGGGATTAAGAAGCATAATCTATTGGTACAAAATAGACAGGGAGAAGTTAAGAATAATATAGGAAAGGGTGAAGCCAAAGAACTTATATGTACGACCCATGAACATGAACTAAGGGAGGTGGGATTGCTGGAGGGAAAGGGGTTGCTGGGCAGAGGGGAGCAAAGGGAAAAAAAATTGGAACTACTGTAACACGATAATCAATAAAATATTCTTAAAAAAGAATTATATATATTCATATGGCATATATGCTATATTATATGTATATACTTATACAAATATTATACATATATTATATATAGCTATATTACTGTGTGTGTGTATGTGTGTATATATATATGGTAGGGGCATTTCTCAAATTATTTACCCTCCTCTTTCTTAGAATAGAAATGATTACTATGGTAAGTCTTTCAAGTGTATTATTTTATTCTCTCTAATGCAGCATGGCAAATAAGCTTTTAAATTCTGACATGTTCCACATGCATGACAGGTAAATATTCTGGCCATGTGTTTTCTTCAATCACAACTAAAATTGAATGAATATTAATTATTATCAGCAGTTTTGCTCCAGATAAAACACCCAGCATAGTTCCAATCTGGGGTTTCCAAAATAAATCTATGCCACACCATGGATAGAGGTCTAATACTGCTTGACTCCTTGCTCTTCAGATGATCAGCAATGTTGAGCTGACACTTGAGAAAAGCAGAGATCACCATGATGTGATTGGGCTAGTCAGGATCAGTGAAGACATGATGCACAGGTCTGGTCTTGGATCATGCTAATAGCACCCTACTGAGCCACAGCACAAAGAACCTGATTGGCATTTGCCTGATACTGATTAGAGATATTTGTGTAAGACCTTCATCTGCATTGTTCATAAGGAGAAGTGACCTACCTACAGGAGTGGGTCAGGGATTCTGCATTCAGACATGCTTCCATTGGGCAAGAATGTCAATCCATAACCTACTTAATGTACTTTACTGACCCCAAAATGCCCTGAGGATTAGGTTCAAATTTTTTTCTTGGCAACTAAGCACTTGCTCTGGCACCTTTTACAACTCCAGATGTATCTCTTACCTGTCTCATTTCCCTTCCTTTCTGGGTACTGAGCTCCAGATGGACTGAAAGCTCTTGATTTTAGTAGAGTACAATGCTTTCATGTGTTTTTTTCCCCCTAGATGTCCTCATTTGGTTGAGGAACTTGGGAAATTTCTGGCAAGCCTGAAATAACTAGTAAGTGGAAGGATGCCCCCAAGCCAGTGTTGAATTGTAATATGCATGCAAGATCAGCCTCTTGACCCAAGGTGAATGGGTAAAAATAATTACAGTTCACAGTGGAGCTGGTGAGGTAGAATCCAGCTTATATCTGAGCCCAGGCAAGAGAAGCAGAGCAAACAGAATCCAGGAGACCCTACCACAAACTTTGGGAGAAGAGAGCTGGGATTCAAATAGGCATCTGATTCGGCTGGTGCCATAGCACCAGGGAGTTGCTCTCCATTTTCCCTCTACTCTGATTCTAAGACAATGTTGTTCAAACCTACAGAACACATCATAGTGGTCTCAGGTCAGGAGGACTATTTGGAAGTAGAAGGTGTCTGTGCTTCACTGGTGGAAGATAGAGCAATACTTCATCATAAAAAATGTGAGAAAGATACACTCAGTAACTTTTTTGTGTATGGTAAATCTGTTGTATCTATAAGGCTAGATGCTGCCTGCCTCATATGTGTCTTTAACTAAACTAAATTCATAAAGTAAAGCCTCAAGTCAAAATAATTTAATTAAAACTGGTACATTAGAGATGACACACATGCTCAGGAGGAACAAACAAACAGACAAAAGAAGTCAAATGATTTTCAGCTTCATAATTCAGGTGAGGGGCAGAGGAAGGCTTCCAATAGCAGAAACAATGCCCACAGCATTTGATTAGATTATTATGTCCCAGAGAAAAATTGTCTTTATGAGCTGTTTTTATTTTATAAGTAAGTTAGAAAATGAAAAGCTCCCACTCAGAGGGAGAATAAAGGCTAGACTGAAATTGATGGGCTCACCTTGATCTGCACTTATTAGGCTTTTGAGGGCCTGAGATGAACCACTAAAAGGAAATTTTGATATACATTCAGCTTAAGCCTGAGTGTTGCTACACTCTTCAGCAGCTGCAAGAAACCTGGGGGTTAAACTTCTTCTTGAACAGGGAAGACAAGGGTTCTTAGGAGGAGGGGTTAAGGTTATCAGATTAGAGACTTGACGAGGAACTGCCTGTGGGTAGTGGAACATCAGAAATGAAAATAAAAAGAAACTTATGGATGAACAAAGCATCTGTGAAAAATTAAAAATCTTGTCTATGAAGGCTTTAATTGGTAAGAGCTTTCTTGTCTCAGGTCCAGGGAATGTCTAGCTATCCCTTCAATCATTACAGCGTCTGGAGAAAAGTGAACAGAAAGTCATTGGCTGCTTCAGGTTTATTATCATAGAGAACCATTTTTGGTTATCAGCAAAGAGAAAAGTATCCACTGTCCAGAGAGCAATATGTAACACCCCATGCATAAAAGATATTTAGACCAAATTCCTTGATTCCATCATGGAGGTTAGAGAAAGTCACCCCTTGAGATCAAAGATTTTGGTTTTGGTGGAGAAAAATAGTTTATTTTCAGTAAAATGGTTAGTTCTCTTTGGGGGATTTGCATGTATTTTCTAAATTTATATTCACTTAAATGAACACAGCAAATCAAAACTTGAAATTGCCTAGGCCATCCATAGCACTATGCAGATTGTCAATTGATAGCTCTTTGTTCTTTCTTTGAGCCATAGGCCTTATTTCTTTTAATGTAAGAAATGAGGAAATCAAAAGTTATTTAAGGATATCTGTAGCTCAAAACTCTAAAAGTCTCTGAACCATCCCCCTAACTGAAAAAACCCTACATATATACTGAGCTTTAACGTGTGTTTTGTGAAAATTAGATTGATGAGCTCAGTGCGGAGACATGAACTGTTTTGATGAAGATAATGGCAGTCAGCCACAGCAGAAGAAACAGCAGCATGTAAAAGAAGAGGAGAAAAAAAAGGGGGAATGGAGAGAACATGTTCTCCTGGGAATTATGAAGTTCACTTCTTTTGTCATTGTAAAAATGTTCCAAGGGCTGTAAAAATTCTCGGATAAGGATAAAATTTTGCTTCATTTCTCACTTGGGTAGAAGCCAAGTTTGAACTGAGATAAGGAAAATGTTTCCATGTACAGACAGCAGCCTTCTGAGAATGTCAGCAAAAGAAAGAATGGGTCTGGACCCCGGCATCTGAATTTTGAAATCTTAGCTACTCTGAAACAATATCAATTCATTTTGCATGACAGAGAAGTCTAAATTTGGGTTTCCCCAGAATCAGACCCTAAGACAGGGATTTAGGTCTATAGTGGGTTGAATGATGGTCCCTCAAAAGATCTGTCTACCCAGAAGCTATGAATGTGATCATGTTTGGTGGGTTGGAGGGAGGCCTTTGCAAATGTAATTAGATTGAGAATCATAAACTGAGATCGTTTAGGGATTAGGTGGGCCCTAAATCCAATGACAAGTGTCCTTAGAAGATGGAGGTAGAACATTTGACTACAGAAAAGAAGACAATGTGATGGTAGAGACAGATTAGAATTATTCTGCCACAGTCAACCATTGTCGGGAAGCCCCAGAAACTAAAAAGGTAAGCAAGAGTTCCCTGAGCTGAAGGATCCCTAAAGTCTTCAAAATAATGGCCTTACTGACACCTTTATTTCAGATTTCTGGCTTCCAGAACTGTGAGAGAGTAAATTTCTGTTGTGGTCATTTGTTATGGCAGCTGCAGAAAACTAAGGCAGGACCCAAGTAGTAGTTTACTTGGTAGGTAAAAGAAAATGTTGGTATGGGAATAGAAAAGTGAGACAGGGAGAAGTCAGACAAAAAGACAATAAAAATAAAAAAATAAAAAGATTATCTAGCTATCAGAGTGAGCAACTGGAGCTTAATATTGCTGGGGAAAGCCTGAGATCCAGCATACATATGCCTCTGAGTTTATAGATCTGGGCAGGAGGGAGCTGGTGTGTTTATACATCTGCTCCAGTGAATCATTGGCTGAGGGCCCCTTTCAGGGGGGTGTTAGTTCCCCAGCACTTCCAGCTCCCGTTTGAATGGCAAAGTTGGCTCCAGCAGCAGGAAAATTACTCCATGCAAGGAAATGCAGGTACTATCACTTGGAGGTCTGGCCACTATGGGAATATTTTAACTCTGTTATCTGGGGTGAGGGATGGTGAGGCCAGGCACAGATCAAGGGAGGAAAACCTAAGAGTCTTGATAATTTTGTTATGCTCACAATTCCTGGGGGAAAACAAAAACAAAAACAGAAAACAAAGCAAGCCACGCAGGGCTATTCAGGGAAGCACCGGGTGGGTCACGAGGCAGAGGGAGAGAGTAAAATTGTGGACACATGCTGTTATTGTGGTTTTCAAGGGAAGAAATGGGTGAAGCAAAGTAACTGAGTTTAGGATTGGCTGGTTTGAATAGTTTCAGTGGGTTCCAGGCATGGGGGCTGTCTAATTGTGTGGTACCCAGCCCTGAGTGCCTGATAAAAGAGGTGGTTCGGAGTGGGGACTTAATTGGCTGGTCAAGAAGGGCAACTGACCAGCTTCAAACATTCTGCAGTGAAAATAAAATCCAAATTTCCATCATTCTTTACAAAGCCCTAAGTACCCTAAACAGTAATGTGAAATTGTATGCGCTGGCTGGTTTGGCTCAGTGGATTGAGCGTCGGCCTGCGAGCTAAGTGTCGCTGGTTCGATCTTCCAGTCAGGGCACATCAGAGAAGGAAAACTCTGACTCCAAAAAACCTCCGCTGCCTTGCGGCATACCTCTTCAGGGGAAAGGCTAAGGGAGTAAACCCCGACAGAAAATCCAGAGCCGGAGTCCCTAAGGCGGTTTGACGTTGTAGTCAACACCGGCAACTCCTGCGGCGCACCTGAAGCCAAGCTGTATTGACTCCGTCTTTCCCTTGGACCCTTCAGCTGCGAAGAGAGGGGGGGTCTGCTGCATGGGCAACAGCAGACCCTCCATATCACCCTGCCCAGGCTCTGTAGCTTCAGCTTCACTGGAGAGGACACTCCAGCGTCATCGCAAGATGTCGATTCAACACGGGAGGAGACAGATACCGTGTCACTCCCGAGTCGGACTGCACAACCATTCTCGGCGGTGCAGATAGACTCTTAAGAAGCTACACCATCGTCTCTCGAGACGGACGGCTGCCAACAACAACAATGTGAAATTGATAAGTATTCATCTTGGTCATTTGTCTCCTTATCAAAGTTTGAAAAAAAATCCTTATTCAGTCCACAAATGTTTATTGAGTGCTTACTCTATGCCAGGGATCAAATTCTGAGGATGCAATAAACAAAACAGACAGAATATGATTTTCTTATAGCACTTACATACTCCATAATTAAGGTTTCTGAGATATGACAATAAAGAAATAAGTACATTTTTACAGTGTGACAGATGGAGATTCTTGGGTGTTTTAAAGATTGTCCCATCTGGTATAACAATAACTACAAATTAAATTATATGAAAAAGCTTATGTCAATGTCAAACCACAACGTCACAATTTTGAAGGCATCCTTTCAGTCATCGTCAGGGGTTGTGGAAGCATCACTTGATAATGTTTTTAGGATACCGCTGTCTTCTGTTTGCCTCTACAAACACTGTTGACTTGGATAAGGATATGTACATTTAAACCCAGAGAGCAGAGGTAACAGGTCCTGTTTGGAATGGTTGCTAAGGGACCATTCTTATATAAATTAATTAGTAAACATCAACTCTGGTTTCAAAGGGCAAAGAAGGTCTCTCACTTGAGAAGGGAAAATTACTCCCTAGTGATTAGAAAAAAAGCCATGATAGGGTTTGTTCATGCACACCAGCAGCATTATACTACTGCATAATTTCTTCTTGTCTTGAGGCTTTCTCTTCCCCCATCCTTTATTGTTTTCCATTGTTTTAGTTATTCCTTCTAACACTTTTTTTGCTTTGGGCAGCAGGGGGAAGATTCAACTAATATAGAAGGACAAGCAGGTCATTTTCTCTTTTAAAGGTGAGCAGAAGGTAGGCATATCTCTCCTACTAGAGGGCTAAAAAACCAAGGAGACATAGTGTATAAGGGTTTATGACATTAACTTTAAAAGGCCTGAGAGTGTTATTGGAGCTCTATATAAATGCAGGAAGTTTTTATGAGGGACAGAAAGGTTAAGGATGATTTCTGCAAAATTGGTTTGGGAAATAAGGTTTAGGTTAGGTAGCTAAGTATATCTTCATGTTTATATTCTTTCATTATTTCTATAAACAGTTTTGATGGCTTTATAGTTTGTTTAAAATGATGCTTAGATAGCTTCATAACATTTTTATTAAAAAAACATAATTTGGAAGAAATTCAGATAGAACTTTGACTCAGATAACTCATAGGAATTCTAGCTGTTGGGGGCAAAAGGACCAGGATAACATAATTGTTCCTCTGATGACAGGTTAATTGAATTTCATGAACAATTATGAGGAAAATAAACTTCTAGTTTTCAAGCCTTATAAATATTGCAGACATTAAAATAAGAGCTAGGGAAAAGTATGGAAAATGTAAAGCTAATTTTCTTTCCCTTTAGAATTTATTTTTTTAATGCTGTCAAATTTCCAAATGATAAGAACAATTTTATTATTTTATAAGATTTTATTTATTTATTTTTAGAGAGACTGGAAGGGAGAGAGAAAGATAGAGATACATGTGCAAGAGATACATGGATCGACTGCCTCTCTCATGCCTCCAACTGAGGACCTAGCCAGCAACCCAACCCAGGCCTGTGCCCTGACCTGGAATTGAACCAGCAACCTTTCGTTTTGCAAGCTGGTACTCAATCCACCGAGCCTCATTAGCCAGGGCAGAACAACTTTATTTTTAAAAGTACATGCTGGCAAAACATTTTTACTCTAAGCATATTTTTGACATAAACTAACTCAAAAATAAAATATGACTAGCTATAGCAGTACCTTACTAACTAAATATTGAGAAGAGGTGATTTTTTTTCCTCCTTAAAGTTCGTTTTCAATGAGAAGAACACGAAAGGAAAAACTTCTCGACATGGCAAATGGCATTCAAGTTATTCAGTTATAAGGCACGATCTGCAAACTTCAAATTTAAGTCAGCTTTACACTTTAGATAAGATCTCTGTTGTATTTTATTTCCTTAAATAAAGAATGGGAAAAGTTCATCTTCATGTCCATCTCTCCTGCTGTTCTACAATACTTGCCTTCACTTTATTTATGCTATGTGATGCTGATGGTAACACAACAGAGGCAAATGAACTGCTTCACTTCCCATATGCAGGTAATTACTGAAGGCATGGAAGAAGCTAGCACTTATAGAGATTTTTTTAAAAGACTGAATACATGTTCACTGTTATTTGAAATGTATATGATTACAGATCGGGTTATGTGTATTTATCATAGGTGGGAAGGTAAGGCTCTGCTCCATTAAGATGCAAACTAGGACATCAGTATACATAGTGAGACTTCTGAAACTGAAGGATAATATTGGATATTTTCCCAAAACAAACTGGCACTAGATATTGGGGAAAATAAACATATCTGAGCAGTGTTGTCAGATAAGAAACTTTTAGGCAATGTTCATACTACACCTAGTTCTTCCTGCTGGCTTTTGTGAAACTGAATGTTTAAAAAGATAAATATCGGACTCTTGGCTTTTGTTTTCATGTTTGTTTACCTTAATTCAATTCAGTGAGTGATATCTATGAAACCGTTGACATTGTCTTGGCCGAGAACAGAAGCTTCTCTGGAACTTATGAAGAATAATGAATATGTGAAAAATTAAAACAAAAAGGTAAGAGGAGACCAAAATAATAAAATTCTTCCCATCACTGAACTTTGCTATGACTTTGGCTTGGTACCAGGTACCAAGTTTCTTCCTTTCTTTCCAAACTGTCATCAATGGGGACAATTATAAATAGCTTGCAAGTCTTTGGAGGAGTTCACGTGTGGGCAGGTTAGGTGCTTTTCCATCCCAGTCCCACAGACTTTCCCTCATGGCTTAGTTTAAGCTGCATCCTCAGGCCTGTGAGCTGGGCTTGCTTCTGAGCTGATGTTAGTGGGTCAAAAATTATAATATTAGAACCAGGGAAGTATAGGACTAAAACACACCACTTGAAGGGGAGACATTTTCCTATACCAAGTTGCCTTCCATATGCACAGAATGTCATGTTCAGCTTTTACCTCTCAAAATAGAAACTCTTGGCTCTTGTCTGCCCACTTTTCATTTGTGCGTGTTGCTTCCACAAGGGAACTTTGGAGGTAGGGAAATACGTATGCAAAATGCCGTATGTCTTATATGTTAAAAATATCTAAAATTATTACACATCTATTTCAACTAACAAATAACTTGTTGAGAAAAAAACCCAAACTGAAAATGAAATAAGCAGTTTTTGTTGCAAAATAGAATTTTTGCAGAACTATTATGATGACCAAATAAGAGCTCTACTTGCCATGATCTAGAGAACCTTCTATCTAGCTTTAAACTTTAGAGTCGAAAGAAGGTCCGCAACTGTCCATCAGCAGTCAGCTATGCCCTGGCACAGGAAGCCCACAACCTGCCTCAAAGCCATCTTTTCCTGGCAGATCCTCTAGTTGTGTTCACGAAGAGAGCCAGCCTCCCATCCCCAAAAGAGGCGGCTCAAACACTGGCATTGCCTCGAGGTTGACAGACGATGGGCTCCCCCTAGGGGCAGACGAGCCTCCGCAGGGGGAAAGCAGGTGGCAGGTTGCCAGGAGACCAACCCCTGGGTGCTGCAGCCAGGAGACACAGCAGAGAGTCTCCTTTCTGTGCCCTGTTTGGTTAGGCAGTTTCATCCGTCTCTAGCACACCAGCTGAGTGTAGATCCTGCTTAATTTAAAGCTCTGAAGCCTAAAAGCTCATCTTCATGAATGCCAATGGAGAAACTTTTCTATCTCACTTTCTCCTTCTCAGGGGCTGGCTCCCTAATTTCCTTACACTCTTTGTATGTATTTTTCATTCGTATCCTTGCAAACAGGAGACAAAGCTGGAGGAGAATGTGGGGAAAAGTAGATGGCTGAGCTCCAGTTGTCCCCAGAGCAATGTGACTTAACGAGGGTATTTTCTTCTTATGGCTTCATACCTACAGAGCTCTTTCCCTTCTAAAAGCCCAAAGAACAATTCTGGCCTTGATTTTGCCTCAGCAAGCTGCCATAAGGTTTAAGAAAATACAGCTTCAAAAGAGGGCTCTAAAGAAAATCACAGTGTACTCCTTTGATTACTATATTTATGCAGCATTATAAGATATATAGTTGTAGGTGTTTCTGGGCTGGATCCTTTATTATTCTGATTATCCTTTGAATAGTTTTTATGTTTATATAGCTTTAAAAAGGATTTTACAATTATTTTCTTTATTACCTCAGGTCTGTACTCTAGAGTCTCCTTAGTGAGGAGTTCCCTGATTATATTATTTAAAATTTCAGCTCACCTCCCATCAGCACTCCCTCTGCCCCTACCCTGCTTTATTTTTCCATACTGCTTCTGTCAGTCAGGGAAACAAAACCACCAAGAGTAATATGACATATGGTTCATTATGGAAATACGACTTTACACAATTGTGCCAGGAGCTGCACAAGTAAGGATCTGCAAAGGGAACTGGGAGATCAGAAAAAGTCCTAATCCAGCCCTTCTGAAGAACTCTTCCTTCAGATGGATAAGTGGGAGCTTGCAAGAGAATATGGGAATGTGAGGCACATCCAGCTGGAGTGGGGTGGCATGGGAAAGTCAATGGAAGGAAGGCTCTTGTCTTTTCTTTGTTGGTCAGCCTCTAGTTGCTGTACATCCACAGAGCAGACGTCAGCTAGAAAAGCTGGACACAGATCAAGGTGAGAGAAAAGCAGAATCCTCTGTGTCTATCTCTTATGGCATCTAACCATGATGATATTCAGATAGTATGACTCCTTCTTCACTTCCAGCTTCTTACTCTTGTGTAAATTCCAGTTTTGGTCAACTTTAACCGGGAACCACATAAGTAAAGAGATTCTGGGAAACATGGTTTCAGCTTAGCTGATAGGTCAAGTGCAAAACTACCACAAACTTAACTTCCTTTTGCATACTATATAATTTAACTATATATTTTTTTACCTGTATGTGCATACACACACACACACACAAATAATCCTAAACTCTATGAGTGTAGGGAGTTTTATCTGTCTTACACAATTCAGTGTTGATCAATGATCGACAAAAATAGGTTTATAGTTGTTTATGTGGAAAATAATACAATAATTAATAAATTATAATACAAGAATAAACTCTGTCTTTCACGTACTCAGAACTGTATTCAATGAATAATCGTTGCTTTAATTTTTTATTGTTATCTGGGGATGAAGCCTATATCAGGATCATTAATTTGTGGTTGACAAAACCTACATTCAGCAAATGAATAAGGGGTCAATTCCAAGAAACTGAGCAAGTCACCGAATCATCACTGGAGACTTGAGAGTCTGCCAGCACATAAGATGTTGTTCACCTAGTGTGACACTCTCCTATGAGAAGTCCACTCAGTCTCATACCAGCAGCAGCCTTATTTCTGTCTGTAAGCTCAGGGAAGCTTACAGGTAGGTCAGAGTGTAAAAGAAAGAAGGGCTAAGGTAGATGTACCTAGTTTATCAGCTTTAGCTGTGGAAAACCAGGAATTAAGCTGTGGAGATGCATGTTTTCAGTATCAGGTGTTAAGGTCATAGGAACTCATTTTGTTAAATGTCTTATAGAGACCTCAATTTCTATTAGTTTAAGTGGGTCACTGTTCCTCATCTTATATGTTTCCTGAGTCAGATTTTCTTCATGGCTGGCTTATCCTTAACAGGCATGATGCCCTGCCTCCAAATATGTCTACTCTTAGATCGTCTGTTAGCCTTATAGTTTAGCATTAGAAATTCCCTAAGATCCTGCACGCACATCTGTTTTTTTAAGAGTCTCCTTACCTGTGGAAAGCATCATTTGTTGACAGCCACTATTTAATCACTTAAAGAAGACTGAGACATTTAGCTAACTAAAAGGCCTAAAAGAACCACAGACTGGGGAGTATATCCTGATACTGGAGGCAATGAAGCAGCATAGTAAAATGTGAACTGAATTTATTACTAGGAACTCACAGATGACAAGTCAAACACACAAAATGTGGACATAAAGCCTGTCCTGGAGCCTTTCGGTTGCAAGTAAAGCTTAATTCACCATGACCCTTGTGTAACCTGTATACAGTTGGGATGGTTTTTGTTGCTAATGAAAGCAAATAATACAATGTGACTTAAGCAATCTAGGAGACTTATGAGCTCATAGAATTGAAAAACTCAGCCTTGAGGCATGGACTGATCAGTGCTCCAAAGGTATTTCTTTTCCGTTTTCTTATCTGCCATTTCTGTCTCTCAATCTCTCACTTCCTCCATAGGATGGCGACTCGCAATAACTGAAGGTACATGTTTCCTGAGTTACATACACCAGGAACAAAAGAGCATTTTTTAAAAACAAAGGTCCAAACATGATAATGGGAGTACTCTTGAACTAAACACTGTGTCCAGAGAAATATCATGAAACTGACTAGCTAAGGTCAGGAGTATCTGAAAAATTTATTGTGGTGGGTAATGAGATTACCCTGATATTGCAGTGCAGGGCCCAATGGGTTCCATATTAGTGTATTAGTTTGCTTGGGTTTCCCTCACAAAACACCAGAGACAGTAAGGAAGGCTTAAATAACTGAAATTTGTTTTCCCAGAGACTAGAAGTTGAAGGTCAAAGTGTCAAGGGGTTTGGTTTCTCCTAAGGCCTCTCTCCCTGGCTTGCAGAGTTGGCTGCCTTCTTGCTATGTCCTCACATGGCTTTTCCTCTGTGCATGTATGTATTTGAGGGTCCAATTTTCTTCTTCTTATAAGAACACTATTCAATTGTATTAGGCCCTACCCATATGATCTCATCTAACCTGAATTACCTTATTAAAGGCCCTAACTACAAATACAGTCATATTGGAAGGTAAGAGTTTCAACATATGGATTTGGGTGGGGAAGGACACAATTCAGTTCATAACAGGTGCTAAGATTAGGGACAATCCTTTTCAAAGATCAGGACTATAATAGCGCAAGGGACAGATATGGGGAAGATAGTCAATATGACCGTTACAATCTTCAAAACCCTCTAAAGTCAGTTCCTTTTGCCCACGATTTCAAAACAGAAAAAAACAAAACAAAACATCATTAATAGTGTGTTGAGCTTCCCTAGGGCAGATTACTGCTAGATGTGGGTCTCTGGGGCTTTGTTGTTTTGTCAAAGCAAACATTTCAAAAAGTATATTTTAAGGAGCACTTGCCTCATGACATATTCCACATACACCAATGTATTTATAAAGATCTCGACTTAGAAATTAGCTATTTGAATGCCCCCAAGAAATTTCAGAGTTTAAAACAAAATTTACTTTTAGATCACACAGGATTTCTCAAACTTCTTGTCAATACGGAATTTTCCCAACTAGGCCCAGTTAAAATTTCCATGGAATACATTTGGAGAAATACTCTTCTGAGGAAATGTTACTTTTTATTTGAGGAGGAAGAGATAAAGTTCAGGAGGGCAGACTCAGCTTGTTAAATGATGTAATAGGCATTAACATTAGTCTAACTTTGTCTTGCTTTGCTTGTTTCATAGAGAATTAACGTTCACTGGGCTGGGAAAGGAAGCTCACTTTGTTTCTTCTGGGTTGGTCCTGGGTTGTCACAGAAGGATAGCTCTGCTGCTCACTTCACAGAAACTGCTCTAGCAGAACACCTGAAGCATGTGGTCAGTGCCTGTTTGCACCTGTTGCTGCCACAGATTGAGAGAGACAGAAGCAGGAACAAAGGATATTAAGTAAGGTCTGTTCCAAAACATTGTATAATAAAAGCTTTATAAACAGGAAAGTGAGGAGCCAGTGACCAGAAAAAATAATCAGTGGCAGCAGCCTAGAGACAAGCCAGGTCCAGAGCCTCAGTCTGCAAGGTCTGCAGGGACTCCTGTGCCAAGAGCTCAACTCCCTCCCCTTGCTCTTGGGACACTCTTTCCAGTTTTGAACACTTGGACACCCTAAGAAGCAGATACTTCCAACACATAACCCAAGACATCTGTGCAAGCAAAGTAAAGCTGAAAAATCTGAAGGTAATTTGGAGCCTTCCAAACACCTGTGAGTCAGATAACATTCACTCCTCCCCTTCTTTAAGAGCAGAGATGAGCTTGAACCTTCTGGGTATTTTAGCAGTTTACCATCTGTACCGATAACCCTTTTCTGCAGTACGGAGAGTCTTCCAGGAGGATGTAAAACCCAGGAACCAAGATAAGAAAATATGTTTACACCTGCTACATCTGTTCAATAGCTTGCGGGCTCACTTCACACTGGACTCTGTGCAGCCACACTTTTGAAATCATTCTTGTCTGGTTAAGTTTCACATAAACTCCATAAAAACAGATGAAGAATAGAAAAAACAATCTTAAAAGCTCCATGATCTGGGATTGTATTTCCAGTGAATACTATCTCCATTTTCCTTTTATCTTAAGCAATCATGGAATCTAAGTCACCATTAAAAAGGTTAAGTACTTCTGTAGAGGTAGGTGGTATTCTCACAAAGAACTGGAAGGGCATTAAATCAGTTCTGTTGGAAAGTAAAACCTGTAGACAAGCTAATTGCAGCAAATCAGTTGATAAAATAGTAGCTTAAAAAGAACAATACTAACCAACCAAGACAAAGGATGCAGTCATCTGTCTTTCCTCCAGGAAGAATATGACCCAGCCAGCTACATTCTGTGTTGCCAGTAGAGCCAGACACACTGGAATGTGCTGTAGAAAGACAATCAAACCTTAAGAAACAGTGCAACTTGGGCAAACCACTTTATAACAGTGATTTCTTTAACATGTTAAATGGCTAAGAAACGAATAGCACAGGTGAAAAGTACTCAAGGGGTTTTGTATAAAACCTGCATTAAGAGAAGTGAAGCATATGCCACAGTCCACTTTGAAAACCTTTGAAGCTGGGTTGGAATGCCAAAGGCCAAGTAGGATAATGATTTTATAACAACAGTGACTGTTCAAAGCATTTGGGTCATGACATTCAAGGAAATTTACTAATACTTATACATAGGACTCTATTTGCTATTATAAATAAGAACAATAGTGCTATTCATATTGAGAAGTTTAATGGTTTCAGAATCAGCTGGTAGCATATAAAGTGATAATGGATCACATTTTAAGAGCAACTATCATTCCATTAAAATTTTTCTATCAGAATCTGTTTCTTGGCCTATCCAAAAACAGAACTGACTCAAAATCAGAAAGTTTTAAAACTACATCATCTAGCCCAGTGTTTTCAACTCCCACCCAACCCCATCCCATGCCAAATTTAAAATGAAACAACGAGGACAAAGTACACTAGTCAGGGAATCAGAGACAATGCAGAGCCTGAGCAAGAATCTAGCTTTTGCCTTTAAGCACAAAGCTTATTTAGTGTTTCCTTTTCGTTATGGTCCTAAAAGAAATAAGTCTTCTCTACCCACAAAGCAAACAGGTCTTTTCTGTAGAAGACTTTCAGTTCCTAAAATTATCTTAAACAATTCCAAAGGATAATATTTTCTATGCATCCACTGAGAGATTAATAAATAGCACAGAAGCATATTTTATCATTTTGCCTACTAAAGTTTACAGCTGTGCTTCTTTCCCTTTCTGAAAGGAAGGTCAACCAACTAAATACAAAATCAAGAGGCAGCTTATGCCAAGTCAACCATCACTACATTTGTAGACCATGTACATGCTGCTACATTCTTTCTGGGATCCCAAGGAAGATTTATGGAGAACTGATGCCTGATGGCAATGCTCCATATCTACATTTCTTCTAACATACTAGGATTTCATATCTGCTATCAACATTATCATGGAAATGCATTACACCACCAAATATTGCTATATAGGCAGCTCTAATCCCCACTGCCAACGCATGAGGGTCTATGACAAAGTCAGGATTATAACCAACTAGATTACCACTCTTCCAAACTAGTATTTATTTTACTACATATAGCTTTAAATCAACATGTTCTTCTAGTAGGCCTACAGAGCCACTTTATTTGATGACTGTTGATCAGGGACCATACTTGTTTATATTCATATATTTTTAAACTGATTTATAAAAGTGAGAACCATTTAACCTTGGGTTAACTGGAAAGCAGGAAGGCAAAGACTAGAGTGCCTGGAGTGCAAGTTTTGAACAGACAGTGGTGACTTTTTAGCTGCTGCCATGAGCCATGGTGGCAATACCAGCATGCCACTCCACGTCTGTCCACATTCTACCTCTGATATGAGGGGACAATGCTTTATAACGCCATATAAGAAAATTTACAGCAGGTTACACATCATTGCAGGTAGACTTTCTTCTACGTGGTGTGATTTCAAAGTCACCCAAAAGCCCAAACACTGAAGAATATCTTGCCCTCCTAAGATTACCAATTTAGCTTTGAGATAAGGCACAATCTCCTAAAAAGCCATTGTTAAAATACAAATATTTAATCTAGGTGAAGTAAAATAAAATTAGGTAAATCATGTTGTTGTCTTTTTAGAACTTTATTTTAAATAGTAAAAATAAAACTGTATGCTTTTGTTGAATAACTGACCAGAAATTGAATATTTATTTTTGGTTTTTTGAGGAATCTCCATACAGTTTTCCGTAGTGGCTGCACCATCTGCATTCCCACCAGCAGTGCAGTAGGGTTCCCTTTTCTTCACATCCTCATGAAGACTTGTTAGCTGTTGACTTTTTGATAATAGTCATTCTGATTGGTGTGAGATGGTATGTCATTGTGGTTTTGGTTTGCATTTCCCTGATAATTAGTGATGCTGAGCACCTTTTCATATGTCTGTTAGCCTTCTGTATATCTCTTCTGAAGAAAGATTTTTCATGCCCATTTTTTGATTAGATTGTTTATTTTTTATTGAGTTGTAAGACTTTCTTATATATTTTAGATAGTAACCCTTATCAAATATATCATTGATTAATATCTTCTCCCAGTCAGTATGTTGCCTTTTTGTTTTGTTAAAGATTTTCTTTTCTATGCAAATGCTTTTTAGTTTGATAAGTCCTGTTTGTTTATTTTCACTTTGTTTCCCTTGCTTGAAGGGATGTATCCAAAAAGATATTATTCAGAATGATGTAAGAAAGTTTTCTTCCTGTGTTTTCTTCTAGGAGTTTAGAGTTTCAGGCCTTCCATTTTTCTTTAACCCATGTTGAGTTTATTTTTGTATATGGTGAAGAGAGTGGTCCAGTTTTATTTTTTTTGCAGTTATCTGTCCAGTTTTCCCAGCTTCACTTGTTGAAGAACTGTTGTTATTCCAGTGTATATTTTTACCTCTTTTGTGGCTGATTAGTTGACCACGTAAATGAGCATGTATTTCTCAGTCCTCTATTTTGCTACATTGATCTATGTGTCTATGTTTGTGCCAACACCATACTGTTTTCATTATTATAGCTTTGCAGTATAGTTTGAGATCAGGAACTGTGATACCTCTAACTTTGTTCTTCTTTCTCAAAAAAGCTGTTGCTATTAGGGTTCTTCTTTGGTACCATATAAATTTTAGGACCTAATTTGGAAAAAATATATGCACCCCTTTCTTCACTGTAGCATTATTTACAACAGCCAATACATGGAATCAACCTAGGTGTCTGTGGATAGATGAATGGATAAATAAGACAATGTGTCTGGAGAAAGTCCAGCCATTGTTAATATGAGGAAAATGATCTATGAAAAATTGATGTAACCTGACAGCCAAGGATAGTGGACTGGAATGCACATGTGTGAACAATGACAACTTCACTGTACTAGTTTGTGGGGGTGGTAGATTCCATTGAGTAAGCCTGTGTATTGTGTGACTGTCACTTTAAAATGAGCAAGTATAGCAACAGATCTGCATCAAATTTTGCATTGTGAACATTCCTCCACAGAAACTATTTTGATGATTCAGAAAGCTATAGCTATGGGTGACTGGTGATTGGCAGCTTCATCATGACAACTCACTGGTTCATGCATCACATATCATGCAGAGATTTTCTGCAAAACATCAAACCACCCAGGTGACTCAGCTCCCCCCTACAGCTCAGATTTGGTGCCCTGTGACTTCTTGTTTTTCCCAAATCTAAAATCATCTTTGAAAGAAAAGAGATTCCAGACCCTCAATAAGATTCAGGAAAATACAATGGCCCCAAGGTGCCTACTTTGAAAGGGACTGAGGCATCATTGTCCTATGTACAATATTTCTTGTATATTGTATCTTCTTCAATAAATGTCTCTATTTTTCATATTACATTACATGGCTGGATAACTTCTGGACAGGAGATATATATATATGATCTCCATATATCTCCACATATCTCCACAATGAAATATTACACAGCAATAAAAAACGAAACCTTGCCATTCACAGTAAGATGGATGAATCTACAGTGTATTATGCTAAGTAAAAAAAGTGAGGCAGAGAATAACCAACACTGTATGGTTTCATTTTTATGTGGAATCTAAAAACAAAACAAATAAACAAAGCAAAAACAGACTCATAGAAAGTGGCCAAAGAAATGGTTACCAGAATGAAGGGTGTGGGAAAATGGATGAAAAGGAGAAGGAGAATATGGTTAACAATATTGTGAGAAGTTTACACAGTGACAGATGATTACTAGAACTAGTGGGGTGATTACAAGTAAGGCATAAGAATGTTGAATCACTATATTATTACACCCAACACTAATATAATCAATATAAGACTGTATACCAAATATTCTTTAATTTAAAAACTTTTAAAACACTGTCTTGAGCTCCTCTTGTGGTCCACTCACTATAACTGAAGGTTGTTTAGGGATCCATGGCTTAAACTTCAGGTTCCAACTTTTCTTTTCTTTTTTTTAAGTATATTTTATTGATTATATTGTTATAATAGTTCCAATATTTTCCCCTTTACTCCCCTCCACCCAGCAATCCCCCCCCAACAACAAGTCCGTGGCCATGGTTCATACATACAAGCTCTCCCTCTTCACCCTTTTATATATTCTTCTTCTTCTTCTTTTTTTAATAAATAAATGATTAATTAATTATTTTAACAATAAAAAATAACAATCCCTCCCTCTCAGATACTAAGACCCTTTATAATCTTATAAAGGACAATGGGCGAAGGTCTCGAGCTCCTCTAGCTGCTTCAAGCTGGACATGGTCATCGTCCTACCTACCCTTGGGTCCAGACATCCCTAATAAGAGTGGGGGTGTGGAGAGGAGGGTTGCCTTCCCACATGGAGAAGGATTGTGAAGACTCCAGGTCAGTTGGCTGTCCCCGGACAATGGTGTACTTGGTTTAACAGGCTGGCATCCTTGTTGTGTTCTGGGGGCAACAGATTTGCCAACTTTTCTTTTCAACACCTCTAATGAGACTTTTGTAGTCCAAGTCAATAGCTTCTCACTGTCTTTCCTTGGACGCTCTTTCTTCTGAACTCCCCTCTCTACCCTCATAATATTCTCCCTTCCCGCACAATTTGTTCCCATCATCTCTAGTTTGAAGATTTAACTTGACTTCTTCTAGCAGCCTTAGCTCTTGGTAATACCTCTGCTCTCTGAGTCCTTGCTATTTCTGGATCATTCATTAGAGAATATAACCACAATTTGTTTTCTATTGCTCTTTAATATTTTGTTCCCTAAATAGGCTTTCTTTGTACTTCCTGTCTACTTTTTTAATAACATAGAATAAAAGGCCCTAGTGTTTAAGGGCAATGTTATGATCATGAATATTGGGAGAGGGAAGAAAAAGAAATTGTTATTTCTTCAACAGCATTCACTAAGCACGTACTGTGAACAGGACACTTATTATGTGTGAAGTGCTGAAGATAGTTTATCCACTGGCTTTACCCCCAAAGGAGTTTACTGAACCCTGTAGGAGAGAGGAAAATCCAAGGTTCCAGTGCCGTGAAAAATGAAACCACCTACCCTTCTCATTGGCTTCATTTCCTTGTGCAGAGACAGTAGCTTTCATATTGCACTTGATTTTCATCACTGAAATTGCTAACATCAATGGTAATATACGTCCATTTATACTAGTGTCCTGGCTCTTCTTGCTGATAAAAACTTCAGAACTGATTTGGTGCAATTTGGTAATTACTATATAAATTGGGTGCTTACTATGTGCCAAGCATGGTGCTGATCCTCATTCTAGATTTATTTGTTAAACCACAAAGAGTAATTTACTATATAGTAACTGGAATATTTTAGAAAATCATATGAACAGATCAATCAAAAATAAAATTTTTTCTTCCCCTCTACCCATACCCAAGTTTCAAGGTCAGATAATGTGCTAAAAGAAAGAAGTCATGATAAGATTTTCAATATTTTATTTACTTCATTATCCTAACTTTTGAAACTCAGATCATCTAGCCCTTTTATTATGAGATGTGCACCAGCTATTCATAACTTATTCTTATTGTGTCTTTCGAGTGTGAGAAACTTCAAGACATAGTGGGAAGAGCTTTGCATTTGCACCAGACACACACAAATGAACATTTTAATGCTATAATTCTTGAAATGCATATATATTCTTCTCTCAAACATAGAGAGATTAGAGAAAGGCACCCTTTATCTGAGATGACATAACCCTTCATTAGGGTACATCAATAGGAAAGCAGAACACAAAATGTGTATCAGCCTCAAGCCACCCCTCCCTGCCACCATATACTGTTGTGCAGTACACAAACTATACCGCCAGAAATGGCAGCCCTGACCATTACTTTTGGTCATTAGTTGAATTTGTTTAGCTTCAGTTTTCTAATCTGTAAAATACAGATAACAATAGTTTCCTCCAAGATTGTGAGGGGTAAGAGAACAATTTATTGAAATTGACTGACACATGTTCGACACTCAACAAATATTCATCAGATTTTCTCCTTTATTTAATTGAATCAAAATTTCAATAGGCTAGCCTAAGCCTGTATTCTGAGGTTGTTTATCTTGTCTCTCTGATCCTTAGAATAAGTAATTTTCAAAACTCTGTTTTTATGTATGGAGCCATAATTCTCAAACATAATTTTCTGCTTTAAAAATATTTTAAAACTCAATTCTGAACGCAATAGGTAAGTGTAGAACACACACAGGTACACATACTTCTGTATGCATACATCTATATAATTATATGTATACACACACACACACACACACACATATATATATATATGCTTTAAATCAATCAGATTGATATTAGCTAATATTCTCTTATTAAGATTTCTGTTAGACACAGCAAAAGTCAGAGATCCTTCAGAAATCTAATTGACTCAAGTTGATTGTAATTCTTCCTAGGAATTTTATTATGATAATTTGTAAGTTGATTTTAACATTCTATATTTTTCACAATACTGAGATTCTTGAAATGAATTATACAAATGTTGTGAAAGTCTTGATAAAAAGAAAAAACCTATTGTATTCTATTTGAATTGCTCTCCTCTGTGTTTCATCCTATCCTCAAAATTTACCCGGAAATTTTTCTTACTTTCTCTTTCCCTTAGTTTTTTGTGCTTTAGATGCTGTTGTTTTAAGCGTATTTATTGTACTCTTTATTCACCAGATCTGTGTTATATGATTTTTGTCCTCTTAAGCCATCTTGGTAAAAGGTAGGGTAGCCAGGTGGGAAGAAAAAATGTGTGTCTAGATCAGAAGAACCTAAGTATAAAGACATAATGTATTAATTTCTGTTCTCTCAGCTGTAATGGTGCAGAAACCTTAATATAATAGTCAACATAAACATGGGAGTAACTAATATGACAGGTGTAAATATGACCATTTAATGCCCAATTAGTTCTTTTGGGATATACTTATTTATACAGAATCCAGCATAGATTTAATAGAACTTGAAACATATCTGTATATTAGTAAATGTGATCTTTAAATATAGTTTTAACAAAAAATTATCTGTCTTTCACAGACAGGATGGGCAGAGGAGGGTAAATAGGGAAAAATGGGACAACTTAATAGAATAACGGTAGAAAATGATTTAATAAAAAAAATCTGTTCCTTTTACTTACTTTTTAATTGGTAAACAAGGATTTGTAAGAGTGCTGTTCAAGAAAGATCATTTAAGCCCTATCTCTTCCATCTATTAGTTAAGTGATATTAAACAAACAATTTAATTTTCTGAATATATTTCTTCACTTGTGAAATCAAAAAGTTGGAAAAGATCATTTCTATGATGTTCTGGATCCCAAAGCTATAATTCTGAGTTTTCTTCACTCAAATAAAATACTAATTACTCCTAATGATAAGGTGTTTGAATCAAAGTTATACAACAGCTTAACGATCAATTTGATTACATAATACATATTTAGAAAAAACTACTCAAATTACATCATTAAGAATTTTTCATTATTACTGATTTTTGGTTGGTTAATATTAATAGTTATTATTTTATATTTAAGTTGCCATATATATGTTTGATGCATATATACTTTATAGTATATGTATCATTTAAAGAACTACCAACTAAATAATTCCAAATGGATGTATAACATTCCACAGCCAAAATCCAAAGAAAATGCTCATTTATTCCACAAAAACTGTAAGTACTGTACCTATTTTTCCCATTTTCTGCCAAACTCTAAATCCTATCATCTCACTTTATGTTTTATCTAATTTAGAGTCAAACATACAGTAGCAGAGAGAGAGCAGAATTTGTAACTACATTCTTGCCTCACTTATCAAAATTCATTTCACAAAATGGGCTTATATTCCTCTATGTGTATCTTTCCAAATCTTCTCCAAAGCCTTAATATCTGAAATAATAATATATTCTACATTCCATTTAGATAACTGTTGGATGTTAATTATATATCATATATTTAACATGTTTTCCAGGTTGAAAGTCATTTAAATGTCTATATGTTATGGCCAACAATTTCCAAAGGTGATCGCCTTAGTTTAGTTTGTTACATTTCAGTTGTATCTATTGCAGGCAGAAGGAGGTGCTGCTTTGCAAAATTGGTAATGAAGGACTTAAGTATGATTTTACATGTGCCATTCCAATTTTTCCAACTGAAACTGCATGTAGCTATACAGATACACAGTACACACATGCTGTGCATGGTCGGTAGATTTTTTAAATTTTAATGTTGAAAAAAGGCTATATTTTATTAACATTCATGAAGATGTGGAGGCCTCATGCAGATGGAGCAATTGATTGAGAAATTAGGTTGATCATCAACATGTTGGAAGACCGAGTTTTCCAAAGGTGACATGATGTAGTAGAAAGATTTTTGCCTGGACAAACATGCAGATGTCAATTTGAATCTCAATTTCTAATTTGGTAAAATTTGAAAAATTATTTAATCAGTGTCACTATTTGTTCACATTTAAAATGTGGAAGATAATGTTTCTAGAACTATTGCTAAATGGGATTAAATGTAAATGTATTTAGCAGAGTGAATTATATATGGTAGGTGCTTAATATATTAAATGAGATCTTTTTGTTCCATACAACTTATTTTCACCTTTATCTGCTAGTGTAGACTCTGCCTAACTTAGATAAATTAGCATGTCCAAATAAAAACATCATATAAAATATTTCTATGCTAATATTACTATGTCTTCACTATTTCATACCTGAAAAGAAGAAAAAGAGCTTGCAAATAACTCTGCTATTAAAATGTTTTCTTCATCAAAAATGATGTCATAATGATTAGGACGCCTTAATTTATAATCTAAAATTAGTTAATGCCTTTGCCACCACTATTAAATCGTGTCAGAAAGCTAGTCTGACTTGTTTTTAATCATGGAAGAAGGTAAATTAAAAATGTAAAATTATGAGAAATATAAAGTAATTCCAAATAAGTTACTTTAATTCAGTGTCACATAATTTGCATGTCACTTCCTTTTGTATTTCATTGGCCAAAACAAATGTTACATGCACACTTATTCCAGATAGGCAAAGAAGTTCAATTCTACTATGTGAGCAAAAGAAGAGAATATTTGCCAACTATTCTACTAAATAGAACACAGTGGGTCTTGGATTTTACAGTGCTTAAAATTATCAGAGAAACTTATAAAAAGGCAGGTACTTTTGTTCCACTTCTAAACATTCTGATTCATTATGTCTGGAGAGGACACAAGGAATAGTGGAGTATTTCAGAAGCCCTTCTGGTAATTCTGAGGCAGGTGGCCCAAGGACTTCACAAGAAGGATCACTTTTATTCAAATTTGAATTCCCAAAGGTCAGAATTCAAAATTATGTCTCGGGAATTAAGGGACACCCTAGTTAATTCATCAAATAATTGTCTCCTGATAACTGTCTAGTATTATAACAGATCTGTGTGGCATCATAAGTTGCTAGACAACATAGGGAAGCAAATAAGGATTCAGTTTCACTCGGTCTGGGAAATAACTGCAAAGGCAGATCCTGAAGGAGTAATCTGTACAGTGTTTTCAGTCTTGATCTTCATTATCATACTATCATGGAGGGAGAACTTACATTATTCTTATATTCTCTGCCTCCACATTTTGCCGATGAAAAGACTAAGGCTCAGAAAGTTTATAAAATTGCCTGAAGAGATAGTTCATGGTGATATGGAGATTTTCTAATTTCAAGACAGTATTGCTTAATGACAAAGAGAATACCAGAAGTAAATATATTCTACATGTTGAAATGTCTGTGAGTTCATCAATGAACCATGTTTTATTTATTTTCTACACTTACTATCACAGGATCTGGAACACATATGGTTCTCAATAAATATCTCTTGACTGGAAAACTATATCATTTTAATACAAATTAAGGATGATAGACTCATTCGGCTTTACATAAAAATGTGGGCAGTGAATAGTATAGGCTTCTTTATTTCATTAGAACCGAAAAAAACCAAAAACACTATTTTAGTAAAATGTTGATTTCTTTCCAGTCTCTTTCCTCCTGGAAGTTCTCTGAAATTTCTGTCAGTGGAGTTTGTTTACTCCAAATCACATTTTTGTTGCCTTCACGTATTGGCATGTTTGAATGTTTACCACTCAAATCCAGCAGAAAAGTGTTTTCTTTCTTAGGTAAGATCAGGCAAAGAGGTACTAAATGAATAACACTTGATTGAGACTGGTAAATAACCATGTAATTAAACTGTAAACACTGTATGTGGTGATTTTAATGTAATTTGAAGACTTGTAAATTACATGGTCATAAAATGGCACTTGGGCTTATGCTTTACAAAAATATCCATGTTTGTATGAGATTAATTATGCAGTTTGCATAAAGACATTGAGTAAAGCAGTTTCAGAACAGTCTCATTTTTAAGGTATTTTTAATTTATAAGGCTTTCTTGAGGTTTTTTTTTTCTTTCTTTTTTCCTCCCTCTTGTTTTCCAAAAATTGTAATCATTGTCAACAGATTTCTGTAACTAAAATTAATCTGAACATAATAAATAGTTGATGGGTTAAGTTATGTTTATAAATTTATTTTATTTTAGCTGTTGAAATGGGTTGGCGATTTTACAAACTGATCATATGGTTACTTCTTTGGTTAAATTCATAATGTCCAAAAGAGGCTTTTTTGCTGTTGGAGGAGTTCATCTGTGGTATTTTACTAATTGAAAACATCAAAGCTCCAGGAAAACACCAGTAGCAATGTGGTGATTAATTAAGTGCCCTTATTATAGCCCTCTCTCGACAGGAGGGTCTGCCCAGCAAGTATCGTCTTTTGGTATATGTGAGGGCAGCTGTAGGAGACCCAAGATGACCCTACCACCTGAGGCAGCCCTTATATTTTTCCATCTCCAGGAAACTCTTCCACTTTGTAAACTCAGACTCAAGCTAACAGGGTACTGTTGGGAATTCTCATTGATTTATGTCACTGTGAAACAATGATGGTGATGATAATGATGATGATGTATAATTTGTATTGACTATTTGCCGGAAGATCTGTTAAGTACTTTATAGGCATTATGTCATTTAATCCTTACAACAATGCTATTAAGTTGATATTATTATTCTTACTTTACACCTGAAGAAACTGAAATATAAACAAAGTTGAGGACCAACCCTGCTTTGTCTGACTTTAGAGTCCTTGCTCTTAACCTCTTTGTTACATTGTTTCAGAACACTGGGAGTAATTGTCCCTTGAAACCTTGTGTCCAGGCCAGCTTCAGGTCTTTTTTGTATTAGGTGCCTCACATTTTAGGTCAATTAATTTTTTAGCCAGAAGTTGAGTTAGTTAAGAGACAAGAAGTCATGGCTACTGAAATATATATATATATATATATATATATATATATATATAATCACACATAAAGGAGCTAACATTCCTGGTCTGGAGGGCAGTTATACAACTCATCTATTTGTATCTTGCATAGATGTTGGATATCCCAGGCTGTTATAAAAAGTCTAGTTGTTTAACTTTGGGAGAGTTGGGGGAGATCATGACAGTGTGGTGTACCATCTCTAACCACCTCCAGAGATCCAGGAGCTATGAAAAGATCTTTTAAGAGGAGGGGAGGGGCATGCAGTGTAGTAGTGGTTGGAATGCCTACTCAGATCACCTGGGAACATGATCCTAGATTATCACGTGTTCATGAAATAGAAAGCTAGAAAGGATGAGGCTGTATTGGCTTTGCTCTCTGCTTTAGCATACTAGCTATATGGTCATTTCACCCAAACATTTCTTTTCTTTTTTTTTTTTTTTTATCATGATGACTACCTGTAGGCTTAATCTGAAGCAGATACTATTTTCTGTTACAAATGCCTGATTATTAATGGATTGAAAAATAAGACATAAAGTACCAGATTTCAACAAACCAAAATAATCACTCAACTCAGTAAAGCAAACAAATAATTGAACCTAGACAGATGTGTTTTAAAGGAAAATCAGAGAACTTAAGCAGGCAACAGGTTTGCCATTTCATCCATTTATTCAGCATTTGGAACATCGACTAGATGTCAAGCATCATGTTAGTCGCTGAGAGCAGAAGCATAGATCAAATATAAACCCAAGTTTTGTCAGTAGAGAACTGCATATTGATTTTGGTTCAATAGTGACCATTACTCACATAACATATTGCATGGTTATAAATTTCAACCAATCGGGAACAACATTTGAGCATAAATTTTTAGCACAGGTGGAACTAATTTTAGAGGGTTATTTTGATTTGGACAGCAATACTACCAGCCCTTTCTCTGATCATCAAACTTCTGTACGAGATTCAACATACTTTCACCTCCCACATATTGTTAGTTATTAAGTCCAGCTGCTTCCTTCTCTGTAACACACTTTAAAATGTCTTCCCCTTTTTAGGCTTTACCACCACATCCTTTTTTCTGAGCCCCATTGATTTTGTTCAATCAAGTCATAGCTGATAAAATATTATACAGTGTGCAAATTTCCAGAGATTTTCACAATTTCTTAATTGTGAATATGTCAGTTTAAGTGTTTCCTTTGGCTGTTAGTCAGTGAACCTGTCACCCTTTTTTACTTTAAATTCCAAAGGAAAGTATCACTTTTCAGTATGGTACAAACACTTAGCTTTTGCTCACTGAAGCAAAATTTTCAAGTATTTGATTCTTTCTTAGATTATTGTACTCCTAGGTAAATTAAATGTCAGTGTGAGGGATAGCTTCACCCACCTCTATAGCTGGCTTTATTCGATCCAAAGAAGTCATCAGGGAATAGCCAGCTCAGCAAGATGTGCACAATGAGGTAGGCTTTCTATCACAAGTGAAAGCCTTTCCATGACCACGAAGCCTTGCAGGCTTGTTCCCCAGTTTGTGTGCCCTGTCTAAGCAGAAATTCCAAAATGGAGTTAAAAATAGTCAATGGATTTTAGAAACAGGATCAAGCATAATCCCATCTCCAGATATTACATAAAAGGAACCATCCATTTTGAATGACACCAAATGAAGCAACAGTTCATTTTTTTAACTTCATTTATTACACAACAAAGCTAATTGTCACATTTTCTTGAACTCTTAAAAATTAGAGAGGAAAGCAAAGGACCAGAAACCTGGGGACCAGATGAGTTGTAATAAAAAATGTCAGAAAAGGAAAAAGGAATGCTCTTCTCCTGAAAATTCTCCCATTGGGTTTTCTGTCAGAATTATCATCCCATTCCTATTGTTCTCCCCCCACCCTTACTACAAGATCAATTGGCAGCTGGTTCCCCTTGAGAATCCAGGTAGTGCATCTACACATTCCAGCCAAACTGAAGGTGGAGCTCAGTTTGGACTCCTTTACACTGGAGCCAACACCAGGATCCCCTCGTGTGTATAGGAGGTCAGGTCACCGACAGATGCATGTGAGAGAATAGCCTATCCACAGAACATGAATAGAGCTCTCATCGGTGCTCTCCATCCCCTTTCTTCGGCCTCCTGCTCCTGGGACATGTCTGAATTAGAGGGAAGGGTACATCATCTGAGATGTTTTCCAGGTTCATTTTTCAGTAAGTCAGGCTCTCAGTGGAACATGGTCTGCCTGGAGCAAGGCTCTTGGATTTGTCACAGCCACGGGCAGCTGCTCACAGGAGTACATGCTGGGAACAAAGGGCTCCTCGTTCAGAGAGGGCCCTAGACCCCCATAAGGCCACGAGTACTTCTGGGGTCATTCTCTAACGTGGTCTCCTTCATGCCTCATTACTCTAGGCCAGAAAGTGTGGAATAAGTGAATTACAAATAGGTAATGGGTCTTCAGTTAGAGGTACTCTCACAAAAAAAAAAAAAAAAAAAAAATACTGTGAAGTAATAGGCTCTTTCACATATTCCTACTTCCCAAAGAAATGTGAGGGAACATGAAATATCCGATTTCCTCACTGAAAGTCAAATGATAAAATCCAAACCTAGGATGTTTTTTGACAGTAAAAGCCTAATATATTTTAACCCACAAGCTTTTAGATCTATCATACACATATTTTTGCATAGATTTCAGAATATTAGAGCATCTAAAATGCACCATAATAATTTTAGAACGTTAAATCCTGAAAGGTCCTTTGGGTTTACCTATTCAGAAATGAAGAGGCTGATGACTAGAACCAAGGTGATTTTATTTGCAGGGTATTTTCTTACTACAAACATAAGCTCTCAGAACTTTGGTATGAAGAGGAATTCCAAGGTTTAGGAGGAAAGCAGTATGTTTTGAAACTGATTTTGTTCAAAACACTTAGCGTAATTCAATGATCCATGAAGGAGAGCCATATCTGGGAACAGAACCAAGTTCTCCCATCACACAAACTGGAGATGCAATCTGGTCTGTTGACACTAAAGGAATATACAACTTTTTCCACTGTGAGCAAAATTAGACCATTTTTGAAGCAATATTAGACTCTCAGGCAGCATGATCTAGTCAGAACAGACTCAGATTCTTACCAGCTGCTGCTTGTGTTATTACTATCCCTGGGCCAATAAGGGAGCACACTGCTGAATGTGAAATGCTCCTTGTCTGTCTCTGGACTGCTATTTTGGCCACTCTGAGGATAGATAGCTGATTTGGAAAATGCATTACATCAAAATAAATCTCAATTAGTATGCACTTCATGTTCATAACTATGTTACCCTAAGTAGATTTTTAATATTTTATTATAATTAGTATATGTAGCTTTGTGCCCCTTTCATAACTAAACTTTTCTTTTATTAACCCCAGCTGCTCTTTGATCTGCAACAAAACTAATTCATCAGGGAAACTAATAAACAAATCATGTAATGAATATTTATTGAGCCCTTATGCTGGTCATGCCAGAGTTGTCCAAGATCAGGCACTGTGATAGCACCAAGTTGCTTTCTTCCACCACTGCCCCGGAGAGCAAGGGTGAATGAATGAGTTCTAAGAGACCAGAGACTGATCTTCACAAGTGCATGACATGTTGCAGCTAACCAACAATTCTTTGATTAGATTAATGAGTAAAAAACTTGGGAGTTGGCTCCAAATTCTCATCTACACTACCTTGGCCAGTCAAATAATGTATGAGCCTCAAAGCCCACTTATTTCCATCTTGCTCAAAACTTAGATTAGAAATAAATTTGAACATCCAGCTGTGCAAAACATTCCCAGCCCCCATTCTGGTCTTCATTGCTTCTTCCATCTTACCATTTGGTGGATGAAGAAAGATAAAGTGGATTTTGTTTATTTCTCTCAGATTATTTCTCTACCCTTATTACAGAAATCCCATATTGGTCTTTGACTCTTCAGTTTGGAATGTGACCCATATCAGAGATTCTACACTTTCCACTGACATGTTGTAAACATGAGTTAAATGTAAAGACCTTGAACTGTCAGCAGTTCTTAACCTAGAGTCCACGAATAGGTTTCAAGGAATATAACAGCTTCTGAAATTTTCAGTGCATTGTTTTTTTCTGCAATGAGAACCCATAACTTCCACCAGATTCTCATAAACACAACATTAGCACCTATTGCCCTACAAGTTATAGTGTATGTGACTAAGACCAACTCTGTGCCTGGAAGACAGCTAGAACCCAAGAAAGAAAACCTACCACACTGCATTCTAACACCCTGTGCTTACCTTGTAGTTGAGGAAATAAGACTAATTTATAAGACTAATTCATACATGTCACTTTAAAAAGGGAGTTTTTCCTTTATCAGAAAGAGTCACCAAACTTCTCTTACTTTGTGGTCTTCTGTATCTGGTATCTGAACCAAATTATAAAAATAGTATATTCCATAACATGGTAAAGGGTGAAGCCAGAGAGCTTGTATGCATGACCCATGGACATAAACTTGGGGGGGAGGGATTGCTGGGGGAGAGGGGGTGTTGGGCGGGGTGGGGGGGAAAGGGGAAAAAATGAAACTATTGTAACAATATAATCAATAAAATATACTTTTTAAAAAAGTATATTCCAGTACAGTTCTTAGGAAGCTATCTGATAAGGTCAAACACAATGTCAGTCCCGATCTCTGTCTGATATATAAGAGGCACTCAATAACTTTTTCTTGATGGAATAAATAAGACAAAAAAGACAAAAGGTGCACCTACATTTCTATAATTGCTTCCAACTGGAATGTGAAGATGCCATGACAAATAAAGTTCTTGGACTCATTTTCATAATTTTTGTAAAGATCTAATATTGAAATAATGAGATAATCTATTCATTTTTACATTATAGATGGGGGTTGTTTGCATTTTACATGATTGGTCAAAAGCAATGGTGCTGAATTTCTTCCAGTCATTTATGGCATAAATATACATAAAATCAGAAGACAAAAAAATAAAAGATGGGGAAGGATCAATGATTGAAAAATATCACTACTGCAGACAGGGCTTGAAAGTTGTTAGAATTATCTCTATTCTAAACACTGTTGTTTAAAAATATGTACGGTACATTGTAACTAGATTTTACCATTTTGCTAAAGTCTAATTTTGAAAGCCACAATGTAGAAAGACACTGGAAGCTTTGACAGCTAACACAAGGTAAGGTATAAAAATGATTAATTTTTCAAACTCAATGATGAGTAAAGGTTATTGGACCCGAAAAAAACAAGTACATGGGGGATTAATAACAAATCTTCATGTACATAGTGATCCTCTCTTAGAGATTGGTACCAACCATTTCTCCACCTCCAGTAATCAGAAATGAATAGAGGGACTAAGCAGCAGCATGAGGAAATTAGATGAGACATAAATAAGGGTTATCAGACTGCTAAGTATCTCCTGAAATGTCCTATCATAAAGGACACTGGACAAGTTCCCATTCTAAAGTGCTTTAAAAACCAAACCTATTCTTAGCAAGACTGAATTGGTGATCTCTATTCTCCTCTTTCATCCTGATGGGTTTTTAATCTAATAGAAACAAACAAGGAATAAAATCTCTTCAGTAAGAGGATAATCTTCTCTTTTTTGAACTCACTGTTATATTCTTTTAGAATATATGGTAACAGTTGAAAGAATTTAGTACAAAAACTATCTGCTGGTCACTCAGAGAGATATCCCACATGCATCAGCAGTGAAAACCTGATTTCTTATTTCTAAAATGTGGCCCAAATAGCTTATCTGGTCTTCTGTGTGTACGATTGTTGTGTTTCTGAGATTAGAAGTTCACAGCAGCAAAAGGCAATTAATTGAATGATGAGTCTGTGCTAATGTGCCTGCATGTGTGGACAGCAGAGATAACTTAATATGCATCTAATGTCACTATTAATTTATTTATCATCTTCTCCAGTTAATTTTCAAAATGCAATGATTGCTGAATCAATGGCCAAACACTTGAGAAAATATTTTATAACAATTTTATGAAAGAGCAAGTTAATTGTACCTAAAACTACTTAACTAGTTAAAGTAACTATTCAATATACTTTGTTCACTTAATGACTGAATTTACAATAGCTTATTTATATAAAGTATTAGAACATTTTCCATTACAACTATGCTTTTTCTTTTTTGTTTTGTGCCAGGTGAGAATGTCACAGAATTTAGCATTTAGAGCCCTTGTTATGAAAGACATTTCAACCAGCCTCACCATGCAAATAAAACTCTCACCTTTAAATTCTCAAAAAGAAAGAGGCACAGATAGTATTTGACAAGATTGCAGTGTATGCCTTTCTCTAAGGGACTGTAGAGTTTCATAATCATGTGACCCAAGGAGGCATTTTTATCTCAGACTTATGGGAAATTATTATGACCCATGTATTTATCTCATAGATCATAAGAGAGGCTGTGGGGAAGGTGTCAAAGTGCTTTTCCCCTTGCCTAGGAAGATCAGGCTTTGGATATTTTTTTCTACTTCCAGGCTTACTGCCTCCTTTCTATTCCTGTCTCAGAATATTAAAATTACATTATTTTTCAAATTTGGATATCAAGAAGTGTGTGGCTACCTTAACCCAAAACTAAATCTTAAAAATGTTTTATTATTCATTTTCTACAGTATGATACTATTAGTTTTTTTGGTCTAGAGAAAGTGACTTTGGATTTAACACACTATATTTAACTAATATTGATCATCTAACGGAAGCCTACCACTGTCTTATTTCTGCATTAGATGAAGAAAATGGTTTTTAAAAATATATAGCCTTATGGAGAATGATGTCAATTCCTACATTTAAAAAGTAGCCTTATTTTAGAAGTTTTAGGTTTACATAAAAAATGAAGCAAATATCATAGAGAGTTCCTACATAGCCTCTCATACACAGACCACCCCCCATCAGTTTTCTTCATTGTGAACGTGCATTATTGTGGTTCATTTGTAATAACTGATGAAGCAATATTTATACAGTATTATTAACTAAAACCCATCACTATATCACACAGAATAGTTTCACTGTCCTAAAGATCCCCTGTGTTCCTCCTGTTCACCTCTGCTTTTGTGACCCCAAACCCCTAGAACTGCTGATCTTTTTACTGTCTCCATAGTTCTGCCAGTCCTATTTTTTATCACTTGATTCTTCCATCCTGTTTATCCACTCCCCCTTGTATCTTCATTTTCTTTTTAATTCCACTTAAATTCCTTAGCCAGATATTATCATCACTTCCTTGCATTTGCCTTTGACTCCCTTGTCCTCAGTCACTTCATTATACTCAGAAAAATTACATTTTTTGGCTAGTCCATGCCTACATCTTTGTGCCTGACCACACTGACTGGTCCCAATGTAAACTCATGGTCATGAACTTCAGGTAAACATCCATGTGGCCAAGCAAGCACATTATATGGCCTGGTCTACTCACTTTGTCACTCTGTAACTGGATTAGTTCAGATTTTTTCCTCTTTCCTCTGTCTCTCAGTGATTCCCTGGGAGGTCTAGTCTAGAGTGTGAATGATACCACAGAGTTGTCCCATCTTGGGCACATTGATACAGTCATATCAACCAACGTTTGCTGCAGGCCAGCCTCTCCGGAGTGAAAGAATACAAAACCTCCTGGGCATATCTGAGCAAAGCAGCTCCCTTGGCTGCAAACAATGCTCGTGAGAAGGTTGCCACCCCTACTTAAAACAGCTGGGGGACGGGTGTACTGGCCCAGGAGAGAGAAACTGAGCAGTGCGCCTACTCCACTTTATTTTGCTTTACTTCTCCTTTTGTAACATAATACTTCTCACTCTTACATACTATGCTTGTTAATTGTGCATCATGTTGTAGTCTGCTGCCTGTCTCTTACCACTAGTGTATAACATCCACGGGGTCAAAGACCTTTGTTTTGCTCACTGATGGATCCCAAGCTTTTATAACAGAGCGTAAGACATAGTAGGTATTCAATAAATATTTAACTAAATTTACCTTTGCTCATTGGGATCTTGTTGTATAGCAATTTTACATGTTTCAGATAATTCTGCTTATCTTAAAAGAACCAGCTGCAGCCATGGCTCCTTTTCCTGGATTTACAGAGCATTTGAGCTATATTATGTACATTGTATCCATTTATACCCACATACGTCAGGAGACCAAGGTGCTTCCAAGGCTGGATACAGTACAATTGAGTAGGTTTAAACCAGGCTCAGCCTCGTCAAGGGGCTACCAGGGCAGTCAGGCAGGCCCCCAAACTCAGAAATGTCCACATGTGCATTTAATGCTTTGCAGTCATCATCTTGAAATGCTTAATGTTATCTTTGAATTTGTGTTTTGCAAGTGAAGTTCAGTGGAGCAATGGGCTTGGAGCCTCTCAGCTCATTAGCAGACCCTCCTCATGCTGCCTTCAGGGAACAGATTTCCTGCCACCTGTCCACTTGCTTGCCTCCTGGTGTCCAGCCTCGCACCTGCCCCCCACCCCTTACTGCTTCTGCCCAGTGATGGCTGCTTCTCCTTGTTTCCTGGCACTCAAAGTCCTGCTCAGCCTTTTCTTCCTGCCACTCACCCAACAACAGCTGTTGCTCTGCAGCCAGCAGGGCCCTCTGCACAGTGGCAGCTTCAGAGCAAGACATGGTAGCTGCCATGTGCATTAGATGGTTGGTCGGAGGTGGGACTCAGACACCTGGCAACCTGTGGGCCATGTGATCTCATGAACTGAGTCCTGGGTTAAGGTCCTGGGAGTCCACGAGGGGCTGCACTCACCCAGCAGATAAACATGACACACCATGGAAGAAAAAAGCATGTTTCTCATTTTAGTACCTTGGAGGGAATTTTTTCTTGCTTTTTGAACAAGAAGTACTGCATTTTCATTTTACACTGGGCCAAGCAAATTATGTAGCTGGGCCTAGTTTCAAATTCCTTTATTACCTCACATTCTAATCAGGGTTCATTCAGATGATCCCCAAAACACCACAATGGGCACATTTTGTTATTGTATAAACCCTTTTAAACTTTCGCACAGTTTTTTGGGTTACTTCTACAGTTGAGGAATGTAGGCCATTATATTTCCCTCATTTAAATTCTAATAATAACTTATCTGTCACAGCCGTGAGCCTATCTGGCAATACAATTATTCATGCATGTGCCTTTGAATGTCCTTGGCCCCTAAGCAGAGCCTTCACATAGAATTGGTCTGCAATACAGGTGGTTAGATATTTAATGTATGAATGAATAATCAAGAGAGGCTGAAGGTTGTCTTTAGCTTTATCAAGGCAGAACTTAGCTTCAGAAGTGTCGTTCTTCAGTTCCCACGACAATGGCAGAAGTATAAGGATACCTCCTGTGGAGTTTCAGCCTGGAGTCCCAGGGTGGCTGCTTTGTGATCAGCTGGGCACTGTGCCCTCACATCTCTCATCAGCTTCAAATCAATGGGCATTGCACGAGAACACACGTCAAGCCTGAAGAGACTGGGCACTGGCTCCCCTTGATAAAGAGAACTGTTGTTTATTCACCTAAGCACTTTAGTTTTGCAGTCAGAAGACAAAGCAGCAAGCAGAAGCTTATTGGGAGAAGAATAAGAGCTTCTAGAAGTATGGGGTGGGGGCAATCATTCTGTTGTCACTTGTAGCCCATCCCTTGTTTGAAGCATCTTTAGCCTCCTAGTTGTCTCCTCCCCTCACTGTGTCTGCCTCTCACACACGGAACACTCCCAGACAGCTTTACAAATAGGCTCTGGAATTGTTAGGTAGTAAAAATTTTATTGATTCTGAAAAAGACACACTTTTCCTGTCCATGTTTATTAATCATTTGTTATTTTAGGCCTTGCCCTCATCCACCTTATTAAGCTCCACGCTACACATGGCAACATTAAGAAGCAGGCAAAGTGAGCCTTTGTCCTTTGCCCTTTGCCCTCTCCATGCCTGGGTCTGTAGCCTTTCCCTTATTTTGATAACCTTATCTGCTCTCCTTCTCAGGGGCCTCTGTTCTCTGGAGTTCCTATCAGATGCATGTCCTCATTCACACTAGGTTAGGATTGACAGAGTGTATCCCTCTTCCTGCGAGTATTTGCATTTTAAAATACCTTGCCTGGAGAGGGCGATGTTCAACCTAAGGAATAAAATTGCCAGTTGTGTAACTTTAGATCCTACAAAAGGTGGGTGAGTGTGGTATTTCAAGGCAAAGGGAATTAAAGAAGCCTTCAAATCATACTGAGAAGAAGCTGTTCACTACAACTCTTAGAATTATTACCCCCAGTGATTCTCCTGCTCCTCTCACTGAACTAAGACACCTTTATTTCTTTTTTAAAATTAATTAATTAATTTTTTATAACAATAAAAATAACAATTCCCCCCTCTTATACTTAAGACCCTTTATATTCTTTTAAAGAACAATGGGCGAAGGTCTTGTGTTCCTCTAGCTGCTTCAAGCTGGACATGCTCGTCGTCCTACTTACCCTAGGACCCATAAATCCCTAATAAGAGTGGGGGTGTGGAGGGGAGGGTGGCCTTCCACATGGGGAAGGATCGTGCAGACTCCAGGTCCGTTGGCTGTCCCTGGACAACGGCGTGCTTGGTTTAACAGGCTGGCATCCTTGTTGTATTCTGAGGACAACAGATTTGGCAACAGGGTTAAAAGGCATCATTCAGTCCATAACCACTAGATGACAAAAGGCAGAGATTAATTTTTCAATGTCCCACATTAGGGGAAAAAAAGGCTTCTTTGGAGGAAGGTGTGCAAGATATGTCATACCTGTCCAAAACCCTTTTGCCCATTATACTTACTTTGGGCTGAGGGGAATATTTTTGATTTCCCCTCTCTCAAACCTCTGGACCCTTTCTGTCCAAGCCATTAGGATAGAAAAGAGAAACTAGTTTTAAAGTGAAGCCCACAGACCACCCTATGCTTCACCAACCCAGCCACTTAATTAAGCCAAACCATTGAGTCTCAGGAGGAAGCGATGCAGACAGGATTAGGTGAGGCCTATATGTACAGACAATCACTCAGGTAATGAGATCATAGGTATGCCCTATGAAAACATAAAACACATGTTAATTTACGCAGCATAACCCACAAACCAGTCTCTAAATCTGCAGGACCGTCTTATAAGAAAGACATCCAGTTGCAAGGAATTTGACATTCTTCTTGCCTGTAATTTAAGCATCTTTGATGATATCATGAACCTAGTTTAACTTTCAAATGAAAAAAAAAAAACTTTAAATGAAAATAAACTTTAAAGATAGTCCACTGCACTGCTTTGTAGTCTACCACTGAGCATTGTGATTTTCCTTGAATCATAACTTTCTCCTTACGATTACTCTCCATATTATTAAAGGGACCGCATTAACTCCAGTATTAATTTATCCTGTTCATTTGCATAAACACAAGACCAGCAAATGATCACATACAGTTTATTTGTCTGTTTTGCTGGAACTTACACAAGGAACATTTAGGGTGACCTTCAGTCTGCCCTTCAGGGCACAGGAGCTGAGCCACATACCTGCCATTCAGCCTTGCCTGTAAAACACCTATCTTTTCCATGTCCTTTGGGTTTTCCATTGTGCCTTAAGGTCCCTTCTAGCCATCTTTCAGGGAAGCAACCTTCATTCCTTCCCTGGAAAGATTGCCATGGACCACACAACCAACCAAGGTACCAGGTCTTTTATTATCTTCGAAAGTCAATCCCAGTTCCTCCGGGCTTTTTGATAACAACTAGAGTCCAAGTATGTCTCCTTTAGACATGACATTCCAGTCAAAGCCATGGTCAACAAAACCTGTGTTAACAACTGGACTTAATAGTTTTATGCAAAGAACCTTATGTCATTACTTACTTCAGATTGCCAAATTCTGGAGGGATCAGGTAGGGAGAAAAATATACAGTGTGAAGAAAAATCCTTGTCCTTCTAATATTCACTAAAATTGCATTTTCTTACTTTACATTTCCTTTTGTTCACTTTCCTACATGTGAGCCTTTTTTGTTTGTTTGTTTGTTTTGAGGGGGGCCGGTTTGCTGGTTCATTTATTATTTTGCTTTCATTTTTTCACCTACTAATAATTTTTGTTTGTTTGATTTTCTATTACACTTGTCCCACTTTTTTCTCCTATTGATTCCCCACACCCTGCCCACCCCTTCTTCCACAGTCAGTCCCCACCCAGTTGTACATGTCCATGGGTCAATTATACATGTTCTTTGACTAGACCCTTCCCCTTCTTACCCCCTTCTTTTCCTCCCCAATCCCCCCTTGTCACTGTTAGTCTAGTGCTTGTTTACATACCTCTGGTTCAATTTTGCTCATTTGTTTGTGTTGTTCATTAGTCTCCTGTATTAGGTGATATCATATGGTATTTGTCTTTCATTGCCTGGCTTATTTCACTAAGCATAATTCTCTCTAGTTCCATCCATGTTGTTGCAAATGGTAGAAGTTCCTTCTTTCTCTCTGCTACATAGTACTCCATTGTGTAAATGTACCACAGTTTTTTGATCCACTCATCTACAGATGGGCACTTAGGCTCTTTCCAACACTTGGCTATTATAAATAGTGCTGCTATGAACATATAGGTGCACAGGTCTTTTGAATTGGTGTTTCAGTATTCTTCAGATATAATCCTAGCAATGGAATTGCTGGTTCAAAAGGTAGTTCCATTTTTAGTTTTTTGAGGAAATTCCATACTGTTTTCAATAGTGCCTGCACCATTCTGCATTCCCACCAACAGTGCACTAGGGTTCCCTTTTCTCTGCATCCTCACCAGCACTTGTTGTTTGTTGATTTGTTGATGATGGCTATTCTGACTGGTGTGAGGTAGTATCTCATTGTGGTTTTTACCTGCATCTCTCTGATGGCTAGTGATGTTGAGCATTTTTTCGTATGCCTTTGGGCCCTCTGTATGTCCTCTTTGGAGGGGTGTTTGTTCAGGTCCTTTGCACATTTTTAAATTGGGTTGTCTGTCTTCTTGGTGTTGAGTCATATAAATTGTTTATATATTTTGGAGATCAATCATCTGAGGTATCATGGGCAAATATGTTTTCCCATATGGTTGGTTCCCTTTTCATCTTGCTGGTGTTTTCTTTTGCTGAGCAGAAGCTCTTTAGTTTGATGTAGTCTCATATGTTTATTCTTTTCTTTATTTCCCTTCCCTTAGGAGATATATCAGTAAAAATATTGCTACCTGGGATATCTGAAATTTTCTTGCCTACGTTTTCCTCTAGGATTTTTGTGGTGTCATGGCTTACACTTATATCTTTGATCCATCTTGAGTTTATTTTAGTGTATGATGTAAGTTGATGGTCTAGTTTCTTCCTTTATTTATTTATTTATTTATTTTTTGCATGTCCCTGTCCAGTTCTCCCAACACCATTTGTTGAAGAGACTCTTTTCACTCCATTTCATGTTCCTTCCCCCTTTGTCAAATATTAGTTGACCATATAGACCTGGGTTCATTTCTGGGCTCTCTATTCTGTTCCATTGATCTATATGTCTGTTCTTATGACAGTACCAGATTTTTTCTATTACCATAGCCTTGTAGTATAGTTTGGTATCAGGTATTGTGATTCCTCCCACTGTATTTTTCTTCCTCAAGATTGTTGAGGTTATTCAGGGTCTTTTTTGGTTCCATATAAAGTTTTGAAGTATTTGTTCTAGGTCTGTGAAATACATCATTGGTAGTTTAATAGGGATTGCACTGAATCTGTAAATTGCTTTGGGTAGTATGGCCATTTTAATGATGTTGATTCTTCCCATCCATGAACATGGTATATGCTTCCATTTATTTGTATCTTCCTTAATTTCTTTCTTCAGTGTTATGCAGTTTTCTGAGTACAGGTCTTTTACCTCCTTGGTTAAGTTTATTCCTAGGTACTTTATTTTTCTTGTTGCTATAGTAAATGGGATTTTTTTTCTAGTCTCTGTCTCTGATATTTTATTGTTGGTGTACAGAAATGCCTTTGATTTCTGAATATTGACTTTGTACCCTGCTATTTTCCAAATTCATTTATTAGGTCTGGAGTTTTTTTTTGTGGAGTCTATAGGGTTTTCTATGTACACTAACATCATCTGCAAATAATGACAGTTTTACTTTCTCTTTTCTAATTTGGATGACTTTTATATCTCTTTCTTGTCTGATTGCTGTGACTAGAACTTCAAAGAATATGTTGAATAGGAGTGGAGAGAGTGTACATCCTTGTCTTGTTCCTGACCTCAAGGGGAATGCTTTAAGTTTTTTTCCCATTGAGTATGATATTGGCTTCAGGTTTCTCTTATATGGTGTTTACTATGTTGAGGTATGCTCCCTCTATTCCTATTTTGCTGAGTGTTTTCATCATATATAAGTGTTGTATTTTATCAAATGCTTTTTCAGCATCTTTCATTTTGTTTATGTGGTGCATTACATATATTGATTTGTAAATATTAAGCCATCCTAGCATCCCTAAGATGAATCCCAGTTGGTCGTGGTGTATGATCTTTCTAATGTGTTGCTGGATCTGGTTTGCCAATGTTTTGTTGAGGATTTTAGCATCTATGTTCATCAGCGATATTGGCCTATAGTTTTCTTTCTTTGTTGTGTCTTGACCTGGTTTTGGAATTAGGGCGATACTGGTTTCATAGAAAGTGTTTGGGAGTCTTCCTTAATCTTGGGTTTTTTTGGAATAGTCTGAGAAGTATATGAGTTATTTATTTTCTAAATGTTTTGTAAAATTCACCTGTGAAGCCATCCGACCCAGGGCTTTTGTGTGCCGGGAGTTTTTTGATTACTGCCTCAATTTCACTAGGTGCTACTGGTCTGTTCAGGCTTTCTGTTTCTTCTTGATTCAGTTTTGGAAGATTATATGTTTCTAGAAATTTGTCCATTTTATCTAGGCTGTCAAATTTCTTGTGATACAGTTGTTCATAATAATTTCTTGCAACCCTTTGTATTTCTGTGGTATCATTTGTGATTTCTCCTTTTTCATTTCTGATTCTGTTTATCTGGGTCCTCTCTCTTTTTTTCTTGGTGAGCCTGGTTAAAGGCTTGTCGATTCTGCTTATCTTTTCAAAGAACCAGCTATTGGTTTTATTGATCTTTTGAATTGTTTGTTTAGTCTCTATGTCATTTAATTGTGTTCTGATCTTGATGATTTTCGTCCTTCTTCTTGTTCTGGGCTTTGTTTGTGGTTGTTCCCCTAGTTCTTGTATCTGTAGGGTTAGATTTTTTATTAGAGATTTTTCTATCCTTTTTAGGTAGGCCTGTATTGCTATGAACTTTCCTCTCAGGACTGCTTTCACTGTATCCCATAGGTTTTGGATTGTTGTGTGTTCATTATCATTTGTTTCCAGAAACTTTTTGATTTCTTCCTTGATGTCATGGTTAATCCATTCATTATTTAGTAGCATGTTATTCATTCTCCATGAGTTTGAATGTTTTTGAGTTTTTTCCTTGAGGTTGATTTCCAGTTTCAAGCCATTATGATCAGAGATCATAATGATGATCTTGATATAATTTCAATATTCTTGAATTTGTTGAGGCTTGTTTTGTGTCCTACCATGTGGTCTATCTTTGAAAATGTTCCATGTGCACTTGAAAAGATGTATATTTTGCTTCTTTGGGGTGAAAAGTTCTATATATATTAACTAAGTCCATTTGATCTAGGGCAGTGGTTCTCAACCTTCCTAATGCCACAACTCTTAAATACAGTTCCTCATGTTGTGGTGACCTGCAACCATAACTAAAGCATAATGATTAATCACAAAAACAACATGTAATTAGATATGTGTTTTCCGATGGTCTTAGGCGACCCCTGTGAAAGGGTCGTTCAACCCCCAAAGGGGTCACATCCCACAGGTTGAGAACCACTGATCTAGAGTGTTGTTCAATGCCTCATTATTCTTAATGTTTCTTTGCTTTGAAGATCTGTCCATTGTTGACAATGCGGTGTTAAGGTCCCTTACTATGACTGTGTTGCTGTCTATATCCTTCCTAAAGTCTTTCAAAAATTTCCTTACATATTTCAGTGCTCCTATGTTGGGTACATAAATGTTTACATGGGTTATATCTTCTTGATGGATTTTTCCCTTAAGTATTATGAAATGTCCTTCTTTGTCTCTTTTTACGGACTTCACTTTGAAACCTGCTTTGTATGATATAAGTATTGCTACCCCAGCTTTTTTTTTTTTATGTCCATTTGTTTGAAATATTTTTCTTCATCTTTTCACTTTCATTCTGTGTAGATCTTTTGGTCTAAGGTGGGTCTCTTGTAGAAAGCATATATGTGGGTCATGCTTTCTAATCCATTCAGCTATGCTATGTCTTTTGGTTGGAGCACTTAATCCATTTACATTTAAGATTATTATTGATAGGTACTTATTCATTTTTATTTTCCTCCTTTGTACTTGTCTTCCTCTCTGTCTCTCTCTGTCTCTTCATCTTCTTAAAGCAGACACTTTAGCATCTCTTGCAATGCTGGTTTGGTAGAGATGTATTTTTTTAGTGTTCTTTTGTCTTGGAAATTCCTTATTTCATCCTCCATTTTGAGTGAGAGCCTTGCTGGATAGAGTATTCTTATTTGTAGGCCTTTGTTTTTCATTGCCTGGAATATTTTTTGTCATTCCCTTCTGGCTCGTTGTGTTTCTGTTGAGAAATCTGATGATAACCTTATTGGAGCTCCATTGTATGTTAGCTGTTTCTCTCTTGCTGCTTTTAGAATTACCTCTTTTTTCTGTCATTAGTTTTTCAAAAAGGTTTTCTATCCCTTGCTCCTCTTTTTCTTTTTCTGGTATTCCTATGATATGGATATTATTATGTTTCATATTGTCCTACAGCTCTATTAAATCCTCTTCATTCTTTTTAAGTCTTTTTTCATTTTGTTGCACTGCCTGGGAATTTTTTTCTACTTTGGCCTTCAGTTCGCTGATCCAATCTTCTGCTTCCTCTAGCCTGCTTTTGAGTCCTTCTACTGTGTTTTTCAATTCAGAAATTGTATTCTTCATGTCCTCCTGGCTCTTATTGATAGCTTCTATATCCTTTTTCATGCTGGTGTAATTCTCAGTAAATTCCTTGTAGTTTTCCTGGAGTCCTTTGTAGTTTTCTTTGACCTTGCTGATCTCACTGAGCTTCTCTATAATCCATGTTTTGAATTCCATGTCTGGTAGTATGGTTTCCTCTATTTTGTTTAGCATTTTTTCTGGGGATCTCTCTTTTCCTTTTGATGGAGGGTTGTTTCTTCATCTCCTCATTTTTATGACTCTTGTTTGTTGTCACTTCTTAGATTGAACTGCACCTCCTGGAGCTGCCCCTGGTGGTGTCAGATTGTGTACCAGTCTGGGCCTAGGCAGCCTGTTGGAGACTACCAGAGATCTGCTGCCATTTTCTGTCTCCTTTACTTTTAATCTATTCAATCTGTGATCAGCTGTCAGGCTTAGGAACTGAGGGTGAGGGAGATTAATTCCTGTGGCTGGTGCTTTTGTTTCCCCCTAGGCTGATGCCGCTTGGAGGGGAATGGTCTGCCTGCAATATGGGAAATGAGTTAGCACTGGGATCCGGTCAGCTGCTCCCTCAGTTCTCCCCTCAAAGTTTCCACCCCAAATTCCCCCCAAGCATCTCTAGTCCTCTCTTCCCTCCCTCTGCTTGAACCCAGGGTAAATGGGTGCCAAAACATTTTCATACATGATCTGCTTAAGAGCTCTTTTACTCCAGCTGTTTCTTTCAGATCAGCAAAAAACCCTGTGGCTTTTCACAGCTGGATGCTATTTTACTTTCCGCTCTGTTGCTGTAGGCTGGGAAGCCCAGCTGGGGGTTTAGACCCTGCCCTTCTCAGGAGGAACCCCCAACTGTTGACCTGTTTATCAGTCCCTTCAGCTACCACCCACGGGAACCCAGCCAGCCCTTTCACGTCTCTGCACTTCCCACCAGTCATGTTGTGATGAAGCAGCCTTTTCTGTCTCTCCATGGTTATAAGACTTCTCTCCAGCTAGTATTCAATTGGTTATTCCAGGTGATTTCTCCACAATTAAGTTGTAAGTCCAGATTGGTCCTGGGAGGAACTTAGTGTAGCTTCCACTTATTCCTCCACCATCATGGATCCTCTCCTTTTTTAAAATCTTAATAGAATTCACCAATGAAGCCAGATGATCCTGGAACTAACTTTGTGGGAAGACTAAAATATGCCTTCCATCACTTTAATAGACATATGGATACTCAGATTTTTCTTTTTTCATGTGTCAGTTCAGTAATTCTTGAGTTTCAAGAAATTTGCCTATTTTTTCAAAGTTCTCCAAAAACTTGGCCTAAATATGTTTAAAATATTCTTATTATTGTGCTAATGCCTATAGAAAGTATAGTGTTTTCCTCTTTATATTTTTATGTTTCTTTATTTTAATATGTATTACTTGATTTTATTGTTGTTCAGTTACAGTTGTCCCAACTTTTCCCCCATTGCTCCCTCCTGCCCACCCCACACTGCCCCCACCCTCACAGTTAATCCTCACCCTTTTGTCCATGTCCATGGGTCCTTTATACTTGTTCCTTGACTAGTCCCTTCCCCTTCTTTCCCTCATTATTCCCCTCCTTCCTCCCTTTTGATAGAGGTCAGTTTTAAGTTGCTAGCATGGATAAATGTATTTTCTGTTTTTTGTTCATGTTCAGTCTAGCTAGAGTCTTATAATTTTAATAAACTCTCTTAGAAACCACCTTTGGATTTCATTTCTCTTGTGATTACTTGTTTGACCTATGGATGATTTAAAGGATATTGTTTAATGTAAAATATTTGAAAATTTTCAGAAATCTTTCTATTATTGACTTAAATTTAATTTGTTGTGATATAAAACATAGTCCTATTATTTCAATAATTTAAAATATGAGGCATGTTTCATGTCTTGATGGATGTTACATATACACTTGAACAAAAATATATATTCTTTTGGTTTTGATTGGACTGTTTTATATATGTCAACGAGGCAGTGTTAGTTGGTGGTGTTGTATGAGTCTTCTGTATACTTTTTGATAATCTGTTCAGCTGTTATATATTGTACAATACTGAGAAAGGAGTACTGATATTTCTAATTGTGAATTTGTCTATTTCTCTTTTAAGTTCTATCAATTTGCTTTATGTCCTTTTAGGCTCATTTATAAGGTGCATAATAATTTAGGAATATTATGTGTTTCTGGTGAATTAATCCCTTTATCATTATGAAATTCCCCTCTTATTCCTGGTAATATTTCTTTCAGATGTCCAACATTTTAATGTTTAGAGATTGCATGATATATTTTTTCCATCATTCTACTTTGAACTTATCTGTATATTTATATTTAGTGTGATTTCTTTATAGGTAGTATAAATTTGGATCTTACTTTTTATCCATTACATTTTTACCTATTTCTTCACACTTTAAGGTGTATTTGCTGATTACAGGAAACTAAGGAAATGAAACTGAATTATGATAAATAGTTTCTCTTGAAGCATTCTGTAGTATAAAGGCAACAGTAGGGCATAAGCTTTCAGACTAATCAATCTACTGAGTCGTTAGAACCAACATTCAAAATAGTGAACTGTGGAAATTCCACAGAACTCGTGTCCATTTTCTAGACTTTCTGCATAAATGTGGTTAATAGCAATAAAAACTATTAAATTACAGAATTATAAGGGAACATTAGAGTACTTCTGGTCCAAAATGCTTAGTTTTATAGATATGAGAAGACCAGAGATTTAAGCAACTTACCCATGAGCACACAGGAACTAATCTCTCTGATCCGAGATGAGATTGCTGACTCTACCACCACCTCTATATATTTTGGGTAAACATTTGTCATTTTCAAATTATCTATCACTGAATACCCACCCTCGTGTGAATTTTGGTGAAAAACAAGACTTTATCTCCCACTCTGAAATTGGCTGGGCTATACTATCTTCCTTGTTTCCTTGGTAGCTTGTATGTGAGCATTTTATCACAAGTCTGCCAACTGGTTCTCTGTTCTGAGACTAAAAGTATTGAGAGAGGGATACAACACAGAGGGAGGTCACGATTCTGGCATTAGCAGTTAGGAGACAACTGCATCTCCAATAAGATTTCAGCAGAGGTGTCTCTTAGGTACACCGTTCTGTCTAATCTCCTTTGGTCTTTGATTTTCCATGCCCTCTTCTCCAGGCTTCCCATGGATTCTCTATGTTTCCAGATATAGCTCTTAAAATGAACTTAGATTTTGTTTCTCTTGCTTGTAACCAAAAGAGGAGGGTGAAAAGTGGGACCCCTTTCTTTGGAAACTTGTAGAGATTCTCTGATAGGTTGAATTTATCTATAGATATTGTGGAGATGTTTTAGACTATATGTTTTTTAAAAATTTAAATTCATCAATAACACTCAAAAATAGATAGAGCCTATTTCAAAATACCAGTATCTTAGAAAGTAGGGTATATGGCATGCTACATGGCATGGCAACAACCCAGCTAAAAATGGGCAACAAGCCAATGCCCTCTATGGCATACACATGATTCACAAGCCACCAGAATCTCCATGTACCACCTCCTTCTTTTATACTATGTGCCTGGCTTGGTGGGCATTCGAGTTGGTGGCCCCTGCTCTAGCTATATAAGTCTCCTTTCAATTCTTTATACATCATGTAGTTTCTTCACATAATGTACCTTCTGCCTTGTTCACTTCTATACCTTGTAAATACCTCATTATTTTTCACGGTTGTTGACCAACTGTCTTGTGCACTTGGAAGCTTTTCTTGATTTCCCCAGGTAGGGGAGATCATTGCCTCCCTTGAGTCACAATGATTTATTTGTATACATGCCTCTTTTTAATCGGTGGCCTCAGAGAAGTCAGAACCCACTGTGTGTGTGTGTGTGTGTGTGTGTGTGTGTGTGTGTTTGCACACATGCAGACTTTCTTCCCAGAATTTCAGGCACCAACAAACAAATGACTCTGTGAACTTGATAAATTCCTCATCTAATACTTTCTTTATAAAATACTAGTTACAATATTCACCTGCTTCTCAGGGGTGTCTTAAGATTTGATTTACATTTACAAAGCACATGGAAATTCTTGGATTTGAGATGCTGTAGAAGTGAACATATTATTATTATTATCAACTTGAGGCAGATAAATTGTAAGAAAAATGTTCGTGCTGAGATCATTTGATATTTACAATAATATAAGTCTCTTTGCTGGAATGCTACCTCTCCAGAAATTCATATTATGAATTACATTTTTGTTCCACAGAAAATAGTTCTTAAAATCAAGCCAGACCTCTGTGCTGGTTACATTTTGCTCCATCTTTGGATTTATATAACTCACAGCAATATTATACAGCCTGCTATGAAACACTTTTTAGATAAGGTATATATAAGCACAGATGAAAAAAAGAGTTAATTTTCTATTTTTATGAACTAGCTCAATGAAATGTAATCCTTTTACTAAATCATATAAAGTGAGCTTTCTGGATATTTAAAGTGAGAAATCATAATTTCTTACATAGGTTTTGTTTTTTATCACTGCCAAGTTTTAGTGGGAAATGTGTCTGTGTCTTCAGTACTTTATCAACTCTTTTAAACTGTCTAATTTAAAGGGATATGAGCACCTCACCCCCACGTATCACTTTCTGGTAAGGTCCTGAAATGTTTTCTCCTCCCATCAGCAGTGTTCTGCTGCATTACCAATGTTTATTGCTCCATTTAACTGTTGGGGAGGATTGCATTCTGATAAACACACTTGCAGAAAGGTCCCCCTTTACAGTTGTCAATCAATCCCTTGCACTCTTTTCATGCACAATCCTCTCATCTTCCTACTCATGTGTCATTACAATCTAATCAAGCCTCCATTCCCTCAAAACCACTAAAAGTGCTCTGGCAAAAGTTGCCAGTGACCTCTGGATAAGCCAGGTTTTCTGAAATGTCTCAGAATTCTGAGACTTTGATCACTCTGATCATTTTGTTTTTGCTATCTGAAATGTTCTTCCTTGGTAAATCCTGGCTCTCTCTAAACACTCATTGGAAGGAACATCTTCCTATAACAATGTTAGTCACATTATTATGCCCCAACACTTCCCAGACTTGGTCAAACATTCTTGTATCTCTATTGTACTTCATATTGACTTCATCAGAATGCTTTATTGTTCTTATTTTTTATAATTTGGTCTCCTTCTATACCATAAACTCCTTGGGTAAAGTACTACTAACTTCATCTTTATATCTATAGGTTCTAGTATAATCGTCGGCAGCCGTCCGTCTCGAGAGACGATGGTGTAGCTTCTTAAGAGTCTATCTGCACCGCCGAGAATGGCTGTGCAGTCCGACTCGGGAGTGACACGGTATCAGTCTCCTCCCGTGTTGAATCGACATCTTGTGATAACGCTGGAGTGTCCTCTCCAGTGAAGCTGAAGCTACAGAGCCTGGGCAGGGTGATATGGAGGGTCTGCTGTTGCCCATGCAGCAGACCCCCCATCTCTTCGCAGCTGAAGGGTCCAAGGGAAAGACGGAGTCAATACAGCTTGGTTTCAGGCGCGCCGCAGGAGTTGCCGGTGTTGACTACAATGTCAAACCGCCTTAGGGACTCCGGCTCTGGATTTTCTGTCGGGGTTTACTCCCTTAGCCTTTCCCCTAAAGAGGTATGCCGCAAGGCAGCGGAGGTTTTTTGAAGTCAGAGTTTTCCTTCTCTGATGTGCCCTGACTGGAAGATCGAACCAGCGACACTTAGCTCGCAGGCCGACCCTCAATCCACTGAGCCAAACCAGCCAGGGCCGGTTCTAGTATAATATATACTGAGTAACTGTGTTCACATGGGAACAATAAATGTAAGGCTGATAGTTGTCAGCCTTACATTTATTGTCAGGTTAAGATGTTACCTCAGCAGTATATTTTGTTTTCAATGGTTATATATTAATGGACATTATACATTAATAATAATTATGGAAGGTTCTTAGTTGGAAATGTTTTTCAGATTGATATTTCTGAACTTTGTCCCTTGGTATTCTAGTGTTATAAGATACTAGCATTTTCTTAAAAGAGGGTCTCAGAGTCTTAAATTATGGGGAAATAATGTACAAAAAAGCTAATCAGTTGCATTATTTTTGACTTCAGGATTTCTGAGAGTCTATCTCATATGCCATTGATATCTCAGAGAGATATATGAGTATTTCCCAAAATTTTTGAGAAAACAATCATTTTATTTGCAGGGAATCCCAGAGAACCAGTGTTCATCAGCATATATTTTGGACAAGCCCAGTGAAGACTTACCTGCATTTAACAAATGAAGAAAATGGTGATAAAAACCCAATGAAAATCCATATCTTATTGGTACTAGAACTAAGTCTTCTAATTTCCTAGCTAGCATTTTTTTCATTGAAAGATGAAAGTAGATTTCTCTTTTGGAGGTCATTTGTTCTTGAGATTAAATATTAAAGGGAGGATTTAACAGAATTCAAGGCCTAATGGGGAAGGTATAAGTATTAAGTACAACAGGTGTTATAATACAGAAAGATGACTATTATGGTGATGTCTTGAAGGTGATCTGGAAGAGGATGAGACACAGCATAGGTAAGAGATTTTGGACAGTTTTTTGAGGCACTGTCCTATGGAAATGAGAGACTCCTGAGAACATAACAAGAATAGGATGACTTCTTCAAACCATACTATATTAGCTATATACATAATATGTACTTGGCCCACAGAGAGTACATAGATTTAGATATTCCCATGGGGTTATTTGAAATAAAGAGGGAAAATTAAGGAAAAGATATATACAGAATCTATGTTTACACTATAAAAAATATACCGTGGAATCCAAAACCCCTATTCATCAAAGTTTTCTGTTACTCACTGACTTAAGAGTCTTGACCAGTATTACTTTGAAGTATCCATTCTTAATAGTGAGCTCTAACTATTCTAAAAGATGATTGGTTGTAAGCTTGATTTTCCCAAGGCTGGTCTATAAATATGTTTATTTTCTTGTTCCTTTCAGAATCAGTTTGGACTCACCTTAGAATCTTTCAGATAAAATTTCTGCTTCCTATACCAGCTGTTAGTTTGACTTTCTTGGGTATAATTCAGAAGGAATCAGAGGGCAGAGTCCAGGTAAAACTAATTTAGGCATTAGCTAGAGAGAACTACTTGTAGATCAATTTTACTCTGACAGATAAATTTGCCTTAGAGATCCAATTATATACAATATTAAGACTAGCATGAATCATCTATCACACTTGGAAACAGCTGCTAATTAAAGCACAGAGATACTAGAACATGCAGAGAACACAATGAAATCGAGTTTTTAAGGATTTTAAAATGAAAAACAAAGAAAGATTATTACTTATTTCTGGAAGATATATGCTAGATGTCATGTTTGTAGAAAACTATTTCTGGGTTCAATGAGCCACAGTGAAATTTATTTTTACATTTTCATTTTTCTTTTTTTTTTTTTTTCATTCCCAACCATCCCATATAGTATGAAAGTTGCAATCTTCTAACCAAGGGCCCATGAAAGTCTTATTTTCCTAATACAAAGTGAGTATATTGTACTTTAGTATAGAATAGTGGCTAAAAGCATGGGTCAGACTGTTTGATTTTAAACTCAGCTCTACCATTAACAAGTTATATGATTTTGTGTAAGTTACTTAAACAATCTAAACCTCAGTTTTCTATTTAAAACTACAAAATAGAAATAAGAATGGTAACTGCCTTGTAGTGTTATGGAGGAAATTAAATGAGTTAATGCGTGTACAACACTCAACAAAGTGTTTGAAAGAGAGTGCCTACATGCACAGATACACCTAAAAACACACACACAATTAGTTTTTGTGTCTTCCTTTTTCATTTGACTCATTTAAAAGAAACGAGGGGGGAGATATAATTGTGGGATAAGGGGTGGGCTGGGTGAGGGGGGAGCAACGGGGGAAAATGAGACAACTGTAATTAAAAAACAAAATAAAAATTCTATTAAAAATTAAAAAATAAAATAAATGAGGACTTTTCACTGTATTATGTACGTGGTTTTTGATCCATTAAAAATTATTATTCAGTATTTGTTTAGATATATCTGCAAATCACTGATTTCTATGGCATTTAAATCCACACAAATAATATGATGGTGATATTTTATTTTTTGGAAAAACAAAGATAAAATTCTAAAATAATACAAACATATTTGCACTAATGATAACTAGCTTGCTGTGTCTGGCTATCAATGTCATGGTCATCAATCCCCTGGTCATCAATACCATGCATATGATTCATAGGGGCAAACATTCATTTATTTGTTCAAGCAACAGGTATTGAGTGCTTTCGTAGGTGTCTGGTACTTATTTAGACACAAAAATAAGTAACATATAATACCTTCCTTGTGTTATATATATACCTGACCCTTTTTTTCCACTTTCAAATTATACTAGTGGTTTAGTGACTTCTCAGCTGAAAGCAATGTTTGTTACTCTCTGTTTTCTAATAGAAATATAATTGAATAGATTTTCTTTCTTCAACTTAATAGGAGCACTAAGGCTCTATAGCATCCTGCATCTTTGCAGACCGGAGGTTTCAAGGATATGTAAATTATGAAGAGAGGATAAGAAGGGGCCTGCTTCATAGAAAGAAACAAAATTCTAAGTAAAATAGTTTAAATGAGACATTCTTGATGCAGTTTGTTTTGCAGTCAGAAGAGAATGTTAGGGACACAAAGATATTTTCTTTCTGGAGAAGCTATCAAAAATGTCTACATTTTAATATATCTTATAATAAACATATCTGAATTAAATTCTTTAGGCATAAGAATTCAGAAAGAACTATATAAATCTGTAACATGTGTTAAGGCTCAGTGTCCTCATTGCAAAAAGAAACAATCAGAATGACTGAACTTAAATAAAATAAGTCTGAACCTCCATTTTAGCTCTCAGGTTAAAAATCCTTAGCTGTCTTGAGTGGAGTATGTGACTCAGGTGATTTAAACCTTCATTTAAAATGGAATGACCTAAGACTTTCAGCCAAAATGGAGGCATAGACAGACATGCTGCATCTCCCTCCACAACTAAGAAGAAATACAACTACCTCAGAACTAGAAACAACCAGAAATTCCAGAAAATCAAACCGCATGGAAGTCCAACAAACAAAGATATAAAGAAGAAATACTCATCTAGACAGGTAGGAGGAGGGGAGCCAGGATGGAGAAGAAACAGTGTGGTGATGGCATTAGTGACAGCAGCAGCAGGCAGGCGGAAAGCACAGTTATATGTGTTAAAAAGTCAGGAGGGACACCTGGGGAGCGTTCCCAGCTCCTCACCGGACCTAGCAGCTCACAGTCCCAGCACCAGGGAAAATCAAGCCTTATTGCTTTTGACTGTGCAAACCAGTGGGAGTTGGGGTGGAGGCATAAACTGCCTGTTTCTCAGCAGAGTCCACTTGTTTAAAGGGCCCCCACAGTCCTAGAATGTCCATAGACCCATCCACTCTGGGAACGACAGCCACGGCAACAGCTAGAGAGGCACCAGTCCCATACAGAAGTCAGAGAAGTGCCTGGAAAAGGGGGAAATTCTGGGCAAGCAGCATTGTTCCTTCTCAGACCCCTCCCCCACATACAGCACCACAATGTGGTGAAATGGGTCACACTGTACTGATGAATCCCTAAGTCTCCACCCCTTACAACATAACAGCTCTCCCTAAGACACAGAGGCAAATGCACAGGAGACTTCCAGCCAAGATGGAGGCCTAGACTGACATGCTCCATCTCCCTCCACAACTCAGAAGGAATACAACTACTGCAAAACCAGAAATAACCAGAAGTTCCAGAAAATAAATGGAAGTGCAATATATGAAGTTATAAAAAAGAGGTTTTCATCCAGATAGGTAGGAAGGGCAAAGCTGGGGTGGAGACGTCAAGCTGTGCTGACGGTGGCAGCTGCAGAGACAGTGGTGGGACAGCAGTAAGCACAGACACCCATATTTAAGGGGAGGCAAGAAGCACCTGGTGAGCACACCTGGCTACAGACCAGACCAGTCAGCTTACAATTCCAACACCAGGGAATACAGACCCCCATTGCCTTGGACTGTGAGGCCCAGAGTGGGTGGGGATGGAGGAGGAAGCTCCCACTCTCTCAATGGAGAGTGAATGGCAGGAATCCATCTTGGACACCCACCCCCGCAGAAAATGCCAGAGTGTGAGAAGGGTCACCTGGTTGTGACCAGTGCACGGGGCTCCGCTCCCTATAGCATAGGAGGTGTGACAGCCCCACCCAGGGAGCAAAGGTAAACAAAAAACTGTCAAGATGGCACAGATCATGATAGAGATCCCAGTGATACAGCTGAACAGCCAGCAAATACATGATCTAATGGATCAGCAGATAGGAAATCTTTCTGAAGCACAGTTCAGAGCTTTGGTTATAAGAATGCTTACAGACCTGACAGCAGATCTTAAACAAGATGGAAGGAATGAAGGCTAGTCCTGCTGAAATGAACAAAAACACATACAAAACTAGTGGTGAGGGCAAGAAAACCAGGGATCAAATCAACAAATCGGAATATAGGGAAGGAGCAAACAGTCAACCAATGCAGAAAGAGGAAATGAAAAGTGAGGGAAATGAGGAGAGGCTCAGAAACCTGTGGGCCAACATGTGAATCATAGGGTTGCCAGAAGGTGAAGAAGAAGATCTAGTAATTGAAAAATTGTGTGAAAAAATAATGAAGCAGAACTTCCCTAACTTGGGGAAGGAAATAGAATTATAGATCCAGGAAGCACAAAGAGTTACAAAAAATCTGGACCCAGGGAGAATCACACCAAGACACATTATAATCAAAATGTCAAAAATTAAGGATAAAGAGAGAATCTTAAAAGCAGCAAGAGAGAAGACAAGAATTACATACAAAGCGGTCCCAATAAGACTATCAGCTGATTTCTCAAAAGAAACTCTGTAGGCAAGAAGGGACTGGCAAGAAATATTCAAAGTAATGAAAAGGAAAAACCTACAACCACAATTAATCTATCCAGTGAAGCTGTCATTCAGAATAGAAGGGCAGAAAAAGTGCTTCCAGGACAAAGTAAAATTGAAGGAGTTCATCAGATCCAAACCACTGTTATATAAAAGGTTAAAGGGACTTGTTTAGGTGAAAGAGGATAAAAACTATGAACATTAAAATAAAAACTGTATCACAACAACCAACAACAGAAGCTAGGGAACTGAAACAAAGGCAAACTAAGTAGGCAATGGGAGTGGGGAAAGAATTATAGGTGTGGGGAACATTATGGGGGGAGATCAGCAGGGAGGGGGAAAGGGGGAAAGAGAGGGAGATGGTACAGGAATTAAGAAGCATAGCAGGAGGGAGTGGAGTAGACAGATGTTGAGAAGAACTATATGCACAACCAATGGGCATGGACTAAGGGTGGGGGACAACTGGAGAAAGGGCGTCACTGAGTGGAGGAGAACAATGGGAAAAGAAATTGGGACAACTGTAACAGCATAATCAACAAATAAAGCATATTTTTAAAAAATGGAATGAGCTAGAAATTGGTATTTACCATGCTTTTCATTAAGAGAAGTGAACCTTCCTTAAGGGTTACAACATTATAAATCATGGCTTATAAATGCTGGTGAAAAGGTTTTATGACAGATGTATTTGCCGAAGGAAGTACATATATGCACAGGAACTTTGTGGAATCTCTTAAGCTACCACAACCTGAGAAACTAAGGAGACCTGTGGATATTTACAGAAGAAAAGATATTTCAGACATTTTGTTCATGTATGTTTGCAATTAGTTAGCTTATAGTCCACCTCTTGTGTTGAGAAATTGAATTTTGGTATATATGTCAAAATCATAGATTATTCAAAAAACTTGGTTTAAGACACAGAAAGACAAATATTGTATGATTTCATATATAGACTCTAACAAGTCAAATTAAAAAACTGGAGAGTAGAACAGTGGTTGCCAGGAGCTGGGGATTAGGGGAAATGGGAATATGGTGGTCAAAGGGTACAAACTTTCAGTCATGAGATGAATATGCTCTTGTAATCTAATGTATAACAGGCAATTATATTAATAATGATGTACTATATATTTGAAATTTGCTAAGAGAGTATATTTTAGGTATTCTCAACACATAACACACACAAATGATAACTATGGGAGGTGATGAATGTATTAATTATCTTGATTGTGTTAATTTCACATATATTCATTATGTCGTATACCTTAAAAATCATGTTGCACAACCTAAGTATATACAATTATACAATTTTTATTTGTCAATTGTACCTCAGTAAAGCTGGAAAAAATCAATACCTCAATATAAGGCAAGTAAACAACACAAAATGAAAAAGTTTGGGTTAGCCCCCTAATTCTCCTGTTGCAACCATCTTTCACTAATGCATTAGCAAAGTGCTTACATAACCTTCTGTCTAATCTTAGTTCTTCCTTCAACTAGAAACATACAGACTGAGTCTTTTACTTCCTATAGGAATCAGTTGTGCCAACTGCTGTTTATGTGTTCAGCAAGGTCTCTTAATGATGTGGTCTCAGAATTAAAGTTGGCATTTGGGGCCATGAAAAGGATAAAAGCAGAACTGTGTACCTGAGCTTTGGAAAATCTAGAAAAACCTCCATAAGGAATAGCTCACAAAGTTCAAGAGGGATGAAAAGATGCTGCCCCAAACCTAGCTACATTGACCTTCAACCCTCTGTCAGCCAAATGGTGAATTTCTACAAGAATAAATGTTTGACATTACCGTCGAAGTGGGGGTGGAGAGATAATTGTTGGCACTGACTGCTAGCAATAGAAAGTGGCTATTGTTTTTATTCTTTAATAATTACATTATAATGGGGTGATTCATAGCCTTTCTAACCAATATTTTAAGTTGCATGTTTTTTCATATAGCAGATCATTTATTATTTGGTTTTTAATTTTTAAAAAATATATGGGTGGTACTTTAATTTTCTTTGGAATAAATCATGCTGAAATAAATCTATAATGATCTTTAGGCAAATAGCCTCTGAAACCCAGATTATGAAATAGTAGCTTTTACAAAATATTGTTTAGAGATAAACCAAAAATGTAAAGCTGACATTTTTCCTACAAATAGACTCATTCAAACTAATCCTCTAAAAGTATATGCATATAATTTCTGCTCTTGTAATAGATTATGGTCATAAAAGAAAGACAAAAAGTTCCATATATCATCTATATTTTCAATATGTGGATATGAGACCAGAGCTAGAAATATGTGCAAATATGGACTGTGAATATTTTTAAGGCCAGTTGGTTATGTAAGCACTTTGCTAATGCATAAGATGTAAAACACCCAAGAATGCAAGTGAAAACAGTTATTAGACTTTCAGGCAGTAAGTGGTTATTTTGGAAACCAGAGAGAAATACGGTCTGTAGAACAGAAACTCCTCATGGATCTGCCAGAGGTGTTCGCAGTCAACAGTGGTCTTGCAGAAAAAATGGATAAACAGGATTTTATGTCAAATAACCTAGTTTTAGGTAAATAGATGCTTTATAGAATACTTATTTACATAATTTTAAGAACAATCTATATAATGCCATATTTTCTTTAGTCCTACTATATTAATTATAACTAAATCATGACCTTATCAAAGTAGTTTTTGAGAGAGGCAGCCAACAACATTGCCTTTCATGAATGTCACCTGAGGTGGTTGATAAAGGATTGCTGTGTTTTTCTGAGTTAGGTTCCCAGAGGTGGGATTAGTGAGGTTATAAGACATTTTATGACTCTTGATATATTGGTAGCAATATTGCATTTACAGAGTTTTGATATATTTCACTGGATTATTTTTCCAAAGGACTGTATTAATTTACAATGGTACCAGAATGCATGAGACAAGTGATTTCCTTCAAATATTTGGATTTAGCTTTAATTTTTTCTATATTTAAAGTATATGAAAATATACATTAAAAACAACTATTAAAAGTGCCCTTCTCAGCCTGAAGCAGCAAAAAAAGTCTCCGAAATTCCTGTTTAGAATTCCATCACATTACATTTTTAAATGTTTGGAGACCTAGTATCAAAGATGTCTAATTTATGCCACCTTGGTCGGTCCTGACCACCCAGGAAATGTTAAGAGTCTTTCTGGTTCAATATTAATGTGTGCTTCGAGAATGCAAGTTTGTTTTGTTTGAGAATATAGCCATTAAAAGGTGATCTCATGCTGAAGTTTTATCTATATATAAAACTTTACATATAATATTTCAATTAAAGGCAAATGCAAATATTTTTATTATATGATTGTTTTTATTACATGTATTTCTGTTCTCCTTGATTGAAGCAGGAGGCTGCACACCAAATGCCCATGATAAAAACTTCCATTAATGGTGAATTTATTACCTTTGCAAACATCTGGTAAACCTGGGGAAAAGGTCTGTGTACAACAAATTTTATTTTCTATTCCACATTCCTGGTTTATGGAACACTATACTTTCGTGTCCCTTTGCAGGTAGGCAAGGCTATGTGACCATTTCTGGGTGATGAAATTTGTGTAGGAATGATAGAAGTCATCTCTGAGCTCTGATAATGGAAATTCCCTTTGTAATTCTCCAGCTTTTTTCTTTTCTAACTCCAGCAAGCCTCATGTGGTGATGCTGGCACCTCTGTCAGCCTGGATCTTGAGTGACCATGTGGAGGAGAGTGCCTCTGCCCTCCTCTCAGCCTGCATTCCTGCCACCTGCATTAGAATGTGTGAGCAGGAAATAAAGCGTGGGTGTATTATGAAATCTGGCAGTTAATTTGTTTTTGCAGCATGACCTCCCCTGAACAATACCTCAGTTGTGATCACAGATTACCACCAAATCTGTTCCCCTGTCCAGCAGCTTGAATAGGTGGAGTGAGGATTTCTGGAGAACCCAGTGAGGGAAGTTCACAGTGCCCTGGGATGCCCAGTTCTAAGTGGAACTGTCCTTGCATTTTATAAGCACCAAATACACATGGAGATATTAAAATGTATATAGAAAAAAAGAATCCTCAGAACAACAGCTGAGATTTATAATAACAAACTTCAGAAACTCATAAAAGCCCATCTGTTCTGTAAAGCATTCCAACAAAAATGACCACTTGGCGCTCACTCTTCTGCGCCACCGCTCGTTGCACATTCGTGTGTGGCTCTCATGTCCCCAGGTGTGCCTCAGATTCATAGCTCTGCAGGGCAAGGTAGTTTATTGTGTTTTCTGCATGGCAGTTCACCTAAGATAAATGCATGGGGGAAAAAAGCGAATAGAACAAAAAGCTATTCCTTTCTACAGATGTGTCCTGGAATTTAAAGTTTACAAACAAATGAAAAGCAGAAGAGTGCATTTTCTAGTCCTACCAAATTGTCATTCCCTAGGGCTTTCACCCTCTATTTCTACAGAGAAATGATCTCTGACAGCAGACATGGGAAATAGAGAAGTAACCATGTAGGCAACACTCTCTCCCATCTATTCAAAATGTACTGCTCAGCCAACTGTTCTGTACTAAAGATGGTTTAATGTACAGTTTGTTGTTTGGAGTAAGAAGATTGTTAACTGAGATTGGACATGTTACCTAAGAAAAGGCAAAGGAAATTCAAGGCCACCTACCATGTTCTAGGTTCTTGCTATGACACTTCACATAAATTATTTTATTTAGCCCTCCCTAGATCCCTAAGTGTTTGTCATATATAGTGTGATGATAACAACATCTTTGAGGATTAAATAATATTACATATGTAAGAGTTGATTGTAAATTGTACAGGAGTAATACCACAAAAATGAAAATTATTATTTTCAAAATGTTGGCTGTTTCTAAAAGATCAACTGTTTTCTCCAGGGCACAAGAAAATCAGTTTGTCTTGCGATGTTTAGTAAGTAACAACTACAGGTTTAAAAAAATTCCTTTTCTTATGTTGTTTGAAAGAAGGTCCCTTTTAAGTGGCATCTTTATGTGCAAGAAAGAATGAGGAAGGGAAAAGAAAGAGAGAGAGAGAGAAATAAGGAAATCAGCCCAACAAAGAGACAGAAAAACATATGGAGCAACAGAGGAATGGAGGGAGGGAATGGAGACAGGGAGGACGAAAAGCTAAATCTTTTAAGCTGGCTATCACCTTCCGTTACCTCAGAAATCAGAAGTCCCACTTAGGAAAGTGACAATCTTCCTTCAAGCACGTTGGAAGAAAGAAATCCGGCCCCCTGGCTGGTCTTGGATTTGTCTGATCTAAACTTTTAGTTTCAAGCAGCTGCTTTAAGTTTTTGCAGTGCAAGAACTTTTTTATTTTTCAAGATGACTTTATATTCGGATTTTTTTCTTTATCTTTTTTTCTTTTTTTATAGTCATTCTGTTACAGAAACAGGGGAGTCGAAAAATCCCCAGAGTTTGCGGCTGGGAGATAGGGAGAAGGAAGCAGCTTTCAGAATGCCTCCACATGCCTGAGGCTGGTGGCTAGTGTCTTTCTTATGCAAAGTGGCTTTAATGCATCCAAAGTCTCAGGTAGATGGGAGGGGTTTTGAACCAGGGGATGGTATGGAAAAAGCACACAGAGCCTACATAAGGTTCTGTGAATGGTCAGAACTGTTTGCAACACCCACTGCATCAGAGGATGCAGTCAGGGATATATAAGCAGCTGCGGACATTTTAGATCTCTCGCTCTCGTGCGCTCCCTCTATGTGGCTTGGAAGAGGGAGCTCTCCAGGCTGTTTTAAGAAGAGGCTCTCACCATGTGGTTTTGAGAAGGAGAGGAGATCCATGCGGTTTGCAGGAAGAAGGCAGTTTATGAGGAGGCTGAGAATCCAGGCCGTTCTGCATTGAGAGCTGGAGGGCACCACAGCACAGAAAGGACCTCCCCAATCAGAATTGAGTGATTGGCAGCTGCTGGTAAAGATGAACTGTGTTTGGAAAGTAGGGAAATGGTGTTTCTGACCTTCCTAAGACTGGCCAGGTTTGGTAGGGGAAGGCAAGGATATGTGTTTATGGGTGTTTTAAAGAACATAAGACTTAACAGCAGAAATCCGCAAATAATCTAAATCTATATAACTGTTAAATAAACAATTCCTTTTCTTTTCACTAAACTCTGGTATTGAGAGTTATAATTTTGGCAGCAGGCAATTGGGCCTCTGGGTTTTGTTTCAATTGGAGCAGCCCAGGGGTTCTGTAACAATTCTATTATAGTTGTCCCAATTTTTCCTTCTTTGCTCCCCTTGGCCCATCCCCCCTTTCCAGAGTCAGTTCCACACTGTTTTCCATGTCTGGGCCATTCCTACATGTTCTTTATCTAGTCACTTCCCCTTCTTTCCACCATTATCTCCCTCCCCACTCCCTCTGCTCACTTTCAGAGTGTTCCATGTTTCCATGCTTCGGGTTCTTTTTTGCTCATTTGTTTGTTTTGTTCCTTAGAGTCCTCTTATATGTGAGATCATAGAGTATTTGTCTTTCACCAACTGGCTTATTTCACTTAGCATAATATTCTTCAGTTCCACCCATGCTCTTGTGAAAGGTAAGAGTTCCTTCTTTCTTTATGCCTGATAGTGTTCCATTGTGTAAATGTACCACAGTTTTGTTTTTTTTCATTTTTATGTATATTTTATTGATTATATTGTTAAAATAGCTCCAATTTTTTCCCCCTTTGCTCCCTTCTGCCTGGCACCATCCCTCCTCCAAAAATCCCACCCCCCAGTCCATGCCCATGGGTCATACATACAAGTTCTCTGGCTTCACCCTTTTGTATATTATTCTTTTTTTTAATTAATTAATTAATTAATTTAACAATAAAAAATAACAAACCCTCTCTCTCAGACCTAAGACCCGTTATAATCTTATAAAGGACAGTGGGCAAAGGTCTTGTACTCCTCTAGCTGCTTCAAGCTGGACATGGTCATCGCCCTGCCTACCCTTGAGTCCAGAAATCCCTAATAAGAATGGGGGTGTGGAGGGGAGGGTGGCCTTCCCACGTGGGGAAGGGTCTTGCAGACTCCAGATCAGTTGGTTGTCCCCAGACAATGGCATGTTTGGTTTAACAGGCTGGCATCCTTGTTGTATTCTGGGGGCAACAGATTTGGCAACAGGGTTAAAAGGCATCATTCAATCTATAACCACTAGATGAAAAAAGGCAAGTATTAATTTTTCAATGTCCCACATTAGGGAAAAAAAGGGCTTCTTTGGACGAAGGTGTGCCAGGCACGTCTCACCTGTCCAAACCCTTTTGCCCATTATACTTAGTTTGGGCTGAGGGAAATAGTTTAGGTTTCCCTCCTCTCAGATCTCTGGGCCCTTTATGTCCAATCCATTAGATAGAAAAGGGAAGCCAGTTTTAAAGTGAAGCCCACAGACCACCCCATTCTTCACTAACCCAGCCACTTAGTTCAGCCAAACCATTAAGTCTCAGGAGGAAGCAATGCAGACAGGATTAAGCGAAGCCTATATGTACAGACAATCACTCAGATAATAAGATCATAGGCTTATGCCCTTTGAAAACAGAAAACATATGTTAATTTATGCAACATAACCCACAAACAAGTCTCTAAATCTGTAAGACTGTCTTATTGGAAAGACATCCAGTTGCAAGGCATTTGACATTCTTCTTGCCTGTAAATTAAGCATCTTTGATGATGCCATAGACCTAGTTTAACTTTCAAATGAAAACAAACTTTAAGTGAAAAGAAACTTTAAAGACTGTTAGCTGCAGTACTTTATAGTCTACCACTGAGCATTGTGATTTTCCTTGAATCATAACTTCCTCCTTAAGATTACCCTCCTTGTCATTAAAGGGACTGCATTAAGTCCATTTTAAATTTATCCTGTTCATTTGCATAAACACAACAAGAGCAGCAAATGATCATTTATGATCTTTAGTTCTGCTTTGCTGGAAGTTACACAAGGAACATTTAGGGTGACTTTCAGTCTGCCCTTCAGGGCACAAAAGCTAAGCCACATACCTGCCATTCAGTCTTGGCCTGTAAACACCTGTCTTTTCCAAGTCTTTCAGGTTTTCCATTGTGCCTTAAGGTCCCTTCTAGCCATCTTTCAGGAAAACAACCTTTATTCCTTCCCTGGAAAGATTGCCATGGACCGCACATCCAACCAAGGTACCAGGACTTTTTTCTCGTGGGCTTTCATTACCTTCAAAAGTCAATCTTAGTTCCTCAGGGCTTTTTGGTAACAACCAGAGCCCAAGCATGTCTCCTTTAGGCATGACATTCCAGTCAAAGTCTTGGTCAAAAAAAAAAAAAAAACCTCTATTAACATCTGGTCTTATTAGTTTTATACAAAGAAACATGTCATTACTTACTTCTTTAGAATGTTAAACTCTGGAGGGATCAGAAAGGGAGAAAAATATACAGTGTGAAGGAAAATCCTTGTCCTTCTAATATTCTCTGAACTTGCATTTCCATTCTTTATATTTTCATTTTTTCCCCATTAAAAAGTTTTTTGTTTGTTTTCCCATTACAGTTGTCCCACTTTTTTCCCCCCTCTTGCTTCCCCACACCCTGCCCCCCTTCTCCCACATTCAGTCCCCACCCAGCTGTCCTTGTGCATGGGTAATTTATACATGTTCCTTGACTAGACCCTTCCCCTTCTTACCCCCTATCCCTCCCCCCTCCCCCCTTGTTACTGTTAGTCTATTCCTTGTTTACATAACTCTGTTTCAATTTTGCTCATTTGTCTGTGTTGTTCATTAGTCTCCTGTAATAGGTGATAGCATAAGGTTTTTTTTTTTTTCATTGCCTGGCTTATTTTGCTAAACATAATTCTCTCTAGTTCCATCCATGTTGTTGCAAATGGTAGGAGCTCCTCCTTTTTTTCTGCTACATAGTACTCCATTATGTAAATGTACCACAGTTTTTTGATCCACTCATTTACTGATGGGCATTTAGGTTGTTTCCAGCACTTGGCATATTGTAAATAGTGGTGCTATGAACATAGCGGTGCATAAGTTCTTTTGAGTTGGTGATTTGGGATTCTTAGGGTATATTTCCAACAGTGAAATCACTGGGTCAAAAAGCAGTTTTATTTATACTTTTTAAAGGAAATTCCATACTGTTTTCCACAGTGGCTACATCAATTGGCATTCCCACCAATGGTGCACTAGGGGTCCTTTCTTCCCACATCCTCGCCAGCACTTCTTGTTTGTTGATTTATTAATGATGGCCATTCTGACAGGTGTGAGGTGATAGTTCACTGTAGTTTTAATTTGCATTTCTCTGATGATGGGTGATGTAGAGCATCCTTTCATATGTCTATTGTCCACCTGTATGGCCTTCTTGGAGAATGTCTATTCAGATTCTTTGCCCATTTTTTAAATTGGATTATTTGTATTTCTGGTGTTGAGTTGTATGAGTTCTTTATATATTTTGGAGATCAAATCCTTGTCCGATGTATAATTGGCAAATATATTTTCCCATACAACTAGTTCTGCTTTTATTTTCATGATGGTTTCTTTAGCTGTGCAGAAGCTTTTGATTTTGATGTAATCCCATTTGTTTATTTTTTTTCCCTTTATTTCCCATTGGCAAAAATATTGCTATGTGGGATATCTGAAATTTTTCTGTTTCCCCCTAGGACTTTTATGGTGTCATGACTTATATATAACTATTTTATGCATTTTTAGTTTTTTCTGGTGTATGGTGTAAGTTGGTGATCTAGTTTTATTTTTTGCCTGTACCAGTCCAGTTCTCCCTACACAATTTATTGACTAGACTATCTTTATTCCATTGTATGATCATGTCCCCTTTGTCAAATATTAATTGATCATAAATATTTGGGTTTATTTCTTGGCTCTCTGTTCCACTGATCTATGTGTATTTTTATGCCAGTACCAGACTGTTTTGATTACAGTGTCCTTGTAGTATAGTTTGATCCCTCCTACTTTGTTCTTTTTTTTTTTTTTTCTCAAGATTGTTGAGGTTATTTGGAATTATTTTTGGCTCCATGTAAATTTTTGAAATATGTGGGCTAGATCTGTGAAATATGCCATTGGTATTTTGATAGGAATTGTGTTGAATCTATAGATTGCTTTAGGTAGTATGGACACTTTAATAATGTTAATTCTTCTAATCCATGAATACAGTATAAGCTTCATTTATTTGTATTTTCCTTAATTTCTTTCTTCAGTGTCCTATAGTTTTCCAGGTATAGGTCTTTTGTTTTTTGGTTAAACTTATTCCTAGGTAGTTTATTTTTCTTGTTACTATCGTGAACAGGATTTTTCTCCTAGTTTCTATTTCTGATATTTCATTTTGGTGTATAAAAATGCCATTGATTTCTAAATATTGACTTTGTATCCTACTATTTTGCCAGATTCACTTATTAGGTTGAATAGTTTCTTTTTGTTGGAGACTCTAGGGTTTTCTATGTACACTATCATGTCATCTGCAAATAATGACAGTTTACAGTCTCTTTTCCAATTTGGATGTCTTTTGTTCCCTTTTCTTGTCTGATCACCATGGCTATAACTTCCAGTATTATGTTGAATAAAAGTGGTAAAAGTGGACACCCTTGTCTTGTTCCTGATCTTAAGGGGAAAGCTTTTAGTTTTTGCCCTTTGAGTATGTTGGCTATAGGTTTTTCATCATATGTGACTTTTATTATGTTGAGGTGTGCTCCCTCTATTCTCACTTTGCTGAGTATTTTTATCATAAATAGGTGCTGGACATCATAAAATGCTTTTTAAGCATCTATTGATATGATCATGTGACTTTTATCTTTTATTTTGTTTATGTGGTATGTTATATTTATTGAATTGCAAATATTGTTCCATTTTGCACCCCTGGGATGAATCCCACTTGAACATAGTGTATGATCTTTTAAATTTATTTCTGAATCTGATAGCCAGTATTTTGTTGAGAATTCTAGCATCTATGTTCATCAGAGATATTGGCCTGTAGTTTTCTCTCACCTGGTTTTGGTATTAGGATGATGATACTGGCCTCATAAAAAAGAGTTTGGGAGTCTTCCTTCTTCTTGAATTTCTTAGGATAGTTTGAAAATGTTCCATGTGCATTTGAAAATAATGCTTCTTTGGGGTGAAAGGTTCTGTTATACATCAATTAAATTCATTCAATAAAGAGTGTCTTCAAGTGCCACCATATCCTTGTTCATTCTTTGTTTGGAAGATCTATCCATTGTTGATAGTGGAGTGTTAAAATTCCCTATGAGGATTGTGTTGTTGTCAATATCTTTCTTGCCCTCCGAGATTTTATTTATACATTGAGGTGCTCCTATGTTGGGTGCATATATGTTTATAAGGGTTATATCCTGCTGTTGGACTATTCCTTTAAGTACTATGTAGTGACCTACATTGTCCCTTTTTATGGCTTTTGTTTTGAAGTCTATTTTGTCTCATATAAGTATTGCTACTTTTGCTTTTTTCATGTCCTTTTGCTTGGAATAGTTTTTCCATCCCTTCACTTACAACCTGTGTAGATATTTTGTTCTGAGGTGGGTCTCTTGTAGACAGCATATATGCAGTTTGTGTTTTCTTATCCATTCAGCTGTGCTATGTATTTTGATTGGAACATTTAACCCATTTACATTTAAGGTTATTATTGATAGGTACTCATACATTTCCATTCTTTCTGTACCTGTGTTTCTCTCTCTCTCTCTCTCTCTCTCTCTCTCTCTCTCTCTCTCTCTCTCTTTCTCTCTCCCCCCCTTCTCTTTCTCTCTCTTTCATCTCCTTTTTAGAGGAGTCACTTTAGCATCTCTTGCAGTGCTGGTTTGGTGGAGATGTACTCTTTTAGCCTTGTTTTGTCTGGGAAACTCTTTATTTCATTTTCCATTTTAAATGAGAACCTTGCTGGATAGAATAGTCTCAGTTGTAGATCCTTGCTTTTCATTACCTGGAATATTAAATGCCAGTCCCTTTGTGTCTCTGTTGAGAAATCAGCTGATTGTCTTATTGGAACTCCCTTGTATGTTACTAGCTATATCTCTCTTATTGCCTTTAAGATTCTCTCTTTGTCTCTAAATTTTGCCATTTTAATTATGATGTGTCTTGGAGTAAGCCTCTTTTGGGTTAATCTTGATTGGGATCCTCTGTGCTTCCTGAATTTCAGTGACGTTTTCCCTTACCAAGTTAGGGAAGTATTCTGCCATTATTTTTTCAAACAGGTTTTCTATCCCTTGCTCCTTTTCTTCTCCTTCTGCTAATCCTACGATGAGAATTCCTTTTAGGTTTTGTGTTATCCCAAAGCTTCCTGAAGCTATTCTCATTCTTTTTTAGTCTTTTTCCATTGTGTTGCTCTGACTGGGTATTTATTTCTACCATGTCTTCCAGCTCACTGATTTGGTCTTTTGCTTCCTCTAGCCTACTTTTAATTTTTTCTAGTGTGTTCTTCATTTCAAATATTGTATTCTTCATTTTTCTCTGTTGTTTTTTTAAATATTTTATTTATTTATTTTTAGAGAGAGGGGAAGGGAGGGAGAGAAACATCAATGTGTGGTTGCCTCTCACATGCCCCCAACTGGGGACCTGGCCTGCAACCTAAGCATGTGCCCTGGCTGGGAATCAAACCAGTGACCCTTTGGTTCACAGGCCGGTGCTTAATCCACTGAGCCACCCCAGTCAGGGCTTTCCCTTGTTCTTATTCATAGTTTCATGTTTCTGTAGTGCCCACTAAGTTCCTTATAGCTTCCATAAAGTTCCTCGCAGCTCCCATTATGTTCCTTGCAGTTCTCAGTGAGTTCTTAAGCATCCTTATAACCATTATTTTGAATTCTATGTCTGATATACTGCTTGCCTCAATTTCACTAAGTTTTTTTCTGAGAATTTCTCCATTCCTTTTGATTGGGGCTTGTTTCTTTGTCTCCCCATTTTAGGTGACTCTTTTTGTTTGTTTATGCATCTCAGGTTGCTTTGCTTTGCCTGCCTGTCTTCATCGGGTGGATTTCAGTGGTAGGAGTTCTATGGGACTCAGTGGTGCATGATCTTTGATATCCTGGCCTTGCTGCTCTAGGGTTTTCCTTTACTCAGTTTATGTGGGCTATATTGTTGTATTTGGGCTTTGATTATTGTTGGTTCATTTGCTCATGGGTTCTCCCCTCCAGATGGCTCACCACAGGTCACAACTTCACCATGTCTTGTATGTTGTTGTACAGATGCTAGTTAACAAAGCAATACTACACAGAAAACCAAACTTACACCAGCAAAAAATGCCCCCCTACCACATCAGCAGTATCAATAACAATTGAGCAAAATTAATAAGCATGGAGAGAGATTAAGAATATTATGAGATAAGAAAAAGGGAATATAAAATGACTAAAGGAGATAAAACTGACTTTGAGTGGGAAGTGAAGAGAAATAATAAGAGCAGGGAATAGAAACAAGGTGAAGAAAGGGAGAAAATAAAATTTAAAACATAAGTAAACCAGGGAAGGGCCATGGCAAAATGGAGTAAGAAATGGGAAGAGTATATTATGAGGTCTGAAATAAAATTTTAAAAGGTACTAAACCAAAAGGAATAAAACTGAAGAAAAACTACAACAAGGTCAATAACAATGACAGCTGAGCAAAGATTAATAAAGATAGAATGGAAATAAGAATATTATACAAAAGAGAAAAGAAAACATGAGATGTCTACAGTAAAGGAAATGATTTTCAGAGGATGGCGGAGGAAAAACAGTAAGAGTAAGGAATTTACTGAGAAAGGGGAAAAATAGGAAAGGCTAAGAAAGGGGAAAAAAATCCTAACTCAAATGAGCAAGAGCAGAAGGGAGGCAAAATGAAGTAAGGCAGGGGGAAAATAACGTATGAAATTTGAAATGCAAAAAATAGTGAATATAAATGGCATTGAAGAAGAACAGCAATAACCCTAATATCCATGCCAAACAAGCCACAATTTATAAAGATGGAAAGGAAATGTTAAAAGAAGGGGGGAAAGAATGTGAGCTGACTAAAGGGAGGAAGAATGCCTCTGAGAGGACAGAGGGAGGAGAAACAGCAAGAGTTAAGGAATGGGAGAAAATAAAATTTACAATGAAAATAAAAAAGGGCAGGTAAAAGGCAAAATGGAGCATGACAAGGGAAGGGTGCAATGTGAGATTTGAAACAACAATAAAATAAAAAATTATATAAAATCTAAATAAAAATAAAGAATATTGAATTAGGTGGAATACAATTGAAGCAAAAGAAGAAATGTTAAAAGGCTATGCAAAAGGAAAAAACACAAATTCTGAAGAAGAGTGAGGTGAAATTCATCTCAGCAGTCTGGTGTGTTCACCTTCTGACTTCACTTTCTGGATCCTCCTCTGGTTTTTTATCAGCTCAAGGTCCCAGGGTGGGTTGTCCAACTTCTAGCAAGATGGCGTGTATTACTTTCACCTGGCTCCACAGGGAACCTCTCTTGAGATTGGGAGGGTGGGACTCCTGGGTCTCCCCTGGGAGGCACTGTTCAGTCTTCTGGGAAAATAGTGGGTGTGTTCCCCCTGCCCCTGTACCACCTGCCTTAGTCTGTCCCAACTTATTTACAATAATATATAGTTTCTGATGAGTTAGCTGTCTGTTTCAAGGGAGGCGCCAATCTATGTAAGAGGGTCAGCTCTTTCCTGCGTGGTGCTGAGGGCAGCTCTGTGTGCTAGCCACGGCTGGGCGGGGCCCCGATTCCCCCTTGCTGCACAAATTTCTGGTCGCCCTGCTTTGCTGGCATCAGTAAAATAGGAACCAGTGTATTGTGTCTCCCTGAGAGAAATTCAAAATGGGCCCATTAGGTGTTCCTCTTGCTGTCTTTCTCTTGTGGAAATGCACCCTGAAGGAGGATCTTAAACCCCATCTGCCTGTTCTGCAGATCTTCCCTGATCTTGCTCTGCCAGGGAAGGGGGCTCTGTCTGACATTTAATAATCTCAGGTGCTCATCTCCTGCTCTTCCAGTGCCCAGCCCACTGCCCTCACAGCAGACAGGGTCCTGCACTGTCCCCTCTGCACAGCCTCTGCCCTGCCAGCTGCACCAGGCTGGGGCCAAGAAATTGCTTTGTACCTTTCTGATCAACCTGCCCAGCTGCACTGAGTGGGAGAAAACCATGCCCTCAATCCTTTCCCCTTGCTGACATGGCAGCTGTGCACAGGGTCCCTGCCCAGCACACTTCAGCTCCCCTTTCAAAAAGTCTCTCTGGGCACTTCCACTGCACTATTGAGTCACTGTCCAGCTGTCTGTACATGCCACCTCTCCAAAAAGTCGAGAGTCTCACAGTTACGGCTGGCTTCGGCCTGCCTCCTCTGCCCGACCCAGGAGCAGACAGAATCCCCCCCCCCCTCTGGCACTCTCCTGGTTGGCATTTGCCGCTGCAGCTATGGTGTGCTGCTCGCCATGTGTGCATGCAGGTTAGATCACCCGACTTTGTGTATCCAAAGCACTCCTGGACTGCCAGGGTCTGGGGGTTCCCTGTCCTGGGTGAGGAGGGAGCTGCAAAGCTGCCATCTCTGACCAGACTCTCCATGGCTGCAGGTGCCACACATGGGGACTTCCCTTTCCACTTATAAAATCTCTATACTGCCTGTTGTGAAGCATCTTCTGTACCTCTTGGCTTCCAAACTTCATATTAGCTATGATTCTGTTGAACATTTGGTGTATTTTTTGGAAGATCAGCCAAGTGTCCGAGCTGGGTGCAAGAGCAAGTGAACTCAGCTTCCACCTACTTGGCCGCCATCTTCCTTTCCCGCAAAAGCATTTTAATATACAGAGGTCTGGCAGCAGGTGGTGGAATGGATGGACAGATGTCTGAATTGTGGTGCCACAGTCAGTACATCAACAACTCCAAGTACAGTCTGAGGGCTGCAATTCACCCTCACAAGTGTGTATCTGGGAGCTATGCTCTGTCTAGGGATGTTACACATCTACAGAAACCCTTGTCCACAAAGAAACCTTGAAGCATGCACTTACAAATCAATTTGGCTTTATTCCTGGGATCCAACCACACTGATCTCCTAATTTCAAAACCTATAGAATCCTTCCAAGCTAAGCACCTGTGGCTTCATTGGACTCAGTCATTTGCAAGGTCAGAAATGGAGACAACACAATGAGAGGCAAAGGCTCCACCTGCGCTGTGCCAGGCATCCTCAGCTATGCTTTTCAGGTTTTTTCTCAACTCATCTTCCCAATTACCCAGGAGGTAAGTACAACTACCCTTACTTTTCAAATGAAGAAGCTAAGTTCAGAGATATTACTTTCCACTAGGCTTCAGGCCTAGTGAGGGACGAAATCCTGAACCAAACCAGACATTGCCTTTTTTAAACCCAGATTTTCAGGGAAGTGGGGCAGGGAGAGAAAGCCATTCTTGTTCATCGCTTGCTGTGCATGCATGACCACCTGTAACATGGTTTGCATGAGACCATTTCTGTTGCTCTGTATTTCATTAACTAGCATTAAAATGAAGGGGCAAAACTTTCAAAAAGATGCTTACTACAAAATTTAAAAAATCTTACCAATTATATAACACTTTTTTTCTGAATTCAGGTAAAGATTGTAAATACCTCCTTTTTTCTATTTCTTTCTTTTAAAAATGATTAGAAATGTCTCTGACAAGATGACTTCTGGGGACCAAATTGAAAATGAGAGTGGAAATGCAGGACAGCTATAGTAGGGCAGTGACACTAGAGAAGCCAGAACATGTGAGCCCTCCACATCCAGAGGGTACGAAGGGGAGCCTCAGGCCAGAAAGCTGGGATTCTGGAAAATGTATATCATGGAGAGGAGAAACAAAGCTTCTGCTTTCTGTGTCAACAGAGACACAAGGGAGGCAGCAAAGGGTGTTGATAAGGCAGTTGCAGCCTCCACGGATGAGAGGTTTGTCCACTGACAAACCATCAGAGCTTTTTAGGTCCTTCTTCCCACACCTGCCTCTGCACCTAAAGCAGGACATTTGATGACTGCAAAAACAGCATTGTCTAAACTCTTCCCTTCAATATTTTACTCTTTTACAATATTTAATAGATGTTTAACAGAAAGGGGGCTCCTGGTCCAATCCATTTAGATGACCCTGCCTTCAGTATTCCCCACCAGGATATTCATAATGAGAATTAACATTCTGACAACTATAAGAAGATCGAACATAAATTCATCTTTCAACTTTATTTAATCAAGTATTTTGCAAATATTTTAATCTATATACTTTTTAAAATTCTTTTTAAAATTTATTTATTAAAGGACAGAGAGAGAAAGAGAGATATGTTGTTCCACTTATTTTTGTATTCATTGGTTTCTTCTTGTATGTGCCCTAACTGGGGATCAAACCTGCAACCTTGGTGTATTGGGATGGTAATCTAACCAACTAAGATAGTCAGGGCTATAGATTTTTTTTCTTTTTTTTCTTTTTTTAATTTAATCTTCCCCAGAACAAATTTTGTTCAATAGAACTCTTATTTTATGGAAAGGTTATATAGTTCTCCTTTCTCTCACTGCTACAAGGTTCATAGGACCAACTTGAGAGCTGCCCCTTTGCAGGCCAGGTCTACACAAAGAGCTTTGAAACAACCATGAATGTTTGTAACCTGAGGAGAGCAACATCCTTTGGGAGCCAGCAGAAGACCTGTGACATCTTTATAAATGAGAGAAAGTTCATCTTAAAGTTTTCTGAATCACTATTGAAGGATACTTGTTTCAGGTGAATATTGTTCTACCTCTGTTCTACTTTTATATAATCCAAAGAGAAAGGAAATATTTGAGAGCATATCTATTGGTTTAATAGAGCAGTTTTTTGTTAAAAAAAAAAAAAAAAAAAAACAGAAAAATAGCAATGGGAGGATTGCATATAAATCTCATTTCTCTTATCCTGTGGGAAAATGTATCTGTAGAAAAACAGCTGTGAGGCCACAGAAGATTGCATGAGTCCTGAACCTCATTAACTATAAACAGTTACTTCTTTGAACCTGGCAAAGCTTATCTGATTTTTAAATACTGTAACCTTAATGCATAAATCATTCTAAGTAGAGGCTGTTCTACCACCTCAAACATTTTAGGTGATCAGGTCCAGCACATTTACATATTTTCAGATGTGTTTCTTATGTCTCTTAGACTAATAATGGGTCACTAGAAGTTATTTTCATTGTGTTTAACTAAATTTAGAAAATTAGAGAATCAGAGGATCAGAAGCCCTGGAACCACAGTTGTTATTTCATCCTAGCTACCTGAGAAACATAATGTCCTTCATGTTTATGCGGCAAAGAGTTTTACTCTGAAATAGTCTTTGAACTGTGGATAAGGTTCAAATATTAACACACTTACAAGTAAAGAAATTATACCTGGAATTTCTCATCATTGTCCACATCCTAAGCCTTAATTGGAATATCAATATCAAAAGTACCAGTACCCTCATAATCTGAAGTAAAATTGATCTGGAACAACTAAAATGCTGTAAGGTAAAAAGCACTTTACGTGATAGGTTATCATGCAAGCCAAATAATTAAACTTTCTTAAGAAGTAAAATGGTCTATTATAATTTGCCCTATATATTTCAACTTAGAAAAATTAAATTAACCATTTCCTATCTAATGAAAAAGTGGGTCTAACATGCAAGTATTTTTCATGAGTCACTCGAGAGTCTATCCATCAGGCGTGAACTAGATTAGAATTCCGGCATAACTGGTCATTGCCTGCCATATAACTTAATATCACTGGTAAACAAAAACCCAGATATTTTCATGGTTTAGTTCTAGGTCTTTGTATGCTTCTTGCCATGTAAATGGTATAATAATTTTAGCACTTATTTTGCAAAAACAAAATAACAGTTTTTATTCAATAATAATTAAAATTTCCTATCATGAACTGAGTTTCCCTCATTAGATTTTTTTCTGACAAAAAGTCTATCTTTGTATTTCCCATAGAGCCTAGAGCCTAGAAGAATGTAATCAATGCTTTAGAGTGAAAAGTTTTTATATAGCACATATATACACATGCACAAATGGGAAGAATACTACAAAGTGGTTCCCCACCAGACTCCAAATGAAAGGTTCTGATTCAGCTTGACAACCATACCTCCCCAGCATTATACAAAAATTTTATCCCAAATTACCAAAGGATCATAATCACCTATTAATTTTTTCTGTGCGATCATAAGGTAAATTCAGATTAAAAAAATACTAGTGGACACAAAATTCCTCTGAGGCAGCCAAGAGCTACAGAAAAAGATGGCTTTATCTTGAAACAGATTTTGTTACCTACATGACAAATATGACCTTACATAAAGGACCTTACATAAACCGTTTCTTCCCATCTGTGTTCTATATGATTCAACTTCAAAACCCAGGCAATACTGCCAAACTCTATACCATAACCCCTCACTTATCACGGGTATTATGTTCTAGGCCCGCCCACGATAGGTGAATATCTGCGAAGTAGGCATCTTACATTTATTTTAGTATTTATATATATTTTAAGGCTTTATAAACCCTTCCCACACACTTATAAACCATCCCCAGTCCCTTATTAACCTTTCCCACTCCCTTATTAATCTTTTCCACACTTTTATAAACAGTACTTATGTTCTTAAACATATTCTACATGCTTAAACATACATAATTTTAACAACATGTATACAGTACCGCAAAATCCCATGATATAGTGAAAAATCCGCAATAAATAACTAAATATAATATTTTTTAAAATCCCATGATACAGTGAGGTCGCAATAAGTGAACGGCGATATAGAAAGGGACTACTGTATTAGTCTTACAATGGTATGATGGAGAGCTGTGTCCTGATAGTCACCTTGAATGAGACTCTGTAGAAATCAAAGGATAAAATGTCCCTAACAATAGATTTCTGAAAATCTCATTTCTGAAACTATGATCACTCTGGTTTATTCACAGAATATTTAGAATCGTAGGATACGGAATATGAAGGATTCTTGTAGATCATTAATTTACCTCATTCTATCATGAAAGGAAGAAAACAGACTCCTAAAATGAAGTGACTCATATAAGGTCTTAAAGAGTAATTCAAGCCCCAGGTAAGGAACCAGGGCTTCATTCAAACACTTTTAGAGCACTGGAGTCTTTCCCCCACACTTAGGCTTGCAACAACACTTACACTATTGTGCATGAGAGAATTATTCTAAGAATTACTCTAATGAATTGGTAAGTATGTAGCTAATGTCATCTACTAATTCAGACCTCTAATCCATCAAATCACTTGTAGGTTTGGGTTTTTTGGGGGGGGGGGGCAGCGGGTGTTTGTGTATTTCCACAGAAAGCTATATACATCCAGAAGATACACACACACACACACACACACACACACACACACATTCAGACATTATTTGGGGCTTGCATGCACGGGTGCATAGTTGCCTCAAAATGAAGAATTTCCTCAAATGGATAGAGGTATCTTTGAAGAAAGCTGGCAAAGTTGTTCCCTCTCTCATGTAAACTAAGGACTAGTGTCTCAGTGATCATCAATATCACATATTCTGCCCAACCAAGAGTGAATTCTGTACCGAGTAATAAGAACACTCTCTTACTTACCACTCAGAGGGGCAGCAGTTCATTCAGGTATGCAGAGAACATTTACTCAAAGATTTCTTAGGACTAGTCTAAGAACTATGGAATCAAATTCAAAATATAAACTATAATTTCTTCCCTAATTTATTTCACTTTACATTTCTTCTTCTTCTCTAGTAACATGATGTTGTTGCCTGCTATATAAGTTTCATAGGGAGCTATAAAGTAGTGGAGTATAAGCTAGTTCAATACATATTTCTAAGTATGTTACTGTTTAAAAAAATAAAAACAATAAAAAACATTGTGTGAAATGAAACCAAATGGCAATCACAAGCCCAGTGTGGGCTGAGTTACCCTGTCTTCCCAGGGCCAGGCACATCAGGAAGTTTATGACTTTCTGTCACCCCAAGTGTTCTAGAGGGAGTAACTAAAGCTGTGTTAACATAGTTCAGGTTTAACAACTCTTTCACCTTTAACTATACTATATATATTACTCAAGGCCCACTTTTGTTTCTCCCTTCTGTTTTTTTTCTTTCCTTTCTTGTTTTTCCTTTCTACTTCAAACTGAAATTAATTTTCTCTTCTCTAAGGTCCTATTAAATAGATGTTTGGTTCCTCGTTATTTTTATTTACCAAATACTTCCTTGTGATTTTGTGTGTGACTTTTTCTCCATTTTCCCCTTCTTTGAAGCCTTTTCTAACCTCCCCAGTAAGAGACTTGACTCATTCCTAAGAGTCTTCCCTATAAATGGTACAAACTTGTATCATAATACTTTTATTTTTCTGCAGCTCAATCTGACTCTCTGCCAATACCATGAAGGTAAACACAACACCTTAACATTTTTGGATCTTTAAATCTTATCATACTTCCCAGCAAAAAATAAATATTTGTTTAATTAATTAAAATAATAAATTCAAGCATAGCTAACCCTCACTAATTATAGGATATTTTCCATGTTGTTGCTGTGTGACTCTTGCACTAATTGTAACTGTCCATTTTTCTATCTGCCATCATCTTGTATCGGCAACAGTCAATGAGAACAAGTAGTTTCAATCCACTTTATTGGCACTTGGGTGTCAACATTGATGGGACTGCAGCTGAATTTTTACACATAGGAAGTAGTAATGTTAAGCTAATATATGGAGCAGTCACTTCAATAATCTAGGAGAGAATATAGGAAGCTTATGTTTTCTTTCCCCTCACACAAAAAACAAAGCTATATTCTTGGGCTGGCCACATATCCAAAACAAAATAGTACAATGGTTGTCAGCGGTCTTGGTTGATGGAACGTTTCAGCAGCCCTCTGGTCAGACACCTGAGGAGTGAGCAGAATCTGTAAAGCGTCTTTTTTTTATTGGGGACCCTGGTTCTTCAAGAGGGATTTGTTGGAGAGTCAATTCCCCAAACAGCTTGTTTTGTTTTGTTTTGCTTCCTTTGTATGTAGGCAGATTGTCTTAAGCTGCCAGAGTAGGAAATAAACAGCATTAAAATTTTGTTCCTGTGAAGAAGCAAATTATCTCTTTTACCCTAATATTCATCAGAGATTTCCTGAAATTTTGAAAACAACACAAAACCACCAGTGGTTTTCTCATGATTCTTTCCTTGTACTGCATCTAATTTCAGGTTTCTCCTTTCTCACTTTAAAGTTGCTAATGTCTGTAGCAGTATGCAATATCACGCTAGCTTTAATTCAGGTGAAGCTAAAATTAGAGGTAAACTTGCTGGTTAAGTGGTCTCGTGCCACATATTACACCAAAGCTCAAAGTAGACACTTAGGGCTAAATTTTTTAAAGGGCTCTCCAAATTTGCATTGACAAAATGCTCATTGGTATTCATGAGCAGCTGTCTGGTTATCATTCCACCTAACTACAAGCTGGTGACTTCCTTATCAAAGGCTGTGCAAACCCTGGGCTAAGACAATAATTGCAAATTGATAAAGCATTGAAACACTGACCACAAAACTGCAACCAGTATGCCCTTACTCACTGCATTAGAATAAGTTAATCTATATTGATTATCAACCATACACTCATATTTGAACTTTTTTGTAATATCTTCCTTTGCTCCAACTCAGTGGTGATATGCACATTCTTATTCAATCAAGTATCATTGGACCATTATATAAGCAACTTGTCTGATACAGAGCCCATTGACTGGGGAAAAAGACACATGTAATCTAAATCTCCAGAGGCTGGTTTGTAAATCCATCCATCTAACATATAGACATAATTTTCTCCCCCCCATTCACTCACTCCCTATATGAAGATTGTTGTGGTCTAAATTTATGTACCCCACCCCCCTCAAATTTATATGTTGAAGCCATAATCTCCAGGTGAGAGTATTTGGAGATAGGATCTTTGTGAAGTAATTAGGGTTGGATGAGGACATGAGGGTGGGGACTTCGTAATGGGATTGATGTCCTTATAAGAAGATACACCAGAGAGCTTGCTTGCTCTCTCTCTCTCTCCTTGCCATGTGAGGACACAGTAAGAAGGCAGCCATCTGCAAACCCAGAAGAGAGCTCGCACAAGAAATTGAATTAGCTGGCACCTTGATCTTGTACTTCCCAGCTTCCAGAATTGTGAGAAAATAAATTTCTGTTGTTTAAGCCACACAGTATGGTATTTTCTTATGGCAGCCCAAGTTGACTAAGACAAAGAAATAGTTATAGAAATGACCATATGTACAAATACATAAATAAATATTAATATAGTAGTAACAGTGACATAATTATCATTGCATGGTTCCATGTACATTTAGCTACAGCTCCATATTATTAAGTACCATTGCAGGTTAAGTATTCAGCAGGTAAAAGTTTATCTCTCTATTTAACCCATTTGGAAAAGGTATACCCTTTGGAGGGTTATTTAATAAGTCAAAGACATAACAGAAACAGCGCTGACCTCATTACCATAAGCTCCCTTTGCCTGTTTATAACTCAGTCATAAACCTTCATTACTGCTCAGTAAGAAAACCACCTGGATGATAATAATACTCTAAAAGGGTGGTGTTTGCAGTTCAGTGAATCCAGGCCACATGTCCCTCCACCAAAGAGCTTTAAAAGTGCTAATATCAGTGAAAACAAAACTGCTTTAAAACTTATCAACACATCAAGACCCCTATATAAAAGAGAATGTGAGTATACAGAATAAAGAGATGTTCCTTTATCCATCTTAAATTGACCTAATTAATACAAGTTTACTCACACATTCCCTTGATTCTAAAACGTATTCAATTGTAAAACTCACTTTAAGGTCAAATTAGCTCTTTGAAATACAGAGGGACAGACACACACACTAATAAAGAAGAGGGAAACCTTTAATCTTTGAAGTTGCTCTTGTGATCTCTAAAGTGTTGGCAAAGTAAGCTGCACACCACAGCTGTTCAGGGAATATTGTTAGACATGGTCACTGAAGGGTCGTCAGCAGCCGTCCATCTCGAGAGACGATGGTGTAGCTTCTTAAGAGTCTATCTGCACCACCGAGAATGGCTGTGCAGTCCGACTCGGGAGTGACATGGTATCTGTCTCCTCCCGTGTTGAATCGACATCTTGTGATGACGCTGAAGCTACAGAGCCTGGGCAGGGTAATATGGAGGGTCTGCTGTTGCCCATGCAGCAGACCCCCCCTCTCTTCGCAGCTGAAGGGTCCAAGGGAAAGACGGAGTCGATACAGCTTGGTTTCAGGTGCGCCGCAGGAGTTGCCGGTGTTGACTACAACGTCAAACCGCCTTAGGGACTCCGGCTCTGGATTTTCTGTCGGGGTTTACTCCCTTAGCCTTTCCCCTGAAGAGGTATGCCGCAAGGCAGCGGAGGTTTTTTGGAGTCAGAGTTTTCCTTCTCTGATGTACCCTGACTGGAAGATCGAACCAGCGACACTTAGCTCGCAGGCCGACGCTCAATCCACTGAGCTAAACCAGCCAGGGCTCACTGAAGGGTAAAGAATAACTTAAAAGTAGTAGACTAGATGTGGCTATTTCTTCTTTAATCAACAATATCTCATTAAAATAACAGTAATTACAGTTTAATTTCAAAGACATATTGAATACATACTCCAAAGCATTATCTACTTTTTCATGTTAGTTAAATACCTACATTCAATATTCTATGAAATATAAGCAATGTCCTGAAGAAATAACTTTAAAATTTGATAAGTATATGTGTACTTGTTAGAGTCCAGAATTAATTGAAATGAATTATGAAGTGTGGGAACTAATGCAAAAACAAAAACAAAAAAAAGCAGTACTTTAGAAGTAAATGAGGATCACCTTCACATAGTAATTAAAATCAACGTCACGAAGGGTGGGTCAACCAGACCTGGTGCCCTGTGCCTCACCCTGACACAGTCTTTCTAACATTTTCTGATATGAGCCTAATTGAAATTGTATATCTTAAGCAGTTAACAGCAACAGCAGCCATGAGAGGAACAAGTTAAACAAGGAAGCGATCTGAGAAATCTAGATGACAGAATGTTCCACAGGATCACCAGCTGGTTCTACTCAACAGGTACATGGCATAAGGGAACTAGGGGGAAAGTGGGGGAAGGGGAGGTGGTGGGGTGCATCAGTTCAATAAAAAGGTGTTAAGAGACAACAGCCAGATGTAATGTGTGGACCTTATTTGGACTCTACTTTGAACACACCAATAGTAAAAGGCATCTAAAGGCTAATGGGGGGAGTTTAAATATAGATATGATATTAGTTAACATTAAGGGCTTAGAAGTGATGATATAATGGTTAAGTAAGTGATTAAATAGGAGAAAATGTCTTTATTTTTGGAGAATGACTTCTAAAGTATTTAGGGATAAAATATTGTAAAGTCTATATATCCTTTTTTAAATATTTTACTTATTTACTTTTAGAGAGAGAGAGAGGGAGAAAGAAAGGGAAAGAAACATTGATGTGTAATAGATACACTGATAGGTTGCCTCTCGCATGCCCCCAACTGGGGACCTGGCCCACAACCCAGGCATGTGCCCCAACTGGGAATCAAACCAGTGGCCCTTTGGTTTGCTGGCCAGCACTCAATCCATGAGCCACACCAAGCAGGGCTATATTTTAGATATTTCAGGGGAAAATGTATAAAGCAAATATGGTAAAAGATACACAATTATTAAATTTGACTCTTTATCAGGGCTGTCTCTTCTATTCTTTCTATCTATATGTCTGTTTTTATACCAGTACCATGCTGTTTTGATTACTGTGGCCTTGTAGTGTAGTTTTATGTTAGATAGTTTGATTCCTCCAACTTTGTTCTTCTTTCTTAAGATTGCTGTTTCTATTCAGAGATTTTTGTGGTTCCATACAATTTTTGAAATATTTTTTTCTAGTTCTGTGAAATATGCCATCGGTATCTTAATAGGAATTACATTGAACCGGTAGATTGCTTTGAGTAGTATAAACATTTTAATAATGATCCTTATTCCTATCCATTAACACAGCATATGCTTCCACTTATTTTTATCTTCTTCAATTTCTTTTTTCAGTGTCATAATTTTCTTTTACATCTTTGGTTAACTTTATTCCTAAGTATTTTATTCTTTTTGATGCAATTGTGAATGGGATTGTTTTCTTAGTTTCCCTTTCTGATAATTCATTATTGGTGTATAAAAATAAATTTAGCTGATGAATGCATGAGTGTTTATTATACTAGTCTCTTTACTCTCCTATATACCTGAAAGTTTCCTAATAAAAAGTTGAAGCAAATGAATCTGAGTTAACAACTAAGTTGTGTTACAGAGGTGATATTATTTCAATATTTTAAATTTAAAACATAGATAAAAATGTACACAAATGCACCTGAAGATCTATTATTACTATTATTTAATACTGCATTATTTAGTATTATATCTATTACTGATTTGCTAAATAATTATCATAAAATGCAAATTCCAGTTTTATTTCCCAGCTGATTTACTTTGTGAAAGCAACTTAACAGCTGTGTTCACTAGTAAGTTAGAAGAAACATAACTCTTCCCCAAAAGGTTGTTGTGAAATCAAATGAAGTAATATTTTATAAACTATATGTTGTGATACACATGCTACTTATAATCATAGCACTAATTCTGAAGTGACTCTTGCTTTATTAGTTAATTTTATAATTACGAGAGCAAGTTCCTTCTTAACTGAGAAGCAGAAATATACTCTTAGGTTCACAACTGTAAATCTTCATGGCTTCAAATACATTTCCCATTTTTCTGTTATCTGGCCAGGAAAGAAATAACAGTACCTTATTTCTAATAAAAACTATCTTATGCATGTACACATATAACATGGTTACTGAAGATATTCTCTCAGTATACACTTTAATTTCTTCCCAATTCACTGTATATCTTTTCTCAATATTGTTAAGATAAGAGACTAACATTATTAAATATGAAGAGATAGTTGTTTCTCAGCTTACTTAGGCATCTGACATGAGAAGATGCCAGAGTGCAGTTACAAAACCCTATACTTGGCAGATTTTGAGGACACCAAAAAGATGCTTAATTTCTTAAAATTCTAAATCTACTTACCAACCTCTTCTATAGTTATTTGAAGCACATCTCTTTGGTATATCACTGCCAAGATGAATTATTTTCCATAAATTGTCATGTGGGAACTGACTTAATACAAGTGAGCAAGTTTATCATAAATTAATTTTTCTTCCAGACATATGTACCCTTAAATGTTATTTCCATTACTTTTTTTGAAAGTTACCAAATCATAGACAATGAAAACACATTACAATGGAAAATTAAATATTTAAGGTTATTATGACCAACCAAGGCTATTAGGAACATGGGATTCTTACATTTAAGATGTAATGTTGGCCTAGAGCATACAGAAAATATGATACCTAAAATATATGCATAGATATTGAACTTTGTATTTCAGGCACTCTGGTTTCTCCGATTAGGGTCATTAAAGGGCATATGCCCATTCAGAATATTTGCTTCCCAATTTTGAAGGCATCTAAAAAAGCATGTTACAAAGATCTCTTCAGTAAGAAGCACAGAGCAAACCCTCATCTCCATCAGACTACAGTACTTATCATGGTCATTGCTGCCTTGAGCAAGCAGCCTACATGTTGATTAGAAGGCAGGTGCCAACCGAAAAGGCCTGAAAAAGCCACCTATACACCTAGTCTAAGTCTGTTGTAATGCCAGCAAAGCATGTAGAAAATTTGGAGAAGTTCCCATTGCCCATTTCACCCACCTGCTCAAGATGGTAAGAATTAGCTAAGGATTTAGAATACAATTGTCAGACATTTGCCACAATAACGGGTCAGAGGATCTGACAGCAGAAGTTGTGGGATGCTCAGTTGAAATCCAGGAGCCAGGTAGTTAATGTCAAGGAGCTTCAAAGAGTGCATGAGAACTGAGTTAGGCTCCTTTACCTGGCCAGCAGTTATTTTAGCAACCTGGAGCAGTCACGGCTCAGTGAGTATGAATATGACCTGTTAACCACAGCTCCTGAGACAGACAGTATCTTTGCAAAGCCCAGTAAGGACACAGCAACAGGGACAGTCTATAAAGCAGATACTCCCTCCTTGTTGCCGTGGAATTTCTCACTCCCTATCCACACACTGTCCTGAGGAAGAAAATGAGAGACTATTTGGGAGAGGGAGATATGCTGATTAAATTGAGTTAGTAAGCGAAGTCCAATTTTGGAGAAATACAGCTACCTTTCTGCACATTTTAGTTTTACCTATAAATTTCAATCCCACTATAACCATTTATAACATACTGACTAATACTCTGCTTCAGATTCACAGAAGGAGATGGGGAACTCAAAGATTCAAAACTACTAATAGAGCTGAATTCTTTCACCTTTTCTTCAGCTTGATTTCCACAGGATATCTCTTCACTTGATGCAGCTTCCCTGGCTTTTGGAACCATGTAAAAGTGTCAGCATCTGCCATTTTAATCTGTTTTAGCACCACAGGCTCATGAAACGTGGCAGCTGGAAGCAGATGAGAGATGGGAGCAGGGTTGGTGAGCTTCTAAGAGAAACCAAGGCTTTCCCAGTGAGGGATTTAAAGGCAATGTACTTTGCCACATCCAGACAAGGGCAAAGCCAGGAAACCACTCTGGCCCTAGTACTCAGAGGAAAGGAGTATCAAAGACAATCACAAACACAAATGGAACCCCCTCTTTGCATCAATGGAGTAAAGAGAAAGAACTTAACAATAGGTTAATTGCTCAGAGGTAAACAATACAGGCAAGGGGAATAGTATTCAGTCATGCATTGCAATGCACTAAAGACAATGCAGCACTTTAGCAGTCACCTGAACTGAGAGCAAAGGGAAGGAGGACATTCTTTAAATGGCTCTAAATTTAATAAGCCTTTTTTTTTTCATTTGTGGCCAGATAATATTTTAGTTCACTAACCTCACAGATTTTGCTTTCAGTTTCCATATGTGATGATACATCTTCCTAGACCTCTCCTTAAGTATTTATGTGTGTGAACTTCTGGTCAAGATGGAGGCCTAGACAGACACACTGGGTCTCCCTCCACAACTAAGAATAAATACAACTACCTCAAAACTAGAGACAACCAGAAGTTCCAGAAAATCAAACTGCATGGAAGTCCAACAAACAAAGATATAAAGAAGAAATAGTCATCCAGACAGGTAGGAGGGGTGGAGCCGGGGTGGTCAGGATGCGGTGTGGTGGCAGCAGCAGCGGTGGCAGCAGCAGCGGTGGTACTGGGCAGAGGGGAGCAAAGGGGAAAAACATTGGGACAACTGTAACAACATAATCAATAAAATATACTTTATAAAAAGAATGTATAGCATAAAAAAAGTATTTATGTGTGTTTGTGTGTATTTATGTATGTGTGTGGGTCTGCTTAGGTTTACCTATGTATGTATGTGCATGTATGTATGTTTGTGTGATTTAAACAGTGGATAGAATAACCTATGTATCCCCAGTGGTTAAAAAATATTTTAAACACTATTGCTAATCTAAAAAATATTTCTGACAATATACCCAGAGCAGGATACCAGAATTAGAATGTGATCTTAACAAGCAGAATCAGATAATAGGGTTTTATTAACATCTGGTGTTGACCACCTACACAGATTAACATTTAGAAAAATTACATTAAGAATATTTTTCTAAATGCAAATGCAGTTTGCAGGATAAATTATCATGGTATCACAGTACATTCACCAAAATATCTAGTCTGACATTGTAGCTGAAGCAGGTGTCAGGAACCCTTGTTTTTGTTAAGATTTTTTTCTCCAAAGACCCCAGACCTTTTTCTCTCATGTCAACTTGTGCTTCAATGACTGATGAGGTTCTGATCTCTTCTGTTTCTGACTTCTTAACTTTCACTCAAACCTTGATTCTAAGTCCAGAAATATTCCTCAGGACTTGCATTTTAGGCACGATGTGCAGGTGCTCCTATAATCACACCATTTTTGCCTGCCCAGGGTCAGAAACCCATGCTAGCCCAGTCAGCAAAATTTAACAAGAATACCTGATCCCTTACGAATGGGAGTGGAGCATGATACTTCTACCAGTACTAACCCCCAGGTTGACTTTTCAGTTTATCTCTATGATCAACAAAGCTTTAGAGTTTATACTGTCAAATTAACATCCTTCACCAGCATCTTCCCTATCAATAGGTTTGAATTTTATAATAATTGCCAACATAGTTGACAAGAATCACTCATTCTTTCATTCATTACTAAAGATACAGTAAAACAAAGCAACAAAGACAAAAATTATACTGAATATCTCTTATAGGTTGGGAACATTGGTAGAGACATAACCCTACTTTAGAAATAAAATTGACATTTGTCTATATAGTAGGATTTGGAACCATCTTTTGACCCAAATTGGTCTTTTTTTTTAAATATACTGCTACTGTGCCTGGATTGCTACTTTTAGATATGAAAGAAAACATATTGTGTACAAGGAAGTACTTAATAAATTTATCACCAGCAAAAACAGAAAGGGAAAGTAATAAAATAAGTGAAACTATGAAAATAAAATATATACTAAATTATTATTTAATTGTAAAGCATACAAACACTAAGAGAGATTTTGATTTATGGTAAAGCCTATTTGATAGAATTATTAAAGGATATACCTCCTCAAGAAGAAATCTGGGGACTTCCAGCCAAGATGGAGGCCTAGACAGACACACTGGGTCTCCCTCCACAACTAAGAAGGAATACAACTACCTCAAAACTAGAGACAACCAGAAGTTCTAGAAAATTAAGCTGCATGGAAGTCCAACAAGGATATAAAGAAGAAATATTCATCCAGATGGGTAGGAGGGGCAGGGCTGGGGCAGAGAGGACATGGTGTGGTGGTAGCAGTGGAAGGCTGGCAGAAAGCTCAGTTACATGTTTTAAAAAGTCAGGAGGGCCACCTGGGGAGCATTCCCATCTCTTGACCAGACAGTGTAGCTCCTGGTCCAAGTGCTGGGGAAAATCAAGTCTCATTGCTTCTGACTGTGCAAACCAGTGCGAGTTTAGCAGAGGAAGAAACTGCCAGTCTCTCAGTAGAGTCCACTCATTTAAAGGACCCCCATGGTCCTAGAACATCCACAGACCCACCCACTCTGGGAACGAGGGCCAGGGCAACAGCTAGAGAGGCGCCAGTCCCATATGAGAGTGGGAGAAGTGCCTGAAAAAGGGAAGAGTGCTGGGAAAGAGGCACTGTTCCCTTTCAGACCTTTCCCCCACATACAGCACCACAACGTGGTGAAAAGGGTGGCCTTGTACTGACAAATACCTAAGACTCCACCCCTTACAACATAACAGGTGCAACAGCTCTACCTAAGACACAGAGGCAAACAAACACATTAGCCTGTCAAGATGAGGAGAGAGAGAAATATGGCCCAAAAGAGGGAACAGATCAAGGTTCCAGTAGGAGAACTATGCGATGAGGAGATAGCCAACCTTACAGACTCAGAGTTCAAAACTCTGGTGATAAAAATGTTCACAGGCTTGACAGATATGCTTGAGTACAGCAAATACATAAGGGAAGAACTGAAGTCTATGCTAACTGAAACAAAGGAAAATCCATACAAAAACAATGGTGAAGGGAAGGAAACCGGGGTTCAAATCAATGATTTGGAACATAAGGAAGGAAAAAACAGTCAACCAGTATGGAATGAGGAAACAAAAACTGAAAAAAATGAGGAGAGGCTTAGGAACCTCTGGGACAATTTTAAATGTGCCGACATCCAAATCATAGGGAACCCAGAAGAAGACAAGGAAGAGCAAGAAATTGAAAACTTATGTGAAAAAATAATGAAGGAAAACTTCCCAATTTGGCAAAGGAAATAGACATACAAGTCCAGGAATCACTGAGAGTCCCAAACAAACTAGACCCAAGGAGGACCACACCAAGACACATTATAATTAAAATGCCAAAGGTTCAAGATAAAGAGAGAATCTTAAAAGCAGCAAGAGAAAAGCAGAGAGTTACCTACAAATGGGGTGCCTATAAGACTATCAGTTGATTTCTCAAACACAGGGACTGGCAAGCAATATTCAATGTGATGAAAAACAAGGATCTACAACCAATATTACTCTATCCAGCAAAGCTGTCATTTAGAATGAAAGGGCAGATGAAGTGCTTCCCAGACAAGGTAAAGCTGAAGGAGTTCATCATCACCAAGCCATTATTAATATGAAATGTCAAAGGGACTTATTTAAGAAAAAGAAGATCAAAACTATGAACACTAAAATGACAACAAACTCACAACTATCAACAACTGAATCTAAAAAATAAAAACAAAATCCAACTAAGCAAACAAGAATAGGAACAGAATCATAGGTATGGGCATCATTTGGAGGGTTATCAGCTGGAAGGGTGAAGGGAGAGAAGTGGGGAAATGGTACAGGGATTAAGAAGCATAATCAGTTGGTATGAAATAGACAGAGGGAAGTTAAAAAATAATATAGGAAAGGATGAAGCCAAAGGACTTATATGCACGACCCATGAACATAACCTAAGGGGGGTGGGATTGCTGGAGGGAAGGGGGCTACTGGGCAGAGGGGAGCAAAGGGGAAAATTTGGAGCTACTGTAAAAAAATAATCAATAAAACATACTTCAAAAGAAGAAGAAGACATCTTTTGGGAGAAGAGAGTTAGAAGCTACTAACTTCCATTTATAAAATAAATAAGTAATGGGGCTTATCATGGTGACTATCATTTATAATACCATATTGCATAATTGGAAGTGTTAAGAGAGATCTGAAACATTCTCACTGTAAGAAAAAAAAAATTAACTATGAATGCGAAGGATGTTAACTGGACTTAGGTGATCACATTATAATGTATACAGATATCCAATCATGTACTGTATTGGCCTGTAGTTTTCTTTCTTTGTGTGTCTTTACCTGGTTTTAGAATTAGGATAACAATGGCTTTATAGAAAGAGTTTGGGAGTCTTCAAAGTACTCTCCATTTGATGTGATACACTCATTAAGACTTCTTTTCCACTGCTTTAAACAGTTTTTGAACCATGATTTTGTTGCTTAGTGCTTCTGCCATTTTTTTTTGTTTGTTTCACCTCTTCCACATCAACAAAACATGTCTCTTTAAGGACTTTTTTTATCCAGAGAAACAAACAAACAAAAAATTGCCCTGGGGGAGATCAGGTGAATAGAGAGAATGGTCAAAAACTCCTGAACACTCAGCGCAATGTGGGCAGGTGTGTTTATAAATCACTCATCATGAAATGGGCAAACACGTTGAAAGAATCTTCAAAAAAAAATTTACTGAATCTGAATGCAGCCTCTCACAATGATGCCTGCTGGTACACCGATGCATGTGGGTTTCTAGAACATTTACCTAGCAGGGGAAGCCTATAATACAAGGGTCTTAACCTCCAGAAGATAATTCAATTTTGGGGGGTCCCCCTTGTATTTATTTATTCAAAATAAATAATAAATCCATTATTTTTAAAGAAATGATATATCTTATAAAAATAATTTTATTTCCCAAAGAAAAACATTTTGTCAGAAAAGAGGCAATGTTTTATATTTTTGAAAAACTCTTTACTGTTTGGCTTAATATAAACAGCTGGATTTTCACACATGGGTCTGTATTCAGTATGTTGAGAGGTGGCTCCTGCTAAAGTATATGAAAAATATCTATCCTCACACAGATATATAGTTAAGGAAAGGAGAAATGTTTTAACAGCCCTTTTCAGGTAAATGTGGATATTACTTTTGAAACTAAACCAAAACTCAGTAAATGGAAGTTTTTTAAACTTTAGTTATAATATGGAATCTTAAATCATCTATTACATTAAAACCCATTGCACACTGAGTGTTTTCTTTATCACACATAATTTTGTGACATCATACATTAATACTCACATATTGGTTTACTGAGTTATACACATCTTCCAAATTTTCACATACTTCACTATACAATATCAAAAATCATATTTGTTAATATCACCATTGACCTCATCAGAAAAATTTTTAAGAATTGAGAAGTCTTTAAGCTCATGAGAGCAGACACAAGTTTTCAAAATTTTCTATTTTCACCTGGAATTTCTAATTTTATCCTTGGCAATAATTCTAATTTTATCCTCATCTTGAATTATCATTTTCAAGGAAATATCTGTCAAATACACAAATCTTAGAAACCATAGTTTGTATCAGTGGCTTTTTCAAGAAAAAACACCTGTAGTTCAGCTCAGAACTCAACCTCATGATAGCCTTCATACTTCAATATAAGGCAAACATATTTTATGTATACTTCCCCTTTTGTCACAGAAATGATTAAGAAGATATTTACCAAGGGTCAATATTTTATAAAATTACTAAATAATATTGCTTCATAAATATATTTTTAAGATAAAGTGTATCTTTTTTACTCTGAAAACTGCAGTGATCACTCTTCAGTTTGGAGTCACTGCCTTTATTAATGTTAAGATGCAGAACTCTTACCCACTATTGCTTTTATGCCATCACTGCAAATGTCAATACAGAGGAAAAGGCAAATTATGTCTTATTATTGTGAAAGCAGTTTTGGTCTTGCAGACCTCCTGAATGTGTTTGGGGGACCATGAGGAATCAATGAACAACTCTTAGAGAACTACTGACCTACAAATATAGATAGATCAATAGATAGATGATAGCTGGATAGATAATAAAAGAGGTCTACTGACAAGGAAGCTTTTATAAAAAATTGTTGAATGAATAGAGAAGCTCTAAATATGGATACTTTAAATTCTTTAAGGATAACCTGCAAATTTGCCAGAATAAGTAATATTTTTTCACCTGCAAGTATATCCTAGGTCCTATGAAGAAGTGATAGTTAGAGAAAGGTGATAGGAGGAGCCAAGAGGTCTTTTGACAAAACTGGAAGATTTTTAAAAACAGAAATAAAAGAAGTCACATGAACCTTTGAAATCAGGAAAGCTAAAGGAAAAAGCTTTTTCTAGAATGGCCTTTTATATTGTCTAAAATTACATTAAAATATTTCTGCATAGATAATGTGTTATAGTCATAGGTAAATGTTTATGTATATCCTGGAAGCAATTAGTTAAAATTTGATGTATTCTAATTAGAGTACTCACTACAGAGTATTTAGGTAACAGCTGAAAGAATAATCGAGTCCATGTTCCAGAGAGCTACCAGTAACAACTCTCTCGAATATTTTAGCAGCACGAGAGGGCTTTATAATTAGCTTAAGAAATGTTTTTTTATTGTTGCAAAACAAGGAAAATGGCAACCTACAACCTTCAGGGAACTAAGTCTAAGACACTGGTTTCTGTATTCAAATTCAAAATGATTCTATAACCTAACTACTTATCTGAATTATAAAGACAGAATACTTTCACATCTGTCTGAAATGATCCTTTTGTTCAAGGTTGGAAGAATGCCTTAAAAGGCTAGAGAGCCAAGATTTTCTTGAATATAAAAAATGTTTTTACTATCTTTTTAATACTGGTTTCTTGCTTACCCACTAATAAGAAATTGCATGTGTAGCATAATTCAGTTTGAGATGCCTTTCTAACATCCCACCCATTAGCAAGGTTAAGAGGGAGACCCAAAATCCTCCTTTATCTGAAACTGAAATGCTTAATCTGCCCCCCCCCCAAAAAAAAAGTCTAACAGCTGGGAAAAACCAAAACCATTTCATAACAGAGGTTCAAATAAAGGAGTGGAAAAAAAAAGAAAGAAAGAAAATAAATGGCAGATAATAGCTAAATTAGAGAAGCAGCTGGGTAACCAGAGAATATTTTCAACTGGAGACAGTACCTATATGGGAAAGTATCAACATTTGCCCAAAGGTAGGTTTGTCATTTGCCGTTGGCTCCTAGGAGGTACTCTCTAAGCCTCTGGAATGTCCTGCCTGGTCAGAGTGTCTATTTACAAACTTGGGGCATGCCAGATAGTCTATGCTAAAAATGTGATTTACAGTATCCATCCATTTTTTGAAGGGGCTAGAGTCTAAGGTAAGGTCAGATGCACTGGTGGCCAACCATGTCCACATGAGTGAACCCCATTAAAACACTGGACACCAAGGCTGAGGTGAGCTTTCCTGGTTGTCAATACTCTGTACATTATCATCACACATTGTTGATGGGACAAGTAAACACTATTTACGCAACTCCACTGAGAGAGAATAACTGGATACTCCTTGCTTACAACTCTCTGGGGATCTGCCCTATGTCACTCTTTCTTCTGTTGATTTTAATATGAATCCTCTTGCTATAATAAACCATAACCATGGGTACAGTTTTCAGTAAGTTCTATGAGTCCATTTAGCAAACTTTTGAACCTGAGGGTGATCTTAATTATTCCTTAACTTGCAGCTGATGTCAGAATTGAGGATGATCTTAAGGATATCCACAGTCTGTAGTATCCAATTTAGAAATTATTTTATGTTTCCTGAAATTAAAATGGGATTAAAGGTTTCTCAGCCTTAGAGTAGGACAAAGAGAGAAAATGTACTAAACTGACCAGATCTTCCACTAAAGTAAATGGAATGAGAAAAGGGTCTATAAAGTAAAAGAACTGAAAATAGAAAGAACAAATTTAATACTTTAAACTCAAACTAAAAATATCGGGTAATGTGAAAACTATGTTCAATTCACCTCAATTACATATAGATGGAATTCTGAATTTCCCTCGCACTTTTGGAACTTGAATTACTTGTGAGAGAAAAAGTATAAAGGGTGGCCATAAGGTAAAGCAAAGGAGTCCCAGTGTCATGGTCTTTTTGATGAGGACAGCTCCCTCTTTCAGCCCCAGGAAATGGGAGCATGCAGTTAAGTTCAGAACCTCAGTGAAGGAGGGAAAAGGAGCTGGCTTTCAGCCAATCTGATGACTCCGAGTTCTCTTTACCTCCATGCCTCAGACAGGCAAGCTCCAAAATTCACACTTTGTTTAATGACAAAAAAAGAATGACAAGTTAAAAAGTAAAGCCAGAGTCTTAAGTGCCTCAGCCTGGCCACGGTATAATTTTCAAAGTGAGAAGCATTTGGGAAACATCTCAAGGTGAGAGTTATATAACATCCCAAAGAAAAAAGCAATGATTTATTTCCCCTTCAGGATATTCTGTTTTTCTTCCAACAGCTTATGTGTACAGTACACACCGGCTGATGAACGATAGGTAGGTGGGTTTCAGTAACCTGTTTTCTTGAAAGTTGAGAAGGCAGCCATATGCAGAGCAGCATCTGTTGCAGACTGTGGTGCCCACTGCCAACAGTGCTCCTCTGCATGGTGTACAGAGCGGTCCTCTGACCTGGAGGCATGCCCCTGCCATCTAAGGAGTCAAACTACAATTCCTTCTTATTTTAGAACCCACTCCCCTTTCTACAAAGACAAGGTCCTGACACACTGAGAATACTTAAGATGTCACAACAGACTGTTTGCAAGAACCTTGTATTCAGAGCCAAATAAAAATTTAGGGAGAATTATGGGTTTGGCCCATCTAGCTTCTGCTCTCTGTCATGACTTTAGGAGTCCCATAGAGGCTAGTGTATTCATGCTTGGTCCTCATTTCTATTGTATGTTCAACTTTTTAACCTCAATCAATTCATTCAACAAGGATTTTCTAAGCCACAAACAAGCCCCTCATGAAAATCTATTTTGCAACGTTCCAAATCTGCAAATCAAAGAAAACAGATTATTTGTTTCATTAAAGAATCAGGACTCTGCAATTTATAGATATGAACATTTTCCCAAACCATGTGATTGATTCCTTGTCCTTTGAAAAGCTGTGAGTGTTCTGGGTGCTTTTCACACATTGAGAAAACAGGCAAAATCACACCTGGGCTTAAGTTGAAATCACCATGCTATATAAATCTGTCAAATGACCATTGATTTTTAAGTCGCTTCGTTTAATTTAGTAACAGCTCATTTACCAAGAACATTTATAAAAAATATTTTTCCATTAAGTAAGGTAAACCTTTTCACAAGTTCCTGACACCTCTCTCCTTCTCCCTCTCCCTCTCCCTTTCCCTCTCTCTCCCCCTTCTTTCTCTCTCTCCACCTGTCCTTACAAATGCCTACGGAGAAAATTAGATATGTCCTCACTTTAGATCACAGCAGGATTCTGCACTATCTCAGGAATCCAAAATGTAATCAGAGGAGATATAAGTAGGAGAGACTGATCTATCAGTCCTTACATACATTCATTCTCATTTAAAAGAATATTCATCATTGGGGATCAAACAGTGCAAAAGAGATTCTCAGCCCTTATGAAACTTAGCATCTAATGAAAAAAATAAAATCTAATAAGGTAGTCAAGCAACATTCTGAATCATATAACCTCTTAAAGGGAAGTTGTGATTCATATACACTTTAGTAAATTCTCTAGAAAATACTAATATTCTAGTTTCTTGTCTGTCAGATACCCACTCTCAAATGTTTAGCTATTACTAGTATTTAACAGAAAATCACTTGTATGCTTTACTGATAGGTCTTCATCAATTACACCTTCATTCATTCTCTTCAGATGGCTATACCACACCATGACAAATTCTTATGCTCTATTCCTATATGATAAAGTCTCAATGCTATATATACCGATTCAGACTTGACATTTAAGGAGCACCTGAGCCCTGTTTTATGAATAGCCTTTTACTTTCTCATGAATATGTCCTAAGCAAGTCTTCTCCCCTGACATGCAGACAGAGAGACATAGCATTTTTGTACAATATGTCTCAGCATTTATTGTTTATTATTTTACATGCACAGACTTCAAGACAAATCTACAAACAGTAGCAGCCAGGCCTTTTGTGGAAAAAAATCTATAGTAGGGGCACCATTTCTGTATTTCAAAACACTGTCAGTACATCTCCTTAAAGAATATATTTTGGACCATTAAGAACTCCAGCAGAAGAAAATTTATAATACCATTTTGAGGATAAAGTACAAAGAGGATAAAATTTAATGAACCTTCATTTTATGTAAATACAATAAAACATTGGATTTATAGAACTGATACCATCAGGGAACTCATTTAATTTTGCATAATCCAAGGTCTCCAACTTAAGGAATCATCTGTTAAAGTTTTTTGTTAGACTTAGGGCCAATGACTTCATAAAACATTATATGTCAAGACACCAACCCTGAGTGGCAGGGTGCAGGTTAAAGTTTCAGCTGATTCAATATAGGAGGGAATGGTTTTCTTATAAATGGAAGAGGGTGGGCTCACTTGGAACAATTTTTCTATTGCAAATAAGAAAAGGGACTTGCCTTGGCTGGTATGGCTCAGTAGATTGAGCATCAGCCTTTAAACCAAAAAGTGGCTGATTTGATTCTTAGCCAGGTCACATGCCTGGGCTGCAGGCCAGGACACCAGTTGGGGGCATGCGAGAGGTAACTGATTGTTGCTCTCACACATCAATGTTTCTCCCTCTCTTTCTCCTTCCTTCCCCTCTCCCTAAAAATAAATTTTACAAATCTTTAAATTAGGTGTAAAAAAAAAAAAAGAAAAAGGGACTCATGAGTTGCTGACTCTTAATGCATTTGTCACTTGTCAGAAAGCTACCTTCAGGGACTGGTGCCACAAAGAGAGAGTTCTGGAAATGTCCTCCAGAAATACATAGACGGAAGGTGAAATTATACCAGACATGACAACCTAGGTGAAGAAGATAACTTTGTACCAGACCTTGGAGTTCAGGGTAACATGAAAAAATTCTGATACACCAAGATGCAAAGGCTGAAGATAGGGTCAAAGTGAGAGGAGTCAGAAAACCAAGATAGAAGGTTGTTAAAGAGAATAACAAACTAAGGCAGGCGTGCAGGGCAAGGATTCTAGGCTGCTTCATACTTTTTACTTATGTTTTAGAATGGTGCTAATTAGTTGGGATTTGGGGCTAAGATGAGACAGCTGGCACACTCAATCTATGGTAATTTGATGAAGGCATAATAGTGGAACTATTTACAGAAGATGCAGGAAAACTATAAGGAATAGCTCAAAATCTGTTAGAAATAATAGCAGAGCCTCTATCACTCTGGAGCCCAATGGAGTGAAATGAGGGAGTGGTCATTGGTACTTGGAAAGTAGTGATTAGAAAGCTTCCTTGAGACTCTAAGGAACATAGACAGCCTTGAAGCAATTCCTCAGAGAGGAAGCTAGAGAAATAAATAACTGGACCTCCATGTCCTCCCTCTGAGCTCATACTAACTGAACCCAACCAGAAGCCAAAGGGCATAGGAATTTGTTTGTGCCATCCATATGAGTCAGCCTCCCATTGCACAGAGCAGGTGGGGAAGGGTAGAGAGTGAAGGCAGAGAATCCAGGTGAACCTACCACCTTTAAGTAGCTGAGTCCCATTAGAAAACCTGCAGTATAACAAGAAAAACCAGCCCCAAATACATCAATTCATGGAAGAAGGTTGGAGTCTCCAAAACCCTCAGGAGCAATATTGGATTCAGTAAGTTCAACACTTCCTCAAATAGTTAATAAAATTTATTCTGCATTCAATGCTAAAAACTGAAGATACTGACATAGTTCCTACTTCCAAGTATCTTTTAATCCAGTTTTTTCATATGATTAAACAAATATTTATTGGATTTCTAAAATATGTTGACAAAGATATTTATATCTATGTATTCAAAGTAAAAGATTCATTTGAAAGCTATAAAGATTAATATAACAAAGATTGTTATTATTATTTTTATTGATTGATTTCAGAGAGAAAAAGGAAGGGAGAGGAACACTGCTTTGTTCTTCCACTTATTTATATATTCACTGGTTGCTTCTTGTATGCACGCTGACCAGAGATCAAACCCACAACCTTGGCATATCAGGGTGGCACTAGCCATATTATTAATTATTAAATAATGTGATAGTAACTCTAAGAACATCATGAGTTCATGCACAAGAAGAAAACATTAACAATCCCAAAACACTTGTCTTGATCCCTTATCAGTTACTAGGTATTACCACTACAATGACAGCACTTTGAACTTCATGGTAGTCCTGGCTCCTTTCATCACAGGTTTCATACATTCCTTTGAGGCCACAGCTAGTGTGTATAGTGCATTTGTGCAAATTAAGAAAAATGTGTAGACCAACTAGGAACTGTATCTCTTCCAGGGTGGAAGCAGCCGCATGCCAGGGCACCTGGCTTGGTAACCAGAGGGCAAGTTGGGTTTCAACTCCCATCTGTGCCCCTTGGCTGGGCCTCTTGTGTAGGACATTACCTGCATAATCATAAAAGGAAGCTCTGCATTTATTAATTCATTCAAGAAATAGTTATTATGTACTTATTTATATACAAAGATCAGCATAAGCTTTTCAATATTTTAGTTTTTGACTTGGGCTAGGAATGAAAATAAACAGTTGCGGTTTGAGTAGGCCATGAAACTAAACTCTGAGTTAATACTAATTAATTCCTGTCAATATAAAACTATTGGCTGCCAGGAACCAAAGACTAAAAGAAGCAAGAAACTGAACAGGTCAACAAGTTTAACAGTGAACTACAGTGTTGTTTCCTAGCAAAACTAATACCTTCTTTATTTTTGTGGTTTAACTTCACTTTCCCACGAAGATATTTCCAAACTCTGAAACCATGAAAAGCTTCAGAATCTTATTCTGTTCTCTCTCTCTCTCTCTCGCTCTCTCTCTCTCTCTCTCTCTCTCTCTCTCTCTCTCTCTCTCTCTGTCTCTCTCTCTTTCTCTGTAAGCATATCATAAGCTCTTAAAAACATACTTTGGATCTCTCCCCCATATAAGTGCAGGGCAGTAAAACACCCTGATGTGCTCTATCAGACCAACTAAGAATATATATTGTAGGCAAAAGATGCTACCATATGTGCTTCTCAAAAATTCAAAGGGATAGGAGATAGCCAGCTTGGATTTTATATCTGTCCATGGAACTAACTTAAACTGTACTGAGTCAAGACTTCTCTGTGCCTCAGTTTCCTCATCTATATAATACACTTTAATTAGATCAGAAAAATCTTTAGCTCTAACTTTCTGTGGTTCTTGTTTAATTAGACAAAGAAACTGTGATTTTTACATAGAGATGCCAGACTTTCTATTTTCAGTATTCTCTTAGGATATCTGTACAATGTTGTCATTACTACTTTAAGCTCTGTCCCCCATCTCCAAAATCAGGCATTCCAATGTCATTTCCTCTATTTTTCCCCTAGCTGAACTTCTACTTCTGCAATGTCTATAATCCCCTTGGTGAAGGAGTTTTCCCTCTTGCCCTCTAAGCCACCTGCTAATTGGCATGTGATGGAGTGTCCCACCTGTATGATATCTCTTTCCTGCTAATAAATGACACAAATTAAAATGATTGCACTTACCATATATTCCACTTGAGATTAAATAAGGGAATCTTTTATTCTGATAAGTATCTACCAGCTGTAGGAAGAAAATGTTAATAAGACATTAAAGATGCCAAGAAAAATAAATTCAATATGTAAATAGCTACTTTGAGTAATTAGCTATTTACTATTTAATAAATGCTAAATAAGATCTCCCAGTTCACTGTAACACTGGAGACAAAGTACTTAAAAGGGCACTATAACAGGTTAATGTTGACAAGAGCCTACAACCCCAAAGAAATGTCTAAAAGTTTAATCAGTAAAAGACCCAGCATCATAACTTGAAGCAAATAGAAATGGTCTGGGAGTAAGGGAAAAAGATGATGGGACAGCTCTTTCGTAGCCAACAGAGTGATCACAGAAATCTTTTCAGTTACACCTAACTGCTGAAGGAGCAGTGAATAAATCTGAACCCTGACAATGAATCATCACTTGAGTGTAAAAGGCAAGCTGTTAAGACTCTTACATTTATGGGGCACAATGGTTAAGTTTATGTGTCAATATGAATGAGCTAAGAAATGCCCAGATAGCTGATAAAACACTGCCAGATAAGTCTCTGGAGGTGTCTCAGAAAGAGATTATCATCTGAATCTGAAAACTAAGAAACAAAGATTACCCTCACCACTATAGAAGGCATCATCCCATATAGAGAAGCCACCAATAGAAAAAAAAAAAAAAAAAAGGCAGAGGAAGGGCAAATTTGCTCTTTCTCTTTCTGAGTGAGCTGAAGATATTCAAATTCTCTGCCCTTGAACTCGCTTCTGGTTCCCAACCAAGCTCTAGAACTCAGATTAGGACCTGTACCCTCAGCCCCTCAATTCTTAGGCATTCATACTGGGACTGAATTACACCAGTGGCTTTCTTGGTTCTTCAGCTTGCAGACATGAGACTTCTTGGTTTTTATAACTACTGTGTAAGTCAATTTTTATTATCATTCTCTCGTTTTCTCTCTCTCTCTCTCTCTCTCTCTCTCTCACTCTATGTCAGCAGAGATAAAAAAGGCAGTAACAATTAACTGAAAAATCTTAAGCCAGAATGTAACACCTAAAAGGATTTTAGAAAGGCCATGTTATCAGAATAGCTCATGCTGAATACAGTCACTGTCATGAAAATTTCCATAACCAGTGATTGTTTTTCACATCTGAAAATATGTAGCTTTACCTCTGGGTGAGGAAAAAACTAGAACTCTCCTACCCTGACATCTCTCCATCAGGTGGTATGAAGCATTATAAACAATGCCAGCATAGTTATTTCTTTATGAAGTCTAAAAGAAGAAAAACCCTATAATAAACATGATCACATATTTATTTCAAAGCCGCTGGGTAAGGCAGGACCCAGCAGCTATGTATATGCTTTAGGGCAGGTGGAGTAACCACCACAAAGGCCACCAGGGCCTTGTTAGTGAGAGAATGTAGACTGTTCACCAACATAACAATTTTTCTCCTTCTTTCCCAGTAGTCCCTTCCAGAAATCATACCTGGTTCATCAGGATCTTCAAGCAAAGAAAACTCAAAAATCAAGAAAATGTCTGTCCATCGGAAGGAGCTAACAAACTATTATTCCCTCCAGAAATCAAGAACAAACAAAATAAGCTAACAAACAAAATAGAAACAGACTCATAGATACAGAGAACAGACTGATAGCTGTCTGAGGGGAGGGGGATTGGGAGGCTGGGTGAAAAAGGTGAAGGGACTAAGCAAAAAACAAAACAAACAGATGAACAAAAACTTCAGTCACAGACAACAGTGTGGTGATTACCACAAGGAAAGATAGGTGGGGGAGGTGGAGGAAAGTAAAAGGGAGATAAATGGTGATGAAAGGAGACCTGACTTGGGGTGGTGAACACATAATACACTATACACATGATGTATTATGGAATTGTACACCTGAAGCCTATATAATTTTATTAACCAATCTCACTTCAATATTCACTATAAATAAAATAAATTAATTTAAAAAAGAATCACCTGCCCAAGTCACCACCATCACACTAAATCCAGTTCATGACACTAAGTGCTCCAGGTTTCTAAATGGTTTTACTCATGTTCAAACCCACAAGCATGTTTTGAGTCTAATAAAGATTTGGAGTTAATATGTTCATCATCTGTGCATTTAAATGATTTTTTTTCAGCTCCCTTAAACCTTCTCCCTACCCCACCCATATCAAACTGATGACACAGTATGACATGTTCCATTTCTGAGTGCTCCCCATGTGATACATTTTCCCTTTGCTGATAATACAAGCATCCTGCCACCTGTGACCCAGTAGGTTTAAGTTGTTTGTTTGCTAATCAACAAGAGGCTCTCCTCTATTTAGCCCTGGGCTTGACCCTCAACCGCCTCATATGGCGGAGTCTAATAATTTCCCCTGAGTTCTAGTTACAGCATGCACCTGGCGTTTCCTTTATTACCAGAAGCTTTCCTAGCAACACAATCCTGTGCTACAACCAAAAGCAGAAGCACAACGTGCTTTAAGGATGAAAGTCAGGTATTCACAGAATGCAGAATTCAAGAACTCTCTGTCCTTCCCTGCCATACGTATCCACATAGAACACCTTGTGTGTGCTCTCCCTGACAGTTTGAAAGGGCCTTTGAGGTTTAATCAGTAGATAATGGCAAAAGGATAACACAGTGTTCATAGTGGGAATTCTTATCTCAATGCTCCTGCCGGCAGAACATCAAAGACTGCATACTTTGCAGTTTATTTAGCTGTAAGAAAGAGGGGTCAGGATGATTCTTGGGTTACTATATATAAAAATACTACTTTTGCAACCCAGAAGTGATCTTCAGGCAATACGTAACGGCAAGTTGTAAGAAGTTTAAGGCAACATATTTGTTTTAAGGGAATACATTCCTTTCTCTTATAGTTCATATTATAATTATCTCCAAGTTACTTATCTTGGTCCTTTTGGGGGAGTATTTATTTTTATTTTTATTTTAGCAAGTGAGGGAAAATCTAAAAGTAATTCTCTACTGATGCACCAGAAAAAGAAAAAAATATATACATCCATGACCTGAGTCACTAAGAAAACACTGATGTTTTAGAGCAGTTAAGACCTAGATTCATAAAGACAATTTAAGAATTCTGTGAAAACATCTGTTTTAAAATATAAATTATATATTTAACACATTTAATATGTATATTTTATATAATGATTCTTTAGATTTTTATTAGAAATTCTGTTTAGGAGTACTAATATTTTATTAATTCAAATTTTCTACAATAAATACATTGTAACCTGCTTTGCTGCTTCTACTGTGGTCCTTAGACCTGCAACATTGGTATCCCCTGAGAGTTTTTGAAAAGCAATGTTTTGCATTCCACTTCTTTCAATTCAGAATCTGCATTTTAAACACGATCTCTAGATGGGTTCAGATATACCTGAAACTGTAACAAGTTATAGGATAAAAAAATGATCCTGGACTTTTTCCATCCCACAGACAAGATCTCAGATTCAAGCTTCAGGCCTTTGGATTTTACACACATTTCCAAATTTCTTTAAACATCATATTCTTCTTTTGTAGATACTGTATAGTAATATATGTTACAGGGTTTTTAAGACATTAAATATAGTTAATATGTACAAAGAAATTCATTATCTCAGGATCTAGAGTCCAGAAATTTTCAATTAATGTTCCTTGTGACCTTCATTCATTCCAAAGAAAATGAATGGGCTGCCAAAATAGACTAGTACAGAGTGAAGTCCCTGGACCTGCATATGTGCTCTACAAACCTCTTCCCCTTACTTACTTATTCAGAATTACTATTACTATTGTGGCATTTTATGGACACTCTAGTTTCTTACAGTAGACCATCTTAATCTTGATTTTTTAAAAAACTAGATTAATACAAGAAATCCAATCTTTTAAACAGGAGGGGGAAAAACCTTTATAAGTAGAGAAAATGGGTGTGCCAACCAAGTTTTTGAGCATAAGTGCTATAGGTTAAGTCAGTACATGTTAATTGTTCACCAATCATTCATTTATTCGTTTATAATTTAATTTATTTATTGGCTGCTCTGTTATCTGCACTATACTGGATACTTAAACCACTATAGATTTTAAAAACAAGCACTTTATTTTTCTTTTCTAAACAGGGTGCAGTTGGAGCTTGTAAGGTGCAGGATGTGACTACCAGTGTGTGGGGAGAGTAAGTGCAGGTCCTGATTGGAAGGGGGGGAGGGGGCACTTGGCAAGGAGAGAATAGACTGGGTTGGGCTGGGATACACTGACATCAAGGTGGCTCAGAGAATAGTGGAATTAGGCCTAAGGCACTGAAGCTGGGATCACTCTTCCCAGAGGAAGCTCAATCTCTCAGGATCTACAGAGTTCTAGGGAAGTTGTGGAGAAGTCCTAGGATAAGAAACATGGGTGTCCAGGTACCAGAGGCCTCACATCCCAGACTTGTCCGTAGGAATCTGGCTCACACCACTTACTTGGCAAACCCCATTTTTCATCCACAATTGCATCCTCCACTCCTCAGAATCACACGGTGGGGGGGGGGTGGGGCTGCCTCACCCCAGAGGCCCATCCAGATACAATCTAGAAAATAAAGAATACTTTAATAATAAAAATCTTAGTTGATAAATTTCATAGAACAAAGTGTTCTTAAAGATCATAAAATAGAGGTCCTTGTGTAAGTCTAAAAAAAAAAAAGGTTCATTGAAGACATAGGATATGAACTACTCTTGAAAGATACATAAAATGAGAATGTTCATAGATATGAGAAAAAAAGAAACATTTATATAGACATAATATATCTAAGACTTAAAACAACCTATGTGAACATTTTGTTATTACATCTAATTTGATTTAATTTCCATTTGAATAACTCAGACAAAGACTGGTCTGTAAAGTATACATATGCTCCCTAAAAATGTTAAAATTCATCCTAAAAACCTGGATAATTTTAGTATCTCTGCTTTTTTTTGGTTTTTTTTTTTTGTTTTTTGTTTTTTTTGGTAAGATATAAGGAACTAAATTAAACCTAAATTCAAGGCAATGTATCCACCTTTTAAAAATTAATTTACTTACAAACATTTAAAAATATTCTGATTACCAAACAATGTAGATAAATTCAAGTCCCCCTTTGTATGTATCATTCATGATAGGCTATGCTATGCTAGATTGATAAACAATTTCAAATTTTTGTTTGTTTAACCAGACAGAAATTTGTCATTCTAGATCTGAGCATCAATCCAAGGGAGTTCCCCTCTCGTTGGTACCCTAACTGCTTTAATCTTTAGACTACTTTGTGTCAGCACATGATCCACAATCACCAAAGCGGGGAAAAGATCAAAAAATATTACAGCCTGTTTTGTTACTCCTAAACACAAGTAATACATGCCACCTCCAATCATATGCCATTGGACAAAACAAGTCACATGGTCATGGCTAATTTTAATGGAGTGGGAAATATGATGCTTATGCATGCCAGGGAGTAGAGAAAAACTGGAATTCTGAGTGAAGAAGAGCTTAGTGAATAACATAACATAGAAATCGAAGTATGTCTGCAGAGGTAACTACTACTCTCGCTTGCAGACATTTGGCTATGCTTTCCATAAATATATGAATGCATGTAATTCAATACATAATTTACTTTTACAAATGTATTTTATCTTAAATGATATATGTATTGTTTGGTAACTTGCTTATTTTATTCTTTTAACATATTTCTTGTGGGTATTCCCAGTTCAATATTATTGACTTATGTCATTCTTTTCAACTGTTTTCTTCAAAGTAACTCTGAAGTATGGTAGTGCCAACATGTATTAAATTTGATTAATATTTAGTTTACTCCCAGTTTTTTACTTATATGTATTTTGATGCTACTGTTAGTGGTATTATTTGGTACTTTGTAGAATGTAGAACTTTCCTGGATATTTATATTGACTTTGTAAGCAATAAACTTGCTAAATTAACTTATAGCTCAAATATTTTAATTATAAAGTATTTAAAATTATATAAATTTACAATTGTGTTGTCTGTCAATAGGATAATTTTACTTATGTCCTTGTATCATTCTTCCCTTCCCTTCTGACTAGAAGTTCCATGGCTTCAAAGAATGAAAATTATAATTGCATTATCCTTTCTCATTCCAAAACACAGAGGGAGATTTTAATATTTCACCATTAAGTATGATGTTTTCTGTATATTTTTAAATATACTTTTTATCAAGTTAAGAAAGTTCCACTTCATCCCTAGTTTGCTAAATGTTTTGTGATGAACATTTAACAAACTAGGATTTAATCAAATACTTTTTCTGTTTCATTAGGTGATCATATGGTTTTTCTTAATTTTATTTTTTAATTACCATTTACATTCAATATTATTTTGTATCGCTTTCAGGTGTACAGAATAATGGTTAGGCAATCATATACTTTATAAGGTGAAAAAGGTGAAGGGATCAGGTGATTTTTTTTTTTTTTTACATTTGATGAACTGAATTTATTGATCTTACAATGTTAAATCAACCTTGCATTCCTTATATAAAAATAACTGTGATAATATGTTATCCTTTTATATATGAATTTGAATTGCTAATATTTTGTTTTAGACTTTCTCCATCTATGTTCAGGAATCCAAATCACAATTTAATTATGGTGTACCTAAGTACTGCTCCCTTTTAATTTAAAATATATGAGAAATATAGAACTTTTAAATCTATAGCTTGATATCTTTAGTCAATCTTGGAAATTATTTTTAAAATATTTTTAAAATTTATTTTTAGAGAGAGGATAAGGGAGGGAGAAAGAGAGGGAAAATAAACATTGATCAGTTGTCTCTCATATGTACCCTGACCAAGAACCCTGACCAAGAACTGAACCTGCAACCCAGCCATGTGCCCTGACTGGGAATTGAGCCAGCAACCTGTTGCTTTGCAGAATGACACCCAACCAACTGAACCACACTGGTCAGGGCATTGGAAATTTTTCATCTATTTGCTTTTGAAATAGTTTTTTCTCTCTCTTCAACTCCAATTATTCTTGCTTTTTACATGTGTCCTACATGTCTCGTACTATTTTAAGAATATCCATCCTTTTCTTTAGAATTTCCATTTGGACTTTCACCCCCACTCCCCCAAGGCTTCTTTATGTATATTGAGTTTTTAACTTCAATTAATGTAGTTTTCAATTTTTATTATTTTGTTTTGATTTTATGCTCTTTTAGAGCTTCCAGTATTCTGCTAAAATTCTTCACCTTGTACTTTACCTTCTTGAACATATAATATTACTTAATTTTAAATCCATAGTAAACACTCCAGTATCTTGATCTGCTAAGTACCCATTTCTACTGTCTATATTTTCTCTTGTTTTTGTAAATTTCTGGTTTAATTCCTGGTATACTAAAGTCATCAATTCTATCCACATTGATCATAAAGTAACTGTAACCCTTTCAAGTTTAAACAGGATTTTTTGTTAAATTGACAATCATATTCTGAACTGATAAGAGAAACAAAGCACCCAAGGCAATATTGAAAAGTAAAAACAAAGCAGGGAGTCTTAATCTATAAGATAGGGAACTTATTATAAAGTTATAATTAAGAAATTTAATGGTGGCATAGGGAAAGGAAAATGGACCAGTGGAAAAAAATAAGAATCCAGCCATGGACCTATAGATACAAGGTCATCAGATTTTATGACAAAGATAACAGTGCAATGGATTATGTTTTCAATAAATGGTGCTAAGTCAATTGCAGAGCATCATGGAGGGGGAGAGGGAATGAGCCATTATCCCACTCCACACACAAAAATCATATCCAGATAGGTCATAGATGTAAATGTAAATTTTTTTTTTAATTTAAAACATTAAATAGGGCATTTAGGGGAATCCAAGATGATGGAGGGGTACTAGAAGCTACACTAACCTCCTCCCAGGATCAATCTGGAATTATAACTTAATAGTGGAGAAATCATCTGGAATAACCAACTGAACACTAGCTGGAGAGAAGTCTTAAAAACACAGACTAGTAGGAAGTATGGAGACACCAGGGGGCTGGCCGGGTCCCACAGGTGACAGCTGAAGGGGCAGAGAAACATCTCAGCAGCCAGGGGTTACTCCTGAGAAGAGTGGAGTCTAAACCACCATCTGGGCTTTCCAGCCTACAGCAACAGAGCCAAGAGTAAAACAGCATAGAGCTCTAAATAGCAAAAAGCCTCAGGGTTATTTGTGAGCCAGAGATGGCTGGAGATACAGAGAGATACTTAAAGGGACCACACACAAAAATACATTGGCACCCACTTACCCTGGGCTCCAGCAGAGGGAGGGCAGAGTGGACTAGAGATGCTTAAGGAGAGTTTGGGGAGGTAGCTTTGAGGAGAGAACTGATGGAGCAGCCCAGAGGATCCAAGTGCTGACTCATCCCTCACACTACAGGCAGACCACTCCCCTCCAAGTGCCATCAGCCAGAGGCAAAGCCTGACCCACAGGAATTAATCTGCCCCACTTGGTGGTGCTTAAGCCTAACAGCTGATCACAGATTGAATAGGTCAACAACAGAAGGAGACAGACAAAGACAGTAAATCTCTGGTAGTATCCAACAGGTTCCTAGGCCCAGACTGGGACACAATCTGATGTCACCAAGGGCATATCCAGGAAGTAAAGAAAGTGCACCTCTGTAACACTATACAAGATGTGGTGGGAAGAGTGACTCTCAGTCAGCTAGCGGGTGGGAAGGACCCAACAAAGAGCAACACAACAACAACCAAAACCCAAGTACAACCAGACACCCCATATAAATGACATAAAGGACATAAAGGACATCCCAAGAGCATCAAGTTTAGGAGATCAAGGAGACTGCAACACTGAATCCCACAGGTCTCCTACCACAGAAGGTCACACCACAAAGACAGGGAGTCAAAGCAGATCAATCCAAGAAGCAGAAACAAATAAGAAGAGTCATCTAAATGGAGGGACAAAGAAACAGCCCCACATCAAAAGGAAAGGAGGTATCCCCAGAAAGACTGCTAAGTGAAACAGAGGCAAGCAAACTATCAGACATGGAATTCAAAACAATGGTTATAAGGAATGTCAATGATCTCAGTAAGCCCAAAGAAAATTATAAAAAAAAGCTCCAGGGGAACTATGAAGAACTTCAGGGATGCTAAAAGGAACTTACTGAGAACTACAACACTATTAAAAAGGACATAGAAACTATCAATAAGGTACAGGAAGAAATGAAGAATACAATTTCTGAATTGAAAAATACTGTAGAGGTAATCAAATCAGGCTAGATAAAGCAGAGGATTGGATCAACAAACTGGAGGACAACGTAGAAAAAATTCCCGGACAGTGCAACAAAATGAAAGAAAATTGAAAAAGAATAAAGAGGTTTTAAGAGCTGCAGGACAATTTAAAACATAATAATATCCATATCACTGGAATGCTGGAAGGAGAAGAGGAGCAAGGGATAGAAAACCTGTTTGAAAAAGTAATGGCAGAAAACTTCCCTAACTTGATAAGAGAAAAAGTCATGCAAGTCGAGGAAGCACAGAAGGTCCCAATGAAGATGAACCCAAACAGGCCCACTCTGAGACATATCATAATTAAAATGTCAAAATTCAAAGACAAGGACGGAATCCTGAAAGCAGTAAGAGAGAAAAAGCTAATAACATACAAGGGAGCCCCAATAAGAATATCAGCTGATTTATTAAAAACAAAAAACAAAAAAACAGCACTACAAGCCAGAAGGGAATGACAAAAAATATTGCAAGTAATTAAAAAAAAAAGGCCTACACCTGAAACTCCTCTATCCAGCAAGGCTCTCATTCAAAATGGAAGGTGAAATAAGGAGTTTCCCGAGAAGGTTAAAAGAACATATCTCCACCAAACCAGCATTGCAAAATATGCTAAAAGGGCTGCTTTATGAGGATGAAGAAACAGAGAGACAGAGAGGAACACAGATACAAAGGGGGAAAATGACAATGAATACATACCTATCAATATTAACCTTAAATGTAAATGGATTAAATGCTCCAATCAAAAGACATAGGGTAGCTGAATGCATAAGAAAACATAACCTGCATATATGCTGTCTACAAGAGACCCACCTCAGAACAAAAGATCTACACAGACTGAAAGTGAAGGAATGGTAAAAATATTTCAAGCAAATAAACATGGAAAAGAAGCAGGGGTAGCAATACTTATATCAGAAAAAAAAAACAGATTTCACAATAGAGGTCATAAAAAGAAACAAAGAATGACATTTCATAATACTTAGAGGAACAAGCCATCAAGAAGATATTACCTTTGTAAACACATATGCACCCAACATAGGAACACCCAAATATATAAGGAAAATCTTGAAAGACTTCAGGAAGGATATTGACAGCAACACACTCATAGTAGGGGACTTTTTTTTTTTTTTACATCTTATTGTCAACAATGGACAGATCTTCCAAGCAAAGAAAAACCAAGGAAATTGTGGCATTGAATACCACTAGATCAACTGGACTTAACTGATATACACAGAACCTTTCACCCCAAAGAAACAAAATACATTCTTTTCAAATGCACACGGAACATTTCCAAAGATAGACCACATGGTAGAACACAAAATAAACCTCAACAAATTCTAAAAAAATTGAAATTATATCAAGCATCTTCTTGGATCACAATGATTTGAAACTGGAAACCAACCTCAAGGAAAAAACTCAAAAACATTCAAAATCATGGAGAATGAATAACATGCTATTAAATAATGAATAAGTTAACAATGTCATTAAAGAAGAAATCAAAAAGTTTCTGGAAACAAATGATAATGAACACATAACCACCCAATACCTATGTAACACAGCAAAGGCAGTCCTGAGAGGGAAGGTCATAGCAATACAGGCCAATCTAAAAAGGATAGAAAAATGTCAAATAAACAACCTAACCCTACAGCTATAAAAACTAGAGGAACAACAACAAACAAAGCCCAGAGCAAGTAGAAGGAAGGAAATAATCAAGATCAGAGTAGAATTAAATGACATAGAGACTACAAGAACAATTCAAATGATCAATAAAATCAGGAGCTGGTTCTCAAAAAGATAAACAAAATTGACAAAATCATTAATCAAACTCATCAAGAAAAAAAGAGAGGACCCAAGTAAATAAAATCAGAAATGAAACAGGAGAAATCACAACTGATACCACAGAAATACAAAGGATAGGAAGAAATTACTATAGGCAACAATATGACAAGATATTTGACAACCTGGGTGAAATGAACAAATTTCAGGAAACATAATCTTCCAAAACTGAATCAAGAAGAAGCAGAAAGCCTGAATAGACTGGTAACAACTAATGAAATTGAAGTAGTAATAAAAAAACTCCTGGTACACAAAAGCCCTGGACCAGATGGCTTCACAGGTGAATTTTACAAATCTTTGGGGAATAACTAATCCCTATCCTTCTCAAACTAGTCCAAAAAACCCAAGAAGAGGGAAGACTCTGAAACTCTTTCTTTGAGGCCAGTATTATCCTAACCTGAAAACCAGGTCAAAACACAGCAAAGAAAGAAAACTATAGACCAATATCACTGATGATCATAGATGCTAAACTCTTCAACAAAATATTGGCAAACCAGGCCCAGCAACACATTAAAAAGGTCATACACCGCTATCATGTGCAATTCATCCCAGGGATGCAAGGATGGTTTACTATTCACAAATCAATAAACATAATACACCACACAAACAAAATGAAAGACAAAAATCACATGATCATATCACAGATGCTGAAAAAGCATTTGATAAAGTACAACACCCATTTGTGATAAAAACACTCGGCGAAGTGGAAATAGAGGGAGCATACCTCAAAGAATGAAGGCCATATATGAGAAACCTGCAACCAATATCGTACTCAACGTACAAAAACTGAAAGCCTTCCCCCTAAGATCAGGAACAAGACAAGGATGTCCACTCTCTCCACTTCTATTCAACATGTATTTGGAAGTTTTAGCCACAGCAATAAGAAGAGAAAGAGAAATAAAAGATATCCAAATTGGATAAGAGAAAGTAAAACTGTCATTATTTGAAGACAACATGATAGTGTACATAGGAAATTCTACAGACTCCACCAAAAAACTACTCGATCTAATAAGTGAATTTGGCAAAATAGCAGGGTACGAAGTCAATATTCATAAATTGAAGGATTTTCTGTACACTAACAATAAAATATTGGAGATAGAAACTAGAAGAAAAATCCTATATACTGTAGAAACAAGAAAAATAAAATACTTAGCAATAAACTTAACCATGGAGGTAAAAGGCCTATACCCCAAAAACTGCAGATTACTTAAGAAAGATACAAATAAGTGGAAGCATATACCTTGTTCCTGGATGAAAAGAATTAACATTATTAAAATGTCTATACTACCCAAAGCAATTTATAGACTCAATGCAATCCCTATTAAAATACCAATGACATATTTTACAGACCTAGAACAAATAAACCCAGGTCTATATGGTCAACTAATATTTGACAAAGGGGGAAGGAGCATAAAATGGAGTGAGAAGAACCTCTTCAACAAATAGTGCTGGGAGAACTGGACTGGGACTTGCAAAAAAATGAAACTGGACCACCAACTTACACCATACACCAGTATTAGCTCAAGATGGATCAAAGACTTAAATGTAAACCATAACACCATGAAAGTCCTAGAGGAAAATATAGGCAGTAGAATTTCAGATATCTTGTGTAGCAATATTTTCACGGATACATCTCATAAGGCAAGGGAAATAAGGGAAAGAATAATCAAATGGCACTCCGTCAAACTAACAAGTTTCTGCTCAGTGAAAGAAAACATCAGCAAGATGAAAAGGTCACCAAGCATATGGGAAAACATATTTGCCAATGATACCTCAGAAAGGGATTGATCTCCAAAATATATAAAGAACTCATATGACTCAACACCAAGAAGACAGACAATCCAATTAAAAAATGGGTAAAGGACCTGAACAGATACTTCTCGAAGAAGGACATACAGAGCCCCATAGGCATATGAAAGAATGCTCAACATCAATAGTCTTCAGAGAGATGCAAATAAAAACCACAATGAGATACCACCTCACACCAGTTAGAATGGCCATTGTTAACAAATCAACAAACAAGTGCTGGCAAAGGTTTGGAGAAAAGGGAACCCTAGTGCACCATTGGTGGGGATGTAGACTGGTGCATGCGCTATGGAAAACAGTGTGGAATTTCCTCAAAAGACTAAAAATGGAACTGCCTTTGGATTCAGCAATTCCACTGCTAGGATTATACCCAAAGAATCCTGATACACCAATTCAAAAGAACTTATGCAACCCTATGTTCATAGCAGCACTATTTTCAATAGCCAAGTGATAGAAACAGCCTAAATGCCCATCTCTAGATGAGTGGATCAAAAAACTGTGGTACATTTACACAATGGAATACTATGCAGCAGAGATAAAGAAAAACTACTTTTTGTGATAACATGGATGGAACTGGAGAATATTATGTTTAGTGAATTAAGCCGGGCAGTGAAAGACAAATACTATATGATCTCACTTAATACAGTAAACTAATGAACAAAACAAACAAATGAGCAAATTAAAACCAGAGGCATGGGAACAGGAACAGACTGACAGTGACCAGAGGGGAGGGGTGAGGGGGAAAGGGGGGAAAGAAGGGGAAGGGTCTAGTCAAGGAGTAGTATAAATGACTCATGGACATTGACAACAGCGTAAGGATTGGCTGTGGGAGAGGGGGGAGGTGGGCGGTGCAGCAGAGAGCAACTGGGGAAAAAATAGAACTACTGTAATAGAAAAGCAATACAAAAATAAATAAATTCAATCAGGCATTTAAAAGTTAACTTAGGAGAAAAATCTTCATAATGCTGATATTTGAAAACTCAATAAAAGAGAACCTAAAAATCAATAACTATAAATAAAAGAAAATTTAAATTACATTACTATAAAATAAAATATAGTTGTTTCTCAAAGGTATCACTAAAAAAATACATAGGCAAGCCACAGGAGAAAGAAATTTGCATCACATGTATCTGAAAAATGATTTTTATCAGAATTTGTAAAGAAAACCTACATATCAATAAGAAATGCCAGGAAACCAAATATAAAAATGGGCAAAAAAACTTTATTACTTTACCAGGGAAGATATCCAAATGGTGAATAAGCATGGAAAAGTTGCACTTGAGTTCATTATTCAGTAGGAAAATGTAAATAAATTAAACTAAGATGTGTTGCTATTATTATTCGATACCTTCTAAAATACCAAAATGGAAGTAACAGATATTACCAACTGTTGGTGATGATGTAAATTTATTAATACACTTAAGTTGTACCCCTATTATATATATATATATATATATATATATATATATATATATATATATATAAAGAAAAATACAAAATAAACAAACAAAGATATGGGTGATTTTTAAACTTTATAATTCCAATAGAAAAAAAATAGAGAAAGAAAGAGAGGAAGGGAAGGAGGAAGTTCATTTTGTCTTTTAATGGGAGAAGCTGAAAACACTACTCTTGTATATTTCTTTCTAATCCAGTATGCAGTGATGTATATATCCATGAAAAACTGTTATGAGAAAAACATGTAACTAACTACAATAATTTTTAAATAATGTATTGGCTTTAAAGTCACAACATTATCAATAAAGGTATGTCTTTAAAACTACAGATTAACACCTACAGGTTCAACATTTCCTATGCCATCCTTCACTCCAACCCATACAGAGCATAAGACAGGATTGGATGCACAGTGCATTTTCCTAGTCCTGATAACAGACTACTTACTCCTCCCTGAGTCTGGCAATTTTTTTTATTTTTAATTTTTTATTTACACTTGGACTTATCAAAGTTATTGTTTTTCTCTTTTCAACTGAATTTCTGTGTCTAAACTCTAGCATGTATATAGCTTTGACAGTCACCAGACCTCCCTAGGTTATGCAAATTTCAAGTCCCTTCTTGTCCTGAATCCATGCTGCACTTAACTTTAGTGTGACAGTTTTTCACAGTTGTCATTTCCACCTCCTGGCCACCATCACAAGCACACCCAATGCTGTTTAAAATCACTTATAATTTAAAAGATACTGAATGTTTGTTTCTTTTTGTTCTGCTTTCTGATACACAATACAATAGTCAATATTATAGTGTATTTATGCTTTTATTTTCACTGATATACACCACATATATGTATAGCTATATAAGAAAAAAGTCTGAGAAAAATGTTAAGAATGAATTGAATTTGAACTCTGTTTCTTTTATGATCTGAGCTAATATTAATTACTCTGGTAGAAATATAGCATTATCTGCAGAAGTCTTTGGGGGTTCTGATTATGGACCCAAACAAATCACAATGAAACCCATCAAATTTATATACAGTTGACATTGGTTGACTCACTTGATTGTCCTTGAAGGTGCTGCTGAATACTTTTATTTCTATTTCAGCTACTATGGAAAAGGTGCATTGTATAGTGCAGGCAATCAGACCTACTAGAAAATGCCCTTGGCTTGCTTATTGTTTGCATGGAGGTGAGGAAAGGAGAGGGAAAAAAACCCTCAGTAGTTATTGCCTTCAACCTTGAAAAGAAAAACAAAGTAATCTATAGAAACTTTTTTTCAATAGACTTCCATGTGCAAAATTCAGTGTCACATAGTTGGCTACTATGAGGAAGAAGTTTGACCATGAATGAGTATGTGAAATGCATTCATTGTTTAGTTGAGTTAAGATCTCAAGATCTGTGTCTAGTCCAGATTTCAAATATGCTTATTACAGCTTGCTCAGATCCCATGTGCTCTGGGGTATGATCATTCCTGAAAAAGCAGTTCTTCTGGCAGATTAAGGGAACAGTTTGCTTTTGCCTCAGGCTATTAACATTTTAATAGAATGGACGTCAACTGTGATAACAATTCATCTTTAGGGGACTTTATCTGTTATTAACCTTATTAGATAACAAGTTTATTATTGCTGACATGTAGATTTTCCAGCCTTCATCAAACATGCTTCTCACTCCAGTTCCCTTTCATTCCCTCTCTTTTTAAAAATTTAGTTCAATCAAGCTGAATTTCTGTGCCAAGTGATGTTTACAAGTTTGTTGGTTTGTTTTTCTTTGGAAAAATTTGAAAATGATTCTCATTCCCAATAATAGTTGATTAAGCTAAACACATTTATGTGCTTTGTTGAGGAGCACAATCTGTTAATCAGGAATAATTTACTACTTTTGACTGATTTTGGTGAAATAGACAGTTGTCAGTCTCAAGAAAATAGTGTTCTGGAATAGAGCAGGAGGTCAACAGATACAAGTTGCATTTTATTTCATATGGGAATAAGGAGGCATAACAGGCAATTGTATTCCTTAACAAGAGCATGATATCCAATATTTTATTGAAATATTCATAAATACCATATTTAATCTACCTTTGACAAAGGAATATAAATCAGCATCAATCTTCTAAACTGCATGACGAAGAAACAAAGGTGTAAGGATGTGATTGTCCCTAATGTGCTTAGGGAACTCAAAATGATCAATTACAATGCGAGCCGAGGACTGGACAAAGGGAGGGAGTAGTTAGAAGGTAGAATAAAAATTTGCTGTGGAACCAATTTAAAGTATAAAACATCATAATGTTTGAAGTATTAAAAAAGTCAGGAAGGATACACAAATTTATGTGAAATAGAGAAAAACTTGATTAGGTTGGGATTTTAATCAATTCTATAGCAATGTACAAAACCAGTTTTGGTTGGCAGGTAAGCTCTATGGGAAGCTATGCAAGAGGCTATGCAAAAGATGGTGGGGATCTAAACTTGAGAGAGAGGGCACTAAGGAGACAAATTATTTATACACTGGTAACTTCTGAAAAATATTCAGTAGAGCTTGGTAAAACCTGAATGATATTTATGAGGAAAAAAATTACTGAGATGTTCAGTTTTAACAATAAGATAGCTGATGATGTCATCAACTATCAACTGTAACAAATTAAAAAAGTACACTGATAAATATTTTAATGAGAAGATATTGAGTTCTGATAGCATATGTGCATTTTTGGAGTTTGTGGGTGACATCTAGGTGCAGTAACAATGTTTCTACTAAACCAGGAACAGACAACAAAGCTTCCTTGGACATTTACATTTCTAGGACTAAGCAAACCTAATCTTTGCATGTATACATATGCAAATAAACATATATATAATATATGTATCCAAAAACCTGGTTTATTTATTAAAAAATTGTGTATTTACTCTTACATGTTTAAAATTCAGTCACCTTCAAAGTACTCTCCATTTAGAAGGGGGATAAGTGAGGGAAGGGTTTATACGTGTATAAATGACTCATGGACATGGACAACGGGGAGGGATATGATTGTGGGAGAGGGGGTGGGCAGGGTGGGGGGAGCAATGGGGGAAAAATGGAACAACTGTAATTGAAAAATAAAAAAATAAAAAAATAAAATTAAAAAATAAATAAATAAAAACCAAAGTACTCTCCATTCAATGCAATATACCTATTGAGATGTTTTTCTACTTCTCAAGAGTTTTTGAATACATCGATTTTGATGCCTTTCAGTGCTTCTGCTATTTTTGTTTTACCTCTTCCACATTGGCAAAATGTTTCCCTTTGAGGATTCTTTCATGCAGGGAAATAAAAAAAAAAAAAAAAAAGGCACTCAGGGCAAGGTAGGGTGAATAGGGAAGGTGGAGCATGAGAGTCATGCTGTTTTTGGTCAAAAACTGCTGAACACTCAGCACGGTGTGGGCAGGCATGCTGGTAAATCACCCATCATGAAATGGACAAATGCATTGAATGAGTCTTCAAAAAAATTCACTGAAGCTGAACACAGTCTCTCACAACACCAACTGGTACACTGATACAGATGGTTTCCTAGAACACTCAGTGAGCAGAATAGCCTGTACAACAAGGAATCTGCCCTCCATAATATAATTCCAGTTTTTATTGGGTTTCCCCCTTATATGTATATTTCCTGCCCTGTCAGTTTAGAGGACCTGAAAACAATGACGTCTTAGTAGCAACAAGCAGGCCTTGTACCCAAATATGGGTTTCTAGTACCATTCTCTGATAAAAAAAAATTCCCTGGAGATATAGCTGATTCTAAGGCCAGGGAAGGAAATACGCATGATAGTACTGGACCATCTTGTGATGTCAGAAAGTTATAAAATGCTAAAAACCAACAAGCCAACACCACCTCCAAAATAATGGGAGTGTGTCAAAGGAACACAAGAACCCACTGAAAGAGATTGCAATGATCACAATGAAGTAATTTGAGCTAAAAAATTTAATAAAGCAGTATTGGATTATGTCCCAGAGTATAAAATAAATATCCATGAGTCCATACTGATATAATGACTGACTGAATAAACAAATAAATGTGGAGAACAGACAAACATTTCTTGTAGAAGTATTGCAAATTATTTCTATAACTCTGTCATACTTAAGGAAATAGAGCATAACTCCCCATTCTTTAAGTGTGAGTAATACATAGTGACTTTCTTCCCAAAAGCATAATATGATAAGGGAAGGGGGGGGTAACTTTATAGTGGAAAATTTGAAATGCTAACTCAAGTCAGGTTATCAATGTTAACATCAGTAGTGAAAAGTTATAGTGATAGTGTGCATCCTTGATATAATTAGAATGGCACTTCATGTCTGTAGATTTCCTCCCTCAAACCCATAACCCCTGTCTAATCATAAGAAAAACATCAGGTAACTCCCAGTTGAGGGATATCCAGAAAGTACCTGACCAATTCTCCTCAAAATTGTCAATGTTAGTTAAAAGCAAGAGAAGTCTGACAAACTTACAACCAAGAGGAGCCTAAAGAAGATGACAACTAAATGCAGGGTGAGACCCTGAATGGTATCCAGAAGAACATTAGGAAAAAACTGAGGAAACCTGAATAAATGTTAGACTTCAGTTAATATTAATGCATTGATATTGGTTAATTACTTATAACAAATGAAATATACTCATGTAGGGTGTTAATAGGAAAAACTGAATATGTAGTTTGTGGAAACTCACTGTACTGTCTTCACAATAATTCTGTAAACCTACAACTGTTCCCAAGATGTTTTTATTTTAATTTAAATAATGAATGTTTTAATTTGAACTCACTATATGCTTGCAAAAGTGAGGCTGATCCAAATATATAAAAGTACCAAATTGACCATCCAAATGCTTTCTCCAGAACACAGTTATTCTCAGCTTGATATCAGCATCTCAACACCCTTCCCTAACAGAGCTTGTTGTTACCAGTTATCAGATTCCCTTCTCCATTCCATATGACTGTGTCAAACACCAGCACTCAGCTGGTTAATCTAATAAGTAAGCAAGGATATGGTAACAGAAAAAGATAAAGAAGTAACTACCAGTTAACACAGCAACACATCAACTGTGGTCCTTTGGAGGCAAGACATTTTTATCCCTTAATGACTCTCTTAGTGGTGTTGTAAAACAATGAAGAAGGGCGGGGCTTAGTAACAGATGCGCTGCTAGGTCCCAGTTCCTTTATGTAGTATAGTTGTGCACCTAAAGTGGTTCTACCTTTCTGGAAAGGCAATGGAAAAGCCAGATTTCCATAACACAGAAGACTAGCCAGTTAGATCTCATAGAATTAACCAAGAAAAAGGTAGAATAAATTATATTAGTCTTCAAAAGACAGTGTCATAGATCTTCCTATTTCACAGGCTTTACTCTCTTAGGGAGATCAATGCTGAGTGTATAGTTCCTATTATGTTCTCTCATAGCATCATGTCATTTTCTACTTCCTTTATAAGGCTATGACAAAAATAGCCTCATGGATGAGCATCATATTAATATACTAGGAAGAAAATGGCATTCAAAGGACTGTCTGAAATACCAGGGCCAAATTACATTGGCTTTGTGAAGCAGGCATACCTCATCCTTTTCATCTCTAGCTAGTTATTCCAGTAGCTGCCTCTTAAAAAATCGTTTAAATCAAACCATACTTCCCCTTACAGACAGACGAAATCACTTGCAGCTAATCCATCTCCTATTTTATTGCCCATAGAAATGAAGAACAGGTTGCACAAGCACAATGTACAACAGGAGGCTGGGAGACAGCAGCCATCCATTTCCTCATAGTGTACAAGTTTGATCGTGTTTGCCTAATTATCCCATTAACCTGTACCTAAAGATCCAATTACTCCAGCTGTGGGTGATTGAATAAAGGGCAATTGCAACAGATACGAGGCAGGGGACATGTGCATTTCTCATCTGTAAAGTTTGTACTTGCTGATTCAGTCTTTCACTAAGAAATTCCTATGGCAGCAACGATAACTGAAGTATTTCCAAAGAACAGTTTCTAAACTGGTAAATATTCATTTAACTTTAAAATTTTAAAGGTTTATTATGAATCAAAGTGCTCTTCTGTCTTTTAAGTTCACATCTGTGCTGTTCCCATCACTTTCCTGAAAAGGCTAAAAAGACCAAGCCTACTAAATCAGATTATTTCTTTCTAAGCATTGTTTTTCCAATTTAGATAGCTGTCATCAGATAAATAGAGGTCTTCAAGTCAAGGATGTATGAACCAACCCAGGCTTTCTTTGAGTGTGAACAAATGTGTACAAATTATTCATTAAAGTATAATTTTCTTATAAAACATAATTCTGTATTAAATAGCTAGCATGAACATTTATTTATGACCTCTGATTTTCAAATGTACTTTCAATGCTGCCCACAATCCTTTCTTTCTTTTTCTAGTCGGGTTCCTCAGAGAAGCTCACAAACTTTTTGTCTCCTCATCTTAATTACTGAATCCTCAAAAAACTGTGGTACATCTACATAATGGAATACTATGCAGCAGAAAGAAAGAAGGAACTCCTGCCATTTGCGACAACATGGATGGAACTAGAGAGAATTATGCTTAGTGAAATAAGCCAGGCAATGAAAGAAAAATACCATATGATATCACCCAATACAGGAAACTAAAGAGCAACACAAACAAATGAACTAAATAGGCAAAGACTAGAATAGTTGTCAGTAGGGGGGAGGGGGGAGGGAGAGAAGGGGGATAAGTAAGGGAAGGGTCTAGTCAAGGAACGTATATGAATGACTCATGGACATGGACAATGGGGAGGGGTATAATTGTGGGAGAAGGGATGGGCTGGGAGGGGGGAGCAATGGGGGAAAAATGGGACAACTGTAATTGAAAAACCAAAAAATAAAATTAAAAAAAAAATAATTACTGAATCCTATCATCACTGCTCACTGTATCTCACACTGAAATAAATGTCATCACCAAAAGACCACTGAATGCCTATGTAAATTACCTTCAACTACACCCAATATCAGTCACCTCTTTGCACCTTCCATTAAAGGCTAATTCATTACCTGCATCTCAACCTCACCCATCTTCCAAAAGACCTCTTCACTCCATTGATTATCTTCTCATTCTTGTATCTTCTGCCACGACCTCTCCCTCTCTGTTGACTTCGTCTTATCATCATTTATACATGCTCAAGACATTGATATATTAATTTTTTTTTCAAGAAGGGTGAAGGAATTAAGCAAAGAAAAAGACTCATGGACACAGACAACAGTATGGTGATTGCCAGAGGGAAGAGAGGTGGTATGGGGGGAGACAGAAGAGGGTAAAGGGGAGATAAATGGTGATGGGAGGAGACTTGACTTGGGGTGGTGAACACACAATACAGACATGGTGTATTATAGAACTGTATACCTGAAACCTATGTATTTTATTAACCAATGTCATGCCAATAAATTCAATTTAAAAAAATTTCTTCAGCTAACATTTGTCCCAGCAATATCACAATCACTCTCTTCTCTGTTACAATGAAACTTTATTTTAAAATATTGTCAACACTTTCTATGTGGGTACACCTATTCATGGGTCAATTCACTGTAATGGAGTTTGTGCTTGTGCTTGTGGTTACTGATGATCTTCATGTTGATACACCAATCGACAATTGTTAATATTAATTTTATCTCTGTTGATCTTTACGTTTTTCTTTTCTTTTTTTGGCTTATGTGACTCTTCATTTTTGTCCCTCTTCCTTTTCTCTCTCCTTCTGTCATTTATTTATCCTTCCCAAGATATCCATATGGCATGTTCCCTCACTTTCTTAAGATTACTACTCAAATATTACCTACTCAATAAAGCTTTCCCTCCTCGTCCTATTTTAAATTTCCAACAGAAAATAACGAGTGTTGATGGAGATGTAGAGAAATCAGAACCTTTGTACACTATAGGAAAGTGTACACTATGTACACTAAGTAGCCACTGTGGAAAACAGATGGATATTTCTCAAAAATAAAAACTAGAATTAGTGATTCTATCTATTGAAGCAGGAATGTAAATAGATACTTGTATGCTCACATTCATAGCAGCATTATTTATTTTTTTTTCTTTTTTTTTTCAGATTTAATGTGTTTTATTGATTAAAATATTACATTTGTGCCAATTTCCCTTCCCTCTGCTCCCCTCCACCCGGTGGCCCCCCTCCCTCCAGTTGTCCCCCCCTTTTAGATTATGTCCATTAGTTGTGCATACAGTTCCTCCCAACCTCTCTCCGTCTATTCCATTCCCTCCTACCTTGATCCTCAATTCCTATATCATCTCCCTCCCTTTCCCCATTCCCCCTCCCTGTTGACCTCCCCCCAATATGCTTCCCGTACCCACAGTTCCTTTTCCACTCTCGTTGCCTATTTAGTTTGCCTTTGTTTCATCTCCTTAGCTTCTGTTTTTTAAACCAGTCCCTTTAACATCTCATATAACAGTGGTTTGGATCTAATGAACTCTTTCAGTTTTATTTTGTCCTGGAAACACTTTCTCTGTCCTTCTATTCTGAATGACAATTTCGCTGGATAGAGTATTCATGGTTGTAGGTTTTGGATTTTCATTACTTTGAATATTTCTTGCCAGTCCCTTCTTGCCTGTAGGGTTTCCCTTGAGAAGTCTGCTGATAGTCTAATTGGGACCCCTTTGTACATAATTCTTTTCTTCTCTCTTGCTGCTTTTAAGATTCTCTCTTTATCTTTAATTTTTGACATTTTGATTATAATGTGTCTTGGAGTGGTTCTCCCTGGGTCCAGTCTCTTGGGAACTCTCCTTGCTTCCTGGACCTGCAAGTCTATTCCCTTCCCCAAGTCTGGGAAGTTCTCCTTTATTATATTTTCACTCAATTTTTCAAGTTCTAGTTCATCTTCCTCATTCTCTGGCAAACCAATGATTCTTATGTTGGGCCTTTTATAGCTGTCCCAGAGGTTTCTGATCCTTTCATTGTTGCTTCCCATTTCCTCTCGCTCATAGCAGCATTATTTATAACAGACAAAAGGTTGGAAGCAACCCAAGTGTACATTTATGAACGAATAGATAAAATGTGGTCTATACATACAGTGGAATATTATTCAGCTTTAAAAGGAAGGAAATTCTAACATTTGCTACAAGATGGTTGAACCTGGAGGACACTATACAAAGTAAATATAAGACAGTCACAAAAATAGTACTGAATAATTCCATTTATATGAGGTATCTAAAGTAGTCAAATTCACAGAGACAGAAAGCAAAATGGTGAATGCCAAGGGCTGAGGGGAGGACTGGGAAGTTAAGCAATGAATAGAGTTTCAGTTTTTTGAGATAAAATGAGTTCTGGAGATGGCACAACAATGTGAATATACTTAACACTACTGAACTATAGACTTAAAAATGGTTAAGATGGCAAATTGTATGTTATATATATTTTACAACATTACAAAATTAAAAATTATAAAATTCCTCAACCTCTCTATTTACCATTCCTGCTTTATTTTTTTCATAAAATTTATTATCAACAAATATATTTTGCTTAGTGTTTGTCTTTCTCTGCTAACGGTGGACAGGGATTTTTGCATGTTTGGTATACTGATGTATCTTCATTATCTGAAACAGTGCCTGGAATATATTAGGTGCTCAGATTTTTTTAAAATTTCTAATGATTTAATAAATGTTGTGGACTTATATTCCTCTGCTTTTCTTAAGTCTCAATTCAGTTCTGTCATTTGTTCTCTCAACACCTTAATCTGTATAATCTCTATGGAAGATCTTTCTCATTTTAATTAGTAACTACATGTTCATATCTCTTTTAAAAAATGTACCTACAATTTAGATTTCTCTCCTGGGGTTTTTCCCCTTATTCTGCTAAACACCTACACTTGGCTGATGTCCCATTTACCTCAAAGTCAATGGCTCTAAAACAGAGGTCATTTTCTTCCTCGAGTCAGGTTCTCTTGCTGTGTTCTTTAAATAAATGTCACTCAATTGCCAAGATAGCAATCTAACAATTCATCATGGACTCTTTATTCTTTTATATTCTCCACATAAAATCACACAAAAGACTGGAATTTCTACCCTCTAACTATTTATTGTATCTGTTCATTTTAGTTGTCACAAGTTTAAAAAAAAAATTTATCCTCACTCGAGGACATTTTTTCATTGCTTTTAGGGAGGCAGGGAAAGAGAGAGAGAGAGAGAGAGAGAGAGAGAGAGAGAGAGAGAGAGAGAGAGAGAGAGAGAGAGAGATCAGTGTGAAAGAGAAACATCAATTGGTTGCATTCTACTCCACACCCCTACAAGGGATGGAACCCATAACCTGGGTTTGTACCTTGACTAGGAATCAAACTGGCAACCTTTTAGTCTATGGGATGATGCTCCAACTGAGCCACACCAGCTAGGGCAGTTGTTATAAGTTTTGAACTGTTGCTGCCAAAACTACTATTAACATTCTTATACGTTTCCTTTTTGGTGAAAAAACCATGCATTTTTGAGATTATATAAATAAGAATAGAATTTCTTGGTCATAAGATATTAGTATGCTTGGATTTAGTAGATACAGACAGATTTCCAATGTGTGTGCACCTCATTAGACTCCTTCTAGCAGTATGTGGGAACTCCAGTTGCTCTATATCCTTTCAAAATTTGGTATCATCAGTCTTTTAAATTTTTACCATTCTGGTAGGTATATAATGGTAGCATTTTGTGATTTTATTTTTATTTCCCCCAAAACTAATAATAATATCAAGCACTTTTGTTATGTTTGGGGGATGTTTGTCTATTTTCTTTGTAAAGTGATTGTTCAAATTTTGCCCAATTTTTTATGTTGTAGTCTATATTTTTCTTAATTATTTACAGAAGTTTTTATATACTCTAGATGCAAGTTTTCTGTGGAATATATGAATACAAATATAGTCTCCCATTCTGTTTTTGCTTTTTCACTCAATGGTGAATTTAATGAACAGGAGTTCTTATTCTAATTTAATCATTTATCAACTTTTCTTTTACTATTAGACTTTTCTGTGTATTGTTTAATAAAGTCTTACTTATTCTAAGTTCTTGAAGATATTCTTCTGTTGTACCACCTAGAGCATTTGTGTTTTCATTTCTTGCATAGATCTGTAACCCACCTGAAAAATGGATAAAGATTAACTTTTTCCATATAAATAGCCATATCTTTTCTAGGATTTATGTTGAGACTATGTTGACTTCTATTGGTTTATTTTTCTATCTTTATGCCAATATCAAACTGTCATAACTACTAGGTCTATAATATCTAGTAGTAGTATTGTAGATGTTTTCTGTTATTTTTATTAAAGATTATTTTGGTTATTCTTAGTTTTTAAATTTCTGTATAAATTTTAGGATCAGCTAATAAATTTTCACATGATTTTTCTGGCATTTTGACTGGTGTTGCACTAAATCTATAGATCACTGTGTAGAAATTGGAGATACTTCAATATTGAGTCTTCTAACCCATGAACATGTTATGTTCCTCAATTTCTTAATATTTATCAACAATGGTTTTAGTTTTCTGTGTAAAATTTGAATGTCTTTCAATAGATTTTTTCTTGTATTTGACACATATTTATGTTATAAAAATTATCTATTTTTTAATTTTGTTTTTAGAATGTAAAATAGATTGATTTTAACTTGCTAAATTTACTTTTTCTTTCTAATAGTTTATCTATGGATTTTTAAGGTGATTTTCTTCATATACAAGTATGTTTTTGATGACTAATATAGAAACAGGCCTTCAACAGGTAAGCTGTTCATAGCCAGAAATTTGACTTAAATATAAGCTATTCCACCATTACTGAAAGCAGAAATGTCTATAAATGTTTTTGACATTCTTTACTCATGAATAAACCACACTTCATTTTTTTCTTTCTGGACATTTTAAACACAGGCTGAAGATAATTTTTAATTGAAAATATACAGCAACTGTTTTTACACTATTTTACGTTTTAATTTAATATATATTAATAAATAAATTTAACTGAATTTGGAGGAAGAAATTTTGCCCAGAATTGGCTCATAAAAGACTTATAAATCTGTTCTACATGTTTCACCCACAAACATAGAGCATTATCTAAAGATTGTTGTACATTTTTTGCTAAATATGACATCAAGAAAAATACACATTCCATTTTTATCATCACTGGTATTATGAAGTCTTTACTATCTTGGATAAGGTACATTACACAAATTGAACATAAAACTAGATCACAGTGGTTTCAAGAATGAAAGGAAGGAAGAGAGAGAGAGAGGAAGAAAAAAAGAAGAAAGAAAGAAAGAAAGAAAGAAAGAAAGAAAGAAAGAAAGAAAGAAAGAAAGAAAGAAAGAAAGAAAGGAAGGAAGAAAGAAAGAAAGAAAGAAAAGAAGGAAGGAAGAAAAGAAGGAAGGAAGAAAAGAAAGAAAGAAAGAATGAATGAATGAATGAATGAAAGAAAAAGGGAAAGAAAGAGAAAGGAAAAGGAAAGGAAAGAAAAGAAAAGAAAAAAGAAAAAAAATTCTCCTACTTTGAACTTTACTGCTTTGCTACAACCAAAGTATCATTTTTTTTTTTTTGGTGTTCATTGATCTCCCACCTCTTAAAAGATACATAATATTATGAAGATATTTTTTAAATAATTTTTTAGAAACCGCCTACTCCAAATATGAAAGTAATAATAGAAAGTGTCTTGCCTTACTGTAACATTACTAGGTTTTGTCAGTCTACTCCAGACAGTCTGGGTATCCACATATGCCATCTAAAAGCACATGAACCTTGAACTTTCCAAATCAATAATTCATTTACTCACAGAAGATGAAAAGAAAAAAATGTGGCATCATAGAGTGTAAAATCAAGAGTAATATATATTCATATAGCACTCTTGAGCTTACAAAGCAGCTTCCCACATTATAATTTAATTGTTTTTAAAAACTATCCTATATCTTAATAATAATAACATTATTGAATACAGTAATACAGTGTTCTACTACAGTGATGTGTTTTAATAATACCAATTGCTCATAGGCAATTTGTAAACATGGGAACAATATCGTTACAGCATGGTAATATTATAGTTGTGTTGGTTCTAGTTCCTAGGCCATAAAAAAGATATGGAGTAGCAGAATATAACTATAACCAGAAGAAAAATCAAAGGAACTAGAACAGACAAAACAACTGCAAAAAAAAGGAGTAAAGTTGTAAAACTCAATTTACCCCATTCCGAGGCATACTGTTAAGCCACAGTTACCAAGCTGTTGTGATGTGGTTAAAAGATATACAAATAGACCAATGGAACAGAATAGACTCCATAAATAGACAAACACAAATAGAGTCAAGTAATTTTTAACAAAGATACAAAGGCAATTCAATAATAAATGTATAGTATCTTCTACAGGCCTCAGAGAGATGGGAAAGAATGACTGAAAAGGGAGGTACAGGGAAACTTTTATGGTAATGGAACTGTACTCTGTGCTCCTGGAGTGCTGGGCTGTATGCATTTTCAAAAACCCATAGAAATGTACATCACAAAGAGTGACCATTAATACATGAACATTAAAAAAACAAAATCAAATGGGATGTTACAGGGGCCCCAGGATGAAATGTAGAATGAGACAGACCTAACTGTATTACAAATGTATAAATAATCTCATTGGACTAGAAACTGTAAGGCTAACTACAGATATAAGGAACTATACATAAACACTGTACTCTAATTGGTAAATTTGTTCCTCAGGATGAAATGAGGTGACAATTCTGTAATTACTATAAATATATACCAAAATCTAACAGAAAAAAAATGAGTGGTGGATGGTGAAAACTAGTTTTCTTAACTGTCAAAAAGTAAAGGTACAGATAATTGAGGGCTAGAAGGGAACTAGAATAAACTGTGTGGTAATGGATTAGAGTAAGACACATTAACTCATGCTTAATTTACTATATATACAGATGATAGATGCAGAGAAAATTAGAAATATATATATGTATGCTAACACATGCATACACATATATGATTTCAAATCTTTATTGGGTAACCCTCTGATTTTGGTACTTGAGTTGTTTTGCTACACAGAAACAGAAAGGGGCCTACAAGATCTGTCCATAATCTATGAAAAATAGACATTTATTGAAGATACAGGGTACAAGAAGTACTGTACATTGGAAAAGGTTGCCTCAGTCCCCTTCAAAGTAGGCACCTTGGGACCTCACACAGTTCTCCAGTCTTCGTTGATTGTAGGAGGAATAAAACTAAGATCTGTTCATCAAAAAGACTCCTGAAATACTTCACTGTGCCATGCCTCTGGGAACTCATAGCAGTTGGGTCAGTGTTCTCTCTCTCACAGCAAAGGCACCTCTGGAGAACAGTGACCTCTCTCTCTTAGCAAGAATGTGTTGGAGATTCCTTTTGAGGAGATAATGAAATTCTGGCTTACTGACTAGAGTTTTGATAATAACACCCTTTCTTCAACAATGGCTCTTTAAAAGAAAAATTGCCTTCTACTCTAAGAAACAGCTTTCTGTTTACAACTACGTCATTCATTCAGTGTGGGCTCATGAATTCTTATATTATTATTTTTATTTTATTCAATATGTTATAAGCCACTACATGACATTTGGTGCTCTACATGTTCAAGATTTAGTGAGTGGAGCCCCTTCAGACTAGTTCTGATGTCATTCTGATATGTCCTCATTATTTTTTATTGAAGTTGTTGAGGTGACACTAGTTAATAAAATTATACAGGCTTCCATTATTTTTAGAAGAACTCCATGCTTTCTTGTTTCATAAGATAGTACAAGCTTATCTTGAATTTTCCCATCCTAGCCCTGGAACTTTGTCATTCTTCAAGAACCTAAACCCCTTTTATTGGAAAAGAGTATTCCATATTAATAAATGCAGATGGAATTATGGAATTAGAAATCATTTGGCAACTTTTGTAGTAATAATTGCTTCAGACAAGAATCGTTAATGGACACAAAACAGTGGGTCAAAGTTTGATAAGCAACAGAATATTTACGTAACTTCAAAATATCTACCTACAAAATACTTATAAATTACAGAGAAAAAGTTGTAACTTTAAAATGAAGAAAACTGTTAGACCTCATCTTAACCAAGTGATCAAAATTCTTCTCACAGTAGTGGTTCAAAATGACATCCTGTGCCTCCTGATAGAGTGTGCTGAGAACACAGTATTACTTACATGATAATCCTGCAAAAACATACATAATCTAAATATAATAATGAATAAATATTAGAAAAAAGAAATTGAAAGATTCTATGCAAAATTACTGTTCTATACTCTTAAAATATATCAAGATTATAAAAGACAAGAAAAAATCAAGAACTTGTTTCAGAGGGAAGTAGATAAGACAGAGTAACTACATGCAACCCATGATTTAATGCTGGACACTACTGTTTTTCTCTAAAAGGCTTAAATGGGACAATGACTTAAACTTGAATGAAGTTTATAAATTAGATATTAGTATTTTAAAATGTTAATTTGTATTTTTCATAAGTGTAATATGGTCATGTCAGGGAACATGTTTTTTTCTAAGCTAGTACACACTAAGGTATTTGGTGGTAAAGTATATGATATCTGCAGCTTACTCTCAAATGGTTCAGAAAAAACAGTACATATGTTTGCATTTATGTGTGTATGTACACATGAGAATGAGGGAGAAAGAAGAGAGAGAAGATGACAAAGTAAATGTCAATAACAGGGATATCTGTGCTGAGAGATATATAAGAGTGTTTTGTATTATGTTTGCAATTTTTCTATAACTTTGAAATTATTTCAAAATAAAAAGTTAAAAAACAAAATAATACAGTTGGTGCTAAGACTATATTCTATGTCAAGGATCCTCAGGAAGGCCTGGAGGAACTATCCTGATACCGAGTCTCAGAGAATGAGAACTGTTAATTCAAGTACTTCACAGGGTAGGTCTTTCGTAAAAACCAAAATGGAAAAATAAACCTTCAGCTGTGCAACATGGCAGTATCCTTTCTGCCACACTCAGCAAATACACAGGAGAGGTGGCACTTGTATTCATGTCCCTTGACCCATGGTAAATTTAATGCCTTTTCCCATTAAACCACACTCCTTGCTTGAAATTGAGTTTCAAGATTTTCAGTCCCCTAGTCCTACAATATTGGAATGTATCTGAATGAAATTTTCATGTGAAAATAAAATACCAGCCACTTGAATCATTTTTAAAGAGTGAGTTGAGGAATACTGATTTATAATCTCAGCTCAAAATATTTTTATTCACATTGCATAAGCAATTCTCTCAGCCTTAGTACACTTGCAGGGGCCTGATAAATTCTTGGACTACTTAGCAAAGACACCTCTAAATATTTATACAGGGACCTAGACGAAGCCCTGGCCAGTGTGGCTCAGTTGATTGGGAGTCATTCCATAAAGCAAAAGGTTGCCAGTTTGATTCCCTGTCAAGGCACATGCCTGGTTCCCAGTTGGGGGCATGCCAGGTCCCCTGTTGGGGGCATGTGAAGGGCAGCTGATTGATGTTTCTCTCCTTCTTTTTCTCCCTCCCTTCTCCTCTCTCTAAAAATAAATAAAGATAATATTTTAAATGCATTAGCTATTAGAAAAAAATATCATCAGAAATACTTCAGAGGAAAATAAATCAAACTATAAACATGATTTTGGCATAATTTAATTTCCTTTATTTAAGAGAACCAGCTTCTTTTGACATAGAAGAAAAAAATTTTTAATTAAACATATTCCTTGTTTCTAAAAATATCAGTGGTATTTCCTGCAAACAATCATGATGAAAATCTTGGTAGTGGTTAGATGATCACTGCAAAGCCTGGGCAGATTCGCACCACTTTTGACAGTGGAACATGGGGGTGTGATCAGAACAACTTACGTTTTGATGTATTTTCAGTTTTGTTTACTTTGGTGTTAGCCAAAGATTTCCAGACACAGGCAAGCCAGTTTTTTCACCTACCCTTATTCTGAAGAAAGAAAGCAACTCTGAATGTTCTGAGACTGTAGGGAGGAATAATAAATGAGAGAGCATAGGCAATGCACTAACAGACACTCATAAAATGCTCTTTCCTCAAAGAGAGGGAGGTTTGAAACTACATTCTCAACTGTCATCTCCCCATGACTAAACTGTGTGCCATGGTTCTTACTTGGAGCTCCAAGAAAAAGGCCATTTAAGACCATTTTCTCTTTAACCTACTTATTTTATCACTTTGCTCTTTTATTCTCTGCCTATCACCTAACTCTATTCCTGCAACTGTTAAATTTGTTTTTCACCCTTGAACAAAATCCCAAGTAGTATCATTTTACTCTATGTGTTTTTCACATTTCTTACAATAAAAAGATTGATTTACACTCATGCATCTCACTGGGTAATTTTACTAACAGTGATATCTGAATCATCAAACTATTAGTTCTAATATCATGATTAGTAGTTATTATTTGGAAATGGAAGCATGTTATTAAAATGCACCTGCTCTTTCAAAAATGCCATTGCCTATTTAAAGGTTGAAGCCATATTTCCCATCTCAATGAGTCTGTTAAAGCACATCTCTCTGAAAATTGGATCACTCACATTTAACAGTTTAAATTTGATTCTGGCAAGGGACCATTAGGGTATTTCCTGGTTTGCTACCATATGCAGTCACAGTTGTTCTATTAATGTTCTTCGCAGAGGCCTTGAATGTGAGAGAGAAACCTATCTCTAAGGCAGTGGCCCTACATTGAGGGGTTAGGAAGTGATTTTGGCCTCCCAGGGGACATTTGGCTAAGTGTTGAGACATCTTTGGTTGTCATAACTGGGGAAGAGTTGCTACTGACTGACATCTAGTGGATAGAATCCAGGGACTCTGCAAAACACCCTGGCAATGTATAGGACAGTCCCCCAAAACAAGAATTATCCTGCCCAAAATGTTAGTAGTATTGATGTTGAAAAACTCTGCTCTAAGAAATCTTAGGTAGGAGGGATCAGTAAAATTCTCTGGTTATGCAGAGTCAAAATGCTCCAGGTTGAGGACATATCTTGAAAAGGAACAAAGTATAATTAAATGTTATTATTCAACCTGTTGATTCTTACCCAATTGTTGAAAAAATCTTACAAAGTTGGCATGAATAAACTTGCAATTACAAGCCATTTGCACATATTAATATACAAGTACACCATGTCTAAGTAAAGCCCAGGTATCCACAGAAAATTACAGAAGTCATATTCTCAGAGTTTTACAACAGTTGTTTATTTAGGAACCCACCCTGCTCTCTGAGAACAGTCTGAAAGCAACTCATTGGCCTACTGATAAATATCTCAGGAGCCCAGCATTAGTAAAATGTTAGAAAAAAACACTCAATAATGAAAGCTATATAGTTATGTGGAAAATATAAGAGAAGCTTTTCTTTCACAAATATAGACATCTAGCCTGTACTTCACTTCCTGTGCCTAAAGCCACAATAGAATAGTTCACAATTATTCAGAAACTGACTGGTGAACTATTAGGCATTATTACTGATGAAGTGCTCCAGGTATTCTGTTGGCTGACACCCAGCTATTTAACAGACTGTACCATTCAATGCAGCAGTGTGACAAGCAAGCCCAGGCATGTTTTTATTTGTATTCATATTATTTGAATAATATTCGACTACTGTCACTTTCATTAATTAATGTGAAAATCATTAGTCTCAGTGTTATTATTAGAAATGTTCCTTTTCCAAAGCATTCAAACAATGTGCTGTCTCATTACAGCTACTCATTTTCAAGTCATCCTAGCAGATGACATGAAGAGAAAGGAGCTGTAGTAACCGACCCCTGATGGGCCTGATCTCTTTTCAAAACATTTCTTACAAATTCATATCTCCTGGGATTCCTTATGTTCTTCCTCAGTGACCACTGAGAATTCACAGAGAAGTGGTCTTAGCCCAATAGAAAGCACAAGAATGGCTTACTTTACAGGAATAGTGATAGCATCATTGGTGGTGATATTTAAGGATATGAAAAAGAGAGTGTTGAAACTTTAAGGTGTGCCTTAAGAATCTTAATCTATATGGTCTAATGGTTTTACAGTTATATTAGGATACAGAATGCAACTCTTCCTTTTGGCTCAAAGCAAAATGTGGAATAGGCTATAGTACTTACCAAGTACTTCTAGATAATATGTAATTTTTTTTTTTTTTTTTGGTTTTTCAATTACAGTTGTCCCCTTTTCCCCTAATTTCTTTCCCCCACCCAACCCACCCCCTCTCCCGCAATCATATCCCTCCCCGTTGTCCATGTCCATGAGTCTTTTATACAGGCTCTTTAATTAAACCCTTCCCTTACTTATCCCCCTTCTCTCCCTCTCCCCTCCCCCTATTGACTGCTATTCTGCTCTTTGTTCTATTAAGTTCTTTTGTTTGTGTTGTTCTTTAGTTTCCTGTATTAGGTGATATCATATGGTATTTTTCTTTCTTTGCCTGGCTTATTTCACTAAGCATAATTCTCTCTAGTTCCATCCATGTTGTCGCAAATGGCAGGAGTTCCTTCTTTCTTTCTGTTGCATAGTATTCCATTGTCTAAATGTACCACAGTTTTTTGATCCACTCATCTACAGATGGGCACTTAGGTTGTTTCCAGCACTTAGCTATTGTAAACAGTGCTGCTATGAACATAGATGTGCATAAGTTCTTTTGAATTGGTGTTTCAAGATTCTTCGGGTATAATCCTAGTAGTGGAGTCGCTGGTCCAAAAGGCAGTTCCATTTTTAATCTTTTGAGGTAATTCCATACTGTTCTCCATAGTGGCTGCACCAGTCTGCATTCCCACCAACAGTGCAGTAGGGTTCCCGTTTCTCCGCATCCTCACCAGCACTTGTTGCTTGTTGATTTGTTGATGATGGCCATTCTGACTGGTGTAAAATGGTATCTCATTGTGGTTTTTATTTGCATCTCCCTGATGGCTAATGATGTTGAGCATTTTTTCATGTGTCTATGGACCTTCTGTATGTCCTCTTCGGAGAAGTGTTTGTTCAGGTCCTTTGCCCATTTTTTAATTGGGTTGTTTGTTTTCTTGATGTTGAGTCGTATCAGCTCTTTATATATTTTGGAAATCAGTCCCCTGTCTGTGATGTCATTGGCAAATATGTTTTCCCATATGGTTGGTTTCCTTTTCATCTTGCTGATGTTTTCTTTTGCTGAGCAGAAACTCTTCAGTTTGATGTAATCCCATTTATTTATTCTTTCCTTTATTTCTCTTGCTTTAGGAGATGTATCCGTGAAGAGATTGTTACGTGAGATATCTGATATTTTCTTGCCTATGTTTTCCTCTAGGACTTTTATGGTGTCATGGCTTACATTTAAGTCTTTGATCCATCTTGAGTTTATTCTTGTGTGTGGTGTAAGTTGGTGGTCTAGTTTCATTTTTTTGCAGGTCCCTATCCAGTTCTCCCAGCACCATTTGTTAAAGAGGCTCTTCTCACTCCATTTTATGTTCCTTCCTCCTTTATCAAAGATTAGTTGACCATAGAGGCCTGGGTTTATTTCTGGACTCTCTATTCTGTTCCACTGATCTATATGTCTGTTCTTATGCCAGTACCATACTGTTTTGATTACAGTGGCTTTGTAGTATTGTTTGATATCTGGTGTTGTGATTCCTCCTGCTGTGTTCTTCTGTCTCAAGATTGCTTTTGCTATTCGGGGTCTTTTTTGGTTCCATATGAATTTTTGGAGGATTTGTTCTAGGTCTGTGAAATATGTCATTGGTATTTTAATAGGGATTGCATTGAATCTGTAAATTGCTTTGGGTAGTATGGCCATTTTGATGATGTTGATTCTTCCCATTCAAGAACATGGTATTTGCTTCCATTTATTTGTTTCTTCCTTAATTTCTTTCTTCAATGTTATGTAATTTTCAGAGTACAGGTCTTTTATCTCTTTGGTTAAGTTTACTCCTAGGTACTTTATTTTTCTTGTTGCTATAGTAAATGGTATTTTCTTTTTTGTCTCTGTCTCTGCTATTTTATTGTTGGTGTACAGAAATGCCTTAGATTTCTGTATATTTATTTTGTACCCTGCAATTTTGCCAAATTCACTTATTATATCGAGTAGTCTTTTAGTGGAGTTTATAGGATTTTCTAGGTATACTATCATGTCATCTGCATATAATGAAAGTTTTACTTTCTCTTTCCCAATTTGGATGCCTTTTATTTCTTTTTCTTGTCTGATTGCTGTGGCTAGGACTTCCAACACTATGTTGAAAAGGAGTGGAGAGAGTGGACAACCTTGTCTAGTTCCTGAGTTCAGGGGGAATGCTTCCAGTTTTTGTCCATTGAGTATGATGTTGTCCTCAGGCTTCTCATATATAGCCTTAATTATGTTAAGATATACTCCCTTTATTCCCATTTTGTTGAGTGTTTTCATCATAAATGGGTGTTGTACTTTATCAAATGCTTTTTCTGCATCTATTGATATGATCATGTGATTTTTGTCTTTCATTCTGTTTAGGTGATGTATTATATTTATTGATTTGCAAATATTAAACCATCCTTGCATCCCTGGAATGAAAGCCACTTGATCATGATGTATGATCTTTTTGATGTATTGCTGGATCCTGTTTGCCAATATTTTATTGAGGATTTTAGCATCGATGTTCATCAGTGATATTGGCCTGTAGTTTTCTTTCTTTGTTGTGTCTTGACCTGGTTTGGGGATTAGGATAATACTGGCTTCATAGAAAGAGTTTGGGATTTTCCCCTCTTCTTGAATTTTTTGGAACAGTTTGAGGAGGATAGGAGTTAGTTCTTCCCTGAATGTTTTGTAGAATTCGCCTGTGAAGCCATCTGGTCCAGGGCTTTTGTGTGCCGGGAGATTTTGGATTACTGTTTCAATTTCCTTCTTTGTTATTGGTCTGTTGAGACTTTCCACTTCTTCTTGCTTCAGTTTTGGAAGGTTGTATGTTTCTAGAAATTTGTCCATTTCTTCTAGATTGTCAAATTTCTTGTCATACAGTTGTCTGAAGTAATTTCTAACTATCATTTGTATTTCTGAGGTATTAGTCGTGATTTCTCCTCTTTCATTTCTGATTTTGTTTATTTGGGTCTTCTCTCTTTTTTTCTTGATTAGACTGGCTAGAGGCTTGTCGATTTTGTTGATTTTTTTCAAAGAAACAGCTCCTAGTTTTGTTGATCTTTTGGATTGTTTGTTTAGTCTCTATGTCATTTAGTTCTGCTCTGATCTTGATGATTTCATTCCTTCTTCTTGCCCTAGGCTTTGTTTGTTGTTGTTGTTCTAGTTCTTGTAGCATTATGGTTAGGTTTTTTATTTGAGATTCTTCTAGCCTTTTCAGATATGCCTGTATTGCTATAAACTTCCCTCTCAGGACTGCTTTTGCTGTGTCCCACAGATTTTGGGTTGTTGTGTGCTCATTATCATTAGTTTCTAGAAATTTCTTGATTTCTTCTTTGATGTCATTGTTAACCCATTCATTATTTAATAGCATGTTATTCAATCTCCATGAGTTTGGGTGTCTTTGATTTTTTTCTCTGAGGTTGATTTCTAGTTTCAAGGCATTGTGATCTGAAAAGATGCTTGATATGATTTCAATTTTCTTGAATTTGTTGAGGCTCGTTTTGTGACCTATCATGTGGACTATCTTTGAAAATGTCCCATGTGCACTTGAAAAGAATGTATACTTTGCTTCTTTGGGGTGAAAAGTTCTATATATATCAGTTAGATCCATGTGGTTTAGTGTGTTGTTCGATGCCTGTATATCCTTAGTGTTTCTTTGCTTTGATGATCTGTCCATTGTTGATAATGGAGTGTTGAAGTACCCTACTATGAGTGTGTTGTTGTTGATATCCTTTTTGTGGTCTTCTAGTATTTGCTTTATGTATTTGGGTGCTCCTATGTTGGGTGCATATATGTTTATCAAAGTCATATCTTCTTGATGGATTGTTCCTTTAAGTATTATGAAATGTCTTTCTTTGTCTCTTTTTATTGTCCTTGCTTTGAAATCCGTTTTGTCTGATATGAGAACTGCTGCCCCGGCTTTTTTTTCCGGTCCATTTGCTTGGAATATTTTTTTATATCCCTTTACTTTCAGTCTGTGTAAATCTTTTGTTTTGAGGTGCGTTTCTTGTAGACAGCAAATATGTGGGTCCTGTTTTCTTATCCATTCCATTACCCTATGTCTTTTAATTGGAGCATTTAATCCATTTACATTTAAGGTTATTATTGACGTGTATTTATTCATTTCCCTTTGTACCTCTGTTCCTCTCCTCTCTTGTTTTTTTCTTCTTTTTTCTTAGAACACTCCCTTTAGCATCTCTTGCAATGCTGGTTTGGTGCAGATGTATTCTTTCAGTCTTCCTTTGTCTGAGAAACTCCTTATTTCACCTTCTATTTTGAATGAGAGCCTTGCTGGGTAGAGTATTCTTGGTTGTAGGCCTTTGTTTTTCATTGCTTGAAATATTTTTGACCATTCCCTTCTGGCTTATAATGTTTCTGTTGAGAAATCAGTTGATAGCCTTATCGGAGCTCCCTTGTATGTTATTTGCTGTTTTTCTCTTGCTGCTTTTAGGATTCTCTCTTTGTCTTGGAATGTTGCCATTTTAACTATGATATGCCTTGTAGTGGGTTTTTGGGGTTCCTCTTGATTGGAACTCTCAGTGCTTCTTGGACTTGCATAGCTTTTTCTCTCATCAGGTTCGGAAAATTTTCTGTCACTATTTCTCCTATCAGATTTTCAATTCCATGTTCCTTTTCTTCTCCCTCTCGTATTCCGATGATCCTTAAATTATTTTTTTTAATGCTATCCTGTAATTCCCTTACATCTTGTTCATGTTTTTTAAATCGTTTTTCATTTTGCTGTATTGTCTGGGAGTTTTTCTCTACATTATCTTCTAACTCACTAATCCGATCCTCTGCTTCGTTTAGTCTGCTTTTGACTGATTCTACGGTGTTTTTCAGTTCAGAGATTGTATTTTTAAGTTCTTCCTGGTTCTTGTTAACAGTTTCTATGTCTTTTTTTATGCTGGTGTAGTTCTCTGCAAGTTCCCTGTAATTTTCTTGGAGCTGCTGGTAACTTCCTTGAAGGTTGTCATAGTTGATTTTAAGGATGTCGAGTATATTGAGCTTCTTTACCACCATTGTTTTGAATTCCATGTCTGACATTTGGGCTATGTCTATTTCATCTATCTCTCTTTCTGAGGATTCCTCTTTGCTTTTCATTGAGGAGTTATTTTTGCGTCTTACCATGTTGGATTCTTTTTGTTTTTATTTATTTATTTATTTATTTGGGTTTTTTTGGGGGGGGGTAGTCTGCTTTGGCTTCCCTCCTTTGTGGTGTAATATTCTTTATCAAAGGTCTGGGAGTTTCAGTGGTGCAGTCTCTTTGATATCCTGAGCCTGATGTTCTTGAGTTACCCTTTATGTCGTTTGTTTATGCTGTTCGGTTATATTTCAGATGTTCTTTGATAGGATCTTCCTTCTGCCTAGTTGGTTGAGAGTCACTCTATCCGCTTTGTCTTGAGTTCTTTTGTGGATATGCTGTTAAAGACATAAACACACAGCCCAGGCAGGAGACCCACACCCTCAAAAAGTATCCCCCACTCTATCCTGCTATCGTTAGCCAACTAGCCCGTATTAATATAAATGTAAAGAGATCTGAGCTTTTATACTATAAGAAGAATAGATAAGAGTTGTTTTTGGGGAGGAAAAATATAATTTTTGATAGAGGGGGTGATAGATTAATAATAGTTGAGACTGTGCAAGCCAGTAAGTAATATTTACATTGTATGTTAATAAAAATAGAAGAAAAGGATAGAAAAATACATAATATAGTAAGAAAGTGGGATTGTATTGTATTTGGGTTTATATAGTAATTATATTATATTATTTAGAGTGATAGGGGGGCTAAGCTAGACACACAAACAAATAAACAACGATTAAAGAGAAAGGATGAGAAGGAGAAGTTATATGCAACATGTTAGAGATAAAGTTTGTTATTATTGGAAGAGGAGAAGGAAAAACACGCCCCCCAAAAATCCCCAAGAAAATAGAAGAAAGAAAAGAAGAGAGAAAGAGAAGAAAATAAAAAATTTACCACAAAAGCCCCCCCCAAAAAAACCCCAAAAGGGAAGAAAGGAACAAAGAAAGATAGAAAAGAAAGAATAAAGAAGAAAGAAAGAAAAAAGAGAGAAAAAAATTGAAAAAAATATATATATACCCCCCAAAACCTCCCAAAAACACCCCAGGAAAAGAATAAAGAAAGAAGGAAAGAAAAGAAATAATTAAGAAGAAAGAAAGAACAAGGGAGAAAAAAATTGGAGGAAAAAAAAAAAAAAAGCGATGTTTTTACTCCGTTTTAGCCTTGGTGTGTTGCCTTCTTTTTCTGGGTCCGCAGCTGGTCTAGTGTGGCAGGTCAGAGGTTCTTGTTTTTTGCAGGACTGGTGTGCGCCCCCGGTTGCCGGCACGGCGCGCTCCCTTGCTGCCCGCTGGAGCCAGTTGAGGTGCCCTTGCGCGCGAGCCCCTGCACGCTTGGGCGGCCCGAGAGTTTGCCCTGCGGTTGGAGCCTATTGTTGCCGGGTCACAGTGGTTCCGCGTTCGCGCCGAGGTGTCCCTGCGCGCGTCCCTGCACTCGTGGGCGCCCCGAGAGCTTTCCCCGGGATTGTCGCCTATTGTCCCCAGGCTGAGGTGTTTTCGAGCTCGCGCGCAGCCCCATGCCCTTAGTCCCGCTGAGCCGAGCTCCGGGAGTTGGTCTCTCGCCTCTTAGGGCAGGGCCAGGGACACTTGTGCTCAGTGGAAACGAGCGTCCGTGGGTCGCTGCCTCCCGCTGTTCCCTTGCTGCAGCCGCCCGCCTTCCCTCACCCATCTGGGCGGGCACAAACAGAGCCTGCGCTAGTGGTCTGCTTTCCGTCCTGGGGCCCTGCGCCCACGGGAGCTGTCTAGGGGTGTCTGTGCACGGTTCTCTGCCTGTTCAGTGGGCCCTCCCTGTGCCCGTAGGGGCACTGATCTTATGTCAGCTGGGGAGTGTCCGAGGGACGCCTGGACTCACGGCCCTGCTCACCTGGGCCAGTGAGTGAGAGCACTTCCCTATGTGCGCCCCCGCGACGCAAGGGTAGGGTTGGGGAGTGGATGAGCGCTCCTCTGCGCCTGGGCTCCTCCAGAATGGCCTACCACCGCCAAACTTTCCTCCCCTCTCCACCGTCCACTAGAGAAAAATATAAAGGAGAATTATGTTCTCACTTGCCCGGCAGCACGCTGTCTCCTGTCCTTCAGCGCCAATGCCACTTGGTCGAGTCCCGTCTCTGCCAGCGGGCAGAGATCCGCTCTCCGCCTGACTCCTCTCCGGGGCAGCCTGTGGTCGCCAAAAAGCCTTTGTGTACTTCAAGCTGCAGCTCGGGCAGCCGCCCCAGTCAGGAATCCCGTTTCGTCCCCTTTTCCTCCACTATCCTCACTAAACAGGTTGTTCCCAGATGGATTTTCTCTAATCCAGCAGTGCCTTGGCTCAACTCCCGCCAATGTCCAGCTGCTCACTGAGATGTTCTGTCTGCAATTAGTCCAAACTGCAGACGGGTCTCCGGAGCCTAAAACCGCAACCTCTCCTCACTCCTCCGCCATCTTACCTTCTAGATAATATGTAATTTATCTCTTAGTTTGGGCATTAAAAAATTGTCTAGGCTAAGTCTCAGAGCCTCACTCAGAGAGAAATCATCAAAACTATGAACTCTTATTCAACATAAAAGTTTTGAATATGCAGGATGAATGTGTTCTAGGGATCTTTATATAACCTAGTGCTCATAGTTAACAATACTGTATTGTGCATTTAAAAACTTGTTAAGAGCGTTGATCTCACATTAAATGTTCTTATCACAATTTTTTTTAAAAATGCTCCCTCCCTTAGCTCAGACTGCCTTCAGGCTGAGAAGCTGATGATGATGTCAGGGGCACATTCAGTTTCTTTACTCTTGCCTAACCCTAACACTACTTCTAAACCTTCTACCTCCTTCAATCAATAAATCTTGTTTCTATCCCTGCAGAGGGTCTGGATTGGAAGGAGTGCAGACCTAAAGAGATAATTCTGCCTACTTGAAAGAAAGGCAATGAATCCCCTAGAAATCCAAAAAATTTCCCAAGAGATAGATTATCTTTTGGACATCTACCATGTCTAGATGACACCAATGGCAGATTACAGAAGTACCAGGTAGTAAAACTGTCCTTCCCTGTTAATTCCCTCATTATCCCCTTCAAATCCAGAAGGGTCAAAAGCCACAGCTAGGAAGTGCTGACAAAATGACCACAACCTTTCCCTGAACTCTAGGATTTCATACCTGGGCAAGGCCCAAGGTGGGTAAAGAAACATTTACTTGGACATATGTTTGAAGTTTTGATTACTATTCTGGATTGGACTGGAGTTGTGTGATTAGTAGATCAGACTGAAGTTCTAATCTTCAAACAAGGGACCATTTGTTTAACATCTGAAAGGTAAGACCTGCCTAAGGGTTCATCCAGGGGCAAGAAAAGAATTAATCCATAGAGGGTTCTTGAAGAACTAAAGATACAATTTGAAGGGAAAATTACATTTTTTTTTTTTGTACCCTACAGAGTCCAGATTATTCAGTGAACCAGTTACATCTTTATTTCATTTTGGTAGAGTGCCTACCAACACAAAATGAAAGCACATGTCCTTTTTAATTTGCACTCAACCATCAATATCTCCCTAAACACCTTTTCACATAAACATTCCTTTAGAAACCCACAATTATCTGTCTTTATTCTGTCTTTACAATAATATGGGCATGCTAAAATCTGAGAACTCTAATAGATTAAATAGATGGACAAAATGTAAGTACATTGTAAAGCTAAAGATTGTCTATATGTACATTTTGGTTTAATCATACTTATAGAAATTCGGCTACACATACACTACTAAATCACTTACTCAAATGATCATATTACAAAGAGGAAACAAGATCAGCTAAAGAAACATACCAGAGCATACACGATGGGAGCTTACCACCAGGACCCAACCCTTGGGTTTCCTATTCTAATAACCTTGCTTTTCTGACTTTCTTTAGTCCTTTACAGCACCCATGTAAAAAAAAATTATTTTTTTTGCTCCTTGCCAGGAGTATTCAGTCTAGATGGAAACTACATACAATAGAACTAAAGAGTGTTTATATTCATATGGTCTGAGGCAAAAATTTATACATACATATACTTCCATTTATATGGTTTAGACAACTGAAATTTCAACACATCATAATGTAGATGATGTGTTTACCACGATGAAATTCTCCATGAAAAACTCACAAAGCACTGTGCTCAATACACCATCATTAGAGTAGCAAAGAGTGCATTAGGCTGCCATTTAGACATGGTACATCATGTGCACACATGATCATTTCTGCACTGGGTACCCTATAAATCTTGCCAAATTAGATTCACTTAGTGCCAGGTTGATAGGTATTGCCAATTTCTCTCTCACCCTGGAAAATTACAGGCATTTCTTTTTATGATGAAAGAAAGAACTTGTAAGCAGAATTGTGAGCACCTGCATCCTGTTCTTGGCCTGCCTCTTGCCTTGAGAATAGCTTTGGTTGGCCTGCAATACCTGTGGGTGCTTCAAGGACCATGGGCTATATGGACATTATAATATCCATCCTACCTGCTGTTTCTGGAAAAATTAAAAATACAACCTCCTTAAAGGAGAAATAATTTCTTTCAAATAATTGAACATCTGGGGATTTCAGTAGGGCATTTGTTATCAAACAGAATGCCTTCTCCCAGTTCATTACTAAAATAGTATGCACAGCAATTTATAAAGTGATAACAGAGCAGCTATTATGCTTGGAGACAGAATCTTTGACTGGGTAAATAAGTAGACTCGAGTTAAGTGCAGTGTCAGTCTTCTATTCTTTAATACTGTAAGCCATTGATCTCTTGGACATCTTTAAATTTTCATGTATTTGGACTGAGGCCATTTGGTTCAGGTAGCCTTGTTAAAAAGGGATTTGCAGGTCTTTGCACTGTTACAGCCCTGCCAAGTTAGAATAACTCAAGACAAGGTCAATGTCTAGGACTCTCTTGTATTAAATCAGCAAATAAGCTTATATGCATTGCAGATTCCTTGCCCATGAGATCTCTTGTCTAAAGCAATCTGCTGAAAGGTGATAGGGTTGAAGCATGGGCTAGACAACATGCATATGGCAGAGAGTTTGTAATACTCTAAGTGGCATCAACAGTGTCCCCTTGGGTCAAGATAGAAACAGTATTAGTAAATCAATAGTTTAATTCATCCGAGGCAAGACTACTTATCAAAACTCTTTCTTATTAAACAGAATTCTGCAGAACAAATCCTTTGCAGACTTAGTTGTCAGGAGCCACCTTGCATCATATGGCATATCCTACCCACACTGAAACAGTAATCAACAGCTACAATCTCCTTGCATTTGTGCTCTGACAGAAGGTTTGCTAAACAGACCAAGTGTTTCCCGTATGCTTAAGCACATGGCTATTAAGTAAATTCTGACAAATTAAATTGTAATTATGGAAGATTTGGAGAGTAATGACATTACTAATATATTAAGTCATAACTGAAATCATTAAATCATGCAACATTCAAAAATTGCTGAAATCCATAATAGTTCATCTGTGACTTTAAAAAGAAAATGTCTTTATATAATGATTGGTCAAATATATGAAGAGAGAAAGTTTTAAAGCAGTCTTTATATTTAAATCTACATGGTTTTCAAAAAAAGAAAAAGAGAAAAACAAAGAGATGAAACAATCTACAGGTATTCTATTCATTCTAATATACTCAGTGAGCCTCCTGAAAAAAGAACAAAAATTAACACATTAGTTTTAATATATTGGAAACCTCCCCTGAATTTTTATGTTCTCTAAAAAATGAAGGAGAGATTAGTGAGATAACAAAGAAAATCCTCCCCGTGGCTTCCTAAACCAAGAACAAGGGTCAGTGACAGGTTTCTCAGTAGAATGACTTCCTCGCAACTCAGCATCTTCCATTCTCTATGCCCATTCTCTATGCTGGGAACTACAATTCCTGCTGAGGCATAGAATTTTTCAACTTTCTCCAAGGTGTCATTCTGCAGAGAGCAAAACAATCATAGTTACCCTAATAACTCTACTTATGGGCAAATTATTCTCTGTACTTCCCATCTCACTCTCTTACAGTTTCCACCCAGTAAGTATTTCTCAACAGGTTCAAAGAATGTAAGCTTCCTAGGACACTGAGCAGCTGAAGGTTTACAAGTTTTTTTCAGGAACACTGTAACACTAACTCCGCTCTTGCTACCTGAATAAGGATGTGAGTTTGTTGCATTTGATTTAAGGATGAGAAAAGTATCATGTTTGTAAATATTTCTTTAAATGAAAGACAGATGATTAATGTAAGATCTTCAAGGAGGGAGATATCGGAGACAGAAGCCTGAATATAAAAGGACAATTGCTTAGCAAGAATTTACCTCCTTTTTCAATCCTGATGGGATTTTAACTGCTTAGCATGTGTCAGGAACTAAGGAATGGAGAGACAAAGGAAGATCCTTTGTCAAAGGATGAACTACATTTGGTCCTACAGTGTGTGGCTTCTTCACTGACAGGAATTTCTGTATCCTGACCTAAATCATCCAAGTATCCTTAGCATTTTATACCAAGTATGTATGTTTGTGGTGATGACTGTCTCTTCAGTCTATAAACAATCTGCTTTGCAGCAGTGGGTTAAACTTAAGAACACTATAAGAGAAATTAGGTCAGAAGGACTCAGGTATCCTTGGAAGAGCAGTGTAAAAATAAAGAGATTCTGCTTTTGTGTGAGTTTGTAAGGTTGTGAAGTTGCTTAGACAGTATCATTTTCTGAATGTTTTATCAATAGTTAAAAATATTTGTCACCTCTAAAAAGTACAGAGGCCTTGGCTCCATTTAGGTGCCCTATGGATAGCTCTGTACACAACACTAGAGTCAAAATGAATTTATCAGGCAAGTGAGATTGGTATTAGCGCCTTCAACTATGTGTATCCTGGGGGGGATACAGACTCACAGTACAGGAATCACCTAGATGAAACATTCATTAAAAAAATAATTTGAAAATTTCAGGCTTTTACCCTCTGAGAAGCACATTAGAGCAAAACTCTAGGATTAGAGAAAGAGCATGGATATTTATTCATATTTCCACTGTTAGCCTTAGATGTTCTAGCAGTTAATGCTTATCCCTGCCCTGTTCTTCCTGGTCTCTTTCAGATCCTTCTGCATCCTGAGCTCCAATTGCAGCATCCTAGCAATCACGGAGCACCAGTAGCTGAGCAAACCCTAGCACACTTCTCAGCCTCCAATAAGATTAAGTGACCAGTTCCTCTCTTTTCTAGTCCTGGATACTAAAGCAAGCAGAGTAATCTGTGGTCATCCTCCAGTTTAGTGAAGGATCTCATCCTTACATCCCTGTAGTACTCCACCATTTACCAAGTGTGTTCATGAACATTTTCTTATTGGTTCTCCACAAAAATTCTATGTAGTGGATATTGTTATCACTGCTTTATAAATAAGAACACTGAAGCAGAAGCACAAACACAGAAAATTTGACAAGAATCTTCTACAACTGCTCCCTCACACTTCAGAAATCCTTAGTTTATTGACAAGTAATTTAGTACACTGTGATTTATGCTCAGTAAAGACATAATTCTAAACTGAATTCTCTCTAGTGAAATTATAGTTTCCTTGGCTTTCTAGCCTTCCTCTACCCTTTGTCAATATGTGCTCAGGTAATACAATAAAATTTACGTTAGCAGTATTGTAAGCAAAACTTAATTATGAAGGTAAAAAGAATCATTGGGGAAAAATGATTCATATAATGGGTGAGAGATCATTTAATCTTTACACAGGAAGCAGTTATGAAAGAGATGGGATTCCTTCCACAAAAATGGGTACCTCTAAAACATCTCCCCAAGCAGTTGTGCACAAAACAATTTATTCATTGATCACTTACTGAGCAACTCTTTTTTCTTTTCTTTTTTTTTTTTTGACTTAGATCCTTTTTTTTATTTTCAAACATATTTTATTGATTATATTATTACAGGTATCTCAATTTTCCACCTTTGCCCCCCTCCACCCAGTACCTCCTATTCCCTCTGGCAATCCCCTCTCCCTTAGTTCATGCCCATGAGCCATGCATATAAGAGTAAGTTCTTTGGCTACTCCATTTCCTATACTGTTCCTAACACATACCAGTCTATTTTGTACCTACCAAAGGTTACTTCTTAATCTCTGCAACTTTCCCCCCATTTCCCGCTATGATTCTTAATTCCTGCACCATCTCCCTCATTTTTCCCCCTTCCCCCTCCCAGATGACACCCCTCCACATGCTCCCTCTACTTACAATTCTGTCCCCACTCTTGTTGTCTGCTTAGTTTGTTTTCTTTTTAATTTTCAGGTTCTGTTGTTGATAGTTGTGTTTGTTGTATTTTAATGTTCATAGTTTTGATCTTCTTTTTCTTAAATAACTCCCTTTAACATTTCGTATAATAATGGCTTTACCTTGCCTGGGAAGCACTTTCTCCGCCCTTCCACTCTAAATGATAGCTTTGCTGGAAAAAGTAATCTTGGTTGTAGGTCCTTGCCTTTCATTACTTTGAATATTTCCTGCCAGTCTCTTCTTGCCTGCAAAGTTTCTTTTGAGAAATCAGCTGACAGTTTTATAGGTACCACTTTGTAGGTAATTCTCCTCTTCTCTCTTTATCTTTCACCTTTGGCATTTTCATTATGATATGTCTTGGTGTGGTCCTCCCTGGGTCTAGTTTGTTTAGTACTCTCTATGCTTCCTACCCATATGTCCATTTTCTTCCCCAAATTAGGGAAATTTTCCTTCATTATTTTTTCACATAATTTTTCAACTTCTTGCTCTTTCTCTTCTCCTTCTGGCACCACTATGATTCAGATGTTGGCATGTTTAAAGCTATCCCAGAGACTTCTAAGCTTCTCATTTTTTAAAATTCTTGTTTTCTCCTTCTGTACTGGTTGACTGTTTTTTTTTTTTTTTTTTCTTCCTTATGCTCCAAATCATTGATATGAATCCCGATTTCCTTCCCTTCACCATTGGTTTCATGTGGCTTTTCCTTCATTTCATTTAGTATAGCCTTCATTTCTTCCCTATCATGATTGATTTTTTTTCTGTCAAGTCTGTGAGCCTCTTTATCACTAGAACTCTGAACTCTGTGTCTGTTAGGTTGGCTATCTCTTCACCTGTTAGGTTCACTATCTCATCACTTAGTTCTGTCACTGGAACCTTGATCTGCCCCTGCTTTGGGGCTGTACTTTGTCTCTTTGTCTTGACAGCTTTCTGTGTTTGCTTCTGTGTTGTAAGTATTGCTGTCACACATGTTACATTGTAAAGGGGCGGGGCCTTAGGTATTCATCAGTGCTGGTGACCCATTTTACCTTGCTGTGGTGTTACATGTGGGGAAGGGGTATGAGAGAGGACAATGCTGCTTGCTCAGCACTCACTCATTTTCCAGGCACTTCTTCCCCTTCTCATACTAAACAAGCTGCCTTAGCAGTTTCTTCCACCATCCCAATCCCCACTGGCTTTCACAGTCAGAAACAATGTGGCTCTATTTTCCCTGGTGCTGGAACCATGCACTGTGTGATCTGGTCTGGGACTAGGATAGCTTCCCCAATTTAAGATGTATGACTGCACTTTTGCTCACAGCTTCAGTCACTGTGTTGCTAGCCGTGCTGTTAGCCACACCTCCAGCTACATGGTCTGCCATGCTGCCTGCTGCTGTCACCAAGCACCTCATTTTCTCTGTCCCTGCTCCACCCCTCCTACCTTTCTGGATGAATATTTCTTCTTTATTTCTTTGCTGAACTTCCCCATAGTTTCAATTTTCTGGATTTTCTGGGTTTTTTTAAATTTTGAAGTGGTTGTAAATTCCTTCTTAGTTGTGCTGGAGATTCAGGACGTCTATCTATGCCTCCATCTTGGCCAGAAGTCTGGTCTTCTTTTTCTTAAATAAGTCCCTTTAACATTTCATATAAAAATGGCTTGGTGATGATAAACTCTTTTAGCTTTACTTTGTCTGGAAAGCACTTTATCTGCCCTTCAATTCTAAATAATAGCTTCACTGGATAGTGTAATCTAGGTTGTAGGTCCTTGCTTTTTATCACTTTGAATACTTCTTGCCAGTTGCTTCTTGCCTGCAGTTTCTTTTGAGAAGTTAGCTGATAGTCTTATGGGAACTCCCTTGTAGATAACTCTCTGCTTTTCTCTTGCTTCTAAGATTCTCTCTTTATCTTTAGCCTTCAGCATTTTAATTATGATGTGTCTTGTCATGGTCCTCTTTGGGTCCATCTTGTTTGGGACTCTGTGCTTCCTAGACTGGTATGTCTATTTCCTTTGCCAAATTAGGTAAGTTTTTCTTCATTACTTTTTCAAATAAGTTTTCAATTTCCTGCTCTTTCTCTTCTTCTTCTGGAAACCCTGTGGTTTAAATGTTGGTATGTTTGAAGCTGTCTCAGGGGGTTCTTAGCCTATCCTTGTTTTTTGAGATTTTTTTTTCTACTTATTGTTCTGATTGAATGATTTTTTTCTTCCTTATGTTCCAAATCACTGATTTGATTCTCAGCTTCAGCCATTTCACTATTGGTTCCCTATAAAATTTTCTTTAGTTTACTTAGTGTAAAATCCATATCTGCCTGGGTCTTTTTTTTTTTTTTTTTTTTAGAAAGAGAGAGAGGAAGGAAGAGAGAAAGAGAGGGGAAGAAACATCAATGTGTGGTTGCCTCTTGTGCTCCCCCAACTAGGGATCTGCCAGGGATGGATCTTTTTTACATTGTTGAAACACCCAGTGAGTTACTTGAGCATCCTAATAAACAGAGCTTTGATTTCTGCAACTAGTAGATTGCTTATCTTAATATTGTTTAGTTCTTTTCTGGAGTTTTGTTCTGTTCTTTCATCTGGGCCATATTTCTTTGTCTCCTCATTTTGGCAGCCTCCCTGTGTTTATTTTTATGTGTTATATAGAACTGCTTTGACTCTCTGTCTTGGTAGCATGACCTTTTGTAGAAAAGCACACCAGTAAGTTGGATAGTGGGGAGCCTTAGGTAATCACCTGGATGGGGCAAGTCGTGTGAACCAGTTTGATGGAGTCTCTGATATGGTGTCATCACTCTGTGGTTCTGTGTGGGCAAGGGCTCAGAAAAAAGACAATGTTGCTGCCTGGCCTCTGGAGTTTTATTCAGGAGGAAGCTGTCCCCTGGAATTTGCCCTAATGCCAGACACTTCAATTTCTCCCTGTATGCCACTGGTGCCCTTCCAGCTTCTCCCCCCACACCAGAGCTTAGAGGGAATGAGTCTGCATAAATCCTAAGTCCACTGTGGTCCTTTTAAGAGGAGGCTCATGAGAGTCCTGAGGTTTCTTCCACCACCCCAACCCCCACTGGTTTTTATAGCCAGAAGTTATGGGGACTTATCTTCCTGCACTGGGATCCTTTACTCCTGAGGTATCCCTCCCAATTTTGTGGGACTACCTGTTCTGCATCTCCACATCTCTGCATGTCTCTACACATCTCTGCATCTCCACCCCTCCTACCCATCTGGATCAATATGACCTCATTAAATCCTTGGTTGCCAGACTTTCATACAGTTCAATTTTCTGCTGATTCTGGGAGATAATTGTTTTGTAGTTTAGTTGTAGTTTAGTTGTAATTTTTGCTGTAGTTGTATGAGGAGGTGAGCCCTGTTTCCCTGTCCCTTATCTTGATTGAAAGCCTCTTTTGTTTGTTTGTTTGTTTGTCTTAAGTGCTAAGGCATAATAGTGAATGTGATACAGCTCTTGCTGTCAAAGATCTATAGTCCAATAATCAGGCAATTGGAGAAGAGTTAAGGAAGTACTTATATGGAGGCACAACCCTGCGATCCACAAGTAAAAAAAGAAGGGTTCTATGCAAGTCTTTGAAGGTAAAGAGAGAAATGCCCAGAAAACAATGCCTGAGGCAGAAAGAACACATAATAATTAGTGTGCCATGGGAATGGGCAATGGGAAGCTGAGCTTTTTTCAGCTTGGATAATACCCTGCAACCAAGTATTTCTCTCTTGGCTGCATTCAAGCTTTCACCAGCCTGCTTTTTCTTCCATTTTACAAACTATAAAAGGCATATTAAGAGAATTTGAGAGACTTGTCCAAGGTCACATTGCTAGTGAGAGATCCAATAGGTAATAGCAAGTCTGTATGACATTATGGTTTTAGAGGAAAAACACCAGACTCAAAGTCAGGCAAAAGGAATTCCATTCTGTCACCAAATCCCTATGCAACCTTCAACAGGTCACTGAACAGCTATGCTCTGCTTCCCTTATCTGTAAAATGAGAGAATTTAAACCAGGTGACCTCTAAAGTATCTAAGTTTTCAGTCTGACACATTTAGCTTTCTCTTGTCTCCTGCTCAGATCAATTTTAGTTCAAGGAAATTCTGAAAAATAAAGAGAAATTACTAACCATAATAAGATGCATATATATATATATATATATATATATATATACATATATATATATATATATAAACAGCCATTTCTCTAGCACACAAAAATAGAAGAGGCAATATACCACAATACTCTCTAAAACCCAATGTAATTTTTAACATGATGAATGTGCCATTTTGGACTAACCACTTATTTAGATTAACAGAGATCATCTAAAACAGAGATAAATGTAAAATGATTACAATATGATTATATTTCACTTCTGTGGTTATTTCAGGATGGTGAATGGAACACCAGACCTATTAAGGGATTTTTGTGGCTACATCTCTTTCATTTATTTTTTTAAAGTTTTACTATGTTTTTATTTTTTTAGTTATTAGGTAGGCTGTGGGAAAGTCAACACTCTAAGTATAATGAATAAGATACTCAGAACTCCTTGAAAAAAACTCATGAACCTAGGCAAAGAAATTATTTAAACACATAACAATGAAAGAAGATAGAAAACATACTGTTTAAGAATGTTTATGAACTGCTGAATTTTCACGATTCTACTAAAGGCAATATTTTATAACTAAAATCTTGTTATAAACAATTTTTTAATAATAAAAAGCATTTCTAACAGAGTTTTAAATTTAGCTGCTCCTTAACACTGCTTTAGATAAGTTTATTTTAAATGTATCTTGAGATAGTTTTCCAAATCTTGCAGTCGAAAAGATGGAATTTTGAACCAGAGTTATAGGAAAACAGGTTAAGTAATTTATATGTATATGTATCTTGAGGTTTTAAAAGTTTAAGTAATCTTTATTTTTCTATAGCAATTTATTCTGATGTAATAGATGTCAGAATGTTTTTCATTTATATTATCATTATTTAGTTTCCTAATATCACATGAGTTAGGTAGTGTATTTATTTCCTAAGACCACAAATTACCACAAAACAACAGAATTCATGCTCTCAGAGTTCTGGAGGCCAGCAGTCCAAAAATAAGATGTCCCGAGGACCATGCTCCCTCTGAGACTCTGGGCAGAATCCTTCCTTGAGTTTTCCTAGCTTCTGGTGGTGGCCTTTGGTCTTTGCCATTCTCTGGCCTACAGCTGCGCCACCTCTGTCTGTGTAATCACATGGCCTTTTCCAGTGGGTCTGTGTCCAAATTTTCCTCTTCTTATAAGGAAAGCAGTGAAATTCAATTAGGGTCCACTGTCCCTAATGACCTCTTAACTTGATTAGGCCTTCAAAAATCCTACTTCTCAAAAAAAGATCATATTCACAGCTTTAGAGGTTAAGGCTTCAGTATATCTTTCTGTGAATTATAATTCAACCCACAATATGTAGCCATGGTGTAATTATTATTTCAATTTTGTATATAAGGAAACTAAGACGTGAGCACCTAAAGTCACACAGAATTTTCCTAGCAAAATAGACACAGGAGATTCTTTCTTTTAACATGTAAACCAGGCTTATTCTATCAAAGCAATATTAAGGTGTTCAAACCAGTTAATTATTTGCCTACAATCAGAATTTACATTACTCATTTACCTAGACAGTTATCTTGCCTTAAGTCCAAATTGCTTCAGTCTCTTGAAGGATGCTTGGGTACATGTTAAGTTATGAGTTATGAAAATCAAGTCCAGTTGCCTTTGGGTATAATTGTACCTTGTTCTAAAACTTTGGTAGAAAAAATATATTTCCTTTCTGCAATACATTTTGTAGTGTCTACTTTCAGCTAACTTAGGTGCAGAAATAATAGGCTATTCTCTAAGTGCCTCCATTCATAACCTCAAACATTCCTTGGCTGCTGTAAATGGTGCTGAAATAAACCTGGAATATTCTGTGGTAAATGGGACATGCTGAAACCTTTCTTTTAAGCACATATGCCAAGAAATACTTCACTTGGGATCATGGGATAAGAGAAACAAAATTAAAACACAGATTATTTAAGTGCCAGCATAGGTGTCCCAAGAAAACTGAGTCACCTCTCCTTTCTCAACTCTCTGACCTATTTGTCAATGGTACTCTCTTGCTAGACAACAATCTTCTTTTCATAGACAGCCTACTCCATTCTGGGACTTCATTTATTTACTGCTGTGTTGGCTAGTTGTGTAAAGAAGCTGTAGGCTAGGGTAAAAGACATAAATTAAACCATCCCTTGGACTCACCTCTATAACATATGTGATAGTTTTTAAGTAAGAATCTATTTGTAGGAAATTCCCCTGGAACCCCTTTGACACATGGCCAACTTGGTTGAATAAATGGAGCTTCACTGTGATCTCTGATGTTCTAACCTAGAGATACAAGCAGCAGAAGGTTCGGGTGACTAAGAAAATAAAATAAAAATCAGCAAAGGCAATAAAAAAATCACACTCTGTGTGCCTTTCGATTTTGTATGTTATTGGCAAAGCTGAATCAATTGACTTCATGATATTCCATAAGCTGTACTTAACTGTGATAAATAGCCTTTATTTCATTCATTGATTAATTCCTCCACAAATATTTATTGAGAATCTACTACATATCAGGCACTATTCTAGTAGAGGGAATGGAGTGGTGAATGAATGAAACAAAAACCTTTCTTTTATCAAGGTAAACACTTTCTATTCCAAAGAAATACTATAATGGTCCACACACAAGAGGGGTGAGATAAAAAGGTGACTCAACTGCGGAGTGAACAGCTGTCTCTGTCACTGTCTGTGTGTCCTCTGCACTCTGAAGCTTTGGTAGTTTGTTTACAAAGTGAGAGGAAAAAGTGACCTTGAAAACTTCCCTCCATTCTTGCTCTTCTATTAGCCACTCATTTACTGCACCCCTACATGCCAGATACAGCAAACTCTTGTGAATACATGGAGCTTACATTAAGACTTTCTCCAGAATTCAGGGAGACATGCAGCCCTCACAGATTGAAGTATGAAGTCAACACACACTGAAGTAGAGCACAGTTTTATGGCCCCCTTCTCCAGGAAAGAGGGCAGATACCAGATGGGTATGTCTTGACCAGTGTAATGATATTAGCTGACAGTTTAAAATCACTTAGTAATAATAGCAGACCATAAATATTTATTGCACAAATAAATGAGCCTTTTAACCCTAAAATTCTATGATACTTTGGCCTTGTGCTGAGGTAGCTTCTGAAAGGAAATATTTATTTAAACAAAAATATTTTTTTTATCTGAGATTTGGTTATATCCTACTTTCTAAAATAAAGACTATACTATTTGGTTATTCATAAAATTTTTATAAAGGTAGCGACTGTGTCAATCTTCTTCATCACTAGAAACCCAGACTTAGGACAGCATTTGGCACTCGGTAAATATTGACAGAATGAATGAATAATAACTAATGAAAAATGATAATTTCCAAACAATATCTCAAAGGCAGCTTGACCAGCTCTAGGAATAATTACAATGTTCTCTTATAAAAAGCCAAACACAACATTTTTAAACAATCTTAAATATATATTAAAATAGAAATTTTAAGTGATTTTATCACGTCTTACTCTTTTTTCCCATTTCACTCCTACCTGCCCAATAAAGGATTCTTCTTTGCCATTGCCTTCCCAGAACAATCCGTGGCACCTTTCAACAGCACCTGGCTAGCTGAGAGGTTCAGAGCGCACCCGGGGCAGCTGGCATCCATTGTCTGTGCTGTGTATATAGTGGGCTTATAGTCCTCAATTCCCAGTTCACTAATATTAGGCCTTTTATTAAAAACACACATTTTAAACCCGCACTGTGTCCATAAAGGTTTTGGGAAACACTGTTTAAATAGTTAGAATTAACTTACTATTGATTTACTATTAAGCCTAAGAATATGCCCATAACAGATTAAAAGGCATGAATATATAGAGATAGATATAAAGACAGACGTCGATATATTATCAGTGAACCCTATTGTTCCCATAAGGGTCTTAGTGTGGACTCACGCAATATCCCTCATCTAATATGAAGACCCTATTATACATTACAAGATGTGGAATCCAGAGAAAGTCTATTTAGTACCCTATGCCTGTACTGCAGAAATCTTCAAGGTATCCAGTTACAGTTACACAGCACTAATTATACAAGAGCCTGCTTTGTAAGTATCAATATGAGTAAACTAATTTTTGAGACAAAAATCTGTGGTTAAAAAGTGAGACCTCATTGATTATATTGCCTCCACAGACTCTATTTATCAGGAATGGAGACGTCTTCAATTCCATTTCTATATCTTTAAGAGCATCTGCCTTGATGCATGTCAAACCCCACTGACAAATAGAAATTTTCCAGCTTGCTTGTCTGTATTTAATTCTAGTTGACCACCAGAACAAATGAAAACAAAGATGTTACCATTTGTCAAGCTAACAACTAGATGTCTAACATTTTTTCCATCAGGAAAGTATATAAAGAAAATGAAAACTGACCTTGATTTGTAGATAAAGAAAGTAAAAAATAAGCATGAACTAACAAAAAAAATGCAAAGACAAAGCACACAATGGACTTGGTTATTTATCTGCACATTCCACTGTACTTCTTTTCCAGTAGTACAGCTATGTATAGCACTACTCTCTGTTGCAGGTACTGTGTTGTGAGTTAATCTCTTAAGAGTTAATTTATTAATTCTCACTCAAAATAATGATGTTTAGAGTATCTGGTACAGAACTTTGCAACAAGAAAGAAATATTTAATATATGCTTTTAGTTAGAAGAATCTGAGGCTATTTGCTTGCTGTACAGTGAAGAGATACAATGAAAATAGTGTTATCTTCTATTATTTAAACTTTTCAGGTAAAAAACAATTAGTCATTCTTAGAGAAACATTCTTACATGGTAGAAATCATTTAGACTTGGGAATCAAATAGGCCAAGGTTTAAATCCCAGTCTCTCAGTTATTTTCTCTGAGCCATTAATTCAATTCTCAATTTTTACCTATTAAATGGGAAAGATACACTTACCTCCCTAAGTTATAATGATTAATTGTAAGTGAATAATCATATAAAGCACCTACCACATAAGTGTTTGACCTAGAGCTTACCTAAATAAAGAGTATCTATAGTTTTCATACTTTTTGTTCCAAATGGCATAATTGGTGCTAGTGGAAGTATATGGAGGCTCATTTCAGCTCAGTGAAGAAGGTATTTTTTTCTATGAGTTCGAATTACCCAAAGATCAAATCAACTGAGTTGTTTGCTATAAGGTGGTGACTTCACCATCATCCAGTGCCTTCAAGCAAAACCTAAATGGCCTTTATCAGGCATGATGAATAGGGAATTAAGTATGAGGTTTAAATTCTAGACCCTTTTAAATGGTACATTTCTGTGATACCTTGAAATTTCTGATAAATTCTGAAATGATGAACACAATTTTTCTGATTATTCTTGAAAAGCAAAGATAATGACATTAGACAGAATGGAGGACATTTGTCATGAGGCATTGAGTTTGACTTAAATGGTATTTTTGCACGTCCAAAAAATTAGTATTTAGATTCATAATTTTCCCCCCAGCAACAGGCTTTGGTAAAATAGCAAGGTCTAAATGTTCTCTAGCCTCTGGCTTTCAGTTGTCAATTTAAGTAGCTCTCACTGTTCTATTTCATCTTTTTCTCTGTAGTCAAGAAGCAGACATGACAAAGGTGGTTAAGCAAGTGCTGTTGATTAGCCCCAGGAAAACATCATTTACTTATAATTCATTAGGATATTCCCTGGGAATCCTTTTCCTCCAGCCCCCTCAGTTTCTCAGTTGGCTGAAGTTCTGTGTCTTTCTTCTCCATCCAGAAAAATAAAATCTCTCCTTGTCTCCTGTACAGTTTTCCTCTCTTCTCTGAAGACTCAGTGTACTTAGCCCTATGGGGAATTGTCTGCCATAAGAGGGTCTCTCCAGTCAGTTTCCCAAGACCATTCTGTCACCAGATGAAATCTTCATACCACCCGCCAAAAGAGTAATTTTCTTTATTTCATTGCAATGTATTTCTGATTGTCAGACTGTAGCTGCAGGATCCTAGAGAAGAGCAAATCCTGGGAAGAGAGGGAGAAGCACAGACTCTTGGGGTTTCCATGGAGTGGTTTCAAATGCTTTGTGAAATCCCTGAAAATATGTGTAAAAGTTCATGGGAGTGTGCACTTTGCTGGATAAGAGTTCATGGCTTCATCATATTCTTAAACACTGCAAATGATTTTTTAAAAAGTTAAGAATTAATATCTTACAGAATAAAATACCTGCAAATAATATATCTGATAAGGTTCTAATATACACACTACATAAATAACTTCACAATTTAACAATAAGAAAAAAAAAACCAATTAGAAATGGGCAAAGATTTATATAGACATTTCTCTAAAGATACGTAAGTAACCAATAAATACATGTAAAGATAATCAACATTATTAGTCATTAGGGAATGAAATCAAAACCACAATGAGATAATGACTTCACATCCATTGAGATGGCTATAACCAGAAAGGCAGACTATTGTTGATGTGGGTATGGGAAAACTGGAAGTTGATTCCTTTGGACCAGTAGGGTACTGACCACAAGTTGACAATACAAATGGAAAAAGTACTCTCATAAGCATTTTCAGCTACTAAATTGCTCATCTTCTCCAATACCACGAATATAATAATACAGTATTCCCTCACTTATCATGGGTATTATGTTCTAGACACTACCACCACCACCACCCCCACGATACGTGAAAATCCAAGAAGTAGGAACCTTACATTTATTTTAGTATTTATATATATTTTTAAGGCTTTATAAACCCTTCCCACACACTTATAAACCATTCCCAGTCCCTTATTAACCTTTCCCAGTCCCTTATTAACCTTTTCCACACTTTTATAAATACTACTTATGTTCTTAAACATATTCTACACTCTTAAACCTACGTAACTTTAACAACCTATGTATACAGTACCGCAAAATCCCGCCACATAGCAAAAAATCCGCAATAAATAATTAAACATAATATTTTTAAAAATCCCGCAATACAGAGAGGCCATGGTAAGTGAACTGAGATATAGAGAGGGACTACTGTACCTTCCTTCATGATGTTTTTATTAAGATTAATGAAATGGTATGTGCCACACAATGAGAGTCATTGTCTGAAAAGATTCCTGTGATTTTAAGTTGACATTCCCGTGCTTTTCTATTTACAAATTAAAACATTAGCTCAAAAAGGGGTTTGGATTTTTAAAAATATTGTTTTATTCCAATAAAATTGAGGCACCATGGACAAAAATCTCATATTAAAGCCAAGTGACCCAGTGCTTTAATGATCTATTAGTGTGTACCAAGCTAGACTAGAGCTTAGTAGTTTAAAATAACATTATTCCATTTTGCTCAGTTTTGTGGGTCAGAGATTTGGATAGTACGTGGCTGAGAGTTTTATCTCTAATCTGTGTCATCATCCAGAGTGACTGAGGTTAGAGAATTCACTTCAAGATGGCTTATTACTAATGTGACTGACATCTCAGTACTTTGTTTTCTCTTTTATCCCCCTCCCCCTCCCCCTCCCCCCCTCCTCCCTCCTCCTTCTTCTTCTTCTTCTTCATCTCTCTCTCTCTCTCTCTCTCTCTCTCTCTCTCTCTCTCTACATAGCACCTCATCATCAGGTGTTCCCTATGTATCCTGGGCTTCCCAAAGCAATATTGTCATAAGATAGTCACACTTCTTGCATGAAGCTGGCTTCCAAGAGGGCAGAAGAAGAAGCTGCCAGGCCAGGAAAGAGCTATCCACAAAACTGGCATAGTGTCATTTGTGTTGTACTCTATTGGTCAAAGAAGTCAGACAGCCCGCTAGTTTCAAGGGAGAGAGGAAGTCTACATCACTTCTTGACAGAGGACTGGCAAGGGCACATTTCAGAAAAGCATGTAGCATTGGAGATATCTCTGCAGTCATCTTTGGAAAATACAATCTTCCACACTCAGGTTCTGATCCCAACACAATTGCCATCAACCATTTATAATGTCCCAGATCACGTCTACCTACTCTTTGCTTAGAAAATGCAGGAATTGGACCAGAGTTCTATTTAGGATTCTTTGATTGCAAAGACCAGAAGTTATCTTAAAAAAAAAAAAAAATAGAATACACAAGGAAAATACATCAGAATCCCACTAAAAAAGCAAACTCTCAGGCACCAGCTCTGCCCCCTTGGACTCCTTTGGAATGTTGGAATGTGTGATTTTCCTCTTGGGAGAGTTGTGTCCTATAAATCATTTTCCATCATTGTCCTAATCCTTCCTCACAGGCCCACGTTCTGTAGGGGCTATCAGTTTTGACTACCCTCCACCCCAGTTAAACAATTACATCTACCCCTAGTTCCAGGTTAAAATTCCACAGAAAAATCAATTGCCTCCTTTCCCATCCCTTTAGTCCTTTACATCTTTTTACTGTAGGAAACTGCATAAGCCTCTTGCTACTCCAAGGATTGACTCCATTTTTGTTAGTTACATCTTTTATCTAATCAGTGGCCATTAGGGGAATAAAGTATTTGGGGTTGAAGATAAAGATAATATCACTTGATAGAAAAAAAAGACCATCTAGAAGGCATGGGGATCCAAGAGTAATACAACTAAATAATCTCCAGTCATTCCAGCTCCAAGTGTATATGGATTTTGTAAAGGTAATTTCCATTAGCTTGTGCAGTAACACAATAGCCTACTCATTTCACAGTGCCTTACAGAGTGTTCTAAAAAAGAAGCTACTGAGCAGCTTCCATTCCCTAGAGAGAAGAAAGAGCGCTCCAGGGACCCAGCCTAATTTCCTATAGCCATTCTATTATACCAGCTGTGTCTATGGTTTCTATTAGCCCTTCTGTGCTATTGATCAGCCTGGTCACAATGAAAGAGCTTTATTGAATTCCAAGTAATGGAAACTCATTACGTGGCCTAGATAATTAATTACCAATTCTTTCCTTTTAGTGAAATTGAAACTGGCTGTGGAGAGCAAGCTGAGTGAGCTCAGTAATGCAGCCTGTTTCAAGCTTTATTTAATGTGTATGAAGAACACTACATGGGCCTTGGAGACGTGTTTGATGTACTGCAGATCCTTGAAATAATCCAAGCACTTTCCTTTAAAATAAGCCATCTTTTAAAATGTAATCAATTGGAAGGAGGAGTCACTTAAACCATGGAAAGTAAAAACTCACAACATTTTCAAACCACTAAGTTGGATATAGGAGTTGGGTTCATGTCTTCAATCTTGTCTTTTGTTCTCCCAGCCATATATGACTGCTAGGTGCATTGCCAATGTAATTTTTAAATGGTGAGTTACTAAGCAGGCACTAATACCTAAGATATATAGAGAACTGATAATATCATCATTGGATGGATTGAAGACTGAGGAAAATGTTTACTAATAATAGCTGACATAAATAAAATGCTTACTATGTGCCAGCCACTGTGCTAGGCCTTTTACATATATTATGTCATTTAATTCTCACAACTCTACCATCTAAGTTATATCAATACCTATTTGAAAGGTAAAGATAAAAACCTCAGTCAAATGACCCAAAATCACAGGGCCATAAATTCAAATTCAGTTCTGCCTAAGTTCATTCAATCCGTTACGCCATACTACCTCTCCCAAAATTAGCATAAGAAGACAAGCCATTTCAAAAATAGTTTATAGGAAACACTGAGGAACACTTGTAATTTATAGATATCAAAGTGAAACATAGAAAAGACAATTATGCCTGAGGAAAAACCTTAAGAGAAAATAGTTCTTTTATCACCATCATATACGTTATTATGGAGAATACTGGTAGCAAAATGAAATGTACTGTTAATTTGTGTTTTGTAAAACTTGGTCTTAAGATATTGAAAGCCTGGATAGCAAGTATGAAAGCTAGAAATGATGGACCTTCTAAACTTTATTCTATCATCTATCTTATAAGAGGTGAAGGTTTGTGTATCTAATTATACAGGATGAACTGAAGCCATTTATTTTCAAAAGAAACACAAGTCAGATTCCAAGAAGCATTGAACTGTCTTTGATGTTCATTCTCTGCATCCAAATTCATGATAACCATGGCATATTGAACACTTGCAGATAGTATGCAGGGCTTATCTCTGGTACACTGGCATACTTCTGCTGCCACCAATGAACTTCTCTGCTTACCTAGTGCTGGTAGGTCTCCCTAAAACTGCTGATACCACTTGTACTTGTTACAGTGATTATATAATTTAATACATTATTACATAAACCAATGAAATGAGAAGTGTGAAAAGTAAAAGAGCTGTTGGTTGTACTGAAAAAGCAAGCAAAGTTGAACGCTTTATAATACATGAATATTATTTAAAATATTGCTGTTGAGTTACATGTGACTGAGACAACTGTTAAAGATTAGGAATTATGTCAAAACATACAATCATTTATTACTTAAATTACTTTGCAGGTACTTCTAAGGGCTCCCACCACTTCAAAGAAAATAAAACTTTGAATTGACTAATTATGGGTAGAGTTTATGTAAATAAGATAATTTAAATATTTTATCAGTTGACTCAAACTCACTTAGTTGTCCTTGGCCCTACCTCAAGGTATGTGCTTCCTTTTACTTTAAAATAAAACTCTTATATGTAACATGTTTTTAATCGATGCAATAACCACATGTTTTTTTAAATTAATTAACTAGTTATTAGTCTAGCTTGTCAGTGCTAAGAGGATTTCTAATATATCACAAATATTTAACAAAGGTTTCTTCAGAGGAGGCAAAGTAAGACTTTATATTACATATACTTTAAAAGAATTGTGAGAATTACATACAAAGGGGTCCCAATGAGACTATCAGCTGATTTCTCAAAAGAAGCTCTACCAGCAAGAAGGGACTGGCGAGAAATATTCAAAGTATTGAAAAGCAAAAACCTACAACCACAATTACTCTATCTAGTGAAGCTGTCATTCAGAATAGAAGGGCAGAAAAAGTACTTGCAGGGCAAAGTAAAACTGAAGGAGTTCATCAGATCCAAACCACCGTTATATGAGATGTTAAAGGGACTTGTTTAGGAGAAAGAAGATCAAAACTATGAACATTAAAATGAAAATTGTATCACAACAACCAACAACAGGAGCTAGGGAATTGAAACAAAGGCAAACTAAGTAGACAATGAGAGTGGAAAAATAATTATAGGTGTGGGGAACATTTTGGGGGGAGGTCAGCGGGGAGGGGGGAAAGGGAAGGAGATGGTACAAGAATTAAGAAGCATAGTAGGAGGGAATGGAGTAGATAGGAATATGCTGAGAAGAACTATATGCACAACCAATAGGCATGGACTAAGGGGGGGAGGACAACTGGAGGGAGGGGGGTCACGGGGTGGAGGGGAACAAAGGGAAAAGAAATTGGGACAACTGTAACAGCATAATCAATTAGCATATTTTTAAACAAAGGGAAAAAAAAGAATTGCTAACATCCTTTTTGGACATCTCTCCCTTTTCCTAAAGATCCACTCCTTCTTGAAGCTGTCATATATCTATCTAAAGCCTTCAAACTCCTCATTCCTCAGCCTTCTTGATGGCACTTGCTTTCTACCTCCTATTGTCTCTCCTCTCCATCTTTTCTCCTAGAGATCAACTGAGGCCCTCTGGCTTTCTCCAGTTACCCATCCCTGCCCATTATCTGATCAGTTTAAGAAAGACCCAGGAGGCTTCCAAAACATAATAAAGGATCTTCTTTTAGAAATGAAGTACAAGAAAATGTTCTACCTGCATATATTTTAATATTTTATTCCCTTTGCATTTGAATAACTTGAGCATACCTTTATTAATTTTGAGAAAGCATCCTGCTGTGATGAAATGAATGTCTTTGAAGAAATCTGTGACCATCAAATAGCCAAAACACTACTTTGATGATGAGATAAGAAAATTAAAAGGTACTCTGTGGGGTAGAGGGAACTGTATGCAGAAAGAACAATGTAGCTTTTTGGAAAGATGAATGAAGTGGTGGGAAGATGAGATCAGGGAGGCACTGACCTGGAAGCTTTTTAGTTGAGATCTGATTTCCAGTGGTTTCAGTGGCAGAGGCCAAAAGCTGACAGCACAGTTATTGAGGGATTTGATGTAGTTCTTGACATAAGCAGGGTTAGGAAGGAAAAGAATACCTGCAAGGGAGGTAAGGGAGCTTATAGAAGTTTTTCAAGTTCATATAACGTGGATGGGACGCCTGAAAACAAGGTGTGATGAAGAGAGCCAAGAAGATATCTCTGAGAAGAATATTCCAAGCAAAGGCAATTCTAAAGTAGAAATATCCTGAAGCAAAATTAAACTTGGTGTATTTGAAGAACAGCAAGGAAGCCAGGGTGGTTGAGCAAGGAGGGTAGTGGCAGTAGAAGAGATCAGAGAATGGGGATGACCTAGCACTTTATGGGCCACTGCAAGGCCACCTTAACTATGATAAAATCAAGAACACTTTAAAAACTGTAACAGATTTTTTAGAAATCATGTAAAACTGAATATTATGGAATAATAGATGTGACATTCATTTGTTCCCTTTATTCAAATGTTTGCTATGCGTGAGGTAAGAATTAGCAAAATGAAAGTGATGCACAGGCATTTTCAGATAGAAGTCTTCTATATACAAATGAAAGAGAAAAGTTTATGCTCAGGTATCTAGCAACTGATGAAATTATAAGGATAACAGAGTAAACTGAAATGGTTGGGCTTCTAATGAGCCTTCACTTGGGAACTGATGTGAAACATAATTAGTAGTCTTCCAAAGCCTGCATGGGTGTATGGGAACTTTCTGTGCCTTCCCCACCCTGCTCTCCCCAGCCATAAAACCACCTCTCCAAATTTTCCCTGAAAAGGCTTTGTCCACACATGTATTATCCCTACTACCTCCACAAGATGGACTAGCTCTTATATAACCTCATACTGGGAGTTAATGGGGTTCAGCATACACAAGATCCACAAAAACAAAAAGGAAGTTTTACATAGGAACACAAACACTCCTGGAGGCTACTCATTCTGGCTCAGTACAGAGTGAATAAGCAAAATCATCCAGCATCGCTTTCCCCCTGATGGGGACTAGGCTGCATATCTAATATTCATATCTTCCCAGCTGCACCCTGAAGGTAGACCTTCCAAGTAACCTGCATCTGCATCTGGAAGTTGCTGGTGAGGCAATCAGTAGTCTTCCATGAGCTTGGAAGGACATGTGAGCATTTACTACATCTGTGGGGCACTGACGGATTTTGGCACACCCTAATTTCCAGAGAGCACTAAAAACAAAGATCACAATTTTGGCAAGGACATAAATTTAAGAGGCACCAAGATTCTCAAACTGAGCTGACTGGCAAGCTTCATCTTGAAGTGAGTCTATAAAGACAGAGAGAGGTGGTTGTTTTACTTAATACCCAGGAACAAACACAGAGTCGAGGAAAATAAATAAATGAGGTAATAAGTTCCTAACAAAAGAACAAGATAAATCTCCAGAAATCCATCTTCATGAAATGGAGATAAGTGAATTACCCAACAGAAAATTCAAAATAACATTCATAAAGATGTTTACTGAGGTAAAAAGAGCAGTACATGAACAAATGAAGACTTTTAACAAAGACAGCAAGTATTAAAGTATGAAACAAAATATAACTGCACTGAAGAATATAACTGCACTGAAAACTTCAATAGACATAGTCAACAACAGAATAGGTAAAGTGAAAAATATTAGTATAATTAGAAGACAAGGGAGTGGAATTTTTCCCGTCAGAGAAGAAAAAAGAAAAATAATGAACAAAAGTGAAGATAGCTTAAGGAAAAGTAAGACACCATAAAGAGGACCAATATGTGCATTGTGAAGAACGAGAGAGAAAGAAAAGGGTATAAAGCTAATTCAGGGAAATAATGGCTGACTACTTCCTAAACCTGGGGAATGAAGTAGACATCCAGATCCAAGAAGCTTAAATAATAACAAAAAAGATAAACCCAAAGACAGCCACACTGAGACACATTATGATCAAACTGTCAAAGCAATTTGAAAACAGAAAAAAAAAAAAAAAAAGTGACCTGTTATACACAAGGGAACCACCATAAGACTTTGAGCTGATTTTTCAGAAGAAACCCTGCAGGCTAGAAGTAAGGGGATGGGGGATGGGGGCAATGTATTCAAAGTCCTAAAAGAAAAACACTACCAATCAAGAATATCTTACATGGCAAAGTTACCTTTAAGTGTTGAAGGAGAGATCAAGAACCCAGACAAACAAAAGTTGACAGACTTCATCAGCATTAACCAATCTTACTAAAAATGATAAAGGGAGTTCTTTAAGCAGAAACAAAAGGATGCTAACTTATAACATGAAAACATTTGAACATATGAAACTCACTGGTAAATGTAAAAATAGAGTCAAATTCAAAATAATATAATGGTGGTGTATAAGTCACTTTTAACTTTAATATAAAGGTTAGAAAAAAATGTTAAAAATAGCTGTAGGATCAAGGCTTTGTTAATAAACACACAAAAATAGTGTAAATTGTGACATTAAAACTATAAAAATGTTGGTGGCGAAGAATGTAGAGTTTTGTTTGTGATTGAAAATAAGTTGCTATACTTTAAAAAAAAAGACTATATTGACTATAAGACATCGTATGTAAATTTCATGCTAACCACAGAGCAAAAACTTATAGTTGATATACAGAAGATAAAGTGTAAGGAATCAAAACGAAAAAAATCATCAAATCACAAAAGAAGACAGCAACAGAGGGAGAAACTCAAAATCTAAAAACACCCAGAAAATTATTAATCAACAGTAATAGTAAGCCTTTATTTATCAACAACCATTTTATTTTTAAAATTTTATTTTATTCTTGTTTATTCTATTACAGTTGTCCCAGTTTTTCCCCTTTGCCCTCCTCCATCCCACCCCATCCTCCTGCTCCCACAGTCTAACCCCACCCCATTGTCCACATCCGTGGGTGATTCATACATGTTCTTTGAGTACTCCCTTTTCCTTCTTTCCACCCTTCCCCCCACATCCTTTCCTCTGGCAGCTGTCAGTCTGTTCCCTGTTTCCATATCTCTGGTTCTGTTTTGCTCGTTAGTTTATTTTGTTCATTAGATTTCTCTTATAAGTGATATCATATGGTATTTGTCTTTTACCAACTGGCTTATTTCATTTAGCATAATAGTCTCCAGTTCCATCCACGCTTTCACAAAGGGTAGGAATTCCTTCTTCTTTCCTTCTGCTGTGCATCATTCCATTGTGTAGATGAATCAGTTTTTTAATTCATTCATCTACTGATGGGCACCTAGGCTGTTTCTGATACTTGGCTATTGTAAATAGCACTGCTATAAATATCAGGGTGCACAGGTTCTTTTGAATTGGTGTTTTGGGTATATTCCCAACAGTGGATTGCTGGGAAGTTTCATTTTTAATTTTTTGAGGAAATTCCACTGCTTTCCACAGGATCCCCCATTCCCACCAACAGTACACTAGGGTTCCCTTTTCTCCACAGCCTTACCAGCACTTGTTGTTTGTTGATTTATTAATGATAGCCATTCTGACAGGTGTGAGGTGATATCTCATCGTAGTTTTAATTTGCATCTCTCTGATGGTTAGTGATGTTGAGCACTTTTTCACATGTTTATGGGCAATTTGTATGTCCTCCTTGGAGATGTGTCTATTCAGGTCCCCTGCTCATTTTTGAATTGAGTTGAGTCATGTGAGTTCTTTATATATTTTGGAGATTAAACTCTTGTCCAATGTATTATTGGAAAATATGTTCTCCCATACAATCAGTTCCCTTTTCATTTTGATGATGACTTCTTTAGACGTGCAGAAGCTTTTTAATTTGATGTAGTCCCATTTGTTTATTTTTTCCTTTATTTCCCTTGCCCTAGGAAATATATTAGTGAAAATATTGCTACATGGGATATCTGAAATTTTACTGCCTAGGTTTTCCTCTAGGACTTTTATGGTATCGTGACTTATATTTAAGTCTTTTATCCACCTTGAGTTTATTCTGGTGTATGGTGTAAGTTGGTGGTCTAGCTTCATTTTTTTCATGTATCATTCCAGTTTTCCAACACCATTTATTGAAGAGAATATTTTTAGTCCATTGTATGTTCCTGCACCTTTTGTCAAATGTTAATTGATCCCAGAGACATGGGTTTATTTCTGGGTTTTCTATTGTTCCATCAATCTATGTGTCTGTCTTTATGCCAGTACCAGATTGTTTTGATTATGGTAGACCTGTAGCATAGTTTAATATCAGGTATTGTGATCCTGCCAACTTTGTTCTTCTTTCTCAAGTTTGCTGTGGCTATTCAGGGTCTTTTTTGGTTCCATAGAAGTTTTTGAAGTATTTATTCTAGATCTGCGAAGTATGCCATTGATACTTTAATAGGCATTGAATTGATTACTTGGGGTAATATGGATATTTTAATTATGTTAATTCTTCCAATCCATGAACATGATATATGCTTCCATTTATTTGTATCTTCCTCTATTTCTTTCTTCAGTGTTCTATAGTTTTCTGAGTATAGATCTTTTACCTCCTTGGTTAAGTTTAGTCCTTGGTAATTTTTTTTTGTTGTTGTTGTTGCTATAGTAAATGGGATTTTTTTTTCTTAGTTTCTATCTCTGATAGTTCATTGTTGGTGTACAAAAATACCATCAATTTCTGAACATTAACTTTGTATCCTGCTATTTTGTCATATTCACTTATTAGGTCAAGTAGTTTTTAATGGATCCAATAAGGTTTTCCACGTAGACTATCATGTCATCTGCAAATAATGACAGTTTTACTTCCTCCTTTCCAACTGGATGCCTTTTATTTCTTCTTATTATTTGATTGTTGTAGCTAGAATTTCCAGTACTATGTTGAATAAAAGTGGTAAGAGTAGACAGCCTTTTCTTGCTCCTGATCTTGAGAGAAAAGTTTTTAATTTTTGTGCATTGAATATAATGTTGGCAGTAATTTTTTCATATATGGCCTTTATTATTACTGAAGTATGCTCCCTCTTTTCCCACTTTGCTGAGTACTTTTATCATAAATGGGTGCTAGGTTTTATCAAATGCTTTTTTAGCATCTATTGATATGATCATATGACTTTTGTCTTTCATTTTGTTTATGTAGTGTATCACATTTATTGACTTGAGAACATTGCACCATCCTTGCATCCCTAGAATAAACCGCAGTTGATCATGGTGCATGATCTTTTTAATGTATTGTTGGATCTGGTTTGCTAGTATTTTGGTGAGGATTTTTGCATCTATGTTTGTCAGAGATATTAGCCAGTAATTTTCTTTCTTTGTTGTTTCTTGACCTGGTTTTGGAGTTAGGACAATATTGACATTATAAAAAGGGTTTAGGAGCCTTCTCTCTTGAATTTTTTGGAATAGTTTGTGAAGGATGAGTGTTAGTTTTTCTTTGAATGCTTGGTAAAATTCATCTGTGAAGCCATCTGGTCCTGGGCTTTTGTGTGCCAGTAGCTTTTTGATTACTGCTTCAATTTCACTCATTGTTATCAGTCTATTTAGGTCTTCTGCTTCTTCTTGATTCAGTTTTAGAAGATTATATGTTTCTATAAATTTGTCCATTTTACCCAGGTTGTCCAATTTCTTTACATATAGTTGCTGATAGTAATTTCTTCCAATCCTTTGTATTTCTGTGGTATCAGTTGTTATCTCTCTTTTTTCATTTCTGATTTTTTTTTTATTTGGGTGCTCACTCTTTTTTTCTTGGTGAATCTGGGTAACCAGTTGTCAATCTTTTTTTTTTCTTTTTTCCAAAGAAGCAGCTCCTAGATTTATTGATCCTTTGAATTTTATTTATTTATTTATTTATTTAGTCTCTAAGTCATTTAATTCTGCTCTGATCTTGATTATTTCCTTCCTTCTGCTTGTTATGGGCCTTGTTTGTTGTTGTTCCTCTAGTTCTTTTAGATGTAGGGTTAGGTTGTTTGAGATATTGCTATCTTCTTTAGGTAGGCCTGGATTGATATGAACTTCCCTCTCAGTATGCCTTAGTAGGTTTTGAGCTGTGTGTTCACTTTCATTTGTTCCAGATACTTTTTGATTTCTCCCTTGATCTCATTGTTAACCCATTCATTATTTAATAACCTGTTATTGAGCCTCCATGTACTCGAATGTTTTTGAGGGTTTTTTTTGTTGTTGTTGTTGTTGTGGTTGGTTTCCAGTTTCAAGCTATTGGGATTTGAGAAGGTGCTTGATATAATTTCAGTTTTCTTGAATTTGTTAAGGCTTGTTTTGTGTCCTACCATGTGGTCTATCTTTGAGAATGATCCATGTGCATTTCAATTAAGTCCATTTCATCAAGAGTGTCATTCAATTCTGCAATATTTTTGTTGATTTTTTGCTTGGAAGATCTATCCATTGTTAAAATCCTCTACAATGACTGTATTACTATCTATCTCTTTCTTAAAGTCCTCCCATATTTTCTTTATATATTTAGGTACACCTCCATTGGGTGTATATATGTTTACAAGAGTTACATATTCTTGTTGGACTACTCTCTTAAGTATTATGAAGTGGCCTTCTTTGTTGCTTGTTATTGCCTTTGTTTTGAAGTCTATTTTGTTTGATATAAGTATTGCTACCCCAGCTTTTTCTCCATGTCCCTTTGTTTGGAATATTATTTTCTATCTCTTCACTTTCATTCTGTGTAGATTTTTTGTTTTGAGGTGGCTCTCTATAGACAGCATATATGTGGGTCATGTTTTCTTATCCATTCAGCTACCCTATGTCTTTTGATTGGAGCATTTAATTCATTTACATTTAAGGTTATTATTGACAGGTACTTATTCACTGCCATTTTTCCCTTTGTACTTGTATTCCTCTGTCTCTCTCTCTCTTTATTTCTTCTTCTTATTAAAGCAGTCTCTTTAGCATCTCTTACAGTGCTGGCTTGGTGGAGATGTACTTTTTCAGTCTTGTTTTGTCTGGGAGTTTCTTTATTTCACCTTCGATTTTAAATGAGAGTCTTGTTGGATAGAGTAATCTTGGTTGCAGGTCCTTGCTTTTCATTATTTGGAATATTTCTTATAATCCCTTTTTTCTTGTAGTGTTTCTATTAAGAAATCAGCTGATAACCTTATTGGAGCTCTCTTGTATGTTATTAGTTCTTTCTCCCTTTCTGCCTTTGCTTTGTTTAAATTTTGCCATTTTGATTGCAACGTATCTTGGAGTGGGCCTCTTTGGGTTGATCTTGTTTGGGATCCCCTGTACTTCTTGGTCTTGTGTGACTTCTTTCCTCACCAAGTTAGGAAAGTTTTTCATCATTATTTTTTCAAACAAGTTTTCTATCCCTTGCTCCTTTTCTTCTCCTTCTGGTATCCCTATGATGTGAATATTATTACATTTCATGTTGTCCCAAGGCTCCCTTAGACTATCCTCATTTTTATTTTATTTTTATTTTTTAGTCTTTTTTCATTTCACTGATTGGACTGTGTGTTTTTATTCACCTTGTCTTCCAACTTGCTAATTTGTTCCTAAGCTTAGTGTAGCTTGATATTAATTCCTTCCAATGTGTTCTTCATTTCAAATATTGCATTCTTCTTTTCCATCTGGTTCTTGTTCAAGATTTCTATGTCCTTTTTCATGCTGATGTAGGTCCCACTAAGTTCCTTGTAGTTTTCACTAAGTTCCTTGAGCATCCTTATAACCATTACCTTGAACTCTATGTCTGGTAAGTTGCTTGCTTCAATTTCACTTAGCTCTTTTTCTGGATATTCCTCCTTTTCTTTTGTCTGTGGGTTGTTTCTATGTCTCCCCACTTCAGTGGTCTCTTTGTGTTTGTTTATATGTATTAGATTGTATTTGACTCTCCATCTTGTTGAGTGGCCTTGTGTGTTAGAAGTCCTGTGGGACCCAATTATGCAGACTCCTTGACCTCCTGATCTAGATACTCTAGGAATGAGCTCTGTGTGGGTTATGTACACTCTCTGGTTGTATTTGGGTCCTGATTAGCACTGGCCAATTCATTGGTGGGAGCTCCCTTTTGTCTGGCTGGCTAAGAGGCTAACTCCTCCTGCCCCACCATGTTGTATGCTGTTGTATAGGTGCTGGCAGAACAAAAGCAAAACAACAGGAAACAACACCAAACAAGCAAACCCCTACCTACCACAACAATATTAACAACAAGAGAGCAAAGAATAATGGAAGCAAATAGAGAAATGAAATATTAGGGGAAAGGGAAAAAAAACCTGAGAAGACCAAAGGGAAAAAAATTGATTATGAGAGGAGAAAGAGAAAAAGAGCTACTACTCATAATGAACTGAAAGAGGAGAACAGGGTAAAGGTAACAAAAATAATAAATGGATAGAAGGAGAGGACAGTGGAGTACTCTAAGAGAAGAGTAGAATAGGAGATGTGGAAGAAAAATTAGAAAACCAAAAATAAAAGAAAAATAGATGAAAAATATAAATAAAAGGGTTATGAAAAAGAAAAATAGTTAAGATAATGTAAAAAGAACTAAGTGGATTTCTCTCAGCACAATTTGGATCTTGCCTTCTAGTTTCTTCCTTTGGATATCACTTTTATGTCTGAGTTTGATATAAGCCGAAGTCTGGTGCATTCCATGTCTGGCCCTCAGATGCCTTTTCAAAGCTACAGGCAATCCACAGTTTGTAGCTGATTCCTGTGGGCTTCACTGCTCGCAGGTGGAGCTAAGCTGCTCTGTAAAGCTGGCTTTAATCAGCACTGGATCCAGGGGTATGTTATCAAATGTCCCAAGTTGCCACAGGATCAACCTCTGCCAGTCTCTGCCTGCTGGCCTGCTGGCCATCTTAGCCTAGTCACAGATGAGACTGTTTCTGGGAGGGCTTCTGGCAGAAACAAGGGGATGTGATTCCTGGATCTCCCATGGCAGATGTCTTTCAGACATCAGGAAAGGTGGTGGGTTTGTTCCCACTTCCCTGAATCACTAGTCTGAATCTGTATGAGATTATCTTCCTGTACTCAACAGGCCAGGGTCCTTATTATGGTTCCTGAGTCCAGATTTGGGGTCTGCCAGACACTGGAAGGGTATTTCTATGGCTCTCCCATGAGGCAGAGTACCAATCTGTTTCTCAGGGGAGTGTATGGATTGCTGTGCCCTACCACCAGTGTCTGATGACTCCTGAGTCTGTTTATGTTTCTGTCTCCTCAGTGAGGGTTAAGATGCAGGATGGGAAAGAGGGCAGGAAGTCAGCTCCCTTCCCAGTAAGTTCTGCAGTCTCTGCACGCTGGTTCATCATGGCAGTGGGGTGCATAGCTCTGCCCGGGCAGAAGGTACTGAGACAAGTCTAGATGCCCAGGTGTGGGTTCTCCAGAGGCTTCTTCCTGGGTGGAATATTTTTAAATTCTTCAGAAATCTGCACCACCAGAGGCAATGGGCTGGGCAGCAACAGCAGCAGCTGAGAGCCCAGGAGAGCCCAGGCTACACTTTCACATATGCCCACATACTCGCCCATATACACACTCACTCACACATGCTCTCACTTACACTCAGCTGGATTTTTGAGTTGATTGCTCTGTGGTTTAGCTGCAAGATGGGTGCAGGGCTGGGAGCAAGTGGATGGAGCTTCTAGCTACTCTGCAGCCATCTTGGCCAAAGATATCAGTAACCATTTTAAATGTAAATGGAATAAATTATCCAGTGAAAAGACAGAGTATCTGAATGTTTAAGAAAATAAGACCCAATTATATACTGCCTACATACAATTGTGTGTTCTTAAGTTGACTCACTTCAGGTTAAGAAGACAAAAAATCTAAAAGATAGAAAAAGTTATCCATGTAAATGGAAACCAAAAAAAGAAAAATGTATGGTTAGCAATACTTATTTCAGAAGAAATAGATTTAAGCCAAAGACTGTAACAAAAAACAAAATAGATCATGATAAAACAATAAAGGAGTCAATTTATCAACAAGATATGACAACTACAAATGTTTATGTACCCAACATTATGGCACCTAATTATATTAAGAAAATATTAACTAAACAAAAGGGAGAAATAGACAGAAACAAAGTAATAATAGAAAACTTCAATGCTTCACTTTCAACAATGATTAGGTTATTCAGATAGAAAATCAATAAGAGAACATTGGACATGAACCATAATTCAGTCCAAATGGACCTAATATATATTTACAGAACATTTATTCCAACAGCAGCAAAATACACATTCTTCTCAAGCACACAAGGAAAATTATCCAAGCAAGATAATGTTAGGCTAAAAAACAAATCTTAAAATTTAAAAAGATTGAAACCATATCAAGTACCTTTTCTGATGACAGTGGTATAAAATGAGAAATCAATAACAGCAAGAAAACTAGAAAGTTCACAAATAAGTGAAAATTAAACCAAAGGGTCAAAGAAGAAATTAAGAGAGAAATCAAAAATACCTTGAGACAAATAAAAATGGAAACACTCCATAAACTTCCAAAATATTGAACAGAAAGAAAAACTTCCAAATTCATTTTATGAGGCCAGCATTGCTGAATATCACAAACAAGGACTCTAGAAAAAAATTATAGGTCTAGATCCTCATTAAATTGGATGTAATAACCCTAAATAAAATATTAGTAAATTATATTCAATAGCACATTAAAAGGATTATGCACCATGATCAAGTGGAATTTATCCCTGGGAAGCAAGAATGATATAATACATGTAAATCAGTAAATATGATACACCATATCAACAGAACAAAATATAAAATGATTATGTCAATATGTGCCAAAAAAAGCATTTAAAAAATATAGCATCCTTTCATAATAAAACCTCTCAACCAATTAGATGCAGAAAGAATGTTAATATAACATAATAAAGGCTATATATGGCAAGCCCAAAGCTAAAATAATATTCAATACTGAAAAATTAAAAGCTTTTCTTCTAAGATCAGGAAAAAGACAAGGATGTCCAATCTTACTTAGTACTGGAAATACTAGCCAGAGTAATTAGTCAAGAAAACAATAAAAAGGATCAAAATTGGAAAGGAATAAAATCCTTTGTCTGCAGATGAAGTGATTTTATATGCATAATATAAAATCATACAAAATTCAGTTGCATTTCTATACACTAACAATCAAATAACTTAGAAAGAAATTAAGAAACCAACCCATTTACAAAAGCATCAAAAAAATAAAAATAAAATAGGAATAAATTTAACCAAGGAGGTTAAATATATGTACACTCAAAACTGTAAAACATTGATGAAAAAAATGGAAGAAGACTCAAATTAATGGAAAGATTTCTTGTGTTCGTAGATCAGAAGATTTAATATTGTTAAAATGTCCATACCCATACTAGCTAAGCAATCTACACATTAAATGTAATCCTTTTGAAATTCCATGACTTCCAGAGAAGATGAAAGCCTAGATAGAAATGCTGCATCTCCCTCCACAACTAAGAAGGAATACAACTACCTCAAAACTGGAGACAACCAGAAGTTCCAGGAAATCTAGCTGCATGGAAGTCCAACAAACAAAGATATAAAGAAGAAATACTCATCCAGACAGGTAGGAGGGGTGGAGCCGAGGTGGAGAGGATGCAATGTGGTGGTGGCAGCCATAGCAGCAGTGGCAAGCCAGAGGAAAACACAGTCACATGTTTTAAAAAGTCAAGAGGGACACCTGAGGAGTGTTCCCAGCCCCAGACCAGACCATGCAGCTCATGGTCTCAGCGCTGGGGAAAATCAAGCCTCATTGCTTCTGACTGTGCAAACCAGTGGCGGTTGGGTGGAGGAAGAAACTGCCAGTGTCTTAGCAGAGTCCACTTATTTAAAGGAACCCCAGGGTCCTAGAACGTCCACAGACCCACCAACTCTGGGAAAGACAGCCAGGGCAACAGCTAGAGAGGCACCAATCCCATACAGAGATGGGAGAAGTTCATGGAAAAGGGGCAAGTGCTGAACAAGTGACATTGTCCTCTCTCAGACCCCTCCCCCACATACAGTGCCACAAGGTGGTGAAACGAAGATTACTCTAACCAGCAAAGCTATCACTTAGAATGGAAGGGCAGATAAAGTGCTTCTCAGACAAGGTACATAACACGAAAAGAATTCATCATCTTCAAGCCATTATTATGTGAAATGTCAAAGGGACTTACTTAAGATAAAGACGATCAAAACTATAAACACTAAAATGACAACATACTCACAACTATCAACAACTGAATCTAAAAAATAAAAACAAAATCCAACTAAGCAAACCAGAATAGGAACAGAATCATAGGTATGGGGATCATTTGGAGGGTTATCAGCTGGGAGGGGAAAGAGGGAGAAATGGAGAAATGGTGCAGGGATTAAGAAGCATAATCAGTTGGTACAAAATAGACAGGGGGAAGTTGGAATAATATAGGAAAGGGCGGTACAAAATAGACAGGGGGAAGTTGGAATAATATAGGAAAGGGCGAAGCCAAAGAACTTATATGCATGATCCATGGCCATGAACTAAGGGAGCTGGGATTGCTAGAGGGAAGGGGGGTACTGGGCAGAAGGGAGAAAAGGGAAAAGAAATTGGGAGTACTGTAACAACATAATCAATAAAATATACTTTTTAAAAAGTTTTAATGGAAACATAAAAGAAATTCTGAATATATAATTGATTCCCTTGTTTTGATTCTGCTTTCTACCCAGAACACTTGATCTTCAACTTTTCAAAATTGATCAAGTGTTTTCTTGAGATTCTTAAGTCATCCTTCCTTGCTATCCCAGAACTTTCTGTAAAATTCATAAAAATTAGTACATCACCATTCTATTTTTTCTAACTATTGCCTGTAATGATATTTAATTTTTTAAGCTTTGAAAAGAATATATAACACATCATTTGTGATATTTAATAAACCAATCAGGATAAACTTCCTTGTCACTACTCACCCCTTTTTCAAGGTCAGTATCATTCTAACTTCTGCCATCACACATTAATTTTGCCTGGTATTGAACTTCATATAAATGGAACCACACAGCATATACTATTTTGTGCCTTGATTTTTTTATTCAGCTTATGGGTTTTGAGAAATAGTAGCTTGATATATTCAGGCAGACAAATTTAACTGTACAAAACTGGAAACCCAGGGGACTCAGAATCTGGAATGAGTTCTACCCACTATTTTAGAAAAAGTCCTGGAGCACCTGATCAGCAATTGGTCACTAAACCAATTTAATGTTTCTAATATTGCATTCTAGTTTCAGGCCCCAGGTAAACTCATTTAAAAATATGAAAAGAACACAAAAATGCTTTTAAGTTTTTGAAGTTATTTAATTTTATAGATGAGAAAAAAATTAAAATGTTAAATACAGGAATTTTCAAATTTGCATGTTTTCCCAGTTAAAAATTGCACAACTTTGGAATGCCTAATTTTAATTCACAAAATGTACTTATTATTTTTCATATTTATTCACATAAAGGCTTTATCATTATTTTTGCAGAAGTATGAAGGGTGTCCCCCAAAACAGGAATTATCTTATGGAGGTGGGCCTCTTGTAGTACAGGCTTCCCCATTAGGTGAGTGTTCTAAGAGCTCATCTGTATCAGCATACCAGCTGGTGTTGCTGTAAGAGGATGCATTTGGCTTCAGTAATTATTTTTTAAGACTCTTTAAATGTGTTTGCCCATTTCATGATGGGTGGTTTATGAGCATACCTACTCAATTGCACTGAATGTTCAAAAAGTGGCATGAGCTCTGTACCAAACCCTTCCTACTCACCTGATATCACCCCAAATGACTTGTTTTGTTTCCCCAATGGAAAAAGTCCTCAAAGGGAAATGTTTTGCCAATATGAAAAAGTGAAACAAAAAGTGGCAGAAGCACTGAAAGACATAAAAATTGACAAGTTCAAAAACTGTTTTGAGCAGTGGAAAAAAAAATCTTTAGAGGTGTATTGCATCAAATAGAGAGTACTCTGAAAGAGACTTAAGCTTAAACATGTAAAAACATACAGTGTTTTATAAATTCCAGGGTCGTTTATGGGGGTTTCCCCTCATGTAATTATTTTGTTGTTGCTCTTACATTTTTATTTTTTTATGATTTTTTTCCTTTAACAATAGAATGAACTTCTTAAATTTCTAATTTTAAAAGAACATTCTGTGGTTAAAAATCCTGGTCCTGTGTATTTATAAAGTAATTTCTTTTTCCTTCAATAACTACAACATACTTTTTAAAGTTATCAGATATTTTGAGCATTCTCACAATTCTCGGTGTATTATAGTTTTTTCCAATGTCACGTTATTAAGTGTACCAGTGCCATTTTGTATTCAGTAAGTGGGTTTTAGATGTGAATATGATAGCTTTGGTATAATTTTTTAAATGAACATACCACAAGGACCAGATGACAGTGCTTACAGACCTACCAGGCCATTTTGCAGATTCTTCACTATCTCATTTGCACATGTGACAATTTTAGAATATAGGGATTAAGTTTGGTATTGTCTAGTCACTGCCTCCATTGTTGTCAAGTGAGTGACATTAATGTATAATTTGAATGTGACTCACAGAAGGAATGAATTATTCTCCCTGATTCAGATCACATTAGTGATTCAAGAAGGATAGAAACTGCCTTCTTTCTTAATGAGAAAAAAGATGTTAGTCCAACTCTACTTGGGTCATACAAACTTACAGAATCTCTAAGACTCAGAAATTAATATTTGACTAATGTGAATATAAAATAAGAACTAAGACCAATACTGTTTTCCTTATTATTAATATACATAGTAACACTGTAATTATTTTTGAATTCCATCTTTAACTACTCTTGGTCTTGAGATTTTGTTCTTAGTTTTACTGAAATATCCTCAGGAGGATTTAACTTTGCTTGAATGAATTTCAATTATCATAAAACTTCAATAAGCCAACTTATGAATATTTAGTTTTCTCCTGATGTTCAAAAACATCCAAATAAAGATGATAATATAGAAAAATGGCACCTAACAGGTATAATTATCAACTCTAAAGAAAAATCAGTGTCTATAGGTTTGAGGTATGAAATACATTTAATATTTAAAAGATCTTTTAACAAGGTGTTAATTTTTCTCTTCAATTAATTATTGATCCAGGCACTGGTCTCCCTTTCATTTGAAACTTTTAAACAAAGTGTTTTAAGCATGTGGGCTTGGTACTAGAGGAGAAGGCAGTCATTGATTTGAGTTGTTTGAACATGTGATCTGAAAGGGGTTTTAACAATGTGAGAAATAACCCACACAACCATCTCCCATTATTTCTACATTTGATGCTGCTGGTGTCATCAAGCAAATACTAAATAACAACAAGCAAATTCTGTTGAAATGTTTAGCTAAATGGAAGCAAAACAGTCACAGTAGACAATTTCATAAATAGATTAATTAGAAGTGTCTCCAAATAGCATGTGATTTTGAATTATTAACATAAAACACTGCATTATAAATTATTGCAAATTGCATTCCATGTGTTTCCATGCTTAATCTATTATGCCATAGGAAAATCTGCAAATCACACTACTGATTTATACTTAATGGCCAGTTTTATGTGTATGGGTCAGAAAGTGGCCAACCTCCTTTTTATAAGACTACTTTGCATTTACAGTGATTTGTTCCTAAGATTTCACTTAGCTCCTGGCTACCCTTCTCTGTCCTCAGCACTCTTTTCTTTCCTAGGGACACAGCCCATCCATAATGGTACATGATTTTTACTAAACTGTGCTAAGCATGGAATTTTGTGAGGAAGTACTTCTTTATATCATACTTATAAACATATAGAGATTAAAATCCATAAGTATGAAAGAGTGAGGAATCTGGCCAAAATTAACCTTGATAACTGTTCTCATTTATACTATGAGTAACATTTCTGAAAATATTCCTTTACTTAAAATGAGTGGCCTGCATGAAATATTTAAAATATTATAGTTTACCTATGCAGATACCTTTCCACTTCCCTATTTTAATTATTTACATTTATATTGTTATTTAACCAAATGCTTTCTAAAAACGTGGTTTCCCAATTATTCTTGTTTTAGCTCTAGAACTCTTTATTAAATAAAACTTAAAAGTCATTAATCCCAGTCCAAATGGAGTAAGACTTATGCAGATAGTTAAGAAGCTAACATAGTATGAATTATAAGACTACATATACAAATTATTTACTTTTATTTTAAGTGTAGGCATCTAAGGAGGCAACTTCTCCAGGTTCTCCCTTCTAACGCATGTTCCTTCCCTTCTCTAGGGATACTAAGATATTGAATTGCCCACATTTTCCATAAACAGTAGTCACTACAATTTTAAAGCCATACACTACACTGTAGTTTTATACTTATTTTCAACTTCCATCTGTGTTGCCAAGACTGTTAGGTGAACTACTCTCCTTTATTTGTATTGGATACATATTTTAAGTCGTGGTATTAGCCAGCTTTTAGTTACAGGAGCAGAAGAAGCCGTTAGGCTTTGTCTAGCATAGGCCATATGCTTCAGTTCCATTCACTGGTGTCCTGAAGTAGAAACTCATATATAAATGAAGGCAACAATGGAATGTTTTTCTCTGATATTGAGTGCCAGACAATAAATGATTTGTTGTCACATGTTTTAACTATTCAATACGGATTTTAAAATGATTATAATTAATACACTAAAGGATCAGGGAAGAACTTGGCAATGTTCATAAATAATGAGGAATTTAAGAGTAAAATGAAAATTCTAGACAAAAGTAATTATAAGCAAGACGAAGAATCCTTTTGATAGGCTAATCAACAGGCAGGATATAATTAAGAAAAAATATTACACTTGAAGAGAGGTGAATATGGAGTGAAAAAAAATGAACAGAGTACCCAAGAGCTAAAATATATGTAATTGGAGTCCCAGCAAGCAAAACAAAGAGCAGGCAAAAGAAATATCTGGTGTTATGATGCCCAAGAATTTTCTAAAATTCATTTAAAGAAAATTTTTATTTCAATTAGTGTATCCCTCATTTCTTTTTACTTTTAATGTGTTTATTTTATTTTATTTTATTTTTTGATTTTTCAATTACAGTTGTCCCATTTTTCCCCCACTGCTCCCCCCCACCCAACCCACCCCTTCTCCCGCAATCATATCCCTCCCCGTTGTCCATGTCCATGAGTCATTTATACACGTTCCTTGACTAGACCCTTCCCTACTTATCCTCCTTCTCTCCCTCCCCCCTCCCCCCTATTGACTACTATTCTACTCTTTGTCCTATTTAGTTCATTTGTTTGTGTTGTTCTTTAGTTTCCTGTATTAGGTGATATCATATGGTATTTTGCTTTCTTTGCCTGACTTATTTCACTAAGCATAATTCTCTCTAGTTCCACCCATGTTGTTGCAAATGGCAGGAGTTCCTTCTTTCTTTCTGCTACATAGTATTCCATTGTGTAAATATACCACAGTTTTTTGATCCACTCATCTACAGATGGGCACTTAGGCTGTTTCCAGTACTTAGCTATTGTAAACAGGGATGCTATGAACATAGGGGTGCATAAGTTTTTTTGAATTAGGGTTTTAGAATTTTTTGGGTATAATCCTAGCAGTGGAATCGCTGGTTCAAAAGGCAGTTCCATTTTCAGTTTTTTGAGGTAATTCCATACTGTTTTCCATAGTGGCTGCACTAGTCTGCATTCCTACCAACAGTGCAGTAGGGTTCCCGTTTCTCCACATCCTCACCAGCATTTGTTTGTTGATTTGTTGATGATGGCCATTCTGACTGGTGTAAAGTGGTATCTCATTGTGGTTTTTATTTGCATCTCTCTGATGGCCAGTATCCTTCATTTCTGACTGGATCTTTTTTATGCTGTTGTGGTCCTCACTAAATTCCTTGAGCATCCTTATAACCAGTGTTTTGAACTCTGCATCTGATAAGTTGATTATCTCCATTTTGTTTATTGTTTAGTGTTTAGTGTTTTTTCTGCATTTTGTCTGTTGTTTAACTTCAGCCATGTTTCTTTGTCTTCTCATTTTGGCAGCCTCCCTGTGTTATACTAGGTAGAACTGCTATGACTCCCTATCTTGGTAGTATGGCCTAATGTAGTAGGGACTAATAGTACAGCCTCCTCTATCACCCAAGCTATATAGTTGAGGTGCACCCTTTGTCTAGGTTGAGTACTTTTCTAATTTGGTGAAGGAAATAGACATACAAGTCCAGGAATCACACAGAGTCCCAAAAATGTTGCATGTAAAGAGGCCCACTCCAAGACACATCAAAATTAAAATGCCAAAGTTTAAAGATAAAGAGAGAATCTTAAAAGCACCAAGAGAAAAGAAGGTAGTTACCTACATGGGATTTCCCATAAGACCATTAGCTGATTTTTTAAAAAACTTAGCAGGCTAAAAGGGATTGGCAAAAAACATTCAAAGTCATTAAAAGCAGGGTCTTACAGCCAAGACTGCTCTACCCAGCAAAGCTATCATTTAGACTTGAAGGGCAGATAAAGAGCTTCCCATACAAGAAAAAAACTAAAGGAGTTCATCATCACCAAGCTATTATTATATGAAATGTTAAGGGGGCTTATTTAAGAAAAAGAAGATCAAAACTATGAACGATAAAATGTAAATAAATACATATTTATCAACAATTTAATCTAAAAAATAAACTAAGCAAACAAGAACGGAGACAGAATCATGGATATGGAGGGAATTTTTGATGGTTGCCAGAGGGGAGGTGGGTGTGAGAGAATGGGTGAAGAGCTGAGGGGATGAAGAAGTACAAATAGGTAGTTACAGAATAGCCAGGAGATGTAAACTACAGTATAGAAAATGGAGTAGCCAATGAACTTATTATACGTGTGACCCATGAACATGAAAAATGGTGTGGGGATTGCCTGAGGGAGGGGGAGTGCTGGATGGAAGGGGACAAAGGGAGAAAATTGGAAAAACTGTAATAACATAATCAATTAAATATAATTAATAAAAAGAAAATTTTTTTAAAGATTCAAAAATCTCTGGGAACCTGGAGCATGTACATGTGTACATGTGCATATTGACTGGGATATAAATATAGACAGATATAAATATAGATATAGATCTATAGCTATTGAAAATATCCTTCAATCTTTAATTGTGAAGGTAAAATAGAAATTCCTTGAGCCAACTAAAAATCTGATAGAATTCATCTGTAACTGATATGCAAAATGAAATATTAAGGGAAGTTGTTTAGCAGAGGAATTTGATACTAGATGGAAATTTTGACCTACACAAATGACCAAAGAGAGTCATAAGTGGTAAAAATGAGGGTAAATATGAGACCTTTTCTTACTGTTCATGTTTTTAATAGATACTCATCAAAAATAAAAAATAGTAACAATGTATTGTGGAGTTAATATGTATAGGAGTAAAATGTTTGAGAAATAACACAATCAATGGAAGGGAGAAATTGAAAGTATGCAATGTAAATCTTACACTCTGAAGTAGTGTAATATTATTCCATGAAAGACCATGGTAAGTTAAAGGTGTGCATCATAAATGATAGAGCAATAACTCCCTCAAAAATGTATATATCTAATAAGCTGATAGTAAAGAAAATAGAATTAATAATTAATTCAAAAGAAGAAAGGAAAATGAAGAAAAGGGTAATAAAATCAGATAGTATACATAAAGAGAAGGTAAATACATCTCTAATTTAAATGTAATCATATTAATTTTATTAAGTGATTACATCTCAAGTAAAGAACAGATATTCAGACTGGATTAAAAATTTAAGATCCAATTATATTCTACCTATAAGAAATCCATTTTAAGTATAAAAACAAAGTTCTTTTAAGGATGCAGAATAATATACCATGCAAATACTCAAAAATGTATGAAATGACTATATTAATGTCATATCAAATATACTTTAAAACAATAAATAGTATCAGGAATAGAGACATGATGAAGAAGATAATTCAAAAAGATGCAACAATCTTTTTTTCAATTATAGTTTACATACAATATTATTCTGTATTAGTTTCAGATGTACAGCAAAGTACCCACCTGGCCCTACCCATATTCATCCTGATATTACTGACTATATTCCCTATGCTGTAATCCATATATTTTTGGCTGTTCTAGAACTACCAATTTGTACTGCTTAATCTCTTCAACCAAAAGTCTTAAATGTGTATGTACCTAATAACAGGAGTTCTAAATACATAAAGCAAAATCTAATAGAAACAGAAAGAGATTTTTTTTTAATTTACTGTTAAGTTGAAAGTTCAACACTCCATTAATTAATTAATAGAAGAAGTAGATAGGAAACCAGTAAAGATGTAGAAGATCTGAAAAATATTACCAAGCCACCACCAAGGTACATTCTAGAATCTAATAGACAAACTGAACTAACAAGCAAAAAAGAGATGGACTCAGACTCATAGAGAGCAGGATGACAACTCTGGGGGTGAGGGGGTTGGTTATAGAGTGGAGGAATTGAGCAAAAATAGAAAAGGACTTATGGACATGGACAACTGTATGGTGATTGTGGTTGAGGCAGGGAGCAAGGTATAAAGGGACTAAATGGTAATAGAAAAAATTAACTTAAATAAAAATTTACAAGGAGACTTTTTCAAATCATCTGAAATATTACTCTGTTATGTAGATGTTCCCACTGAGTAAGGAATAAGTCTATCAATAAGAAAAAATAGAAAAATATGCATATTTATTCACCATATAACTAAATTACATAAAAACACAAAATGGGGAAACGGTAGGTTTACAGCTATAAGTATACTAAGTTTATTCTTGTATTATATGTTAATTACTATATTATTTTCCATAAGAACAACTGTAAACTTACATTTGCACCACTCTGTACAGTTATACACAAAGTACTGCATTTTGATCTTATTTTAAATTTATATTTGAAAACTTTATTCCATTGGTTGGCAACTGAGAATTAATATGTTATAAACCTTTGGTGATTCACATGGAAATTGTTGTTGAATTATATGTTGAGTTTGAGAGAAGCACTATTTACAACCACTATTTAAGAGACTTATAGATATGGCCTATAATATCCCCACCTTGTTATTTCTCTTATCAAAACTTAAGACCTTTATATATTTTGAATATAAACATTTTAACCTCTATTTTCTTGAATAAAATTTTAATTTATTCTAATTATCCATATTTCTTATTTAGTTTTCATCTTGAAAACACAACAATGATTGTAGGAAATTAAACCATAAGAAATCTCAGAAAATCAGTCAGGTTTTATATCTTTAAGGCCATTAAGAGTATACTCATGGCAGTGTGCTGTTGTCTCTAATGAATAAGGACCAAAAGGAAATGATCTCAATTAAGATGCTCTAGTTTGAATATATGTTCTGCTTCTGCACAGCCTTCAAGAATCAGCTCAGATGGAAATTCTCATGAAGCCTGATAAGTAGAAACAATACAAATATAAAAGATCCTATGAGCTTGAAGAAATGAAGAGAAACACAAAGAGGCGAAACAAAGACAAAAAGATAGAACAGAGCATCCAAAACCTGTGGGGCCACATCAAATGGTCTAACATATACATAATTAGAATCCCAGAAGTAGATGAGTGAAAAAACAGCAGAAGAAATACTTTAAGAAATAATGGCAGAGAATATTCCAAATTTAATGTACATGCCAAAACAAGCTGAATAAATAATAAAAATAAAACACACTTATACATATTGAATTGAAAATTCTAAAAACTCAAATAAAAACAGAAAATCTTAAGGGATTCAGAGAAAAAGAAATATAGACAGCAACAAGGGGCCCTGGCTGGTATGGCTCAGTGGATTAAGCACCAGCCTGAGAACAGGAAGTTTGCAGGCTCAATTCTCAGTCAGGGCACATTCCTAGGTTGCAGGCTAGGTCCTCGGCTGGGGGTGTATGAGAGGCAATCCACCATTGTTTTTCTCCCACTTTTCTCCTCACTCTAAAAATAAATAAAATAGCATCTTTTTTTAAAGCAACAAGGATAAGAAATACAGATTCCTCATGATAAATCATGCTTTTCTTTGCTAAAAGAAATGTTCTATACCCAAGTTAAACATACTTCAAAAATTAAAGTGGAATAAAAACTTTCTCAGACAAACAGAAACTGAGGGACTTAATTACTTATAATACTATACAAGAAACATTAAAGGAAATTCCTGAAGCAGAAGAAATATGATATGTATCAGGACCTTTGGTCTATACAAACAAATGAAGACTTTTGGAAATGGTACATATCATTATGAAATCCCAGAACAACAAAGAAGAGGTCCTAAAAGATTTCAGGGAGACAAGAATAATTGGGTGCATAAAACTTCAAAATCATAAGTCATCATATGTTTCACCAGCAAAAGTAGATATTGGAAGATAGTGCTGTGAGTCTTACAAAGAGGAAAAATTATTTTCAGTCTAGAATTCTATATCCAGCCAAACACTCAAGACTTAAATCAGAATAAAGACACTTCATTCTTTCTTGGAAATATTTTTTAGGTATATTCCTACATATTCTTCAAAGAAAGCAAGGCAAAGAACTTGGAGATCTAATAAACAGTATTTAAAACTAAGAAGAGTAGTCAATGAAGTTCCAGATTATGCCCATTCAGATCCTAAAGAGCTTCCAATCCAGACAGAGCAGAAAGATAAATGTCTAGTATTTTTTTTAATTTAAGAAAAAGATAAAATAATTAAAAGTTTTAAAGAATTTGAGATAAACTAGTTGGGTGGACTAACAAAAAGAATTATTAGTAGGATGTAATTTTTCTCATTTTAGACTAGAAAAATTTTCATTTAAACAGCACTGAGCTGATAACAAAGAAAATATAACCCTACCACACTATGTAAAACAGAGGAACAAAATGATCTGACTTATTTCTAAAAGTGTTTGTTTAGCCACTGTGTCAACGATAGACTGAGAAAGAAAGAGAGACCAAGATGGTCTGGGAAACTGTTGGCAGTGGGAACATATGGCCCTATATTAGCAAGACTTGTTTATTAACTGACTATAAAACATGAGAGATAAGCCAATGACAGCTTCAACATTTTTGACCAGAGACAATGGAATGATGCTGTTGCCATTGACCAAAAGGAAGAAGCAGGTTTGAGCAAGGAAGAATATTTCATTCTGAACAAGTAATTTATGATAACTTGAATGGTCAGCTAGCTGCTAGATATCTAAATGGATATAATAATTAAATATATTAATCTTAAGTTCAGAGGAGTAATCAGGTTAAACATATAAATTTGGATTTCAATAGCATATAAATGCAATTTAAAACCATAAACTGCTAAAACTTCAACTTAATTTTTAAATAAAACTAGAAAAACATTTTAGGGAAATTAAACCAAATGAGAACACCTAGGAAATTTGTATAGCTGGAGAACAGAATAAATTATGGGACTGAGCTTTAGAACATTCCACATTAGAGAAATCAGCTAGATAAGCTGAATCAGCCAATGAGGGAGGAGAAAGATGAAGTATCCTGGAAGTGAAAAGTGAGAGAAAAAACAGTGTTTCAAAGAAGGAATTATCAACTCTGTCAAAAACTGAATATGTGAGAAGTAAGTGGAAGACTAACATGAGACCATGGTATTTAGCAAAAGAGGTCAATGATGATCTTCACAAGAGCTTCTTCGTGGTGTGGTAAAATATGAGACTGGAGTAGATTCAAGAGAAAACGGTAGAAAAAAAAAGTAGAAAAGAAAAAAAAGGCAGAATATACAACTCCTTTTTTTTTGTAACAGCTTTATTGAGATATAATTCAAACACCATAAATTCACCCCTTTAAAGTGCACGATTTAACACTTTTTATTATATCTTCATATACAACTGTTTCCAGAAGTCTTCCTTAGATAAATGGAGACTTAGTTTGAAAAATAAGTGAAAAAAGGAGGCTTAAAGACATATACCTAAGAAGATGTTAGAAATTACAGACTGGGTATATGCTAAAGAAATGATTCAGAAGACATGATGCAGAAAATAGAGGGGATAATTAATTGTTGGAGTGATATCCTGAAATGAAAAAAGGCTGATTGTAACTAAGATACGACTGGAGAGGCTGGCTTTAGATAACAATATTGTTCACTCATAGTCACAGGACAGATACAGGTAAGATGGTAGATGTGGTAGTCAAAGCCTTTAGACGTTCTCTTGCCATTGTTTATAATTTCCCAGTGAAACTGAATAAAAGGTTATCTTCTGAGAGTGACTATGAAGGAGGAGGAGGTAAGATATAAAAGAGTGCTTATGAAAATAAAGGTATGGGAGAAACAAGATGTCAGAGGAGTAAGTGGAAGCTACACTAACTTCCTCCTAGAACTAGTCTGGATTTACAATGTAATTTTGGAGAAATCATCTGGAATAACCAACCAAACACGAGCTGGAGAGAAGTCTTATAACCACGGAGAGACAGAAAAGGCCACTACATCACAATGTGACCGGTAGGGAGTGCGGAGATGCGAAAGAGCTGGCTGGGCTCCCACGGGTGGCTGAAGGGACTGAGAAACAGCTCAGCAGCCGGGGGTCCCCCCTGAGACGGGCAGGGTCTAAACCCCCAGCTGAGCTTCCCAGCCAACAGCAACAGAGTGGGAAGTAAAATAGTATCCAGTTGAGAAAAGCGAAAAGCCACAGGGTTTCTTGCTAACCAGAGAGAAACAGCTGGAGAAAAAGAGCTCTTAAGCGGATCTGACGCCACCAGGGGCAGATCAAGGAAGTGCAGATCATTCTAAGAAGCACCGACAAACAATAGGAGTCACAAAAATGGGGAGACAGAGAAACAACCCCCCATCGAAAGGAAAGGTAGAGTTCCCAGAAAGAGTGCTAAATGTAATAGAGGGGAGCCAACTATCAGATATGGAATTGAAAGCATGTATTATGGAGAAGCTCAATGAGCTCAGCGGAAACTACAAAGAACTACAGAAAAACTACAGTGAACTCCAGAAGAACTATAAGGAACTTACTGAGAATTATACCAGCATCAAAAAGGACATAGAAGCTATCAATAAGAGCCAGGAGGAAATGAAGAATACGATCTCTGAATTGAAGAACACAGTAGAAGGAATTAAAAACAGGCTAGAGGAAGCAGAAAATCGGATCAGCGAGCTGGAGGACAATGTAGACAAAAACTCACAGACAGTGCAACAAAATGAAAAAAGGCTGGACAAGACTGAAGAGGCTCTAAGACAGCTGCAGGACAACACGAAACGTAATAATATCCGTATCATAGGAATTCCAGAAGGAGAAGAAGAAGAGCAAGGGATAGAAAACCTCTTCGAAAAACTAATGACAGAAAACTTCCCTAACATGAAGAGAGAAAGAATCATGCAAGTCCAGGAAGCACAGAGGGTCCCAATGAAGATGAACCCCAACAGGCCCACTTCAAGACACATCATAATTGAAATGCCAACATTCAAAGACAAAGAGAGAATCCTAAAAGCAGCAAGAGAGAAACGACTAATAACATACAAGGGAGCTCCAATAAGGCTATCATCAGATTTCTCAGCAGAAACACTACAAGCCAGAAGGGAATGGCAAAATATATTCCAAGCAATGAAAAACAAAGGCCTACAACCAAGAATACTCTACCCAGCAAGGCTCTCATTCAAAATGGAAGGTGAAATAAGGAGTTTCCAAGACAAAAGAAGGTTAAAAGAATACATCTCCACCAAACCAGTATTGCAAGAGATGCTAAAGAGTCTGCTTTAGGAAGATGAAGAAACAGAGAGAGACAGAGAGGAACACGAGTACAAAGGGGGAAAATGACAATGAATAAGTACTGAAAGAAAGAAGGAACTTCTACCATTTGCAACAACATGATTGGAACTAGAGAGAACTATGCTTAGCAAAATAAGGCAGGCAACAAAAGAAAATTACCTTATGCTATCACCTGTTAAAGGAAACTAATGAACAACACAAACAAATGAGCAAAATTGAACCAGAGGTATGTAAACGAGGAATTAACAGTAACAAAGGGGGAGATGGGAGAAATAGAAGTGGTAAGAAGGGGAAGGGTCTAGTCAAAGAACATGTATAAATGATCCATGGACATGGACAGCTGGGTGGGGACTGAATGGGGGAGAAGGGAGGGACAGGGTGCAGAGAAGCAAGAGGGGGAAAAAAGTGAGTCAACTGTAATGGAAAAACAAACAAACAGAAAAATTTTTAGTGGGGGGAAAAATAAAAATATAAAGAACAGAAATGCAAGTTCAGTGAATATTAGAAGGACAAGGATTTTCCTTCACACTGTATATATTTTCTCCCTATATGATCCCTCCAGAATTTGGCATTCTAAAGAAGTAAGTAATGACCTAAGTTTCTTTGCATAAAACTAATAAGACCAGTTGTTAATAACGATTTTTTGACTAAGACTTTGACTGGAATGTCATGCCTAAAGGAGACATGCTTGGGCTCTGGTTGTTACCAAAAAGCCCTGAGCAACTAGGACTGACTTTCAAAGGTAATAAAAGTCCACGAGATAAAAGGCCTGGTACCTTGGATGGATGAGCAGTCCATAGCAATCTTTCCAGGAAAAGAACGAAGGTTGTTTTCCTGAAAGATGGCTAGAAGGGACCTTAAGGCACAATGGAAAACCAGGAGGACCTGGAAAAGACAGGTGTTTACAGGCAAGGCTGAATGCCAGGTATGTGGCTCAGCTTCTGTGCCCTGAAGGGCAGACTGAAGGTCACCCTAAATGTTCCTTGCGTAAGTTCCAGCAAAACAGAACTAAAGATCATAAGTGATCATTTGCTGCTCTTGTTGTGTTTATGCAAATAAACAGGATAAAGTAAAAATTAACTTAATGCAGTCCCTTTAATGACAAGGAGGGTAATCTTAGAAAGAAAAATCAAGATTCAAGGAAGATCACAATGCCCAGTGGTAGACTATAAAGTAGTGCAGCTAACTGTCTTTAAAGTTTCTTTTCATTTAAAAATTTGTTTTCATTTGAAAGTTAAACTATGTCTGTGGCATTATCAAAGATGTTTAATTTACAGGCAAGAAGAATGTCAAATGCCTTGCAACTGGATGTCTTTCCGATAAGACAGTCCTACAGATCTATAAACTTGTGTGTGGGTTATGTTACATAAATTAACATGTGTTTTCTGTTTTCAAAGGGCATAAGCCTACAATATCATTACCTGAGTGATTGTCTGTACGTATAGGCCTCACTTAATCCTGTCTGCATTGCTGCCTCCTGAGACTCAATGGTTTGGCTGAACTAAGTGGCTGGGTTGGTGAAGAACGGGGTGGTCTGTGGGCTTCACTTTAAAACTGGTTTCTCTTTTCTATCCTAATGGCTTGGACAGAAAGAGCCCAGAGATCTGAGAGGGGGGAAACCTAAAATATTTCCCTCAGTCCAAACTAAGTACAATGGGCAAAAGGGTTTTGGACAGGTGAGATGTACCTGGCATACCTTCCTCCAAAGAAGCCCTTCTTTTCCCTAATGTGGGACATTGAAAAATTAATACCTGTCTTTTGTCATCTAGTGGTTATGGATTGAATGATGTCCTTTAACCCTCTTGCCCCCAGAATACAACAAGGATGCCAGCCTGTTAAACCAAGCATGCCGTTGTCCAGAGACAGCCAACCAACCTGGAGTCTGCACGATCCTTCCCCTTGTGGGAAGGCCACCCTCCCCTCCACACCCCCACTCTTATTAGGGATTTCTTGATCCAAGCGTAGGTAGGACGACGACCATGTCCAGCTTGAAGCAACTAGAGGAGCTCGAGACCTTCGTCCATTGTCCTTTATAAGATTGTAAAGGGTCTTAAGTCTGAGAGGGAGGGACTGTTATTTTTTATTGTTAAAATATTTAACTAATTAATTAATTATTTTTTTTAAAAAAAGAAGAAGTATATATGAAAGGGTGAGCCATGAGCATGGACTTGGGGAGGGGATTGTCGGGGAAGGGGGGTGCTGGGCGGAGGGGAGCAAACGGGGAAAATATTGGAACTATTGTAACAATATAATCAATAAGATATACTTAAAAAATAAAATAAATAAATAAATAAATAAATAAATAAATAAATAAAAAGAGCTCTTAAGCGGATCACATATGAAAATATTCTGCCCCCACTTACCCTGAGCACAAGCAGAGGGAAGACAGAGAGGACTACAGATGCTTGGGGAGAGTTTGGTGTGGTGGCTTTGAGGGGAGAGCTGGGGAAGCGGCCGGCCGGGTCCCAGTGCTGACTCATCCCCACACTGCAGGCAGACCATTCCCTGGCCATCTGCCTGAGGGGAAGCAAAGGCCCTGCCTACAGGAATTAAGCTGCCACACCCACGGTCCTTAAGCCTGATGACTAATCACAGATTGAATAGATTAACAACTAAAGAAGCCAGACAAAGGCAGTAGATCCCTGGAAGTCTCCAACAGGCTGCCTAGGCCCAGACTGGTACAGGATCTGACGCCACCAGGGGCAGATCAAGGAAGTGCAGATCATTCTAAGAAGCACCAACAAACAATAAGAGTCACAAAAATGGGGAGACAGAGAAACAACCCCCCATCGAAAGGAAAGGTAGAGTTCCCAGAAAGAGTGCTAAATGAAATAGAGGGGAGCCAACTATCAGATATGGAATTGAAAGCACGGATTATGGAGAAGCTCAATGAGCTCAGCGGAAACTACAAAGAACTACAGAAAAACTACAGTGAACTCCAGAAGAACTATAAGGAACTTACTGAGAATTACACCAGCATGAAAAAGGACATGGAAGCTATCAATAAGAGCCAGGAGGAAATGAAGAATACGGTCTCTGAATTGAAGAACACAGTAGAAGGAATTAAAAGCAGGCTAGAGGAAGCAGAAGATCGGATCAGCGAGCTGGAGGACAACTTAGACAAAACTCACAGACAGTGCAACAAAATGAAAAAAGACTGAACAAGACTGAAAAGGCTCTAAGACAGCTGCAGGACAACATGAAACGTAATAATAACCGTATCATAGGAATTCCAGAAGGAGAAGAAGAAGAGCAAGGGATAGAAAACCTCTTCGAAAAACTAATGACAGAAAACTTCCCTAACATGAAGAGAGAAGAATCATGCAAATCCAGGAAGCACAGAGGGTCCCAATGAAGATGAACCCCAACACTCCCACTTCAAGACACATCATAATTAAAATGCCAACATTCAAAGACAAAGAGAGAATCCTAAAAGCAGCAAGAGAGAAACAACTAATAACATACAAGGGAGTTCCAATAAGGCTATCATCAGATTTCTCAGCAGAAACACTACAAGCCAGAAGGGAATGGCAAAAAATATTCCAAGCAATGAAAAACAAAGGCCTACAACCAAGAATACTCTACCCAGCAAGGCTCTCATTCAAAATGGAAGGTGAAATAACGAGTTTCCAAGACAAAAGAAGGCTAAAAGAATACATCTCCACCAAACCAGCATTGCAAGAGATGCTAAACGGTCTGCTTTAAGAAGATGAAGAAACAGAGAGAGACAGAGAGGAACACGAGTACAAAGGGGGAAAATGACAATGAATAAGTACTGAAAGAAAGAAGGAACTTCTGCCATTTGCAACAACATGATTGGAACTAGAGAGAATTATGCTTAGTGAAATAAGCCAGGCAACAAAAGAAAATTACCTTATGCTATCACCTGTTACAGGAAACTAATGAACAACACAAACAAATGAGCAAAATTGAACCAGAGGTATGTAAACAAGGAATAAACTAACAGTAACAAAGGGGGAGATGGGAGGCAGTGAAGGGGTAAGAAAGGGAAAGGTCTAGTCAAAGAACATGTATAAATGACCCATGGACATGGACAACTGGGTGGAGACTGAATGTGGAAGAAGGGGGGGGCAGGGTGCAGGGAAGCAAGAGGGGGAAAAAAAGTGAGACAACTGTAATGGAAAAACAAACAAACAGAAAATTTTTTAGTGGAGGGAAAAAAATAAAAATATAAAGAATAGAAATGCAAGTTCAATGAATATTAGAAGGACAAGGATTTTCCTTCTGATAAGACAGTCCTACAGATTTAGAGACTTGTAAATTAACATGTATTTTCTGTTTTCAAAGGGCATAAGCCTACGATCTCATTACCTGAGTGATTGTCTGTACGTATAGGCCTCACTTAATCCTGTCTGCATTGCTGCCTCCTGAGACTCAATGGTTTGGCTGAACTAAGTGGCTGGGTTGGTGAAGAACGGGGTGGTCTGTGGGCTTCACTTTAAAACTGGTTTCTCTTTTCTATCCTAATGGCTTGGACAGAAAGAGCCCAGAGGCCTGAGAGGGGGGAAACCTAAAATATTTCCCTCAGTCCAAACTAAGTACAATGGGCAAAAGGGTTTTGGACAGGTGAGATGTACCTGGCATACCTTCCTCCAAAGAAGCCCTTCTTTTCCCTAATGTGGGACATTGAAAAATTAATACCTGTCTTTTGTCATCTAGTGGTTACGGATTGAATGATGTCCTTTAATCCTGTTGCCCCCAGAATACAACAAGGAAGCCAGCCTGTTAAACCAAGCATGCCGTTGTCCAGAGACAGCCAACCAACCTGGAGTCCGCACGATCCTTCCCCTTGTGGGAAGGCCACCCTCCCCTCCACACCCCCACTCTTATTAGGGATTTCTTGACCCACGGGTAGGTAGGACGACGACCATGTCCAGCTTGAAGCAGCTAGAGGAGCTTGAGACCTTCGTCCATTGTCCTTTATAAGATTGTAAAGGGTCTTAAGTCTGAGAGGGAGGGAATGTTATTTTTTATTGTTAAAATATTTAACTAATTAATTAATTATTTTTAAAAAAAGAAGAAGAAGAATATATGAAAGGGTGAGGCGGGAGAGCTTGTATGTACGACCTATGGGCATGGACTTGGAGAGGGGATTGTTGGGGAAGGGGGGTGCTGGGTGGAGGGGAGCAAAGGGGAAAAAATTGGAACTATTGTAACAATATAATCAATAAAATATACTTAAAAAAAAGAAAATAAATGTATGAATAAACTGTAGAAGTATAATATGAATACCGGGCAACGCTAAGGATGTATTTTATCTGAGTGGTCATGAAGGTAAATAAAATGAGACCAGTCATCTCAGTTGTACATTTACCTTCAGATATGTGCAAGTATTCAGGTGCTGACAAGAGCAAGTGAGATGTAGATATAACCAGGAATGAGGCTTTGCCCTATGAGTAAGATGAAGAAAATAGAGAAGAAAATTATGAAGGAGAGTTGTTATTATGACTGAATAAGAAATTGTGGCCAAGAAGGGTAAATGAAGCTGAAAAGATAATAGGATCAAAATTCTGTAGGTTTCAATAAATAATGAAAATCATAATAGTAGAGAGAGTTGATGTTCTTCTACAGTCAACTCCCAAAAAATAGATACAATACAAAATACTGATGTTAAAAAGCTTGATTATATACATGCAAAGTTAGAACTGGATAAATCCTGAAAATCGTAGAAAGAATATAAGGTGGAAAGAAGGCCAGTAGTAATAATACCAATAGATCACAGAATACAAAACGAGGAGTCAAGATGCACTGCTTATGGTTAATGGAAGAATACACAGAAACTTAAATAAGAAGGTATAACTGTTTAAAAGGAAGGAGGAAGCAAATTGGGGAGGCATATGGGAAGGTTAAGTCTTCATCTATTATAATAGGCAATAGATCATAGCAAATAAATAAAAATTAAAATTATTCAGACTTCCAGCCAAGATGGAGGTAAAGACAGACTCGCTGCATCTCCATCCACAACTAAGAAGGAATACAACTACCTCAAAACTAGAAACAACCAGAAGTCCCAGAGAACTGAACTGCATGGAAGTCCAGCAAACAAAGATATAAAGAAAAAACACTCATCCAGACAGGTAGGAGGGGCAGAGCTAGGGCAGAGAGGATGCTGTGTGGTGGTGGCAGCAGTGGTGGTGGCAGCAGCAGGCCAGCAGAAAACTCAATCACATGTTTTAAAAAGTCAGGAGGGACACCTGAGGAGCATTCCCAGCCCCAGACCAGAGCACACAGCTCACAGTCCCAGCACCGGGAAAAATCATGCCTCAATGCTTCTGATTGTGCAAACCAGTGGGGGCTGGGGCAGAGGAAGATAGTGCCAGTCTCTCAGCAGAGTCCGCTTGTTTAAAGGGCCCCATGGTCCTAGAACACCTGCAGACCCACCCACTCTGGGAAAGACAGCCAGGGCAACATCTAGAGAGGCACCAGTCCCATACAAAAGTGGGAGAAGTGCCTGGAAAAGGGGTGAGTGCTGAGCAAGTGGCATTTTTCCCTCTCATACGCCTCCCCCAGACACAGCACCACAGCGTGGTGAAATGGGTTGCTCTATACTGAGGAATACTTAAGGCTACACTCCTTACAACATAACAGGAGCAACAGCTCTACCTAAGACACAGAGGCAAACAAAGACAAGAGCCTATCAAGATGAGGAGACAGAGAAGTATGGCCCAAAGGAGAGAACGGATCAAGGTTCCAGTGGGAGAACTAAGCAACGAGGAGATAGCCAACCTAACAGACGCAAAGTTCAAAACACTGACGATAAAGATGCTCACAGGCTTGACAGATATACTTGAGTACAGCAAATGCATTAAGTAAGAAGTGAAGTCTATGCTAAATGAAATGAAGAAAAAGCCACACAGAATCAGTGGTAAAGGGAAGGAAACTGGAGTTCAAATCAATTATTTGGAACACAAGGAAGAAAAAACAGTCAACCAGTACAGAATGAGGAAACAAGAATTGAAAAAAAAAATGAAGAGAGGCTTAGGAACCTCTGGGACTACTTTAAAAGTGCAAACATCCAAATCATAGGGGTGCCAGAAGGAGAAGAGAAATAGCAGAAAATTGAAAGTTTCTATGAGAAAATAATGAAGGAAAACTTCCCAAATTTGGTGAAGAAAATAGACATACAAGTCCATTCCAGGAAGCACAGAGAGTGCCAAACAAGCTAGACCCAAAGAGGACCACATCAAGACACATCATGATTAAAATGCTAAAAGTGAAAGATAAGGAGAGAATCTTAAAAGCAGCAAGAGAAAGCAGAGAGTTACCTACAAAGGGGTGCCTATAAGATTCTCAGCTGAGTTCGCAAAAGAAACTTTGCAGACAAGAAGGGACTGGCAAGAAATATTCAATGTAATAAAAACCAAGGACCTACAACCAAGATTACTCTATCCAGCAAAGCTATCATGTAGAATGGAAGGGCAGGTAAAGTGCTTCCCAGACAAGGTAAAGCTAAAGGAGTTTATCATCACCAAGCCATTATAATATGAAATGTTAAAAGGACTTATTTAAGAAAAAGAAAATCAAAACTGTGAACACTAAAATGACAACAAACTCACAACTATTTACAACTGAATCTAAAAAATAAAAACAAAATCCAAGTAAGCAAACCAGAACAGAAACAGAATCATAGATATGGGGATCATTGGGAGGGTTATCAGCCGGGAGGAGGAAGGAAGAGAAATAGAGAAATGGTGCAGGGATTAAGAGGCATAATTGGTTGGTACAAAATGAACAGGGGGAAGTTAAGAATAATATAGGAAAGGGTGAAGCCAAAGAACTTATATGCACGAGCCATGGACATAAAATAATGGGGGTGGGATTGCTGGAGGTACTGGGCAGAGGGGAGCAAAGGGAAAAATAATAGGGACTACTGTAACAACATAATCAATAAAATATACTTAAAAAGTTAATCAGCATGTTCTGGGATAAATAATAGAAAATTATGCCTAAGAGTCATCCTGCCATATGTCCTGGAGGATAACTAAAACCAGTATTTTCCCCTAAGGAGCAGAAATAATGGAAAGAATGGTTAAGACAAAGTATGTTACTTTGAATAAAAAGTTTCTTTGCACTATTTGAATTTCAGCCATCTTAAGGCATTACTTTGATTTTAAAATGTATTTTAAAATTCACAGCTCCATAAATCACCAGTCAGATCTGATAATTCAGATGAACTTATATCTTAAGTATAGAGAAAATAATACACATTTCTTCCTTTCTTTTCTTTCTTTCTTTATTTATTTGACAAAAACTTATTTGTTTTTGTTTTTCGATTACAGTTGTCCCATTTTTCCCCCATTGCTCCCCCCCACCCACCCTGACCCTTCTCCTTCAATAACATCCCCTCCCATTATCCATGTCCATGAGTCATTTATACATGTTCTTTAACTAAACCCTTACTTATCCCCCTTCTCCCCTCCTCCCTAATAACTGTTATTCTGTTCCTCGTTCTATTTAGTTCCTTTGTTTGTCTTGATCCTTAATCTCCTGTATTAGGTGAAATCATATGGTATTTTGCTTTCATTGCCTGGCTTATTTCACTAAGCATAATTCTCTCTAGTTCCATCCATATTGTCACAAATGGTAGGAATTCCTCCTTTCTTTCTGCTGCATAGAATTCCATTGTGTAAATGTACCACAGTTTTTGATCCACTCATCTACAGATGGGCACTTAGGCTGATTCCAGCACTTAGCTATTGTAAACTGTGCTGCTATGAACATAGGTGTGCATAAGTTCTTTTGAATTAGGGTCTTAGGATTTTTCTGGTATAATCCTAGCAGTAGAATAACTGGTTCAAAAGGCAGTTCCATTTTTAGTTTTTTGAGGTAATTCCATACTGTTTTCCATAGTGGCTGCACCAGTCTGCATTCCCACCAACAGTGCAGTAGGGTTCCCATTTCTCCACAGTCTTACCAGCACTTGTTGTTTGTTGATTTGTTGATGATGGCCATTCTGACTGGTGTAAAATGGTATCTCATTGTGGTTTTTACTTGCATCTCTCTGATGGCTAGTGATGTTGAGCATTCTTTCATGTGTCTATGGACCTTCTGTGTATCCTCCTTGGACAAATGTTTGTTTAGGTCTTTTGCCCATTTTTTAATTGGGCTCTCTGTCTTCTTGGTGTTGAGATGTGCAAGTTCTTTACATATTTTGGAAATCAATCCCTTGTTTGAGGTATCATTGCTTGGTTTCCTTTTCATCTTGCTAATGTTTCCTTTTGCTGAGCAGAAACTCTTTAGTTTGATGTAGTCCCATTTGTTTATTTTTTCCTTTATTTCTCTTGCTGTAGGAGATGTATCAAATGAAAATATTGCTACATCGGATATCTGAGATTTTCCTGCCTATGTTTTCCTTTATGACTTTTATGGTGTCATGGCTTACATTTAAGTCTTTGATGCATCTTGAGTTTATTCTTGTGTGTGGTGTAAGTTGGTGGTTCAGTTTCATTTTTTTTGCACGTTCCTGTCAAGTTCTAGCAGCACCATTTGTTGAAGGGGCTCTTCTCACTCCATTTTATGTTCTTTCCCCCTTTGTCAAATATTAGTTGACCATATAGTCTTGGGTTTATTTCTGGACTCCCTATTCTGTTCCATTGATCTATATGGCTGTTCTTATACCAGTACCAGACTGCTTTGATCACAGTGGCTTTGTAGTATAGTTTGATGTCTGGTATTGTGATTCATCCTGCTGTGTTCTTCTGTTTCAAGATTGCTTTGGCTATTCAGGGTCTTTTTTGGTTCCATATGAATTTATGGAGTATTTGTTCAAGGTCTGTGAAATATGTCATTGGTATTTTAATAGGGATTGCATTGAATCTATAAATTGCTTTGGGTAGTATGGACATTTTAATGATGTTGATTCTTCCCATCCATGAACATGGTATTTGCTTCCATTTCTTTGTATCTTCCTTAATTTCTTTCTTCAGTGTTATGTAGTTTTCAGAGTACAGGTCTTTTTATCTCTTTGGTTAAGTTTATTCCTAGGTACTTCATTTTTCTGTTGCTATAGTAAATGGGATTTTCTTTTTTGTTTCTATCTCTGGTATTTTATTGTTGGTGTACAGAAATGCCTTGGATTTATGTATATTTAATTTGTACCCTGATATTTTGCCAAATTTGCTTATTGTATTGAGTAATTTTTTAGTGGAGTCTATAGGGTTTTCTATGTATATTATCGTGTCATCTGCAAATAATGACAGATTTACTTCCTCTTTCCCTATTTGGATGCCTTTTATTTCTTTATCTTCTTTGATTGCTGTGGCTAGAACTTCCAACACTATGTTGAATAGGAGTGGAGAAAGTGGACATCCTTGTCTTGTTCCTGATCTCGGGGGGAATGCTTTCAGTTTTTGTCTATTGAGTATGATGTTGGTTTCAAGTTTCTCATATATAGCCTTGATTATGTTAAGGTATGCTCTCTATTCCCATTTTGCTAAATGTTTTCATCATAAATGGGTGTTGTACTTTATCAAATGCTTTTTTTTATCTATTGATATGATCATGTGATTTTTGTCTTTCATTTTGTTTAGTTGGTGTATTATATTTATTGATTTGCAAATATTAAACCATCCTTGCATCCCTGGGTTGAATCCCACTTGATCACGGTGTTTGATCTTTTCAATGTGTTGCTGGATCCTGTTTGCCAATATTTTGTTGAGGATTTTAGCATCTATGTTCATCAGTGATATTGGCCTGTAGCTTTCTTTGTTGTATCTTGGCCTGGTTTTGGAATTAGGGTAATACTGGTTTCATAGAAAGAGTTTGGTATTTTTCTCTCTTCTTGGATTTTTTTGAATAGTTTGAGAAGGGTAGGAGTTAGTTCTTCCCTAAATGTTTTGTAAAATTTGCCCGTGAAGCCATCCAGTCCAGGGCTTTTGTGTGCCAGGAGATTTTTGATTACTGTTTCAATTTCATTCTTTGTTATTGGTCTGTTCAAACTTTCTACTTTTTCTTGATTCAGTTTTGGAAAATTATATGTTTCTGGAAATTTGTCCATTTCATCTAAGTTGTCAAGTTTCCTGCCATACAGTTGTTTGCAGTAATTTCTTATAATCCTTTTTTATTTCTGTGACATCAGTTGTGATTTCTCCTCTTTCATTTCTGATTTTGTTTATTTGGGTTTTCTCTCTATTTTTCTTGATGAGTCTGGCTAAAGGCTTGTCAATTTTGTTTATCTTTTCAAAGAACCAGCTCTTGGTTTTATTGATCTTTTGAATTGTTTGTTTAGTCTCTATGTCATTTAATTCTGCTTTGATATTGATTATTTCCTTCCTTCTACTAGCCCTAGGCTTTGTTTGTTTTTGTTGTTCTAGTTCTTGTAGCTGTAGGGTTAGATTTTTTATTTGATATTCTTCTATCCTTTTCAGGTATGCCTGTATTGCTATGAACTTCCCTCTTAGGACTGCTTTGCTGTGTCCCATAGATTTTGGGCTCTTGTGTGTTCATCATCATTAGTTTCCAGAAACTTCTGGATTTCTTCCTTGATGTCATTGTTAACCCATTCATTATTTAATAGCATGTTATTCATTCTCCATGAGTTTGGATGTCTTTGATTTTTTTTCTCTGAGGTTGAGTTCTAGTTTCAAGGCATTGTGGTCTGAAAAGATGCTTGATATGATTTCAATTTTCTTGAATTTGTTGAGGCTTGTTTTGTGTTCTATCATGTAGTCTATCTTTGAAAATGTCCCATGTGCCTTTGAAAAGAATGTATATTTTGCTTCTTTGGGGTGAAAAGTTCTATATATATATCAATTAAGTCCATTTGGTTTAGTGTGTTGTTCAATGCCTCAATATCCTTGGTGTTTCTTTGCTTCAAAGATCTGTCTATTGTTGACAACGGAGTGTTAAAGTCCCTTATTATGAGTGTGTTGCTGTTAATATCCTTCTTGTGGTCTTCTAGTATTTTCCTTATAAATTTGGGTGCTCCTATGTTGGGTGCATAAATGTTTACCAGTTATATCTTCTTAATGGATTGTTCCCTTAAGTAGTATGAAATGTCCTTCTTTGTCTCTTTTATGGCCCTTGCTTTGAAATCTGTTTTGTCTGATATGAGTTTTGCTACCCCCAGCTTTTTTTTTTTTCGTGTCCATTTGCTTGGAATACTTTTTTCCATCCCTTCACTTTCAGTCTGTGTAAATCTTTTGTTTTGAGGTGTGTTTCTTGTAGACAGCATATATGTGGGTCCTGTTTTTGTATCTGTTCTGCTACCCTATGTCTTTTAATTGGAGCATTTAGTCCATTTAAATTTAAGGTTATTATTGACATGTATTTATTCATTTCCCTTTGTACCTGTGTTCCTCTCCCTCTCTCTTTTCTTTTTTCTTCTTTTTTTAAAGCATTCCTTTTAGCATCTCTTGCAATGCTGGTTTGGTGGAGATGTATTCTTTTAGTCTTCCTTTGTCTGAGAAACTCCTTATTTCACCTTCTATTTTGAATGAGAGCCTTGCTGGGTAGAATAGTCTTGGTTGTAGGCCTTTGTTTTTCATTGCTTGAAATATTGTTGACCATTCCCTTCTGGCTTGTAGTGTTTCTGTTGAGAAATCAGTCAAAAGCCTTATCGGAGCTCCCTTGTATGTTATTTTCTGTTTTTCTCTTGCTGCTTTTAGAATTCTCATTTTGTCTTTGAATGTTGCCATTTTAATTATGGTGGTCCTTGAAGTGGGCCTTTGGGCGTTCCTCTTTATTGGAACTCTCTATGCTTCCTGGACTTGCATGACTTTTCCTCTCATCAGGTTAGGAAAATTTTCTGTCATTACTTTTCCTATTAGGTTTTCTATCCCTTGCTCTTCTTCTTCTTCTTGTATCCCTATGATTCGAATATTGTTTCATCTCATGTTGTTTTGCAATTCTCTTAAACTCTCTTCATACTTTTTAAATCGTTTTTCATTTTGCTGTATTGTCTGGGAATTTTTTTCTACATTGTCCTCTAACTCACTGATCCAATCCTCTGCTTCGTTTAGCCTGCTTCTGATTGATTCTACTGTGTTCTTCAGTTCAAAAATTGTATTCTTCATTTCTTCCTGGTTCTTAGGACATAGTTTCTATGTCCTTTTTTATGCTGGTATAGTTCTCCGTAAGTTCCCTTTAGTTTTCTTGGAACTGTTGGTAATTTCCTTGGAGTTTGTCGTAGTTATTTTTGAGGTTGTCAAGTACATTGAGCTTCCTCATCACCATTATTTTGAATTCCATGTCTGACAGTTGGCTTATGTCTATTCCATCTGGGTATTCCTCTTTTCCTTTGATTGGGAGGTTGTTTCTGTGTCTTCCCATGTCATATTCTTCTTGTTTGTTTTTGTTTATTAGATTTGTCTGTTTTGATATCCCACCTTTGTGGCATGAGATTCTTTAAAGGAGACCTGGGGGTTTCAGTGGTGCAGTCTCTTTTGATCTCCTGATCCTGGCGCTCTTGGGATACCCTTTATGTCATTTGTTTATGCTGTCTGGTTATATTTCAGTTACTCTTTGGTGGGACCTTCCCTCTGGCTAGTTGATTGAAAGTCACTCTCTCCACCTTGTCTTGAGTTCTTTTGTGGAGATGCTGTTAAAACATAAACACACAGCCCAGGCAAGAAACCCACACCCTCAAAAATATCTCCCACCCTCTATCCCTCTATCGGCAGCAAATGAGCCAGTATTAATATAAATGTAGTGAGGTTAAGACTATTATACTATACGAGAAATAGATAAGGGTTGTTTTAAATGAAAAAAAAAGATGATTTTTGAGAAGGAGGGTGATAGAATAATAATAGTAGGAAGTAGGATCAAGGCTATGCAAAACAGTAAGTAATATTTACATTGTATGTTAAAAGAAAAAAAGAGAGGGAAGAATGTAGAATAAAGTAGGAAAGTGGAAGTGTATAGTATTAGGTTTATATAGCAGTTATATGCTATATATTTAGTTTGAAAGGGAGGCTAAACAAAATAGACAAACAAATAAAAATTAAAGAAGGATTGGAGGGAGAGAAGATATGAAACAGATTAAAGAGATAGTTTTTTAAAAAATAGAATAACATAAAAAAATAAAATAAAATAAAATATATAAAGTAAAAATATATAAAATAAAAAAAAAAATAATAATGATGATGATTTTATATATATAAAGAAAGAACGAAAGAAAGTTTTTACTCAGTCTCAGCTTTGTGTGCAGTCTTCTTTTTCTGCATCCACACCTGGTCAAAATTCCATGAGTTTCAAATCTTTTCTGGCTGGTTGGCTGTGAGGAGATCTGGCTGGTTTCTGTGGCTGATTTTCTCTCACTCATAGGCCTGCTGTAACTTTCTGCTGCGAGCCCCGCTGAGTTGGGTCTCTCCCCACTTGTCCTGCAGCACCCTCCAGCAGTCCTCAGGCTTCTCTAGCAACACTGTTCTGTTGGCAAGCCAGTGCGCATGTTCCTAGTCCCCACTCAGCCTTAGGTCAGTCTTCGCTCCTCCTCCCAAGAAGTCTCTGTGCTCTAAGCTGCAGCACAGGGTTTGTCTGTCCCTTGCTGGTAGTGTCTCACCCTTAGTCTTTTCGCACTGCCCACCCACCTGGGGCCCCCACCGAGCCACGTTTCTGTCGCAGCTCTCCCAGCCCAGCTCTGCTCCTTTCTGTTCAGTGGCACTGCAATGTGTGCACCCGGGGCATGGGGCCACCAGCTCAGACCTACCAGTCCAGGGGTTCCCCACCCAGACTCAGTTCACACAGCTTCCCACAGTCTGGGCCACTCCCAGTCCTCCCACACCTCCGGCTGTCTCAAGGAAACCTTCCTATTGTCTCCCTCCGGGATTCCACTGGTCCCAGTGCCTATGGCAAGCAGCAGTTTCCAGGCAGCTCCCACTCAGTGAGCCTGTCTGCAGCTGCCCCTCTGGGTTGCAGTGCGGCAGCAGCGCTGGGCTCGGTGGGCCCTTCGACTGGGCTGTTGGGCCCAGCAACTCCCCTTGAGAGCTTGGGAGAGTCTTTTGCCCTCTTCCACTCCACTCTCGCACTCCCTTCCCTGCTCGCGCTGTCCGAAATTCGCACTCACTCACTCATCTCCATGTTTGTACTTTAAGGCTTTCCGTGATAGGAGCAAGCAGATAGCACGGCTACCTACTCCGCAGCCATCTTCTCCCTCCCACATTTCTGATGTTTGAAAAATTGCCATTTCATCTTAAAACTAAGAAAATAAAGTTGGCTGGACTCATAACTCTTTTATTTCTCTAGTCTTATTAAGAAATCCAAGATCAGAGTCTTCATATTTCATGTTTTATTTCACTTCTCTTCCATAAGGGAGAGTAGGAGAAGGTTTTGACAAATTTTTAAGAAAAAACTAAGAAATGTTTTTTAGCAAATAGATTTTACCCACAAACATTTTGATGAGTCCAATAAACATTTTGATGAATCCAGTGGAAACAAACCAAAAGTCATTTTCTTGAAAAAGAATGGTTGTGACTTATGGGGGTAAAGTGTTAAAATAATACATCTTGCTTTTTCTTATTGTAAAATATTTGAAAACAAATTTGTGACTTCACTGAATGTGCAAAGCAAGTAGACTCTCCACCTCCAGCTTCTGGTTTGTTTGCTATATGCCAGAATTGGGGGAAGAAGAATATGAGAATTATTGGCATATGGGCTATAAGGCTGTAGTCATGCCATAAGTTCATCACATCTCTCTCAAAAATATGATTAATATTTTTTAAAATCTTAGTTTTAAAGGTTTCAAACAAACATAAAACTAGAGAATAGTATAATGAATTCCATGTACACATCATCCAGCTCTAGCAATTATGAACTCAGGGCAGATCTTTTTTCATCTATACTCCCACCTGCACACCCTAGTTTCTAATATTTTAAAGTAAACCTCAGACAATAAGTTATTTTATCTTTAAGTATTCAGTGTGTATTGCTAAAGGCTTAAGTTTTTAAATTGAACCACATCATATCATCATATTAAAATTAATAATTTCTTAATATCATTAAATATCCAGTTAGCATTTACTAATTCAAACCCTATAGTTCTCTTTAATATGTTTGAACTGGAATCCAAAGGAAGTTTATATATTATAGTAAATTGATATTTATCTTAAGATGTTTTTATGTAGAAGTTCCCCCTAAACCTTTTTTCTCATACATTTTTGGTTGAAGAAACACAGTTTGTAGTGGTAGTGTATCTCATAAGTTTGATTTTGCATTCCAATTGATTCACTTAAACATGTTTCTTTCTTTTAAAATGACAGCTAAATCTAGAGGTTTCATCAGATTCATGGTCAAAAGTTTTAACAAGATTAGCTCATAGGAGGTGTTGTGCACTTTTATCTAGAGAAACACAATTATTGGTTGCCTCTCTTTTTGTGATGTTAACAGCCCTTTGTAATCATTGCCTACATCCATTAAGACCCATTATTATATTTAAATTTATGTTCTGATTGGCAATAAACAGTTCTCTGGGTGCCAGCTGTCCTACAATTCAATTCAATTCTCACACTATCTACCTGGAGATTGCATCAGATTCTATGAGTTAAGGTCTCATTCCAACAATACTATCCCCTCAACTTTAGACACCACTCGAAAAGCCAAATTATAACATGCTTTTGAGGAACCAGCTACAAATTAGAAGTTCCAATGACCCCTTCCAACTCAGGAAGCCAATCTCAAGTCCAAGTTGTCACCTGTACTTCTGACTGAATGACTATATAGATAAGAAGTTCCCATGACCCCCTTCTCATATTTGATTAATTTGCTCACAGAACTCAGGTAAACAGTTTACTTATACTTATCAATTTATTATAAAAGAATATAATAAAGAACACAGCCAAACACCCGATGGAAGATATTTGTAAGGGAAGGTATGTGGAAGGGGTGTGGAGTTCCCATGTCCTCTCCAGGTACACTGTCCCAGCATCTCCACATGTTCGCTAACCTGCGAGCTCTCCAACCCATCTTTTAGAGTTTTCATGGAGGCTTTATTACATAGGCATGACTGAGTAAATCACTGGCCATTGGTGACTACTTCAACTTCCACCTCCTTTCCCCTCTTCCCTTCCTGGAGGTCTGGGGTAAGACTCAAAGTTTCAACACTGTAATCTTATGGTTGGCTCCTGTGACAACCAACTCCAGTCCTTAGGTGTTTTCCAAAAATCACCTCATTAACATGACAAAAGACATCATTTTTTGCTCCCCTTACTTAGTAAATACCAAGGGTTTTAAAAGCTCTGTGCCAAAAATGGGATGAAAACAAATTATATTTATTACAAATCACAATATCATAATGTTATAACCCTATCACTTCTTTTCATTTATTAACTGAGATACTTCTCTAATAAGAAATTTTTCCCTTGTCAGCAATTGTTAACTCTGAGATTCAGTTGTCTAGGAAAAGCAGGAATATGCTTGGTTTCTTTCTCTTATTTATAAATTTTCAAAATGAGGAGTAAGTTTCCTAGCATCCTCCAAAGGTGAGCAATTAGGTATTTTCCCCCCAGCATTATTACGAAATCATGGCTTTGAACATAATTTATGTTCTAACCTTCTGATGATATTATCTTTACTGAAGTTCAGATTGCTCCATCTATGTCCAGTGAAAGAGTTTTTAAATTGATTCCTAAGTTTTTCTGACCCAAACAGCTATCCTTGAATATCCTTGCTTTCTATTATGATAAGATGACCCAGACTCATTCTACACATCCTCTGAGAGAGACCTGAAATCAGAGGTTCTACCAAGGTACACGGGTAATTTTTAACAGTAAATAATAGTATTTAAATGCCACTGTATTGGCATTATATGGGTTCATTCAAGCTAGGTTGTTCACCTTTTGATGGCAGAGATAAGATTTTTTTATCTTCTTTTAATATTGAAATACTATTATAGTTTTAAAAAGCAGCAAAAATCATACATAGAATGTCTGTATTCCTTTAATTCAGTTTCCCCTAATGTTATAATCTTATATAACCATAGTATAATAATTAAAACTAGAAAATTAATATTGACACAATATTATTAAGTAATCTACAGACCTTATTAGAATTGTCCACTTTTCCCAATAAGAACCTTATTCTGGTCCAAAATCCAATCCAAGATACAGTGCTACATTTAATTGTCATGTCTACTTCTCCTCTAATCTGTGACAGTTCTTCAGGCTTTTGAAGATTTTGTTTGCTTTTGGTTTTTTATGACCTTAACACTTTGAAGAATACTGACAAGATATTTTGCAGAAGCTCTCTCAGTTAGTGTTTGTCTGTGTTTCTCCATGATTAGTCTGAGATTTCATGTTTTTGTCAAGAGCACCACAGATGTGATGCTGTGCCCTTTTCAGTGCATCATATCAGAAAGTACATGTCAGTCTGTCATCATTGGTGATGTTAACTTTAATCACCTGGTGTTTTCAGGCAGTTTATCAAAAGTAAGATGACCATCATAGATACTTAGAAACTATTCAAATCTCTTTTTCCTCCCTATACTTTTTCCACTAGTTTTAGTATCCATTGATGAGTTTTCTTACAACAATTATTTTTATTATTGTGGTATTTGCCTAATGTAAGCTTTCTTTTTCTGTCATCCCTTACATATTTATGAATTAGAATTCTACTACTATAAGGAAAACATTTCCCCTCTCTGTCATTTTCTTATTTATTTAATCAATTATTTCTTTATATCAGTATGGATTCATGGATATTAAGTTTCTTCAGTTATCATCCATTACCACCTATTTATTTATTTGTTAAATTGTCCCAGATTTGCCTGTTGGTAACACTACATGTTGCTCCTATGTCTTTTTAGCATGCCTCCAAAATTTTCTGCATACTTCCACATTTTATGGGACCACAAATATTCCAAACTCACCTTGCATTTTCCCTGTTTCTGTTCATATAATGGTTATTATGTGCTAGGCACTGATCTGAAAACTTTATACATATTTAGTCATTTTATTCCTTATGACAAGCCCGTAAAGTATACATTCCATTATCGAATCCACTTCTCAGAGGAAGAAACTGAGGCACAGTGAGTTTAGATAAATTGCTCAAATTTATATAACTAGTAAATGGCAGAGCTGGGAGCAAAACACACTGCAGAAGTCATAGTCTTAGTCACTAATCTGAAAATTGAACAGCAAATTAAACATGCTTGATTTAGTAGATAATATACATAGATCCTTGCACAGAAGGACATAGAGGCTCAGTATTATATTGCTATTCATATCAGGTCACAAAAATATTCTTCTTGGAGACATTTTATCTTTTATGGCCTCTCAAAGGTGTCATATTGTTTCCACCATTCGCTGAACCATTTGACCAAGTCTTTACTCATCGCCACTCCCTACCTGTTCTGCTTCCTAAACTCCAGCCTTGAATCATCATCAGGACTGTACCACCCACTCCCCCTCCACCTTGACTCACAGGTTATTCCCCATCAGTCCTGTTGCTCCCAGCTCACTCTCAACTCCTTAATCCCCTTTTAATTTCAAAGTATTAACATGATAAACCGCACTTTTACTAAATCCAGCTATTCTCTCATTATGTGTCTAAAGTACTGTAATTAAAGCAAAACACAGACATAATGTCAGGCCTCATGAATCTGAAGTAGGACCTTATTGCAGCCAGAATTCATACATTTCCCTAGACTCTTGTCTCCTGTTTCTTAACTGATTCTTCCCTTTCTTCTCTTGTTCACACCTCCAACACCTCTTATCTTTACTCTCAGCAGGTGACCAAACTTTCCTCAGAAAATTGAAACAATCATAGGAACTTTTACTGTCTCTCACCACCACATCTACCAGCCTACCAAACATGGTCCCCGTGCTCCAGCCTCCTGCTTATCACTGTGTTCCTCTCTAAAACCAGACCAGCCTTTAGTGCCCTTTCACCTACTCAAGAATGCCAAAACTCTAGCAAGTTTCCCATCTTCACATTACAGTATTTTTCTCTTTATTAGAACATTCTCATCAGCATGTAAAATCACTGCTATACTCTCACATGAACAACGGCAAAAGCCCACTGTTATTCCTAACTGCCCCACCAGTTCTCCTCTTTTCTGGTTCTGATTCCAACAAATCCTGAAGGCCTAGACCTTTTTCTCACATACATTAGATATTTGACTCCTCTGAGAATTTGGTATTAAACAATTATTCTTAGCTACAGCTTTAACAGCTTGTATGTTAATGATCACTGAATCGATACCACAGTTATAGAGTTCCTTTATGCTGATTTTTAGTGTGGGTGGCCCTGTAGCTGATCTTGAAGAATAGGATGGACAGGTAAATTATTTATCAGGTTCCAAGTCTAAAGAATTTGTTATTCCTAATAATAATGCTGAAATCAGCAATGCTTTTATTTATTCAACAGACATTGAATTTTCATTGTGTTCATCTACCACATTAGACTCCGAAACATAAAACAAAGATGATACAATTACCCAGGAGTCAGAAGCACACACACTGTATTCAGGCAAGAAGACACCTATTATATGTGATATAAACTATTTTAAAAAAAGAAGAAGACACCTGGTTATTTGTACTCCATTTCCTTTTTAAAAAGACATTCTGACTACAATGTCACCATTGCTTCCATAGTACTGAACCCTTATCTTGTGGAATTAGTTTTTACAACTAGTGCTCTAAGGAAATTTATATAATCTCCACTGATGTTAAGAAAATATATTCAAAATGATTTTCAACTTGCAAAACAATGTTAAAAGTAGCTACCAGTGTTGACTCAATTGGAACATTGAGGTTAGCTCCTAAAGTGTATATTCATCAAAATTTACCAAGTTTCTGATGTCCCTGAGTGAATGACCAGTCAGCCTAATTAGTAAATTGGCTTCAGATCATCATACACTCTAGAGAAGGTCATACCTCAAAAATATCTACTTGGTATTATCTTGTGTGGGGCTCTGAAAGTAGATAGCACAAAGCCTAATACACAGGAGACCCAATCAATGTTGGATTCTATTTATCTATTTCAGATGGTCTCAGGGTATTTAAAGGAATTCAAAACAGGGAACTATTCTAACCCTTGCTCCTGAGCCAATGAAATTGAGCTTTCTTAGCAGTAGACATTTCTATAAAGGGAAAAGAGACAAAGTTGTGAGTTTATAGATAAAGAAGAACGTGACACTAATCATCTTTGCCCTCCCAACCCCATGTCAATTCTTCCAACAAAAGTCACAAGATAGTAGAATTACACAGTTGGGTAGCCTTTGCAGGTGAATTCCTACTAAGCTCCTGTCCAGGAGGGCTTGAATTCATTTTAAGGCCACCCTCTGAGCAAGAAGGAAATACTGAAGCATTAAGCAAACCTCATAGCTATGGCTCATATTTCAAATGTTGCCTCTTTTGCTTTATCAAAAACCAGGTCTACACCTCACTGCTCTATCTTCCCAATGTTGCTATGTCAAGTTACTTCTCCATAACTTCTTTCTTTTTGTTAGAAAAAGAGGGAAACTAACTGATTTATTTTGCTAGGCAATAGAAAGTTTTGAAGCAGTAGAAAAAAATGCTCCTATAATCAAATCTTGCAGGCCAATACAAAACTATCTCTATTGGAGTCCATTCTAAAGCCTAAGTTAATAGTTCTCATATGTTCTGTTCCCAAGATAATTGAAACAATGATCTTCAATAAAATTCCCCATTAACCTTTCCTTTTTAAAAAATTTTTCTCCATAACTTCCTTTCAGAAACCAGTAAGAAATAAAGGTGGTTCTTCCCAAAATGGGATATAAAAATGCCTACACAGGTGTTTTGGATTTTTTTTTCTTTTTTTTTAGATAGCTCATTTGATAATCATTAAAACATCAAAATATGAGGCTTCCTCCTGTATTCAAGTATTGTTGGTAAAAACACAAGACAGAACAACCATGAATGCATTGTTAATAGAATGGAAAACTCACACTAGTTGTTAAGATAAAATACTAGACTTCAAAAATATTGTTTCTCTTCTGCAGCAGCTGCTTTCTAACTACAACCACCTCTACCTCCGCTGCATTCCCTGCTCTCTTTTCTCCGCCATTGAGAATGCTTTAAGATTACTTCAGTAGAAAAGTTTAAAAAACACTGTTTATGGTAACATCTTAAGGTGAATGAGAATGTTATAATTTTACCATGTAACCTGAGACATTTGCAAGACATCTAGAAATCTGAAGACCAGCATTTCCTGAGTGTTTTACCTTTTAGCCTTTAACTAGCCCTAAATCTGGAAAGTGTCATATAAACTTGCATTTTAATTTCTGCACATTAATCTCTGAGAGGAAATTTTTAGTTAATTTTAGCTACTCCACCTGTACACAGGCACAATTTTGGACATGTAACATACACACTCCTATACAGAGTGAGACAATAGGCCCAAGAGAGTAAATGTGGAAATTCAAAAGCTGGGTCCTCATAAATGCCTTGCTAAAGACAGTGGTGATTTTCAGCAAAAACATGAGGCCCAGTACCACTGAGCCCTGCAAGCTTTCTATAAATGCTTTTCTACAACTATGATGCTTCTCCCCAGCCACTAAGCAGCTCTACCTGGCTTCATAGAGTTCCTAATGCAGCACTTCACCAGGACTCCAATAGACTTTCTTACTCTTCCCTCTAGTTTAAAATTATCCACTGAATAATTTAGTCAAGGAGGACACTGCTTTCCTTGTGCTAGCAACAATGCATTGTCATACTTTGCCTGTTTTTATTTGCTTGTGTTTCAATGTCGAACATTCTAATCACTACTGATGTATATATTAATTTGTATCCATTCTAGAGTGCCATAATTCTCAAAATGAAAGAAAAAGACACACCTGCTATACACCATAGAGAGACAAATCAAAATCTCTGGCATGATGTTAAAAACTTGGAGGTAAAGGTATTAACAGATTTTTCAAAGCTATTTCACATTCTCTTGGGGCCAAAAGAACTTGAATCATCACAGGGGAATATCTTAACCTCTTCTCCACTTCCATCCACTATTGAGAAACAGAGCATGTAATGATCAAAGTTACTGATGAGTACGTTGCCCATATAAATGATATGAAGGCAGAAAATTAAAGGTTGTAAATGAAGCCTATAAAATATTGAGTGTTTCAGGCTCTGATTTTCTGTCAAAAGAGCCTTTTGGTATCTCATATTTGTCTGTAAAAAAACAAATGCCAACCAATTAGTCACTGCTCAATAATTATTAGGTGGATTAATTCTACCCAGAGTTATACAGAACTTAAACACAATAATTAACCACTACCAATAAACATGAAAGCAAAACTAACAATGCTCTGTGAATAAAACTGGCAAAACTGATGTAGTAAGAAACCAAACCAAAATTAAAGTCATATCTTCTGAAAGAAATGATTGAACGTGTCTCTGGCCACCACATAACACAGCATGCCACATAATCTGGAACAAGGAAGAAAAATGATCAAGGAGATAAACAGAAATGGGTTTAAGTCTTTGGGCCTCACTGATTAAGAGAGTAGGCTCTGTCCCAGGAAGTAGCCTCCAAATTGTTCTAAAGATTTCGCAAATTTCAAAGCCTATTGTCTGCTTTTATCAGCCATTTTCTCCTGCCCCGGTATCTGGGTGAGCAGCTTGCCCTGGAGCCACAGAGATTAGGACAAAGAAAGTCAAGTGGGAACAGTCTACTGTTTCTGTGATCCTGAGGAGGTAAATTGTGTTGTGGGGGAAGGGAGGAAGCTTTAATTTAATCCATTTTCGATTTTTAATACAGGTGGTAGAGTCAGCGTTCAACGTCAGACATCCCAGTCGAGTCTTGTGGAATAGGGCCAGGGGTCTATAAAGCAGTGATTTTCAACAGGTATGACATAAGAATTTTTAAAACATGTTTTAAAAAAAGAGTCAGGGGCACTGACCTCGTTTTCCTTAGACTATTAAATTTTTAAAAACGACAACATCCAACACAATAGTTGTCGGTATGAATGAATCAAAATTATACCTACTTTTTGTTGTGTTGGCAAACAATATATTTTTTTGGTATGCTGCAGAATTTTAATAATTGGTTTATTTGTGCCATGAGATGAAAAAGGTTGAAAATTGTTGCTATAAAGGATTATAAGGACAATGACAGGCCATCTCCTGCTGTCATTTCAATTCTACTGGAGCTCTGTACCCCCCAAAAAAACATGCAAAGGACATATCACAATGGTGCTTCATTTCAGTATGAGCTCAGAAGGACAATATGAAAGTGTAAAGAGGTCCTGATAAACCTGTTCGTTTGTTTAAATTGCTATTGGTGTTTTGGGGTATTTGCTGTCTCTTCAGCTTTCAACCCTTATTTATTAAATCAACATGACCTTAAATCTCAACTGAGACTGTCCTCACTGTCTGCGAGGCTGGGGTTACATTTACTAATGGCCTTGCAAGTTGCAGTAAGATCATTATCCTTTCAAAGGGAAAAAGCCAGGTTTATGCATCCATAATTGTCTATATGCTTTGGTTTCATGAACTCCAAAACCCTCAAATATTTTGTCTCTCCCACTTATTGACTTTCCCCTAAATCCCACTACTAGAATGTCATGTTTTTAAGTTTAATGAAGTTTCTTATAAGACCCCAGTGAGGAGTAACAGTGCAAAATGTTTTAGCCATTTCAGTTTGCTTTGCATTCTAAGAGTGGAAGAGCAGGCTTTGATTAATTGGAGAAGAGAAATGAGACATTCAGCTCTACTGAGGAAGGAGCAGAAGAGGGCAGTAGAGTGAGGCACACTCAGCAATAAATATCCATCTCTTATGACGTGATTGGAAAGAAAATATGAATATCTAAGAGGTATGCTATGCCCAAATCTCTAATACACTATGCAGCACATTATCCCAGGGGAACAGACCTGCCTAGGATATATTCTCAAAAGTCAAGACATTGATGCCATTATATCTTATTTTGCTTTAAATCATTGTACATAATTTTTGGATCCATTAAAATATGGAATAGTCTCCACACTTATTGAGTTAGTTTCTCCTAGTAAGTTAGCTCCTAAGAGTAGTACCATGTACCCTAGGATATCTTATGAATTCTTTTAGACCACAAGGGTCCCATTAAATGGATTACTAACTCCATATATTAAACAGTACCCAGGTGGCTTTACAGAATACACAACTACTCACAGGAGGCAGCTTGTATCCGAGGAGAATCTACTTTGTTGACCATTTATCGGTCATACATTATACCCAAACTAGCATTGTATAATTTTAGATGCCTGTATCATGTTAAACTCTTACAACCTAATTAAAATGCAAAATACACAGAGAGTACACACTGCAGGCACTTTTTTCATATCCCTTCAAATATCATCTTCAGATACAATCAAAGCAGGAACCTGCATTTAAAGCTGTTTATTATTCTAAACAATGTAAAAATCCAAACCATTCTCATTTCCTCATCCTCATCCTCTCCCATTCAGACATGTTTTTCAATCAAATCACCTAAGCCTGTGCCGAAGTATACCAGATACTATGTTTTCACAGAAGCATCCACACAGCGTATTCTCATCTCCTCTTCTTTGCAGTTCACACAAAAGCCCTACTATCATGTCCTTGTGGTAGTCTTTGCTCAGCTATTCCAGTAGGTAGCATGTTCGTGAGCACTGTTTGTTTACTTCCTCTTAAATCTTTTTTGTAATGTGTGTGTGCAGGTGTGTGTTTTTAAATTTCCTTGCTCTTTTCTCCGTTCTCTGGTGACTTTGTTTTTATTTAATCCTCTTTCTCCCATCTTTCCTCTCTCCCTCTTGGAAACATAGTTCATTTTTTTGCTGTGGAATAGAATTACTAAATAACGTACAAATATATGGCCATGTATATTCTAAAGGAACAGCTGCAAAATTGCTAATATTAGGTCTAATTTAGCTACAATAAATTAGAAAATGTGGGGAAGCACAATGATGACAGCATAATTATAACAAAAGTTGATGTGTTGAAGTATATGGATGACAATACATACTAATTTTAGAGAGAGAAAGAAGAACCATACACCAAATGAAATGCATGCGATGAACAGACGGGACTAATAGCTCAGACACATATACTTAATGTGGCCAGTCACTGTAAAAGCAAAAAGATAGATGAAGCTGTTCAAAAATCTAGCGCTAACAAGCAATGTAGTCTGAAACCATTAACTGTCAGGGGTAATAACACTCAAAGTGCTGAAGTGCAGTAACACAGCCGCGCTTCCCGGGATGGTGGCAGTTGTACCAGTGCACACCTGTGAAGAGGGCGCTAAATCCAGCCTCGCATTCAATATAACAGAGGGAGGAAAAAACAACACTAATAACATAAGTATAAACGGAAACAGCAGACAGCAGAGAGTGACATTTGCATGGTCCCAGTCAGCTTGTTAGCTGAAGTGGGTTTTAATTAGCTATTTTCCAGGAAGCAAATGAGCAAATTAGTGGCAGCTATAAACAAGAAGAGACAATCAGGCCCAAAGAAAAGGAAAATGATCAGGGTGCCTTTGCAGGGGGTGGAGAGGGGTGGGCAAAGAAAGATAAAGCTTTCATAGAAAACTTTTTTCAATCATAGAATTAAAGAATGTTTTCTCTTGAACACACCTTAGGGATTATTCCGTCCTCCCTTCTTTTTACATGTGGGGAAACAGAGATTCACAGAAGCTAGCTACCTTGTTCAAGGTTACACTTCTAACAAAAAGCAAAACAAAACAAAAAGAACAAGGGTATCTTCCAAATCTAGGTTTTTAAAAAGTCTGCTTTTATAATATTGTGAGTGGGTCAATCCCTAAAGAACACAAAGAAGTACAAAATCATGTGTAAAGGGTGCATGATAATGGAGGTATACTACTGGCTATAGCTTTAGGCTGAACTATACTGAGAAAGGAAACAAATGAGGAAGAATATTAGAAACAAAATAGTGGTTCCTTCTGAAAACCAAATTATATTTTAAAAAATTATTGTTCAGGCCTTTGCCCAGTAGCTCAGTTAGTTAGAGTGTCATCCCCATATGCCAAGGTTGCAAGTTCAATCCTTGGTCAGGATACATGCAAGAAGCAATCAGTGAGTGCATAAATTAATGGAACAACAAATCAATGTCTCTCTCTCTCTCTCTCTCTCTCTCTCTCTCTCTCTCTCTCTCTCTCTAGTTCTATCTGTCTCTCTTTCTCTCCTTTCCTCTCTGTCTCAAAAAAAATCAATAAATAAAATTTTAAAAAGAAAAGAAAAAGGATAATACTGGAAGGAGATTTGACTTTAGGTGGTAAATACACAATGCAATACACAGATGATGTATATAGAATTATACCCTTGAAACCTATATAATTGCATTAAACAATGTAACTCCAATAAATTTAACTGAAAACATGAAAATTTAAATGAAAAAATAAATATAACTGATTTCTGAATATTAAAAAATGCATTATTCTGAACAAATATTCATCACATAATCAAATGAGTGTTTATCATGTGCTAGGCACAGTATGAAGTGCTGAGGGTAAAACTTTTGCCATCTGGTAGTATTTGGAGACAAGTACACAGACTTTACCAAACAGTAGGATGCAAAACCTGACAGAGCAGGAGAGAGGCTGGGGCGACCACCAGCAATGCTGCTAAGCTGAATTTGGGGAGTGGTGGGAGCATTTGGGAAGAAAGGCCACCAAAACAGGAAATGAAGGACACACAGCAGGATGCCTGCCTCCTTGGAGTCACCAAGTTCTGTTTCTCACTAATTGAGTGTTGTACACAGGGGTGTTAACTTCCTGACCAGTATATGGGCCATGCACACTGCTGGGGACAGAGAAGTCCTCAGGCAGCAAGAGGCAGGTGTTTGCAGTAATGAGCTATCAGAATGCTGAGTACTGAGGGGATATGGAAGGAGTACCAACATCTGCTAAGCTACAGCTCATCTGCTAAGATGGCATGAGACTTCTTTTCAAAAGTATCCCTTAAACTGAAATACATAATATTGATTCCATCACCCATTGTTTCTTTCATCCACTTAAATTTGTTGAACACTCTTTTTTGCCTAATACTGTAGACACAAGGCTTTAGTGACCTTGTCCAAAAATGATATTTATCATATAACATAATAAATAATTAAATTTTGAACCCTCCTGACTCTTGCCTATTTCTTACCAATGTTTATAATATTCTGTAGATATGACACAAGGTAATCTATTACAAACTTATGCAATACTTTTTTCTCTGTTTATTTTTTAATAAAGTAACCATCTCGGTTATTAAATTTTTCTTTTGATCTTTAAAGTTTTTAAGACCTCAGAAGCTTTTCTTTCTCCAAGATTACGACAGGCTGATATTTCCCCATTAAAAAACAGACAAAGAAACTATAATTTTGGGGGGAATAAATATAACAAACATCCTTATAAATGCACAATTGAACTCACAGAAACCACAATGCTAAAACCAGAGTGCTTAGCAGGCTGTACCATTTTTTACTCCTTTGGGGGGTATTTGTTAATCTCAGTAGTCAGGAGACTTGGATTTAATGGTATATGATGAAAATTTGGGCTCACAGAATCATTGATGACTTAAAACTACCACCTGTTCCCAACGAGTAAAGCTAATTCTTTAGAAGGCTATACACTTCTCCAAAGGTTGGTTGGAGAAAAAGTCTCCTGTTACCAAAAAGAGATGGGGAAAAGAAAAACTGTTTAGTCTCACAGTGGAATCTAACTACAATAAAATAGCCTTCTTTAATAATATGAACCATGCAATTTTGGGGCTAAAATATACACTATGGTCCAAAAAAACATAAGGCAGTGTAATTACTTTATATGATGCTATAATGGCAGATGCATGTCATTATGCATTTGTCAAAACTCATAGACTGTACAATGCCAAGAGTGAACCCTAATGTAATCTATGAACTTTGGGTGATAATGTGTCAATATAGGATCATTGATAACAAATGCACCACTCTGGTGGGGGATGTTGATAGTGAGAGAGACTATGCATATGTGGGGGCTGTTGTTCATGGGAAATATCTGTACTGTCTGCTCAGTTTTGCTGTGGACCTAAAACTGCTTTAGTTAATATTATTTGTTTTTTAAAGGAATATAGTCATCATCATCAAATATATTCATTTAAAAGATAAAAACCCACCTATAACAAAAATTAAAATTAAAATTTAAGTCTGGATAATTATGATGTTTCTTTAATCAATCAAGGAAAGATACATTTTTAATTTTATATAAACTGTTCCAATGAGTAAAAAAATTTTAAATAAATCCACCTTAACTCATTTTATGAAGTTAATTGTACCCTGATACCAAAAAAAAAAAAAAAGATTTATATGAGTAAAAAATATTAGACTAATTTCACTTTAAAAATAAATTTTAAAAAAATTCTAAATATACTGAACCTAACAAGGTATTAAAAACAGCTGCCATAACATCATGGCCTAATTGAATTTACACAAAAAATGCAAGAATTTATTAAAATTTTCGATTTTTAAAAGTTGAAATAAGAAAAAAATTCTCAATGGATATAAGAAAAGTAAGTCAAATATTCTGAGGCCTATTTGTGATTAAAAAGTCTTAGAAACTGAAAAATAGAGAAACACCTATGATCTCATAAAGTGTATCTGTCAGAAAATACAGCAGATAACATGTTTAAAGATTAAAACTTAGAAATGAAAATGAGTGATGAACGTTCTACTTAGTTCAAATTTTTTTTAATACACTAGAAGAATTACAAAAACATAGCAAAATGTCACTTTTGCTGACAACATGTTGCTTAGGTTAAAAAATCAAAAGCATTTTTAATAAATTTGAATTAATAGGAGTTCAGCAATATCATGAAATCAGTATACAAACTGATCACATTTCTATACTTCAGCAAAGAACAGAAAATGTGATCTAAGATCATTAGTAGCCATTCAACAATCACAGTAATATGATCTCTGAGAGCTCTGGGATGGGGTATTTCTAAACCAGGGACTTGAACTAATTTTTATTAAATCTTTATTTATTGATTTAGAAGGAGAGAGAGAGAGAGATTTGTTGTTCCACTTATTTAAGCATTCATTGGTTGATTCTTTTATGTGCCCTGACTAGAGATCGAACCCACAACCTTGGCAGATGCTCTAACCAGCTGGGCTACTAGGCCAGGGCTGCAGTTGTATACTCTTATACTCTCTTCACCCATCCTAGGCTTTCTTCCTCCTCCACATACATCTGTAATGACCTTTTCAGCAAGCTCTTCAAAGAACCAATTTCTCCTATGCATCCCTTAATATTACACCAACTTCAAACACAAACAGTATCATTTCCTTGCTTTTCTTTTTGCTAACCAAATCTTTCTGTGGCCCTCAGCTATTTTTCAAGTTTAATAAGGTATTTTAGCACCTCTGAAACTTCACACGGTAGTCATAAAATCTAACATAGTCTACCTTCCCAATTCCCAAATACAGAGTTTAGCACCATTAGAGTGGCATGGCAGGTCCTTCTTTTTATCCTTTTTATATTAAATACTTTAAAGATAGTTTTCCACCATCCACTGGCTTTTTAAAAAATACACAAAGAATAATTTTATTAAAGTAAGAATATTGGGTATTTCCCAGCAGGAAAGAGAGGAATGTGATAGAGAAAAGCATAATTCCAGGATTCCCATGATGTTTCAATGTCATATTTATTCACCTGATTAAATTAGGCATCTTATAAACATACCTTAAACCATAAAAGTGCTATTTTTAGAAAAAACTAAAAGTCATATTTGGGGATCCATTCAAGATGGCAGCATAGGCAGACGTGGCTCAATTTTCACACAATGACATCAAAAGTACAACTAAAATATAGAACAACCATTAGCCAGAACTGTCAGAAATCAAATTGAATGGAAGTCTGATAACTATGGAATTAAAGAAACCACATCCATCCATATGGGTAAGAGGGGCAGAAATGCACAACAGGCTGGCCTCTCACCCATGTGTGGTGGATAAAAATTCAGAAGGGATATTTCAGGAGCAAGGAATCCCGGCCCCACACCAGGCCCCCAGCCCAAGGTTCCAGTGCCAGGAAGGTAAGTCCCCACAACTTCTGACTGCAAAAACCAGTGAGAATTGAATCAGTGGAAGAAACTTCTGGAGCCCCAAGAAGTTCCTCTTAAAGAATACACACATGGACTTACCTATGCAGACTCAGTCCCTCTGAGCTCCAGCACCAGGGTAGCAACTCGAAAGGCACCAGTGGTATACAAAGAGAAACTGAAGTGTCTGGCATCAAGGCAAACAGAGATCATTGTCACTTTTCTGAACTCTCCCCACAACAGAATGACAGGGCCACAGTGCTGGCAAGCTGGTGCCACGTCTGAGACTCCATCAACCTGGCTAACACTGTTTGAACCACCTTGGAGATCCCCAGAGACTCCACCACACCCAGCTTATGGGTCCACACAAGCTGCTTTTCTATATGAATGACTGGTCTTGGCTCATGCTTCACAACTTCCTAATCCTATCAAACAAAGCGACAGCTGGCCGGAGGGAGGTCCAGGCCTAGCACTACCAGTAAACAGCTTAGATTCACAGATTGGCTTTGCCTGAGAATCTTCAAGTCCAGCAAAAATAGCAGCCATCTCAGATTTCTTTATGGCTCAGTCAAGGAGCCCCAGGAATAACACAGGTTGGGGCTGACCTTGGCCTGCACAATCTGGGAAACCTCAGGGCCAGTTTACACAGTGAACAACTAAAGAGCACATCAGAGCACCACCTCCTGTCCTTGCACAACTGATCCTCCACAAATGGTGGAGGTTGGTAGTAAGTAGTCACAGCCAGTCCTTGCAGCTGACTGGCCTGGGTAAATCCCTCCCATTAACCTTACAATAGCAACCAAGGCTCAACTACAAGAGGAGGGTATACTCAGCCCACATGAAGGTTGCACCTGAAGTACACAGCATGTGTGATAAGGAAAGCGCTGTCACTGGACCCTACATAATACCTACTACATTAAGACATGGAGTCAAAGCAGCTCTACCCAATACACAGAAACAAAGAAAGGGAGGTTCCCAAATTGAGGAGACAAAGAAATATGGTCCAAATGAAAGAACAGAACAAAACTCCAGGAAAAGAACTAAATGAAATGGAGATAGCCAACCTATCAGATGCAAAGTTCAAAACACTTGTGATTAGGATGCTCAGAGAAATGACTGAGTATAGCCACAAAATAAAGGAAGAACTGAAGGTTATACAGAGTGAAATAAAGAAAAACATACAGGGAATCAACAGTAAAGGGAAGGAAGTTGGGATTCAAATCATCAATTTGGAGTATAAGGAAGAAATAAACATTCACCCAGAACAAAAGAAGAAACAAGAATTGAAAAAAATGAGGAGAGGCTTAGGACCTCTGGGACAACTTTAAACATACCAACATCTGAATCATAGGTGTGCCAGGAGAAGTGGAAGGGCTAGAAATTGATAGCTTATTTGAAAAAAATAATGAACAAAAACGTGCCTAATTTGGTGAAGGAAATAGACATACAAGTCCAGGAATCACAGAGTCCCAAACAAGTTAGACCCAAAGAGGACCACACCAAATCACATCATAATTAAAATGCCAAAGGTTAAAGATAAAGAGAGACTCAAAAGCAGTAAGATTTCTGGCCAAGATGGAGGCCTAAACAGACATGTTGCATCTCCCTCCACAACTAAGAAGGAATACAACTACCTCAAATCTAGAGACAACCAGAAGTTTCAGAAAATTAAGCTTCATGGAAGTCCATCAAACAAAGATATAAAGAAGAAATACTCATCCAGACAGGTAGCAGGGGCAGAGAGGATGCGGTATGGTGGAGGCCGCAGTGGTGGCAGCGGCAGGTCGGCAGTAAGTGCAGTCACACATTTTAAAAAGTAGGGAGAAACACCTGGAGAGTGCTCCCAGCACCAGAAAAGACTGCACAGCTCACGGTTCCAGCACCAGGGAAACTAAAGCCTCATTGCTTCTGACTGTGCAAACCATTGGGGGTTGGGATGGAGGATGAAACTGCCTATCTCTCAGTGGAGTTCACTTCTTTAAAGGGCCTCTGTGGTCCTAGAATATCTGCAGACCCAGCTACTCTGGGAATGACGGCCAGGGAAACAGATGGAGAGGCGCTGGTCACATATGGAGGTGCGAGAGGTGCCTGGAGGGGAGGCGAGTGCTGAGCCAGGTGACATTGTTCCCTCTTGTGCCACTCCCCCACATACAGCACCACAACGTGGTGAAACGGGTCACCCATACTGACGAATATCTAAGGCTCTGCCCCTTACAACGTAACAGGTGCGACAGCTCTACCTAAGACACAGAGGCAAACAAACAAAAGAGCCTGTCAAGATGAGAAGACGGAGATATATGGCCTAAAAGAGGGAATGGATCAAGGTTTCAGTGGGAGAACTAAGTGATGAGGAGCTGGCCAACCTAACAGATGCAGAGTTCAAAATACTGGTGATAAGGATGCTCACAGGCTTGACAGATATGCTTAAGCATGGCAAATGCTAAGAGGAAGAAGTGAAGGCTATGCTAAATGAAACAAAGGAAAACTCACACCAAACCAGTGGTGAAGGGAAGGAAACCAGGATTCAAATCAATGATTTGGAACATAGGAAGAAAAAAGTCAATCAGTACAGAATGAAGCAACAAGGATTGAAAAATATGAGAAGAGGCTTAGGAACCTCCGGGACAACTTTAAATGTGCCAACATCCGAATAATAGGGATGCCAGAAGAAGAAGAGGAAGAGCAAGAAATCGAAAGCTTATGTGAAAAAATAATGAAGAAAAACTTTCCAAACTTGATGAAGGAAAGAGATATACAAGTCCAGGAAGCACAGAGAGTCCCAAACAAGCTAGGCCCAAAGAGGACCACACCAAGAAACATCATAATTAAAATGCCAAAGCTTCAAGCTAAAGAGAGAATCTTAAAAGCAGCAAGAGAAAAACAGAGATTACCTACAAAGGGGTGCCTATAAGATTATCAGCTGATTTCTCAAAAGAAACTTTGCAGGCAAGAAGGGACTGGCAAGCAATATTCAATGTGATGAAAAGCAAGGACTTACAACCAGGGTTACTCTATCCGGCAAAGCTATCATTTGGAATGGAAGGGCAGATGAAGTGCTTCCCAGACAAGGTGAAGCTAAAGGAGTTCATCATCATCAACCATTATAATATGAAATGTTAAAGGGACTTATTTAAGAAACAGAAGATCAAAACTATGAACACTAAAATGACAACAAACTCAAAACTATCAACAATTGAATCTAAAAAATAAAAACAAAAACAAACTAATCAACTAGAACGGAAACAGATTAATAGGTATGAGGATAATTTTGAGGGTTATCACTTATGAGAAATATCCAAAATTTTACTGCCTGTGTTTTCTTCTTGGATTTTTATGGTTTCAAAGCTAACATTTAAGTTTTTAATCCATTTTGAGTTTATTCTTGTGTACGGTGTAAGAAGGTGGTCTAGTTTCATTTTTCTCCATGTAGCTGCCCAATTTTCCCAACAGCACTTATTGAACAGACCAACTTCACCACATTGTATGTTTTGCTTCCTGTGTCACATATTAATTGACCATAAAAGCATGGGCTTATTTCAGGGCTCTCTGTTCTGTTTGATTGACCTATGTGTCCATGTTTATGCCATGCAACTCAGTCTATCCTCAATTTAGCCAAGATCTAAGCAAGGGGGAGCCACTCAGAGTCAAGAGGGTGGGACTGCCAGGAACCTGGAGTGTGAAGGATCTCCCTTGAGAGGTAGGCACCAGTCAGGTTCATAGGAAAGGACTGGAGACTAACCCCTGCCTCAGAGCCACACAAGTCTGTCACTTATACCTCCTTAGTCTGCCCAGACCTCTGCAGCCTGGCCCAAGCTGCTGACTCCTCTGCAGGGTTCATGCTCTGCAGAGTGGGACAACAGGGAGTCCAGAGGGTGAGGCTATTGCATTCTCCCAGGCTGATGCATCTTAAGTGTGGGAGAGTGACTCAGCACAGGGGTTCCAGATGCTGCTCCTTAACAATCTCCCCATAGCCACAAACCCCAGTCTCTCCTCTCACATCTCCAGTCCACTTTCACCATCCCTCCAGTGGAGCCCAAGGTGAGGGGATGTGAATAAGATTTCATGCATTGACCCTTTAAGAGGGCACCTGTGTCTCCATCAGACTCCCTCCACTTCGTGGTGGATGGAATCCCCACTGCTTTCACAGCCGGATGTTATGTAAGCACCTCTTGGAGCTGACACCACATGGTCCTCAGGGGGGACCTTTGCAGCTGAGATATTCCTCCAGAACCTCAGTCACTGCTCACAGGAGTGGAGCCAACCATTGTTGTGTCTCCACCCTTTCTAGTAGTCTCAATATGGCTTCTTCAGTAAAGCCTTGGTTACAAAACTTTTCTTTAACTAGTCTTCAGTTGGTTATTCAGGTTGATTGCTTTATATTTCAGTTGTAATTCCAGTGTGGTCCTGGGGGGATGCAAGTATACCATTCACCTACTCCACCGCCATGTTGAAATATAACCCCTGATGATGTCAGTGGTCTTTCTTACTTTTGTTCCTTTTTAATTTTCTTCTATAGCTACTTTTAAATTTTTCTTTTCATCAATATGTTTAAGACTTGGTATGTTTTTTCTTTGCTTCTTATACTTTGAATGCAATAAATTTCTTCAACCTATGAGTTTTGAATTTTATCACATTTGGAAAAAATGATGGCCATTATTCTTCAATTTTTTTTTTTTTTTTTTTTTTTGTTAATGCTTTCTCCTTTTTAAACTCTAGGGTACCAATTACACATAAGTTAGACTTCCTGAATGTTTCCCAAAGATTACTGATTCTCTTTTAATTTTTTAATTCATTCCTCCCCACCACACTTTTTATCAAGGATTTGTTATTGCTCTTTTCAAGGTCACAGATTTTTTTCCTGAAAGGTCTAATCTGCTATTAATTCGAGATGGTATATTTTTCATTCCAAATATTGTATTTTTCATTTTTAGAAGTTTCATTTGAGTACTTTTATAGCTTCTACATCTTTCATCATGTTCATGCTTTCCTCAACCTCTATGCATATGGATCATATTTACAATAGTCATTTTTAACATCCTTGTCTGTTAATTTGATCACTTCTGTTATTTCTGGGCCTATTAGGTGAAATTTCTCTGGGTTATAGGTAATATTTTAACCCTGGCTGGTTTGGCTCAGTGGATTGAGCGTCGGCCTGCAAGCTTAAGTGTCGCTGGTTCGATCTTCCAGTCAGGGCACATCAGAGAAGGAAAACTCTGACTCCAAAAAACCTCCGCTGCCTTGCGGCATACCTCTTCAGGGGAAAGGCTAAGGGAGTAAACCCCGACAGAAAATCCGGAGCCGGAGTCCCTAAGGCGGTTTGATGTTGTAGTCAACACCGGCAACTCCTGCGGCGCACCTGAAGCCAAGCTGTATTGACTCCGTCTTTCCCTTGGATCCTTCAGCTGCGAAGAGAGGGGGGGTCTGCTGCATGGGCAACAGCAGACCCTCCATATCACCCTGCCCAGGCTCTGTAGCTTCAGCTTCACTGGAGAGGACACTCCAGCGACATCGCAAGATGTCGATTCAACACGGGAGGAGACAGATACCGTGTCACTCCTGAGTCGGACTGCACAGCCATTCTCGGCGGTGCAGATAGACTCTTAAGAAGCTACACCATCGTCTCTCAAGACGGACGGCTGCCGACGATAGGTAATATTTTCCTATTTCTTTGTATGGATCCAAATTTTCTTTTAGATACAATATATTGTGAATTTTGTGTTATTGAATAAAGGATTTTTCTATGTTCATTTCAATAATTTGATCTCTTTGTCTGGGATGCAGTTAGATTACTTGGGATTACAGTATTCCCTCACTTATCATGAGTATTAAGTTCTAGACCCCTCTGCAATAGGTGAAAATCTACGAAGTAGGAATCTTACATTTATTTTAGTATTTATATATATTTTTTAAAGCTTTATAAAACCTTCCCACACACTTATAAGCCATTCCCAGTTTCTTATTTACCTTTCTCACTCCTTTATTAACCTTTTCCACACTTTTATAAACACTACTTATGTTCTTAAACATTCTACACTCTCAAATCTACATAACTTTAACAATATATGTATACAGTACTGTAAAATTTTATGAGTACTCACCAGTGAAGTATACTACAACTTGAATGATGAAGATGATGAATTAGCTGTGCAGTACTGATGATGATGAGGGCGATGAAGATGAGATGAATGTACTGCACAGCAAAGAAGAGCATTACAACTCTTCTAATGGCACCACTTCGTCAAGTGCTTCTTCAGGTGGTGCAGTAGTATCTTTGGCCTTGTCCATAACTTCTACTTCTGCTAAAGGCATAGGCATTACCGACCTCTTCATTCAAGTGATGAACATAGTTATGGGGACGTGCTGGCAGTGCTTCTTCTTCTGATTGAGAATGTTTTTGTAAATTGACATGGCACCGTCGATTTAATTTGCAAACTGCAACGAATGAACCATATGGGGGTCCCATTCTTCAGCCACTCATTGAAGTTCTTTGGCCATTCTGACCATGGTTGCAAGATGATCAAATGTCAGGCCAACCTCCTCCTCTTCTTCAACCCATTGTTCATCTTGTTCCTCATCCTCTTCTTCACTTGCTGACTTAGCTCCTCCAGGTCTTCATCCATCAATGGTTGAGAATGCAGGGTATTTACGTCTTCAGTAGTCATGTCACGGAAGCCATCTCCTCCTAGTATTTTGCCAGCTTCATGGCCTTATCCACCACAGAGTGATGGATTTCATCAGGAGAGAATCCCTTGTAATCATGGACCACTTCTGGCCACAGTTTTTTTCAGCTGGCATTCAAAGTCTCACTCTTTATCTCTTTTATGCCCTTTTGAATATTTTGGAGACACGATGCAATTGTGTACTCACGCCAGTATGTCTTTAGCAAGAAGTCTTCATCCGAGTCCATAGTTTCAATGAGGTTTTGCAGGGCATTTCGGGGGTAAAGTGCCTTAAAAGTGAGAATAACGCCTTGATCCATTGGCTGAATGAGCGATGTGGTGTTCGGCAGCAAGAAGTCTATCTGGACGCCATCATACATCAAGTCGACATCATGGCCTCCGGCATTGCCCATTATCAGAAGCACTTTGAAATCAAGGCCTTTCTCTGCTGGATAACTTAACCTCTGGGATAAAACATTGATTAAAGCCGTGAGGAGTTTTGTAATCCAAGCCTTCGAGTTATGCATCCAGTACACAGGCAACACATTCTTATTTTTGTTTTTTAGGGCCCTTGGGTTCTTGGACTTATAACTAAGCTCTGGCTTTATCATAAAGCCTGAAGCATCCCCACACTGATTAAAGTTACCCTATCTTTTTGGGCCTCGAAACCAGGTGCTTTTGCTTCTTCCTTCATAATGAAAGTGTGAGATGGCATCCGTTTCCAGAATAAGCCTGTTTCATACATGTTGAAAATTTGTTCAGGCTTATAGCCTCTTTCCTCAATAATGTCTTTGAATGTGTTGTTCACATACTTCTCAGCTCTGGCTTTATCTGCAGAGGCAGCCTCTCCATGCAGAGAAACACTCTTGAGTCCAAAGCATTTCTGAAATTTGTCAAACCAGCCCTTGCTGGCACTGAATGAGGTTGGTCTGGTTGGAGAAGCAAACGAAGGTTCTGCTTCAGCGTCGTCATCATCGTCCTCTTCTTCATTCTCATCACCATCATGATCATCCCTTTTTGCTGCTAAACAATCATGCAGTTGCTTGGCCTTCGTCTGGATGGTGTTTGTATCCAGCAAGATATTCTTTTTTCTGGAATCGTTTATCCACACAGCTAATGCAGACTCCATCTTCAAAATGACCTTATTGCAGAAAGTAACCACCCTCTTTGCTGTTTTGTTGAAAATCACTGATGCCGTAGACCTGATATTCTTCTTGTCCTTCTTTATACAGCAAATCATAGACTCGTTGATCCTGTAATAGCGGCTAACAGACGCATAGCTTCTCCCTTCCTTCAACATGTCGAGAAGTTCCACCTTCTCTTTTATGGTAAGCATCTTTCTCTGGTGCTTGGGTTCGCTGCCAGGATTCTTAGAAGATGCAGAACATTTGGGTAGCATTGTAGGACTTGCAATAAATTCAATCTTTAGGAAAATTTCTCAAAACACAACACCGCAGAGCGAAACTACACACAGCGAACTTAGAAGTAGGAGTGAAGTGGACAAGGCGAGATGCTGAACGTATGTGCACAGTGCGGGATAGCAGACAGACTGATGCTATGGTTACTGAGGCAATCAACACCCAAAATACATAAGACGATGCTCTGGTTGGTCGCCTTCCATCAATCAGCCATAGTGTGCCATATACAATCTCACATAGGCAAACGAGCTCGAGTGTACATCTCATTTTCAGCGTAATGTATGTGTTCGTCTGCAAAAAAAACACATACTGTAAACAGTGTGCAGTATTTTATTTAAATTTAATATTCTTTTAATGTTAGAATCATTTATTATATTTTTAATATATTTTTGAAAAATTTTAGGCAAAAATTATTAAAATCATAAATACTATGCATATAAATACGTATACAGTACCACGAAATCCCATGATATAATGAAAAATCCGTGATAAATAATTAAATATATTTTTAAAAATCCCTCAATACATTCAGGCTGTGATAAGTGAACCACAATTTAGAGAGGGACTACTGTACTTTGTTTCTGTATATAATTGCTTGTAAGCTTTGTTAGATTAGATCCAGAGAAGCTTATTTGCTAGGAAAAAATAACTCCACTACTAAGATAATTTCCTTCTGAGTATTTTTCCCAATGCCCCATTTATTATGAAATCTCGCATCTCTGATTGACACAAACAAAAGCTATTATCAGCCCATGTTTAGCTTCAGGAACTATTCAGCCTACTTATTTCTAGCGCTTTTTTCTCCAGCTTTGGATGATTTAATTCTTATGAATGAGCAGATTAGTACTCTGCCAAATACTCAGGGGAAACCTCTGCAGATCTTCCAAGTTCTTTGCGGAGCTTCTTTTCCTCCAATATTTTGGTCTCCCTGAACTCCAGTCAATGTCACTAAAACTAAGTGAGATCCCTTGGCTCTAATTGGTTTCCACTGTTCATGCACAGCAGAGGAGGGAGATACAGCATCTAGGGTGTAAACTGGAGCAATCATAGAATTTACCTTATAATCAAGGATAATAATCCTGTACTACCATCTGTCATGTAATGTCTAAAAACAATTGCTTTATATATTTTGTGTTTTCCCCTTTGGTTAAAGTGAGAGAGTAAGTCTTGTCCCTGTTACTCCACATTGGTCATATCCAGAATTCTCTTATCTTTTGTTTAGTATAAGAATTACTTTGAACAGTACATAGGCTATGTTATTATACTTGTAGTTGTGCTTTATTTGAGGACAATGATGAAGGGAAAGAGCATTAAGTATTACCTCACAATGTAGAACTAATATACATATGCTGCCCATCTTGGAAATAAAAGAGTGATGTTATGAATTGAGGAAAGATTTTCAGGCCTCAAAAAATAAGAAACCATATTTTTTGAGATATTAATATGAATATTCTCATGTGCAGAACTCAATCCAACATTGTGGGCCTTAACTGCCACTTAAATTTTGGGAAGAAGGGAAGAAAGATATGTAAGGATAGAGGTGTATACATATCAAGCAAAACTTGACTTTTTAAAATAAGATATAATACAAAAGAATGTAAACACTTTGACCATACTTTCATAACTGTCCCTAGGTAAATAAAAAAATGCATTATTTAAATATTTGTTAGGAAGAACTCAAACTTGCTTAATTTCATTGTAATATTGCCTTGAAGAAACTCCCAAAATTCCTGGCTCTGTGAAACATTTGAAATGTTTATTTACAGATGCCAACTATTTCTTGACATACCTGTCACCTCAAAGAATATAAGATACATTTGAAATTTTGCCTATATTTAAGTTTTCATGCAACCCAAAAAAAGATAACAGGAAACAAGGGTAAAGTATATTTAATATGTGTCAGGACCCACTGCCAATCATATCTTGTTTTTATTTCTTTTATCACCAGATATGAACTGTGGTATGAAACTTTTTAATAGAGAATAACTATTCAACCAAATTCTGGGCTTTTTTGTAAAATGTATTCTTTAAAACACACTACAAAAAGCTTCTTTCCCATAAAAACACAAGACATATTTTTGAGTTGCATACTAGTGAAATATAGTCAATGTTAGTGTTTACTTGTATATTCTTCCATAGATATTGAAGGGTGATATCACCCACAGCAAAATGTTTGAACAACATGGACTTTAATTATAATTTACTCTTCCTTCTGCCCATATTTCCACAGAACCTTCATCCCCAGCATATAGCTAAGGCAATCATAGTATTCAAGGCTCTAGTATGTTTTAGTTTTATTCCTAACATTTTTTCCATTACTACTGAGGAACTATAGTGGGTCATATTCAAATATATGAATATAATAATTTAAATTGTCTGTTTCTGAAATCTTAAATGCACTATCGTGCATTAAAATTAATATACATGCTTTTATGGTTAACTTGATATGTTTGTAATAGCTTTTTTATTTTTCTTTCAAATGTCACAGCCATTCTGTATTTAAAATATTGTAGGTTTTTCTGTCTCATGGGATAAGTATATTTCTAATTGCTTCTACATATTTTTCTGAAAAATAAGGAATATTATTTATGGAAAAAGAAGCAAAATGCATATGCTATCTAAAATATTGTAGTTTTCTGTCTCAAGGGACAAACATACTTTCATTTGCTTACAGATATTTTTTGGAAATTAAGGAATGTTGTTTATGGCAAAAAAGCAAAATTCATATCATATTTATTATATCTAGTATTAATATCTGCTTTTCCATTATGTACTGCTACATATGACATAATGGTAAGGTTATTTTCATACTTGATGTTATTTTCCCTAAAGGCCATAACTTTTCTCTTATGGCTCCAAAGATATCCCTGATACCTGTTATACTGGTCTATTAGGCATTGTAATTATGTAATTAGATGTTCTTTAAAGACTGTCGTAGGTACTTCATAGAGTAGAATGGTTCCTCTGAAGCATTTACCAGGTCTGTTATGTAATTACATAATTAAGCCCATGTAGTAAAAATCTTAACAAAACTCTTAAAAAAATAAAGAGCCTGCACTGGGGCAACAGATGACTTTGATTGCAAATTGGAAGTGGCCAGAAAGTGATAATATATTCAATGACAAGAGTAAAAGTCTCTGAATACTAATTTTTATATTGGGAGCTTATCCCTCAAAGGAAAGCTCAAGGGAATTGTCCTCTCGTCCAGAACATCGGTTGGTGGTTTCATTAAAGGCACTTCAAGAGAATTTCCTCTCCATAAATTTCTCAATCTACTGACCTCAGAGACATTCATAAACTCAATATAGTTTGGGAGTTCCCAAAAATGACAAAGGGTGACTAAGACAGCCGTAAATAAAATAAAAGTTCTTTATATTGTCATTTTGTGTATGTTTAAATCAATTAAATTCTGATACATCTTATGTAGCCCAAATGTATACTCTTAACTGCCAGTTACATATAGGCATTTGCAAAGTAGAAATAAAGCAAATTAAATAATACAATAAAATTTGTAGTTAGTATCCACCCTAAAACTCATAAGGTGATACTTTTTTGAAAACACCATTGGAAACAGAAACATATAGACATCATGTTAATAAATTACCTTAAGTTATAAAACCAATATATGTGAAATATATTGACACCTCCTCTTGATATTGACCGTTCTGACAGTATATGAAATAGAAACAAAAATCTGTCAATCCACCTATAGCAGGACAGAAATTCAAAAACAAAACTGTTGTTTAACCCTTTATTTTTCCTTTCAAAACAGCTTATCTCATAGATTCCCCAAATGACCAAATCACCTCAACCCTTGACTTGCATATTTATTCTCAGTGAGCACTAGGTCTCTTTCAATTCTCTCTACCACCAACCCCATGTGAAACCTTAGCCCTGTTCATTTATTAATTGCCTCTCACTTTTCCACTGTCACTATCAATTATTTTGCAATGTTATCTTCTATGACTTCATTTTTATAAAAACTATCAGTGACAGAGCCAATGTTTACTTGCTGCAAATTTTCAAAGAAATGTTTTAAACCAAAGAACTTGTATTTTTGCTATATTAATTCATTGTACTGGTTTTCTGTTACTATACAACAAACGATTCTAAAGCCTAGTGGTTTACTTAAAACAATGACTTACTATTATCTCTTATGTTTCTGTCAGTTGACTGCACTCACTGGGGTTGTTACCACTTCTGGTCTTACCTGTGGTCATGGTTATACAGTGACTGAGGGAGAAGTTAACTGAAGATCTGACTGGATTTTAATGTCCAACATGGCTTCTACATTCATATTTCTGGGCCCTCAGCTATAAGAATTGGGAAAAGTAGGAGTTGGACGATTCTCTCCATATAACCTCTCTACATGACTAGCTTGGGTTCCTCATAGCATGGTATTTTCAGAGTGTTAGCTGACTTCTCATTAGAGTGCATATACTTTCCAAGAGTCTAAAATATCAGCTGTCAGTCTTTTTATGACTTAGCCTTGAGGTGTGCTAGGCAGCACCATTCTGTCACATTCACAAGGAGAGGCTATAAAAGGGTATAAGTTTTGGAAGATGTGGCTTGTTGGGAGATCACATTTGAATAAATGGGTGGTCTACACTTATCAAATATGTTACCTCACTTCCCAAATATACGACAAAGCAGGATAAACAAGCTAGGGGACATGATAAAGCAGAGAATAAGGTAATGGAAACATCCCTGAAGTTGCCAGGGTAGTTATAAAAATTTCTGCTGTATCTGTACACTTTCCACTTGGTATAAGTCTACAGATTTACTCCAGCCCCATTGACATTGGAGCAAATCAACCTCATATGTTATTTTTTGATTGCTAAAGAATTTGAGCAATTGTGGTGGTATCGATATTTTTTAAGGAACTCGAACTCATCTGGAACTTATGTGAACAGAAACACACACACACACACATACACACTCATCTGCTGGCAAGAGAAGGGTGAAACATTCATATTCTTTCCAGGCTGATGGAAATGTAAATCACCACAACCCTTTGGGGAAAAATGGCATTTTATTTGAATCAGTCATTCTAGTTTTTTAGATTTCATATAATTTAGAAAATAAATTGAAATACAGAAAAAAAACTTTCACAGAAAGATGCTTATCTCAAGATTTATAAAGGTAAGAAAACTAGAAGCAACTTGAACGTCTAAACATAGAACTGATAGCCAAACTATAGAATATATCAAGGATAAAATTTTATTCAGTCATATAAAATTATGTTCTTGAATATTTTATCACAATAGAAAAAATATTATAGTTAACCTTCATTGAGCATTTGCTACATACCAGGTATATATAGTACGTGAATGCTTAACATACATTATATCTTTTCATTATCCCAATAGTTCCTTCAAGTAGATATGATTATTATGTTCATTTTATGGATAAAGAAGCTAAGAATTAAAGCAGCTGAATCACTTCCCCAAGTTTGCAGATGTAGGGGAATCAGGATTTGAACCACACACGCTGCCTCCAGAGTTCACAACCCTGAATTAATGTCCATCTAGCTATGCTATTTCTGATGAATAGCTCTAAATAAAAACAAACAAATAGTATGAACACACACACACCATTTTAGAGAACACATATGCAATAGTTTACAAAATAAAATATGAAGGAAACAGCAAGACTGGAAGGATATAAACTAAAATACTGATAATGGTTTTCTTTAAGCGGTGATACTCTAGGTTGTTTTCCCTTTTCCTTTGTATGTTTTTATGATGTTCTAGGTTTTTTTAAGTGTTCTAGATCCCTAGGGGAGAAGAGTATTTTAAAAAGTTCTGAGCTGCTATTCCTTTTAGCACAGAAAAGGAGCCTAGCCATGTGCGTATCTATCACAAATAGGCTGAGGATGTAGTCTTAAGATAGCTAGTAAAGTTGGAATCAAAAAAGGAACCTAGAGAGGTCCTGAAAAGTTAGAAAGACAAATGCCAGCTTTCATTTGATAAGGGGTAAGCAGAGAAAACCTTTCCAGAATGAAGATGGTTTAAGTAAAGATGTCTAGCAGAAGGAAGATTCCAGGGGCTTTGACACTGGTCAAAGTACAGTGGGAATCCCAGAGTCCTCAAGGGTTTCACTGAGTCAGATTCACCAATGCCTGGAAGGATCCAGGGCAGTTTTATAACATTTTCTTCTCAATATTTATAACAATCAATCACAAATAGAAACACTGAAAAACATTAATCTATCTCCTATTAAATTTTGGTGGCCCACACTTGGAATATTGAGTAAGATTATTACAAGAGTACTTCAAAAGTATAGAAGACCAAAAAAGAACAAATAGAATGTTCATAAATATAAAGGCAGATGTCATTGTGGGGACAAAAACTAAAGAGATTGGGACTCTTCCATTTGAGAATATTTAAAGATTTATGATCAAAATATAGAATCATAAAAGAAACATGAGTAAAATTATTAGTTCCCCCAAATCGAGAAAGACTGGGATGGGAATGAAGCTCATATTAATTAATTACTTTTAATTTATTTCACATTACAGCAATTATGTTAGGAGGTAGGAGTTAATAAAAAACCCTGCATTTCATGGATAAAAGCAAAGAGGTTTGTAGGGTAGGGTCAGAATTCAAACTCAAGATCCAGGTTCTGTGTTCATTTCACACTCTTAGATTGCTTCTCTAAACCTTTGTTCATGAGCAGTGCAAATGAGAAACAAAGGACGCACATATTAACTAAGTAGACAATATGTGTTTAAAAATCCATTGATGCAAAGAGAAGCCTGGCAGCAAATATAAAATAATGAAGTTTATAGACAAATTTATGGCAAAGAAAGCCATTAGTGGAAGAGAATTCATATGGAACTCACCTTTAAAAGTGATATCAAAGTTGCAAGGCCTTCTAGAATACCTGGTTAAATTAACAAGGAGTCTATTATAGGATGGCTCATATTCCTGTGAAAATGAAGGGCTTAAACCAAAATCCCCTTATTTCTTTATCAGTTAGTATTCTTGGGAACTACAAAAGTTGAATCCTGTATTGTAAAGGGCACTGAGCTTGTAATCATGGGATCTGGGGATGTCTGGTTGTATTATCTATTTGCTGTGTGACAACAGAATTCAGTCACAAGCAATCCTGGCTCAGTTTCTTCCTTTGAAAATAATGGAATGATTTCTAAGTTCTTATCCAGAGAATACTTGGGGCCTGCTATATGCTGCTTTTATTTCATAATCATAGCAATGCTTTTCAACTGGAACACTGTCTCCCTCATATTTTATTTTTTTATAATTTACTTATTTATTTGTTTGTTTTATTTTTAGAGAGAGGGGAAAGGAGAAAGAAAGGGAGAGAAACATCACTGTGTGGTTGCCTGTCACTCGCACCCCCAACTGGGGACCTGCCGTGCAACCTAGTTATGTGCCCTGACTGGGAATCGAACCAGCAACACTTGGCTCGCAGGCCAATGCTCTATCCACTGAGCCACGGCAGCCAGGCCCCTCATATTTTAAATTGAATGTTTTTTCTCTTTAAACCTTATTCATTTATTCAATTAATCAACTTCCTATTCTATGTCAGGCACTGTGCAAGGCACTGGGTTATAAGTGATAAATGAGAGAGAGAAGGTCCATATTTTTATTAAGATTATAGAACAAAAAAGAATAATTAGAATGATCAGAACTATAAAGGCAGATGTCATTGTCAAGAGACCCTAAAATAATAAATAAATAACTACAGTTTTAATAAATGTTTTGCAACAGAGTTGCAGAGTTCTAAGAAACTACTTAACACTTTGATTTAATTTAAGTCTCTGGGGTCAAGGAAATCTTCCCTGAGGAAATTAACATGTAAATTCAAACTTGAAGGGTAAAGAGAATTTGGCAGATAAAGAGGTTGGGAGAGAGCATTCTTGGTAGAGGAAACATCAACTGTAAAGAGTCCGATTCAGGAAGGAGCTGAACACTAAATGGAAAGAAAAGGTCACCAGGATGGAACATAGTCAGTGAGAACACAACAGCTTCAGATGTGGCTGGACAGTCACAAAGGGAGAAGCTGGAATGCAGTAAGTGGAGTTTAAAAGTAGAGAATGAAACTTTAAAAAACTTACATGCTTTTTAAAATATATTCTATTTGCTGTTTGGAATAGATCACCAAAAGGCATGAAAGAATGACAGAAGGACAATTATTTTTCTGCCTTCTCTTAGACCAGGCATTTTTACAGTTCTATTTTATCTCTACCTTTGGCTTATTATTTTAAAATGTTTGTTGGTTGCCCTAGAGTTTACACTATACATATTTAATAATATTACAATTTCATGTGTAGTGTCAAGACCTTACAACATTACATTCCCAAATCTTATTTCCCAATCTTTGTGCATTATCGTGGTTTGTTTTACTTTTGCATATGATACAAACACACAATACATTTATACTCCTCTTTTTGTTAAGAGAGCAATTAAAATTGTGCTGGAGCTTGAACTAGAGTGGAAAATTTTTGCAAACCCCCATGGTGACAGTTGTCCCCAAACAAGTCATGTATCAGCCTAGTGTAGGTAGCAACTACCCCACCCCTGCTTCACAACGGTTGTGTTGACCCCTAGCTAGCAACGGTTGTGTTGTGCTACTACCCCAGCGCAACCCAAGATACAGGTTTATACTACATAAGCAGCTTTGTACTGAGGCTCGGGACTACTCACTTGAATCCCTGCGTGAAGTGAGAGTGGGTAGTCGCTGGCCAGCTAAGAAAGGCTCTTTAAATTCTAATTTGGTCGTCTCTGACCGTTTGGTTCTCACACTTGGTCCACAACAAAAATTAAGAAAAATATGTAAATTTACATTTACTTTCACAAATGCCATTTCCCATGCTTTTTATCTTTGTGTAGATCCAAGTTTCTCTATGATGTTATAATCCTTTGCCTAAACACCTCTTCTTTGAAATTTCTCATAGACTGCTGCAATACATTTTCTGATTTTTGGCTCATCTGAAAAAAATTGCTTATCTTTCCTTAATTTTATATTCCCTGGGTTTGAAATTCTTGGTTGGTAATTTGTTTCTTTGTTTTTGTTTTTCTTTTTTTAAAAAAACAAGAAGTTTATTTAAGCAACAAGACACTTGACTTGAAGGGAAAACTATCTAGGATTTATTTATTTTAGAGTAATTTATCCCTACTTAAAGACAGACTGCCCTACAGGTAACAGCTATGTACAAAAAAGTTATAAAATCGTCCTCGGTTTTACAATGATAAGTGAAAAACATTAAAATTCTCTAATCAAACAAGGTATGCAAGGATTTTTGTATTGTTCTTTTTTGTTAAAGAGTGAGAGCAAAATAACTTACTGGAATACGAAGATAAGAGCTGAATGAGCATGCCACTAATGGAGAAAGAGGGTATTTTCAGAAAACCAGTATTTTTCCCCATCCCATTTTCATTTGATGTCAATCAAAACATACCATTGTCCATTTAGTAAAAAAAGAAAGAAAGCAAATGCTTGTGCACACACATCAGTTACTTTATGTACAATAAAGTAATGGGGAAAGGGAAAATGAAAGACTAGAGAAAACTATACTGTAGTAGTTAGGGTGTGATGAAACCAAATTGCAGTTTTCTAATTGAGAATGTCTTCTTGGTCTGGAGGAACAGAGTTCTGAAGTAAAGTAGCAGGTTCCCTTTTTAGAAGACATCTCCTGTCTGCTGCTGGAACACATCAATTGTATCTTCATCCTCCATTTCCAGCTGTGCAGGTGTGTCTGTTTCATTGATTGGCTGCCCATCAAATCAGAATCTGATCTGCCTCATTGACAAACCCTGTCGTTCACAATAGGCTTTTATTAGTTTACTAAGCGGTTTACGTCTCTCAATCTTAAACTGCACCACAGAACCATCCTGCCCCACCACCTTCAAATTAATATGATCATTGTTCTCAGTCTTGACTTCTCCCTTGGGCTTTTTGTCGGCCATGGCGAGTGCCAGAGTCTCCTCAGCTGCTGCTTTACAAAAGAGGTACCGGGTCCACACCAAATGAGCACCAGTTCTTCTTTGAGCATGTTAAAATGTCATGCAATTATTTTGTAGATTAATACTTTTTAAAGGTAATTTCAATTTTTATTTTTGCTCTTTTGTATATAATGTATTTGTTTTTTCTGAGTATTTTCTCATCATTTTTTATTTTCAACAGTTCAAATGAAAACTTTTTAGGTATGTATTGAGGAAAAGGTATTTATTTAACTTAGTATTTTCTGAGCCTCTCGAATCTGTAATTTAGTGTCTTTCATTGATTCTTGAAAACTCTTGTACACTGTATCTTTAAATGTTTCTTCTGTCCTGTACACTTTCTTTTGTTGTTGTTGGATTCTAACTATATGCATATTAGACCTTTGGATATTATCCCAACGCTCTCAAAGCCTCTCTTTTTGTTTGTTTGTTTTACTTTTTATTATTATTATTATTATTGTGCTTTAGTTTGGGTAATTTCTATTGACCTGTCTCATGCTAGCCAAATTCAGCCTTTAGAATTTATTAAATATTTTAGCTGAAGTCTTCTCACAAGATTGCACAAAGTCCAACAACTGCCCCGCATATGAAGGTGCTTGTGTTCCATCTCTCTTTGGAGGCACTAGTCATTCTGTATAAACTACACTGTTTGCCCTGAGACCTCAACTCTCTAATGTTTCAAGAAAAATTGTGAATTTGTAGATTACATCGCATTTTGTGCTTGTAGTGGTAACAGTAGAAATAGCTTCTTTTCATCTTTCTACATCTTAAGTGGAAAACAGAAGTTCCCACCTCCCTTTTAGTTATCATTGAATTTCTCTTCTTTTAACAGCAAAACCCCATAAATGAGTTGTCTATACTTACTCTATTCAACATCTTATCCCATTTTTTATGTTTGACCCCTATAAAGTTTACAAACTATAGGATTATCAGTGACCTACATGTTGCAAATCCCAGAGTTAATATTTAGTCCTCATCTTATTGGATATGTCAACAGTTCTTGACATAGCTGACCTTGCCTGTTTCCTTGAAAGAGTTTCTTATCTGCCTCCAGCACATCACACTCCTATATTCCTCTCCTTCCTCAATGGCTACCCCTTCTCAGTTTTCTTTACTGAGAAGATTCCTTACCTTTCAGTCTCTAAAGGTTGCAGTACCAGAAAAATCCCTCCTGGGACTTTTTCCTTTTATCTACAATCATTCTTTTGATCTCATCCAGTCTCAAGGCTTTATAAACTGATGACCCCAGATTTATATCTCCAAATTCATAACTTTAAAGAACTTTCCTCTGAATCCAGACTTGCGTGTGTAACTTCCTATTTGATATCTCTGTTACTTAGGATATCTCAAAGCCCTTTCAAAAGACATCCAAAACTGAGCACTTGATCTCCCATAACACTGCTCTTCCTATAATCGTTCATTTCTCAATAACCAAAATCCATCCTTAGCTGTTTGGGCCAAAAATTCATGTATAATCATTAATTCCTCTACTTCATCATACCCTTTATTTCTTTCACACCATCAACAAAACCCATCAGATACACCTTCAAGATACAAGCAGAATATAACCACTTATATCTGCCAGGACAACCAACTCATACTCGCCACCATCATTTCTGTCTTATTGCAAAAGCCTCCATGCTGTCTTCGCTGAAATCAGATCCTGGTGAAATGTAAGTCAAAATCTCATTTCTGTGTTCAAAATCGTACAATGCCTTCCCATCTCATTCAGAATAAAAGCCAAAGTTCTCACAATGACTTACACAGTCTCACCCCACAACAAAGCCAACATCATCTCCTGTTTTTCCTTGGCTTCTCGCTGCATTACCCTCACTGGCTTTTTGGTGGTTCCTCAAATATGCCAGGCATGTTTCTGTTTCAGGGCCCTTGCAACTGCTGGTCTATTTTTTGAATTTTTTTCTACCAAAATTCTGCATGTCTTATTCCTTCACCTCCTTTAGGTCTTTCTTTACTCAAATACCACCTCCTTGGAGGCCTTCCCTGGTCCCCTAACCTAAAATAGCAAATTCCTCCCCTGACCATTGTATCTCGCTTGGTTGGAGTGTCTCCCATAACCAAAAGGTTGTGGGTTCCATTCCTGATTATGGCACATACCCAGGTTTCATGTTGGATCTCCAGTCTGGACACGTGTGATCCCTGGTCCAGGCACGTATGGCAGACAGCCAATCAATGTTTCTCTCTCACATCATTGTTTCTCTCTCTCCTTTCTTCTCTCATTAAAAGCAATGAAAAAATGTCATCAGGTGATGGTAAAATAATAATAATTAATAATAAGACAATCTCCTCTCTCACAACTGTCCCTTGCCTTTATTCCACACTCTACTTTTCCCCTTAGCACTTACAGTCAGGTAACATACTATAATAAAGTATGCATGTTTATTGCCTTAATTTATCCCACAAGAATGTAAATACCATACAGACATGGAATTTTGTAAACACTGTCTACTGCTATATCTTTAGTCTCTAAAAACATACCTAGCATTGTCCTTTACAAGATTACAAAGGGTCTTAATATCTGAGGGGGGGGGGAATAGTTATTTTTTACGAACCAGGGGTATGGACTTGGGGGGGGGGGATTGCTGGGGGAGGGAGATGCTGGGTGGAGGGGAGTAAAGGGGAGAAAATTGGAACTGTTGTAACAATATAATCAATAAAATACATTTAAATAAATAAATAAATAAATACATAATTAAAAATAAATAAATAAAAATAAAAACATACCTAGCACATATTAAGCACTCAATAACTAACTCTTACATCAGTGAAATCTGTCACAGTCTAGAGTTTTTCATAACATTTGGGAACTTCAGTCAGCCTTTGAGTAAGAGCCACTTTTCTTTTCTTTTTTTCCAAAACCCTGAAATGGTGAGGTCATTCTCCTTAATGCATCAGGACATTAGAAGAAAAAATTTTATCTGCTCCTTGCACTGGCAGGTCACGTGCTCAGATTTACTGATCTCTAAGGGCACTTATGAATCCACTGTTTATTTATTTTGGAATTATTTTATTATCATCTTTACATGGTTATAAACCGTTGCCAGGATGGAACACCCTCAGAGGACTGTTATTACTCATCCTTAGGATACTCCCTGACCTGACCTTGAGAAATAACTGCAGCTCCTTGCAGAAGCTGGTGATAATAAAATCATTCTTACTTGCTCTGGGCCAAAGAGATTTCTACCCAGCGCCAATAACAGGCTGCTATCAGCCAAGGAGCACTGCAAGTCTCAAAAATCCCTCCCCAAGACCCTCAAGAGGCACAACCTCCCTCACATTAGAAAGGCCACTGGAATCAGCAACAATCAGGTATCTCTGAAGATTTTGTTCATGTGTGTGTCCCTCTCTCCCCATGACAAACAAACAAGCAAACAAAACATAATTCCTGCCTTTATCCTTTCTTTAAAAAAAGGATAAAAATTATTTAAATTATAGGGAAAACATTATTCTACAGAAATTTTCAAGTTATTTATAATTATACCATTCCAAGACAACCAACTTCACTTTTGTGTATTCATATTACATATGAATACTTTATAGTTGTAAGCTTAATGTACATGCAACTGCATACATTTTTTAAAGTAAATATTATAATTGCTTATTTATCAGGTTGGTTAACAAAAATTTAATGAGCCACGTGCTCTTCTAGACATGTGACTTACATAACCCAGAATTAAAGCCTGTCTTCAAGGGGCTCAGACAAGAAGTTTCCAATAACTATACAATGCAAGGCCACATATGTAAGTTCAAATTTCAAAGAAATGAGTAAAATTAATTTTATTGATATATTTTATTTAACCCAACATATCTAAAATACTATCACTTCAACATATAGTTAATATAAATTAACATGTTTATAGTCTAATTATTATAATTGTTAATAAAATATATTATGTTTTTACACCAAATCTTTAAAATCAGTATCTATTTTATTCTTGCAAAACATCTCAGTTTGGATGAACCTCATTTCCAGTGCTGAGAAGCTATATAAGCCTAGCGGCCACCGTACTAAATAGGGCAGTTGCAGTTTGAAAGACCACTTTTCCATGTTTCTAGAAGTTTTAATATTCACACTTATCATCTTTCATGCCTTCATAATACGCCATTGGGTTATTTAGTCATCCTCTTTTTATTGACCTTTTAAGTTAGCTCCAGTTTTTCACAATTATAAATCATACAGCAATCAATTTTTGTTTCTATATTTTGAATTACTATTTAATTAGACTATTCTCACAGATGTGGAATGATTGAAATAAAAGATTCAAACACAGTAATGGATTTTGGTACGCATTTAAAGTTGCTTTCCAAAATCCCTGAGCGATTGTACGCTGGCTCCAGCAATGCACGGAGCCACTTTCAGAGAGCACACCCCAGCCAGCCTCGCAGTTCCATGTCCTTCTTGATCTCCCTCCAGGCTTCTTGGGCATTAGCTTTCCAAGTTGTTATTTTTTGTTTTGTTTTGTTTTGTTTATTTCTGTTAATTTGGATTTTTTGGGTTCTACTTGCTTTCCTTGATTTGGGGTTTACATTGTTTTTATATTAGAAAATAAAATTCCAATTCTAATTCTTCTTACTCTTAACTCACAGAATTTCTCACACTGCAGCAACCCCACATAGGAGGGAAATGCAGATTCACAGCAAGGTGGGATTTTCTATTACCTTCGTCTTCTTTCTTTCTCGTTGTTCTCACTCCTGGGAGAAGATCTTCTTGAATGGGAATATGCCTCAATGTTATACTATGAAAAAACAAAAAAATTAATTAGCGAGACATATAGATAGTTTATTTGTTTTATTAGTCTAAACAATCTGAAAAGCCAGGTAATTGGGCCTGCCTGTCTCATTGCAAAAAGCAACAGCAGGATGAAGTGAGGATCCAAAGGAAGGAGGGAAACAATGGAAGAGGGAGATAAAATTCTGTAGATTCAACCTTAAAAAACGGACAGCATAACAGAAAAATTTATATCTTCTACATTTTAATAAAGAAATAAAACAAACCAAAGTTTGTTATTTCTAGTTATAGACTGGATCTGTACACTTTTCTTGTCATTATAGGTCAAAATTGTAGGACCACATGTATTTTTTGGCTAATGAAATCATACCAATATATTTCATTGATATTTTACTTGTGTCCTTTAGAGGCCAAAGGTTAATCATTTTCTATAACTTTGTTTCTGGTTTGGGTATACATACTTTTTATCTTTTATTTTGAAATAACATTAGACTTAAAGATGAGTTTCAAAGGAAATCTCATATACACATTCCCAATTTCCCTGATGTTGACATTTCACATAACCATGGTAGATTTAGTTAATATTAGTACAATACTATTAACTTAACTACAAATTTTATTTGTATTTCACCAGTTCTTCCATTAATGCCCCTTTTCTATTCCAGTACCATGTCCAAGGCACCACATCACAATTAGTGACCATGTCCTGAGTTTCTCTAACCTGTGACAGTTATTCATTTTTAATTTCTCCTTCATGACTTTGACACTTCCAAAGAGCATACTGATCAGACATTTTAGAATGTCCTTTAATGTGTGTTTTCTGGTGTTCTCTCATGATTACTGTCAGGTTATGAGTTTGGGGAAGAATACCACAGAGAAGTGCCATTCTCATTGTGACATATCAGAGGGTACCTTATATCATTACTGATGGTCTTGGTTGTACTTTCCTTTAGTGTATTCTTGACTTATTTCATCCAGGTTTCTCTCCATGATTACCAATATCTCAAAAATTATAAAAGAGAAGAGTGACATTTGAATATAAACAATGAATTGTAAAGACATTGGAACACTTACATTCTAAATGATATATCCTTCAAACTGGTCACTGCAAGAGACTTCATTTTCTAATAAAGTTACCATTTTATTTTCCATTTTTATTTATTTTCTATTTAATTTAAAAAATAATTTTTGCAAGAAAGTACTAATACCAGTTTTCCTAAAGTATTTAAGAGTACATTGATGGCAAAATGTTCCATCCCTTGAACTAAAGTGAGGATATTCTTCTACATAACCACAATAAAACTATGAATGTTAACATTGTTATTACCATCCACAAACTCCAATCAAGATGCCTATTGTTCTAATGCTTTTTGTAGAAAAAAAAAAATCCACCCAAAGTGCATTTAATTGACATGTTTTTTTTTAAAGTATATTTTATTGATTATGCTATTACGTAGTGTTGTCCCAATTTTTCCCCCTTGGCCACTCTCTGCCTGGTAGTCCCCTTCCCTCCAGCAATCCCCCTCTTAGTTCATGTCTATAGGTCATGCATACTAGTTCTTTGGCTTTTCCATTTCCTGTACTATTCTTTACCTACCTATTCTGTAGCTATGAATTATGCTTCTTAATTCCTGTGCCTTTTCCTCTGTTCTCGCCTTTTTCCCTCCCTCTTGATAACCCTCCAAATGACCTCCATATCCATGTTTCTGTTCCTGTTCTAGTTGTTTGCTTAGTTTGTTCTTGTTTTTAGATTTAGTTGTTAATAGTTGTGAGTTTGTTGTTATTTTAATGTTCATAGTTTTGATCCTCTTCTTTTTCCTAAGTCCCTTTAACATTTCATGTAATAATGGCTTAATGATAATGAACTCCTTTAGCTTTACCTTGTATGAGAAGCACTTCCATCTGTCCTTCCATTCTAAATGATAGCATTGCCAGATAAAATAATTTAGGTTGTAGGTCCTTGCTTTTCATCACTTTGAATATTTCTCGCTAACCCCTTCTTGCCTACAAAGTTTCTTTTGAGAAATCAGCTGATAGTCTTATGGGAACTCCTTTGTAGGTAACTCTCTACTTTTCTCTTGCTGCTTTTAATATTCTCTGTCTTTAGCCTTTGGCATTTTAATTGTGATGTGTCTTGGTGTGGTCCTTTTTGGGTACAACTTATTTGGGACTCTGTGCTTACTAAACTTGAATGTCAATTTCCTTTGCCAAGTTAGAGAAATTTTCTTTCATTATTTTCAAGTAAGTTATCAATTTCTAGCTTTTCATCTTCTCCTTCTGATATCTCTGTGATTCAGATGTTGACACTTTTGGAGATGTCCCGGAATCTTCATATTCTCTCCGCATATTGTTTGTTTGTTTGCTTGCTTGCTTGCTTTTTGAATTCTTGTTTCTTCATTCTGGTCTGGTTGACGGCTTATTTCTTCCTTACATTCCAAATTGTTTATTTGAATCTCAGCTTTCACCCCTTCATTGTTGGTTCCCTGTGGATTTTTCTTTGTTTCATTTAGTGTAGCCTTCATGTCTTCCCTTGTGCTTTTGCCATACTCAGTGAGTTCTCTGAGCATCCTTATCACCAGTGTTTTGAACTCTGCATCTGATAGGTTGGCTATCTCCATTTTGTTTTGTTCTTTTCTGGGGGTTTGTTCTGTTCTTTTATTTATGCCATATTTCTTTGTCTCCTCAATTTGGTAGCCTCCTTGTGCTTTTTTCTGTGTATTAGGTAGAGCTGCTTTGACTCTATCTTGGCACACCTGTTATGTTGTATGGGGCAGAGCTTTAGATAATTGCCAGGGTGGGGCAACCCGCTTCACCACTTTGTGGCTCTGTATGTGGGGGAGGGGATGGAGAGGGGACAATGTTGTTGCCTGGCTACTGGAGGCTTGTTCAACATTCACCCCATTTCCAGTCACTTCACCTACTTCCTGTATGTGACTGGTGCCCCTCCAGCTGCTTCCCTGGTGGTGGTTCCCAGAGTGAGTCAGTTTGTGTACATTCTGGGACCATGCAGGCCATTTAAACAGACTCTCCTGAGAGACTGGGAGTTTCTTCCTCTGCCCTAACCCTCACTGGTTTTACAGCCAGAAGTGATGAGACTTTATTTTCCCAGTGCTGGAATGAGGCAAGAGTTGGCAGAAAGGAAGGATGATTTGAAAGGTTTTGATTCTTGCTAAAGAATATATGAGTTGAATTTTTAAGGGTCTCATTTATTTATAGTCATATTTTGTCATGATATTATTCAGAAAATTGTCTACCAATGATCAACCATTTATTGTAATCATCAAATCTACCCTCAAAAAAATCACTGAAGATCATCAAAATATTATATAAGCTCTGCCACACCCATTTTAATGGCTACTGCTTAAAAAAACAGAAAATAACAAGTGTTGTCAAGGATGTGAAGAAACTGAAAAACTTGTGCAGTACTGGTAGAAATGCAAAATGGCTAACCACTATGGAAAACAGAAAAGAGGTTCCTCAAAAAAATTAAAAATAAAATTACCATAAGGTACAGCAATTCTACTTCTAGATATATACCCCTAAAGAAGTGAAAGCAGAGATTCAAATATATATTTGTAAAACCATATTCATAGCAGCATTATTCAAAATAAACAAAAGGTAGATACACTCAAGTTTCCATCAGTAGATACATGGATAAAGAAAATGTAGTGTACACATACAATGGAATATAGTTTAGCTTTCAAAAAGAAGGAAATTCTGACATATGTTATAAATGAGTGAGTTTTGAGTACATTATAAGTGAAATAAGTCAGGCACAAACAGACAAACAGTATATGATTCTACTTTTATGAAATACCTAGAATACTTGAATTCATAGAAACACAAAGTATATTAAAGGTTATCACTCACTGAGGAAAGAGGAAATGAGGAGTTACTCTTTAATGATAACAGATTTTCTGTTTTTCAAGATGTAAAGAGTTCTGAAGATACATAGTGTGATGACTACAAAACAATGTGAATATACTTGATGCCAGTGAACTATATATATCTTAAATGGTTAACTTTTAATTATGGTAAATTTTATTTTATATATTATTTTATTTCCAGCTGCTATAAGAGAATACCGTAAACTGGATAACTTACAAACAACATAAATAGTCACAGTTCTGAAGACCGGGAAGTCCAAGAGCAGGGCAAGAGCAGATTTAGTGTCTGGTCAGTTCCCATTCTCTGGTTCACTGATGACCATCTTCTTACTGTCTTTTCATGGTGGAAGGAACAAGGGAGCTCTCTGGAGTCTCTTTCATAAAGACATTAAACTCATGATCCAATCACCTCCCAAAGGCCCCACCTCCTAAGACTATCACACTGAGGTTTAGGTGTTAATATATGAACTGGGGGGATTCAAATATTCAATCCTGAGCGTGTATGCTTTACCATAATTTAAAAAATTTTAAAGAATATTATACAAGTTATGACTATTAGTTCAAGAAATGTTTTAGGAAAGTCCCAAGCATGCAAACATCAATGGAGCAAGTATATAGTTCCTATGTGATGCCTACATTAAAAGAATAATACTCATATTTCTATATTATCTCATAGAAATGCCTACATATTTATAGTAATTATAATAGCTATTTTAAAATATAAGAAAAGGAATCTTAGAGGGAATAATATTCTGTTCTGGTCTTGGATATGTTAATACAAATTCTATTTATCCATCATTTTAAAGAAACATATTTTCCAGATAATTCTAATAAACACATGTCTGAAATGTCCATAAAATTTCCTCAATCATACATATTAACTATTAGTGAAACATTAAGATCTAAATTCTATTCTAATTCACCTGATCCAACACCCGTGCTCTGTCTCCAACCTTACCATGATGTATTAAATTATATCAAGCTGTATCACACACTAGATATAGACCTGGGAATAAATAATTACAACCCACTGTAATACAACTGATACTAGAAGTACTCACAACACAGAGAAGTGACAGAGGAGTGATCAACATTGCTCCTTGGGATGGCTCAGAGACACATGAACAAGGTAGTTAATTCTGCAATGCAACTTGAAATTAGGTAGAAATTTTACAAGTGAACAGGGAGAAAGAATACTCAATGGCAATTGGAAACATCCAAAATATTTTTTGTCTCTCAGTATCAGGATTTTTGTCTCCGGGAAAAATTATCCTTCTTTTCCTTCTCCCTCTGTGTATCCTTCCTTTCTTTGAAAAACTAGACCAAAACTCAGCATTGCACAATTCTTTCTCTAATTAAGATACCTTTCCTCATTTGTTCACTCTTCCAATTCCCTGCTCTGGTCTGCAGCTCACCCATGAGAAGGTATGCCATTTCTGCATTGCTTATAAATGTTCTCAGATCTTTGCCAAATGACAATGCCAATTTCACTGTTCCCTTTATATAAATAGATGCTTACATGTACATGTCTCTGAATACGTTCTTTATTTTTGGTAATGTTTATACTGGCATATCTTGGTGTATATCATATATATGCTGTAGTGTAACATCTTCTATCTCTTTTGCATCCCCTTGTTTTCAGTACATGAGGGATGCTCATGATATTAATTGATTTTTTTATCAAAGAACATTTTTTATCACTATGCCTGCAATGGAAAAATGTCAGATGTCAGTGTCTACTTGTTAGAAAGAAATTGACTCATTAATGTTCATACCTTGGTAAAATATTTTCCCATACATAATAATTTTTTAGGAAAAATGCTCTTTTGCTGTAATGACTGCATATGAGACTCATTTTCTCTCTCTGGGAAAAAAGCACCCCTACAACACACACCTCCCTGTCTGGGTTAGTGATGGGCTAATACAGATGCCCAGAACTATATCACTATCCAGAGCTGACACTCTTTTTATTCATCATACCTCAAGCATCAGATCACTAATCCGTGTACAGGATAAGACAACTGCCAAATTATTAGACTACAGAGAGATACTCCTCAGACACCTGTCATGTTGATGAAAGCAGCACTGTCCTTTGACCTTTGCTGGTTCAAGGTCGATAATGAGACAAGTGAGGAAGGAAAAGGAGCATGTGCCGACTCCATTACCATGCGCTGTGCATGCTCAGGAGCACTGCATCTCCTGTCAATTAGTGTGGGGAGACTGGAGACAGCTGATTACCAGAGATGTGGCATAGTGAAGCACAGTTACCTCTTCCACTGTAGTCTGTTGCATTTTAATTAGCCCTGGTCCCTTGATGATTTCTTCAGTTCTTCGTTATTGCCACCTTCATGATACTCAAGTAAGGCTTTTACATTTTTACATTTTGCATCATTAATTGGAAGAAACATTAACATGGAGTTTGATGATACTGGACTCTGGGTAAAGACTTTGTGGGGCTTCTTAGAACAACACAGTCATGAGATGCTCAGAGCTGTGTGTAGCAGGACCAGTCAGAGAACCACAGGGGGAGGTGGACTGCTTCCAGTAGGGAAACTGTGGGGCTAGGAGTTAAAACAAACTTGTGATGGTGGCTACACAGACTGGCATGTCCATGTAGGAGTCTGTCTGTACTCTTACAGATTTTTTTAAAAAAGAAAAAGCTATAAACAAGCCATATCTGAATCCACAAACAAAGGAATATAAAGAAGGAATCTAAAAAGGAAACAGTCTTCATACTTTTTCTACTTCTTTCTTATAAAGAGAAATTGTTTAAACCTTTGCCAAAATCATTCTATCCAGAAATATTTAGCAGGAAAGAGCTTGAAATCATGATCAGACTTTTGTTCTCATAAATCAACATCATGGTTCTCCCTGAGTGGTGCTTTTCAAATTTCAGTGAACATCAGGGTCACCTGGAGGGGTGGGAAGACACAGAGGGCTAGGCTAACACTTCTCTTCCAAATTTTTGACTCGATAAGTCTGGGATGGGCTAAGATTTGCATTTTTAGCAATTTCCTAAATGATACTGATACTGCTAACGGAGCGAAGGGACCAGACTTTGAGAACCACTTTCCTAGAATCAGCTACCCAAATTGTAGGTGGAATCCCTATAAGAAATAATCAGTCCTTGCTTTTTAAAACAAAATGTTATACATGATTGCCTTATTGTTATTTATAAGTAAGCATGAAACTTTTTATGCATTAACATCATTATTTTATTTATTCACATGAACTGAAATATTTGTTTTATTTTAGTGAAATTTATTAGTGCAAGAATGTTTATAAATAGTTCATTTGTAAAGTAAAAAGGGCATCTTTTGCTTAGGACATGTCTCCTTAATATCATCCTCTTACCCTAAGAAACTTTTTCTTTATTTATATAGGATAAATGATAATTAGCCATACACTGAGCCATAGGAACAATGACCTGGTAATTATTTGAAGTAAATACATGTGTGTGGTTGTGTCAGGGCACATCAGAGAAGGAAAACTCTGATTCCAAAAAACCTCCGCTGCCTTGCGGCATAATTCTTCAGGGGAAAGGCTAAGGAGAAGGAAACTCTGACTCCAAACCTCCGCTGCCTTGCGGCATACCTCCTCAGGGGAAAGGCTAAGGGAGTAAACCCCGACAGAAAATCCGGAGCCGGAGTTCCTAAGGCAGTTTGACGTTGTAGTCAACACCGGCAACTCCTGCGGCGCACCTGAAGCCAAGCTGTATTGACTCCGTCTTTCCCTTGGACCCTTCAGCTGCGAAGAGAGGGGGGGGTCTGCTGCATGGGCAACAGCTGGCCCTCCATATCACCCTGCCCAGGCTTTGTAGCTTCACTGGAGAGGACACTCCAGCGTCATCGCAAGATGTCGACTTAACACGGGAGGAGACAGTTACCGGTTATAAGCTCATCCGATTGGCGAAGGAAACGAGCGCCAGGGGTCTCCTCTGACGGTGGGAGAGGTCATCGCACCTCACTGGACAGCTACTGCCCGCCTCAAGCTGGGCAGCCCCCAGCCAATTAGGTGCCGTCTCGCCATGGCTCACCTGCCCCACTGGGTGCGTGGGGATCAGAGAGGCGTCTCTTGAAAAGTGGGCCACAAAACACTCACACCAGGCAATTCCAAGCAAACAACAAGAAAGAAGCCTCCAGCTCTTCGCCTCGCTAGCTGGAACATCAGGACCATGTGTTCCGGACTTACTGCAGACCTTCCGTGGATCAATGGTGCCAGGAAATCCGCCGTCATCGACAGGGAACTGGCACGACTAAACATCGACATTGCGGCTCTACAGGAGACCCGGTTGGCCGACAACGGAACTATCAGAGAAACCAACTACACCTTCTACTGGCAAGGGAAGTCTCCGGACCAACCAAGACAGCACGGTGTTGGGTTCGCTGTGAAGAACACGCTTGTTAACTCCATAGAGCCACCCACAGGAGGCACAGAGAGATTACTTACCCTCCGATTGTCAACAACTTTCGGCCCAGTCAGCATTCTTAGCGCATATGCCCCAACCCTCTGCGCCACCACTGAAGAGAAAGAACAGTTCTACCATGCACTGGACGAAGCGTTATCCAAGATCCCCAGAAGTAACGCTCTTTATCTCCTTGGAGACTTCAACGCAAGAGTAGGAGCCGACCACATGGCCTGGCCCACCTGCCTCGGAAACTTTGGGAGAGGAAAGATCAATGAGAATGGTCAGCGACTGCTTGAGCTTTTGTGTCACCACAGCCTGTGCGTGACAAACACATTCTTCAAGTGCAAAGAGATCCACCAGGTGTCATGGAGGCACCCCCGCTCCCGCCACTGGCACCAGCTTGACCTCGTCATCACCAGAAGAACGGATATTGGCAGCACCCTCCTCACCCACAGCTACCACAGTGCAGACTGCGACACGGACCATGCCCTCGTGGTAAGCAAGGTGCGCATAATGCCGAAGAGGTTGCACCACTCCAAGATGAAGGGTCGCCCACGCATCAACACCAGTTGTGCCAGCAACCCAGTTAAGACCCAGCAATTCATCAACAGGATGGAAGATGCACTCGGCGAGGGAATGGCGGCAGATGACATTATCGAATCCAATTGGCCACGTCTCCGCGACGCCATATACAACTCCGCCATTATTGCTTACGGGAAGAAAGAGCGGAAGAACGCTGACTGGTACGAGGCTCACTGGGAAGAAATGGAACCCGTGATCGAGGCTAAGAGGAAGGCCCTACTGGCTTACAAGGCCACGCCCACTCCCAGTACACTTCAAGCTCTACGGGCTGCCAGGAACAAAGTCCAGAAGACCGCCAGCCACTGTGCCAACACCTATTGGCTAAACCTGTGCAGAACCATCCAGGAAGCCGCCGATATAGGCAACGCACGAGGAATGTATGAGGGTATCAAGAAGGCAACAGGCCCAATCCCCTCCAAGATCGCCCCCCTTAAGTCCAAGACAGGTGAGGTCATCACTGACCAGGAACAGCAAATGCGGCGGTGGACCGAGCACTACCTCGAGCTGTACGCAACGAGGAACACCGTAACAGACACTGCTCTTAACGCCATCCCAGACCTACCAGTCATGGAGGAGCTAGACACCCCACCTACTGCGGCAGAGCTCGGCAAAGCCATTCACCGCCTCGCTTGCGGGAAAGCACCAGGAAGCGACGGAATCCCTCCAGAAATCCTAAAGAGCGGGAAACCAGTCCTGCTACAGCCGCTCCACCATCTACTCTGTCTCTGCTGGAAGGAGGGTTACATTGCCCAGGATATGAGAGACGCCAACATTATCACCATGTACAAGAACAAAGGAGACCGCAGCGACTGCAACAACTACCGGGGCATCTCTCTCCTCAGCGTCGTTGGCAAAGTATTTGCCCAGGTCGCTCTTGCCCGCCTGCAGACCCTTGCTTCCCGCGTCTACCCAGAGTCCCAGTGTGGCTTCAGAGCTGGCCGATCAACAGTGGACATGATCTTCTCCCTATGCCAGCTGCAGGAGAAGTGTCACGAGCAGCATAAACCACTCTACCTCGCCTTTATCGACCTCACGAAGGCGTTTGATCTGGTCAGTCGAAGCGGACTCTTCAGCTTGCTACGGAAGATTGGCTGTCCACCACATCTGCTTGCTGTGGTCATGTCCTTTCACGACAACATGCACAGCACGGTGTCCTACAACGGCGCAACCTCTGAGGCCTTCCCAGTCAGCAATGGAGTAAAGCAGGGCTGCATCCTCGCGCCTACGCTGTTCGGAATCTTCTTCTCCATGCTCCTCCAATATGCCTTTAAGGACTGCAGCAAGGGTGTCTTCATTCACACCAGATCCGATGGCAAGCTCTACAACCTGGCCCGTCTATGAGCCAAGACCAAAGTCAAAGAGGTGCTCATCCGTGAGATGCTCTTCGCTGACGACGCAGCCTTGACATCACACTCCGAAGAGGGACTCCAGCAGCTAGTCACTTGCCTTTCCCACGCATGCAAGGAGTTCGGACTAGCCATCAGCCTGACGAAGACGAATGTTATGGCTCAAGGCACGGGGACTCCCCCATGCATCACCATCGACGGATACACCCTGGAGGTTGTCAACGACTTCACTTACCTCGGGTCCACCATCTCGAGCTCTCTGTCAGTTGACTTGGAGGTCAACCGGAGAATTGCCAGGGCAGCCACAGTTATGGCCAAACTGAACCGGCGAGCGTGGAACAATTCCAGCCTCACTGAGAAAACCAGACTGCACATCTACCAAGCCTGCGTACTCAGCACTCTCCTCTATGGCAGCGAGACGTGGACCACCTACGCAAGGCACGAAAGGAAACTCAACAGCTTCCACATGAGGTGCCTGCGACGCGTCCTGCATGTCGCCTGGCAGGATAAGGTCCCCAACACCGAGGTGCTGAAGCGAGCCAACATGAGCAGTTTGCATGCAGTTCTTAGTGAGAGACGCCTCAGGTGGCTCGGCCATGTCAAAAGAATGGATGCAGGCCGTATTCCCAAAGACCTCCTCTACGGCGAGCTAGCAGAAGGCCAGAGGATGACAGGGCACCCAAAACTGCGGTTCAAAGACATCTGCAAAAAGGACATGACACAATGCTCCATCAATCTCAACACATGGGAAGTTCAAGCAGACGACCGCCTAGCCTGGAGGCTCACGGTCAGACAAGGTACGTCACGCGCAGAGGCTGCGCGCAACGAGGAGGCGGTCCAGAAAAGATCGAGGCGGAAGCAGCGTCAACAGCAGCAACAACAGCCATCTGCCTTCACCTGTAACAAGTGCGGCAGGGATTGTCACTCCCGAGTCGGACTGCACAGCCATTCTCGGCGGTGCAGATAGACTCTCAAGAAGCTACGCCATCGTCTCTCGAGACGGACGGCTGCCGATGACGATGGCCGATGATGGTTGTGTCACAGACTATTTCGGTAATCTAGTCCTTGATTCATCTAAAAAGTATTCTGAACCAAATATTATATATTATCACTATGACTTGTTTTAATATATGTAGATTTTGGCTACTCATCTGCAAAATGTGGAAACTCACTTAAAGATCTTGGTTCCCTCTAGCTTTAAGATTTAATGACATGGCCCTGGCTGGTGTGACTCAGTGGACTGAGCGCCGGCCTGTGAACCAAAGGGTCATTGGTTCAATTCCCAGTTAGGGCACATACCTGGATTGCAGGTCAGGTCCTCAGTTGGGGACATACAAGAGGCAACAACACATTGATGTTTTTCTCCCTCCCTTCCCATCTCTCTAAAAATAAATAAATAAAACCTTTTAAAAATATATAGATAAATAAATAATTTATGACATAGATTCCTATTTTCTACCTGAGTCAACATGTTTAGTGCCTGGTATGACATTTCAGATTAGAAGCTTTTTTAAATTCTGAGCTCAGTATCTTTAGCAAGTTTTTTTTAAATCTGGATCAGCACCAAACTGAAAATACCTCTTCACTTGCACCTCTCAGTGTTCCTGCACTCTGCATCCTAAAATATCCACCAACCCAGCTACTCCTACAATAAGTAATACACAAAAATGGTCACATTCTGTACCACAGAAATATTGAGTCTTTTCAGAAACTACTCCTCTGGCAGAAATTGTCCATTAAAATCCTTGGAAGCACGTGGAAGTCATTACATCCAAACTCCACTGAAAAATCACTTGAAATCCACAGATACTTTCTCTATCTACTTTATTTTAACCTAAATTAGAATGTCCAATGCTACCTATTAAATAGCCTAGTATTCTGAAACCAGTGAACTCTAAATTCCCCTTTATAACACCAAATTTGTTGAGAGCTTCCAATTTTGAAGTTTATGCTAATTATGTAAGAAAGACTATTAGTCAAAACCTGACAATTCTAACTCTGGATTATAAATTTTTAAAATGAGAGTGTAAAATTCTTGAATGCTAGAGTCACACATATTTATAGGGATCCCAGAAATGAGCCTGCTGACTTTTCATATCTTATACATTCAAAGTCTCATGGCCCAGATTTTTGTTTTCACCATGTATTTTGGAAGCTGCTGTGACAAGCCTAAGTAATTTTATTGTTTTCTTCGGGCCATCAGAGTATGAGTCTATATACCCCTTAGACAAACCCAGGGAAGATACTCAAGTCTTCATGAATCATATCAAGGCTACAGGCCCACATATAAGCAATAACAAAAGGAGTTTATAAATGCAAGTTTTTTTAACCACCTACTTTCTGAAGCATCACATTCCTCCAGGAAGGTGGTTGTAAAAGAAGAAAAAAAGAGAGAAAGAGGTGTGTGTGTGTGTGTGTGTGTGTGTGTTAGGGCCAGACTGCCCTCTGGTGTACATCACTTATTTCTTTGTTCTTTTAAGATACAGCAAAGGAGAAAGATACCAGGAAAGAAAGATAAATCAGAAAAAAATTTTTTAATGAAGAAAAAATGGGGGGAAAAACACTATAAAAAGAATAAAGTCAAAATAAAGAAGTTAATTAGAAAACACTGGAGAAACAGAACCAGGGAAATCAAGAATAATACTTAGATTAAGACAAGGAAGGAACAATAAGGATTTTCAGAAAAACAACAAACAAAAAACTATGTTGTGCATTACCATTTGATCAATCCCAGAATTATTTGTGGAGAAATAAAACTATATGTAAATGATAAATATATAAAGCATGTTAAGTTTTGTGTGGTTTTTTTCAATATATCTTTGTGCATTTAAACTATGTTTCAATAGCAGCTGTTAGACAAGAGAATTAGGAAAACATTTTGTGGAACTTAACTGAGAAAAAGTTTGGAAATGTTTCTTGCACTTTTACAAGTTGCACATAAATAACAACAGAATATACAAGTCACATACATACAGTGCTGGGACCACTACATATTTACCACAAACAGGGTGGAGGCAAGTGGGGAACTATGATTATTTTTGTTTTGTTTTATTTTTGACACATTGAATTTGCTCACAGATTTTCTAACAGTTTAGAGGTCTCTCATGGGAAAATAACACAGGTTAAAATATTGTAAAACTTAGGGTGAATAGGCTTTTAAAAATCTGGTTTATTACATAAATACTACCCTAGAAGCTAAAGTCTTCTTGGCAATTGCCAATGTTCTCCCAAGCATTCCATTGTCAAATTCAGAAATATGTACCATTAATGTCATGTAAGAGGAAGCTCAGAGCACCATCCTCATGACAATCCTACATTTCCCCAAAATATCACCAACAAAAGCCATCATGTTTCTGTCTGGGGGTGGACATGAAACTTTCACTGCCCACCCATGTGCAAGCATTTCAAGGGCCCAGGAGAGTGGCTCCGAAGCCCAGTCCCTAACCTGTTCTTATCAGCCTCTACCAGCCTGTGTCAGCTCAGTACCTTCTAGCACTGATTATTACCCACTCCTCACCACTGAAACAAACACAGTGGCCTACACCTGGTTGGATTCACAATTGCTATCTGCTTCAAAACTAAGCCCCCTTAAATAGTTAGCCAAGGGGCAAACTTTAAAAGGGGGCAAAATTAATTAGGTTCATTGAAAGCTTTCAAAACATCTTGGGGCTTGCAACTGAACTAAAGCTAACCAATGGAGAAAAGAAACGCATATACATCCAGTTGTGGCAGAAATCACAGGCATAGATATAACAGAAGAAGAAAGCAAATATCAGCTCTTATGTTATGGACAGACTGCTTCCTTCTTTTCCAGAAAGGTCAGCCAAAGAGGCTACAGGAGCATTCCCCACTGCCTACAGGTAAAACGAGGATGTGACGAGATATACCTCCTTCTCACAGGGACACCTGGGCACAGTGGCATCTCCTGAGTTCATTCTTGGCTGAGCTCCTGTTCATGAGCCTGAAGGGAAATTCAAAGGGCAGTCAGGTTCAAGTAGACAGACAGTCACATAGAGCATGTGACTGACGTTTGGCTGAATGCTTGCACATTGTATTACTTTGAAACACTGAACACACTGATTAGTTTGAGACTCTCATTAGTCACAAATCAAAACCTGCTGGTAATTAAAATGCATTTGTTTCTTAAGTGTCCAAATTGTAGGAAACCATGTCCTGTCATCTCTTGGTCTGCACAAGTTACTAACTGATATGAACCTCTTTTTATTCCTCCTCTACTCTCTCTCAATTTATTCACTACTGTCATGTATTTCCATATTGAAAAGTAAAACCTAATTATCTTCACGAAGAACCTTCATTTTGCTTAAGCATGAGAAAATGAGCTTCCCATTTTTCTAGCAGCAGCCCCTGATCAAAAAAGGCATCTCTCCCTATTGGAGAGCAGGATATATTACATTCTGGGGTCAGACAGTAGGAAAGATGGTTCCACATGATGAAGTAGAAATTCTAAATATCATAAATGAAAAGAAGTTTCCAAACTTTAGCATCATAAGGGTTTAATATCCAGGGTGAAATTTGTTTTTCATATTAAAAATGTTTTAACTTGTAAGATTATTCTTAGAAAAGTTAGTTTTGTAAGGGAGGCATCATTGACTACAAATGTGTTTACACCAGGAGGTAAGTCACCAACTTTATAACCAGACTCCAACAAAAAAATTTTTCCAGATATTTTCTTTAGAGAAATTACAAACTTATCAAAACCAAAAATGTGGAATTTTTTTCTTTCTCACTAAGTTAAAGGGGTCAGTTTTGCCAAATGTCTAAATTGATTCATGACTGTAAATTGAACAGTAACAAAAATATTTTAAAGTATAAAGATAATGCAGTTAAGTGTTATTTCTGCTTTGCAGCAATTTGGGGTGTTCACAAATAACAACGCCAACTGCTGACATTTATTATTAAGTGTAATGAGTATTATACCTCTCTAAACATAATCCAGATTGCTAATGCCACAGGATGTTCAACCAGTTCAATTTTAAACTATCTATAATACAAACTCAGTGCTTTCAGCAATTCCAGAAAATCAAGAATGATTTCAATTTTGGAAAATTACACCCCATTTAACATAAATCTAGAAAAATGAAGATTATATCAATCAAGTTAGTTAAAAGCATTTCTATAATAGATTATTTATAAGATTAATTTTACTTGAGACTTAAAATTATTCCCTTAGTAATCACTAACCTAAACCACAGCTATTGACTCTGAAGTTTTTTTCATTCAGAAAACATTTATGAACTGGTAGGTATTAAGAATACATTGTTTTATTTCTAATTGACATTTTTTGGGTGCTGACATTAGAAAAAAGAAAGACAGTATTTAATATAGTTTTCTAAATGCCCTGACCATCTTTTACAGTAACACAATAAAGTCCACCTAATCCAACCTCAAAAAACAGGAAGGTTTCCTGGAGGAGGTGATATCTAAATGGAGTTTTTATTAATAATGGTAATAATAACACTTTCTAAATGTTTTACATTTATTTTTTTCATTTAACTTTTACAGAAACCCCATGATAAGTGTATTAATATTACCCCATTTTATAGGTAAAGAGAGGAGGGCAAAAGGGGTTAAGTTACTTGCCAAAGACAGTACAGAGAAGAAGTAGAAATTTCCATATATAAATCTAGACTAGCCTTGAAGCCCATTCTTAACTACCCATTATGATGAACTTTTTCCTATTTCAAGCAGAGGGAAGAACAAGTTCAAAGTTCCTGAGGACTAGGAAAACAACAAGAATTCAGAGACCTGCAAACATATCATTACAGTTAAAGCATAGTATAGAAGATGGGTAATGAGTGTCTAAAATCAATCCAAATTTATCAAAGAATTGATTCAGGTGATTGTACTAGTCAGGAAAGAGTAGTCTGTGCTGCAGTAACAATACAGCCCTTATGCCTCAGTGGCTTAAAACAACAAATGTTTATTTCTTGCTCATATGGCTTATCCAATATGAAAAGCTCTGCCTATAAGAGCCACTCAAGGACCAAGCCTAATGTGAGCTTGACTTGCAGAACTGTTGTGGCAGGAAAGAAGATTGTAGAGTCAAGCCCCAGCAATTAAATGCTTTGGCCCAGAAGTGATGTATGTCACTTTCACTCATATTTCATTGTCCAACAATAGTTACATAACCAGGCCTTACTTGAAGAGGACAGGAAGTTCATGCCCACTTTTACTTTGAAGTTGAGCAGCACTGGATATTGGTAATTATGAGTAATGTATACCATAATGATATTTTCTAGTTTTTAAAGGTATGCAGCACATGAAAATATAATTTGAAGTCATACAGAACCAGGTTAGAATCCTAACTCTTCAGCTCATTAGTTTTTGTTTTGTTTGTTATGATTAAGATACTTAACCCTCAAAATTGCATTTTTGTTTTCTTAAGTATAGGGACATTACCCTTTCAGACTGTTGTGAATTTTAAATGAAATCATGTATAAAATGCATAAGTGCTTATGGAATAGTAGAGGCCCAATAAATAGTGGTTTTATTTTGAATTGGTTAAGAATTTGCAAGTTAGAAAGAGTCAAGAGCAGGAGAGATCCAAGATGGCGGAGGAGTAAATGGAAGCTACACTAACCTCCTCCCAGGACCAGTCTGGATTTACAACTTAATTTTGGAGAAATCATCTGGAACAACCAACGAACACTAGCTGGAAAGAAGTCTTATAACCACGGAGAGACAGAAAAGGCCGCTACATCACAACGTGACCGGTAGGGAGTGCGGAGACGCAGAAGGGCTGGCTGGGCTCACACGGGTGGCAGCTGAAGGGACTGAGAAACAGCTCAGCAGCCGGGGATTCCCCCTGAGAAGGGCAGGGTCTAAACTCCCAGCTGGGCTTCCCAGCCTACAGCAACAGAATGGAAAGTAAAACAGTATCAGCTGTGAAAAGCGAAAAGCCACAGGGTTTCTTGCTAGCCGGAGAGAAACAGCAGGAGAAAAAGAGCTCTTAAGTGGCTCACATACGAAAATATTTTGGTCACCACTTACCCTGGGCTCAAGCAGAGGGAAGGCAGAGAGGACTGGAAACACTTGGGGAGAGTTTGGCACGGTGGCTTTGAGGGGAGAACTGGAGGAGCAGCCGACTGGGTCCCAGTGCTGACTCATCCCCAGTACTGCGGGTAGACCATTCCCCTCCAAGTGGCGTCAGCCTGAGGGGAAGCAAAAGCCCTGCCGACAGGAATTAAGCTGCCACACCCACAGTACTTAAGCCTGACAGTTAATCACAGATTGAGCAGATTAACAATCAAAGAAGACAGACAACAGCAGTAGATCCCTGGAAGTCTCCAACAGGCTGCCTAGGGCCAGACTGGTACATGATCTGACGCCACCAGAGGCAGATCCAGGAAGTGCAGATCATTCTAGGAAGCACCAACAAACAATAGGAGTCAAAAAAATGGGGAGACAGAGAAACAACCTCCCATCAAAAGGAATGGTAGAATCCCCAGAAAGAGTGCTAAATGAAATAGAGGGGAGCGAACTATCAGATATGGAATTCAAAACATGGATTATGGAGAAGCTGAATGAGCTCAGCGGAAACTACAAAGAACTCCAGAAAAACTACAAGGAACTCACAGAAAATTACGTGAGCATGAAAAAGGACATAGAAGCTATCAATAAGAGCCAGGAGGAAATGAAGAATACGATCTCTGAATTGAAGAACACAGTAGAAGGAATTAAAAGCAGGCTAGAGGAAGCAGAAGATCGGATCAGCGAGCTGGAGGACAACCTACACAAAAACTCCCAGACAATGCAACAAAATGAAAAAAGACTGAACAAGACTGAAGAGGTTCTAAGACAGCTGCAGGACAACATGAAACGTAATAATATCCGTATCATAGGAATTCCAGAAGGAGAAGAAGAAGAGCAAGGGATAGAAAACCTCTTTGAAAAACTAATGACAGAAAACTTCCCTAACATGACGAGAGAAAGAGTCACGCAAGTCCAGGAGGCACAAAGGGTCCCAATGAAGATGAACCCCAACAGGCCCACCTCAAGACACATCATAATTAAAATGGCAACATTCAAAGACAAAGAGAGGATCCTAAAAGCAGCAAGAGAAAAACAACTAATAACATACAAGGGTACTCCAATAAGGCTATCATCAGATTTCTCAGCAGAAACACTACAAGCCAGAAGGGAATGGCAAAAAGTATTCCAAGCAATGAAAAACAAAGGCCTACAACCTAGAATACTATACCCAGCAAAGCTCTCATTCAAAATGGAGGGTGAAATAAGGAGCTTCCAAGACAAAAGAAGGCTAAAAGAATACATCTCCACCAAACCAGCAATGCAAGAGATGCTAAAGGGTCTGCTCTAAGAAGATAAAGAAACAGAGAGAGACAGAGAAGAACACAAGTACAAAGGGGAAAAATGACAATGAATAAGTACTTATCGGTAATAACCTTAAATGTAAATGGATTAAACGCTCCAATTAAAAGACATAGGGTAGCTGAATGGATTAGAAAGAATGACCCACATATATGCTGTCTACAAGAGACCCACCTTAGAACAAAAGATCTACACAGACTGAAAGTAAAGGGATGGAAAAAAGTATTTCAAGCAAATGGACATGAAAAAAAAGCCGGGGTAGCAATACTTATATCAGACAAAACAGATTTCACAGCAAAGTCCATAAAAAGAGACAAAGAAGGGCATTTCATAATACTTAAGGGAAAAATCCATCAAGAAGATATAACCCTTATAAATATATATGCACCCAACATAGGAGCACCCAAATATATAAGGAAACTTTTGAAAGACTCCAAGAAAGATATAGACAACAACACACTCATAGTAGGGGACTTTAACACCCCATTGTCAACAATGGACAGATCTTAGAAGCAAAGAAACACCAAAGATATTGAGGCACTGAACAACACTCTAGATCAAATGGACTTAGTCGATATATATAGAAGTTTTCACCCCAAAGAAGCAAAATATACATACTTCTCAAGTGCACATGGAACATTTTCAAAGATAGACCACATGGTAGGACACAAAACAAGCCTTAACAAATTCAAGAAAATTGAAATTATATCAAGCATCTTCTCAGATCACAATGGCTTAAAATTGGAAATCAACCTCAAGGAAAAAATTCAAAAACATTCAAACTCATGGAGAATGAATAACATGCTATTAAATAATGAATGGGTTAACAATGACATCAAGGAAGAAATCAAAAAGTTTCTGGAAACTAATGATAATGAACACACAACAACCCAAAACCTATGGGATACAGCGAAAGCAGTCCTAAGAGGAAAGTTCATAGCAATACAGGCCTACCTAAAAAAGCTAGAGGAATATCTAATAAAAAATTTAACCCTACAGCTACAAGATCTAGAGGAAGAACAACAAGCAAAGCCCAGATCAAGTAGAAGGAAGGAAATCATCAAGATCAGAGCAGAATTAAATGACATAGAGTCTAAACTAACAATTCAAAAGATCAACAAAAGTAGGAGCTGGTTCTTTGAAAAAATAAACAAAATTGATAAGCCTTTAACCAGGCTCATCAAGAAAAAAAGAGAGAGGACCCAAATAAATAAAATCAGAAATGAAAGAGGAGAAATCACAACTGATACCACCGAAATACAAAGGATTATAAGAAATTATTACGAACAACTGTATGGCAAGAAATTTGACAACCTAGAGGAAATGGACAAATTCCTGGAAACCTATAGTCTTCCCAAACTGAATCAAGAAGAAGCAGAAAGTCTGAATAGACCAATAACAGCTAGTGAAATTGAAGCAGTAATCAAAAAACTCCCAGCACACAAAAGCCCTGGACCGGATGGCTTCACAAGTGAATTCTACAAAACATTTAGGAAAGAACTAACTCCTATCCTTCTCAGACTATTCCAAAAGATACAAGAAGAGGGAAGACTGCCAAACTCATTCTATGAAGCCAGTGTAACCCTAATTCCAAAACCAGGTCAAGACACAACAAAGAAAGAAAACTACAGGCCAATATCGCTGATGAACATAGATGCTAAAATCCTCAACAAAATATTGGCAAACCGGATCCAGCAACACATTAGAAAGATCATACACCACGATCAAGTAGGATTCATCCCAGGGATGCAAGGATGGTTTAACATTCGTAAATCAATAAACATAATACACCACATAAACAAAATGAAAGACAAAAACCACATGATAATATCAATAGATGCAGAAAAAGCATTTGATAAAGTACAACACCCATTTATGATAAAAACTCTCAGCAAAATGGGAATAGAGGGAGCATACCTCAACATAATAAAGGCCATATATGAGAAACCTGAAGCCAACATCATACTCAATGGGCAAAAACTGAGAGCATTCCCCCTGAGATCAGGAACAAGACAAGGATGTCCGCTCTCCCCACTCCTATTCAACATAGTCTTGGAAGTTCTAACCACCGCAATCAGACAAGAAAGAGAAATAAAAGGCATCCAAATTGGAAAAGAGGAAGTAAAACTGTCATTATTTGCAGATGACATGATAGTGTACATAGAAAACCCTATAGACTCCACAAAAAAACTACTCGACCTAATAAGTGAATTCGGCAAAATAGCAGGATACAAAGTCAATATTAAGAAATCAAAGGCATTTTTATACACCAACAATAAAAACTCAGAGATAGAAACTGAAAGAAAAATTCAATTTACCATAGCAACAAGAAAAATAAAATACCTAGGAATAAAGTTAACCAAGGAGGTAAAAGACCTGTACTCAGAAAACTACATAACACTGAAGAAAGAAATTAAAGAAGATACAAATAAATGGAAGCATATACCATGCTCATGGATGGGAAGAATCAACATCATTAAAATGTCCATACTACCCGAAGCAATTTATAGATTCAATGCAATCCCTATTAAAATACCAGCAACATATTTCACAGACCTAGAACAAATACTTCAAAAATTTATATGGAACCAAAAAAGAGCCCGAATAGCCACAGCAATTTTGAGGAAGAACACAGTAGGAGGAATCACAATACCTGATATCAAACTATACTACAAGGTCACGGTAATCAAAACAGTCTGGTACTGGCATAAAAACAGACATATAGATCAATGGAACAGAATAGAGAGCCCAGAAATAAATAAAAAGGTTCATATGGTCAACTAATATTTGACAAAGGGGGAAAGAACATCAAATGGAGTGAAAAGAGCCTCTTCAACAAATGGTGTTGGGAGAACTGGACAGGGACATGCAAAAAAATGAAACTAGACCACCAACTTACACCATACACCAGAATAAACTCAAAATGGATCAAAGACTTAAATGTAAGCCGTGATACCATAAAAGTCCTAGAGGAAAAAATAGGCAGGAAAATTTCAGATATCCCACATAGCAACATTTTCACTGATATATCTCCTAAAGCAAGGGAAATAAAGGAAAGAATAAACAAATGGGACTACATCAAACTAAAAAGTTTCTGCTCAGCTAAAGAAAACATCAGCAAGATGAAAAGGAAACCAACCATATGGGAAAATATATTCGCCAATGACATCTCAGACAAGGGATTGATCTCCAAAATATATAAAGAACTCATATGACTCAACACCAAGAAGACAGACAACCCAATTAAAAAATGGGCAAAGGACCTGAACAAACACTTCTCCAAAGAAGACATACAGAGGGCCCATAGACATATGAAAATATGCTCAACATCACTAGCCATCAGAGAGATGCAAATTAAAACCACAATGAGATACCACCTCACACCAGTCAGAATGGCCATAATCAACAAATCAACAAACAACTTGTGCTGGAGAGGATGCGGAGAAACGGGAACCCTGGTGCATTGCTGGTGGGAATGCAGACTGGTGCAGCCACTATGGAAAACAGTTTGGAATTTCCTCAAAAAACTAAAAATGGAACTGCCTTTTGAACCAGCAATTCCATTACTGGGATTATATCCGAAAAATCCTGAAACACCAATTCAAAAGAACCTATGCACTCCAATGTTCATAGCAGCACTATTTACAATAGCCAAGTGCTGGAAACAACCTAAATGCCCATCTGTAGATGAGTGGATCAAAAAACTGTGGTACATTTACACAATGGAGTTCTATGTAGCAGAAAGAAAAAAGGAACTTCTACCATTTGCAACAACATGGATGGAACTAGAGAGAATTATGCTTAGCGAAATAAGCCAGGCAACGAAAGAAAAATACATTATGCTGTCACCTATTACAGGAAACTAATGAACAACACAAACAAATGAGCAAAATTGAACCAGAGGTATGTAAACAAGGAGTAGACTAACAGTAACAAGGGGGGAGGGGGGAGGGAGAAAAGGGGGTAAGAAGCAGAAGTGTCAAATCAAAGAACATGTATAAATGACCCACAGACATGGGCAACTGAGTGGGGACTGAATGTGGGGGAAGGGAGGGGCAGGATACAGGGAAGCAAGAGGGGAAAAAAAAAGTGAGACAACTGTAATGGAAAAACAAACAAAAAAATTTTTTTAGTGGGGGAAAATGAAAATATGAAGAATGGAAATGCCAGTTCAGTGAATATTAGGACAAAGATTTTCCTTCACGTTGTATATTTTTCTCCCTATTTGATCTCTCCAGAGCTTGGCATTCTAAACAAGTAAGTAATGACTTAAGTTTCTTTGCATAGAACTAATAAGACCAGTTGTTAATAGAGGTTCTTTTTTCTGACCAAGCCTTTGACTGGAATGTCAAGCCTAAAGGAGACATGCTTGGGCTCAGGTTGTTACCAAAAAGCCCTAAGGAACTGGGAATGACTTTCAAAGGTAATAAAAGCCCGCGAAATAAAAGGCCTGCTGCCATGGTTGGTTTTGCGGTCCACAGCAATCTCTCCAGGGAAAGAACGAAGGTTGTTTTCCTGAAAGATGGCTAGAAGGGACCTTAAGGCACAATGGAAAACCAGAGAGACTTGGAAAGGACAGGTGTGTACAGGTAAGGATGAATGCCAGGTATGTGGCCCAGCTTCTGTGCCCTGAAGAGCAGACTGAGGGCCACCCTAAATGTTCCTTGGGTAAGTTCCAGCAAAACAGAACTAAAGATCATAAGTGATCATTTGCTGCTCTTGTTATGTTTATGCAAACAAACAGGATAAATTAAAAATGGACTTAATGTAGTCCCTTTAAAGACAAGGAGAGTAATCTTAGGGAGAAAAATCATTATTCAAGGAAAATCGCAATGATCAGTGGCAGACTGTAAAGTAGGGCAGCTAACCGTCTTAAAAGTTTCTTCTCACTTAAAAAATGGTTTCACTTGAAAATTAAACCATATCTGTGATATCACCAAAGAGATTCAAGTTGCAGGCAAGTAGAATGTCAAGTGCCTTGCAACTGGATGTCTTCCCAATAAGACAGTCTTACAGATTTAGAGACTTGTTTGTTGGTTATGTTACATAAATTAACATGTGTTTTCTGTTTTCAAAGGGCATAAGCCTATGACCGCATTACCTCAGTGATTGTCTGTATGCATAAGCCTCACTTAATCCTCTCTGCAGCGCTGCCTCCTGAGACTCAACGGTTTGGCTGAACTAAATGGCTGGGTTGGTGAAGAATAGGGTGGTCTGTGGGCTTCACTTTAAAACTGAATTCTCTTTTCTATCCTAATGGCTTGGACAGAAAGGGCCCAGAGGTCTGAGAAGGGGGAAACATAAACTATTTCCCTCAGCCCAAACTAAATATAATGGGCAAAAGGGTTTTGGACAGGCGAGATGTGCCTAGCACACCTTCCTCCAAAGAAGCCCCCCCCTTTCTTTTTTTTCTCCTAATGTGGAACATTGAAAAATTAATCCCTGCCTTTTGTCACCTAGTAGTTATGGATTGAATGATGCTTTTTAACCCTTTTTGCCAAATCTGTTGCCCCCAGAACACAACAAGGATGCCAACCTGCTAAACCAAGCACGCCGTTGTCCGGAGACAGCCAACTGACCTGGAGTCTGCACGATACTTCCCCATGTGGGAAGGCCACCCTCCCCTCCACACCCCCACTATTATTAGGGATTTCTGGACCCAAGGGTAGGTAGGACGACGACCATGTCCAGCTTGAAGCAGCTAGAGGAGCTTGAGACCTTCGCCCATTGTCCTTTACAAGATTACAAAGGGTCTTAATATCTGAGAGGGAGGGATAGTTATTTTTTACGAACCATGGGTACGGACTTGGGGGGGGATGCTGGGGGAGGGAGATACTGGGTGGAGGGGAGTAAAGGGGAAAAAATTGGAACTACTGTAACAACATAATCAATAAAATATACTTAAAAAAAAAAAAAGAGTCAAGAGCAGATTTCACACACACACACACACACACACACACACACACACACACACGGATTGTAATAAAATAGTTGATTAGAGTGGTTACCCTAGGTTACATAATAACATATTCAGTGAAGCAGAAGGGAATTAAAATTAATATGCCATAAACAAATAATTCTTTACCTCATTTCTTTCCTATATTATTTTATTGCCACATAACAAATTACCACAGACTAAGTGGCTTAAAACAATTCCCATGCATTGGCTCACAGTTCTATAAGTCAGAAGTCCAGGTAGGGCTCAACTGGATTCTCTGATCAGTTTCTCACCAGACTGAAACCAAGGTGTTGCCAAGCCAGCATTTTCATATGGAGCTTGGGTATTCCTCCAATCTTACATGGTTATGTAGAATTCACTTCCTTCCAACTATGAGACAGGGGGCCCTTCTCCTTGCTGGCTGTCAGTCATGAGCTGCTCTCAACTCATAGAAGCTGTTCAAAGTTCCTTGCCACATGGCCCAAAAGGCAGTTCACAATATGAATGTTTGCTTTCCGCCAGGAGAAGTGGGAACACTACTCTGATTTCTTTCTTGTGATCAGCCAGAAAAACCATATGCTTTTAAAGGGATCATCTGATTAGCTCATGCCTATGTCCCTGGCTGGTTTGGCTCAGTCGATTGAGCGTCAGCCTGCGAGCTAAGTGTCGCTGGTTCGATCTTCCAGTCAGGGCACATCAGAGAAGGAAAACTCTGACTCCAAAAAACCTCCGCTGCATTGCGGCATACCTCTTTAGGGGAAAGGCTAAGGGAGTAAACCCCGACAGAAAATCCGGAGCCGGAGTCCCTAAGGCGGTTTGACGTTGTAGTCAACACCGGCAACTCCTGCGGCGCACCTGAAGCCAAGCTGTATTGACTCCGTCTTTCCCTTGGACCCTTCAGCTGCGAAGAGAGGGGGGGTCTGCTGCATGGGCAACAGCAGACCCTCCATATCACCCTGCCCAGGCTCTGTAGCTTCAGCTTCACTGGAGAGGACACTCCAGCGTCATCGCAAGATGTCGATTCAACACGGGAGGAGACAGATACCGTGTCACTCCCGAGTCGGACTGCACAGCCATTCTCGGCGGTGCAGATAGACTCTTAAGAAGCTACACCATCGTCTCTCGAGACGGACGGCTGCCGATGATCCCAGGTAATCTCCCTTTTGCAATATAAAACAACATAATCATGGGAGTGATATCTCATATTCAGAGGTCCCACCCACACTCAACAGTAGAGGATTATATCAAGGGGAGGGTCATTGACAATCACCTTATATTGTAATTCTGCCTAACATATTTCCTCACAGTTCTTAAATGTTGAGCATAGTAGCATCTCAACATGCGATTCATGGAGTGGGCTATAGGAGACATCTATGGAATGTAAAACACAATCCTTACTGCCAACTAGTCTAAGATGACAAATATGACATATACCATCCTTAGTGACAACTAGCATATCTTTCCTAAGAAAAATAATTTCTTTCATTTGGAAACCCATTCCTAAGGGAAACCTTCATATATTTCTTGTAAGACAATTCTCCATGTGTCATGCATTTCTGCACATCTTGCAAAGGGATATATTCATTACCCTTTGTTCTAGACTATCTTTGAAAGGACATTTGTAAAGCGAACAATTTTGGAAGATAGAAGTTGTGTCTCTCTCCAGAAGAAAGGACATGTATGTTTACCAGCATATCTAATGAAGATAATATCTCCTTCCAAAGCAAAGGACAGGCACGCTTACTGCCCATCATAAAAGATTCCGATTCCCAGTCAATACCCATCTCCTGGAACACAGCTCAGTATATATGAGGCATTCATCTGGATCCATTTGCTTCATCCCTATGGAACATGGGGCAAAGGGAAATTGACCAATCAGTCTGGCTACTGTTATTGCTCTGAGTAGTAAACTGTTCTTCATTTCTGACCTAGGCATCTCATGTCTTCTGCCAGCACCCATGAAATTATAGCAAGCTAACATATTAGCTTGAGAGCTGAGTAAAATAAGACCTTTCATGGTCTGATTAAAACATTTTAAAATATTGACAATATCCAATGTTTTAAAAGAGATGGACAGTGAAAAAAAAGAATCTATACGCAGAAGAAAAAAGATGACTACATTTATTTATAAAAAATTAAATATGCATATTTCCCCCTTAGGTGATAAGCATACTGGCAGGATGCACTTGAAAATATCTAGATTGCTAGACAATTCAAGTGATTTAGATGGCATGATGACATCATTTTTTGTTATTAAGGAGGAAAATCACACATCTTACATGAATATTTTCAATATACATTCATTTTTCCTTAGTACTAGTAACATAGGTCATATCTATATTTGTATAAAATAATTTTAAACAGATATTTAAATCTCTAGAATGAGTTACAAATGTTGCAGTTCCAAGTTATTTCCAATTTTTTCACAAATGCAAAACACTGACCACACTTTTAAGAAATATGCAACTCCATGTTTAATAGAAACCATACCACTATGACCAGAGGTTAAAGAATACCTCAGGTTGATAAACATTTTTTTCATAGTTGTTTTTAAAAACAAGTAAAATGAAGGGAATTCTTGTAAAAGTCTGATTCATAATCAAACATTCCCCATCTTTATTCATTAGTTCTATTACTGAATATTGAAACACACACACACACACACACACACACACACACACATATCTGTATAGAAAACTTATTAAGAAGCACAGACTTTTTTGAGAATTCCCTAAAATATAATCTCATATCCACATTGACAGATATTGACATGTATTAGTATTTCTTGCAGACATTTATTTCTCAGTGGTACAAGAAATGCCCTGGCCTCTGGCTCTACAGCAAGCAGTCAATTTCTAGAACCAGGGACTGCCCCAGATTATTTAGTCTTGCACAATTTATTAGCTTATCACTTTTAAACATTTTTTTTTATTTCAGTTACAGATTTAGTGTCAAATCCTGTTTATGTTCAGTTTGGGTGCAGGATATTAACCAGTTAAAGAGTCAAAAGTTTCTATTTCAAATTAAGATGATAAAAACCCTTCTTCGCAGCAGACGTCCACTTACGATTGGACTTTGCCTCATCACAAACTGAAAATTACTGGCTTGATTTAAAATTAAATCAGAAAGCATATGAAAATACTTCCTTCAAACATGAACATTCATGGGTCATAGTTTACAAAAAGTTCGCTTTTCAAAAAGAGCAAACAATGAGTCATAATCTCTTAGATGAGAGCTTTTCATGTTTTCTCCTGTTACTCAATTTTTCTTTGGGAAACTAGCTAACTCTATAAGACATCACTCCTATTCACAATGGTATCTGTTCTATATCATGGCAGCCAGGAGATATGTGTCATCTTTGCCCTTTTATTAATTTGAGAAGTCAGAATCATAATACAAAAAAAATTAGAAGCCAGATATAAAATGGATAAGAGAATGAATGACATATAAGCCATTCTAAAAATCACAGCTTTGAAAACTCATTATATGAACTAGGTTTTGGAACTTAGTTTTAATTCAGTTTTGTGAATGTAAAATAATAGATATTTAAATATAGATATACATGGCCATATTCAATTTTATTATAAAATTTATTGGAACTTTGAAAAATATAGAAAATTATTGAAATCATCCAGTATCATAGCACCCATAATACCTATTAACATTTTGGTGTAATTTCATCCAATATTTTTACTAAATGTGCAACAGATATATATGAGCTAGAAACTGGAGTATTTTGCTTTTTATCAGTTTCCTATGACATATATATTGTTGTTGAAAGGTGTGCTAAGAATATACATGTTGGAAACATTATGGGAAAGTTGGTGTGGCCACATGAGGAGATAAGAATGAAGTTGAGAAATGAGTTTTTATAGTCATAAGTCCCAGATAGGGGGACCCCACATGCCATGCAGGGCCACAGGGAAAGCACCAAGTTTTGGTCAGGAGGCAGAAGACAGCCATGAGCCCTTACTGGGGGTTTTATAGGAAAGAAAAAGTGGGACAGAGTAAATAGCTCAGAATGGCTAATTTGAATGATTCTGGCTCTGGGGCATAGGGGTGGTCTTTAGTTTCCTAGTACCTGGCCCTAGGTTGATGTAGGGCACAGGAAATATTGGTTTGGTGTTTGAGAGTTTGATAAGAAAGTGCTTAGGGAACATGGAGCTTGGAATCGGTTGGTTTGTATATGAAAATGTGCTCCAGGCAGAGCCCTTTGTCAGCTTTAAGAATTGGCTCTTAGCTTGCCCTGGCCAGGCAGTCTCTCTCTCATCAGCAAAGCCAGAAAAGCCAGAGCATGAAGAATACAGAAAATAATATGTAGTTAATATAATGGACCCTGTGATAAATGGGTGCCAAATAGACAAATATAGAATCTAAGGTAGCACAGAACAAAAGTCATGATTTCATCAGGACTGCCTAGTAATTTATCACAAGACTATCCCACAACTTACATAGCAATTCTGCTATTATTAGATGGCAATCCTATTTTATAAATTTTGGCATTTCTAATCATTTGAAAATGAATGGACAGAGAATAAAATACAAGAAAAAAGAAGAATTATAAGTATTTTATTTAAAGTGTTATATATAAATATATCATTTGAGAACCTATTGAGATGCTCATTAAGCTTTTGTTTCCCCCTTTCAATCAATTAATTTGCTATATTAATAGTTTAAAAATACTAAGTCATTCTTGCATCTTTTAAATACAACTTAACTAATATTAATTTTAATGGATATAAGCTATGCCTAATTCCAGTTTGCTTGTGTTTGTCTGACATGTCTTTTTCCATTTTTCTATTTAAATCACTTCTGATTATTTGGTTTTAAGTATCTCTTTTAAATAGCTTCGTTAAAAATCTAATCTGAGCATTATATTAAAACAAATATGCATTTATTGCCATTCCTAAGACATTTAGTATTATAGGTGACATCATGGTTTATTTGTTAGTTTACCTTTGATGTTAACAATCTTGCTACATTATCTCTTAATTTGTTTTCCCCCATGGACATACAGCTTATCATAATTTTCCTAGTGGTTAATTTAGAATTTTAAAACTATTTATAAGCCTCTATTTTTGAGTGACAAAGAAGAAATCCATTAAAATCCTACAAGGCAAAATAAGAAATTTAGCATACATTTGCTCTTCAGCCAACGATGACTTCCATATGCAAGAATCATTAGTTTTTGTTCCTTATGCTTTTCATTGTTATTATTAAGCATCTTCTTTTGCAATAATTATTCTTGACATTGATTCTAATTTTTTACTAATAATCTAATTCCTAATATTTTACAATATTGGACACGTGATTTGAAAATCTTCATTTAAATACTCTTGTTCCTTGCCCTAGATTTATTTGGTGTGAGCCTGTTCACTGCAACCATCAAAAAATTTGTAGCCCTGGTTGCTGTGGCTCAGTGGATTGAGTGTCGGCCTGTGAGCCAAGTGTCACAGGTTCAATTCCCAGTCAGGGCACATGACTAGGTTGCATGTCAGGTCCCCAGTTGGGGGCACAAGTGAGGGGCAACCACACAGTGATGTTTCTCTCCCTCTCTTTCTCCTTTCCCTTCTCTCTAAAAATAAACAAACAGAAAAACAAACAAAAAAATATTTTTAAAAAAGTTGTAAGATTGTTTCCCTTTATATTTAAAATATAAGAATAAGGTCTAGGTACATGATGTAAATATTACCGATAGGATATAATTATTGAGTTGGTATTATTTTCATTTTTAAAGAGCTTTAGATCCATCTGATCCAGAAAAATACTATAAAATACTTTGCTTATATATTCTTTATTATTATTATTTGATAGGCTCCAGTAGATGATCATTAACTAAAGATATAACCTCTCCACACTAATTCCTTCTGAGTAGAGGGAGGGAAAGTATAAGCCTGAGTGGGAGGCAGACAGGGAGGGTGGGAGGGATTGAAGGAGGGAAGGAGGGAAGCAGGGAAGAAGGAACAAAGGAAAGAAAATGTAGCTTCAGTGTAAACTGTAGTGAATAACTTGAAGTTGGGATCTCAAAATAAAGCAATTGGCTTTAAGTTGACACTGAGAGGAACAGAATAATTTGAGGGCTAAACAACAAATATGAAATATTTGGTTAATATAAAACCAACAACTTTCTTCTTCTTAAGGAACAATAGGACTTCTGGTCAAGATGGAGGCATCGGTAGACACGTTTCACCTCCTTGCACAAGTATAGAAAGACAACCAGATCTCAAAAACAAATAGCAACCAGAACCATCAGAAAATTGAGTTATATGGAAGCCCAACAACCAAGGATTCAAAGAAGCCACATTCATCCAGACAGGTAGGAGGGCAAAGTTGCAGAGATGGGGCAGAGGGGTAGTATTGCTTGGACAAGCAGCAGTGGTGGTGGAACAGGTGATCCCACATTCACCTGTGGTAGGTAAAAATTGGGAGGGACACCCTGGGAGTGAACAATTCCAGTCCCAGGCCAGACTGCACAGCCCAGAGTTCCAGCACTAGGAAGATAAACCCCCATTACCTCTGGCTATAAAAACCAATGGAGATTGGGGGGCAGAAGAAACTGCCAAGTTTTCACCACTTAAAGGGCCCTCGTGGTCTTAGAATGTACGCAAATGCCAGGGCAGCAATTGGAAAGGCACCAATCACATACAAGAAGTGAGTGAAGTCACTGGAAAATGGGCGAGTGCTAGGAAATCCACTGGAAGCCAGGCAGTGGCATTGTCCCCTCTCTGAGCCCCACCACCACAAACAGAGCCACAAATTGTTGAAGTGGGTGGCCCTGCTTTACACATGCATTTGCTACATATGCCACACTATTAAGACAGGAAGTAAAAGCAGCTCTACCTTATACACAGAAACAAACACAGGGAGGCTGCCAAATTGAGGAGGCAATGAAATATGGCACAAATGAAAGAACAGAACAAAACCCCAGAAAAAGAACTAAATGAAATGGAGATAGCCAGCCTATCAGATACAGAGTTAAAAACAGTGGTGATAAGGTTGCTCAGGGAATTCATCGAGTATGGCAGAAAATAAAGGAAGAAATTAAGTTTATACAAAGTGAAATTAGAAAAAAACTACAGGGAACCAACAGTGAAGAAAAGGATGCTGGGATTCAAATCAATGATTTGGAACATAAGAAAGAAATAAACACTCAACAAGAACAGAAAGAAGAAACAAGAATGCAAAAACATGAAGAGAGGCTTAGGAACCTCTGGGACAATTTTAAAGATACCAACATCCAAATCACTGGGGTGCCAGAGAAGAAGAGGAAGAGCAAGAAATTGAAAATTTATTTGAAATATAATATAAGAAAAATTCCCTAATTTGGTGAAGGAAATAGACAAAGAAGTCCAGGAAGCACAGAGAATCTCAAACAAGTTGAACCCAAAGACCATATCAAGACACATCATAATTAAAATGTCAAAGGTTAAAGATAAACAGAGAATCTTAAAAGCAGCAAGAGAAAAGTAGAGAGTTACCAGATGATTTCTCAAAAGAAACTTTGCAGGCATGAAGGGACTGACAAGAACTATTCAAAGTGATGAAAAGCAAGGACCCAGATTACTCTATCCAGCAAAGCTGTCATTTAGAATGGAAAGGCAGATAAAGTGCTTCTCAGACAAGGAAAAGTCAAAGGAATTCATCATCATCAAGCCATTGTTACATGAAATGTTAAAGGGACTTATTTAAGAAAAAGACAAAAATCAAAACTATGAACATTAAAATGACAACAAATTCACAACTATCAGCAACTGAATCTAAAAAATAAATAAATAAACTAAACTAAAAACCAGAACAGGAAAAGATTCATAGATATGGAGATAATTTGGAGGGTTATCAGCTGGGAGAGGGAAGGAGAAGAATAGGGGGAAAGATACAGGAATTAAGAAGCATAACTGGTTGGTACAAAATAGACAGGAAGATGTTAAAAATAGTGTAGGAAATGAAGAAGCCGAAGAACTTATATGCATGACCCATAGACATGAACTAAGGGTAGAGATTACTGAAAGAAGGGGTACCGGATGGAAGGGGACAAATGGGGGAAAATCTGGGACAACTGTAGTAGTATAACACCTTAAAAAAGAATAAATGTTAGATAGAAAAATGAGATTAAATCTCTATTTACTGAAAAGATTATATGAGCCTCACAACCTCTCCCTCCATCCAGTTGCCAGAATGCCTGCAGACTGGATAATACCTCTTCGGCATTGTGGTTGCCAGCCTTCCAAAATAGTTCCAAGTAATACCTCTCTCCTGGCATTTACACCCTTATGTACTAGTCTTACCTTGTATGTGGGCTTGATCAGGGACTCATGTCTATCAAATAAAAAATACAAAAGTTATGGGAAGAATAGGTTATGAAAGACTGTGAGTCTCATCTTGTTGGCACTCTTTCTCTCTTGTTCTCTTAGCCTGCTTACTTAATGAAGCAATTAATCATGTTGGAGAGACTCACGTGGCAAGTAACTGGGGGCAGCCAACGGAAAGTAGGAAACTAAGGTACTCAGTCCAATGACCCACAAGGAACTGAATCTTGCCAACCACACTGTAATTAAGCTTGGAAGCAGATCCTTCCCCAGTTGAGTCTTGAGATAACTAGAGCCTTAGCCAACACCTGGACTGCAGTCTGTGAAAGACCCTGAAATAGAGGAGACAGCTAAGCCATACCCACATCCTTGACATACAGAAACTGTGGAATAACAAAGGTGGTTGTTTCAAGCCACCACATTTGGGGGTATTTTTTATGCACCAATAGATATCTAATACAGGCATTTTGGTGTATCTTTCTAACAAAGGACTGAGTGACCAAGAGAAAAGACCTACAGACATGGACACTTGATGGGCTCTTCACAACAATAAAAAAAACCTGATCACCTGGCAATAAAGTCCACAAACCATGCACACTGATACATATCTACCAAACAGCTCCTTGTCATGAACAGACAGCCAAGGATCACTAGACATGGACTGAAATATTCAATGTGGAAGGCAGGCTAAAACAAATATATAAAAGAAAGAAGCTTTAAGAAAACAGAAACAGTTCAGAAAGCAGGTGAAAAGTTAAACTATAAACAAACTAAAATTACTATCCTCAGAAAGATAAAAAGAGATATTTTATCTAGGAAAGAGAAGAGAATTTTAAAAGATGAAGGAGGAGGAATAGGAAGAGGAAGAAACAGAAGGAGAATGAGAGGGAGGAGGAAAGGGAAGAAGACAAACAGAAATGGTTTGTCTGCTGAAAGAAAATAAAAATGATGGCTGGAATAAAGTTGAATAGGATTGAAAGTATCATTGAGAAGAAAATCTCAAACTAGGAACAAAAATATGAAATAGAAGGTAAAATAAAAGACAATCAATCCAGGAAGTTTAGTATCTAATAGGAGTTTCAGAAGAGATACCATCCCCCCCAAAAGAGAGGGGGGAAATTAGTAAAAAATAATAAATTAAACTTTACCAGGCTAGAAAACATGCTTTTCCAGATGGAAAGATACCCACTGAGAGTTCAGAAAAATAAAAAATAACCCACAGTAAGATATATAATCATGAAATCAGAACATCAGAGATAAAAAGAACCTAACATTTTCCTGGGATGGTAGACACTGATCATTTGCAAACCATCTATAATAAGAGTAGCATTGGAATTTTCAAAAGCAGCATTGGAGACCAAAAGACTAGGGAATAATGACTTCAGAATTCCATGGAAAACTAATTTTCAGCCAGAATTTTATACCTAGCCCATCAAATGACCGTGAGATCAGAATACACTGATATGAAAGACCTAAAAAAGATATACACAAAGTACCTTTATACTGGAAGCTATAGAAAGTTGTGCACAAATTGCCCTGCCTGGTATGGCTCAGTTGGTTGGAGTATCATCCCATAATCAAAAGGTTGTGGGTTTGATTCCTGGTCAGAGCACATACCTAGGTTGTGGGTTTGATGCTAAGTCCACGCACATACACCCTCAGTTCAGGCACATACGGGAGGCAACCAATTGATGCTTCTCTTTCACATGAATGTGTCCCTCTCTCCCTTCCTTTTTCCTTTCCTCTCTCTCTAGAAGCAATGAAAAAATTTCCTTGGGCAAGGATAAAAAAAGTTCTTAAAAAAAAAAGTGCACCAATAAAATGAGGGAATAAACCAATACAGGAGAAGAAGGTACAGGTAAGAGAAGATTCAGTATAGAGAAAAGGATAAGATAATCTTTAAAAAAATGACAAAAAGAAGTATCAAGACAACAGCTATATAGCAAGCCAAGAAATTATGCTGCCCAGACCTAGACCAAGTGAATTAAGTCTCCAAAAAAGAAAAAACAGTCTAACAGATTACCTGAAGTTTGTGTTGAGCAACTATTGGAGATATGAGGAAAGAAGCTATTGGACATATGAGAAGAATTAGAATTCTTTATATAAACTAAGCAAATGAAAAATTTGAGATAATATTTAACTGCAGGAAAAAAGAATCTCTAACAATAGAATACTATATGACACAGCAGTGAACAATATTTCATAAGCTATTATGTTATTTCATAATCATAAAATGCATACTCTGAAAATTTTTCAATTAAAAATTTGGAATATAATTATATTAGAAGGAATAGCGAGGAAATACAGTGACCTACAGAGGTGTCAGAGAGACAAATCCTTATATACTATAAAAGGAATTTGATGAAAATACCTCCAAAAATGATAAATGAATAAATTATAGTGTAGGAACATTATTTATAATGTGAATTGAAGCAATCCATGAGATAGATAAAGTTACTTCTAGGAGAACTGATATAGGTGGAGGAAAACAATGGTGTTCTTTATTATAAGCATTTTATTTGTCTTTAACAATATACATACATTACTTTAATTAAAAAGAACTTTAAAAACCAACAAAAAAGTTACACAAATTTGTTTCTTTCAAAGGATATTCCTAAACTACAATTAAATGGAAAAGCCATCATGCATCTTAATTTAGTATGTGGTAAATTTTCTAATTTTCACAAAATCAAAAATAAATAAATACACTTTATATGTGTATAAGTGTAAGAGTACAGACAATACTGAAAAATAGACCAACGTTGATTCTAATTTATTTGGCAAAAATAGCATTGGAGTTGTGGACAAGGCTTTAGGAAATATTTAGGGGGGAAAGAGCTTTATGTCTGCAACTTACTCTTAATCAATTTAGAAAAAATAAATAGATTATGGATGGAGATAGAGAGATGATAGAGAGATAGAAATAGAGATAGAGATGGAGAGAAGGAGAGAAATAAAACAAACATGGTAAGATTTGGAGAAATCTGGGTAACAGTTTAAGGAAATTCTTTGTGTTATATTTGTGACATTTTTGTACATCTAATTTTATTTCAAAATAAAAGCTAAGAAAAAGCATTAACCATGTTCAGAAAGATACTTAAGGTATTCTCAGGAACATATCCTTGAGATTGTCGTAGTGTTATTTGCAAGGTACCACCATCAGATATTCATTACAAAAGTCATTTAGGAATCAAGAGATATGTCTGCATTCTTCCTAAGAGAGAGGAAGTTAAAATGACAAACAAGACTCACCACTCTGAAGTGGTTTAAAGAAGATGTACTATAATTGTTTTGGAAAAAATTATTTGTAAAGGGAAGTGACTTTTGCTCTGCTTCTCACATTGCATCTACATCAGAGAAGTTGATCTTATTAAAGATAATTGAAATGGGATGTTAAAGCATGCTTTTTTTTTTTTTTTTTTTTTTTTAGGTGTTTTAAGAACCCTGGTTAAATTGAAATGGAGCCAGTTCACTCAGACACACACTTGGAGTAATTGTCTTTTAAACTTTATTGAAGGCATTTCTAAATTAGGTCAGAATTTTGTGTGGGTTAACTTTTTCTAATATTTTACTCTTTTTCAAGAACAGCCACTGATTACTAAGTTAAATTTAATGGTGCACAAGCAAATAGTACTGGATGATAAGCTCTGTTTAACTGCTCATCAAATCTACCCACTAAAAACTGCAATCTTTATATTAAAAAGTTTGGAGACTGACACGCCCTGTCTCCCTCCATAACTAAGAAGGAATACAACTACCGCAAAACCAACAATAACCAGAAGTTCCAGAAAATAAATGGAAGTCCAACGTATGAAGTTATAAAGAAGTGGTGCTCATCCAGACAGGTAGGAGGGGCGAAGCCAAGGAGGAGAGTTCAAGCAGCAGTGAGGGTGGCAGGACAGCAGTAAGCACAGACACCTGTATTTAAGGGGAAGCGAGAAGCGCCTGGGGAGCACCCCCAGATGCAGATGAGACCCGTCAGCTTGCAATTCCAAAGCTGGGGAAGGCAGACCCCCATTGCCTTGGACTGTGAGACCCAGTGGGGGTGGGGACAGAGGAGGAGGCTCCCGGTCTCTCAGCAGAGATTGAACGGCAGGAATTCATCTTGGACCCCCACCCCCAAAGAAAACGCCCAGTTGTGACGAGTGCACAGGGCTCTGCCCCCTATAGCATAAGAGGTGTGACAGACCTGCCCAGGAGGCAAAGGTAAACACAAAACTGTTCAGGATGGCACAGATCATGATAGAGATCCCAGTGACACAGCTGACCAGACAGCAAATTTCTAATCTAACAAAGGCGCAGACAGAAAATCTTTCTGAGGCACAGTTCAGAGCTTTGCTTATAAAAGCACTTACAGACCTAACAGCAGATCTTAAACAAGACAGGGAAGGAATGAAGGCTAGTCCTGCTGAAATGAACGAAAACACATATGAAACTAGTGGTGAGGGCAAGAAAACCAGGGATCAAATCAACAAATCGGAATATAGGGAAGGAAAAAACAGTCAACCAGTGCAGAAAGAGGAAACGAGAAGTGAGGAAAATGTGGAGAGGCTCAGAAACTTATCGGACAGCTATAAGCAGGCCAACATCAGAATCATAGGGTTGCCAGAAGGTAAATAAGAAGAACTAGAAATGGAAAAATTATGTGGAAAAATAATGAAGCAGAACTTCCCAAACTTGGGGAAGGAAATAGACTTACAGGTCCAGGAAGCACAGAGAGTTCCAAAACAACTGGCCCCAGGGAGAACTACACCAAGACACATTATAATCAAAATGTCAAAAATTAAGGCTAAAAAGAGAATCTTAAAAGCAGCAAGAGAGAGGAAGAGAATTATATATAAAGGTGTCCCAATAAGACTATCAGCTGATTTCTCAAAAGAAACTCTGCAGGCAAGAAGGGACTGGCAAGAAATATTCAAAGTAATGCAAAGCAAAAACCTACAACCATGAATACTCTATCCAGAGAAGCTGTCATTCAGAATAGAAGGGCAGAGAAAGTGCTTCCAGGACAAAGTAAAACTGAAGAAGTTCATCAGATCCAAACCACTGTTATATGAGATGTTAAAGGGACTTATTTAGAAGAAAGGATCAAAATTATGAACATTAAAATGAAAGCTGTATCACAACAACCAACAACAGAAGCTAGGGAACTGAAACAAAGGCAAACTAAGTAGGCAACGAGAGTGGGAAAAGAATTATAGGTATGGGGAACATTATGGGGGGAGTTCAGCAGGGAGGGGGAAGGGGTGAAAGGGAGGGAGATGGTAGAGAAATTAAGAAGCATAGTAGGAGGGAATGGAGTGGATAGGAAGATGTTGAGAAGAACTATATGCACAACCAATGGGCATGGACTAAGGGGGGGGCAGACAACTGGAAGGAGGGATGTCACTGGGTGGAGGGGAACAAAGGGAAAAGAAATCAGGACAACTGTAACAGCATAATCAATGAAGCATTTTTTTTTTTTTAAGTTTGGACAGTGCTATAGGCATCTATTCTCTCTGTTACAACCTACTCCTTTGGCATTTCTTTATTTATATATGCAATAAATATAATGTGCGGAAAGTGCAATACTTAGCTGGATAATTTAGGTAAGTCAATTTGTTTCTCTAAATGTCACTTTTCCTCTTCATTAAAAAGCAATGGACTAGATGACTTCAAGTTTCTTTTCAGCTTTAACAATACTTGTATTAGGATTCTCTAGAGAAACAGAACCATCCAAGTGCACATATATGTGTGTGGCGGGGGGAGAGAGTGATTTGATGAAATTGGCTCGCACAATCATGGAGGTGCAAGTCCAAGATCTGCAGGATAGTTTGGCAGTCTGGAGAACCAGGGAAGAGTGGCAGTCTGAATCCAAGGCAAAACTGCTGGCAGAATTCCTTCTTGCTAGAGGGAGTTCATCTTAGTTTTATTAAGGCCTTCAATTTATTGCATGAGGCCCACCCATTTAAATGTTAATCTCACTCAAAAACACCTTCACGGAATAATGTTTGACTAAATATCTAGTCAGCATGGACTTGCCAAGTTATACATAAAATTAACCATTACAATGCTCTGTTACAGTGATAATTACTTTAAAGTTAGAAGTCAAAAACAGTGTGAAAAGCATTGTTACATTTTTCTTACAGAAAAGCCCAAGAAACTTCACCACAGCTCCTGGGAAACACTGTAGTTTTTCAACAACTGAGACGTTCTTTATCAATGTGTTTGTGTCATCACATGGAATAAAATTAGCTCTTAAATTAGTTACCAACAGGACATCTGATACAAAATTAAAATACAGTTACTTTAAGAGAAGATACTGAATCCTACTATTGAATCCACTTTATACGTACTAAAGTTCTGGCCTGAGTGTCAGAAAGTAGATCTGAAAAGGATTTAGAGGTTCATTATATGTATGCTTTCTTCATAGAATTATACTGCCTTCCTTGTAGGGATTCCAACTCATAATTGCATAGTTGTGATATCATATTTGGAGTAAGAATAACTCAGAGCAGTACTCCCATCACTGTATAAGAAATTATTTATCTCAGCAATAAAAATGCATTTACTAGTAATCATTTTATTTAAAAATAAAGAGTTTTAGAACTAAAGCATAATAGCAATGTTATATTAATATTATAAAGAAAAATATAAATCTTTTATTTGTATTTGACTTTTTATCCAAGGAATACTATTAGTTTTGGGAACCAACTACAAAGCATGCAACAATCAGGCCTTCACTAGTATTCCCTCATTATCACAAAACAGCTTTAAACAAATTCCATTTTAATCATGGTGGTGCCCAATGAGAAAATGTAAGAGAAATAAAAAGTAACACTTTGAGAACATAGCACACCTTAATCTGTACATTTCTTTGTCCTTTGCTCACATAGGAACCTGAGGACTTTGGTTATAAAGCAAGAGAGAACCCATATGGCAGTCTACTTCCAGAACTGCTAGGAAGATTCACTTTCTTATGATTAAAAGGCATGAAGCAAGACTGTCAGAACACCTTTTGGTTTGTCTGTATGTCCTCAGATAAGTGGAGGTAAGTTTTGAGCTGCCACCCCATATATCATTTAACAGGGCTGACTCTAATAGCTAAACATGGAATAGCTATATAGGGAAGGAAAAACCTAGTGAAACTTATTAATGAGTATCTTCCAACCCCTGCTAGGTAGCCTACACCTCATTACACCCACCACCAGATTAGTGAAAACAAGTCATTCTTGTAAGTCTGAAGTTTCTTGTTGAGCATTTGGTAAATCTGTGGGTACCTTCCCAAGGTGCAACTATTCTATGATCCGGTCCTTTCTAGGAGAGTTTTGCATGAGAAGGCACAGCCTAGATGCTATAAATTATTTATTTATGTATGTATGTATGTATTTATTTATTTTTGCTAAGCCTCAACTCTCCACAAACCAGATCTGATGAAAAATTATCAAGTTCAACAATCTGAGAGTTACAGTATATACATGTATCCTGTATTATGTTGTATAATTTTGACTAAATAATATTCTATGTCAATTATATCTCAATAAACTGAAGAAAAATCCATTTTGACATCCATGTTCCCACACATCAAGAAAGATAGTCTGTGGTTTCAAGAACAAAAGAAGTCATTACTGTTGTCATGGCCAATAGTGAAGGGCAATGATACAAAAGGCATGAAAAAGTTCTTCAAGTTGGCAAAAGCATACAATAACTGAGTGCAGTCATAAGCAAACTCAGGAGAAAACAGGAAGAAAGCTGGTGCTACCCCTTCTTCTCATGAGGTGGTAACTGGAAGAAGGAGATAGAATGAACTACCTCCACATCCACAGAATAGAAAAAGGGAGTGCTAAATGGGTGGCTGGTCAAGGCCCAGGTCCGCAAGGTTCCTGGTAGTGGCCCTTAAACCACCACTGCCTCAAGCAGCAGTGCACTGAGAAGCTATGCTGGGATGACAGAGCCTCCAAATTCCCCCAAGCCCTCCACACCTGCCCCCCAAAAAACTAAAAAATACCATTGCCACCCAACAGTGTCCCAGCTCCCCATTGGAGTCTCTTGATGTGGACCACTCAGAGAGACAGGAGGTTAAAGGTCTCTCAGTTAACAAAATAGACTCTCTCTTAACTACTTCCCAGGAACATTATGAAGGAATATAAAGTTATATGTTATCACACATGGAGTTGGGTGGGTCATTAAAATAAGAAAGGTTTGTGCCTGTATACTGGTGTGGTAGTGACACAGGACACATTTCCTCATTCCTGAACTGCTCTCAGTCCTAAAAAGAAATGCTTCTGTAGAAAGAGATGACACTTCAAATGCATGACATGCATCCATAACCCACGCGTTGTGATGGGGTACTCAGCAATTTTGACTAAAAATTTAATTTCATATAAGCAGATGTGGGACATCAAAGGATGCGTTTATTCCATTTGGGCCAGTAAAAGGTAGTCAGATGGTAATTACTTTGCATAAGCAACCTGGTTCTTGGTAAACAAAAACAGCCATAAGACATATTAGGTCCTTTCAAACAAAATGGTCAAACATTGTCCACTTTGGGTCTAAGGAAACAAATGTTCATAAATTTCCTTTAACTCCTGCTTCTATGAAAAAGAAAAGCAAGAAACATAAAAATCAAACTCTTGGAAAATTGCTGATCAAAGGTAATTGAGTGTCACAACACTGTTGTTCGAGTACATAGATTTTCCTGTGATTTTTAAAAATAATGTCTGTAATTAATATTAATTATAGAGTACTTGACAAGGTACTTAGTGGTATATTAAACATGTACTCTCCCTGATGGGTTTACTGTACATTTTATAAAAACATGTTAATCTAACTTTTCCAACATTTACTTTGCCAGCTCATCCCCTCTTGACCTTCACTGTTACCCTATTACTTTTTTCTATAAATATTCATTCATAAAACAGCACATCAAGCCTCCTACACAGGAAGCACATCCGTCCCTGTTCTCCACCCTCTCAATACCGCTCCCCTTTCCCTTTCTCTTGACATTTCCCTCTTTTCTCCATTTGCATTTTCCATCCTCTACCACCTTTCTCTTCATGTTCGCCTCTCCCCTCCTATGCAGCCAAAGTACCTACTTTCCGCATCTATTTTGTTCAATTGCCTAATATTTTAATAAAAACATCTGAAGAAAATAAATATTCCAGAATATTCACTAGGCAGTGAAAATAAAAGGAAAGTAAGAACGTGAAAAGTGGAAAGATAGCATAACTTAAAGAACGCTGACCACCAGTTACGGAGAATAATTGCACATGGAAAACCGTGAAGCCCATCCTCCCTCCCTCCTCCATCCTCCCTCCTTTCTTTTGCTTGGTGCCCTGTTATATCAGCTACCTATTAGTGCAACCCACTTACCCCTGCTACACTCTGGCAGCCTGCTTGAGGGACTGGTAACTTCTGGAAAAGTTCTTCTGTGTGCAGTCAGAAAAATTTAGAACTTGGAAACTCAAAGGACAGAAATGATATTCCAGTATCATGAAGGCCAACCCACTAAATAAATAAATAAGTGTAGTGACGGGAAAGTACGGTTTCATTAGAAAGACCTTTCTGGGTAATAGAAAACTATTCTCCTAAATTACTAAGAGAAATCAACCAAAGGAAAATTAGGAGCCAGAGAACTGGAGATAAAGGAGAATTAGAGGTAAAAGAAGCAAAGGCAGGATACAATCTGGAAGGTCAATTGATGAAATGCAGAGCAAGCACTGAACCAACACCAATCAATGTGGCTCCATATGAAGCGAATCACAGCCTAATAACCACATCACATCCATTTTATGGTCCTATCTATCACACGAACAGCAGGAAGCAGTGGTAATTCAACTTACTGCACACTCCAGCGAACTGGCTTCCAAGTGTAGTTTGAAAGGAACAGTGTGGTAGTAGTTGCTGCAATAAAGGGATAAGGGAGCAGAGACAGCTTGTAGAACAGCTTGTAGGACAGCCTATGAACCCCTGTAAATTCAGATCCCAGGCAAAGGTGGGACAGAGCAAGGGAAACATATAGGGAATTAGTTGAAGCATGCCTGCTCAGATTCCACACCAAATTAGAAAGTTCTGTCAGATGCTGCACCGATGCATTGTAGAAAGGAATCAATAACAATCAGAAGCAGGAGGTCAGGGAGAGAGGAGGGCTGGAGGAAACTTGAGTCATTAATCAAATTATGAAGCAGAGATTTGTGAGCTAGTCAGATGTCTAAAGCCACGAGGAATGGACAACGATTCTATTTAGACTGTTTTCTTCTGTCTTCACATCCCTGTGGCATTTTGACTTTTCTCTTAGAAGAAAAAATCTGAAAGAAAAAAAATGCACATTATATATGTTCTTCAAGCAAAATTCAGAGTGCATGCTGTACACTCTATTACAAAGGCCGTTTGCTGGCTACAACAACAGCCGTCCTCCATTTCCCTTTGTCCCATAAGAGGCTGGGCTCTTCACCTGCTGGAAGGGTAGCAAAGACAGCCAGCACCAAACCTTCAATGACTGTATGATGGGCAAACTCCAAATTTGCAAAAACGACCTTTTTATGAGAACTCAAAGTGTGGCCTCTTTTTCTTCACTATTATCATTCTCTGCCATTATCATTTATCTTCAACTTACTACATTTTTGACTTCCTTTCTTAAAAGAAATACCAAGCCTGAGTAGAGATACACCACACAAATACTTAAGAGAATGAAATCCATTACAGTGTTAGAATGGTCATCTTAACTAAGAAATAGGGGACAGACTGAATCCCTGTCTCCACATGTGCTCTGATTACTCTAGGGAACAAGTAAAGCATTTAAGTTAATTAATCAAAACACACTTACCTTATAAAACATATATAAAAAAGTATTTATAATAAAATACTATTTTCAAATGCTATATACTTGGACTTTATCAGCCACATTAAACAAAATGTTAATCAAGAAACTACTCAGGCTCCTCCACAGGAATGCAACATTTCACATAAGAACTTAGTAAATGTGTTTATGTAATCACTGACCCTCACTGTTGGTGTGCAGATATTTATCTATGTAAAGCTTAGCATCTTCAAGTTTTTCATAGGGACATTTGCAAAATATCCTCCCTTAACTCAAAAGCATTGTTTTCCAAGGAATTTACATTTTTTCCTAAATTATTTGACAGCCAGGGTAGGAACATAACAAATTTCTCCTCTCTTCTTTTTGTAATGGATGTGGAAGTTAGAGGTAGATAACAATAAAACCAAAGACTTTGCAAAACTGACCATTTCAGGAGCCAAAACAAACAAACTTCATAGTCTTCAGTTTTCTCCAAATTTAAAACCTAGAGTTTATATCCATATGCTTAAAACTATAACCTTTTGTTCTCCAAGACATATCTTTAATCTCCAAATACAGTAAATAGGGATTTTTCCTACAAAGACGTTTTAAACATGTTATTTAGCTTCTCAGATAATGTTTTATGTTCAATTTTTTCCAAATTACATCAAGTGAATTATCTTTAAAAATGAGACTTAAATCACTCCAACTTCTCCAGTGTTTCATTTAATCACAGAAATGTGCAATCCTATTATAATTACCCTAGAATCCTTAAAGCTGTCTTTTTTCCATGTGCATGTGGTTTTTGTCATAATGTACTTTGTACATTGTCACATTTGAATGTGGTTAAGTGTTATACACTTTAAGGGAAGAAGATACATGTAGGTATCAAAGGTAAAACCTGAATGGGAAGGAATGAAAACACACAAGTGGGGAAATTAAAATAAGAACAATAATTATTTAAGTAAATTCAGGTATCCAGATTTTTTTTAAAGGGAGGAGGGAAGGACTCATAGATACAGTACACTATCTTTGTTGGACTCTTGCAATCTTGAAAAACGGTATAAGAACTAAGACAAATATTGTTCTCCCTCAAGTAAACTTTAAGGTGGAATCTGGAAAATATATACCTGTTTCCTTGATGTTAACCCTTTTCCAAAATCATTGTCATTAAAACCTAGTAAGATTTGGTTCCAGAAAATCAAATGCACAAGCACAAGTTAGGGGGACCTAAATTAAACAATATTTTCCCAAGATGGCGTCATGATTTAAAATAAGTTAGAGGCCCAGAAATCCTGTGTTATTTTAGTACTGGATATGCTAATGATACTGACCCAGCCATCGAAGTTTTCTGATTCTTAGTTTCCTTGTTGTTAAGACAGATACAATTGCACCTGCACTTCTTGCCTCAGAGTATTGTTGACATCAAATGAAATGAATGAAAATACTTTTGTAAACTACAAAACACCATGGAAAATCCAGGTATATAATGATCAATACACATACATGAAAGAAGATTTTTAAAGTTACAGTCAACATCTGTGGTGACTAATATAAAAGTTATACCAAGCTGAGTAGCCTTAATAGAGTAGCAATGAGGGAAGTGACCCTTTATCACCCTCACTGGTTAGACTCCACTGCTAGAAGACCTTAAAAGACATAATTTCCATCTTTTTATGTCTGGAAGACTGGAGATGAGGAAGGACGAATTTGCTTCACTCTGTGTGGAGAACAGAACCAAAAGAGCCAGAGAGAAATTATAAAGAGGGAGATTCAGTTGGTTAACTAATTGACTATAAATATCTATAGTTGTTTTCAAATCCAATATCTTACAATCTGATGTATGGGAAAGGAAGAGGGAAGTTGGTAATTTGAGGAGGAATCCCCTGACAACATTTTCCTATGTGAAAAGCATACTTTTAAGAGTGTACAATATGCATGGCCCTATAAGGCAGGACCTCCACTCCCCCACTGTGAGATGGATGACTTTTCATGTATGTGTGTGTATAGAGTCCATCCCTTAACTAGCCATTCTACAGACCTGTGAAGAACACTCGCATCCCTCCCTAATTTTCAAGGTACAGCTTTCCAGAGAGGCCACTTGCCACTTCCTGACAACTTCTTCCTTTTGTTCTATGAAAATTGCCCCTAACTACAAATTGTCCCTAACAATAAGTGTGTGAAATATGGCAAATGAAAGGACATCCCTCAGCTATTCCCGACTATTTCAGCTAGGAAAATAGAGTGATAACTTTGTCACATTCAAGCATCCACATATATTCAAAGGCCTGCGGCTTCCTGTAGTCAAATTGCTGGTTGCTCGAATAGAATTTAAAACTGAGAAAAGGGAAACACACAGACAGTTGACCAAAAACTCAACTATGGTACCCAACAGCAAAGGAAAAAAAGACCATGGGAAGAATCCATCAGAAATAAGAGGCAGTCCTCACACAGAACCCACTGCCAGCTGGCTCAGTTCTGTATTAAACTAAAGCCAAGTGGCTGAGAAGCAGTGGAATTCCATGCTGAAGCTGTATGTGGTAGGCCAATGTGTCTTGAGCCAAAGTATGGCCAAGGAGGGTGCCATAGGGCACTGCTTCCTGTGTTTGCATCTTGAGAGGATGTGCCAGAGTTGCTCCAACAGAAGTCTGCCTGTCTCACCAGAGGTTGTTAAGAAATTCTCACAAGCTCACATCTTGCTAAAGTGTGAAGAATGCTGGATTCACATATACAGTGAGTCCTTTATCCAAGAATTCTTCAAGTTTATGCCACAAGTATCAAACTTTACATAAGCTGAATTCATGTACAGTTATGTTATTTTCTTTCTATTATGTAAATTTTCCCTTGTAAAAACAAAGGTATTATTTAAAAACCAAATTAGAACAGGTAAATTTATAGAGTTTCTAGAAAATGGGAGGGAGGAAGGGCCCAGGAGCAATCACTTTAGGAGTACTGGGTTTCCTTTTAGGGTGATGAAAATGCTTAGAGCTAGGCAGAGATGATGGTTGCACAATATTGTAAATGCACCAAATGGCACTGAATTGTTTACTTTAAAATGGTTATTATTATGTTATCTGAGTTCCATTCAATTAAAAAATATATATGATAATGGAATTGAAGATTCTGAGAGGAAAGGGTCTATGTTCATTAGAAAAACCAACCTCCCAGCACATAAGAAAATACATTTCCTTTTCTGTATTTCTTAGAAACTCTGTCATTGTCACACTCAGAGGCATGTGAAATCATCTTTCATGACCCAGAGAAGAGCTGGCCATGCAATCAGTTAATCAACAGTCTGTTCCTCTGGGGCCTGGCAGTTGGTATGTAATATCTTCCTTTTGAAGCTCAGAAAACAATGGAAAGACTGTCTTCCATTTTCAGACTTGTCACAACTCTAACAAAAAAATTTCTATGAAGAACTTTTTGTCCAGTGTGCTGATTGAAGTGCATCCAATTATTGTTGATATTGTACTATTCCTCAGACTGACTTATTAAATGACTTATATCTATTGGATTCATTAAACAAAACCTTTAAAATTCATCTAGTCTATCTTAAATAACAGTTAGCTTCCAAGCACTGACACTTCATATATATGAAGAAACAAAACACCAAAGTCATAGAAAAAGGGATTAGATTTGTGGTTATTACAGGCAGGGAATGAGTGGAGGGGAAATTAGAGGAAGGTGGTCAAAATGTACTTTTAGTTATAAGATAAATAAGTACTAGGAATGTATGAATAACATGTCAATTATAGTTCACATTGTTGCATGATAAGTAGGAAAGTTGTTAAGAGAGTACATCATAAGTTCTCACCACAAGAAATAATTTTTTTCTTTTCTTTTTATTGTATCTATATGAGATGATGGATGTTAACTAAACTTACTGTGCTACTCATTTCACACTATATGTAAACCAAACCATCATGCTGCACACATTAAACTTACATGGTGATATATGTAAACTGCTTCTCAATAGAACTGAAAAAAGAGAAAGGGATACGTCTGAAAGTATGTTTGGTATCACCTGATGTACTAGCATAAGGAATTGGTTCGTGTCATTATGAAAGCTGAGAAGTCGTAAGGTATATAGTTGGCAGACTGGTGATTCAAGAAAACCGAAAATGCAGTTCCAGTCCAAAGCCATCAGTCCCGAGACCAAAAAATAGCTGGAGTATCAGTTTTCAGTTTGAATCTGAAGTCAGGAAAAAGACTAATGTCCCAGCTGAAAGCAGTCAGGTAGTAGATCTTCAACTGACTAGGTAAGGCCCACGCACATTGAGTGTGATTGGCTTTACTCAGCCTACCGATTCAAATGTGAATGTCATGCAAAAATCTCTCAAGATGCACACCCTGTGGCCCAGTCAAGTTGACACATAAAATTAACCATCATGCCTGGTCAAAGAACTTTAGACCAAGTGTCACATACCTCTTAGCTCCCAACACACAGGGTCTTACAAAAAAAGTAGAAACTCGACTATTTCTTGAATGGAAAATGTAGATATTTTTGTTTCTAATTTGTTTATTAAGAAATGTGTTCAATAAAAACATTCAAGTAGTCCCCAAGCCAAATGAACCATTTAAAATAAATTGCATGAACTTTATTAGCCTATGATAAGGGTGTAGTGCTTACAAAAATGAAAATAAGAAAGAGCAAGGTGGGAGCTCCTGATGGCCATGACCACCTTGTCGATAATTTTCAGACCTGTAGAAGTGCCCAGAGATAGGCAGGAAAAGAACTGAATAAGGACTGACCCTGTAGAGAGCTGAAATAATGCAGACTAAGAATATTTGTTGAAATGTGTTAGTATAACTAGTAAAAATGAAATCAAATGCTCTATACCAACAGAGAAAGCATATATTAAGTCATGCTCTTATGCAAGTGGCATAGAAATTTAGGGTATGGACTTTGGGGGGAAACAACCAGGTTGAGTAAAACAACCTTACTGTGCCCAGTGATTCCAGGCAAGGTTTTGAATTTCTGTCAGCTTCTTTAGTTGTAAAATAGGGAAGCACTTGTTTCATACGGCATATTGAATCATTTACTCAGCATAATATAAATGTTCCATAAACATTAGCTATCTTTTAACTATGTGGGCATATTGTAAACTCATCACATATACGGCTTAAGAATTCTCTTCCAAGACTGAAGACTTCAGCACTTCAGGTGGGCCATGGGATGGCAATTAGAAGCCACAAACACAGCTCTACTATAAGATTAGATTGAGATCCCAATTAGTCTACCCCATGTTACCTGTAATAATACAAACTTATACAGGCAGCATGGCCACAAGGAGCGGAAGCAGACGCAGCCCATCTCCATGGCCTCCCTATCAGGGAGCCTCAGCTGTCAATGTGGTACCCACACAAGAAAGGATTTCACCATGTCCAGGAGCCCTTTTTCTGCTGTAGACAAAGGAAGAAAACATAAACAAGCATACACCAACCATCTCTAGGTCATTAATAAAAATAATGAGCACTCTTCTAACTCTCAACCCCCAATCCAAGCTCAGCAGCAGGCAGAGGAAGAGCACAGCACAGTCCACTCCCATGGGCCTCTGAACTGTTCCGCAGCCTGATTCAGCAGCTTCCTGGGAGGCCAGCTTCCCCACCAAGGTTCACCTTCTGGCTCTGCCTCAGTGTTCTGACACTAAGTGTGGACCAAGGACAAAAGTCCTTTATCCTATAGTGACAATCTTCAATCTAAACACAGCATTCCTTATACTTCTAAGACCTTCCAGTGTAACTTTCTTGAGTCAAGCCTTCCATCCTCTGTGTGGCTAGATCTGACCCACGGACCAAGTATAAAGGGTAACATCAGGCAGAGGGTTTTAGAGATATTGAACAGGCTGCTGCTGCCCTCTTCTTTTCATATTATCTCTTCCACTCACCTGGATTGACGTCTGAGGGACCCCAGCAGAGACGATTACTTGGAGAATGACAGGATTTTGTTGTTGTTGCTAAAATTCAGCTATTCTAGAGAAAAGAGATTCTCAGCCCTTATGAATCATTTAACATGATGTTATCTGAGAGAAACAGAGAATGTGTTTTTGGAGTGAAGGGGGATGAAGAGTGGGAAGTAAAAAACAAATGCCAGACAGGTTCAGAGCTCAGGAGCACCAAGAAACACTGAGCGTCTTACAGGCTGATGATAAAAAAAGTAAAAGAAAGGTAAATCTGGAATTAGAGGCAGGAGAACACCAAAGAAAGGACCCCATTAGCTAAAGAGCAGCTTTCCCGTTGTCCTTTGCTCATTGATATGAGGAGTCAGAACACACTCTATGTATCACATGTCCTCCAAGGTTCGTGGATAAACAATCAAACATTTTACAACATGGAGGAGGGGTGGTAAAGGTTTTTAATTACCACATAAATTTTGAATGGTTCTTCAACTCTAATCTTAGGTACAAAGCACTGGATCATATTATTGCCCCTCACACCCACAGCTTGCCTCCAGAATTTCACCTTCTTGGATTTGCCTTGTTCATCTCGAGTTGATTTAACTCCTAAAGAATCAAAGCCTCAGTTTTGCTGTAGGTCTATGACAGCTTGAAAAACTACCATCCTAATATGTGTCAAAAATAATGCTATACTCCCTCTCCCCTACCACCATATACTCCATTTTAGTGGCAAAATTAAGTGCAAGGATCTGAGTTTCTAGCATACCAGTAAGTTTTGATCCATGTAGCACCATATTAAACAGAACACTCAGATATTAAGAGAGATGGACTTTGAACAGCCTCGGTCATTTAGAGCAGTACATCTCAACCATTCGTGTGCATACAGATCACCTGGGGATGTTGTTAGGCTTTAGTTTCTGAGTCAGTAGGTCTACAGTTCTAATATGGTCACAGGTGATGACAATGCTGCCAGTCCACAGTTACACTTTAAGTAGCAAGGATTTGTAGAACAAACATGTGAAGGTAAATCATGTCAGCTTGCCAGTGGACTAAGAGCAATAATAATACCACTTCAAAGAAACATGGAGTTAGAAGGATTTTTAGTAACTATAAGCAATGCAAGCATTCTTGAGATCATTCAAAAATTTTCAAGTAGAGGAAGGAATCTTCTACTAACTACTAATTCTCAGGTCAACTTATGGTGCACTAAAATGTAAAATCCAAAATGCAAATTGGCACATGTGACCACCTTCTTCCTGAATGTTTCAACAAACTGTTCAACTGCAAGGTTTTCATTATCTTCTTAAAAAAAAAAAAAAAAAATCAACCCTGACCAGTGTGACTCAGTTGGTTAGGCACCATCCTGCAAAGAGAAAGGTCACCAGTTTGATTCCCAGTCAGGGCACATGCCTAGGTTGCAGGTTCGGTCCCTGGTCAGGGTGCAGACGAGAGGCAACTGATAGATATTTCTCTCTCATATAAATGTTTTTCTCCCTTTCTTTCTCCCTCCCTCCCCCTCTCTAAAAATAAATAAATATTTTTTTAAATCAAAGTTTGCATTGCCTGCTATATAATTTTATTCCTTTCAATATCTTTGGTTGAAAGGAGTGGTGGTGAGGGTACAGGGAAGAAGGGCTTCTCATAATGTAAAGACTAGATCAAAAGAAGAGAATTGACTAATTTCACTCTGGTTTTATTAATAAGGAAACTTGGCCTGTTTTGATTCCTTCAGTGTCACCCAGCTAGTCACATAGCTGATCACTGGAGAATGTGGGACTAAAATCACCAACTCTTACTTCCAACTTCATTGCTTTGACTTCTACAGTATTAAGTAAAACTTTTCGTGTTTAACCTTTCCTTTTGGATGAGTAGTTTACAATTATAAAACTATACACAAAATGAGAGCAACAGGTTCTAACAGAGGTTTGGCATCTCAAAGAGCTTATAAGCAAAGGGCCAGCCTTTATAGGACCACCCAGCTACAATTGGTAGGAAAATTGTGTCAGCAGCAAGAGCTATTGTAGCTGTTTTGTAAACTATTTTATCAGTTATGGGCCATTTGGCTTATAATGAGCATCACAAAAAACTGAATGAACATGTATTTATTGGGCAAAGCCAAGCTGTAAGGGAACTAGCTAAAGGTAGGGGTTATTTCAAAAACAAGGATTGTGTTGTTCAACACCAAGGAAAACCGCTAAGAATGCTTCCTCTGTCACAGAAACAATTTGCTTGTACTTGTGTTACAAAGAATATAGAATTCAATGAGGTCTGTTTAAAACCAGGCAAGAAACTTTACATGAACCCTTGTCCTGTGGGAAATACATTACCACTTGACATGGTAGATCATTCTTTTTATGCTGAACTTATTGCATTTTAAATCTTCAAAACAAATCTCTTAATTTTTGATCTTCTGCACCATTATCAGACATTTTGGTGCATAATATTTTTTAAATTCTTAAAATGTCTGCTTTATGTATCTTGTGAAATGCTTATTACAGAAAGTCAAGTATTAGATAGCAATGACAGATAGAGAGATTAAAAACATATCCCTTACCCTTGAGAAATTTAATGTCCAGTTGGGGAAACAGATATAGTATACACAAATAGTACATGAAGAGAGTGGGGAAGCTGGTCCTGGCTTGGCATGAAATGAGATACTCTCAAATTTTCCACATGGAGTGCTGTATGGCCAAGTGATTACAAACAGACTTAACTCTAATGTTTGATTCTCTGTGTTTTAAATTCTAACTCCTCCACTTATTATCTATGTGACCTTGGGCAAGTTACTTAACTTTTTAGTGTCTCAATGTCACCACCTGTAAAATCACATAAGAACAGTACTTTCTTCATAGATTTGGTATAAGGATTAAATGAATCAACATGTAGCATCTTCAGAATAGTACCTGGCACAGAGTAAGTGTTACCTAAATGTAAACTACTTCCATTACTGTTCCAAAGAGACATCTCTTTGATTCCCAGTGACTTCCTTTATTGCAGAATCCTCCAAGAATCCAGAGAGTAGGGGAGGTAACCAGAAGAAGGGGCTGTTCTTAATTTAGCCACATAATTGACATATGACTGTTACCTTCCATAGAATCGAGACCAGTGAAACAGTTCATCTTCAAATGTCACAGAAGTGTAAGAAAATGTTGCCTTGTGTGGTTAATATTTTTTCCCTCTGTCATGTTTGCTGTACCAACTGCAGTAAACTGACTCGGTGTGTTTCCAAGCACTGAAAACAGGCTCAGCCCAGTGGTCTTAATCTGTTCAATGAAACCTTGGCAAGGACTTCATGCTCAGAAAGGGGTTGATTTATAGTAGGAGGAAAAATAGAAGGGAGAAATATTAAAATAAAGTGCAATCATGTTTCTATTTAAAAGTGGTTACTGCCAGCAGTATTGCAAAATAATGCTGGCCAGCGACCAAAAGCCGCACCTGCACAGATTCCATCTGTAGAACCCTGGAATCCTCGCTGTGATTGCTCAATAACTCTATTTAGCACCATTGGTAAAGATTTGGCAAATTGTATCTATCACAAACACACATAAACTCATCGTCTCACAAATACATGGGCAATCTGTTTGGTCTTTGTGTCATTCAAGACACTTATTCTGTTTAGGATGGTCAAGATGGTATTCTTCTTTGATAACTACTTTTATAAAATATTTTTCCTTTTACTCTCCTAATTGAAATTATACACAGGTTTATACAGCCACATTTAGATCCTCTTATATCAGGTGTTGTCTATATTATGCATGTACCTTTATTTCTTCAATTTAACATCTGTACATCTCAAGAAAAAAAAACTTGTCTACCTTTAAGAATAGCCATTGAAAAGTAAAAGGTTTGAGATCCCTTTATGTAGTACAGTAGTCCCTCTCTATATCGCAGTTCACTTTTCATAGCCTCACTGTATAGTGGGATTTTTAAAAATATTATATTTAATTATTTATTGTGGATTTTTTGCTATGTTGCAGAATTTTGCAGTACCGTATATGTATGTTGTTAAAGTTACATAGGTTTAAGAGTGTAGAATATGTTTAAAAACATAAGTAGTGTTTATAAAAGTGTGGAAAAGGTTAATAAGGGACTGGGAATGGTTTATAAGTGTGTGGGAAGGGTTTATAAAGCCTCAAATATATATATAAATACTAAAATAAATGTAAGGTTCCTACTTCTTGGATTTTCACCTATCGCGGGGGGCGGGGGCGTGGGGGGTCTAGAACATTATATCCATGATAAGTGAGGGAATACTGTACCCTTTCTGCCCTGGCTGGTTTAGCTCAGTGGATTGAGCGTCGGCCTGCGAGCTAAGTGTCGCTGGTTCGATATTCCAGTCAGGGTACATCAGAGAAGGAAAACTCTGACTCCAAAAAACCTCCGCTGCCTTGCGGCATACCTCTTCAGGGGAAAGGCTAAGGGAGTAAACCCCGACAGAAAATCCGGAGCCGGAGTCCCTAAGGCGGTTTGACGTTGTAGTCAACACCGGCAACTCCTGCGGCGCACCTGGACCCAAGCTGTATTGACTCCGTCTTTCCCTTGGACCCTTCAGCTGTGAAGAGAGGGGGGGTCTGCTGCATGGGCAACAACAGACCCTCCATATCACCCTGCCCAGGCTCTGTAGCTTCAGCGTCATCGCAAGATGTCGATTCAACACGGGAGGAGACAGATACCGTGTCACTCCCAAGTTGGACTGCACAGCCATTCTCGGCAGTGCAGATAGACTCTTAAGAAGCTACACCATCGTCTCTCGAGACGGACGGCTGCCGACGACGACTGTACCCTTTATTAGGAAGTTCCTGGTGTAAAATGTAGCAATAATAATAATAATAATAACAACAACATTTAGAAAATCTGTGGCGAATTGAAGAGCTCATCTGAGTGTCTAAATTGGAGTAACAGAAAGAGTACTGAAGAAAGAGAACAGGTGTTGAGTATCAGCCCCACCCAGCTATTTGCCTGCCTGCCCTTGGATAAGACTCTCTACCTCACTTTGCTCATCTGCACAATGGCAATAAAAGACAGACACTGTCCTACCTGGTTCATAGGATTGCTGTGGAAAATCTAACAGAAACATACATGAAGGGAATTTTAAACTACCCAGCATCTCATGTTTGCCACTCAAGTCACCCAACTAAAACTGGACTTATCTGAAACGCCAGGAAAACAATTCAGAAAATAGGTAATCTGTGGACCTCCATTTTTCCGTCTTTATAGAAATCTATCTTGGTAACTTCCAAAATCAAATATTTTCTCTTCCCAACAAATATTCTTAAAATATTCTCAACCAGTAGGCCACAAGAATTTCTAAAACATGCAATATCTAGTCAGGGGCACTGACCGCTTTTCCCTTAGACTGTCAAATAAAAAAATGACAACAGCCAACACAACAACAGCCATGTGGTGTGAATGAATCAAAATTATAGCTATTTTTTTTTGTTAGAGAGGCAAAAATTATATTTTTTGGTGTACCATAGAAATTTAGCAATTAGTTTATGTGTGCCCTGAGATGAAAAGGGTTGAAAATCACTCTTCTTTAGCATGGCTGTGAAAGACAAGATTCTAGTGAAGGACTAGTCTTTACAAACATGCATTTTGTTTGGTAACTTAAATGTCACTTAGGTCAATGACTGACAGGAAAGAGGATGCAGGGAGCATGTACAGGATCTCTAAGATTTTCTGTGAATAAGACCTGAAGGAAACTGGGAAGAAGGGAGTGTTACAGAATGGGGGTCTCCAAAAATCCCCAGAGCCTGTGGGTTGGGGGATGGGGAAAGGAAACAGCTTTTAAGATGCCTTCACATGCCTGTGGCTAGTGGCTAGTGTCTGTGTTACACAAATGGCCTTGGTTCTTCCAAGTCCCCAAGGAGATGGGAGGGGTTTTGGACCATAGAATGGTACCGAGAGAGCACACAGCCTGCGCCAGGTTCCGTGAGTGGTCAGAACTGATTACCACACCCACTGCGTCACAGGACACAGTCAGGGATTTAAAAATAGATGGCAGGCATTTTAGCTGTGCTCTCCATGCAGTTTGCAAGGAGGGCAGAGGTTCTCCATGCAGTTTTAAGAAGGTGAGAGTTCTCCATGCAGTTTTGAGAAGGGAGAATACCATGCAGCTTTGAAAGGGCAAAGGGAGAACCATGTGTAATCCAGTGCAACATGACATATGTTTTCCTGGACTGTTATAAGGAGGCTGATGACATCGTACCTCAGTTTCTGAAGGAGACAGCTGACAGATAAGGGATGGGGAACTTCTGGGCATGTATTTGGCTTCTAGCTTTTTGGGGAGCAAGGGAAGTGCTGGGTCCCATGAGAAAACAGGGCTCTGAGGTGAAGTGCTTGCTGTCCTCCCCAGGTTGGAATATTGTAAATAGAGACCTGTTTTCCTCAACACTAGTTGTTGGGTTTTACACCAAAGCACCACGTGAAAGAACCCCCTTTCACTCTGTAACAGGAGGAAGCTTAAAAAGAGAAAAAAATCGGAAAAATATGACAGACTGAGATTTATTTGGATTTCTCTAAGTTATTGTTTAAATTTCTACTGACAAGATCAACCATTTTAAATATGTGTACTTATTTATTTTCTTAGTAGTGTCCTCAAATAGAAAAGAGCAGTCATGTAAATAAATAATTTAATAAAATGTTCTAAGTGCAATGACAGAAAAGTACCAAGGAGAGATACTTACCACAGCTCTCACAGATTAGTAAAACCTTCTTAAAAGAGGAAATTCCTAAACTGAGCCCTCAGGGGAATGGCAATCCCCAAGAAACAATACCCTTTTCAGTTGTAACCAGCTCTTATTTTCTCTAATAAACTTTGTGAAAATATCTTCCACTCTCCATGTAGAACTTCCTCCATGCCAACACCAAAGAAAAGGCCTAAAGGGCCTCCACCTTGTTTGCAAATGCAGAAAATGCGTGCACAATAGCATGAAGGAAAGCCATTAAAAACTATTAAAAATGTATACCTAGTACCTTGAGCAGAAATCAAACAAGTTCTGAAATACATTTATAAGTTTCTAGTCCTGAGTCAGGCAATTACTACAATGTTGGCCAGGTTTAAACTTCCATGCCTTCATTTACCCAAGAGAAAAGTTATCTTAGTAATTTCTATCATATTAGGTTGGTCTGAGAATTAATTAATGCTTTAATGTGTCTGAAACTCTAAAATAGAAAATATATTTTTTAAGTAGAAGAATCCCCTTTTAAAATAATTCCCCTATACTCATAAGATCTCCTTCAAAGGGTTATTTTCATCCCTATTTATAATCCTTTTACAATCCAGTTAAGTGGACCAAAAAATACACATTTGGATTTAGCAAGCCCAAATACATGTACACAGTGAGTTCAGAGCTATTTACATCAGTGGATGTTGGACTATGTTGAACTATGAACTATAAAGGACACAGAAGACTTCAGATGCCTCTTTCATATGCAATGTCTTTGGATTGCCATTAGCTGGCCTACCACCTTCAAATCAGCAATCTAGGCACCTTATTTCATTAAAAAAGTGCATCAGAAATTCATTAGTAAGGAATTTGGTTTGACCCTCATATATGATAATAACGTGTTCTTGGGTACTTTACCATAGTCATAATTTAACATTTCTAGAAAATCATCTAGAAAATAATTGAAATTTGGTTCCAACTTTCCCACTAGCATTTAATTCTTTTGGAAATATGTGAGCCTTCTCTATATGTTCAGCTATTCACAGAACTGAGAGCCCAGAGAGTGAAATCCTGACAGTTACTCTAATAAGGTAAAAATGGGGTTACAGAATTCATTTTCAAAGTTTTTCCTACTCTTTTTTTTAAAAATTAAATTGGCATTACCAAATTTAATGACAAGGCTACCCTGCTGAGTTCGGAGCCCAGAAAGCTATTGTCTCCTGGTCTACGTATCCTACTCTGTTCTAATGTTTCCTATAATGCGACTAATAACCAACCATCAGCAATAAATGCTTTGTCCTCTCATTGTTGCACACAGCAATAGCTGGAGCAGTGATACTGACAAATGAACCAGCGTAATCACTTTGGATTTCTTTGTTACATCTCACAGTGTGAAGATGGCTCCTGCTCAGCACGTCCCCTAAAACAAACAAGCACTATTGTAGTCTCCTCCATCAATCTCTCTTTATTGTTGCCATTCAAACCCCCATGTTGCCCTCATTATATACCACCCACCTTCTCAGAAAAGTGGAAGGTCCCAGATCTTTCTTTGAGTTTAGACTTTTGATATCCCTCAGTAAGAAATGGAAATCCAGAGAATGAGGGATAGGAAAAAAATGTGAACTTTCTCTACTTTCCAGGCTGTTTTCCTTAAGGGGAAAAAAAAAAGCTCATTAAATCCAGTTGAGTCTGACATTTTCTCTTTTACCTTTTCAGTCTTTTTATGGTTTCAAATCATTAACTATCAGCATGAAGCTCCAACATAGCTCTCACCATCTATGAAATGGTGACACATTTGACAATAATGCTTTTGAAGAACCTGTCACATTCTCTCCCCAAACAAGTCTCATTAATGCTCAAACTGTCTTTCTTTTCTCTATGCATCTTTTTTCCTGATTTCTCTCTAATTAGCTTGTTTTTTTTAATGTTCCCTTGTTCCACAGTTCAAGTTTAAAAAAAAAAAAAAAGAGGTGGATGTCATTTCCACGAACCCCAAGGCCAAGTTAATCAGCAGAATTAATGACTCTATTACCCATTATACTGGGGGCGGTAGAGCTGAACCGAACTCCAAGTATCCAGTGTTCCCCTTCAGCCGTGCCTCTGCATTTTGCTCTGACAAATGTAAACTTCTGCTCTCTCAGAGAAATTCTGAGGTTCAACTTATTTGCACAGCATTTCTTTTCCCCTTTAGGGTATGAATCAGGAGGAGAGGTTGAAAAGGTTGCCACTTCTCTCTACAGTATCCATGCTAAGAAATTATCAAGCCATTAAGAGAGGATGGATAAAAGAAGTCTCTGGGAAGACTGGAAGAGTCATAACCCAGCATTCCCTATACAACTCATCACAATCCATAAATCCTCCCTGTAAAACATTTCATAGTTACTGCATCACAGAAAAATTCCTTAGTATTTTCCACAGTCATACTGTGGAAAAAAAGCTATGTCAAAATTTAAACCAGCAGACAAGCTGATTTGATCGATTTTCACAAATAAGTATGAATGAGAGTTGAATAAATTTTTTAATTAATTTTCAATGGATGGAAGGGGGAAATTTTCAAAGAGTTGTTTTTCTCTTTGAACAAGAACTGAGTAATACATCTTTTCATCCTGAAAGTCAACACTGACAAAAAACTAATTAAACATTTTGTGTGTATTCAAATGCTTTATTTTAGAAGCATCTATCTAGAAACTGTCAGAGGAGGGTTTTTACTTTTCATAATGCAACAGAAACATCTTTCACAGAATTTCTGTTTAATTATTTAATGATAGTGCTATCAATTAAAAGAAAGAGAAGAGTAATACAGATTTATCTGGACACTCTAATAGTAAAAATACCAATACCATTTCAGAGAAAAGACTTGCTTTCATTTTTCTTCAGTTACATCCCCACTCTCATCTAGCACAAAAACTCTGGGTATCATTTGGTGGGCTATCTTTACCTAAAGGAGATTATTATCAGAAAATCTTTTTTGGTGAAAATCCTGCTCTAATTGGGTTTGAAGTATCCTGAGTCACAGAATTTCTGTGCTTATACCTTCCTGCCTTTCCTTGGCTTTCACCCTCAATTTAGTCTACAAAATATACCTGAAAGGATATTGGCAAGAATGATAATCCTAACACTGACTTTATTCTTTTGCTCCATCTATATAGAAACAGTCCCATTCTTGCTAAGTGGTCTTTTTATTTTTCCCCCATTATGAAGGGAAATCCTCAAGGTGTTAAGAGAAAATAAGTCAATATCAGAACTCAAACTTTCAACAACAAAGAAAAAAAAGGAAAAAATGACATTTCAATGGTTATTAAGAGTTTTATGTTACAAAAGAGTATCTGTAATACTTGGAAATGAAAGGGAAACTATTTGCAATGCTTGGGAAATATCACATTTAACATAGCTATCTTCAAACATTGTTGAAAATATAAGCCATCCAACTTTTCTTTGATGTATAAATAGTCATCAGGTGTGAAGTAAAAGAAAACATATCATAAAATAAAGAACATGTATTCACATAATAAAGTGGCCCCAGACACTTCATTCTAAGCATCAATGTACCCATGGTGATTATGGCCCCAAATCTGAAACTCAAGGAATAAGAATTCTAGTCTCAACCTGCCACCCTTAAGAATGATTATTGTAGAGTGAGGAATGGGTATGGGCAGTGCAAATTTTACCTACTACACTTACCTCTATACAAAGAATAATAAAAACAAAACCAGATTACAAGTAAATAAAAAAATAGTACATAAAAGTCAATGCAAAAATTCCTACCATACCAGAGAGAAATGAATTCAGGGACGTCGTTCAAAAACTTACACATGCACACAATGAGTTGTGTTTGTGTTTGTATATGTGTTAATCCTTTGTTACAAACACTCACATTATCCCATATCTTCTTTATCTTGCCTTTGTACAGGGATTCAAGATAATAGTCTTATCAAACTGGCCAAGGAATTCTTATGTGTTCAGCTTGCTAATATTTGTTAGACCTACAGAGATAAGGGCACGAATATGTCTTAAAAACATAGAACATCAAATGTTTCTCATTCTGGACATCCTTTCTATGTACAGAAGAAAGGCTATAGCCTTTGAACTTCAACACATCTGCATTAGAATTCTAGTTTCACTGTAACTAAGTTATGTCCCCATGAGTATGTAATCTAACACCTCTATGCAGCAGAGAAAAGAAAATATCAAGAATATGTCCCTCTGGGTTGCTGTGAACTACTCAGCAGTGTATACCACAGTATAGGTGACCAACACACGTTCTTTCCTTTCTCCCTTCCTATTCCAATTAATATGACCAGAGGAAAAAGAAAAGGAAATAAGTAAAGTAGAAAGAAAGACTGACATATAGTTAAAAAATAAACATAGGTTATCAAGAACATGTGAATCACTTCCTTTAAATCTAAATCATTTCCAATAATTAAAAGGTAATAATCTCAATACTAAATCTCTCTGGGATTCAAAACTATGTATGGATTAAATGATTTTCTGTAATATTTTGCTGAACTCATGGAAAAGTCATGTTTAGCTGATTTTATAAAAAGTTTGAACACATTCAGAAACTAACTATGAATCATAACAAATTCATGAAAGTAAAAAGACCTTCCATTTGAAATTGCAGGTGTTGGTTATGAAAAAGAAAGTTACAATAAAATCAGGCCTCTCTACCTTCTAGTTCTCTAAGTAGTTCACTCTTCTCAGAGGAAAGAACTTGGCTTCTATTTCTCTATTTTTCAATAATATCAAAAGTCAGCTGCCCTGCAAAGTCTCTCCTAAAAATCCTCTTCCAAACAAGGTGAGTTCAATTCAACTAATAATTATTGACCAACTCTATGCTTGGGCCATATAAATGCCCAAACCATCCTCTCTGTGTACTTCTGGATTACCTGGAATATGCCGCCAATATCGCACTTTCATACCACTTTGTAAATGTTTATTTCCTTGTTTCTCACCCCTGCTAGGCAGTGTGTTGCTCCAAGACAGAAACCAGAGCATATTTGTCTTTCAATTCCCCTTGCTCAATACAGTGCCTGACAAAAAGTATTTCGAGGGAGAAACTTGGAAGAAAGCATGCTAATTTTATCTAACAACAAAGTATTGTGTACTCAAGTTATATACATCAAGCATTGGATAAAGACCAATCCCATTCATAAAGAAGAAAAACACACTAAATTAAGATATTAGCTGGTTTAATCTAGCAGTACACCAGAAGAATAGCTGGTGAATGAATCATTACAGAGTGATGATAATGTCAGGAATATAACAATGAGTCATTATTAGAAAATGTATCCAGAAAATTCACCTTTTGAAAAGGTTAATGAAGAAATACAATAATATTATCTGAGCACGTGCTAAGAAGGCATTTGATAAAAAGATACTCCTATACCATGATAAGAATTTAAACTCAAAGTAAATGCCATTTTCTGTGTTAATAGCAAATCTCCAGTACTATTTACATGAAAGTCAAGAACAAAAATAAATGATAATACCTATTTTAACTCTATTATTTAATATTCATATATATATATATATATATATATATATATATACACACACACACAATTGAATACTGTTTAAAGACTTAATTATGGGAAAGGACAAAGACAAATTTACATTGTTTTTAAAATAATGTATTTGTACACCTGAAAGAAGCAAAAGATTCAACTGAAAAAAGAATTGGAAAATTGGAAATTCAGTAAGATAATCAGTTAGAAAGTCAATATGTAGTCCTAATTCTCCCCAGACACTTAACTACATTGGCTGTAAGCTTTCCTTACCCAAAATGAACTCTGATAAAGTAGAGGAAAATACTAAAGAGAGAGGTAGGAGAGGGGAGGAGAGGAATATAATCCTAGGTAGGAAGGAGTGTAATTTTGAAATGGTGTTGCATTGGCTGGGGTGGGGTGGTGAAGGAACAAGTAGGTTTGACTTGAGGCAGGAAGCTGCCAGGCCTGGCTATGGGAGAGAGAATAAAAAAGGCAACCCTGGCATGATGCTTTTCATTTTCCTACACCAGTGGTTCTCCAAGTGCTGTGCCAGGACCAACAGCATCAGCATCACTTGAGAACGTCTTAGAAAATAAATGTATTTACTCCCACCCCTAACCTGCTAACTGAAATTCTGGGAGTAAGGCCCAGTCATCTATGCTTTAAAAAGTCCTCCCTGTGATTCTGATGAATACTAAAATGCAAGAACCACTTTCCTTCTAGTGCTGCTTCTCCCAGGGCAGGGTTAAAGGTAAAATGCTAAGCAGAGGAGTTATTTTATGGTATAAAGAGTTATTGCCCGTGGTTTCCAGGTACCAAGGGTTCTCCATTCTTGGGCTCATCTGTACTCCACCCCTGAGTTCATTGTGGATAACACAGACTGTTCTGGCCTTCTTCTATAAGCTTCATTTGACTGAGTAGCAAATACCATAGGAGAAAAATGAGCTCATAAGCCAAAGAGGCAAGGCATTTGAAGATCTTAATTATTTTCCACAAACCAAATACACTGGGTAACAAATTTCATCAGAGGCAAAACAAAGAATTATAAATTAACCAGCTAACTATACTAAATAAGAGAAAACATTAGCAATATGAAGTAAGAACTAGAAAATATTAAAAAATAACTACCCATATTAGTCATAAAATATATAATGGTTGAAATAAAAAACACAATCAATAAGATAAATAGCAAAATGGAACAGCTTAAGAATAAATTTGTAAGTTAATACAAGCTCTGAAAAAGACAAAAAATATTTTTTGAAAAGTAAGACTTATAAAAGCTAAAGAAAGAAATGGTAATACCAAGATCATCAAAGTGTCAGAAAGAGAGGGGGATAAAAATGGAGAAGAGGCTATACCAGCAGTAATAAGACAACTTCCCATAAAGAATTCATTACTGAAAAGGCCCATAGACTTCTGTTTTCAGATATGATGGCACAATAGGAGACAACACTTACTCTCTCATCTTAATTTAAAAAAAAAAAAAAACCAGACAATATGTAGAAAACAGTCTTCAGACATTGGAAGGCAGGTAGTAAAGGACGATGATTCCTAAGAAGGTAAACAAACACAGTTTGTGCTATAATTGCCCCAACATACTTCCAGGAAGAGTTTCCAGGGCACAGCACAGGAAAGTAGAATCCCAAAAGATCTTAACAGTCTCTAGTTGAGGAGGTAACATTGACAATTAAACAACATCAAGGAAATTAGAATTGGTAAAGCAGAGTACCAGAGAAGAGATGCACAGAAGGCAAGCCTGGAGGTCTACAGGGTGTTCCTTGTCAGTCTTCACAGGAGAAAACTACCTGAGACTAGGAAAGGAACTGCAAGAAAAAATATTAAAGGAAACAATCCCCATTACTCAAAAAGGGCCAGCAATATTCACATTCCCAACATCAGTATAGAAAAACTTTGGAGCATCAAGTTTAGTACTTGGACTATACTGCCTCAGTAGAGGAACAAATTAGCCCTAGGCTTATGTTTGCTTTGGTAATATAATTGATATTATAATATAATAAAAAATAAATATAATTAATATAATAATATGATATAATGTAATGTAATGTGGTGTAATATGTTACAATGTAACATATTTTAATATAATAAATATAACATAATAATATTATTACATAGTGTTATATATATATCATGTAATTTTATGTATACAGTATTTATCCCAAATTCCTGGCACAGAGCTTCAAAAACCCTTGGAATTTCCTGAGTGATAATGTTATGCTAATGAAGCAACTTGAATGGCAGTAGCCTAGATAATTTCAAGATGGGGGCTGGTCACCAGGAAAACCAACCATGTAATTAGAGGATTGAAAATTGTAGTTGTCTGACCTCTGGAGAGGGGAGGTAACTGGAGAATGAGTTCAATCACATGGCCAAAGATTTAATCAATTATGCCTAAGTAATGAAACCTCCATTAAAAATCTTGGACATTGAGGTTCTGGGGAGCTTCCTGCTTAACACATTGATATGTTGGGAGGGTGCACACCCCAATTTCATGAGGAGAGGGCATAGAAGCTTTGTACCCACCCCCACCCTCCTCATCTTGCTCTATGTTCCATTTAGCTCTTTCTGAGTTGCAGCCTTTATAAAAGTAAGTATACCACCTTCCTGAGTTCTGAGAGTTGTTCTAGGGCAGCAGTTTTCAAATGGTATGCTGCAAGAGTTTTTAAAACATCCAATACCTGACTATTTAGTCAGGGGCAGTGATCCTCTTCCCTTAGATTGTAAAAATTTTAAAATGACAACAGCCAACACAACAACAGCTGTCTGGTGTAAATGAACCAAAATTATATCTATTTTTCATCAGATTAGCAAAAAATATATTTTGGTGTGCCACATAATTTTAGTAATTAGTCTACATGTGCCATGAGATGAAAAGGTTGAATATTGCTGTTCTAGGAAATTATCAAACGGGGTTGGGTTATGGGAATCCTGAAATTTGGAGCCAAGAGGAACAGAAGTGCAGGTAATCCGTGGGATCCACTTATGGCATGATAAAGAAAGCAGGAAAATATAACACATAATAATAAAAAAACCAAAATCAATAGACACAGACCCAGAAATGGCACAGATAAGAGAATGAGTAGGAAAGATAAAACATCAATTATAAATACACTCCATATGTTCAAGAAAATAGAGAAAAACTTTAATGCTTAAGAAGAAATATGGAAAATGTAAAAATAAAACCAAATTATAGAGATAAAAACATATAATGGCTAAGATGAAAAAATGTATTGGATGGGATCAGCAACAAATGAGGAACTGCACGAAAAAATTAGTGAACTTGAAAAATAATAATAATAACTACCTAAAATAAAACAGAGAAAAAAGATGAAAAAATTATGAGAACATCAGGAAACTACGAGACAATCTCAATTGTCTGAATATACATTCAAGTGGAGTCCCCAGAAAAATAAGAAAGAGGGAGAAAACAAAAATTTTTCAAAAAATAATGGCAAAATATTTCCCAAAGTTGATGAAAACTACAAATTCAGTTTCAAGAATTGAAGTTGACAATCAATAGTAAACATGTTTAGGTTTTAGATCACAAAATCTAGAGATACAGGAATAGGCTTTAACTAAGTGTTTCAATTGCTTTAGTTATCATGTAGCTTATATTCAAAGATTAAGAAAGTATGTTAGTCATTACCTAGCAAGTTCCAGCAAGAATGTTTAAATGTACACTTGAAATAATAGAAAAATATAATAGGTTAAGCATAAAACAATAATAACATTCAAGGAGCTTCTGCTTTTGTGCACCAAAATAGTGATATTGACATATTGCTAAGATGTTTTATAGCTCATGAGTTGTACATCAGAAGGCCACCCCACCACAATCTCACTGAAGCTGGATAAGGCAATGCCAGGATTGAAATAGTTGACCAGAAGATAAACATTAACTACTTACCTAATCACTGACCAATCAATAAAGCCCATGACCCTAAACCCATTACTCATCATTTCACTCTATGAAACTCTTGCCTGTAGGCCACCAGGGTGGTAGGACTTTGAGCACTAGCTTACTGTTCTTTTGGGTAGCATCATTCCAAAAAAACAGCTTATCTTTCTTCACTGCAAAGTCAGTTCTCATTGACACACTGCACACAAGGGGGCAGAAACTCTCACATGCTTTGATTACAGACTTTCAACAAATCCCAAACACAAGAAAGATGACAAAAATGATGCCAATGTACATTATAAACAAACTTCTCCAAAAGAGTAAAAAAGAGAAAGTCTTAAACGCATCCAGAGGAAATAAAAAGGTGCATTAATTATAGAAGAAAAAATAAGAATAACTGCAGACTTAGAAGCACTGCAAGCCAGAACACAATGAAGCAACGATTTCAAGGTACTGAAATTAAACAACTGTCAACCTGGAATCCTATTCACAGGTAAAATATCCTTTAAAATCAAAGGCAAAATAACAACTTCATACATAAAAAATCTCAAATAATGCATGGCTGGCAGATTAACACAGTATGAAATGACAAAAAAGTTCTTCAGGCAAAAGCAAAAGGACACCAAAAGGGAATCTGAATCTAAGCAAGGGAATGGAGAACACTAGAAATAGTAAATATATGTAGATATAAAAGATACTTTTCTTGTTTTTCTAAATCAGCTTGAAAGATAATTGTTTAAACAAAAAATAGTAAAATGTAGTGTGAGTTCATTACATATGTAAAAGTAAAATGTATGACAAAATCATCATAAAAGTCAGGAGAAGTGAACAGATATATATGGTTATAAAATTCTTATATATCATATTATATGAATTAGAAAAATTCTAACATGCTTTTTTGTAGAAACTGACATGCTCATTCTAAAATGTACTATTCAGATGCAAAGGTCTTGGAATAATTTTTGTAAAAAAAAACAAAGAAGACTTAACACTGATTTCTAGACTTGTTATAAAGCTACAGCAATCAAGACAGTGTGGTTTTGTACTGATAAACACATAGATCAATGGAAGAAACTAGAGTTCAGAAAAAGACCCACATATACATGTTGAATTAATTTTTAACAAATTTCTAAGGCCATTTAATCAAAAAAGAGTACCTTTCCAACTAGTGATGCTAAAACAATTAATTAGATAGCTATGTGCAAAAATTGTTTTAAATAAAACTTGATTTTTAACTTATATCTAAAATTAATTTAGATAAGAACATAGAACTATAAGAGCTGAAACTATAAAAATTTGAGAATAAAACTTAGATAATTTTAGAGGCCTTGTGTTTAGTAAAAAATTTTTTAAATAAGACACAAAAAATCATGTTCCATAAAGAAAAAATGATAAATTGGACTCACAAACTCTTTTGTGCTTCAAAAAACAATGTAATAAAAATGAAAAGGCAAGGCACAAACTGGGAGAAAATATTTGCAAAATATTTATCCAACAAAGAACTTGTACCTAGAATACATTCTTACGTTGTACAACTTAATCGTAATAAAACAATCAACCCAGTAAAAACTGGGCAAAATATTTGAAGAAACTCTTCACCAAAAAAGATATAGAGGTGGCAAATAAATATGTAAAAAGATACTTAACATCATTATTTGTTAGAGAAATCAAATTAAAGCCACATCAAATATCACTACACACCCACTAGAATGACTGAAATTTAAAGATCTGACCCTACCAGAATAAATTAACATGTTTTTGTCATAAAAACCAAGAAACATTATACCAAAAGACTAATAAACTGACTATCTAAAATGAAACACTTCCTTATAATGAAAAAGTAAAAGCACTGCAAATGTATTTGAAAAACAAAATTAACCTGGGAAATAATATTTACAAAACATATGACAATGGGTTTATAGCCCTAATATGCAAATAATTCTTACTAATTATTTTTTTAACTCAAAAGTACATGAACTGGCAAGTCCCCAAAGGTTAAAAAAGTGATCAATAATAATATGAAAAGATGCTCTTTCTTAGTTATCAAAGAAATAAAATTGGAAGTAGATGCCATGTTAATAAATTGGCAAAATGATTATCAAAACTGAAACACTCTATTAAAAGACATAACAGAAGAAAAATGTGAATTAGTAAATGAACAAATGTTCTCTTTATTAGAATTGCACTATAAAAACATAATTTTCTCTAAATTGTCATATATTTAATTCAATTTAAACCTTATAAAAATGTGTTCAAATGCCCATTTAAAGTTCCAGATAAGTAACTTTGAAAACTTGGCAAAACAGAATTCAAAAGTATTTCCAATTATTCTTCAATAAAGTTACAGGGGCAACAACTAGTTATTTGGTAGAAAAATATTGCCAATTGTTTAGGACAATAAACTCTTCATTTGGAGACAATAATAATAATGCTGTGACAATACCTCATTTATCTAAAGAGAAAAATTAAGCCATAAAGTTGTTTAAAACTCAAAAGCACAAAACAAAAACACTGATAAAATTGACCACATAAAACTAAATACTTCATTATAAGAGAAAATAAAACATATTAACATTTTTTAAATAAAAATATAAACTGGTAAGTAATATTTGTAAAGCATATAACAAGATATTGTTATCATTATGCTAAGATCTCAAAGTTTTCTTTAAAATACAAATTGTAATATGACAAAAATAGGCAATTACTCAAAAATTGATCAGCAATCATTAAAAGATTTTCTTTCTTATAATCAAAGAGAGGCAAATTAAAACAACTATATATTATATCAGTAGATTGGCAAAGGTTAAAAGTATCAAAATCTGTAGTAAAAGGGGAATAAAACATCTATTACTTAGGTTTTGTTGACAAAAATTTCAATTCATATGCCCTTTCCAGAGATCATTTCTGCAGGTACCTAGGCAAGAAGAAAAGTAAAAAGGAAGAACGGAGTGGAAAAAAAGATGGAGGGAGGAAAGAAAAGGAAAAAGGAAAGAAGAATAAATGCTGTTTTTCTCTTAAATATTATTTAAGTAAATTATGGAATAAATAAGGCAATACCCTGCAGCCATTTAAAATAATATAGAATTTTTCTGGGCATTAATAAATATTCAAAATTGGCATAAACATATACACTTATATATTTATTTATATATTATACATAAATATATATATGGAGAACAGTATCTATAGTGTGACCCCAATTACACAAAATGGGTGTGTAAGCACACGTGTGTATGTGTGTGTGTGTGTGTGTGTGTGTGTATGCATTCATGGAGATATATCTAAGAGTTTTCACCAATATATTGAGTGGTTATCCTTTGGTAGAGGAATTACATGTGATTATTTTTATAATAATCACTATACTTTTATAATAGAGATTTCAAAATAAAGATCATGTTTCAGTTTAAAAGTAATAAAGCTCTTTTTTAGCTGTGACTCATCCATTGATATGAGAGGAATTGTTTATCGGTAATGTAATAATGAGTCAACTTAAAGATTATATATAAAGTTACTTTAAAACATGTCTTCCGTGATCAATCTTTCTTAAGTTCAACTTCTCCAATCCTCTCCTTCTTCATTTTAGAGGGGACAGAAGAGAAACAGAAGCAGGCAGCATTTGATAATATTTTAAATATGAAACAAGTATTTCATTTTTATTTTTAGTGGTTTTAGTAACTGAATTTCATTTCAGATCAAGATCCTTTTTGATATTTAGAAAGATACAAAATAGAAGGTAACATGAATATGTCATCAACATGCTTCAAGTATCCTCTAGTATCCAAGCAAAGCAAAAAATTACTTATGACATGCAAAAGAAATGAAAGAGGCATAAGGAAGCAAACACTTATTATGAATAGGTGGGATAGAAAACCACGACATATTCTAAGGACAGAGGTAAAAACAGAAAACAATCAAAAATTCAAACTTAGGAACTACAGTATTACCTTAAAAGAATAGTCCAAAAGAATAGTTTAAATAAAGTAAAACATTTATAAATTAGTGTTCATAGCCGTGTTCATTCATTTGCCCATTTGGTCCATATCCAATCAGATATTATCTCCAGGTGCAATATTTGGCTCTGAGATGAACATTAAAATTAAATATTTATTGGTGCCTTACTATCATCAGAGCTTTGTTCCAACTGTGACCCAGGTTTGTTTCCATCAGGAAGTGCTGTATGATGCTTAATCCTAATCTCTCTAAAATCAAGAAACATCATCATAGAGATCTTCTTTTCAATTCTAGAATGCTGGCTGACTTCTATATTAGTTTCTGACCATATCATACTCTTTCATTAGTGATGTTAACCTGGATTATTTTCAGTTTAAGGTAAATTTACCTAGTGTGGCAGATAATAACTATTCTAGACACCAGATACTTCAAAAATAGATATTGTACATGACCACTCATTTTAAATGCCTAAAAATTTTATCCAGCCATTTTAATTCTAGAAATTTCCACTAAGGAAAATGTTTTGTAGGTATACAAAGACTTATTTACAAAATATAGACAAGATTGTTTTTAACAGGGAAAAACAAAAGATATGGGACTTTCGGCCAAGATGGAGGCATAAACAGACATGCTGCATCTCCCTCACAAGTAAGAAGAAATTTACAACCACTTCAAAACTAAAAAAAAAAAAAAAAAAAATCCAGAGAATTGAAACTACAGGGAAGTTCAGCAAAAAATTAAGAAATATTCAGCCAGAAAGGTAAGAGAGGCAGCGTCAGGGTAGAGAGAATGAGGTGCTGAGCAGTGGCTATGGGGGAGGTGCTCAGTGGCCAAAGCTGGCTATGCGGCTAGAGACAGCAGTGGCTGGTGGCGGTGCTAGGGGCAATGGCAGCTGGTGGCACAGCTGGCAGTACAGCAACTGTAGCCATGGCGAAAAGCATAGTCATATATATTAAACCCAGGAAGCAATCCTAGCCCCAAACAAGATTGATCCCAGCCCCAGATCAGACTATGTAGCTTGCAGTTCCAGCACTGGGGAAAAAAGAGCTGCATTGCTTCTGACTGTGAAAGCAAGTAGGGGTTGAGGCAGAGGAAGAAACTACCGGTCTCTCAAAGGAAGTAGCTTGCTCAGTACAGGAAGGAGGAGAAGTCCCAGAAAAGAGGCAAGTGCTGAGCAAGCAGCATTTTTCCTCTTCATACCCCTCCCCGACATATAGCACCGCAATGTGCTGAAAGAATTCACCAGCACTGATGAATACCTAAGGCTTCACCCCTTATAACATAACAGGTGAAACAGCTCCACCAAGACACAGAGGCAAACACAGAAAGCTGTCAAAATGATGAGACAGAGAAGTATGACTCAAAAAGGGGTTGAGGGTCAGATCAAGGTTCCAGTGGGAGAACTAAGTGACAAGGAAATAGCAAACCTAACAGATGAGGAGATAGCGAACATAGCAGATGAAGAGTAGCCAAATTAACAGATGTACAGTTCAAAGTACTGGTCATAAAGATGCTCACAGACCTGACAGGGAAGAAATGAGAACTATACTAAGTGAAACAAAGGAAATCCATACAAACCTAGTGGTGAAGGAAAGGAAACCAGGGTTCAAATCAATGAATTGGAACATAAGGAAGAAATAAACTGTCAACCAATATAGAAGGAGGATATAAGAATTTTTAAAAATGGGGAGAGGCTTAGAAACCTCTGGGATAGCTTTAAACATGCCAACATCTGAATCACAGGCGTTCCAGAAGGAGAAGGGAAAGAGCAAGAAATTGAAAGCTTATGTGAAAAAATAATGAAGGAAAACTTCCCCAATTTGGGGAAGGAAATGGACATACGGGTGCAGGAAGCACAGAAAGTCTCAAACTAGACACAGGAAGAACCAGACCAAGACACATCGTAATCAAAATGCCAAAGGTTACGAATAAAGAGAGAATCTTAAAAGAAGCAAGAGAGAAGAGGAGAATTGCTTACAAATGGGGTACCTATAAGGCTGTCAGCTGAGTTCTCAAAAGAAACTTTGCAGGCAAAAAGGGACTGGCAGGAAATATTCAATGTGATGAAAAGCAAGGACCTACAACCTAGATTACTCTATCCAGCAAAGCTATCATTTAGAATGGAAGGACAGAAAAAGTGTTTCCCAGACAAGGAAAAGCTGAAGGAGTTCATCATCACCAAGCCATTATTATATGAAATATTAAAAGGACTTATTTAAGAAAAAAAAGATCAAAACTGTGAACACTAAAATGACAACAAACTCACAACTATCAACAACTGAATCCAAAAAATAAAAACAAAATTCAACTAAGCAAACCAGAATAGGAACAGAATCATAGGTATGGGGGTCATTTGGAGGATTATCCTCTGGGAGTGGGAAGGGGAGAAATGAAGAAATAGTGCAGGGATTAAGAAGCATAATTGGTTGGTACAAAATAGGCAGGAGGAAGTTAAGAATAATATAGGAAAGGGTGAAGCCAAAGGACTTATATGCATGACCCATGGACATGAACTGAGGGGGGTGGGATTGCTGGGGGAAGAGGGGTACTGGGCAGAGGGGAGCAAAGGGGGAAATACTGGGACTACTGTAACAACATAATCAATAAAATATATTTTAAAAGTGACAACAGAATCACAGCTATCAACAACAGAAGCTAGGGAATGGAAACAAAGGCAAACTAAGCAGACAACTAGAGAGGGAACAGAATCATAGGTACAGGGAGCATGTGGGGGGAAGTCAGCTGGGAGGGGGAAGGGGAAAGAAGGAGGGAAATGGTTCAGGAATTAAGAAGCATAGTAGGAGGCTGCAGAATAGACAGGATGATGTAGAGAAGAGCTTATATGCACGACCCATGGACGTTGACTAAGGGGATGGGACTGCTGGAGGGAGGGTGGTGCTGGGTGGAGGGGAGCAAAGGGAAAAGAAATTGGGACAACTGTAACAGCATAATCAATAACACATACAAAAGAAAAAAGAAAATGAAAAGATATGAAAGTATAATATATGTCCCAACAATAGGAAGCCAGATAAAGAAATTTAAGTATAGACATTCTATGCAGTCATTAAAACCCATTAAAGTTATCTTTAAAATGTCAATTATCAGAAATGATCTGTGTAGTAATAGTTGTCATCACCGGGGTAAAGAATTTTACAGCTCCTTTTACAGCTATGTCTTAAAAATGTTTGATAATCACAAACTGACATCCATTCTATGGTGCACACAGGCAAGGTTGAATTGTGTGACTGGTATTTATAACTGTCACTTGAGTGCTATCCTCAAATTTACTGCACATGATGGCTCAAGTTATCTGTGCCTCACAAGTCCTATTGCTGTGTACCTCCTTCATTTTGGGTTTTGATCTAAGAATACTTCCCTGGTTCATTTTTCCAGGTTGGTCAAGTTATATAGTTAAAGATAAAGGATCTTAAATTATCCATGTTTTAAAGTGGGTAAGGTAGGGATGTTGAATCTGTAGGCCATTTGGGGCAGTATTAGAAACTTAAAAGGATTAAACTCTTCCAACCTAAGAACACAAGATGTCTTTCATTTTTTGTTTTTGTTTTTGTTTTATTTTTATTTTTAGCCCTGCTTTCTAGCTTTCAGGGTACAGCTCTCTCACCTCCTTGGTTGATGTGGTCCTGGGTACTTTATTCTTTCAGATGTTACTGTAAATGCAGTTGCTTCCTAGTTTCACTTTTGGATGGTTCACTGTTGATGTGTAAAAACCCAGTTGATTTCTGTGCTTTGCTCAGTAACCTGAAAATTTGCTGAACCTGATATCAGCCTGAAAAGTTTTCTTGTGGATTTGAAGGACTTGTTTCTGTATAGGAACATGTGACCTCCAAATAGAGATAGATACATCTGCCTCTCTAACTGGGTGACTTTTATTCTTTGTCTTGCCTAATTGCTCTGGTTGTTCCTGTGGATTAGCAGACACAAGAGCAGGCATCCTTGTCTTGTGTTGGTCTTAAGGGGAAGCTTTCAGCCTTTATAATGCTGGGGAGTTCTCTTCTATTCTAGTTTTCTGGGTGTTTTTTATCACAAAAGGGCATTGGACTTTTTCAAATGCCTTTTCTGCATAAGTTGAGATGATCACACTTCTTCTCTTCACTGTATTAATACATTGTGATATATTGATGGATTTTTTGTGTGCTGAACCACCTTGCATTCCTGGGATAAATCCCACTTGATGATGGTGCATAATTTTTTTATTTTGCTGTTGGGTCAGGTTTACTAGTGCTTTATTGAGGATGTTTGAAACTATATTTGTAAGAGATATGGGTCTATAATTTTCTTGTGAAGTCTTTATCTGGCTTCATTGTCAGGGTCAGGTTGGACTCACAGAATGAGCTAAGAAGTGTGCTCTCCTCTTTTATTTTTTGGAAGAGGTTGAGAAAGGTTTGTGTTAATTCTTTAAATGATTGGTACAATTTGCTAGTGAAGCTGTCTTGTCCTGGATTTTTTTTTTTTTTTTTTTTTTTTGGTTAAGAGGTTTTGATTACTATTTCAATCTCTTTGCATGTTACAGGTCTATTCAGATTTTCTGTTTATTCTGGAATTAACTTGTGTGTTTCCATGAATTTTTTCATTTTATCTAGGTTACCTATTTTTTGGTATTATTATAAGTGTTGGTAAAATTATAATCCTTTTTATTTATATAAAGTCAGTAGTAATCCCCCACTTTTATTTGTGATTTTAGTAATTTAAGTGCTTTTTTTCTTTTTAGTCAGTTGAGGTTTATCAATTTTATTGATATTTTCCAAGAACCAACTTTTTATTTCATCAAGTCTCTGTATTGTTTCTTTTCTCTATTTCATTTGTCTGCACTCCAAGCTTTATTTTTTCCTTTTTTCTACCAGATTTAGCTTTAGTTGTTTTTTTTTTTTCTATCTACATTAGTTTTAAGATCATCTTTTGAATTTTTACAAAGAAACCAGCTATAATTTTGAGGGGATTGTGTTGAAACTGCAGATCAGTTTGGGGAATATTTCCATCTTAATCGTATTATGACTTCTGATTCATGAATGTGGGCTACCTTTCCATTTATTTAGAGCATCACTAATTTCTTTTAACTTGTTTTGTAGCTGTCAGCATAGAAATCTTGTACTCTCATTAAATTTTTTAGAAATTTTTAAAATATGGTTTCAGATAGTTACTTCTGGCATATTGTGAGCCTTATTTTTCATACCTTCATACAGTAGAATAGGAATAGGTTCCCACATGGTTCCTTAGCATGTTCCCTGACCTGAGTTGTGCTATGAGGAGGTCCTGACAGGACGGTGAGGTGGACCCTGGGGTGGGAGCAGCTATGAGAGAGGGAAGTTGCAGGGGCTCCCCTTGGAGTGAGGGGCAGGGAGAGAAAGGCATGGGCAGAGGGACAGGGTAGCAAAGAAAGGAAGCAGGGCAGTGCCAGGGCTCAGCCAGGACTATCACTCTGTTTTGCAAGGTTCCATTGAAATTTCTAAAGAAATGTTAGTAAGTTTAACTACTTTGGGAAAAATACATTCTATATCACAGTCAAAAGAAAGTGGGCTAGGAAATGTTTGAGTATATATTAACACAGGAAATCTGTGTGTAATTCAAGCTGCCACTTTGAGATGCCTGCTCACAAAAGGTACATGTATGGAACAGCCTTGATATATTTCCAAAGGGCTGTCATCACATTACCTAGGCCACACTACAAGCAGTGTACTTAGAAATTGCTCACACTAAGGTTTTGATATAGAATACAATTTGATCTGAAATTGACCATAATACTTTTAAAACGTAGAATTTCACATGCCACATAATTGGGCATGATCCAAAATACATATTTTTCTCTATCATGGAAAGTAACTAAGAAGCCTTCATAAAGATTTCATAATTACTTTGTAAGTTCAGAGGATGATATTGTTCATTATAACTGCCTTCTTTTTAAAGAACTAATTCCATCATAAATTTCTGCTGCAAATATTGAACCAATAATTTGGAACGCAAATTTCCAGACAATCCAGATTACAGCAGTAGTTTTGCACCTATATAGTTCAGTTCAAGAATTCAATGTTACGCTTGCCACTTCTCGTTCAAGCAACTGGTCAGATTACAACAATAGCACAGACTAGAGAATATGCTTTAGTGAAAGACATTTTCCTAGTTCCTGTGCCACTTCATATTCATCAATTGTTAAATTACTAATGAGAAGCTATTTTCAGTCTTGCTTTGACTGATTCCAGACTTATTTGGTAGAACAATATAGTGGCAAAGTACCTGGATTTTAATACAATTTACCTCTATGTGGCCTAGCTAGAGACTCAGTTTCCCCATCAATGGAATTGGGATAAGGTCTGCCTCAGAAGACTGCCATAGAATGAAATGACAATGTGCTGAACAAACCAAAAAACTACATTAATACTCATTGTTATTTCCACTTCGTCACATACCTTTGGGTAGGTATGTCATTGATAATTAAACCTTAGCAGAACTATTAAAAAACATTGCTTCTAGAACCACATGGCTTAGTTTTATTGCGTCTATATACTTAGTGACTTAAACAACCACCATTATTTAAATATGCTTTATTGATTATGCTGTTACAGTTGTCCCAATTTCTTTTCCCTTTGTTCCCCTCCACCCAGTGACCTCCCTTCCCTCCAGTTGTCCCCCACTTAGTACATGCCCATTGGTTGTACATATAGTTCTTCTCAACATCTTCCTGTCTACTCCACTCCCTCCTACTATGCTTCTTTATTCCATCTTCTTCCCTTTCCCCTTTCCCCCTCCCTGCTGAACTCCCCAAAATGTTCCCCATACCTATATTTCTTTTCCCGCTCTCATTGCCTACTTAGTTTGCCTTTGTTCAATTCCTTAGCTTCTGTTGTTGGTTGTTTCGATACAGTTTTCATTTTAATATTTATAGTTTTGATCCTCTTCCTCCTAATCAAATTCCTTTAACATTTCATATAACAGTGGTTTGGATCTAATAAACTCCTTCAGTTTTACTTTGTCCTGGAAGCACTTTTTCTGCCTTTCTATTCTGAATGACAGCTTCACTGAATAGAGTAATCATGGTTGTAAGTTTTTGTTTTTCATTCCTTTGAATATTTCTTGCCATTCCCTTCTTGCCTACAGAGCTTCTTTTGAGAAATCAGCTGATAGTCTTATTGGGACCCCTTTGTATATAATTCTCTTCCTCTCTCTTGCTGTTTTTAAGATTCCCTCTTTCTTCTTAATTTCTGCCATTTTGATTATAATGTGTCTTGGTGTGGTTCTCCCTGGGTCATTTTTTTTGGAACTCTCTGTGCTTCCCGGGCCTGTAAGTCTATTTCCTTCCCTGAGTTAGGGAAGTTCTGCTTCATTATTTTTTGACATAATTTTTCAATTTCTAGTTCTTCTTCACTTTCTGGCAACCCTATAATTCGGATGTTGGCCCGCTTATAGCTGTCCCATAGGTTTCTGAGCCTCTCCTCATTTTCCTCACTTGTCATTTCCTCTTTCTGCACTGGTTGACTGTCTGTTCCTTCCCTATGTTCTGATTTGTTGATTTGATCCCTGGTTTTCTTTCCCTCACCACTAGTTTCATATGTGTTTTTGTTCATTTCAGCAGGACTAGCCTTCATTCCTTCCCGGTCTTATTTTAAGGTCTGCTGTCAGGTCTGTAAGCATTCTTATAACCAAAGCTCTGAACTGTGCCTCAGAAAGATTTCCTATCTGCTAATCCATTAGATCAGATATTTGCTGGCTGGTCAGCTGCATTGCTGGGATCTCTACCATGATCTGTGCCATCCTGACAGTTTTTTGTTTACCTTTGCTTCCTGGGTGGGGCTGTCACACCTCCTACACTATAGGGGGCGGAGCTACTGGATGACCCTTTTTACCTGTGACATTTTGCGTGGGGGCAGGGGTCCAAGATGGATTCTTGCAGTTTACTCTCCGCTGAGAGACTGGGAGCTTCTTCCATCCCCACCCCCTCCAGCCTTCACAGTCTGAGGCAATGGGGGTATGCCTTCCCTGGCATTAGAATCATGAGCTAACGGGTCTGGTCTACAGCAAGGGGTGCTCGCCAGGTGTTCCTTGCCCCTTTTTAAATACAGATGTCTGTGCTTACTGTCGTCCCACCGCTGTCATCGCAGCTGCCATTGCCAGCACAGATTGACCTCTCTGCCCTGGCTTCGCCCCTCCTACCTGTCCAGATGAGCACCATTTCTTTATAACTTCATACGTTGGACTTCCATGTAGCTTTATTTTCTGGAACTTCTGGTTATTTCTGGTTTGTGGTAGATGTATTCCTTCTTAGTTGTGGAGGGAGATGGAGTGTGTCAGTCTAGGCCTCCATCTTGGCCAGAAGTCTACAACCACCATTTTATTTGCTCGCAATTCTATGGGTCAATATTTTAAATAAGGGTCAGCTCATTGGTTCTGCTTCATGCAGTGCCAGCTGAGATCATTCATTTGGCTGCATTCAGCTGGTGAGTAGATAAGGTTAAAAATGCAAGAATTCTTCACTCTTATGTCTGGTGCTTCATTTCATCTCTGTATGCTTCTCTGTCTCTCCAAATAGCTGGCTTGTTTACTGACAGCATTATGGTCTCGGGGAAATCAGACTTTCTTACATGGCTCCTAAGATTAAATATTGTAAGAAGGAGCTGGCAATCTCTTACAGCACAGGCTCAGATGTTTTACAGCATCTCATCCTCCAGGTTCTGTTGATGAAAACCAATTAAAGGGCCAGCTCAGAGTCAAGAAATAGACATCATCTCTTAATGAGAAGTTCAGCAAAGAATTTTCAGTCATATTTAATCCAACATAGTCGTGTCTGCTAGAGACACTGTAGTGCAATCTTGATATTCCTTTTGATTCAACATCATCATTATAGGCATGTGTTAATAGTGATTTGGTGTGGGATTATCCCACAGTGGGTTTTGACTCCCCCCAAAAAACTTTTAAGAACCCTGCTCATTCCTGTTTACAGACACTATGAATATAATCTTCTACTTTGCCTGGAGAATATAAATTTCTGAATTCCAAACTCCAAAGATGAAAGGTAATTAAGAAAGAGAAGGGAGGCCCAATGCCTAAGAAGATTAAATATAGAGGATGAGGGAGAGTAGCAAGGGCAGTGGTTGTCAAGATCAAATGCTATGTGTTATAACTTATACAGTAGACATAGCTGATAGCTAAGATGATACATGAGGACCCAGTTATCTTGGAGATCTGAGTTCAGTGGACTTGAATTTTCAATCCATGATCTGTCCAAATCCATAGTCTCTACAAGTCCTCGAAAGACTATTATAATTCCTATGAGTCCACCATCCTTTGACCTCCTTTTTATCCCTTCTCTTCTGTTATCCCTTCTCTTTTGTTATCCATTCTGTGTTCCATGTCTACCTGGATATGAAACTCAACCCCACAACTGGTTTACACATCCACACATGCATGTACATGCACAAACATTTACTTACATCCTGGTGCAAGATTTTACAATGGACTTCCGGCCAAGATGGAGGCTTAGACGGACACGCTAGGTCTCCCTCTACAACTAGAGAGGAATACAACTACTTCAAAACAAAGGATAACTAGAAATTCCAGAAAATAAAACTACACGGAAGTCCAACATATGAAGTTATAAACCAGCGGTGCCATTTGGGCAGGTAAGAGTTAAAGAGGGCAGTGCTGTTTGCGGTCGCACCTGGACAACGGCGGGCGGCGAGGAATCCTGGATCCGTCAAGCCCCTGGCGGTGCGCGACCCCGGCTAGGAATCCCGGCTGCGGCCAAGACCCTGCCGGTGCGCGACTCCGGCGCTGGGGAGAGTGGCCGCAGCATCGCCTTGAACAGTGAGGCCCAGGGGGGCGGGAGGACGGATCCCGGTCTCCTAGCTGAATAACTGTGTGAATCCATCTTGGACCCCCGCCCCCACAGAAAGCACCACAGGGCTGCGAAATAGGTCGCGGACAGGCAGGCGCCGGCCGGTCGCTGATTTGTGACGCGTACACAGGCACTGCCCCCCCTACAGCCGGCCCAAGAAAACAAAACGCATCTGTCAAAATGAGGCAGGCAACTATAGAAATCCTGGTGACACAACTCACCAGACAGCAGATAGAGAACCTGACAGATGAACAGATAAGAAACCCGTCAGAGGCTCAGTTCTGGGCCATTGTTAACAGATGGCTTACAGAATTCACAAAAGAGCAGGAAAAAGATATGAAAGAAGCGAAAAACTTTCATAACGAAAGGAACAAAACCGCATACGAGACAGAAGGAAAGGAAATAAAATCCAGAGTTCATTTCAACAAACTGGAATATGGAGAAGGAACAAGCAGTCAACCAATGCAGCGAGAGGAAATGGGAAGCAACAATGAAAGGATCAGAAACCTCTGGGACAGCTATAAAAGGCCCAACATAAGAATCATTGGTTTGCCAGAGAATGAGGAAGATGAACTAGAACTTGAAAAATTGAGTGAAAACATAATAAAGGAGAACTTCCCAGACTTGGGGAAGGGAATAGACTTGCAGGTCCAGGAAGCAAGGAGAGTTCCCAAGAGACTGGACCCAGGGAGAACCACTCCAAGACACATTATAATCAAAATGTCAAAAGTTAAAGATAAAGAGAGAATCTTAAAAGCAGCAAGAGAGAAGGAAAGAATTATGTACAAAGGGGTCCCAATTAGACTATCAGCTGACTTCTCAAGGGAAACCCTACAGGCAAGAAGAGACTGGCAAGAAATATTCAAAGTAATGAAAATCCAAAACCTACAACCACGAATACTCTACCCAGCGAAATTGTCATTCAGAATAGAAGGACAGAGAAAGTGTTTCCAGGACAAAATAAAACTGAAAGAGTTCATTAGATCCAAACCACTGTTATATGAGATGTTAAAGGGACTGGTTTAAAAAAAAACAGAAGCTAGGGAGATGAAACAAAGGCAAACTAAACAGGCAACGAGAGTGGAAAAGGAACTGTGGGTACGGGAAGCATATTGGGGGGAGGTCAACAGGGAGGGGGAGTGGGGAAAGGGAGGGAGATGATATAGGAATTGGGGATCAAGGTAGGAGGGAATGTAATAGACGGAGAGAGGTTGGGAGGAACTGTATGCACAACTAATGGACATAATCTAAAAGGGGGGGACAACTGGAGGGAGGGGGGCCACCGGGTGGAGGGGAGCAGAGGGAAGGGAAATTGGCACAAATGTAATATTTTAATCAATAAAACACATTAAATCTGAAAAAAAAAATTTTACAATGAAGATGGAGGAGTTTGCATTTTAAAACAAACAGATTTTTCCCTGGCTGATGTAGCTTAGTAGATTGGGTGCCAGCCAGCCTGAGAAATGAAAGGTTGCTGGTTCAATTCCCAGGCAGAACACACACCTGTGTTGTGGGCTAGGCCCCCAGTTGGGTGTGCACGGAGAGGTAACCACACATTGATGTTTCTCTCCCTCTCTTTCTCCCTTACTTCCCTTCTCTCAAAATAAATAAATAAAATCTCATAAAAACAGCTTTTATAAGAGAACATAAACACTTCTTTTCTTAAAATATCCATTGGCCTCCTTACCAAACAGTATGGAATTTCACTTTCCCTTCCATTCATCTCAATTTTTCTCTATCTTCCTCTTTTCCTTCCTTCCTTCTAACTTTGCTTCAATTTCCTCCTCCTTCTTCACTCTCCCTTTCCTTTCCACGAGAGAAATAATACAATAGCTTTCTGTACTGGGAACATCAATTTCCTTCACTCTAAGATGTTGGTGCCCACTAATATGCAGAGGCTGGGAAGGTGGAAAGAAGGATATTCAAGGCTTTCAGCTAAACAAAAACAGTGCTGTTCCAAAAAGAATCATCGTTAATAAAATTGCTATTACTTTGAAACACTGATACAAAGACCCCAGAGGAAAAATTTAAGGGAACTGGCATGGTGGCATGGCTCAGTTGTTTGGCATAATCCTGCAAAGCAGAGGGTCACCAGTTCAACTGATGATCAGGGCACAAGCCTGGGTTGCAGGCCAGGTCCCCAGTCAGGGGTGTGCAAGAGACAACCAATCAATGTTTCGCTCTCATATTGATGTTTCTCTCTCTTTCTCCATTCCTTCTCCTCTCTCTAAAAGTTAATTAATAAGTTATTTGGAAAAAATATTTAAGGGAAAGGGAGCTACCACTCATTTAGTTGGGGCCATACTGAGTATCAGATCCTTTAAGACACCTAAGAGGAGGGCAAATATGGAGGTCTGGAGTTCTAGGTTTGAGCACTAGAAATATTTGGAGGTGTATAACATCAAATCCCAGGCAAAAGGCCACACTGCTGCACAGGTTTGGGATCACTGCAGGCCTTTCTTCTGATTTGGAGGGCACTTTGAGTTCATACTGCAAATTCAAATAACTCTGGTGCAGAAGTAGGTGGTTCACAAAATTACCATCTCATTTACTGTTTGCAATCTCATGAAAGGACAAAGGCTTAAAGAAGAAATGATGCAGCAGTGCATTCTTTCTCTCACCAAGTTCAGAGATGTGGTTTAGTTTGTGTTCTCAGAGTCAGGGGCTCTCTTAAAGACATTCTCATCAAAGATCCTTTTAACACTCTTAGGTCTCCATATATATTGGTGGGGAGTGGCACAAACAACGGGAGACTTGAATTTTTCTTTATTTAACATCACACTGCAGAAAGAAATTCCATCATTCTGTTGGTCGTGAGCTGCTTAGAGGATAATCTTAACTGAACTGTAAAATGTCAAATCTTAGTATGGAAGAGGGTCATTCTGTAGGGAGTGGGGACAAGTCAGATTTATTGGTCATTGAATAGCAAGCTGATAGTCCCTCTCTTAGAGAAGATTATGAAAAGAAGGCTAAAAGTTCATGTTATATTAAAGCCACTATCATTACTCCATTTAACAATCAAAGGAGATCCATCCATAGCTCCCTTCAGAGCACGCCATGAAACCCTTGGGCCCGCACATAAGCATTTGTAAAGAGGAAGGTCTAGAAAGGACAAGCTGACATTGAGTGTGATGGTCAAAGGTGATATTCTCTTAAAAAAAATTTTTTTTTCAGGCTTTTAACCCCATTTGCTTCAGAAATTTAGGCTATAAATACTAATAGAGTTCTTACTTAAATAACACTCTTTTTTTCCTTCATCAAAACCCAAGATGCTGTTGGGCTTCTACTTTTAAGACCAGTGGTAAAGTGAAACCAAACCATGATGGTTTCTGAATCGGTTTAACAAGCATGTCATGTCACTTGTTCCCCTGACAGCCCCAAATCCTCTTATTTGCCTTATCTTAGAATCCACTTCTTCCTGGAGGCCTTCCATGCCTCCAGCTGGGTTTGTTGTCCTACCCCTCTTATATACGTCTACATCACCCCGTCCTGGTGCCCATCAAAGCCTCTGTAATACTCTATTACAATTAGTCATTTACCTCCCTGTCTCCCCGACTAGACATCTTCCTCCAAAACAAAGACCACATTTACCCATCACTGAATCTCCAGCACTTGGCACAGTCTAGCATCGGGCAGTTGTGCAATGTTTGTTGGATTAATTAATCATTTTTCAATAGCATAATCCCATTAGACCTTAGCTAAAACCTTGCAAAAGAGGTAAGAAGCTGACATGGACTGATTCAGTGACTTGTTTCACGGCTGAACCATGGAAGATCTCCTGACTTGTGCCCACTGGTCTTTCCTCTGTGCTGCATCAACATCAGTAGCATACACAGCAATCTATCAGGCATTCCTTAATGCATTGTACTCATTTTGTCTTCTGTGCCATTAAAGCACAAAGCTCAGAACTTTCAGAATCATGGAGTAGAAAGGGTCTTAGAGGTTGTTTTATTTTAGTCCAACTCCAGCCTTTTACATAAAGGAAGCAGATCAGAGGAAAGTGACAGGCAAATCCCGGTCTAGAGCTCAGGCCTACGAGCTCTGGCCTCTGATAGGAAGGTACAATAATATGATACTAGACTGATAAATGCACCTTTTTGCCAGATTTTAAGCCTTCATCCCAGGCCTGCTAATGGTGTGCAAACAAGGGAATTTGAAAAAGAACGTAATTTTTCGTTCCCCTTTCCATCCCGTTTCCACATGCTGCAAATGGAAACCATTTGGTGTGGGCTGTGGAGGTGAGAAGAGATCCACGACGTGCAGTTCTGCATCGCCACTCAGCAGGGCTGTCAGTAATATCTCACTTAACATACGATCACAGAATCTTCCTTCAGTGTCACCTCGGTCACTGCTATAACACTCCATAAGAAATAATGCCATCTGTTAAAGTACACCAGGCAGGGAATCGCAGCTGCTGTCATCACACAAAGATGGAATTAACCAACACTAAGCAATTACTTTCCTTTTACATTTCACAATTAGAATTTTAGTCTTGCTTTATTTGTATCACAAAAGTCACCACAACACTGTGCCTGTTGAAGTAACAACATCACTCTCTTGATGAAAACATGGAGGAGGGGTTTAGTTGGGGATAATGGTAATTGCCACTCTGTTGCCGTTTCTACAAGTATTTTTAAAATTCCACTGGGCAGTGTTAATTATGGGTAGCAGTTCATTTAGGCTCAATTCCCAATTAAAGAAAAAAATTCACCAAATGAGATTTATAGCTGATGGAGTGATTGTTTTACTATACATTGAAGATTCTTTTTTCCTCTCTTTGGTAGTAGAAGATTTTAAATAAGGAAGTAACCACGCTCATAGGAAACAGGTTTCTAATTTGAACACAGATGAAATTCTCCCTCTCAGTTTTTATTCCATTCATTGGAAGGGAGCAGATTGCTGGCTAAAGAACAGAAGGGTGGACCTATTCAGAGCTTAACTGCTAAGCTAACTCTTCAAAAAGCTGTAAGAGATCAACAATTGCTTTGGCCATACTCCATTATGAGGTTGTCAGCAAGCTCATGTTTCCCTCTCTGATGAATTGTTTTTGCATGGGAATTATATACTTTATTTCCTGGGGGCAGAGCAATAGTCAGAACCTCTCCTGACTGAGTTTCGGTTGGGCAAAATTCTCTTATGGGGTGCATCAAAATCAATGAATGTGACAAAGGGTTAAATTCTCATCTTTTCTCCATTTCTGATCTGTTCATGAATCACATGATAAGACCACAATACCAATGATGTTATGAGTGTGGAAATACCTAAACATGTATTGGTTCTCAAGTAGAAGCCTGAAATATCCACCCTTCTCAGAGTACCTTTGATAACTCTTTAACTTTCAGTACAGTTCCCATCCATTTGCTTTTAATGATCTTTCATAGCTGTCTGGTTCATAAATAGAATGATCCATATACTAGTTCATAGACAGAACGGCTCTCAAACCTCCTGGTAATAACACTTCATTTCACTTTACATTAATTTCATTCTAAGCTCTGCAGTCAAGGCATATGTCTTTATAGTAAATCTACATTTTAAATAGCATACACTTGGCACTTTATCACAAAATATCTTATAAAACTAGTTATTTTATAACTCCATACAGAGCTTGACTTCCCAAAGACTACTGATTCCTTTAGGACAGAGGTCAGGCCTTATGCTTTTGGATGCCCAATCAGATATAACACAGTGCCATAAGGGTAAAAAAAGCCCAACTTTTATGGATTAATAGCTCCAGATTTTAAAACCCAGTATGTTTCCACTTTGGAATTATATGTCTTGGCCATTAGGTACCCAACTGGGGAAAGACAGCGGCAAGGTGCCTAACAAAATCATTCTCGCAAACAACATCTGGCTAAATTCATTGCTCTTGCACATGGATTCTGCCTGGCTCTACTGACCAAAATCTTAACAAATACAATAATATCTGATGCATTACTAAATGGAGAAAACACAATTTCATCACTGACTGCAAGACTCTTCAGGTCCTTGAATACAAAGGGCTCTATTTAGAAAAAAAATTGCAATCAGTAAATATAATTCACAACCAAGGCTCTCAAAGTCATGAAATAGCAATGACTACATCAGTGATGACTAATTGAATCAAACACAACCAGTATGCCAGTGATGACCAACCAGACAGAGGAAGCTCTGGACTACACTGGTCTGCATTTTGCACTGTAGGCACGTGTCCAGACAGACTTCAGTTCTAAAAGATGCTGTTTCAGTTCGTAGCATGATTTGTAAAAAGAGGAAAGATGATGTGCTAGGCATTATACTAATATATTAACTATAGTAATATGTGTAGTTTAGCACTAGTAGCATGTATTAATAATGATTAATAATGTGTTTCTTCTGGCCAGGGCCAGATCCAAAGCCAGTTTTCAGTCACCATATTGAGCTCCTGTATCATATTACCTTTTGTTTTCTGAGCCAAGCTTAAAAGAATATACAACAATAATGAAAATGTATAGTTATGATTAATAAAAAAGAAAACATTATTTTCCCCTGTGAAAGGTATAATAAGAGATCTTAGAGGGAATTATATATATGATTTGTTCAAACAACCCATTTTTCTAAATTTAATCACCTACTTGCCCATCTCATACTAGCTCTTCATTTTTAAAATATCCTTTGCCTTTCCTTTCCTCCTACTGTTGTTCCCTTTTGGGTCCTGTAACCTCACTATATATCCACACCAAGATTCAAGTTCTCATAGATATCTCGCATAATCATTTCATATAACATATGAACATTGCTCAAAGTAGCTCATTAGGGAAAAACATACAAACCCTTTCCCCTTGATGCAAAGCAATAATTGGGGGGAAATTCTGAGTGTGATTGAAATAAAATCTTTCCCACTTTTCGAATTTAGATTTTTCTCATCTGTCTCTGCTATTTTTTTCCATTCCAAGGATTTCCCTAAAAATGGACACCTATATGTAATTTTTTAAAATAAGCTTAAACATGGGCAGAATAAATTCAGACTTTAGTTTTAATTGTCTATGAACCCAGGTGCAGAAGTGGTAAATAAGAAAAAATTTAGACCAGTTGAAGGCTCTAGTGTAGGCTGGAGTCTCACCTACTCCTACTCAGGCACACAAACCAGGTGGCTCCATGGTAGTCAGGAGGCTTGAAATGAAGCAGTCATTTAGTATGCAGCTGGAATACACAGGATTGCCCAATTTTAAAAAACTCATTAATTGTCTACCTGAAATGTGTACAATTATGTTAGCCAGTGTCACTCCAATAATAAGGAAAAAAGGCTCATTTATTAGGACTGATAAAGATAATTAGATCTCCTAGAACATGCAGTTTTACTTTCTTCAGGTCCCTAAAAAAAAAATTCAAGCCTAGTGAAGAACATTTCCACCCCATCCCAGCCAAAACACTTTCAAAACCAAATTTAGACACATTCAATTTGAGTATGTATATGACAATTCCTTCACCCTCCATAATATTTATACGAGTTCTTAAGTGAGATCTGACAATCAACATGTCATCATGTTTTTGTGTTTGTCCAACACTGTCATATTTAACAGCCAGTTTACCAGAATCTATGTGAAAGTTTTAAAAATTCCAATCTACAATCAATTACTCTAGTAGCTTCCCAATGTTTAAGCAACTTTATATCAATCAAACTCTAACTTTATATCAATTTAGCTTATTCTAAGTATTTATTGGGTGTTATCCTGTGCATAATATAATCCATTATATTTATTTAATGTTTTTAATTAAACTAGTCAGCCACTGAAAACTATTACCCATGAAGTCCCATTTATTCTTCCCAATATTTCTGAAAAGCCACAAAGCAAGGCAATAACTTAATTAATATATTATTCTGCCCAATTAATTTTTATTTGTATAGCATAAAGGAAACCCTATAACTTAGGTAAACAAATACAATCTTCACCCTAGAAATGTAGGATAAAAATGGAGTACAGGTTGTGGAGAGTTTTTAAATCTTCTGGTTCCAGCAACATATTATTTATTTAACAGTATGCAAATGAACTAACAAGAATACATATAGGGTTCCTAGAGTAAATAATTTCCATTTCTGTCACTGCCTAAAATACTTAAGTACTCCCTAAGTATTCATGCTACAGAAATTAGGCAATAAAATGAATTAAGGGGATCATCTCTCACCCAACAGTCTCTCCTAAAAACAGAAAGAGTGAAGAGACAGTAGAGAGAGAAAGAAAGACATGGTGAGAAGGAAGAGAAAGGAAAAGAAAATGAATTGTTCACTATTTATTTTTTATATTTTTATGAAGGCTTCATGGGCATCATGGCATTAAGCTTGTTTCATGGTAACTCTGTGAACATCACAGTATGATGCTTATTGAAAACACAAAGCTTCTGGAAATTTTGAAAAACAAACTCCTGAGAATAGCTACACATGGTTAGCATTTCATGTTACCTAGCCAAGTCACTATGTTAAAAAAATGAGTCGAATTCCAATTTAAATTATCAGCACATTTGTGCCCCATTGTGCAAATCCACAAGAGAAGCTCATGCACTGAAATGTACTACCAGTCAAGCAATACACTGGCTACATAGGAATTTTGACATAATGTATATCAACATCTCAGATTTTTTCGGTGTAGAATTGCACAAATCCATTATAGATTAAGCAACCAAAATGAAAGTGCTTTTCTCCCCATTCTTTATTATGGAGTGAATTGTGTCTCAACAAAATACATTATGTTGCAGTCTTATTTCCAAACATGACTATATTTGGAGATAGGGCCTTTGGGGAGGTAATTAAGGTTAGATTAGGCCATAAAAATGGGACCCTAATCCAACAGGACTAGTGTTCTTATAAGAAAAGAAAGAAAGGTCAGAGCTCTCTTCCCATGTGTGCAAAGAGGCCATATAAGAACACGGTGAGTAGGTAGCTGCATGTAAGCCAGAAAGAGAGGCTTCACAAGAAATTGACCCCAATGGCACCTTTTTTTTTTAGTTTTTGACATACAAATGCTGTACATAATTAATGTATACAATTTGATGAGTTTGGAGGTAAGTATACACACATGAGACCATCACCCTAATCTATTCCACAAACCTATCCATCACCTCCAAAAGTTTCTTCCCATTCTCTTATTTATTTTTTGTCTGCTAAGAACGTTTAACATAAAGATTTACCTCCTTAGCAACTTTTCAGTATGCAATATACTAATGCTAACTATACGTATTATGCTGTACAGTAGATCTCTAGGGCTTATTTATGTTACATGCAATATACTAATGCTAACTATACGTATTATGCTGTACAGTAGATCTCTAGGGCTTATTTATGTTACATGAAATTTTGTACCCATTAACAAATAACCCCACAATTCCCTCCTTCCCCCATAGACCCTGGCAACCACCGTTCTGCTCTCCACTTCTGCAAATTTGGTTTAGATTTATCATCTAAGTTGCATCATGTAGTATTTGTCCTTCTGTGTCAGGCATGTTTCACTTAGTATAATGCCCTCAAGGTTCAATGTCAAAATTAGAGGATTTTCTTCTTTCTCATGGCAACCCAGGCATGTGCCCTGACCAGGAATCTGAATGACAACACAGGTTTGTGGGATGATGCCCAACCCACAGAGCTACACCAGTCATGGCTACCTCCAAAGTGTTTAACTTAGATCTGTTATACCAAATCAACTGCCATACCTACCTGCTCTAATGCATCACCTTTCACCCAACCTATTATAATTGCTCCCAGTATCACCTATTGTCTTCCATAATAAATTCATCTTTTATTAGTTAGTGGTCTTCAAAAATATAAATCAAATCATATAATTTCCCCCATTTTTTAACCCTCCAATTATTTCCATTGCTTTTTATTTGACTATGAATTCCTGGTTTCTTTTTTTGGCCTTACATAATTTGGCCCCTGCCCACTCTCTTGCACATCATTGCCCAGGGACTCATTATTTCTGATCCTCAGACAAATCAAGCTTGTGCCTGACTCAGAGTTTTTGCCCTTGATTTTCCTTCAACCTAGAATGATCATTTCTCCCATCTTTTTGTCTGGCTTCATGACTTTACTCCTGCCTTAGCTCAAATGCCACCATACAAGAGAGGTCTTCCATCACCTTCCCCCCTCTCCCTCAGTCTCTCTCTCTATCCATATTGCATTGTTTTATTTTTCTCATGACACTACTGTTAATAAAAATTATTTTATTAGTTTATTTCTTTATACATTATATTTCTCTTCCACTAAAATACAAATTCTAAGACAGTAGGTACTTTTTCCACTTTATTCATTATTGTATCCTTTTTTATTGGCTTTATTTTATTTTTTTATTACCATTTAGTGCCCTTATACCACCCTTTCCCCAGCAATCACCACATTGTCCTTGTCCACTAGTCCTTTATCCTTTTTCTCAATCCCTCCACCCCCAATGCCCCCCTCCACTAGCTGTCATCCTGCTCTCCATCTATGAATCTGTCCCCATCTTCCTGGTTAGTTCAGTTTGTTCATTGGATTCCACATATGAGTGAAATTATATGGTATTTGTCTTTCTCTGACTGGCTTATTTCACTTAGAATAATGTTTTCCAGGTCTGTCAATACTGTCACAAAGGGCAAAATTGTCTTCTTTTTCCTGGATGAGTAATATTCCACTGTGTAAATGTTTCATAGTTGTTTTAGCCATTCATCTACTGATGGACACTTGGACTGCTTTCATATCTTGGCAAGTATAAACTATAGGGGACTGCTCCTTGTTGTTGTTTTCAGAATTGTAACCCAAGCCATGAGCCAAACCCCACCCCCACCCCCAGAAGGCCTCTAAGTCTGTGAGGCAGACAGGACTGAAGGCCACTCAGAGGGTTCCCATGAGAATTGGATTTAAAGAATGAATATTATGCTTTAGAGCTTGCTTCACTTTTCTTATCTCTTAGTTAACTATAAACAATCTGTAACTAAAAATGTATGAAGCCTTGCACCTGATGTCAGTATGGCATTGAGTTGTTTGATAGACCCTGACACAGAATGGTCACTGTGTTCTCTATATTGATATCTGTAATCAGTAACTGTCAACTGTAACCCAAGCATCTGAAAGCTTATTGATGATTCATAAGTCTTAACCTTGTATCTCCCAAACCCCTTCCTCAATAAAAGGCACAAGAGACAGAAGTTCTGTGTTCTTCTCCCCTAGCGAGATCAGCCACCTCCCATCGCTCCAAACAAAATACAGTGTACTGGATAAATTTGTTTTTCCGCAGTGGTCATGAAACCTCTGCTGGACAAGGAGTTTCCAACGAAGCTGGGGCATTTGAGGCAGAACAGCCTCATAGTAAACAACATTGCAATGAACATAGGGGTGCTTATGTTCTTTCAAATTAGTGTTTTGGGTTCCTTTGGATATATTCCCAGAGGTGGGATCACTGGGTCAAAAGGCAGATTCATTTTTAATATTTTAAGTATATTTTATTGATGATATTGTTACAGTAGTCCTAATATTTATTTCTTTCTGCTCTCCTCTGCCCAGTACCACCTGTCCCACTAGCAATCCCATCCCCCTTAGTTCACGTCCATGGGTTGTGAATATAAGTTCTTTGGCTTCACCTCTTGCTATATTACTCTTAACTTCCCCGGTCTATTTTGTACCAACCAATCATGCTTCTTAATCCCTGCATCGTTTGTTCATTATCCCCCTTCCCCCTCCCAGTTGATAACCCTCTAAATGATCCCCCATACCTATGATTCTGTTCCTGTTCTGGTTTGCTTAGTTGGATTTTGTTTTTATTTTTTAGATTCAGTTGTGGATAGTTATGAGTTTGTCGTCATTTTAATGTTCATAGTTTTGATCTACTTTTTCTTAAATAAGTCCCTTTAACATTTCACATACTAATGGCTTGGTGAAGATGAATTCTGTTAGCTACCTTGTCTGAGAAGCATTTTATCTGCCTTTCCATTCTAAATGATAGCATTGCTGGATAGAGTAATCTTGGTTGTAGAACTTTGCTTTTCATCACACTGAATACTTCTTACCAGTCTCTTCTTGCCTGCAGTGTTTATTTTCAGAAAGAGAAATCAGCTGGTAGTCTTATAGGCTCCCCTTTATAGGTAACTTTCTGCTTTTCTTTTGCTGCTTTTAAGATTCTCTCTTTATCTTGAACTTTTGGCATTTTAATTACAATGTGCCCTGGTGTGGTCCTCTTTGGGTCTAGTTTGTTTGGGACTCTCTGTGCTTCCTGAACTTGTATGTCTCTCCTTCATCAAATTTGGGGAGTTTTCCTTCATTATTTTTTCACAAAAGCTTTCAATTTCTTGCTCTTCCTCTTCTCCTTCTGAAACCCCTATGATTCAGATGTTGGCATATTTAAAGTTGTCCAAGAGGTTCCTAAGCCTCTCCTCATTTTTTCAATTCTTGTTTCCTCATTCTGTACTGGTTGACTATATTTTCTTCCCTATGTTCCAAATCAGTGATTTGAACCCCAGTTTCCTTTCCTTCACCACTAGTTTTGTGTGAGTTTTCCTTTGTTTCATTTAGCATAGCCTTCACTTCTTCCCTTATGGGTTCGCCATACTTAAGCATATCTATCAAGCCTATGAGCACCTTTATCATCAGTGTTTAGAACTCTATGTCTGTTAGGTTGGCTACCTCCTTGTCGCTTAGTTCTCCCACTGGAACCTTGATCCATTCCCTCTTTTGAACCATTCTTCTTTGTCTCCTTATCTTGACAGGCACCTGTGTTTGTTTGCCTCTCTGTCTTAGGTAGAGCTGTTGCACCTGTTATATTATAAGGAGCGGAGCCTTAGGCATTTGTCAGTACAGATAACCCGTTTCACCACATTGTGGCATTGTATGTGGGGGAGGGATCTGAGAGGGAACAATGTCACTTCCTTAGCACTCGTCCCATTTCCAGGCACTTCTGCCACTTCCATATTGGACTGGCACCTCTCTAGCTATTGCCCTGCCCATCGTTCCCAGAGTGGATGGGTCTGTGGATATTCTAGGACCATGGGGGCCCTTTAAACAAATGGACTCTACTGAGAGACTGGCAGTTTCTTCTTCCACCCTAACCCCTTCTGGTTTACACAGTCAGAAGCAATGAGGCTTGATTTTCCCCAGCACTAGGACTGTTAGCTGCACAGTCTGGTCTGGTGCTGGGAGCGCTCTTCAGGTGTCCCTCCTAGTTTTTTTAAATGTGTGACTGCACTTTACACCCACCTGCCACTGCTACCGCTGCTACCATGAACACACTGCATCCTCTCTGCCCTGGCTCTGCCCCTCCTACCTGTCTGGATAAGTATTTCTTCTTTATTCATTTGTTTGTTGGACTTCCATGCAGCTTGATTTTTTTGGAACTTCTGGTTGTCTCTATTTTTGAAGTACTTTTATTCCTTCTCGGTTGTGGGGGGAGGTGCCGCATGTCTGTCTAGGCCTCCATCTTGGCCAAAAGTCCTTAATTTTTTGAGGTATCTCCATACTGCTTTCCACAGTAGCTGCACCAATCTACATTCCCACCAACAGTGCAAAATTGTTCCCCTTTCTTCACATCTTCACCAGCACCTGTTGTTTGTTGATTTATTGATGATAGCCATTCTGACAGGTGTAAGCTATTATCTCATTGTGGTTTAAATTTACATTTCTCTGATGATTAGTTACATTGAGCATCTTTTCATATGTCTATTGGCCATCTGTATGTCCTCTTTGGAGAAGTGTCTATTCAAGTCCTTTGCCCATTTTTTAATTGTGTTGTTTGTTTTGTTGGTGTTGAGTTTTGTAAGTAGTTTATAAATTTTGGATATCGACCCCTTATCAGATGTATCAGCAAATATGTTCTTCTATTCTCTTTTTGTCTTTTTTTGTTGAGGATTTCCTTTGCTGTGCAAAAACTTTTACATTTGATATACTCCTATTTGTTTATTTTTTCTTTTGTTTCCCCTTGCCTGATAAATCTTATAAAACATTCCTATGAGCAATGTCTGAGATTTTGCTGTCTATGGTTTCCTCTGCAATTTTTATGGTTCGGGTCTAACATTTAAGTTTTTTATAAATTTTGAATTTATTTGTGTCTGTGGTGTAAGAACATGGTCTAGTTTCATTTTTATGCATGTATCTGTCCAATTTTCCCAACACTGTCATTGAATATACTATTTTTAGCCCATTGTATGTGCTGGCTTCCTCTGTCAAAATGTGGATTTATTTCTAGGCTCTATATTACACTGATCTGTGTGTCTGTTTTTATTCCAGTACCATGCTGTTTTGGTTACTGTAACCTTATAGTATAGTTTAATATTAGGTAGTGTGATTCCTTCAACTTTGTTCTTTCTCAGGATCACTGTTACTATGCAGGGCCTTTGTGGTTCCATATAACTTTCTGAAATATTCGTCCTAGTTTTGTGAAATACATCATTGGAATCTTGAAAGAAATAGTATTGAGTCTATAGATTGCTATGAGTAGTCCCAATATCTGTGAACAGGATATGGTACATGGTTCCACTTATTTGTATCTTCTTCAATTTGTTTTCAGTGTCTTATAATTTTCCAATTATTGGTCTTTTACATCCTTGGTTGAGTTTATTCCTAGGTATTTTATTCTTTTTGAAGCAATTATAAATGGGATGTTTTCTTAACTTCCTTTTCTGCTAGTTCATTATTGGCATATAAAAATGCAACTGATTTCTTGATATTAATTTTGAGTCCTGCTACTTTGCTGAATTTATTTATCAGTTCTAGTAATTTCTTAGTGGAATCTTTGGGGTTCTCTATGTGCAGTATCATGTCATCTGCAAATAATGACAGTTTTAATTCTACCTTTCCAATTTGAGTGCCTTTTATTTTTTCTTCTTCTCTGATTGCTGTGGCTAGGATTTCTAGTACTATGTTGAATAAGAGAGGAGAAAGCAGATATCCCTATCTTATTCCCACTCTTAAGAGGAACACTTGTAGTTTTTGCCTGTTGAGTTTGAGGCTGGCAGTGGGTTTGTCATATATGGTCTTATATATATGGTCTTATTATATTTAGGTCTGTGCCTTCTAATCCCACTTTGCTGAGCTTTTTAATAAATGGGTGCTGGGACTTCCAGTTAAGATGGAGACATATGTAAACACACCTAGCCTCCACACACAACTATAGCAAAAAGTACTAGACTATAAAAGCAAATATCATCCAGAATTGTCAGAAAATTGAGCTGTGTAGAAGTCCAACAATCAAACATTCAAAGAATTCCCCACTCATCCAGACAGGTAGGAGAGGTGGAGACATGGAGATGCACAGAGAGGCACAGAGAGGTCTGGGGAGGTGGAGAGGTACCGAGAGGTTCAGAGAAGTGCAGTGAAGCATGGAGACGGGAATGGTGGTCCCACATACATGTGTGGTGAATAAACATCAAGAGAGATACCTCCCAGTCCAAGGTTCTAGTGCCAGGAAGATAAGTCTCCATAAGTTTTGCCTGTAAAAATCACTCAGGGTTGCGGTGGCAGAAGAAACCATGGGATTCTCAAGAGATTCCTCTTAAAGGGCCTGCAATGACTTATACACAAGCATACCCATCCCCTCTAGGATTCAGCATCAAAGCAACAGCAGGAAGGGCACCAATGTCATATGGAGAGAAAATGAAGAGACTGGCAAAAAGGCAAGTGCCAGGAGACAGCTTCCTCCTAGGAAAATATCCAGAGGCAAGGCAGTTGCATTGTCCCCTATCCAAGTCCCCCACCACACAGAGTAACAGAACTGTAGCACAATTGCTCTACCCTGGAGATTTCCTAAGGCTCCACCCCATACAACTTAACAGGTGCTCTTTTCTACAATAGGCCATACTACTAAGACAGGGAGTCAAAGTAGCTCCACCTAATACATAGAAACAAACACTGGGAGGCTACCAAAATGAGGGGACAAAGAAACATGGCCCAAGTGAAAGAAAAGAACAAAACTCCAGAAAAAGAACTGAATGAAATAGAGATAAAAAACCTATCAGTTGCACAGTTGAAAATATTGTGTGTCAGGATACTCCATAAACTCACTGAGTACTCCAACAACATTAAAAAATAATAATAATAAAATTAAATTAAAAAACAAGACAGAAATGAAGGTTGCATTAAGTAAAATAAAGAAAAGTTACAGGGAACCAACAGTGGAGCAGATAAGGCAGAGAATCACATAAGTGACTTGCAACACAAGGAAGAAAAAAGCATTCAGAACAGCAGGAAGGAAGAAAAAAGTTTTTTAATGAGGAATGTCTGGGACATGCAAATCATAGGAGTTCCAGAAGTAGAAAAAGAAGAGCAAAAAATTGAAAACTTATTTGAAAACATAATAAAATAAAACTTCCCTAATTTGGTGAAGGAAACAGACATACAAGTCCAGGAAGTACAGAGAGTCTCAAACAAGATGAACCCAAAGATGACCATGCCAAGACATATCGTAATTAAAATGCCAAAGATTAAAGATAAAAAGAAAATCTTAAAAGCAGCAAGAGAAAAGCAGAGAGTTCCTTACAAGGGAGTTCCCATAAGGCTGTGACCAGATTTCTCAAAAGAAACTTCATGCAAGAAGAGACTAGCAAGAAGTATTCAAAGTGATGAAAAGCAAGGACCTACAACCTAGACTACTCTATCCAGCAAAGCTATCATTTAGAATGGAAGGGCAGATAAATTGCTTCCCAGACAAGGTAAAACTAAAGGAACTCATCATCACCAAGCCATTATTATATGAAATGCTAAAGAGAAGTATATAAGAAAAAGATCAAAATGATGAACATTAAAATGGCAATTAATTCACAACTAACAGTAATTGAATCCAAATAACAAGCCAAGCAAACAACCAGAACAGAAACAGAATAGTAGATATGGAGATCATTTGAAGGATTAACAGCTGGGAGGGGAAGGGGGAGAATGGGGGAAGAGATATAGGGATTAAAAAGTACAAATTTGTAGGTACAAAATAGACAGGGGAATGTTATGAACAGTATAGGAAATGGAGTAGCCAAAGAGCTTATATGCATGACTCATAGACATGAACTAAAGGGGGAATTGCAGGAGGAAATGGGGGTGCTGGTGGAAGGGGGAAGTGGAAAAATTTGGGACAGCTGCAATAGCATAATTAATAAAATATATTTTAAAAATAAATGGGTGTTGGATTTTATGAAATGATTTTTCTGCATCTATTGATATGATCATGTGGTTTTGATCCTTCATTTTGTTTAGGTGGTGAATCACATTTATTGATTTGCAAATGCTTTACCAACCTTGTATTCTCAGAATAAACCCCACTTGACCATGGTATATGATCTTATTGATGCATTGTTGTCTTTGGATTGCCAACATTTGTTGAGGATTTTAGCATCTACACTCATCAGGGATATTGGCCTATAATTTTCTTTCTTTGTATTGTCTTTTGGAATTAGGGTGATGCTGGCCTTGTAAAATGAGTTTGGGGACCTTCTCTTCCATTTAATTTTATGAAATAGTTTGAGAAACAGAGGTGTTAGTTCTCAGAATGTTTTGTAAAATTCACCTGTGAAGCCATCTGATCCAAGGTTTTTGTTTGTTGGGAGTTTGTTGTTGTTGTTGTTGTTGTTGTTGTTGTTATTGCTTCAATTTCACTCGGTGTGATCTGCCTATCAGATTCTGTGATTCTTCCTGATTTAGTTTTAGAAGATTGCATGTTTCTAGGAATTTATCCATTTCATCCAGATTGTCCAGTTTGTCGAGATATTTCACAATATTTTCTCACAATCCTTTGTATTTCTTTGGTGTCAGTTGTTATTTCTCCTCTTCCATTCCTGGTTTTATTTATTTTGGTCCTATCTCTTTCTTGATGAGACTGGTTAAAGTTTTGTCAATCTTGTTTTTCTTTTTAAAGAACCAGCTCTGGGATTCATTGATATTTTGTATCATTTTTTTAGGTTCTATTTTGTTTATTTTTGCTCTGATCTTTATTGTTTTCTTCCTTCTACTCCCTTTCGGATTTGTTTGCTTTTTTTCAAGTTCCTTTAAGTGTACAATTAGATTGTTTATTTGAGCGTATCCTTGTTTCTGAGATAGGTCTAAAATGCTATGAATTTCCCTCTTAGGATTGCTTTCCCAGCGTCCCACAGATTTTGGATTGTTGTTTCCTTGTTTTCATTTCTTTCAAGGTATCTTTTGATTTCTTCCTTGACCTCATTGTTGACCCATTCATTGTTTAAAACACATGATTTAGCTTCCATGTCTTTGCATGTTTTTCAATGTTTTTCTTGTGATTGATTTCATAGCTTTGTGGTCAGAGAAGATGCTGGATATGATTTCAATCTTATTAAATTTATTGAGACTTGTTTTGTGTCCTAACATGTGGTCTGTTCTAGAAAACATTCCATATGCACTTGAAAAATATGTATATTCTGTTGCTTTGGAGTGAAATACTCTGAAGATATCAATTTAACCTATTTGATCTAGTGTGTCACTTAAGACCACTGTCTCCTTGTTGATTTTCTGTCAGGAAGATCTATCCATTGAAATCAATGGGGTATTAAAATTCATGACTATGACTGTATTTCTGTTGTCTCTCCTTTTATGTCCAAGATTTGCTTCACATATTTAGGTGTTCCTATGTTGAGTGAGTAAATGTTTACTAAGGTTATATCCTCTTGTTGAATTGTTCCCTTTACCATTATGTAGTGTTCTTCTTTGTCTCTTACTATAGCCTTGGTTTTAAAGTCTATTTTATTGGATACAAGTATTGCTACTCCAGCTTTTATTCCCTTTCCATTTGCATGAAATATCTTTTTTTATACCTTTACTTTCAATCTGTGTGTGTTTTCAATCTGATATGGGTCTCTTGAAGGCAACATATATATGAGTCTTGTTTTCTATAATTCATTTAGCTACCCTCTGTGTTTTGGTCAGAGTATTTAACCATTGACCTTTAAGGTGATTATTGAATGATATGTACATAGTGCCATTTTATTCTTAGACTGTTTTCCTCTATTTTGTTCTCCTTCTCCCTTCTCCCTTCCTCTCCCTCCTCCCCCTCCTCCCCTCCCCCACCTCCTCCTCCTCCTTTTTCTGCTTCTCAATACAAGCCGTTTAGCTTGTTAATAAACTCCTTTAGCTATTTCTTGTCTGGGAAGCTTCTTATTTCTCCTTCAATTTTAAATGATAGCCTTGCTGGGTAAAGCAACCTTGGTTGTAGGTCCTTGCTCTTAATCACTTTGAATATTTCATGCCACTATCTTCTGGCCTAAAATATTTCTTTTGAGAAATCAGATGACAGTCTAATCAGTGCTCTCTTGTAGGTAACTACCCACTTTTCTCTTGTGGCTTTTAGGATTGTCTCTTTGTCTTTAAGCCTGTTGTTTTAATTATGATGTGTCTTGGTGTAGACCTCTTTGGATCCTACTTGGTTAGGATTCTTTGAGCTTCCTGGATTTGTGTGTCTTTTTCCTTCACCAGATAAGGGTAATTTTTGGTCATTATTTCTTCAAATGGGTTCTTGATCCCTTGTTCGCTCTCTTCTCCTTCTGATAGTCCTATCATACAGGTGTTCTTACACTTAATTTTGCCCACAATGTTTCTTCAATTCTCATTTTATTTAATTCTTTTTGCTTTTTGTTGCTCTGCCTGGTTGTCTTCCAAATCACTGACTCAATCCACTGCTTCATCTAACCCACTGTTTATTCCTTCCAGTGTATTATTTATTTCAGCTATTGCATTCTTTATTTCTCCTTTTTTATGGTTTCTATGTCTTTTTTCATGCTGTTGAGTATCCTTATACTCATTACTCTAAACTGTCTGTCTTATAAATTGCTTGCCTCCATTTCATCTAGCTCTTCCTCTGGAGAATTCTCTGTTCTCTCATTTGGTGTCTTTTTTTTTTTTTTTTTTTTTTGTCTTCCTATTTTGGCTGCTTCTTAGTGTTTGTTTCTATGTATTAGGTAGATCTGCAAAGACTCTGGTGAAGCCCATTGTAAGACACTGCTTGTGACCAGTCCTGGTCAAGCTATTTGGAACTATCAATGATCCACTGTGGGTGCCTCCCTATGTTGGGTCTGTTTGTGTGCAGAAAGAACTAGGATGTGCACCAAGGCTGGCTTTTATCAGCCTCAGGCCCTGGGGAGGATCAGCTGAAGTTGTATAGAGCTCCCAGAGATCCACCTTAGTTGTTAAACTAATCAGTAATATAGCCTCAAGCTGTAACCAGCAGCCAGACTAAAGCTCCACAGGGTGGGACAGAGTAACTCCCTCAGGCTGATGCCATTCAGCCAGACTAAAGCTCCACAGGGTGGGACAGAGTAACTCCCTCAGGCTGATGCCATTCAGAGAGGAGTGCTCTGCCTGAGAAAGATGGCTTCTGCAGTATGGCAAATGACTCAACACAGGGATCCAGATGGCAGTTCCTTTAGTTCTTTCCCCTGAGCCACCAATCCCAGACTGTCGTCAAGGGTCTCCAGTTCACTCTGACCTCCCTCTGCTGGAGCTCAGGGTAAGTGTTTGCAAACAAAATTTTGTGCATTGGCCCATTAAGATGCTCTCTGAGTCTTCAGCCATTTGTCTCTGGCAGACAGAAACCCTGTTGCTTTTCAAATCTGGATGTTATCTTGGTTCCTCTCTGGTTCTGGTGCTGTAGGCTTGGGAGCCCAGCTTGGGGTTTAGACCCCACACTTCTCAGAGGGAACCCCCTGGTTACTAAAACATCCCTCCAGAGCTTTAGATGCTTCCCAGGGGAGCTCAGCCAGCCTTCTTGCACCTCCTCCGCACTCCCTACAGGTCTCATTGTGATGAAGTGACCTCTTCTGTCTATTCGTGGTTATAAGGCTTCTCTCCAGCTAGTGTTCAGTTGGTTATTCAGGATGCTTTCTCTAAAATTTAGTTGTAATTCCAGATTGATCCTAGGAGGAGTTTAATGTAGCTTCCACTTACTCCTCCTCCATCTTGGGTCTCCCCATTATTGTATCCTTAATGCTGAGAACGGTGTTTCACATATTTAAAGCACTAAATACATTTTTTTGTATTAATAAGGTTCATACCCATGTGACAAAATAAAAAGACTACTTATGGAATAAGAGAAAATATCTCTAAACCATATATCTGATAATGGGTTATATCCAAAATATATAAGAAACTTCCAATGGCAAAAACAAAAAACAAAAACCCTCAAACAAACCTGATTGAAAAATGGGTAAAAGAACTGAATAGACATTTTTTAAAAGAAGTCATACAAAAGACCAACAGATACTTTATAACTTTGTGAAGGTGTTCCAACATCACTAATGATCAAGGAAATGCAATGAGATATCACTTCACGCCTGTTAGGATGGATTTAATCAAAAAAAGCCAAAGAATAACAAATATTGGGAAGAATGTGGAGAACGGGGAATTTTTGTATAGTGTTGGTGGGAATATAAATTCTTACAGACACTATAAAAATAGTATGAAGTTTCCTCAGAAAAACAAAAATATAACTATCATATGGTCCAGCAATTCCACTTCTGAGTATATATCCAAAGCAATTGAAATTAGGATCTTAAAGAGATATCTGCACTCTCATGTTCACTGTAGCATTATTCACCAATAGAGATATGTAAACAACCTAAGTGTCCCTCAGTGGGTGAGTGGATAAAGAAGATGTGAGATATATATATGTGTGTGTGTGTGTGTGTGTGTGTAATCTCAGGTTTATTGCACTTTATATATATTTGATATACATTCCAGAACAATCAATATAATAAGAATTGTTCCTAATAATAACTGTAGAGTGTTGAAAAATCCCAAAAAGCTTTCTAAATCAAGAAAAGCTTTATTTTCTTCAATAACATTTAGAATTAAATATATATTATTTCCTCCTACACAAAATTACACTTTCTGTGCTACATGACCCTTTCCAAGCCAAGTTTATTTAACCTAAATATCTAGTCTCTGACCTATTCTTAGAATAGTTAGTTTAATGTATTACTAAATTTGAAGACAGCTTATTTTGGAAACTCAGTCTTCAAATGTGTCACCTTAGAACTGAAATATTAGAAAGTTTACTTTAAAATGAACCTTTTTTCAGCCTATAATGAGTATAATCACATTCTTTGTTTCCTCACTAGAAATCACTGGAATAACCATTAACCAGAAGTTCTTCCTTTCTTAAAAAAAATTATGCATAAAAAGATAATTATAAAAAATTTGTAGGAGTTTCCATGGCCAAAAGATAGTACCTATGCAGATGATTTTAACATTAGGATTTAAATATGATATATTTCTATGTCAATGTTTTTATTGGCAAAGTCAATGGTTTCACATTGCAAGTAATAAAGAGAATTAAACAATGCATAGGGTGTACTTAGAGAATCAAAAAAGTCAGCCTTTTTTTTTTTTTAATTTTATTTTTTGTTATTCAATTACAGTTGTCCCATTTTTCCCCCATTGCTCCCCCCTCCCAGCCCATCCCTTCTCCCACAATTATATCCCTCCCCATTGTCCATGTCCATGAGTCATTCATATATGTTCCTTGACCTGACCCTTCCCTTACTTATCCCCCTTCTCTCCCTCCCCCCTCCCCCCTACTGACTACTATTCTAGTCTTTGCCTATTTAGTTCGTTTGTTTGTGTTGCTCTTTAGTTTCCTGTATTGGGTGATATCATATGGTATTTTGCTTTCTTTGCCTGGCTTATTTCACTAAGCATAATTCTCTCTAATTCCATCCATGTTGTCGCAAATGGCAGGAGTTCCTTCTTTCTTTCTGCTACATAGTATTCCATTGTGTAGATGTACCACTGTTTTTTGATCCACTCATCCACAGACGGGCACCTAGGCTGTTTCCAGCACTTAGCTATTGTAAACAGGGTTGCTATGAACATAGGGGTGCATAAGTTCTCTTGAATTAGGGTTCCAGGATTTTTCGGGTATAATCCTAGCAGTGGAATCACTGGTTCAAATGGCAGTTCCATTTTTAGTTTTTTGAGGTAATTCCATACTGTTTTCCATAGTGGCTGCACCAGTCTGCATTCCCACCAACAGTGCAGTAGGGTTCCCGTTTCTCCACATCCTCGCCAGCACTTGTTGTTTGTTGATTTGTTGATGATGGCCATTCTGACTGGTGTAAGGTGGTATCTCATTGTGGTTTTTACTTGCATCTCTCTGATGGCCAATGATGTTGAGCATTTTTTCATGTGTCAATGGACCTTCTGTATGTCCTCTTCAGAGAAGTGTTTGTTCAGGTCCTTTGCCCATTTTTTAATTGGGTTCTTTGTTTTCTTGATGTTGAGTCGTATCAGCTCTTTATATATTTTGGAGATCAGTCCCCTGTCTGTGATATCATTGGCAAATATGTTTTCCCATATGGTTGGTTTCCTTTTCATCTTGCTGATGTTTTCTTTTGCTGAGCAGAAACTTTTTAGTTTGATGTAGTCCCATTTGTTTATTTTTTCCTTTATTTCTCTTGCCTTGGGAGATGTATCCGTGAAGATATTGTTATGTGTGATATCTGAAATTTTCCTGCCTATGTTTTCCTCTAGGACTTTTATGGTATCTCGGCTTACATTTAAGTCTTTAATCCATCTTGAGTTTATTCTCGTGTGTGGTGTAAGTTGGTGGTCTAGTTTCATTTTTTTGCACGTCCCTGTCCAGTTCTCCCAGCACCATTTGTTAAAGAGGCTCTTCTCACTCCATTTTATGTTCCTTCCTCCTTTATCAAAGATTAGTTGACCATAGAGGCCTGGGTTTATTTCTGGGCTTTCAATTCTGTTCCACTGATCTATATGTCTGTTCTTATGCCAGTACCAGACTGTTTTGATCACAGTGGCTTTGTAGTATTGTTTGATGTCTGGTATTGTGATTCCTCCTGCTGTGTTCTTCTGTTTCAAGATTGCTTTTGCTATTCGGGGTCTTTTTTGGTTCCATATGAATTTTTGGAGGATTTGTTCTAGGTCAGTGAAATATGTCATTGGTATTTTAATAGGGATTGCATTGAATTTGTAAATTGCTTTGGGTAGTATGACCATTTTGATGATGTTGATTCTTCCCATCCAAGAACATGGTATTTGCCTCCATTTATTTGTATCTTCCTTAATTTCTTTCTTCAATGTTGCATAATTTTCAGTGTACAGGTCTTTTATCTCTTTGGTTAAGTTTATTCCTAGGTACTTTATTTTTCTTGTTGCTATAGTAAATGGTATTTTCTTTTTTGTCTCTGTCTCTGCTATTTTATTGTTGGTGTACAGAAATGCCTTAGATTTCTGTATATTTATTTTGTACCCTGCTATTTTGCCAAATTCACTTATTATATCAAGTAGTCTTTTAGTGGAGTTTATAGGGTTTTCTAGGTATACTATCATGTCATCTGCAAATAGTGATAGTTTTACTTCTTCTTTCCCAATTTGGATGCCTTTTATTTCTTTGTCTTGTCTGATTGCTGTGGCTAGGACTTCCAACACTATGTTGAATAGAAGTGGGGAGAGTGGACAGCCTTGTCTAGTTCCTGATTTCAGGGGGAATGCTTTCAGTTTTTGTCCATTGAGTATGATGTTGGCTTCAGGCTTCTCATATATAGCCTTACTGATGTTAAGGTATGCTCCCTCTATTCCCATTTTGCTGAGTGTTTTCAACATAAATGGGTGTTGTACTTTATTAAATGCTTTTTCTGCATCTATAGATATGATCATGTGATTTTTGTCTTTCATTTTGTTTAGGTGATGTATTATATTTATTGATTTGCAAATATTAAACCATCCTTGCATCCCTGGGATGAATCCCACTTGATCATGGTGTATGATCTTTTTGATGTATTGTTGGATCCTGTTTGCCAAAATTTTATTGAGGATTTTAGCATCTATGTTCATCAGTGATATTGGCCTGTAGTTTTCTTTCTTTGCTGTGTCTTGACCTGGTTTTGGGATGAGGGTAATACTGGCTTCATAGAAAGAGTTTGGGATTTTTCCCTCTTCTTGGATTTTCTGGAATAGTTTGAGGAGGGTAGAAGTTAGTTCTTCCCTAAATGTTTTGTAAAATTCGCCTGTGAAGCCATCCGGTGCAGGGCTTTTGTGTGCAGGGAGATTTTGGATTACTGTTTCAATTTCCTTCTTTGTTATTGGTCTGTTGAGACTTTCTACTTCTTCTTGATTCAGTTTTGGAAGGTTATATGTTTCTAGAAATCTGTCCATTTCTACTAGGTTGTCAAATTTCTTGCCATATAGTTGTTTGTAGTAATTTCTTATAATTGTTTGTATTTCTGAGGTATCAGTCGTGATTTCTCCTCTTTCATTTCTGATTTTGTTTATTTGGGTCTTCTCTCTTTTTTTCTTAATGAGCCTGGCTAGAGGCTTGTCAATTTTGTTTATTTTTTCAAAGAACCAGCTCCTAGTTTTGTTGATTTTTTGGATTGTTCGTTTTGTTTCTATGTCGTTTAATTCTGCTTTGATCTTGGTGATTTCCTTTCTTCTTTTTGCCCTAGGCTTTGTTTGTTGTTGCTGTTCTAGTTCTTGTAGCTTTACGGTTAGGTTTTTTATTTGAGATTCTTCTATCCTTTTCAGATATGCCTGTATTGCTATGAACTTCCCTCTTAGGACTGCTTTTGCTGTGTCCCATAGGTTTTGGGCTGTTGTGTGTTCATTGTCATTAATTTCTAGAAATTTCTTGATTTCCTCTTTGATGTCATTGTTAACCCATTCGTTATTTAAGAGCTTGTTATTCATTCTCCATGAGTTTGGGTGTCTTTGATTTTTTTCCCTGAGGTTGATTTTTAGTTTCAAGGCATTGTGGTCTGAAAAGATGCTTGATATGATTTCAAGTTTCTTGAATTTGTTGAGGCTTGTTTTGTGTCCTATTATGTGGTCTATCTTTGAAAATGTCCCATGTGCCTTTGAAAAGAATGTATATTTTGCTTCTTTGGGGTGAAAAGTTCTATATATATCAGTTAAGTCCATGTGGTTTAGTGTGTTGTTCAATGCCTGTATATCCTTGGTGTTTCTTTGCTTGGATGATCTGTCTATTGTTGATAAGGGAGTGTTGAAGTCCCCTACTATGAGTGTGTTGTTGTTAATATCCTTCTTGTGGTCTTCTAGTATTTGCTTTATGTATTTGTGTGCTCCTATGTTGAGTGCATATATGTTTATCAGTGTTATATCTTCTTGATGAATCGTTCCTTTAAGTATTATGAAATGTCCTTCTTTGTCTCTTTTTATTGCCCTTGTTTTGAAATCCGTTTTGTCTGATATGAGGACTGCTACCCCAGCTTTTTTTTCAGGTCCATTTCCTTGGAATATTTTTTTATATCCCTTTACTTTCAGTCTATGTAAATCTTTTGTTTTGAGGTGTGTTTCTTGTAGACAGCAAATATGTGGGGTCCTGTTTTCTTATCCATTCCGTTACCCTATGTCTTTTAATTGGAGCATTTAATCCATTTACATTTAAGGTTATTATTGACATGTATTTATTCATTTCCCTTTTGTATCTCTGTTCCTCTACTCTTTTTTTGTTTTTTCTCTTCCTTTTTCTTAGAATATTCCCTTTAGCATCTCTTGCAATGCTGGTTTGGTGGAGATGTATTCTTTCAGTCTTCCTTTGTCTGAGAAACTCCTTATTTCACCTTCTATTTTGAATGAGAGCCTTGCTGGGTAGAGTATTCTTGGTTGTAGGCCTTTGTTTTTCATTGCTTGAAATATTTTTGACCATTCCCTCCTGGCTTGTAATGTTTCTGTTGAGAAATCGGTCGATAGCCTTATTGGAGCTCCCTTGTAAGTTATTTGCTGTTTTTCTCTTGCTGCTTTGAGGATTCTCTCTTTGTCTTGGAATGTTGCCATTTTAACTATGATGTGCCTTGGAGTGGGTTTTTGGGGGTTCCTCTTGATTGGAACTCTCAATGCTTCTTGGACTTGCATAGCTTTTTCTCTCATCAGGTTCGGAAAATTTTCTGTCACTATTTCTCCTATCAGATTTTCATTTCCATGCTCCTTTTCTTCTCCCTCTCGTATTCCGATGATCCTTAAATTATTTTTTCTAATGCTATCCTGTAATTCCCTTACATCTTGTTCATATTTTTTCAATCTTTTTTCATTTTGCTGTATCATTTGAGAATTATTACCTACATTATCCTCTAACTCACTAATCCGATCCTCTCCTTCGTTTAGTCTGCTTTTAACTGATTCTACTGTGTTTTTCAGTTCAGAGATTGCATTCTTCATTTCTTCCTGGTTCTTGTTGATAGTTTCTATGTCTTTTTTTATGCTGGTGTAGTTCTCTGCAAGTTCCCTGTAATTTTCTTGGAGCTGTTGGTAACTTCCTTGGAGGTTGTCATAGTTGTTTTTGAGGTTTTCGAGCATATTGAGCTTCTTCACCACCGTAGTTTTGAATTCCATGTCTGACATTTGGGCTATGTCTATTCCATCTGCCTCTCTTTCTGGGGATTCCTCTTTTCTTTTCATTGAGAGGTTGTTTCTGCGTCTTACCATGTTGGATTCTTCTTGTTTGTTTTTGTTATTTGGATTTGTCTGCTTTTCCTTCCCACCTTTGTGGTATGAGATTTTTTATGGTAGATCTGGGGGTTTCAGTGGTGCAGTCTCTTTGATCTCCTGAGCCTGATGTTCTTGGGGTACCTTTTAAATCGTTTGTTTATGCTGTCTGGTTATATTTCAGATTTTTTTTTTTTTTTGGTTAGGATATTCCTTCTGGCTTGTTGATTGGGAGTCACTCTATCCACTTTATCTCGAATTCTTTTGTGGAGATGTCAGTTCAGCCTTCTTGTGTCATCTTCTTTTTCTGCGTCCACAGCTGGTCTAATGTGATGGGTCAGAGATTCCTATTCCTTGCAGCAGTGGTGTGCGCGAGGTGGCCGGCAAGGCTCAATGCAAGGCAGCCAAGAGCCCACCTCAGGTCTGCCACGCCGCGCTCCAGGAAAGCAGGCCACGCCGCACTTTGGGGAAGCTAGCAAGGTGTTTTTTTTTTTTTTTCACTCAAGCATCAGTGCGCGCCCAAGGTGTCTGGGGAACTAAGCTCAGATCTGCCACGCCATGCTCCCAGCAAGCAGGCTGCGCCAAGCTCCAGGAAAGCCCTCCAGGTGTTTTTTTGGCTCGAGCACCGGTGCGCGCCCAAGGTGTCCAGGGAACTAAGCTCAGGCCTGCCGCGCCGCGCTCCCAGCAAGCAGGCTGCGCCAAGCTCCGGGAAAGCCCTCCAGGTGTTTTTTGGCTCGAGTGCCGGTGTGCACCCAAGCGGCTGGGGAGCTAGCCTCAGGCCTGCAGCGCCGTGTTCTGGGCGTTGGTCTTTCGCCTCTTAGGGCAGGGCTGCAGACACTTGTGCTCAGTAGAAGTGAGTGTCTGTGAGTCCTGCTGCCCACCGTTACCGCACCTCCTGAGCGGGCACGCGCAGAGCCTGGGCAAGTGCTCTGCGCTCCGGATTCCGGCCTGGTGCTTTGGCCTGGCGCCCACTGGGCTGGCCAGGGGCGACTGCGCACAGTCTTCTGCGTGTCCAGTGGGCCCTCCCTGCACCCGTTGGGTCACTGATTTTATGTCTGTTGGCATGTGTCCGAGGGGCACCTGGACGCACAGCCCTGCACACCTGGGCCAGTGAATGAGGGCACTTCCCTATGCGCGCCCCCGCAATCCAAGGGTAGGGTTGGGGAGTGGATGAACGCGCCTCTGTGCCTGCACTCCTCAAGAATGGCCTACCACCCCCAAACTTTCCTCCTCTCTTCACCATCCACTAGAGAAAAATATAAAGGAGAATTATGTGCTCACTTGCCCGGCAGCACGCTGTCTCCTGTCCTTCAGCACCAATGCCACTTGGTTGAGTCCGGTCTCTGCCAGCGGGCAGAGATCTGCTCTCTTCCCAACTCCTCTCCTGGGGCAGCCTGTGGTCGCCAAAAATCTTTTGTGTCCTTCCAGCCGCAGCTCGGGCAGCCGCCCCAGTCAGGAATCAAAAAAAAAAAAAAAAAAAAGTCAGTCTTGATCATCAGCTCAACAGGCAAACATTTTCTAGAAGGTAAGGGTAGAAGAGAAGGGAGTTGTGGAAGTTGCATGGAGGAAGCAGTTTTAATACCCCAGGAGAGCCGCACAAATTTATTACAGCATGGCCCACATTCATTGTAACTGTGCTAAGTAATGTTAGTCAGAGCTATAAAGACTTATCCAATACAGAAGACCATAAAAGTTTTCCATGCCTCTTAACAGATATTTAATTTCTTACTTCTTTGGTGGGAAATTTATTTTTTAATTTTGCCAAGCCCTATGAAGACATTTAAGTATTAGCGCCTAATTCATTGTGATTATAGATTGGTAAAATTTGGAAGAGTCACTGCAAAGAGACAATCTGGCAATCCATCTTCTCCCATCTCTACCAAATGAAGAATAATTCAGCCTGGAGTAACAGAGGTATGCACACAACTCAGGAGACCTGTGGAAAACAGACACTGTCTCCTTGTCCTTGGTCACCATTTTCTTCATAAAATGATCTTTCAAAAATCAAAACTTTTAAATATCCAGATAATCAGGACAGTTAAGCTATAACCTTGAACATATGGCTGAATTTTAAGAGTTCATCAGAAACACTTCTCATTCCCTCCAGAGTCTAAAACCAGGATATATGAGATGTTTCCATGGCAAGCTCCAATGTGACACAGGACAAATCCATGCTGAGCCCTGAGGCTCCTATTCTTCCATTCCACATCCTCATTCACTGTAGACAGAACTAACAGCTCTCAAAGGATGTTTGGGTTCTATCCTTTTTTAAACAACTGAGGGAACTTCTCTTTCCAGAAGTCCTAATAAGAACATGCTAGATAAATCCAGCCCAGCAAGAACAAGGCTGTCTATACACGCAGCTCCACAAAACAGCCTTAGAAGCCTTCTCAACAACAAAAGAAAAAAATCAATTTCTTGAATATCTTTGTGTATTTACTGTCTTCACTTGCCTCTACTTTTTACCAGCATTGTCAAAGTACCTATGTCACCTTATGGGTAACTGATTTTATGACTGATTCTACTTTACAAGTTCACTTTCTGGATGTCTCAGAATAGCATGAAGCCAGCATTTTATGAAATACTACCTAATATAGTAGGTACCTAGAACTACATTAAAAATGCAACAAAAGAAATACAGTCTGTACAATTACTTTCCTTCATACCATGAAGACAGAGTTCATTTTAAATTGCCTGATATATGCCCATTTTAAGTGCCTATTTTTCAATTCACATAAGCAGAAATACTGGAAAATCTGCAACTTGGCAAACACACATTTTTCCCAGTTATTGATTATTGGGGGTAGGGGATGTGGAGATCAATGGATGTATTTAGTCCTCCAAAATACAGGAGTGGAGAAAACAGACAATCACAGGAAAGATTCCTAAGAAATATGTCCCTTCTTTTGCAGCATAGCAAGATTAACCTGTCTCACACAATAACACTGGCAATCCTGCTGAGGAAGAAAATATGATTGTTGCTTGCTTTTTAAAAAAAAATACATTAAAAGTATATGGCTTATAAAACAAAGCAGTTAGAAAACTTGGGGCTTATTATCATAAGAAATATCTCATGTTTTTCATTCAGCAACAAGAGCAAACGAGGTGGCAATGAGAGTTTTAGACTGCAGGAATGCAAAAAGAAAAGATAAATGGTAGAAGGAGGTGTAAGAAAGCAATTTTAATGAAGAGAGAACAGGGACAGGGAACTGAGAAGGGGCAGCTTCCTCTTCACCTCGCCTTCTACCACTTTCCAGAGACAGAGGAAGTCAATTATGTACCACAGCATCACCTAATGCAATCATATTCCCTGGCTGACCCTCTTTGAACACACTTCCCTGCAGGATGTCTTGACAAGTTGCCCTGCACATCAGCAGAGAAAACTTTCACTACCTGTAGGTCTACAGAAGCTCATTAAAAACACACCAAGTGTGGCATAAGGCTGTAAATTACTTTAAACCGCTCAGATTTTTCTCTTCTCTCTCAAATCATACAAATCAATTATTCAGCTTTGCCACAGAAAAGTAGATCAAAATATGTTACTATATCACAGCTTTATCAAGCTGTCAGTCATTATCTACCACAGAGAAAACAAGTTTTACGAACACACTAAGCCAAGTGTTATCTTGGTAAAAAGGGACGGAGGGAGGAAGGGAAAGAAAAAAGAAAAGATAAAAACTATTTACTGGGTAAATAAAGAAAAAATTAACAATTAATAAACCAATATTGACTGCACTAATTAGTATCTTCTAGAGGGATTTCAATGTGTTTCTATCAGTTAAAGACTGTCTGATATGACAAGAAATACCCACATATCTAACATCAAAAGCATTTCTTTCTTCTTTCTCTCCCTCCCTCATTGTAGTGAGCACATGATGAGCACATGAGGTAGAATAATTCATTATTTTGTCTCCCACTGCTTTGTATCTTCCACATTTTTTTTGAATAAATACAAAGTCATAAATTAGCTTGTAGCAAAACAGAATTAATTGAATGTCTTAAGAAGGATCATCAAACCAAGGTTTGAATCAATTTATCTGCCTAAGATTTAGCTAATGTAGTTTCAGCTCATTAAGGCGAGAGTTGATGCTGGGGATGGGACATTATGAGACAGAAAGGGAAAATATGGCTTTCTCTGTTTTCACAAAAGAATTTCTTGAAGGTTGTCTGATATGTGCTAAAGACCATAAAACAACTCCCCTCCACACACATACTGGCACTGAGAACGTTCTGCCCTTCATTCTCTCAAAGGTCCTTTCCAGAAAATATCTTAGAAACATTGTATAAAACAGTAAAAGTGTGTGTGTGACAGCAATACACACATATATGTATAAAATATATTCGACATGTGTGTGCTATACATAAATAAAGAGAAATACATTATTCTGATTGAAAAATAATTTTCCAAGCATCTAAGTGAAACAAGAATAATTGTACACAACAAGAAAGAAACAACAGTAAAGTTGTGGGAAGGGAGATTTTCCCTGAATTTCAAGTAACAGAATCAATACCGATCTGTGATTCTTCCAGCCAAAAGGCTTCCCCACAGGAGAACTTGACAGTCACTGAGCATCCTATCTGGCCCAGGTCAGACAACAGTTGTGCAGATGCCCAGTTCTGCTGCATCCCCACATTTTTTTAATGCAGGCTCTTTCCTCATGGACAAGATAAAAAGATCTTGTAAGTCCCAACACACCTGCTTGTAATGACTTAACAATTATGAAAAACTCCATATTAGACTAAAGCTTAAATAATACTTCTTGGGCCCAAAGGCCTCAGGCGTATGAGTGGACGTTTCATTTTGTTAGTCCAAATATTAAAGAAACAACACAAATGGAGCAAAATATCACCAAGGCTGTATAGCCAGAATAAAATACCAGAAGTAATTAAAAATCTGGCTTGGTAGACAAATAAAGTCACTTCCTAGATCTGACCACAGTCAAGCTGGGCAACCTCTCAGCTTCCATGCTCTCATCTGTAAAATCCAGAGAATAACAGCATCAATAATACAGGTTGCTGCAAGAATTAAAATAGATGATGTGTTCAAAGCACTTAACAAGCACCTGATGCATGTCAGCTACACCAGCTTTATTATTTACTAGAGAAGTTCTCACCTCTCACTTCACTTAACTTTTCAGTATATCCTATGGTTGCATAATAGATGTTAAATAATCCAGTAACTTTGAACACACACACAGAAATACCTACCCCTTATTGTGGTTAAGAAAATGTAACTGGTTTTACAAATCAAGTTTAAAAAATTTAACTTGATAGACTTTTCGTTTCTCTTCTGCTGGTGCTGAAGCAGTTCCTTACACCAGAAATATCTATGACAAATCTAACTTCACGTGCACAGCCTTAGTCATAAGGATAAGCATGTTGAATTTTACAATGACAAAAATAAAGCTTGTCTCTATATGTGTGTGTGTGTGTGTGTGTGTGTGTACATGCATGTATGTACAAATTCCTGTCATTTCAAAGGCATTATATGATCTCTAAGTATGGAATGTTATGTACAACTATCATTTTGTAGCACCTTTCTAAAAAATTGTTTTTTATTTCCAGTTGAGTTGAAATTTTAATTAAATTTCTAAAGTTTATATTCTTGTAAGGGGAACAGTGTCACTATTTTCCAGAATTAGACGACCTTGCCTAAATGCAGGAAACACAAGATTGTTTATTTGGGGTGAGTTTATATTTGTACCCAGCAAAATATTTGTCTGGTGCTCCAATCCTCCTCTCTGGTACTCTGAGAAGGCTAGTTTGGTTAGTTGCTCCCATTCACATCTGAGCAGAGCTGCAATAACAGCAAATGGTCCTTGGAAATCACAATCACATTAGGCTGCTGTTCAAATAGCTTTTAGGGTTGTGATAATAGGAGCCATTCCTAATAACTGGTGACTCTGCGAGACCCTGCCCAGAAGGCCTCCAAATGGCAGCACACAATTTAAATTTTAATCTGGAAACAGTGGAAATGATGAGATTCCAGCTGGGGACCTTCTGGTCCGAGGGCCGTGTTCAGCACCTCCATTAGATGCCCCAAAGCTTCGTTGAGTTTATGAGTAAATGCCCTACGCTTTTTACACTTTCCCATTCCATGCCCATCTCCCACCTGATTCCCCAGGCAGCAGGAGGTTGCATTTCTCTGCCTCCATAGAGGCTACTTTGAAGCTGATGAAGCATTCCCACATTGCTGCAGTCCAGCCAAACACATTTGTGCTTGACATAAGTGGAATAATACTTTCATCATTCTGACAAGTGATAACTTTCCGAACTTCTTTCCATGTGCGGGGTGGGCTTTGGGACATATTTTTCCACTTTTAGCTTCAAATGACAGATGCATGCCATGGGCAGGAGGAAAGCACTTAATTTTTTCCTACAATAAGCAATAACCCTTAGTATAATAACACAAGTTAAATAGCTAAAGTGAACATTAGTGGGACCCTGTCGGCATGGAAAGGAACAGCTGGCCATGTTAGTAATCACTGCATGTCATTACTTGGGAAGTCCACTCCCAATTCTACTACCAACTTGTATTTTCTGAGTGTCAAGCATAACACATGACAGATGAGAATACATCATAATGGGACACTGGAGGCAGAGCCCTAGGTTTCAATATTTAGCACTGGCAGATTTGGTTTACAAGCAGAGAAGTAAACATCTTATTAGTGAAGTAAAGTTAGAAAGAAAATTTTGAAGACCCCTGCAATACCTCTCTCGTAACTCTGCCTAAATCCTTTTTATAATAGAAAACTTGATGCCCAATGTAGACCAATGACTCCTAAGAATGGCGATTTGTCTCTCAGACTAGGAGTGTGAATTTAACAAAAAGATGAACATCAATATCTGATGCGTGCAGTACTCAGAGTGCAAACTTAGGTGCTTCCACTGGGTTCCATTAGGAAACCTCCTAGAACCGCAATACCTCCAGCAGCAGAATTAGAAAGTTGTTTTGATTTTTTTTTTTTTTTTTTTTTTTTTGTTACCACACATAGGAGTAAATTTCTGCAAGGTGGAAATGGGAATAAAAACCAATGTTTTGGAATTTTTTTCTTTGCAGATAGTCATAAAATGAGGTACAATATTTGCTAACAGAGGGTAATTTGAATTATCCACGGATAGTTCAAAAACACAAAGAGTTCATTACACAGATATCTCTATTTAAAACAGATTTGCTTTTGTTCATCGGTGCAGTGCGCAAGGCTGGGAAATGGCAAAGTGCCAGGATGAAACTGCTCCTAATTTTCAGAGGAGGCCACCAGCTAATTACACAGACTGCAGGTGTGAAGAGAGAAGCTCAAAGTAATCAATAGCAGTAATTAATCTGCTAGACTGGAGCTAAAAAGCTAACAGCTGGACATCAGAAATGGACACATGCAACAAGATCAGCAATAATTACCTCTTTAAATATTGAATTTCCATAGCAACAATTAAGCATATAAATAAAAGCTGGAAACCAAGGCCTCAAGGCATGACACTGCATGGCAAACACAGCATTCCCCAAATCAACCCTTTTAATAAAACACCAACAATATGCTTGGGCTGGGTTGACCAGTTTCCAGGGTTGAAAGAAGATGACTGTGGCTCCTCCAGCCTCAGCTTTCTTGGCAGCCCGTCATTGGCTATCTGATCCTGAATCACCAAGATAGCCCTAGAACTTTGCTTTGGGCAATATGACAATGCTTTTTCGTGTCACCTAGCACAGCAGAGCTACCAGCTGCAAGACACATTTCCCATCTGTGAAGTATGTTCATTTTTTAAAGACACAAAACCTGTAACCAAAATTCCTAACTAAGGTGCTGGAACCATCAGTTTTAAAGAAAGCAGCTGGACCATGTATTGAGGGTGTTTTCAAGACCAGTATGACAAACAAGGGATGCACACATTTGAGGCTTCTTTGACATTCTTTTTTCTTTGTGGAAATAAAGAAAGGTTTTTCTCAGTTGGTTTAGTATTACTTTTGAGTCAATGGGAAAAGGAGGTTAGTTGTGATTGAATGTAAACTAAGTGCTTGGCGCTATGCTACACATATATTCTTCATCTATTTGAGCCTAATATTATTTGTTTGATGAAGCGAAGGGGAACATGGAAGCTAAAGACTTGCCAGAGCCCCATAGCCAGTAGACAGGAAAAGAAAGGGCTATAATTTCAACTCAAATCTCAGAGTTTTTAAGATATTTCAGCAAAGCACTCTGAAGTCTTTGGGAAGGAAATCCGTTTTCTAAAACACTGTTAATTACTGTTATGATTTGAAATGCAATTTAAATTATGCTGTTCATATTCTATCGCTCTCACACAAAAAATCAGTGTTGGTTTAAATACTGAAAAGATTTTTGTTTAATTTTCTTTCATGTTTATTTGTTTTGATTTTAGTTCCTAAATTCTGTGGGCCTTATTCAAAGAAATAAGCATTCCATAAACAAATATGATGAATAATTACCAATCATTTACTCATCCAGGATCATATGGCAGGGTAACTTTGAAATATGGAGTTAGCCAGGCACCTTTCAACTTAATCATCATCAAAGCAGAACAGTTTTTATTGAGATCCTGTTCCCTGCCAAGTACTGAGCAAAGTACTTTTCATGTCTTATCTCATTTAATTCTCACGGTAATACTATAAACTATATAATAAAATTAACACCCATTCACTCTCAAGAAAACAATGAGGCTCAGAGAGGTTAAGCAATATTCCCAGCGACATGTCTATTAGGTCAAGCTTCCCTTTTTTAAGGCATTAACTCCTAAAACGCTAGTGGTGACATTCTACTGCCCATCCAAAGTATGATAATTACAGTGGCAGCTTTTGCTAATGAGCTTTTTTTTTAATATGGTTAAGAGTTTAAACCCTGAAGTTACTCTCTGAGTGTGAGTTCCAGCTCCAACAGCTGGTAGCTGTGAAGGTTACTCACCTTCCTGTAAAACAGCATAATAACAGAACCTGCGCAGTGTTGGGACGGACTAAGAGTGCAAGTCTGCTAAGCAATTGGCACAGACCTAGCATAAAGGTGGAGTTCCTTATGATAAAATGTTACCTTTGCTTTTTTTTCTAACTTCTGCTATCTTATCCTTTTTTTTAATTTAATCTTTATTGTATTATTATTTCCATTACCAATTAGTCTCCTTATATCCCTCCTTTTATTTCCACCACCACTAAAGCAGGTCAGAGCCTCTACTCCTACCATCATGCCTTTATCTCCTTGACCCTGGCATCTTCTAGTAAGTTGCCTACATGAACAAGGGAGAGGTGCTGATTCTTGCTGTAGCATGAATGTGTGAATCAATGATGCACATCAGTACCTGTACTTAAGCACACAAATTTGTGTAGACTGGGGCACACATAGGTGGCCTCAAATACCACCATAGATATGTCCCTCAACAAAACAAGTTCTAAAACAATAGCCAACTCTGGAAGACTATCTGAGAATTGATGATACTGTCCCATTCCAGAATCCCTCAGTGAAACTGAAGTAAAACTTAGGAACAAGATAAGTCGAGTCACAAAAGTTTACCTTGTGCAATACAGGGAGACAGCAATACATTGGAAAGGTATGTAAACTTCATTCTCACACTAAGCTGCTTTGTAACTACATGCTTGGTACATACACACACGTGCACGTTTGCACGCGCGCGCACACACACACACACACACACACACACAGCCTTATATCAATTCCTTACTCCCACCATGAATTGTTCTTTTACACTTTTCAAAGGAAATCAGAGGTGTGTAAGCAATAGTGAAAAATACAGGAAAAGTGATTATATTCTAACAGAGCAAAAAAATAAAAATAATTTACTAATTGAGGCATCACAGTTCTCTAAGTATTAATCTATGCTTATATAATAAGTGCACTTTAAGTATATTTTATTGATTATGCTGTTACAGTTGTCCCAATTTTCCCTCTTAGCACCCCAGACAAGGTAAAGCTAAAGGAGTTCATCATCACTAAGCCATTATTATATGAAATGTTAAAGGAACTTATTTAAGAAAAAGAAGATCAAAACTATGAACATTAAAATGACAACAAACTCACAGATATCAACAACTGAATCTAAAAAAAAGAAAAGAAAAACCTAAGCAAAACAGGAACAGAATCATAGAATGAATGCATTATTTTACCATGCTAATTAAAACATGCAATTTTGTGACTTCTCTAAGGTGTTTGTTTAGAAAACTGAGGGTCAGAGAATACCCTTTTTATGTCCTATCACTCTTATTTCAATTCTTAAACTATAAAATTTTTGCTGAATTGATAAAACTTGTATAAATAAAGCCCTATGATTGTCTCATGTTAATTATTCCAGTTTTATATATAAAAAGAATGTGATTCCTTTATAAATAATAAAGCTTCATTAATTTGTATTCATTCACTAATTCCAAATTCATAACTGAATGGGAACGTTGCTAAAGTTTGATTTGTAAATAATAATTGGGAAAATATAAGGAAATCAATAGCTTTTGCAGGGAGAACACTTATCACCATACTCCTCGTGCCTTTATATATGGAAGAAGACTTCCACATCACTGCCCAACTTTCTGTCCTCACTTCCTCGTCAGGGGAACAGAAGCAATTTAACTGACACAAGTATCAAGGGAGAAAGAAACAGAAACAAAGAGAAAGAAAATTTTTTTAAATGTGTAAGCTAGTAATGCATTTGGAATATTTCCTCATGGAAAATCTTATCAAGTATTTAGCGGCAAGTAGATTTTGGAGCACTAGAGTGGATCTTAGTAATACAAAATGCAATTTGATCTAAATATGACCTTATTTTCCATAGACGTTTTAAAAGATCGTGTGTTTTTAAACACAAGAAATTTCTGTTTCTGAAAATAAGTTCAAAACAAAGAAAAGTGAAGGTTGTTTTGGCTGGTAGTCTAACTCCAAAAGGAAATAAACTATTGCTGGTGACTCCCTACCTGGCTGGCTACATTCAAGACCAGAGGTTGGGGAACTACAACTGTGAATCAAATCCTTGCCTCCTGCCATCTGTTCTTTGTTTTGTTTATTATTTTCCTGGTTCTTAATTACATATTTTAATTTATTTTTATTGTATTAAAATATACATAACAAAAAGTTCACCATTTAACCTTCCTCAGTACACAGTTCAGTAGCATTAGGTACATTCACATTGTTGTGCATCCATCATCATCATCCATCTCCAGAACTTTTTCATCATCCCAAACCGAAACTCCATGCACCTGAAACAGTAACTCCATATCCTCCCTCCTCCAATCCCTGGTAACCACGATTCCACTTTCTCCATGAATTTACTTCACAGACTGCATATAAGTGGAATCATAGAGTATTTCTCCTTTTGTATCTGGCTTATTTCACTCAGCATGATGTCCTCAAAGTTCATCCATGCTATAGCATGTGTCAAAATTTCATTCTTTTTTCTAGCCTGAATAATATTCAATGTTATATGTTTACCACATTTTGCTTATCTGTTAATTTATTGATGGACACTTGTGTTGCATCTATTTTTTGGCTATTGTGAAGAATGCTAAATGATGGTGTATAAGTATCTGTCTGAGTCCCTACTTTTGATTCTTTAGGGTACATACCTAGGAGGGAAATTCTAGATCATATGGTAATTCTGGGGTTTTTTTTTTAAGGAATCTTCTGCCTGTTTTACAAATAAAGTTTTGCTGAAACACAGCCATGCTCATTTGTCTATGTTGCCTAAGTTTAATGTCATGCTACAGTAGAAGAGTTTAGTTGTTGTCACAGAAACAACATGGCCCACAAAGTCTGAAATACTTACTATTTGGCCCTTTCAGAAAAAGTTTAGCAACCCCTGCATTTTATCCCTTTAAGACACTTATAAAAATACAGATGCCTGAGTACCCTCAGACACATTGAATCAGAATCTCCAAGGGTGGGAACTACAAATCTATATATCATGTATCTTTCAATACAATTCCAACTCTTCACCTAAGCCAGCATTTAGGGACCCCTGAACTAAAAGACCTCCAGCAACTGGTATAAGTATATCCAATTTCCTCAAATGTTAGTGACTATAGCATACAATTAATCTCAGCATTTAACAAACTCCTAATGCATACCCAACACTTGAAAGCATGTACACTGAAGATTCAGCAGAAACTAAGCTTGATTATAAACTGTCTGAAAGATGAACAGTCTCAGAATTGAAGGGAGCCCCATTTTGGACAGATGTATTATGATACTACATAGGAGAAAATATTTTAGAGGCCTCCCTTTATTGATCCATGTAATCAGTGAGCAGAATTTCTCTCCATCGCAGTAGTCTACCATATCTCTTCAACTCGGTGTCTCCAAACCTCTGACCTATTGACAGCTTCTCTACTTCCAGGCATGTATTGTTTTGTTCTGCTCAGCACTTTCTGAGTCTGCTGATCGATTTCACTCTCCTATCTTCAAGGGACCTTGCATCTTTCAGACCATCTTAACACTCGTGTGTGTTCAATTTTAAGAATGTAAGGATGAAGTCTATCCACTCTTTTTTCTCCTTTCAGATGTTTTTTTTTTTAACTCTCTACATGAGCCTGTAGAAAACATTTGTACCACTGTGGCTTTGTGAGTCAAATCAGACTCAACCTAAATATCATAGAACTAGCATACACCATATCCCATTAAAACAAATATAATTTAATTACAATCTCTTTGGATTATAAAAGAAAATATTCTAGTCCAATCAAAGCCACTCTTACTTCAGGCAATCTTCCTTAAGAACTAATAGTACAACCAAAAAATTTGGATATTCCTTAGGAATAGACTAGAGCTATAATTGATTAGGGCTAGATCTTGCAGCAGCATATACCCAAAACTATTAACAATTATTAAAAAGTGTATTTAATTTTGTATTTAGTCAAGTCAACAAATATTCAATACACTTCCTATTAGGCACTGAGGACACAGAAATGAGCAAAGCATAGTCCAGTGATCCTCAGCCATTTTGAGTATTCTGAACAATTTGAATATTAGAATTTTTAATGACACAGTAAATGAGCTGAAGTTCATCCACTATACCCTTGGTCATTCTTTATAGTTGAGCAGGTGTTTGAGTAGAACTATGAACTTCCCTGACCATGATTCTTTTATCATCTGGCAGGAAAGTTCTTACACATGCCCAGAAAGCAAGTCATCTTTCTTGGTTTGGGTTTGATGTTGTACTCTACCAATTACCCCTTACTGCCAGTGGTACACACTCTGCACTGATTTATATCAGCTCAATCCTTACCCATCAGACAGCACTAAGCAGTATGGATTCTCAATGGCTGCAAATATACCCTGATTAAAAGTTATGAGCACAGTTCTGAAAGGTTTGAGTGTTTTATAGGAAACAAAGTCAATATATAACCTATTTTTCTTTCATGACTGAGGTTTGTTTTCTTGAACTTTAGTTATTATTCTAAAACCCTCAAAACCTTCTCTAGCACTGAACAGTTTCCAAAGATCCTGATTTATAACAATTTCCACAGGTTAGGTAATATCTGTCTTTCTTTTCAGGCACAGTGATACAATGGAAAGTCTGTGGGCTTTGAGGTCAATAGACATGGTTCCAAACCTAGTTCATCATTAATTAGCAGCATATTCTTGAGCAACTTTATTAAATTCTTTGAGCCTTTCTCTCTTCACATATAAAATGTGGGTATTAACATTTCCTTTGAAAATGTATTTGTTTAAGAATTAAAGATTAGAATTTAAAGTGTAAAATGCAGGGTTATAAATAAATTTTTCCTCCCTCAAAAAAAGCATTTATTACTATTCCTTTTTATTATTAGCTTGCTCAGATTATTTCATTAGTCCCTTTCTAACCTCTCTGCTTATAACCTGCTTCCTTCTGCAGCTGACCCTCTTTCAAACCATTATTAACAGTGCTACAATTAAGGCTTTTCTATAATATAGTACGGTTTTGTTTTCTCCCTTGCCAAAGTCATTCAGTGGCTCACAAATGCCATATCCCAAATGTATTGTCACTTGCAGTTCCTTTTAAGGGACTGTATTAGCTTCCTATTGCTGCTATAACAAATTACCATGAACTGAGTAGCTTGAAAAAGCACAAATTTATTATTGCACAGTTCTGGAGGTCAGAAGTCTAAACTCAAGGTATTGGCAAGGCTGCATTTCTTCTGGTGGCTCTAAAGGAAAGTCAATTACCTTGCCTTTTTGAGTGTCTAGAGATCACCTGCATTTCTCAGTTCCTGAACACTTCTCCATCTTCAAAGCCAGTAGTGTAGAAGTTTATACGCTGAGAAGCACTGATTTAGACCTAGTGCTCAAAGATTTCCTATGGCAATGCCAAGAGCAATATCCCACATTTTACGGTTAACAATCTTTGAATAATAATTCACCAGTCTTGGTTATTGAACAGATATATCATGGCTACAAACAAATGATTATATTCATTGATATACTATTTAAAAATAAGAAACACTGTGAATTTGAACCCACATTCCCTTTTCTGATAAGTACTATACATTCTCTTTAAAAAAAAAAAAACAAATTCAAAGTTTTATGCGTTCTTATTAAGTGGCTTTGTGCTATGAAGTAGAAATCATCTCATCCTCTGAGAAGCTAATTCTCCTTGCTGTTGCATGACAAGCTCATTAAATTTTAGTGTTTGGGCATGAGTTTCCTTTCTGTGGGGCTTAGCTTAGGAGAACACTGGAACTCATTGACAAAAAAGGCAAGTTTGTGCCTGTGGAAGATCTTTTAGTCTATATAAGGGCAACACCTAATTCATGAGGCCTCAAGAGCCCAGATTTTTGCCAAATCATCTATTTTTGGTTCTTCTGTCTGTTACCAAACTAAAAGCAACAATAATAATATCTGGAGGCAAAAAGTATTATTGAAACTACTGTAACAACATAATCAATAAAATATACGTAAAAAATATATTAAATAAAGCTCAAAATAGTTGAATGCACTATGTTTTGCTGAAAGGAAGTTGTCATGTGCAATCAATGTAATACTCATTGATGAAGATTTAATAATGTCTCCTTTTCCTGCAAATCCCAAAGGTTAGTGTATCAGGTTACAAACATGGGGAAGAAAACATATTAATCAAAGTTCAAAACTGTTTTTGCACATTTAAAGGCTTAGAGCAAGTTTAAGAGCATAGTACTTCAGGTGTAGTTTATAATATTTACCAAGATACTATTTTTTGCTCTCTTTCCTCTTATACTAAAAATAAAGTAAATTTAAATCACCAAGAAAGCTTTAGAATACAAATGTACTTCTCTGTATAGCAAATTGCATAAAATAGAATATCTATGTCCTTGTATTAGTTATCTATTGTTGGGTAACAGTTACTGCAAACTTAGTTTAAAACAATACATATTTATTATCTCACAGTTTCTTCAGATCAAGGGTCCAGACACAATATAACAGTCTGTTCTGCTCTTGGGTTTCCCAAAGTTGTAATAAAGGTATCAGCTCGAATTGTTGGTCTCCTCTGAAGCCTCAACTAAGGAATAATCCACTTCCAACTTCACTCAGGCTATTGGCAGAATCCATTTTCTTTTGACTGGTTGTAAACTAGAAGTCACCCTCAGCTCCTAGAAGCTGTCCCCAACTTCTTGCTATATGGACCACCCAATATGGCTGACTACTTCTTCAACTCCCCCTAGGGAGAGTCTCTAAAGCGATACTACTAGCAAAACAGATTCTTTTATAATATAATATAATCATGGGAGTGTCATTTATTACCTTTGCCATATTTTTTTTAGTTTATAAATTTTATGATTTTACTTATTAGATCTTTATCGTATTTTTTCCTTTTTGTCTTTTTTTTCCATTACCATTTAGCCTCCTTATGCCCCTCTCCCTTCAGCTATCACCACACTATTGTCCATGTCCATGAGTCCTTTTGCCATATTCTATTGATTAGAAGTAAGTCACGATTTTCACTCACTGAAGGGGAGTTGATTAAGTAAGGACATGAACATCAGCAGGCAAAGATAATTAGGGGTCATCCCAGAGCCTGTATACTTCCTTCCTTTTGCCACTGCATGACCAGTGGTAGTATAATGTGGAGATTAAGCTAACTCATTCCACCTATCCAAGATAATGATTCCAAGTGGAGCTTCTTGAGCCATGGTCTCCTGAGACCAGGAACAAGGAGATCTAAGTAGAAGACAGATTTAGAGTTCTATTTGCCTTTTGCTTACAACGGTGGGTACATAACATTGGAAATATCTCCATTTGTTTAAGTCAACTATTCCTACACAGTCAGAATCCAGGTGAGATATTTTCAGGGCTTTTTTTCTTTTTAAGATTTCAGTAAAATAATTTGCATAAGATTCAAAATGGCTAATTAACTTACAAGACCTGCTGGTACAATTAAGCCTTGACATAAGGTAGAGGTCCTAGTTAAGTTAAGTTTCCTCAAAAAGTCCAGGTATTCTGTGAATGAATGCACCTTGAATAAAAATAAATCAAAATTGTGTATTATGGTCCCATGGGGAATGAGTGTCTTGCCTAGGGTTTGATGTGCACATGTTATTTAGCAGGAACTTTGTCTTTTTGTCATAGTCAGCTGTTTCCCTCCTCATTTCATACATATATATATATATATATTCATGCACCACTTAAGGATGAGAATATGATTTGAGAAATGCATCATTAGGCAATTTCATCATTGTGCAAACATCATAGACTGAAATTACACAAACCTAAATAGTATAGCCTAAAACACTCCTAGGCTATATGGCTTAGCCTATTGCTCCAAGGCTACAAACCTGTACAGCATATTACTCCACAAAACAACACAAAGAAAATAATGCAATCAACAGACAGGGTAAACACAAGGGGTCTGAGGCTGCTGCCAGCATAACACAGCACACCATTTTACAGCAAACTTTCTTTTTAATAAGTAGAAAGAGTACACTCTAAAATAACAACTAAAAAGTATGGTATAATAAATACTGTATCAGTAACATAGTCATTTATTATCATTATCAAGTCTTATGTACTCTACCTAATTGCATGTGCTATACTTTTATGTCAGTGGCAGCACAGTCTGTTGGTTTATACCAGCATCACCACAAACATGTGAGTTATGAATTGTGCCATGACAGTTACAATGTCACTGGGAAATAAGAATCATTCAGCTCCATTATAATCATATGGGACCATTGTTGTATATGCAGAATGTCATGACCGAAGCATCATTGACCAAAATGTTGCTATGCAACACATGACTGTGTATCCCATTTGACCTTAAAAAGAAACATTCAGTCACATTTGAGATATGGGGAAACTGAACTTGAATAAAGTGAAATAACTTTCTAATAGCTACAAACTGTATATGATAAACCCTAAATACAAAACCAAATTTGTCAGATTTTAAGCACTGACATAAAGTAGTGCTTTATCCATTACACCAATCCAACTTCCCATTTCTATGAAAACCTCAATAGTGATTCAAAAAGAGAAGAGGTACAATAAACTACAAAAAAAATTGTCTCTACAAACATTCACAGAAGCTCTGTTAGACAGTACAATTACTGCCATTTTTGAGATTTCTACTGCCATAGTGAAAGGGGGGGGGGTTGACATCTACCATCCCATGGATACTATAGGTATCACACTGATGCAGTCACTTATTAGACGCCAGTAACCACTTTACAAAGAACATGACCCAATACAATATCCCAATACAAATAGCTAGGAAATTTCTCTGGTCAATTGCATAGACAGAAAGAGGAAGTAAGAAAGAAATACCTACTTGTCTACTATTTCATCAGACAGCTCCTTTAGGGACATTAGTGTTCTTATTATGGACCAAATATTCATGTGCCCTCAAAATTCATATGTTAAAATCCTAATCCCCAAAGTGATGGTATTTGGAAGTGGTGTCTTTGAGAAGTAATTAGGTTTAGATGAGGTCATGAGGTGGTATCCTCCTCATGATGACATTAGTGCCCTTGTAAGATCCTTATAAGAAGAGACCAGAAATATTTTTCTCCCTCTCCCTCTCTCCCTCTCTCTCTAATGCAGCAAGAAGAACACTTACCAAAACCTGGCCGTGCTACTAGCATCTTGGTTGTGCACATCTCAGCCTCCAGAACTATGAGAAATAAATGACTGTTGTTTAAGCCACCCAATCTATGGCATTCTGTTATAGCAGTCTGAGACAAGGCAATTTTTTTCCAAATAATGTTTGTGAAAATAGGTGATTTCCCTCCCTTTACCAGTGAGAAAATTAAAGGCCAGAAGAATTAAAGAAATTTTCTAAACAACGAGCTACAGAGATCAATTTCAACCCAAGTCTATGTGACACCGAGGCTTATGTATGTTCTACCAGGCCAGGTTGTCTCATTAAAAGGATCACAGTAGCAGATTCCCTCAGCTTTGGCCCCATAGGTGTTTATGTTCACTGATTCCAATCTTCTGAATTTACCCTGCTCCCTCCTCCTAGCCCAGGAACCACACGAGCAGCCAGCCCCAGCCTCTGAGGCTGTACAAATTCAAGACACCATCTACATCCCCATGGCTGGCCCCTACTTCTTTGCATACACTTGTGTGCACCCCTCCCAGCTGTGCTTTTGCACTCCACAGGCCTGATGCTCATCAATGGCCTCCACTGTCATTCACACACCAAGAGGGAAACTATGCAGCCACAGGAGGCACACAAATGTCCAGGGCCCCACAATGCTTATGAGCCCAGATCAGACTCTGACTCCTGTCACAGGCCTGTACCACTGTGCTCACCTGCAGGTAGACCCTCCAGCTGTGCACTTGCACACCCCTGGCTCAACCTCCATCAATGGCCTCCACTGCTATGCACCTGAGATAAGACCCAGCAGCCACAATGTGCATGCTGACAGCCAAGGCTCACGAAGCTGCCTGTGCACCTGCAGTTGGCCTGATTCTTGATGTCTGCCCTGGTCTCCTCTACGATGTGTATGTTTGTGACCAGCCCGTAACACTACGCAAGGTCCTGCAGCCAGGTCCTGCAGCCAAATGTTTACACCACCAGCTGTTGACACTACCACTGCTTGCCCTGGTCCCTGGCTACTGGCACTGGAGATAATGCTAAGAACCCCGACAGTCACTGCAGCCTCTGTAGACTTCAAGCAATGCTTGCCAAAGACCATGCAATTGTCAAAGCTGTGGATCCCAATGACCTGAGTCAATAAGCCACCAACCCTCCCCCAGACACAGTGCCACAATACACATGAACACTTGACATCCTGCATCACACTGGGGTCGCAGCACACTTCAGCATGCCCCACTCATTAAAAAAAAGTCTTTCCCTACCAAAGTTAGTTTATCAAGTCTGGAAGAAGTGACTGCTTCTTTTAATGCATAGATGCCTATGAAAGGTAGTATGGATCATGAAGGATCAGGGAGACATAATTCCACCAAGGGAACACAGTAAACCTCCAATACTGGCCCCGCAGAAATGGAGATACAGAGCTGCCCAGCAAGGAATTCAAATTAGTAGTTCTAAAGATGCTTAGAGAGCTCCAAGAACTTAACACTATCAGGAAAACAATGAAGAAAAATAGGAATTAGCAAAGTTTAAAAAAAAACCATAAAAACCAAACAGAAATATTGAAATTGAAGAATACAATGACTACACTAAAGAATTCAATAGAAAGCTTCAATAGCAGGCTACACCAAGCAGAAGAAAGAATCAGTGAAACATATCTTTGGAAACTATTCTATGAGAGGAGAAAAAAAGAATAAAAAGGAACAAAGAGAGTCAATGGGTTTATTGTATTCCACTAAAAGAAACAATCTACACATCACTGGACTCCCAAAAGAAGGAGAAAAAGAGAAAGGGGCAAAAAGCTTATTTAAAGAAATAATGGCTAAGAACTTTCCAAATCTGGGGAGAGATTTAGACATCCAAGTTTCTGAAGCTAATAAGTCACCCCAAGATCTTAATCCAAAACAATCTTCTTCAAGATATATTATAATGAAACTATCTAAAATCAAAGACAAATAGAGAATTTTAAAAACAGCAAGAGGAAAAACAGAAAGCTCTCATAAATGGGAAGCCCCATAAAGCTATCAGTGAATTTCTCAGGAGAGACTTTGTAGACCAGGAGAGAATGGGATGATATATTCAAAATACTAAAAGAAATGCCAACCAAGAATACATAGCAAAGTTTTCCTTTAGAAATGAAAGCAAGAGTGATTTTTCCAAACAAAAGCTGAGGGAGTTCATCACCACTAGAGCTGCTTTACAAGAAATGCTGAGATTTCTTCATGCTGAAATAAAAGGATGCTAACTAGTGACACAAATATACACACTGGTAAAGGCAAGTATATAGTTAGATTCAGAATACTCTAATACTGAATCATATGTGTTAATCAGTTAACTATAGTATAAATATTGAATGACAAAAATATTTAAAATACAGATGGTTCTTACGATGGGGTTATGTCTTCATAAACCCATTGTAAATTGAAAAATCATAAGTCAAAAATGTATTTAATACCTCTAACCTACCTTAACCATGTGCAGAAAACTTATATTAACTTAAAGTTGGGCAATTATCTTAAGATTTATCTCAAGAGTAACTGCCTTTCTCTACTCCTCACCAGAAGCAGAAGACACAGATGGGCATTTTGTATACATGATTGGATAAAAAACACAAAACACAATATCAAAAAAGAACTGTCAACACAGTACATTATAGAATATCGGTTGTTTACTCTCACATGGCTGACTGGAAGCTGTCCAGTGTCATGAGAGTGTATTATATCACATATTGCCAGCCCGGGAAAAGATAAAAATTTCAAAATCAGAGTATGGTTTCTATTGAATGTATGTACTACTTTTGCACCATTGTAGAGTTGAAAAATCAAAAATCAAACCATTGTAATTCAGAGATGATCTGTTAAAGCTAACTAATTTGTTAATGATTATACAACACAAAAAGATATAAAGTGTGGCATCAAAAACATAATGTTGGGAGGGGAATAAAAGGGTAGACTTCTGGCATGCAGATAAAGTTAAGTTGTTGTCAGTTTAATATAAATTGTTATATCCAGAAGATGTTTCAAGTAAGCCTCAGGGTAACCACAAAACAAAAACCCACAGCAGATACACCCACGGTAAAGATAAGGAAATCAAACTATACCATTATATGCTAAGTGAAAGAAGCCCATCAGAGAAAGACAAATATTATATGATTAAACTCCCATGTAGAATCTAATGAACTGAACTAACAAACAAAAGAGAGACAGACTCATAGATCAGAGAAGAGGATGACGGCTGACAGGGGGAGGCAGTTACAGAGGGGAGGGATAGAACAAAAAGGAAAAAGGGCTCATGGACATGGACATGGACAACAGTGTGGTGATTGCAGGGGAATGGAGGTATAAGAGGGATAAATGGTAATTGAAAAAAATAGAATTTAAAAAAATCTAAAAATCCAAACAAAAAAAAAAACATATTATACCATTACAGACAATCACCAATTTGTAACAGAACCCACAGGCTGCCTCAGTTGAAGCAGAACCAATGGACTGTTCAGTTATGAGGGGCCCAATTGCCCACCACCAGAAGCATAACTCTCAATATCAGAGTTTGGTGAAAAGAAAAAAGAATTGTTTATTTAAAAGTTATACAGATTTAGATCATTGGCAGATTTTTGCTGTTAAGTCTTATTTTCTTTAAAATACCCACAAACAAATAATTCTGCCTCCCTCTGCCAAACCAGGCTAGTTTTAGAAAAGTCAGAGATACTGTTTTCCTACTTCACAGACACAGTTCAGTTTTACCAGCTGCTCCCAATATTAGAGGCTGATTGGGGAAGTTTTGCCTGTGTTGCAGTGGTCTCCAGCTCTTAATGCAGAACCACGTGGAGTTCCTGCCTCCTTGTAAACTGCATGGAGTTCTCCCTTCCCTTTTAAAGCTGCATGGATCTCCTCTTCTACCTCCTTGCAAAACCGCATGGAACCCTCTCTCCAAAATGGCTGCCGCCTTATATTTAAATCCCTGACTGCGGCCTGTGATGCAGTGCACAGGGTAACCAGTTCTGACCATTCACAGAATGTTGTGCAGGCCCTATATGCTCTTTCCTCACCATTCTCTGATCAAAATCCCTCCTATCTCCTTGTTGCCTTGGAAAAACTAAAGCCATTTGCATAACTAAGGCACTAGCTATCAGCCATAGACGTGGGAAGGCAACTTGAAAACTGCCTCCTTCCCCCACTCCCCAACTGCAGGCTCTGGGGATTTGGAGGTACCTGCTCTGTAACAAATTCACGAAGGAAGGCAGCAAGAGAAAAAGAAACTATGAAAAAAAAAACTGAAAAAAATTAACCAGATGGCAACAGTAAGTCCTTACCTATCAGTAATTGCTTTAAATGTAAATGGATTAAATGTTGCAATCAAAAGGAATGGATTTAAAAAAAAAAAAAAAAAAACAAGACCCAACTATGTGCTGCCTACCAGAGACTCACTAAAGTGGATTAAAATCACAGTCAGATATTACCTCATACCTGTTGGAATAATTATTATCAAAAATACAAGGGATAACAAATTCTTGCAAAATGTGGAGAAAGGGAAACCATGGTGCACTACTGGTGAAAATGTAAATTGATACAGCCAACTGTGGAAAATAGTATGGAGGTTCCTCAAAAAATTTAAAATAAAACTACCGATATGATCCAGCAATCCCATTTCTGGGTGTATATCTGAAGAAAATGAAGTCAGGATTCAAAAAATATGGATTGGCCAAAAAGTTCATTTAGTTTTGTTTCCATAAAATAAAAACATTTTTCATTTTTACCAATAACTTTATTGATTTGGATATTTTAATTATGTCAGCAATCTCCTGCATGGTATAACATTGATTGTTCTCAATTAATGTCTCCATTTGATCACTATCAACTTCAACTGGTCTACCTGACCATGGAGCAACATCCAGAGAGAAATCTTCAACACGAAACTTGCAAGCCGCTTTTGACACGTTCAATCAGTTACAGTACCTTCTCCATATACTGCACAAATCTCTTTTTGTGTTTCAGGTGTATTTTTATCTTTTTTGAAATACTAAAGCATAATATGCCAAAAATGTTGCTTATTTTCTTCCATCTTCAATACTAAAATGGCTACACAAAAAGTCACCAATTTTGGTGTTTTTTAAATGTACGGTGATATAACAGCTGTCGCAATATAATCTAACAAAATTGTTTTAAAATGAAGTTAAAGACAATAAAGCACTACTAGAGCCATCTTATGGAAAAAAAACAGACAAACTTTTTGGCCAACCCAATATCATGGGTCCCTGCAGTATTATTCACACTAGCCAATACATGAAACCAATTTAATGTCCTTAATGAATGAATGGAATAAATATATATAACATATATAATGAAAAGGGGGCATTTTAGTAAATCTAGCCAAAAGTAACCTCACAGGGTGATCCAGTCATAAATTCCCAACTGGGAAGGTCATAGTGTGTAGTCACACCCAGGCATATAACTTCTTTAGTAAAAGGTTAATCTTTGCCTGTCCATTGTTTTTGTGCCCCTAGGTTAACACACCTTCGCAATGCCTCTTTTCCAGACTCCCAGGCATTAACTTTCTAAAATTGTGGAAACGATAAATGAGCAAAACTTTGTTCTTAAGATTACTTATACTTGAAATGACTGATTTCTTAGGTCCTTGGTCTCCCTTCATTTCCTTTTGGTGTCTCCACAAATCAGACAAGTGGCAGCTACAACATTTTGGCTGAGGCAGCACTTTTCTCCCAAGTGATCTCATAATGTCCAAGAGAAGGTTTGGAACTCTGTACCCTTCTCTACAAGCAGAAGAAAACCTGATTTCCAAATGCCTTAAACCATGAAAATGATTTCATAAGTCAAGAAGCACAGAGTAGAGATGAGAAATGAAATACTCTAAAGGGTTAATTTTTTTTAAATAGTGCCAAAAGTATTGCCACTTATCTTTGGAATCCTGGGAACAAGATTTAGCCATATATTTATTTGAATCCCCAATACTGTATTTTTCTATATTAAACAGTATTAAAGAAAAACATTATCAAAGGCAGGATAAAAAGAAAGGCAAAAAGAGAAATGGTAATGGAAACTAGAGGTTTGCTAAATGAATTTTGGTGTGCAATTGTTCTACCTCATTAAATTATTTTCTTTATCTTTCTTCCTCTTTCCACCCAACTCTTCTGATCAAAATATTATCAAATTTAACAGTCTTCACAATTGGTTCTTATGAGAGAATAGATCTGAAGAGTACAATGCAAATGGAGGTATGGAGTCCCATTGGATGGAAGGTAGCTTATTAAAAGATTTCAGGGAGAGTGAGTGGAGGTTTGAAATCTGCTCCTTAGCTAAATGGCCCATTACTTCTACGTGGTGGCTAAATGCTTTTCTACCTCTCTACAGCTAAGAGATATATGAGTTGCTGTATTCCAGAATCATGATCTCCAACATTACCAATTGTAGCAGCCATTTTTTTATTTCACAGGAACATAACAGAAAGACAATGTGTCAATGCGAAAACAAAGTTCTTACACAGAAGGCAAATGTTTATAAAAGGAAAAGTTTCCACTAAGAAATGACCTCAAATAAAATCCTAGCAAATAACGGGGGAAAGACAATGGGACAATGAACAGAGAACTGTAGTAAAAAGGGGCTGGAAAGTCTATCAGAAAAGGCTCAAAGATCTACATACAATTTTTGCAAAAGATTCCTTTTTCTAGGTTGAGCTCAACATTTTTTGTTCACCTTGAAAGGGCAGCACCCTGAACCCACTGTTCATCCAATATTAAGCACTTAAGTCTGTTTTCTGTCTCCATCATTGAACTAAAGAAGCCAATAACCTTCTGAACACCAAATTTAGTAGTCTTATCTCTGTCCTCCTCCTACTCCACCACCCTGCTGTTTTCGATTTTGTTGGACTTGTCCTTCCTCAAACTCTTCCTTACACTTCACTGAATAAGTGCCCTGTGCTTCTGATTACTCTGCTCTATCCTACAATTTCTCCTCCTTTCCCTAAGTAAAGAAATCTCCTCCCAAAGTCATTGCATTTTGCTTTTCTCTCACTTCACTGACTCCTTTTCTCCATGAAGGCTGTCTTCACTCCAGCTTGTTGGAACCATCTCCTGGCATATAGCAGTTTGTTGCATCTACCTTTTTGTTTTTCAATCAATTAGATTCAAGCAGTCAGGAGGATAGAGGCCCTGTTATATATCTTTGCATCTCTAGAATTTAGGTCACTGAAAGTTTCTCTAACTGAATTGTATATGATTTTCTGTCACAGAAGTGAAAGATTAAGTAAATGAGGAACAGAAATTTTGTGGATGCTTTCAAATGACATTAAAATATAAAATCCTCCATCCTTTAAAAAATATTTTATTGATTATGCTATTACAGTTGTCCCAATTTTCAACCATTGCACAACTCCACCCAGCACCCAGCACCCAGCACCCCCACTCCCTCAGGCAATCCCTCCACCACTGTTCATGTCCATGGGTCATACAGATAAGTTCTTTGGCTTCTCCATCTCCTATATTGTACTTCACATCCCCATGGTTATTCTGTTACTACCTATTTGTACTTTTTAATACCCTCACCTCTTCACCCATTCCCCCACACCCCCCTCCCATCTGGCAACCTTCAAAATGCTCTCCATATCCATGATTCTCTCTCTGTTCTTCTTGTTGCTTAGTTTAGTTTTTACATTCAATTGTTGTTAGATATGCATTTATTGCCATTTCATTGTTCATAGTTTTAATCTTTTTCTTAAATAACTCCCTTTAACATTTCATATAATAATGGTTTGGTGATGATGATTTCCTTTAGTTTTCCTTGTCTGGGAAGCTATTTATCTGTCCTATAATTCTAAACGATAGCTTTGCTGGGTAGAGCAATCTTGGCTGTAGGTCCCTGCTTTTCATGACTTGGAATATTTCTTGCTAATCCCTTCTAGACTGCAAAGATTCTTTTGAGAAATCAGCTGACAGTATTATGGGAACTCCCCTATAGGTAACTGACTTCTTTTCTCTTGCTGCTTTTAAGATTCTCTCTTTATCTTTAACCTTTGGCATTTTAATTATGATGTGTCTTAGAGTGGGCCTCTTTGCATTCAGTTGTTGGGACTCTCTGTGCCTCCTGGACTTCCATGTCTATTTTCTTCACCAAATTAGAAAAGTTTTCTTTTATTATTTTTCAAGTAAATTTCCAATTTTTTGCTCTGTCTTTTCTTCTTCTGGCACCCTTATGATGTGAATGTTGGACAGCTTGAGGTTGTCCCACAGGTTGCTTATACTATCCTCACTTTTATTAATTCTTTTTTTTTCTTGTTGTTCTGATTGGTTGTTTTTTGCTTCCTTATGTTCCAAATCATTGATTTGATTCTCAGCTTCATCTACTCTACTATTGTTTCTCTATAAATTGTCCTTTTTACAATTTTGTATCCTTCATTTCTAACTTGATCTTTTTTACACTGTTGAGTTCCTCACTAAGTTTCTTGAGCATCCTTATAACCAGTGTTTTGAACTCTGCACTTGATAGATTGCTTATCACCACTTTGTTTAGTTCTTTTTCTGGAGTTTTGATCTGTTCTTTCCTTTGGGTCTTTTTTTTTTTTTTTTTTTTTTTTTTTTGTCTCCTCATTTTGGCAGCCTCCCTGTGTTTGTTTCTATTTATTAAGTAGAGCTTCTATGACTTCCTGTCTTGATAGCATGGTCTAATAGAGTAGGTGTCCTATAGGATCCAGTGGCACAGCCTCCCCTATCACCCAAGCTGGGTACTCGAAGTGCACCTTTAATGTGGGTTTAGTATACCCTCCCTTGTAGTCAAGCCTCAGTTGCTGCTGGCAGATCAATAGGAGGGATTTACCCAGGCCAGTCAGCTGCAAGGACTGGCTGTGACCACTGACCACCAACCAACGTTCTCCCTCCATGGAGGATAATCTGTTCAGGGGCAGAGTGGTGGTACTCCAATGTGGTCTGTAGCTTTCCACTGGTGCATAGGCTCTAGGGTATCTCAAGTGGTGCAGGCCAATGTTTCCATCCACACCTGTATTCTGCACAAGGACACCCTGCCTGAGCTATAAAGTAATATGAGATGGTGGGTACTTCTGCTGGGCTTAAATATTCCCAGGCAAAGCCAAGCTGTGAATCTAGGCTGGCTGCTACTAGTGCCAGGCCAGTGGACACTTAGCAAGAGGTACTGCAGCTAGGAACTCACTGGGGCTTGCTGTGGCTTGTTTGAGAGGATTTAGGAAGTTGTGAAGCATGAGCGAAGACCAGTCATTCATATGGTAAAGTCAGTTAAATGCTTGAGTGGACCCCATCATTTGGGTGGGACAGACTCAGGGGATATCTATGGTAGGGAAAATAGTGTTAGCCAAGTTAATGAAATCTCAGGTATGGCCCTCACCTGCCAGGTCTGTGGCCCTGTGGGTCTCTGAGGGGAGAGTTCATAAAAGGGACAATGGCCTCTGCCCACTCCTCTGCCTGGGAGAAAGCTGTCCTGCAGTTCTTGCCTTGATGCCAGACACTGCAGTTCCTCCCTGTGTGCCACTGGTGCCTTTCAAGCTCCTACCCCAGTGCTGGAGCTCAGAGGTAGTGAGTCTGAGTAAGTTCATATGTAGGTTGTTTAAGAGGAACTGCTTGGGACTCCAAAAGTTTCTTCTACCAACTCAAATCCCTGTTGGTTTTTACAGCCAGAGGTTATAGGGACTTATCTTCCTGGCACTGGAAGCTGGGGCTGGGGTGGCGGGGGGTGGCGCTGTTGTGGGGCCTGGACTCCTCACTCCTGAGATATCCCTTCTGAATTTTTATCCACCAATCGTAGATGTGGGATCAACCTGTTTGGCATCTCCATCTTTTCCTACCAATTTGGATTGATGTAGTTTCTTCAATTTCGTAGTTGTCAGACTTCCATTCAACTCAATTTCTGATGGTTCTGAGTATGGTTGTTACATATTTTAGTTGTAATTTTGATGTGGTTGTGCAAGAAGCTGAGCCATGTTTACCGAAGCTACCATCTTGCCCAGTGGTCTCTAAAAAGTCCCCAAATCTTCCATCTTTAAGAGAAAATATCATCACATTGATTACAAAATTGAAACTAGTTACCATTTTCAAACACTTCAAACAGCATGAAATAAGGGATAAAGCAACAGGCTGGCTTTTTCTAAAACATAGATGCATAGCTTTACTACCAGAAAATCATGGTGACACTTTTGTTTTCTCCTCAATTAAAAAAAATAAACCTTATTTCTTTGTCTACTTGAAATGATATACAATATGCACTTTACTTGTAAGGTATTCAAACTCCTAAAAATACCACTCTTTATAGAATGGCATTTTTCCCATTCTGCCAAGAAATTCAGCTTACATTAATAAAACAACTGTTGTATTCTTTTACCTAGATATTTGAATAGATCCAAGCAAAAGCATCTATCATATTAGTGCATTATTCTTCTCCTCCTCCCAAAAAAAATTAGCTGTGAAGTTCCTTCAGGACTTCTATCAAGACATTCCAAGATACAGTCTTAAAATGAACAAATTTTTTCAATAACATGAATAATCTTGCAGACAAGAGAGGCCAAGAAGCCTGGGGAGATGAGTGAACCTCTTCCTCTAGACCTAATTGCCCAGCTGCAGTCTCATTTCCATCACACTTTATTTAACTTTTCTTTACTTATATCACATAAATTAATTCAGCAGCCATGCAGAATAATTTTGCTTCATTTGGATCTAAATTAATGAGCATGATCATAAAGCCATGTGTACAATTTCAATGAAGATACACTATAATTATTCTATTGTATGGGTTAGCATTTCAATCATGTATTAATGTCTTTTGAATGTGTAATATGTGATGCTTTTGTTTTCTTCTTTCATAAGACCCTACTGAAAAGTGTCTTCCAGTTAAGAAATGCTAAAATAAATTATTAAACACAAAGGAAGGAAAAAGAAAGAGGAAAAATGAGGAGGAAAAAAAAAGAAATGACAAAGGGAGAAGTATGCTCCTAGTAACTCATGCTCTCATATAAATTTTATTTCCAAATTGCTTCATTAGTAACACATTAAGTTGTTCTACAATAGATTGTTTTTTTTTTCTCAGCATTTAAGTGAGGGGTTTTGCATATAGGGAACTGTAGGCATTGAAGCATATGTAAAAATGGAAAAGAGAAATCACAAATGAACACAGGCACTTATGTCTGCAGTCAGTCATGAGTTATGCCAGTAAGTACCAGCTTGAGACCATGAATTATTTCTGCCCAGGCCATACAGTTTATGGAGCACTTCTCAGGGAACATTACACCCTTAGGGCAGGCAATTATACATCTTAGAATTAATCCCAAACAAGACAGTGATTTAGAAATAGATACAACCACTTTTGAAGAGCTTTAGTTATAAGAAGTCATTTTTTCTTCTCTACCCTTAAGATCTTCAAACCACCTTCTCTCCTTCCCCTCCTCTATTAAAGGTATAAAACAGTGCTTCCACCTGCTAGCACTCACAGACCAATAACTTTAATTTTTAGCACTTATTTACATGCTGAATAGACCCCATCTGCATAGGCTTTCTCCTAAATTAGTAATCTATCTGAAGGTTGCAGATCAGAGGCTGACAGTTTCCTCAACTAAGAGGAAGATCATTTAGCTGCTGACATAAGAGAACTAAAAATAGGGGAAAAAAAGAAATCTTTTTTTTTTTTTTGTAGAAAAACCAGAGAGGAAAGCATTTGTACAAAAGAAGGAATCATTCATAAAAAATAAGGGAGCAAAATATATATGTTATCACATATATTGTTATATATACTCGATATATTGTGATATATATTACATTTATACAACTTTTAAGTATATTTTATTAATTATATTGTTACAGTAGTTCCAACTTTTTCCCCTTTGCTCTCCTCTTCACAGTATCCCCTTCCCTCCAGCAATCCCACCCCACTTAGTTCATGTCCATGGGTCGTGTATATAAGTTCTTTGGCTTCACCCTTTCCTATATTATTCTATTTTGTACCAACCAATTATGCTTCTTAGTCCCTGCACCGTTTCACCATTTCTCCCTCTTCCCCCTCCCAGCTGATAACCTCCCAATGATCCCCATACTTATGATTCTGTTCCTATTCTGCTTTGCTTAGTTGGATTTTGTTTTTGTTTTTTAGATTCAATTGTTGATAATTGTGGGTTTGTCATCATTTTAGCGTTCATAGTTTTGATCTTTTTCTTAAGTAAGTCCCTTTGACATTTCATATAATAATGGCTTGGTGACGATGAACTCCTTCAGCTTCACTTTGTCTGGGAAGCATTTTATCTGCCCTTCTATTCCAAATAATAGCTTTGCTGGGTAGAGTAATCTTGGTTGTAGGTTGCTTTTCATCACGTTGAATACTGCTTGCCAGTCCCTTCCTGCCTGCAAAGTGTCCTCTGAGAAATCAGCTGATAGTCCTATAGGCACCACCCTGTAGGCAACTCTTCACCTCTCTCTTGCTATCCCCAGGACTCTCTCTTTATCTTTCACCTTTAGCATCTCAGTCATGATGCATCCTGGTGTGGTCCCCTCTGGGTCCAGCTAACCCGGGACCCTCCATGCTTCCCGGGTCTGTATGTCCATCTCCTTCACAAAATTTGGGAAGTTTTCCTCATTTTTTTCAATTATTGCTTCCTCATTCTACACTGGTTGACTGCCTTTTTCTTCCTATGTTCCAAATCATTGATTTGAATCCCGGTTTTCTTCCCTTTACCATTGGTTTTGTGTGGATTTTCCTTTGTTTCACTTAGCATAGACTTCACTTCTTCTCTTATGAGTTTGCCGTACTCAAGCATATCTGTCAAGCCTGTGAGGATCTTTATCACCAGTGTTTTGAATTCTGCGTCTGTTAGGTTGTCTGTCTCCTCATCTGTTAGGTTGGCTATCTCCTCATCACTTAGTTCTCCCACTGGAACATTGATCCATTCCCCCTTTTGAGCCACACTTCTTTGTTTCTTCATTCGGACAGGTTCCTATGTTTGTTTGCCTCCACATTCCAGGTAGAGCTGTCGCTCCTGTTACATTTAAGGAGCGGAGCCTTAGGGATTTGTCAGTACAGGGCGATCTGTTTCACCACATTGTGGCGCTGTATGTGGGGGAGGGTTCTGAGAGGGAACAATAACACCTACCCAGCACTTGCCCCTTTTCCAGGCACCTCACCCACTTCCGCACCAGACTGGCACCCCTCTAGCTGCTGCCCTGGCCATCATTCCCAGAGTGGGTGGGTCTAAGGATGTTCTAGGACCGCGGGAGCCCTTTAAACAAGCAGACTCTGCTGAGACCGGTAGTTTCTGCCTCCACCCACACCCCCACTGGTCTGCACAGTCAGAAGCAATGAGGCTTGATTTACCCCGTTGCTGGGACCGTGAGCTGTAATGTCTGGTGAGGAGCTTGGAACACTCCCCAGGTGTCCCTCCTGACTTTTTAAAATGTGTGATTGCGCTTTCTGCTGGCCTGCCACTGCCGCCACTGCAACTGCTGCTGCCGCCACCATGCTACGCCCTCTCCACCCTGGCTCCACTCCTCCTACCTGTCTGGTTGAGTATTTCTTCTTTATATCTTTGTTTGCTGGACTTGCATGCAGTTTCATTTTCTGGAACTTCTGGTTGTTTCTAGTTTTGAGGTAGTTGTATTTCTTCTTAGATATGGAGGGAGATGCATTGTGTCTGTCTACGCCTCCATCTTAGCCAGAATTTATCCATTTATACAGTTTTAAATATATATGCTATGTGTCTTTTTTATTTTTTTAGTTGCCTTGAAGCCAGGAAAATAAACAACACCTATAATTAGTAATGATACAGTCACTTCTACTTTAAAACATGAAATTTTTCATGGTATCCAACTTTCTTCCCAATTTATTACCTAAGTCATCATCCTATATAGCCCTCACAGAGATGAGAATGGAGACCCACAAAACAGAGTAGAAAAAGTCTGGACTAAGTTCAGAAGGTACTGGGATGCTGAACTTCACTGTGCTGCTGACCCACTGCTCGAATTTGGATAAGCTGCATAATTAGGGTTTCCCAGTATCCTCATCTGTCACACACAGGAATAAATAAGGTGGTCTCCAAATTCTTCTCCAGCTTGACTAGCCTACAACTCTGAAACAAAAACTACCACTGAAATCACCCAGGATGGGTGAGAGAAAAGCATAACCAAAAGAAGAGTGTGCAATAAAAGTTAGTCACTTTTCACGTAAGGGTAATGTTTGAGAAGTTTCAGACCACAATAAGCAAATTTTAGAGCTCAGCCAAAACTTAAATAATGATCTTCTCAACTTTCTCATGTAACAAAAAGAAACAACAACAACAAAAAAAAAAACAAGGCCTAAAATGGTTTACTGGTTTGTCCCAGGTTCACAGAGCATAGTCAAGACTAGAAGTCAAGCTAAATTGTCTCCAAGGTCAATTAACTGATGATTTTGTAATGAAACAATCTCACCATACTCATTTGTCCATATGTTTGCACTAAAATAAAACTGTATTTATTAGAAAAGAAGGGCATGCTGCATGCTAAATTTTAGTGCAAGTTTATCTTTCCTTCATAAGGTTTACAAACTCTTTATACATGCAATGAATGCTCAATATAAATTTGCTATAAATAAATATGTATTCCCCAAAAGCCCTTCAAGATTAGTACTGGACCAGCATATCTGTATACTCCAGATATATGGCAGGCATTCTCCTGGATCATTGCACTTCTCTAGTTAAATCACATAAATAGGGTGCACTGCCCTCAAGATAAGTATCAAATGCTTCAGCTAACCCAGAAGGCCTTTATGTGCTCCTTCTCCAGTTTTATCTTCTCCACCTGATGCTAACCCCAGCAAACTGTGTCTTTCAGCCACATTGAGCTATTTGCAGCTTCACAAGCACAGCTTGTTCACTCCAACTTCTCTCTTCCCCTCTCATTTTTGCCTCCATTGATCTATTCATCCTTCAAGTTCCATGTTTTCCATCATTTCTTCCAAAAAGTATTGCACTTGACCCTCATATGACCGAGTTCAACAACACCACTAAAATACTCCTGGTGCTTACTCCCACCTAGTACAGCTGACCCTTGAACAATACATGTTTGGACACATGGGTTCACTTTTATGTGGATTTTTTTTTTTTTCAATTCAACTGGGCCTTCTTATCCACAGATTTCTCACTTGCAGATTCAACCAACCATAGATGAAAAACAGTATTGTCACATTCCCAGCTGCAGATTCCCAACCAAATATTGAAAACAGTATTTTTGTATTCTCATCTGCAGATTCTCAGCTACAGACTGAAAATAGTGTTTTTCCCAGCCTCAGCTGGTTGAATCTGCAGTTGTGAAGGGTCGATTGTAGTTAAGTTTTAGACAGTCAAAGGTTATACACAGATTTTCAACTGAGTGTTGTTCAATGTTTAATGGTATTACTTCACTATACTGTACTTGCATTTCTTTCATCTGTCTCTCCCACTCCATTGTAAGATGAAGAAATTTTCTTCTGAGTCAAATGCCCCATAGTGCTTAGCACTGTGATAGGTAGTCAAGAAACATTTGGCAAATAAATTAATATTAAGAAAGCTAAAATTATGGTTATATTACTGTGAATTCATTTGTTAATGGATATTTTAAAGAATTGACCAGGTGTCTTTATAGTTTAAATAAAGTGTTGAAGTCTATATCTTTATGCTCACAGACCAATTGACTTTCTCAGGATTCTTTGAACATCCTCAAATTTCTTGAGATTTGCTAAGGTGCGGATGCATGGCTGTTGGTTAGGATCATTCAATAACTGAAAATGTACTACTGCACTCAATCTTGTAGAATTATCAGTTCCAATTCTGCCCAGGAGTCTATAGGAGAGAGTAATTAGGAACTGAATTCTGGAGCCTGATGAACTGATTTGAGTCTGAGCTCTGCCACTTATTGTAGCCTCAAACAAGTTCCTTATCTCTCACTAATCTTCAGTTTTTTCATCTGTAATATGTGATATTGGTACCTATTTTATAGAGCCATTGGAGTTAAATTAGTTAATATATGTAAAAAACTTACAAAAATATTAGCTTAATATTTTTGTTATGATGATGACGATCATAACCATTATCCCTAAGCACTTTATATATGTTGCCTCATTTAATCTTCACAACTCAATGAAGGAGTTGTATTCTTTACAAATTAACATGAAACATTTTAGTGTCATTATGGGATATGGGATGTTGCAAAAGTTGTACATACAAATGTCAAGATTCTTCACCTAATTTCCACTCTCTAAAGATAATTTGCCCATCAAATATCCTTGTGCTATTAATGTTAATACAATTCTCTCATTTACCCATAAACACAAAGCACTGGAATTTTCTTTGATTTGCCTCTTAGCCACAATACACAGCCATTCCTTTCCTATGACATCTCTTGCATTCCTCTCCTCTTTTATTCCTACCCCTGCCCTCTTCAGTCAGGTCCTCATTGTCTCAAAATTAGATAGCTGTACACTTAATTACTCTTGTTTTTTGTTTTAAAAATATCAATTTTGTAAAGAGATCTCTTATAGGTATAAAACTTACAAAAAAAAGTAATCCAATAAGTCAACCACAAACTTCTCCCAATTTCTACATTTCTTCCCCAAACCCAATCAAAAAAATTAAATAAGCCAAACCAAAAATAAAAGCAAAATAAAATAAAATAAGAAACTATGTTACAATGATTTCCACATCAAACATAAAGCATTTAAAATAATTCATTTGTCTTGTTAGGAATATAAATTCCACACCAATTTGACTTCACAGTTTCCTCATTATTTATTTGTGCTTGTTTCTTAGGATTGTTTGCAAAAGGAGATCATGAAATGAATTAGCTTCTCTTCAACAATTTGGTTTTCACTGGACTGATAGCTTTTGTAAGACCAACTATTCTTTAAGATATCAATAAATCTTTTTTCTCCTCAGCCCTTAGAAATAAACAAGTGAAGAGAAAGATTTATCTCAATTCTCTTTAAGGGTTTGTCAGTTTCCATTTAACTAAAACTAACCTCCAATTAGATTTTTTCTGGTCCTTGTAACCTCTTGATCATGACAAAATAAGAAAGGAAAAGGTCTCATGGTTCATAAGCAGGAGAGTGACCTGGACAGCAATCCAGGGACTAACCTCTGTGAACTCACAACTCTAAGGCAGTCAGAGTTTAAATCCCTATCATAGCCTGAATGGATGTCCAATACAGTGGATTGCATTTTATTTATCTTCTTAAAAATCATTTCAGAGCCAGAGATGTATTTCTGTACTGTTCCCTGTATCAAGCAGTACATCAGGCAGACACAAAAATGTCCCTAATGTCTGCAGGCACCCTATATACAATTCAATCAGTACTCATTTACTTTGTTAATTGGCAAATGAACTGTGGGTTTTGAAAGATGACCATCTCACTAAGGGGATTTCCTTTGCCCTGACTATGGCTGTGTTTAGAAAATCATGGCTCCTTTGGTCAATAATGACACCTTAAATCCATCTAACTCCATTCAAAACTCAATATTTTTACAGGTAAAATTGTATTTATTCTCAAAATATATGTATGATCCAAGAGTAAATTATAAAACTTTGAAACCATGGAGTTGATTGAAACCATTTTCCCCAGATCTGAGTTTTAAGGTAAATGAAAGAGAAGGAATGAAAATTTGGGAGAAAAATAGACATATATTTGTATTTAAGGAGACCTTTTAAAATACATAGAACATAGTAATCATATATTCTTTCAAATTAGTGTTTGGGGTTCCTTTGGATAAATTCCCAGAAATGGTATCACTAGGTCATAAGGCAGTTCCATTTTTAATTTTCTGAGGTAAGTAAATACTGCTTTCCACAGTGACTGCACCAATCTGCATTCCCACCAACAGTGCACAAGAGTTTTCTTAGACTCAAAACCATAAAAATCCTAGAAGAAAACATAGGCAGTAAAATCTCAGACATTTCACTTAGCAATACTTTTTTTCTGATATATTTCCTTGGGCAAGGGAAACAAAAGAAAAAACTAAACAAATGGGACTACATTAAACTAAAAAGTTTTTGCACAGCAAAGGAAACCATCAACAAAATGAAAAGACAACCCACCAAATGGGAGAACATATTTTCCCATGATATAACTATTAAGGGGTTAATATCCAAAATTTATAAAGAACTCATGAAACTCAACACCAAAAAACTAAACAACCCAATTTAAAAATGAGCAAAGGATCTGAATAGACACTCCTCCTAAGAGGACATACAATTGGCAAACAGGAATATGAAAAGATGCTCAATATCATGAATCATTAAAAAGTGCAAATTAAAATCACCATGAGATAGCATCTCATACCTGTCAAAATGGCTATCATCAATAAATCAACACACAAGAAGAGTTCATTGCAGCATGATTTATAATACCCAAAATTTGAAAGCACCCCAAGTGTCCATCTAGATGAGTGGATGAAAAGGCTGTGGTACATTTATACAGCGGAATACTGCTCAGCCATAAAAAAAAAAGGAAATCTTACCCTGTGCAACAGCATGCATGGACCTGGAGAGCATTATGCTAAGTAAAATAAGCCAGTCATAAAAAGACAACACCATATGATTTCACTCATATGTGGAACCTAATGAATAAAATGAACCAATAAGCAAAATTTTGAGAGACTCATAGATAGAGAGCAGACTGACAGATGTCCAGTGGAGGGACTAGGTGTGGGGAGGGGGTGGAGTGGAGGGATTGAGGGGGAGAAAAGAAATAGAAAAACTCATGGATAAGGACAACAGTTGGTGACTTCCAGGGTGGTAGAAAGAGGGTAGAGGGAGATATAGGAGGGTATGGGCGGAATAAATGGTGATGGCAGGAGATTTGACTCGGGGTGGTGAATACATAATACAGTGTACAGATGATGTGTAGTAGAATTGTTTGCCTAAAACCTGTATAATTTTGTTAACCAGTGTCAGCTCAATAAATTCAGTTATAAAAAGAAAAAGTACTTATGGATACTTTATTTGAAGATATGTTTCTCTGTAAAATTATCATGTTTGATATATTTTAAGATGGTATAGACAAATAATTATAAAATTATTGAACTTACTTAGCCTTTATAAGTAAAGTCAATTATTAGAAAGTAGAGAAAACCCTCCTAACAGAAGAAACTAATTGCCTAATTTAAAAGAAAGGATGAAAATAATAAGAAATTTGGTTTCCTAGACTTACTGTTAACCACTTTAAAATGTTTCATTTCCATTGAATTTCCTAAGGAAAAAAAAGACAGAGGAAAATGTCCCTGAATACTCCATAAATAATCTTTAAAATCATCTCTTATTCTGAGCTGTCACCTCTAGTACCTCTGAGTGCTCTAATGCTTCCTTCTTATCATTTCCAGTCTTTTGAATTGTTTGATGGTTCTCAGGCAGTGTCCTTCCAAATTTCCCAATATGTGATATTTCTAAATCCAAACAAATTGCTTTTATATTTCAGAAGATGAGAATAAAGCCAGACATAAGTAAGCAGGGGACTCAATGCTGGACCATGCAGAGGGTTTGTTACAGCAAGCCATGGCTTGGTAAACTCTCAGGCCATGTTCATTGACAAAGGCTTGAATGGGTGTTTTATTCCGCAACAAGACAATGAAGCCTTCCCACACCCACCTGTTAGGTTTTGTTTCAAATCTAGTCGAATACAGTAGCAGCCTATTATCCCATGTCTGCTTCTGAGAATGGAAGCTCTACAGACTATGCTGGATCTCTTTGGTTAGTCCTGTCCCAGTTCACTGTGCACTGTTCTCCACTGTGTGTCCTGGGAAGCTGACTTGTGTGGACCACTCTGTCAGCAAGCTTCTTGCACTCTGGCTGCCAGTTGGGTTTTCTGCGAGGAACCCATTAGAGTAGACCAGAGAGTAGACAGGCTACTCCATCAGCAAACTTCCTGCACACTCCAAGAGGTAAACCCACTAAAGAAGAGGAAATCAGAAAGAGGAAAGGATGGAGGTCAGGTTCATGAGCTCCCTCTCTGCAGTGTTACCAGAGGATCACTCTGTCCCTAAACTGAAGGTCACAGCTCCTGTCAAGCATCCCTCTCCACATAGTGCTTTCTTTCAGGGTTCTGGGAACTCTTCCCCTCCTTAGTCACTCTGGAGTGTACCTTGTGGTTTCTCTACAATCTGAACACACTCTTGTGAATAGTCCCCTTATTAAACTCTGTTCAAATTACCCAATTTCCTGCCAGGACCTTGACTGACATAGATTGTATTCAACTCCGACTCTGAGAACAAACAAGAGGATGAAGCCAGAGCTACGTAACAAAAGTCAACAAAAGGAAATCCATGTGGAAGGCACAGCAGCCTAGCTTGAGAAAGCAGAGATCTCTCTCCAAGCCAGAAAATATCCATCTCAATTTTAAAATGTTATACTGCCCTGATTGCTTTTAAAATAGAAATAATAATAATATAGTATTTCCTAACAAATCATGCACAAAATAACTTTAATAAATTTCTTTAGAAATAATTTAGCAGGAATAAATTTTAGGTAGCAAAATTTAAAATGCTTATCCTAACAATAATTTTTATAATTCTAGAATACTTATAGTTCTTTAAAATAGTTCAAGGGGAAACATAAGAGAAATCTTGATGTTTCTCCTCCATTTCTTGCTCATTTGTTTTTTTAAAACCTTCATGTTTTTAAATAGGCAGACATATTTTTAACCCCATTTAAGAATTAGGAAAGATGAGGTATGAGGAGATGGCATAACTAACCAGTGTTGGGAATAAACTTCTACCAAAAGTCATCCAAGTCCTAGAATTCATAACTCTCAACTTATCTCTGTAAAGCAAATATAAAAATATTATGACTCAAAGATTATGTCAAGCAATTCCTATTAGAAACATTCCACTTATCCATGATGTTGATACACTTATTTCACACTCACGTTTTAATAGTCCATTTGGTCCTAATCCAAGACATAGCCCTAAGCTACAGCCCTAAATGAATTCCCCTACATGTTTCATTTCTTCTGGGGAATTGGACTAATTATAGCGACTACTTTGGAGAGAGCAATAGTTTGAAAACATTGCCTGAGGGATACAAAAGTTGTTTTATTTCATAATTAGACATTTCTGTCCCAAGGGCATTTTATAGTCATGGTTTGAAATAACAGCCATTATTTTATTACAGTTTTCTATTTTTTTGCACATAAAAATATTTAGAACATGTTTTAGCTGAGTTTTATTAGTCATAATGCCAAAAAGTGCCTGGTATTATGGATGATGAAATTATCTTCAAGGGTTTCCCTTTAGTGTTATTTCTTCCTTACAGTCTACATTCTCTTCATGTTTGGTACTAGAAGTGAAATATAGAGTTATAGAGTGGAAATTGAATATTCTATTTGTTTGCAGAAGTGACCTGTACAGAAGGATAAAGTAAGTCCCACCCATATGTCTTCTCACTCCTTTACCCCTGGTAAGCATTACATCTTCTTTGCCACATGTGTAACTACTTCTGTCTTGGGTAATGCTATATTAACAAGAACTGGAAACATGGCAACGATTCAACAGGCACAAAAGTAACAATTCAAAAATAATTGACATTAAATAATGCCCTTATCAGCCAATGGGATTCAATTTCCCTCCTGAGGAATATAATAACTACAAGGTTATCTGCATGCACTGGCATACACGTATACATAGAGAATAGAAAAATGGACTCATAGAAACAGAAAGGATTGTCTAATATATCTAGGCAATTCTTTAATACAAAACAGGACTTGCCTCTATAATATCCATCAAGTTTCTGCATAAATTCTTCTAGGGACAGGGCACAGCTTATAGTACAGCACACACAATACTGGTACTCTATGAGAATATTATTCCTTATGTAGAGACAAATTTCTGTTTCCCCTTCATGTCTGCCCACTTACACCAATTCTCCCCTTCAGGGAAGGGGGCTCATAAGATAAAAAAATAATAATTCTTTTCATACATTACAGCCCTACAAATGTTTGAAAAATAGTTATCAGGTCCTTTATAATAAAAGGTGCCCTTTTTTTGCTAGCCAGTACCTATTCCCCCACCTTCTTTTGGTAACAGCATCTAATTTTCCTTTAGTCACACCTTACTCACTTTTAATCCATGTGGTTGTTTGCAGGGATTGGAGATACACACACTGGAATGTGTACATGACCCAATCCTGCCAATAAATACACACAAATTTTCTGTCTCAGTACTTAGTTTACAACTGGGCCTTTGACAAAGCTAAATCATGAGACACAATTCCAGTTGTTTTCACAGAACCTTTGAGAAAGAGAAGTTGCCTTTCTGGTATGAGTTGTTAATTTTAGACTGATGCAAGCTCAAAGATTCAGGCACCACCTCATGGACAGGTTTTTGCCTGAAAATAAAGCCTAACAAATCAGAGCCAAGAGACAGAGGAAAGAGATCAGATGGCATGGTTTTGATTGAGAGATACCAGTTGAACTTTATTCCAGGTATACTCCTGGACTTTTTAGTTACATAAGTCAATCCATTTCACTTTTTGTATACGTCAGTACAAGTCATTTCCAACCAAAGGAGTTCTGACTAATAGAGCATTTCTGGGTATTATATTTTGAAGGAGCATCACAGTTCCTCCAACTATTCTTTAAATGAAATGTCTTTCCTGGTTTTTACCATCTCAATCAACTCAACACTTGACTTGCTCCAGTGGAAATGAGCTTCATAAACTTACCCATAACTAAACCCAAATTGTGAGGTGTTTTCTGAGCAGTGCAGAGAATGATAAATGTTGACTGGTACTGATCTGGATACCATAATTTATTTATTTATTTATTGTTTTCTATTGCAGTTGTCCCACTTTTTCCCCCATTTCTCTCCCCCATCCTGCCCACCCCTTCTCCCACAGTCAATCCCCACCCCGTTGTCCATGCCCATGGGTCATTTATATTAGTTCCTTGACTAAACCCTTCCCTTACTTATCCCCCTTTTCTCCCTCCCACCTCCTCCCTGGTCACTGTTAGTCTGCTCCTTGTTTACATGCATCTGTTTCAATTTTGCTCATTTGTTTCTGCTGTTCATTAGTTTCCTGTATTAGGTGATATCATATGATATTTGTCTTTCATTGCCTAGCTTATTTTGCTAAGCATAATTCTTTCTAGTTCCATGCATATTGTCACAAATGATAGGAGTTCCTTCTTTCTTTATGCTGCATAGTATTCCATTGTGTAAATGTACCACAGTTTTTTGATCCACTCATCTACAGATGGGCACTTAGGCTGTTTCCAGCACTTGGCTATTGCAAATAGCACTGCTATTAACATAAGGGTGTATAAGTTATTTTGAATTGGGGTTTCAGGATTCTTCAGGTATAATCCTAGCAGTGGAAACACTTCTCCAAAGAGGACAGACAGAGGGTCCATAAGCATATGAAAGAATGCTCAACATTACTAGCCATCAGAGAGATGCAAATAAAAACCACAATGAGATACCACTTCACACTGGTCAGAATGGCCATCATCAACAAATCAACAAACAACAAGTGCTGATGAGGATGTGGAGAAAAGGGGACCATAGTGCACTGTTGGTGGGAATGCAGACTGGTGCAGCCACTGTGGAAAACAATATGGAATTTTCTCAAAAAAATAAAAATGGAACTGCCTTTTGATCCAGTGATTTCATGGCTTGGATATGATCATTTTATCACTTCAGTTCAATATTCCATAAATAATATTGGAATGGTTAATTTTCTATGTCAATTTGCCTAGGCTATAGTACCCAATTTTTTTGCCAAACACCAATCTAGATGTTGCCATGAAGGATAAACTGAGTAAAGCAAATCATTCTCTATAATAAGATTCTCAAAAGAAAAAGGAATTATGATTTCAGACTGCCTTCAGACTCAAGACCGCAAGACTGACTTCTACCAGAATTTCCAACTTGCCTGACTTCAGACTTGTCAACCCCCTTACCCACAATTAATGTGTGTAAGTGTGTGTGTTACTGGTTTTGTTTTCTCTAGAAAACACTGACTAGTACAAATAAGGATATCATAATCGTCCCTTGTTTGGAGGTCTCAGACAGTGAAGACATTCAATTAGTTTATTTCCATGAAGACTCCCAATCTTACATATTTGCTCAATTCATTGTTTTAAACTAAGCTTATTATTCTTTACATGTATTTCTACTACCATGATTTCCATCAATTAGATTCTTTCATTTAGCATATTCATTAAGGTTCCCAGTTTGGGACCTATACGCATTTGATAAGAAGACTTTGATCTCTTCATCCTAGTAATTAGAAAAATGTTCATTAAACTATAGCTTATATCAGAGCACTGTTGAACACAACTGGAGGCTCCCATCAATCAGCATCCTATTGTGTGAGCTATTTAACCAGTTGTTAATCCACCTGACAGATCATTACCCAGCCCATACTTCTCTATTTTGCCTACCAGAATATTATAAAAGTCTCCAATAAATTCCCTGCAGAAATATAATAAAATAGACTGCTCACAGAATGGTTTCCATCTTTCAATGTATTAACCAGTGTAAGCTAGTTATTTTAACATAAATTTTTGTTTATGGACTCATTCAGGTTCTAACTGGTTGCTGTTTTCTTTTATGAAGAATTCTTTTAGGGGACTTCCAGTCAAGATAGAGGGGTAGGTAGACATGCTTTGCCTCCCCACACAACCATAAAAAGAATCAAAACTAACCACAAAAGAAAAAACACCCAGAACTGCCAGAAAATTAAACTGTATGGAAGTCCAATAACCAAGGATATAAAGAAGCTATATTCACTCAGATGGGTAGGAGGAGCCAAGATAGGGAGCCAGAACAAAGAGGACACATTGTGGTAGTGGTGAGGCAGTGGAATGGGTGATCTCACATTCATGTGTAGTAGATAAAAATTGGGGTGATACCTTGTGAATTATCAATCTCAGGACCCAGGCCAAACTGCACAGCCCATGGTTCTAGCACTGAGAAAAATAAAGCCTTATAACTGCCGGCAATAAAAACCAGTGGAAGTTGGGGAAGCAGAAGAAACTGCTGGTTTCTCAGGAGAGCCCATGTACAGAGACCGCATGGGCCTAGAACATATGTAAACACACCCACTCTGGGAACAACCACCAGGGCATCAGATGGGGGGGCACCAGTTGCACAGAGAAAATAGGTGAAGTGACTGGAAATGGGGTGAGTACCAGGCAAGTCTCCAGAAGGCAAGCAAGAGTGACATTGTCCCCTCTCTAATTCTGACCCCACCCCCTGCACACAGAAAGCTACAAAGCAGTAAAGTGGGTTGTCCCACCCTGACAAATACCCAAGGCTCTGTCCCATACAACTTAACAGGTGTGCTAAGACAGGGAGTCAAAGCAACTTTACCAAATACACAGAAACAACCACAAGGAGGCTGCCAAATTGTGGAGAAAAAGAAATACGGCCCAAAGAAGAAACAGAACAGAATCTCAGAAAAAAAGCTAAGCAAAGTGGAGATAGACAACCTATCGAAGGCAGAGTTCAAAATACTGGTGCTCAGAATGCTCAGAGATCTCACTGATTACAACAAAAGCATAAGGGAAGAAATGAAGATTACACTAAGTGAAATAAAGAAAAATCCACAGGAAACCAACAGTGAAGGGAAGGAAGCCAGAATTCAAATAAACAATTTGGGATATAAGGAATAAATAACCATTCAACCAGAATAAAATAAAGAAACGAGAATTCAAAGAATTGAGGAGATCAAAGATGGTGGAGGAGTAAGTGGAAGCTACACTAACCTCCTCCCAGGACCAGTCTAGGTTTACAACTTAATTTTGGAGATATCATCTGGAATAACCAACGGAACACTACCTGGAGAGATGTCTTATAACCACGGAGAAAAAGAAAAGGCCGCTACATCACAATGTGACCAGTAGGGAGTGCGGAGACGTGGAAGGGCTGATTGGGCTCCCACGGGTGGCAGCTGAAGGGACTGAGAAACAGCAGCAGCCAGGGATTCCCCCTAAGAAGGGCAAGGTCTAACCCCCCAGCTGGGCCTCCCAGCCTACAGCAACACAGTGGAAAGTAAAATAGTATCCAGCTGTGAAAAGTGAAAAGCCAGAGGGTTTCTTGCTAGCCGGAGAGAAACAGCGGGAGAAAAAGAGCTCTTAAGTGGATCACATACAAAAATATTTTGGCCCCCACTTACCCTGGGCTCAAGCAGAGGGAAGGCAGAGAGGACTGGAGACACTTGGGGAGAGTTTGGCGTGGTGGCTTTGAGGGGAGAACTGGGAGAGCAGTCGATGGGGTCCCAGTGCTGACTCACCCCCAGTACTGCAGGCAGACCATTCCCAGCCAAGTGGCGTCAGCCTGAGGGGAAGCAAAAGCCCTGCCTACAGAAATTAAGCTGCCACACCCACGGTCCTTAAGCCTGACGGCTAATCACATATTGAATTCATTAACAACTAAAGAAGACAGACAAAAGCAGTAGATCCCTGGAAGTCTCCAACAGGCTGCCTAGGCCCAGACTGGTACATGATTTGATGGCACCAGGGGCAGATCCAGGAAGTGCAGATCATTCTAAGAAGCGCCAACAAAAAGTACAGGTCAGAAAAATGGGGAGACAGAGAAACAACCCCCCATAGAAAGAAAAGGTAGAATCCCCAGAAAGAGTGCTAAATGAAATAGAGGGGAGCAAACTATCAGATATGGAATTCAAAACATGCATTATGGAGAAGCTCAATGAACTCAGTGGAAACTACAAAGAACTCCAGGGAAACTACAGGAAACTCCAGAAAAACTACAAGAAACTTACTGAGAATTACACCAGCATGAAAAAGGGCATAGAAGCTATCAATAAAAGCCAGGAGGAAATGAAGAATATGATCTCTGAATTGAGAAACACAGTAGAAGGAACTAAAAGCAGGCTAGAGGAAGCAGAAGATCGGATCAGCGAGCTGGAGGACAATGTAGACAAAAACGCCCAGACAGCGCTACAAAATGAAAAAAGACTGAACAAGACTGAAGAGGCTCTAAGACAGCTGCAGGACAACATGAAACATAATAATATCCGTATCATAGGAATTCCAGAAGGAGAAGAAGAAGAGCAAGGGATAGAAAACCTCTTTGAAAAACTAATGACAGAAAACTGCCCTAACATGAGGAGAGAAAGAGTCACACAAGTCCAGGAAGCACAGAGGGTCCCAATGAAGATGAACCCCAACAGGCCCACTTCAAGACACATCATAATTAAAGTGGCAACATTGAAAGACAAAGAGAGAATCCTAAAAGCAGCAAGAGAGAAACAACTAATAACATACAAGGGTACTCCAATAAGGCTATCATCAGATTTCTCAGCAGAAACACTACAAGCCAGAAGGGAATGACAAAAAATATTCCAAGCAATGAAAAACAAAGGCCTATAACCAAGAATACTCTAGCCAGCAAAGCTCTCATTCAAAATGGAAGGTGAAATAAGGAGTTTCCAAGACAAAAGAAGACCAAAAGAATACATCTCTATCAAACCAGCACTGCAAGAGATGCTAAAGGGTCTGCTTTAAGAAGATGAAGAAACAGAGAGAGACAGAGAGCAACACGAGTACAAAGGGGGAAAATGACAATGAATAAGTACTTATCAGTAATAACCTTAAATGTAAATGGATTAAATGCTCCAATAAAAAGACATAGGGTAGCTGAATGGATTAGAAAGAATGACCCACATATATGCTGTCTACAAGAGACCCATCTTAGAACAAAAGATCTACACAGACTGAAAGTGAAGGGATGGAAAAGAGTATTTCAAGCAGATAGACATGAAAAAAAAAGCTGGGGTAGCAATACTTATATCAGACAAAACATATTTCACAGCAAAGACCATAAAAAGAGACAAAGAAGCACATTTCATAATACTTAAGGGAAAAATCCATCAAAAAGATATAACCCTTATAAATATATATGCACCCAACTTCGGACCACCCAAATAGGTAAGGGAAATTTTGAAAGGCTCCAAGAAAGATATAAACAGCAACACACTCATAGTAGGGGACTTTAACACCCCATTGTCAACAATGGACAGACCTTCAAAGCAAAGAAACACCAAAGATATTGAGGCACTGAACAACACTCTAGATCAAATGGACTTAGTCGATATATATAGAACTTTTCACCCCAAAGAAGCAAAATATACATTCTTCTCAAGTACACATGAAACATTTTCAAAGATAGACCACATAGTAGGACACAAAACAAGCCTCAAAAATTCAAGAAAATTGAAATTATATCAAGCATCTTCTCAGATCACAATGCCTTAAAATTGGAAATCAACCTCAAGGAAAAATCTCAAAAACATTCAAACTCATGGAGAACGAATAACATGCTATTAAATAATAAATGGGTTAACAATGACATCAGGAAGAAATCAAAAAGTTTCTGGAAACTAATGATAATGAACAAACAACAATCCAAAACCTATGGGATACAGCGAAAGCAGTCCGAAGAGGAAAGTTCATAGCAATATAGGGCTACCTAAAAAAGTTAGAAGAATCTCTAATAAAAAATTTAACCCTACAGCTACAAGAACTAGAGGAAGAACAACAAACAAAACCCAGATCAAGTAGAAGGAAGGAAATCATCAAGATCAGAGCACAATTAAGTGACATAAAGACTAAACTAACAATTCAAAAAATTGACATAAGTAGAAGCTGGTTCTTTGAAAAGATAAACAAAATTGACAAGCCTTTAACCAGGCTCATCAAGAAAAAAAGTGGACCCAAATAAATAAAATCAGAAACGAAAGAGGAGAAATCACAACCGATACCACAGAAATACAAAGGATTGTAAGAAATTATTACGAACAACTGTATGACAAGAAATTTGACAACCTAGAGGAAATGGACAAATTCCTGGAAACATATAGTCTTCCAAAACTGAATCAAGAAGAAGCAGAAAACCTGAATAGACCAATAACAATTAGTGAAATTGAAACAGTAATCAAAAAACTCCCAGCACACAAAAGCCCTGAACCGGATGGCTTAAAAAATTAATTCTACAAAACATTTAGGAAAGAACTAACTCCTATCCTCCTCTGACTATTCCAAAAGATCTAAGAAGAGGGAAGACTCCCAAACTAGTTCTATGAAGCCAGTATTACCCTAATTCCAAAACCAGTTCAAGACACAACAAGAAAAAAAACTACAGGCCTATATCACTGATGAACATTGATGCTAAAATCCTGAACAACATATTGGCAAACCGGATCCAGCAACACATTAAAAAGATCATACAACACAATCAAGTGGGATTCATCCCAGGGATGCAAGGATGGTTTAATATTTGCAAATCAATAAATGTAATACACCACATAAACAAAATGAAAGACAAAAACCACATGATCATATCAATAGATGCGGAAAAAGCATTTGATAAAGTACAACACTCATTTATGATGAAAACTCTCAGCAAAACGGGAATAGAGGGAGCATACCTCAACATAATAAAGGCCATATATGAGAAACCTGAAGCCAACATCATACTCAATGGGCAAAAACTGAGAGCATTCTCCCTGAGGTCAGGAACAAGACAAGGATGTCCACTCTCTCCACTCCACTTCAACATAGTTTTGAAAGTTCTAGCCACAGAAATCAGACAAGAAAGAGAAATAAAAGGCATCCAAATTGGAAAAGAGGAAGTAAAACTGTCATTATTTGCAGATGACATGATAGTGTACATAGAAAACCCTATAGATTCCACAAAAAAACTTCTCGACCTAATAAGTGAATTCTGCAAAATAGCAGGATACAAAGTCAATATTAAGAAATCGAAGGCATTTTTATACACCAACAATAAAAACTCAGAGATAGAAACTGAAAGAAAAATCCCATTTACCATAGCAACAACAAAAATAAAGTACCTAGGAATAAACTTAACCAAGGAGGTAAAAGACCTGTACTTAGAAAACTACATAACACTGAAGAAAGAAATTAAGGAAGAAATAAATAAGTGGAAGCATATACCATGCTCATCAATGGGAAGAATCAACATCATTAAAATGTCCATACTACCCAAAGCAATTTATAGATTCAATGCAATCCCTATTAAAATACCAATGATATTTTTCACAGACATAGATCAAATACTTCAAAAATTTATATGGAACCAAAAAAAGGCCTAAATAGCCACAGCAATTTTGAGAAAGAAGAACACAGTAGGAGGAATAAGAATACCAGATATCAAACTATACTACAAGGCCATGGTAATCAAAACAGTCTGGTACTGACATAAGAACAGACATATAGATCAATGAAACAGAATAGAGAGCCCAGAAATAAACCCAGGTCTATATGGTCAACTAATATTTGACAAAGGGGGAAGGAACATCAAATGGAGTGAAAAGAGCCACTTCAACAAATAGTGTTGTGATAACTGGACAGGGACATGCAAAAAAATGAAACTAGACCACCAACTTACACCATACACCAGAATAAACTCAAAATGGATCAAAGACTTAAATGTAAGCTGTGACACCATTAAAGTCCTAGAGGAAAAAATAGGCAGGAAAATTTCAGATATCCCACATAGCAACATTTTCACTGATATATCTCCTAAGGCAAGGGAAATAAAGGAAAGAATAAACAAATGGGACTACATCAAACTAAGAAGTTTCTGCTCAGCTAAAGAAAACATCCACAAGATGAAAAGGAAACCAACCATATGGAAAAACATATTTGCCAATGATATCTCAGACAACGGATTGATCTCCAAAATATATAAAGAACTCATACAACTCAACACCAAAAAGACAGACAACCCAATTAAAAAATGGGCAAAGGACATGAACAGACACTTCTCCAAAGAGGACGTACAGAGGGTCTATAGACATATGAAAGAATGTTCAACATCACTAGCCATCAGAGATGGAAATAAAAACCACAGTGAGATACCACCTCACATCAGTCAGAATGGCCATCTTCAACAAATCAACAAAAAACTTGTGCTGGCGAGAATGTGGAGAAATGGGAACCCTACTTCATTGCTGGTGGGAATGCAGACTGGTACAGCCACTGTGGAGAACAGTTTGGAATTTCCTCAAAAAACTAAAAATGGAACTACCTTTTGAACCAGCAATTCCATCGCTAGGATTATATCCAAAAAATCCTGAAACACCAATTCAAAAAAACCTATGCACCCTATGTTCATAGCAGCACTATTTACAATAGCCAAATGCTGGAAACAACCTAAGTGCCCATCTGTAGATGAATGGATCAAAAAACTGCGGTATATTTACACAATGGAGTACTATGTAGCAGAAAGAAAGAAGGAACTTCCACCATTTGCAACAACATGGATGGAACTAGAGAGAAATATGCTTAGTGAAATAAGCCAGACAACGAAAGAAAAATACCTTATGCTGTCATCTATTACAGGAAACTAATGAATAACACAAATAAATGAGCAAAATTGAACTACAGGTATGTAAAAAAGGAGTAGACTAACAGTAACAAGGGGGGAGGCGGGAGGGAGAGAAGGGGGTAAGAAGGGGAAGGGTCTAGTTAAATAACATGTATAAATGACCCATGGACATGGACAACTGAGTGGGGACTGAATGTGGGAGAAGGGAGGGACACTGTACAAGAAAGCAAGAGAGGAAAAAAGTGGGACAATTATAATGGAAAAACAAAATTTTTAGTGGGGAAAAATGAAAATATGAAGAATGGAAATGCCAGCTCAGTGAATATTAGAAGGACAAGGATTATCCTTCACGCTGTATATTTTTCTCCTTATTTGATCCCTCCAGAGTTTGGCATTCTAAAGAAGTAAGTAATGACATAAGTTTCTTTGCATAAAACTAATAAGACCAGTTATTAATAGAAGTTTTTTTGACCAAGACATTGACTAGAATGTCATGCCTAAAGGAGACATGCTTGGGCTCTGGTTGTTACCAAAAAGCCTGGAGAAACTGGGATTGACTTTCGAAGGTAATAAAAGCCCACGAGATAAAAGGCCTGGTACTGTGGTTGGTTGTGCGGTCCACAGCAATCTTTCCAGAAAAGGAATGAAGGCTTTCCTGATAGATGACTAGAAGGGACCTTAAGGCACAATGGAAAACCAGAAGAACTTGGGAAAGGCAGGTGTGTACAGGCAAGGCTGAATGCCAGGTATGTGGCTCAGCTTCTGTGCCCTGAAGGGCAGAATGAAGGTCACCCTAAACATTCCTTGCGTAAGTTCCAGCAAAGCAGAACTAAAGATCATAAGTGATCATTTGCTGCTCTTGTTGTGTTTATGCAAAAGAACAGAATAAAATAAAAATGGACTTAATGCAATCCCTTTAATGACAAGGAGGGTAATCTCAGGGAGAAAAATCATTATTCAAGGAAAATCACAATGATCAATGGCAGACTATAAAGTAGTGCAGCTAACCGTCTTTAAAGTTTCTTTTCATTTAAAATATGCTTTCATTTGAATATTAAACTATGTCTGTGGTATCATCAAAGATGTTTAATTTACAGGCAAGAAGAATGTCAGATGCCTTGCAACTGGATGTCTTTCTGATAAGACAGTCCTACAGATTTAGAGATTTGTATGTGGGTTATGTTACATAAATTAACATGTGTTTTCTGTTTTCAAAGGGCATAAGCCTATGATCTCATTACCTGAGTGATTGTATGCATAGGCCTCAATTAATCCTGTCTGCATTGCTGCCTCCTGAGACTCAATGGTTTGGCTGAACTAAGTGGCTGGGTTGGTGAAGTATGGGGTGGTCTGTGGGCTTCACTTTAAAACTGATTTCTCTTTTCTATCCTAATGGGCAAAAGGGTTTTGGACATGTGAGATGTGTCTGGCACACATTCCTCCAAAGAAGCTCTTTTTTTCCCTAATGTGGGACATTGAAAAATTAATCCCTGCCTTCTGTTATCTAGTGGTTATGGATTGAATGATGTCTTTTAACCCTGTTGCCAAAATCTGTTTCCCCCAGAATACAACAAGGATGCCAGCCTGTTAAAACAAGCACGCCATTGTCCGGGGACAGCCAACGGACCTGGAGTCTGCACGATCCTTCCGCACCCCCACTCTTATTAGGGATGTCTGGACCCAAGGGTAGGTAGGACGACAACCATGTCCAGCTTGAAGCAGCTAGAGGAGCTCGAGACCTTCGCCCATTGTCCTTTATAAGATTATAAAGGGTCTTAATATCTGAGAGGGAGGGATTTTTAAGTTTTATTGTTAAAATAATTAATTAATCATTTATTTATTTTTTTAAAAAAGAACAAGAATATATGAAAGGGTGAAGCGGGAAAACTTGTATGTATGACCCATGGGCATGGACTTCGGTCGGGATTGCTGGGGGAGTGGGTGTGCTGGGTGGAGGGGAGCAAAGGGGAAAAAATTGGAACTATTTTAACAATATAATCAATAAAATATACTTTTAAAAAATGAATTTAGGAGAGTTTAAGAGGATTCTGGGACATCTCCAAAAGTGCCAATATCTGAATCATAGGGATTCCAGAAGGAGAAATTAAAAACTTATTTGAAAAAATAATGAAGGAAAACTTCCCTAATTTGATAAAGGAAATAGACATACAAGTTGAGGAGTCACAGAGAGTCCCTGACAAGATGGACCCAAAGAGGATCACACCAAGACACATCATAATTAAAATACCAAAGGTTAATGATAAATAGAACATCTTAAAAGCAGCAAGAGAAAAGCAGGGAGTTACCTACAAAGGAGTTCCCAAAAGACTATCAGCTGACTTCTCAAAAGAAATTTTGCAGGCAAGAAGGGACTGGAAAGAAGTATTCAAAATGATGAAAAGTAAGATTACTCTATCCAGAAAGCTATCATTGAGAATGGAAGGACAGATAAAGTGCTTCTCAGACAAGGTAAAACTAAATCAATTCATCATCACTAAGCCATTATTACATGAAATGTTAGAAGGACTTATTTTTAAAAAAGAAAAATATTAAAACTATGAGCATTAAAATGACAACAAACTCACAACTATCAACAACTGAATGTAAAAAGACAAAAACAAACTAAACAAACAACTAGAATAGGAACAGAATCATAGATATGGAGATAACTTGGAGGGTTATCAGCTGGGATGGGGAAGAGGAAGAATGAGGGAAAAGGTACAAAATAGACAGGGGAAAGTTAAGAATAGTATAGGAAATAAAGAAGCCAATTAATTTATATGCTGGAGGGAAGGGAGTTACTGGGCAGATAGAAGCAAAGAGGGAAAAAGTAGGGCAGCTGTAATAGCATAATCAATATAATGTTCTTTAAAAAAAATTTCTTATGAACAGTTCATCTAGAATGCCAGCATGACATCAGAATAATAGCAGAGTGAGCTCAGATCTTATGGTTCTGTTGGTTTTAAAAAATACCATCTTCCTTAAAGATGAGCAATATTATTTCCATAATTGCATCTCCAAATTTTTGCATTACCTTGAAAAGTACTTCATTAGAAAAGTAGCTCCACATATGTGAAGAAACAAAGCACTTCTCACCTTCTTGAATGTCAGTTAACTTTACTCTAATTAGTAAAGAAAACAAAGATAAAACTCATTTAATTAAAAGGTAAGTAACCAGGAAAATACACTATAACAGATGAGGCAAATATTTATCTTCATTCTATTAAAAATACAAAAAATACAATATTTAAACCATAAAAACTCCAAAAGATAAGTGAACAAAGGCCATACATATATTCAGGACAGAGGAACCATATTTGGGTCATAAAACAAAAGAAATGTTGCATCTTCATAGTATTCCAATAAATCAAGATAAACATTTTTAAGCTTGGCCTATAAAATCAACAGTTTTTTTTAAAATATAATATACAATGTTGATAATAAAATTATCACCTATATTTTTATATATACATTATATAACTGCATATATTGATAAAAGAAATATATGCTTCTACTACTTTTTTGCAAAACTATGTGTCAATATTTATATCCCCCAAGGCAGTATTTTGAAATGCAGGAAAATCTTTAGTTACAAATTTATGATTAAGGATATACACTGCCTATATAAACAAAAATAAGGTATATGAAATAAATTATGGCTCATCATTATAACAGCATCCTGTGTAGTCATTAAAATATGATTACTATGAATTTTCTATAAGAAGAATACTTATAATTTTTGGTTTAAAAAAATAAAATGTGCATATACTATATAATACAAATCAGAAAAACTCCCCATTGACTTAAAAAGTCTAAGAAAATACACCAAAATTAATATGGCTGTGACTCACCAGATGCTAAATTTCTTACAAAGAGCGTGAATGATTTTTATAATTGAAAGAACAGGAATAGATTTCATTTTTGAAAGTGAGTTGAAATGTTCTGTTTTCTTTAAAATTGACAGAATTTGGACATATTTTTATAAAAACCATTCAAATAGTCAATAAACATAATGAAAGTGATCACATTTTGAATATGAAAAGGAGAAAGAGAGTGTGTTAGTCAAACTATATGTGGCATGATCTGTGAGATCTAAGAAAAGCCCCCTCCTCTGTCCACCACCACCACCCAACAAAACATTTCCCAACCATATTCTGCCATTGGTTCTTTCCAGACATATTTAAAGGCATTGTAACTACTCAAAACATTAACACTCAAGTTTTTTCATCATGAAGTTATGGTTAAATCACAGTTCATTGATAGCAAAGTCTTCAGCATGCAAGACTTGAACATTATTCCAGTTATGAAATGACATGAGATGATCAATATTTCAAAATGTAGAAGTAACATAGGATGAGGTGAGGAAAAAAATCAATTCCTGTATAGAAGGAAGAGAGAAACTAAAATTGTACTGTGATCCAATGTCTAATCTTTATTAATATATCTACATCGACAGTGAGAAAACTAAAGTCCAGACACCATGCTTTTTAAAACAAATAGTTTTATTTTTTTATTTTATTGTTGTTCAATTACACTTGTCCCATTTTTTTCCCATTCGCTCCCCTGCCCTGCCCACACACACTGCCCCCTTCCCTCAATCAATCCCCTCCCTATTGTCCATGCTCATGGATCCTTTATACTTATTTGTTCCTTGACTAGACCCTTCTTCTTCTCCCAATAAGTGCAATTTTAAATGGCAACAGTGCACAACATATTGCTTTGCGTGATTCAAAATTGGCTTCTAAGTTATTTTAACTGCATAACTTTTTCTATAACAAATATATAGGATTCTTGGGTGAGATGATGTTCTTCTCGTAGTGTTTTTTATTACTTTTAAATGTCTTTGTCCATAAAGATTTTTTAATGTAAATATTAGCCTCCACAATAATAGGTCAATATTACAATATATTTCTGTCAATGTGGTATGATAAGAATAAGAAATCACCTTTGAAGTGTTACTGCCTTAAAAAAGTCTTTATCTTGATGCTAATCCTGGGGAAACAATCAGACAAATCCAAATTCATCCAAATAATTGGACTTGACTCTTCAAAACTGTCACTGTTAAAAAAAGATTCTAAAAAACTTCATAGAAGAATCATTTCAGATTTCATAAAAAACTAAATATACATGAAAACTAAATGCAAAGTTTGATCCTTACTCAGAATACTACATTGAAAAAAGAGGCCTTGCAGACGCCGTCGCCGATGCCACCCCGGATATTCCCGCATCCAGCCATGGTCAACCCCACGGTGTTCTTCGACATCGCTGCCAACAGCGAGCCCTTGGGCTGTTTGCAGACAAAGTTCCAAAGACGGCAGAAAACTTTCGTGTTCTGAGCACCAGGGAGAAAGGATTTAGTTATAAAGGTTCCTGCTTTCACAGAATTATCCCGGGATTTATGTGCCAGGGTGGGGACTTCACACTCCACAATGGCACAGGCGGCAAGTCCATCTATGGGGAGAAATTCGATGATGAGAATTTCATCCTGAAGCACACAGGTCCTGGCATCTTGTCCATGGCGAATGCTGGACCCAACACAAATGGTTCCCAGTTCTTCATCTGCATGGCCAAGACCGAGTGGCTGGATGGCAAGCATGTGGTATTCGGCCAGGTGAAAGATGGCATGGGTGTTGTGACAGCCATGGAGCGCTATGGGTCCAGGAATGGCAAGACCAGCAAGAAGATTACCATTACTGACTGTGGACAACTCTAATACATTTGACGTGGGTTTTATCTTAACCACCAGACCATTCCTTCTGTAGCTCAGGAGAGCACCCCTTCACCCCTCTCTGCTTGGAAATGTTCTGTAATCTTCGTGCTCTCACCGCAGTTCATTGGGTTCCATATTTTCCTTACCCCTTCCAAGTCTAGCTGGATTGCAGAGTTAAGTTTATGATTATGAAATAAAAACTAAACAACAACAACAAAAAAAAAAAAAGAAAAGAAAAACTGAAGAATGTTACAAGGAAACTTGGAAAATCTAAATATTAACCAAATATATAATATAGATCATAATAATACATATAGCAATATATAATATAGAGCATAGTGATTCCATATAATAATATTGTATCAGTGTTAAGTTGGGATAAATTCTTATGCTTATGTAGAAGTAAGCCTTTGTTCTTAGAAAACACATCCTATTTAAAAATGATGTTTCCAACACCTTTTTAAATGCCTTAGAAAAAAAGTGTAAAAAAAGATACACATATCCATATACATTCATACATACATACATATATACATGAGAGATACAGATAGACAGATAGAGACAAAGAAACCAATGTGACAAAATGATAACAAGTGATGAAGAAGATTATATTAGTATATTAATGATTATAGTATTTACCATAGTTTTCTTTTAGTTTTGCTATAGAGTCTTTTTTTTTTTTTTCAAAATAAGTTTGGAAAAATGTCATGCAACTTCTGGCCAAGATGGAGGCCTAGACATACACTCTGCATCTCCCTCCACAACTAAGAAGGAATAAAACTACCTCAAAACTAGAGACAACCAGAAGTTCCAGAAAATCGAGCTGCATGGAAGTCCAACAAACAAAAATATAAAGAAGAAATACTCATCCAGATAGGTAGAAGGGGTAGAGCCAGGATGAAGAGGATGCAGTGTGGTGGTGGCAGCAGCGGCAGCAGCAGGTGGGCAGAAAGTGCAGTCACACTTTTTAAAAAGTAGGGAGGGACATCTGGAGAGTGTTCCCAGCACCATACCAGACCACACAGCTCATGGTTCCAGCACCAGGGAAAAGAAAACCTCATTGCTCCTGACTGTGAAAACAAGTGGGAGTTGGGGTGGAGGAAGAAACTGCCAGTCTCTCAGCAGAGTCTGCTTGTTTAAAGGACCCCCACAGTCCTAGAATGTCCACAGACCCACCAACCCTGGGAACGACGGCCAGAACAATAGCTAGAGAGGCGCCAGTTCCATACGGAAGTGGGAGAAGTGCCTGAAAAGGGGGCAAGTGCTGAGCAAGCAACATTGTTCCCTCTCAGACCCCTCCCCCACATACAGCGGCACAGTGTAGGGAAACAGGTCACCCTACACAGACAAATACCTAAGGCTCTGTCCTTTACAACATAACAGGTATGATAGCTCTACCTAAGAAACAAAAGCAAACAAACAGGAGCCTGTCAACATGAGGAGACAGAGAAGTAGGTCCAAAAGAGTGAAAGGATCAAGGTTCCAGTGTGAGAACTAAGTGACAAGGAGATAGCCAACCTAACAAATGTAGAGTTCAAAACACTGGTGATAAAGTTGCTCACAGGCTTGAAGATATGCTTGAGTATGGCAAACACATAAGGGAAGAAGTGAAAGCTATGCTAAGTGAAAGAAAGGAAAACCCACACAAAACCAATAGTGCAAAGAAGGAAACCAGGGTTCAAATCAATGATTTGGAACATAAAGAAAATAAAACGGTCAACCAGTACAGAATGAAGAAACAAGAATTGCAAAAAATTAGGAGAGGCTTAGGAAATTCTGGGAGAATTTTAAATGTGCCAACATTTGAATCATAGGAGTGCCAGAAGAAGAAGAGAAAGAGCAAGAAATTGAAAGCTTGTGTGAAAAAAATAATGAAGGAAAACTTCTCAAATTTGGCCAAGGAAATGGTCATACAAGTCCAGGAAGCACAGAGTCCCAAGTAAGCTAGACCCAAAGAAGACCACACCAAGACACATCATAATTAAAATGCCAAAGGTTCAAGATAAAGAGAGAATCTTAAAAGAAGTAAAAGAAGAGCAAAGAGTTACATACAAAGGGGAGCCTATAAGACTATCAGCTGATTTCTCAAAAGAAACTTTGCAGGCAAGAAGGAACTGGCAAGTATTCAATGTGATGAAAAGCAAGGACCTACAATCAAGATTACTCTATCCAGCATAACTATCATTTAGAATGGAAGGGCAGATAAAGTGCCTCCCAGACAAGGTAAAGCTAAAGGAACTCATCATCACCAAGCCGTTATTATAAGAAATGTTAAAGGGACTTATTTAAGAAAAAGAAGATCAAAACTATGAACATTAAAATGACAACAAACTCACAACTATCAACAACTGAATCTAACAAATAAAAACAAAATCCAGCTAAGAAAACCAGAATAGGAACAGAATCATAGGTATAGGGATCATTGAGAGGATTATCAGCTGGGAGGGGGAAGAGGGAGAAATGGGGTAATGGTGCAGGGATTAAGAAGCATAATTGGTTGGTACAAAATAGACAGAGGAAAGTTAAGAATAATATAAGAAAGGGTGAAGCCAAAGAACTTATATGCATGACCCATGGATATGAACTAAGGGGGGTGGGATTGCTGGAGGAGAGGGAGTACTGGATGGAGGAGAGCAAATGGGGGAAAAATTGGACTACTGTAATAACATTATTAATAAAATATACTTTTTTTTAAAAGGCATGCAAACAATATATATAACCCCATGATACAATGATTGAGCTTAGAAGGCCAAAAGCTGAGTTTTGCACACAGCTCTCACAAACATGTCTTGGTGACCCTAGGCAAATAGCCTAACTTCTATAAATTGAGATGTATGAACTACATTATCTCTGAGGCCCTTTTCTGAAATATGAGCAAATCATTTGAGAATAAAAATAATCACATGGCTATGCATGTGAATGTATTTTGACATGTGCAGATAGCATAATAAAATTGCTATTCCTCTTCACAAAATTACTCCTGGAAATTTTATAATTTATAAATTATTCCTCCTCAGTATCTTAGCTAATTGTGTGTTTAATGATATTAGCCTACTTGGCACTAAAATTGTGTTTCTTGTTCCAGGAATAAGACCTTTTATCTACCTTTAAAAAAAATAATTCTATGCAAAACAGCAAGAAAGGAAGGAAGCAAGCAAGAGAATAAAAAGAGAGAATAGAAGAGGAAAGGAAGGAGAAAAAGAGAGGAGGAAGAGAGAAAAGAAAGTGAAAGAGGTGAGCGATGGAAGGAGGGAGGAAGGAAGAATCCTAAGCTGAGGATGCTTCAAAGAATGATATATTTTAACACTGGAGCTAGGTTATAAAATGGGAATTGAGATTTATATGTAGTGGTACACTACTATCTCTAGTTGGGTTTTGAAATGAGACAAGAATCCACTCCACTGGCCCATGAAGGTACATATCTAACACAGGTATAAAGCTTGGTGGTGTCTTCTAGGAACCAAAGGAACCAGCAAATAGAAGGAAAAGTGGATAGTTGTGAGAAAGAGAGTAGATTAGTTTTTTTTTTTTTTTAATTGTATGTATAATGCTCTCAGATCTTCACCTGATGTACCATTTTCCAAGATTAGAAAAATTTCTAAGGCTATTAAGAAGTAGAACAAATTGACCAATATTCTTAATCTTAAAAACAAAAAAAGCACAGAACAAAAGAAGAAGCTTCCAAATTAAACGCATGTATTTTGAGATTCCTATTTGTTTAAAAGGTACAAGAGAGCTACACAAAACCTCTGTGCTCTAAAAATTTTTTAAATATGAAAGCCACTATAAGTCAATGCTTACTATATACCCTTTTGTATATTCTGATTTCTTTTTTAGACAACACGCTTTTTATTGCTGCATATTCTGATATTTTACCATAGCCATGGATTACCTTTAAAAACAAATTTAAGTCCTTAAAAGGATGAAAGAAAAAAATAACTCCATGTGAAATGGCATTATTACTTACCTTTGTTTGACATGAAGGCATTTCCAGGACTATCATAAACTGAACTGATAAATACATTGACATTTATAAAGTGACTCTGTAAGTGGAAAACTTTTGAAGCATGAGAGACTATGATAAACAATGTGAGAGTACAGTTATTCTTCCCATCAGTGGGTTGATTCTCTGTTTACTTTCCACTATTCTTGGTGGCTTGAGTTGGAGTTGCCATGAACCCACTAAAGAACTTATCTTTTTTTAAATTCCAACATATGGATACTTGACCTTATCATTAGCAAGAAGAGAAATTATTGTAGCAGCATAAAATATTACTCTGTCTTGTTTCCCCAACAAGAGGGGTCAAGCCTACCCTCTCCTAAACTCACTCTCTATTCTGCCATTTCCTTCATCTTTACAATGGCAAAAAAAAAAAAAAAAAAAAAAAGTCCCCAAAATGATCTTATCCACATATATTGACAGCACACCTTTGGCAATATTTCAAGTGCATTATAGATGAGGATTTACTCTATAATAGTGACTGTCTTGCACATATATTGGAATGGAGCACACACACCCAGAAGTTAAGCATGTTGATGCAGCTTTCTGTTTAAGCTTATACTTCGTCCTTTGGCCCAGTGTGGAACCCTGAATCTTGCCTGCAATAGCCAAAAAAGAGTCCACTCAGACCAGGGACTCAACAACACTAAGAGTTTTAGTAAGACAAGAGGATATGTTAAAATCAACACTCTAAAGTAAGATGCCATGCACATACTAATATAAAGAAACCAGAGGAATCATAACAATGTTTCCTAGCCTCAATATCCAGTTGTCTCCTTGTCGCAGAACCATTGCAGTTTCTTGTGAGGTAAAGTTGGGATTTCTGACATGCCTTTATTGCAGATATTATAGCATCCACACTTGCCCTCTGCCATGGGCATGCACTGAGCCACCAGCTGACTGCCAATCATGTTCCCACCGTTCGAATGTGAATACTCCCATGGGGATTCCGCCCCTTATGTACTATTCATAGACAAGGCCAGCTACTAGCCAAAATATGACATCAATGCTTACATAACTGCGACTGCACTGTGCATGTGAATCTAATTATTATCTCTAAGTAGCCCATGCCTGGGCATCTAGGGTGAGGGAGGCTGACAGACTATTGTCCTCACATTACTCTCCTCCAACCAGAATTCTTCCAGAGTGTGCATGCCCCTATCTTGCTCTGCAATCGTTTCTGCGTGCTTGTCACAAAGAGCTCTCCCAAGTGCTCAGGCTTTTCATCTACAAAGGCTAACACTTATTTCAAATCTTGAGTTTTTAATTGATTTCTCCAGGATGGTTTTCTCCCATCACTAGGCTGTGCAAAATATGTGCAGTGTGCTCAATGTTGCCTGCTGCCTTCACTTATAGACAGGAGGACTCCTTGATGCTGCAGCTCACTCACTCGCATTTGTACACGTACTATCCTGATTCATCACTCCCCCACCATAATTTTTATTCTGCATGGTGCAACAATGAGAAAAGGGTTTTAAAACCCTTTGGCTGGGAAACACAACTTCTTATTTGAACTTCATTGAGTAACATCATCACTGTCCTTGGGTAACATGCCTCCAACAGCAGCAGCAGTCTGAGAATGCTTGAGAGCATCACCTAATATATGGGGGCTGCACTGGCAAGTTCCCCAGCCCAAGCTGCTGCATGAACCATTTTTTGTGGCATTCAGGCTGATTGATACATGCATCCTGATCATCCTCTGAATGTCAAGAGCTTTCTTCCATCTCTACTGACCTTCTTCTTGCCAGCTCAGGTATTAAAAGTTTGGCACCTTGATAGAGATATAACTATATAACTTTTTTAGACATAACTAAAGCACTGATATGACTTGAATATCCCAAGAACACTCAGCCCTCTTCTTCCTCACTCCTTAACTTTGTCTCGCCCTACACAGGAAAACACTGGTTATATCTTGTCTAAGTCATCATTCTCATATCACTTCTATATAAAAGGCAAATTATGGAATTTCTCCCCACCACCCACCAGCATCTGCTGGCACAGCTCAAACAAGTAGAATTTAATGCCAAAATACACACATTGTTCAAGGAAGAAGAAACCTAGAGGCCCTTCCTATGATAAGCAGCCCATCACAACAGTGGAGTCAGCACAAAAGGACCCATGAAGAGGAAAAGAGTTAACTCAATGGAGCAATCTTTTCTACCTACGCAGTGGTATTAGCAGTTATTAATTATAAGAGTTTATGTGAACAAAATATTTGGAGCAGTTTGGGGAAAGTAAGCAGTAACTATAACCAATTGCCAAACCAATAGACATAGTTCAGAATAACCGCTTCATTTAGACAGCCAGAGCCAAAATCCTCATCAAACTCAAGGGGAAGTTTAAGTAAAGCCAGAGCAGAGGCCATTGCTGGACTGCAACAGGATCTTTATACCTTCAGGTTTTCACGTGGTATGATATGCTCTGAATTTTTTTTAGAAAATACATATAGAAACTACACAGAAAAAAATCCATCTATTTGTGATCAATATTCTGATAGGTTAGATGAAATAATCAATCTTGCATAAAGGCTAGGTCTCATTCACTGTTATTTTCCCTTCAATTTTTGTTTATTTGCTGGATTGTATGGCCATTTTCATCTAACTAAGGAAAGAGAAAGAGGCAGTACTTTTAGAATTAGAGTAAACCCTCTTACCATTATCCCTGAAGGTCCTTCTTTTTGATAAGTTGCATTTTCCAGCTCAAAATTAGGTCTCCAATGAATATGCCTGTCATTATTTTAAAAATAATAATAATTGGTTGTTAGGAATAAAAAGCATAAAGCCTATATATTTATTTCTCTGCCTTTCCCTTCAACTCAATCGCTATTAAAAGGCAATAATAGTCCCACAGAAACAGGGGTTCTTTTACCTGCACCAAAAAAATGCATTTAAATACCTAAACAAGCTAGCTGCAGCCATATCTTTCTTTGGCAACTTGAGTATTCTCTTCACTTAGTCCTTCTCATAGCAACACACAAAGGATTATTCTGCAGTCAGGGATAATAGCTGATCCCATAATCTGGCACTAACACTTAGAAAGATTAATTACCCTATTAAAATCTTTGACATTACTAAGAAAATCTTTCTATAAACCTTTTAACTCACAACAAATGCAGCCTCCTTAGTGCCTTCAGTTTGTTACACAATATAAGTCCTCACCCTCCCACACTTGTTCACCATTGTTCCAAGCATCTTCAGGAAGATCCAGATGCACACACACAAAAGTGCAGACACATCTGTAAACCTACCCTCAGCAACAGAGAGTCAAAGCTCTTTCCGATACAAAGGCAAAGTGGGAGTGTGGTTAGAACAGATAAAGTTAAAACTCATCCCATCTATAAATTGGCTGCTCCAGAGATTAGTCGGCAGGAAAAAAACATTCAGTGATTCAAAAGCTGCTGCTGTGTCAGAAACCAGAGGCACCTAAGAAGATTCAGGTTGTAATCCCCACACAAATTATATACTCAATATGTAAAATGATCAGGAGGATTGACTTCTCCCTGCGTAATATTAACGTTTCCCTCTGGAGTAAAACCTTAGCTGTTAGACTTCAGGGCTACCTCTATGTTTTTGTGTCTCCACCCTTGCTGTCTATCTGCCATGGTTTCTTGCTTCTCCTTGTCATACTTGAGAGGAGAACTCATTGGGTTCAAGACATAATATAATCAAATGGAACAGGAAGTAGAGGCCCAAGTGAATAGGTTACAGATCATTTATAGGCTGAACAAAGCAAACATTTAGCCACCTCCATAACTCTTATCAATGATGATATTTCACTCTGTCATCAAACTACCTTCAAGTGCTGTCCTCAAAAAAGTGCTGGAATGCGGTTGACAGTAAGTTGGCTAAGAGCATGGTACATTGCATTAAATCCCAGCTCCAGTGGGCATTGGCTGCATGGGCCTATGTACTGTAACTTGAGTTATCTAATTAGCCTAAGCTTCAAATATCCCACTGTAAAATGGGAATGACAGTGATACCAAATGCATCGGGGTGTTGTGGGACTAAGTAAGGAAGTGCATGGTGTACCTAGCAGAGCACCAATTACATAGCTAGTGCTCAGAAGATGTTAGCTGTCCCTGTGATTATCAGCTACTCATAGAGTGATTTCAGTATAATAGAGCAAGCTGATATCCAAATGAGGAGGCACTTTAAGATTAAGCAGTCACTTGCCCTTTAGAGCTAGTGAGTAGATCAGGTTCATTTGCTTTTCCAACGCAGTTTTGACAAACTTAATGACAGGAATATACAGGGATACTTATGTATGAGGGAGGGGAAATTGTTTACAAAACTGGTAGAACTGGAAAACCCAAAGACACACTTTACTTCCCCTACTCTATCATCCCTATCACCCAATAACTAGTTTACTTTATCTATTTTTTATGCTGTCATTTTTTTGGCTCTAGTTCCACCTTCTTTCTATCTCAAAGACCACAAACCATAAAGACTCTCTTTTAATCGCAAATGAGAAATATAAACAAATCTAACTTTCAGGAAAGCCTAGAACTGCTCCAGTAGTAGTACAAGCACTTCCCAGAGAAAATGTTCTTTGCATTTTCAGGTTAGCATTGCAAAAGTTGGTTTTTACAAAATTGCCCCAAAAATGTGCAGTCGTAAATGGTATAAGTAATATAAGCACGAGGACTTCCTTTGTAGTCAATAAAGTTACTACAAAACAAAAACAAAAAAGTAACAAAAGTTGAGAGCTTTGTTATGGTTTTTGATGAATGTGGAACTATAGACCCAGATTCCTCACAAAACAGTTCTCTTCAGATGAGTGGAGAGCTGAAATTAGTGCTTTATCCCGTTAAGTCTAAGCAAATTCAGTTTGTTTTTCATGCATGTGGCAATCTCGCTATTTAGACACTGGAAGAAAACTTAAAGAGATTAAGATAAGATTGAGTATGGAAGTAGTCAACTCAAAATTCTCCTTCCTGACACTGGAAACAGTGACTTTCTCTGGTTCTCTAATGCTTAATTTCTCAGGTGTTTCTATCTAAAAATCTATTTGAAAAACTGTTACATAAAACACATGAAAACAAAAATGAGTGCTCCAGGACTGTCCAATTCCAGACTAAAAATGAAATTCAAGTGACATGAGGGACAGAGGGACACTTAGCAACAAATCCCTCAAAATGTACTACATTCTTTTAAAGACATCTACATCAACTTCTGGTCAAGATGGCAGCATAGGCATACTTGGTTCACCTCTTTGCACAACTACATCAAAATTACAACTAAAATATAGAACCACCATCACTCAGAACTGTCAAAAATCAAGTTCAATAGAAGTCTGACAACTACCGAATTAAGAAGCCACATTCATCCATACTGGGTAGGAGGGGCATAGACAAAGAATGGGCTGGTCCCACACCCACATGTGGTGGATAAAAATTTGGGAGGGATATCTGAGGAGTGAGGAGTTTCAGCCCATACCATGCCCCCCAGCTGAGGGTTCCAGTGTCAGTAAGGTAAGTCCCCACAACTTCAGACTGCAAAAACCAGTGGGGAATGAGTTGGTGGAAGAAACTTCTGGAGCCCCAAGTAGGTCCTCTTAAAGAACCCACACATGGACTCACCTATGCAGACTCACTCCCTCAGAGCTCCAGCACCAGGGTAGCAGCTTGAAAGGCACGAGTGGCATTGAGGGAGAAACTAAAGTGTCTCACGTCAAGGCAAGCAGAGGTCATTGTCCCTTTTTTTTACACCCTCCCCTCACAAAACCAGCAAGCTGGTGTCATATCTGAGACTCCATCAACTTGGCTTAAGTGTTGACCCACCTTTGAGATTCCCAGAGACTCCATCCCACCCAATTTACAGGTAAGCAGCTTTTTCATATGAATGGCTGGTATTGGCTCATGCTTCACAATTTCCTAAATGCTATCAAACAGCAACAGCTGGCCTCAGTGAGCCCCAGGCCTGGCAGTAGCAGCAGCCAGCCTAGGTTCACAGCTTGGCTTTGCCTGGGAATCTCCAAGCCCAGCACAAGTGGCAGTCATCTCAGATTGCTTTATAGTTCAGGCAAAGTGGCCCCCAGCAAAACACAAGTTTGGGACTGACCTTGCCCTATGCCACCAGGGAAACCCCAGGGGATAGCTATAGACAATGTCGGAGAACCACCACCCTGCCCCTGCACAGCTGATCCTCCACAGAGTGGGGGGGTTGGTGATAAGTGGTCACAGTCAGTCCTTGCAGCTGACTGGACTGGGTAAATCTGCCAACAGCAACCAAGGCTCAACTACAAGAGGAGGGTGTACTCAGCCCACACAAAGGGTATACCTCAAGTACCCAGCTTGGGTGATAGTGGAGGCTGTGCCACTGGACTCTGCAGGATACCAACTATATTAAGCCACACTATGAAGACACAGAGTCAAAGCAGCTCTACCTAATACACAGAAACAAACACAGGGAGGCTGCCCAAATGAGGAGAAAAAGACACATGGCCAAAATGAAAGATCAAAACTCCAGAAAAAGAGCTAAACAAAATGGAGATAAGCAATCTATCAAATGCAGAGTTCAAAACACTGGTTATAAGGATACTCAAGGAACTTAGTGAGGACCTCAACAACATAGAAAAGATGTAGTCAGAAATAAAGAATACACTAATTGAAGTAAAGAACAATTCACATGGTAACAACAGTAGTTTGGGTGAAGCCAAGAATCAAATCAATGATTTGGAACATAAGGAAGCAAAAAACAACCAATCAAAACAAGAATAAAAAAGAATTCAAGAAAGTATGGATAGTATAAGCAGCCCCTGGGACAACTTCAAGAGGTCCAACATTCACATCATAAGCATGCCAGAAGAGAAAGAGCAAGAAATTAGAAATCTATTTGAAAAAATAATGAAAGAAAACTTTCCTAATTTGGTGAAGGAAATAGACAAGCAAGTCCAGGAAGCACAGAGAGTCCCAAATAAGATGGATTCAAAGAGGCCCATTCCAAGACACATCATAATTAAAATGCTGAAGGTTAAAAATGAAGAGAGAATCTAAAAAGCAGCAAGAGAAAAGAAGTTAGTTACCTAGAGGGGAGTTCCCATCAGACTGTCAGCTAATTTCTCAAAAGAAACTTAGCAGGCTAGAAGGGATTAGCAAGAAATATTCCAAGTCATGAAAAGGAGGGACCTACACCAAGTTTACTCTATCCAGCAAAGGTATCATTTAGAATGGAAGGGCAGATAAATAGCTTCCCAGACAAGAAAAAACTAAAGGAAATCATCATCACCAAACCATTATTATATGAAATGTTAAAGGGACTTAGTTAAGAAAAAGAAGATCAAAACTATGAACAATAAAATGGCAATAAATGCATATCTATCAACAATTGAAACTAAAATAAACTAAGCAGCAGGGGTGGGGGTGCAGTGGAGAGCAATGGGGGGGAAATTGGGACAACTGTAATAGAACAACAATAAAAAACTAAACAAACAAGAACAGCACAGAATTATGGGTACAGGGAGCATTTTGATGACTTCCAGATTGGAGATGGGTGAAGAGGTAAGGGGATTAAGAAGTACAAATAGGTAGTTACAGAATAGCCATGAGGATGTAAAGTGCAGTATAAGAAATGGAGTAGCCAAAGAACTTATATGCATGACCCATGGACATGAACAATGGTGGGGGGAATTGCCTGAGGGAGTGGGTGGTGCTGAGTGGAGGGGGGCAAAGCGGGAAAAATTAGGACAACTGTAATTGCATAATCAATAAAATATAATTTAAAAATCAACATAAAAAATAAATAAATATATCCACTTCACCGCTCTTATGAAATATATTTCTACAAATAGACTTGAATTTGGAACTTTAAATAAGGACACCTTACCACAAAACCAATTTTACCAAGGTGATTAGCTTCTGGCCAAAAATGTCTGATTAAGACAATTACACTTACAGAAGCCAGAAAAGGTAAATGACCTCTGATTACTCCCTTGTGTAGATTTGCTTTCAACTTATAGGTCAGAAACCAAATCTTTTCTTGGTAAAACTCCCGTTTAAATGCTTCAAAATCTACCATTAGTACATGCCAACATCTAGCAACCCCTATTTGTCAGTCACTGTTAATCATTTTAAAATTTTTCTAGTCTATAAAAACCTTTGGAGTATGTATTTTGCTTATTTATAGCTAAAGACCCAAGGCTAAGGAAGCTTAAATAACTTAGTCAAGTGTCAACAGCAAGTAAAGGATGGTTCAGAAGTTCGAATTCCTACCCCTCTGACTCCAGAGACTGTACTTCAGCATGGTGGTCTGAGCTCCAGAGCAAGAGTCAGGGCTCTGGTGACTCAGTATTTGAATCTAAGGAACTCGTCTGGAGCACAGGCAGCAGAAGGGGACATTGAGCCAACAGCCTTCTCAGGTGGTTCTTACATGTTGCCATCCAGCTCAGCATCAAACTAGACACAGGTTAAGGTAGAAACATGTAGTCTGGTGGAGAAGTAGACTTTTGGGAACTGGAGAAAGCTTGCCTGTCCCATCCTGGCCCTTCACTCTTCAAGACTATGTTGACTTAGGTGTTCTTCCTTTAGAGTGCCACAAATCACTCATAAGTGTAACTAGCTCTGTCCCTGACACATTGTTCTCTACCCATCTTCTTTTTTGTCTTTCTTCTGCTCTAGTATGTCATCTCCTTGACTGCAGGGAGACTGGCTTAGTCATCATTTTGTCCTTAATACCCAGTACACTGCTTGGGGTTCATGGCTCTAAAGAGTGGAGTGAGAGGGATGGGTGGGCGTAATAGTTAGAGCTGTCTTGAAAATAGCAGTTCTTGCCTTATTTCCTCTTATGATGACTCTGTTTTAATATGCTTTGTTCCATAACCTTCTCTCTTCCTGCCCATACCCTTCTTGCCTGTATACAGGAATATAGTTGGCAACAGACATTCTAGAGGCAAACTCACTTCTTTCTCAATAGAGGGTGTGGGAAGAAGGTAGTGAAGATGATGGGCTCAGGGCTGTTCTGGGTCCCAGTTAGTCTGCTGTAGGCATAGCCAAGAGGTTATGTATAGATTATGAACAATTTGCCAGAGCTGGAAAATGCTACAGAAGCTGCTTGAGAAATGCAGGTCATGTATGTAAGAGGCCATATTTAGTGAGCACAGGAAAGAAACAGACTTACTAGCATGGAGGTTACCCCTTATGACATTCTCTTTGGTTAAGCATCATATTTGAACTTACTGCCAGCAATTTTTATGTGTATAATATAAACTCCTGCCCTGAAGCTAGGCTAGGGAATCAGTGTAGTGGAGCAGGTACCAGCACGAACTCTGGATCCAGTCTGCATTTAATCCAGGTTCCTCCATTTCCTGGCTCTCCTTGACCTTGGTAAATTTACATAAACTCTGTACCTCGGTTTTCTCATCTGTAAAATGAAAATGCTCAGATGATCAAATAAGTTAATACATAGATAGAACGATGCCTAGCACCTAGGAAGCATTACTGAGTACTATTATTATTGTAAAAATAATAATTGTAATAATAATTATTATTATATTATGTAACTTTACAGCAGCATTGTGATGTGTATGTCAAAACTTTGAGGATTTGCCTATCAGATAAGATACTATGAAGTCCATGATACACATCAGTTTCTACTACTAAAGAACTTTAAAAAAAAGCCTAATAAATAACTTGGTGTTATGACACTCCACTATAGTTGAGAGATCTACCACTAGAGCAGCATTATCTTGGAAAAATCCCTCCAGCCCCCAGATTCAGTTTTCTTTTCTTTAAAATGAAAGTTTTGAATTAGGTCAAGGATGGCAAGTAAGTGTTACAGAAACAGGGGAGTCCAAAAACAAACCCCAGAGTTTGCGGCTGGGAGGTAGGAAAAAGGAAGCAGCTTTCAGGATGCCTTTGCGTGCCTGGGGCTAGTGGTTGAAAACTTTGTTGCACAAAGATCTGCCTTAAAATTTCCAAGTCCCAGGAAGATGGGAGGCGTCTTGGACTGTGGGATGGTACGGAAGGAGCCTACAGAGCCTGTGTAGGGTTCTGTGAATGGGCAGAACTGGTTGCAACACCCACTGCATCAGAGGATGCAGTCAGGGATATATAAGCAGCTGCAAACATTTTAGCTCGCGGGCCCCCTCCATGTGGCTGGGAGGAGGAGGCTCTCCAGGCTGCTTTAAGAAGAGGCTCTCGCCATGCAGTTTTGAGAAGGAGAGGAGATCCATGCAGTTTGCAGGAAGAAGGCAGTTTACAAGGAGGCTGAGAATCCAGACGGTTATGCATTGAGAGCTGGAGGGCACCACAGCACAGAAAGGACCTCCCCAATCAGAATTGAGTGATTGGCAGCTACTAGTAAAGCTGAACTGTGCCTAGGAAGTAGGAAAATGGTGTTTCTGACTTTCCTAAGACTGACCAGGTCTTGGAGGGGGAGGCAGAACTATGTGCAAATAAACAATTCTTTTTCTTTTCACTAAACTCTGGTATTGAGAGTTATGATTCTGGCGGCGGGCAATCTGGCCCCTAACTAAACAGCTCATGGGTTCTGTTTCAATTGGAGCCGCCCAGGGGTTCTGTTACATAAGTACAAACAAGCTGCTGATCTCCCCTCCTGTGACCAAGGAAAACGTGACTCATAGATTCAGCTCACTCTCCTGCTGCTCTGAATTTGTCCCAACACTGCCAGCCACAAAGCCGTTACCAGTTGAGTGGTGTTGGTAAATAAAATAAAACTGATATCCCACTTGTATCATATGCTCCCAAAGTCTCTTCCTTTCCTATTCCTCATCCCTAATCTCCTTCTGCAATCAGGATTTTCATGGATCTAAGGCAGCAGGGGAACAGGCTGGGGACTGAGCAAAGGCACAACTCCATCCTGCTAAGTCTCACACAAGCTCTGGGCCACCTGCCTTTGTCCCCGTCCCGAATTAGCCTGTGGCCCCAGCAATACCACTACCTTCATTTCTGTCTAAGGAGTGATCCATCTGGGCTCCTCCAAGCCCGTGGGCTCAGGAGTAATTCATCCACCATCGCAGCCTGGCTCACTACCTTCCCGTCACTTTAACCAGGCACTAGGACAATAAGAGCGCCACAAGAGGTCTTTCTGTGAAAGACCTTCATTCAGCTTCTATTCTTCCCTCATTAAAAGTGCCAACATAACTACACCTCAAAACAGGAACTACCAGTTTTTGTAGCATTTATTATGATGAGATCATGTAAATAGCATTTGTTATGAGACAACAAATCTTCGTCTTTGTAAGTCTTTGTTGTGACATCATCTAATTTTTTTCCTTCTGGCTTGGAGAAGCTGAATCCATGCTTCATGAATCTAGATGCTCACAGCAACAACTGACAGTGAACTCAGACCCTGTGCTCATTACATTTAAATTATTGTATTTACTCTCATAACAATTCAGAGATAGGTGTTATTATTAGGCCCATTTTAGTCATGACAAAGGTAAAATTAAAGCCCTAAGTAGCTAATTAACTCATGGAGCTTACTTTCTATCTGGACAAACAGAAAATAAAAAGATAAACATACACAGTAAATATTAGGTGGGAATAACTGCTGTGAAGAAAATTAAGGGGCTATAGAGGGAAAGTGCTATATAGCTAGGGCAGGCAAGTGATCATCTATTGCAATCCTGTGTCTTTAGGTAGGAAATATATTACTCTCCCCACCCAAATTAGGTAATGAGGAGTTGAAAAGCTAAGTGACTTGCCCAAAACCCCAGAGCTTGCAAGAAATAAAACACAAAGTAAAATCCAAATCTCTAACTTTCTATGGCTTTTTTCATATGCCATATGTGTTTTGTCTTACAATATTTCAACCTGAAATTACACTTCTATAAATGTGCATTTTTAAGCACAGATCATCCCTGTGTACTCATTTTTCCTTCCTGGTCCCAATAAAATGAGATCATCTAATAAAAAACAGAGTGGAAATGAGAAAAGGCATCTAGAAAAGAAAGCCCTCTAAACCTATAAGAAACTTAACTGTCCATTCTCTCACTCACTTTTAAATGCCTTGATTCATAGCTGATAGTCAGGATGTGTTCCATTATAATACTTAGGGATTTGGCTCTCACCAGTACAGATACCCTGGATCCAACACTTCAATTACGAAAGGAACATAAGAGCTCAAAAAATCACTACTAACAGCATTGACATAACTTCCAATCCTGATCTTTTATTTATTTGGATAATAACTAAATGAAATTTTAGTGATAAATTGATTGCTCTGTCCTGTGCTGTAGGACTATGGGCACTCTAATTGGATGAATTGTGATTATGTGGTTTTGACATGAAAAATATTAATCAGCTTAAACTCTCTGAAGACCTTTTTGGAAAACATAACCCAGCAGGGGGAAATAAACCCCATTCTTGTAACTGATTAAATGTCTTTATGGTTATTTTCTCCCCATGCCTATATTTTTAAAATATTGGCAGGAGAATAGATAATTGACTATTGCAAATCTCAGCTACAAATTGCATTACTTAGAACAAGCAGGGAAAGTTCTAAACCTGTGAACTAATATACACCCAAACTTCAGACTGAGCTTTTCTCAGAGCTGGCAGTTTGGTTAGCCAAAAATTAATTAATCAATCAATCTGAAATGTTGACTATTAAATATCTGCCTCACCCTGTCTTATGTGGTTCAGTTGCTTGAAGTGTCATCCCATGCACCAAAAGGTCACAGGTTCAGTTCCCAGTCAGGGCATATAGCTAAGTTCTGGGCTCAGTTCATAGTTGGGGCATATATGGGAGGCAATCAATCATTGTTTCTCTCTCAAATAGATGTCTCTCTCTCTCTCTCATCAATAAATATAGCCTCAAGCGAGGATAACATATATATATCTGCTTCTGTAAAAGTGCATCTGTAACACAGACATCAACTGGGGTGACACTGCCTTTGAGATTCTGATCTCAGATCTCATTCTAACTGCAATAGGGAGCCCAGCATGGCTCTCAGTGTTTCTGGGGATTCTTGGGAGACTTATGTTTTACCTTGACATCTTTGGTTCCAATTCTCTTCCAACCCTTCTCTCCTTTTTATGTCAACCAATGCATGAAATATAACCCTTTCTTCCTAATTTTCCAAAAGGACTACTCACATACACCCATGGTATGTAGTAAATTCTTTACTGAAAATTCAAGGTAATGTCTGCTGAGGAGATGGTGTAGTTATATATAATGTAGCACAGATCAGCAGAAAAGAGAATTCTTCTCCTCTTTTTAAAATTTCTGTGGCTGTCATCCACCACCGTCACTCCATCACTTCTGCAGAATTTTTCATGCCTTCCATTAAGACTCTCTCCCTGACTAAACACACACACACACACATTTAACCTCCTGCTCCTTCTCTCTCCTCTCTACTTCGCTTGCCCCTATATTCCAAATGTCCTATTCAATTCTCATTCTGATGCTGGAAATCAAGACTTCTGATTTGAGGTATGTTTACATGCCTCTTGGTCCAGGTGTTCAATGATCTGAGTAGCGAGCTAGACTCGCTGGGGCTGATGGTCTCTGACTGCTCAGGCCTCAGGATCTTAAAGACATCCTGTGACTTAAAAAGAATCTTACTGAGTACTCCATCTTCCCGGATGTTGATAAGGAAATCAAACAAAACTAAGCACAAATGGTGTTTAACCTCGATTGCTTTCTGTTAGTGTTTAAGGAACAGTGCATCCATTCCATCGCCTTAAAAGAATAAGCAATTGGATTTCTGTTTTTCTGTTTTTGAATCTATAGAGGATATATAGACTTGTTTATCAGGAAGCGGTCTCTTCAGTTAATCCTTTAAGCTTCCTCTGTTGTAAGTTTCAAGTACATTGTAATCATTCCTGGAATGTGCCTGCGAGCTCATTCCTGAACCCTCCCTGTTGATTAGTATATCTGCAAAATCCAATAAAAGGAAAGTGCTTGCACTACTCAGTGCTGATCCTCCCTGAGCGAGCGGCAGCCCTCCGACTGTCCCACATTCTGTCTGCTGGAATTACTTGCGTGCCCTCGACCACAAAGTACTACATCATTCAGCATCATTCGGCTAAGACTTCTCTCACTCATACCATGTGTGCATGAGAGCTCTCTTTCCCCAACCAAAATGGTCAACTGAGATATCAAACCAAAAAATGGAAACTGTCCATAAAAGAAATTATGTGGTCAGCTCTTTAAGCAAAAGCGAAAGTTTTTCTTCTCTACACATATGATCCAGCTAATATTATCTACCATCTCAAAGGATGAAGAAAATAACATTACCTTCTTTTCTGTCATAGCCCATGACAATTCTAGTAACTCTTCCTTCTTATCACTTAACATACTTCCCAATGCTAATTAACATTGCCACTGCACCAGCTGTGGTATTTATATCTCAGTAAGAAAATGCTACTAATAAGAACTGAAGAAAGGCCTATAAACCTCACTTGTTCAGCTATATTGCCCCAGCTGGCAGGCTTCTGATTCACAGCAGAGTATGCACCTACAAAAGTTCCTGAAAGTCAAAATATTGCTAAAACAGATCTTAGTTATCGGTAGAAACTATTTTATAATATTAGTATACTCCTGATGAGGACCTGATTCCCAAATTTTATTCCGGAATATTCAGTCAACCTTATGATCAGGTGTAAAAGAGACACATATACAGTGTTATCTAAATATAAAATATCAACTTTATGACTTTTTCATTATATAAATATTTTTCTAATTAAAGAAATAGCATGTTTGTTGCAAAAAGTGTTTTACATGAAAGAAAAGTTATCTGCAAACTCACTACCAACAGATAACCACTGTTTACATTTTGTTATATTTTTCCTAAAAGTTTATTTTCTCTGCATATTTTCACAAATATGAAAACAGCACAGTACATAGTTTTGTGTTCTGATCTTGGTACTCAATATTATATACTGAGCATTTTCCCATTTGTAATCATAATTAGTAATATCTAGATATTAATCCATTTATATATACACTAATTTATATAACTTCACCTACCATCCATCACTTAGGTTTTTATAAATAGAAAGTTAACACCTGATAAGTCATCTGCTTGATTAACTATGATAAAAAAAAAAAGTATATATGCCCATTTAAAATCTGTGTACAAAGACAATTAGAGTACAGAGGGTGATAGAAAGTAATCAGATAAATTTTTTCCAGTTATTTTTTATTGTTTTATTGATTATTGTTGTTACAGTAGGGCCAATTGTTTTTCCCTTTGCTCCTCTCTGCCCAGTATTCCCCTTCCCTCCAGGAATCCTACCCCCCTTAGTTCATGTCCATGGGTGTGCATGTAAATACTTTGGCTGCACCCTTTCTTATATTATTCTTAACTTCTCCCTATTTTGTACCAACCAATTATGCTTCTTAATCCCTGCACCATTTCCCCATTTCTCCCCCTTCACCCTCCCAGCTGATAACCCTCCAAATGATCCTCATACCTATGATTCTGTTCCTATTCTGGTTTGCTTAGTTGGATTTTGTTTTTATTTTTTAGATTCAGGTATTGATAGTTATGAGTTTGTTGTCATTTTAATGTTCATAGTTTTGATCTTCTTTTTCTTAAGTAAGTCCCTTTAACATTTCATATAATAATGGCTTGGTGATGATGAACTCTTTTAGCTTTACCTTGTCTGGGAAGCACTTGATCTGCCCTTCCATTCTAAATAATAGCTTTAATGGATAGAGTAAATTTAGTCTAGGTCCTTGCTTTTCATCACATTGAATACTGCTTGCCAGTCTCTTCTTGCCTGCAAAGTTTCTTTTGAGAAATCAGCTGATAGTCTTATAGGCACCCCTTTGCAGGTAAATCTCTGCTTTTTTCTTGCTGCTTTTAAGATTCTCTATTTACCTTGAAACTTTGGCATTTTAATTATGATGTTGTCCTTTTTGGGTCTAGCTTGTTTGGGACTCTCTGTGCTTCCTGGACTTGTATGTCTATTTCCTTCACCAAGTTTGGGGAGGTTTTTCTTCGTTATTTTTTCACATAAGCTTTCAATTTCTTGCTCTTCCTCTTCTTCTGTAACTCCTATGATTCAGATATTGGCACATTTAAATTTGTCCCAGAGGTTCCTAAGGCTCTCCTCATTTTTTTCAATTCTTGTTTCCTCATTCTGTACTGGTTGACTGTTTTTTTCTTCCTTATGAGCCAAATCATTGATTTGAACCCCAGTTTCCTTCCCTTCACCATTGGTATTGTGTGGATTTTCCTTCACTTCACTTAGCATAGCCTTCACTTCTTCCCTTATGTGTTTGCTGTACTCAAGCATATCTGTCAAGACTATGAGCACCTTTATCACCAGTGTTTTGAATTCTACATCTGTTAGGTTGGCTATCTCCTTGTTGCTTTGTTCTCCCACTGGAACCCTGATCCATTTCTTCTTTTGGGCCATACTTCTCTGTGTCCTCATCTTGAACGGCTCCTGTGTTTGTTTTCCTCTGTGTCTTAGGTGCAGCTGTTGCACTTGTTATGTTGTAAGGTGTGGAGTCTTAGGTATTTGTTAGTATGGGTGCCCCGTTTCACCATGTTGTGGTGTTGTATGTGCAGGAGGGGTCTGGGAGGGAACAGTGCCACTTGCTCAGCACTTGCCCCCTTTTCAGGCACTTCTCCTACTTACATATGGGACTGGCACTTCTCTAGCCCTGGCCATCTTTCCCAGGATGGGTGGGTCTGTGCACATTCTAGGACCCTGGGGGCCCTTTAAACAAGCGGACTCTACTGAGAGACCAGTAGTTTCTTCTTCCTCCCCAACCCCCCTGGTTTGCACAGTCAGAAGCAATGAGGCTTGATTTTCCCCGGTGCTGGAACCGTGAGTGGTGCAGACTGGTCTGGTGCTGGGAGTGCTCCCCAAGTGTCCCTCCCAACTTTTTAAAATATGTGACTGTGTTTCCGCCAGCCTGCTGCTGCTGCCACTGCTGCCACCACCACACTGCATCCTCTCTGCTGTGGCTGCGCCCCTCCTACCTGTCTGGATGAGTAATTCTTCTTTATATCTTTGTTGGACTTCCATGCAGCTCGATTTTCTGGAACTTCTGGTTATCTCTAGTTTTGAGGTAGTTGTATTCCTTCTTAGTTGTGGAGGGAGATGCAGCATGTCTGTCTAGGCCTCCATCTTGCCTAGAAGTCCAGTTTTTTTAATTGCAGTAAAATATGCATAATAAAATTATCATCTTAATCATTTATAATGTGCATTTCAGTGATATTAAATGCACTCATAAGACTGTGCAATCACCACCACCACTTTCCATCTCCATAACTCTTTTGTCTTGTAAACAGAAACTCTATACCCATTAAATAATAACTTCCCATTTTTCCCTCCCCACCTCCCACCCCTGGCAACCACCATTCTTCTCTGTCTTGATGATTTTAACTACTCTAAATAACTTATAAATGTGGTATCATAAAGTATTTGTCTTTTAGCAACTGCCTTATTTGACTTAGCATAATGTCCTTAACGTTCATCCATGTTGTATATGTCAACATTTTATTTTTAAGGCTGAATAACATTCCATTGTATATACACCACCATACTGTTTATCAATTCATCTGTCAATTGACGCTGGGTTGCTTCCACATTTTAGCTATTGTGAGTACTGCTGCTAAAAACATGGGTGTGCAAATATCTCTTTGAGACCCTGCTTTCAATTTTGAGGTTACATACCCAGAAGTGGAATTACTGGACCATATGATAGTCTTGTTTTTAGTTTTTTTTTTAAGGCATCGTCATACTGTTTTCCACAGAGGCTATACCGATGCACATTCCCACCAATATTGTGCAAGTTTTCCAATTTCACCATATCTTAGTCAGCAATTGTTATTTTTGTTGTTGTTGCTATTAGCCATCATAAAGTGTGTGAGGTAGTATCTCATTGTAGTTTTGACTTTGCATTCACTATGATTAGTGATGTTGAGCATCTTTTCATGTGCTATTTACCATTTGAATAACTCCTTGGAGAAATGTCTGTTCAAGTCCTTCACCCATTTTTTAATTGGGTTGTTTAGTTGGTTATTGTTGATTTTTAGGAATTTTCTATATGTTCTAGATATTAATCCCTTATCAGATATATGAGTTGTCTAAGCATAGCACCATTCTAATTATTCTATGACTCTTCAAGCTGGAACATATGGAAAATGTTATGGTAGTGACAATATCAAAAAATAGTAGTTCTTACTCTTATCCAATCCCAATTTTACCTCCCTGTCAAAATCCCAAATCCTTCCTTACAACTACTGGCAATGTTAAAGACTAGGACCTATTACAATACTCCCAGAACTGTGGAAACTCAAATCATATTTTCTTTCAAATGTTCTCAGTAGAAGGGTCAACTAAGAGTTCATGGTGAAATTACAATCTCTCATGACAACATGTGAGAGATGCTTTTCAAGGGCAATGGTTATTAGAATCACATTCACACTCACAAATCAAGCTAAAAGGATTTGTAGGGAATAAACAAAGCCTAGAGAACAAATGTTTGTGCCCAAAAGCCAGGTTTATTCTGTACTGGCTTTTTATACAAAGAACTAGGATATGAACATTTCAGCCTCCCAACTTCACCACTCTCAATATTGTCCTACTCTCTTGTGAAGCAACTGAAAGGGAGCCATAATCTAGAGACAAATTCTGAAAAGTCTACAAGAGGGATTGGCTTCACACATGGAAACTCAAAGGTATAACATACTTGGGAATCCTATAACTGTATAATGCATTAGAGCCAGAGGCCAATAAAACTGATGTTATGCTGAATAAAGGGGAATAAAGAAATGAAATTAAAAGTCATTAAATTCTTGGACTACACAAGATTTCTCTCCCAGTGAGCCCACTCCAAGCTTCAACATGGCACATGGGTTTTCAGGACTAAGCATTATGTTGTAACCAATCACCTGTCTTCCAAGGGGAGGAAAATCAGCAAACAAATCCTCTTCTTCCAGAAGTTTTCTCGGTACCAGAAATCAGAAAACCCTACAAAAGATGACTTGAAGAAGATGCTAGCATCTTATCAGAAGTCTCTGTAAATGGTCAGTTTTGCTATTTTCCTGAGAGCCAGGCAAAAAAAAAAAAAAACAACAGGCAAATCAAAGCAGGGCATATACATCCTTCTCCATAGCTGCCCTCTCCTCACCCACACACATGCCCATTTCACCCTGGGTCTAATACCCCTGATTTATTTCTGGGTTTCCCTGCAAACCTACTGAAGCCTCCAGCTAACTGTCACACTTCATTGGAAAGTTGGCCTCCAGGGTATTATTATGTGTGTTACTCACCGAGAGATTGTTCATCCTTAAACCTGGAAATTTAACCAAAGGTGGCAGGGAGTGGGGAATCTCTTAGAGGAAGCATAAGGGCTGGGGAAGGGGGAAATGGCTTTATTTCTCTTGGTTACTTGAAACAAACCAGATCATCTAACCAATATCCCAAAATAATAAATTTCATAGCTCTTTACTTTGATTTGGGAATAAGTCCACCAAGGTCTCTCATTTCATTGCTTTTTAATCTAGGTCCATTTCCCAGCCCAGCTCTAAGCCCCTCACCATATTTCTGAATTCCTCCTCTGGCTTCCTGTCGAAAGAACTGTCCTACATGCCTACCTGGAAGCCTGCCCACTCCCTCTGGCCAGAGGGTCCAGAGAGAGACTGGCAGGCTGGGGCTGGTGCACCCCTGGAGATGAGGCAGGAGGGTCTGGCCCTATTCTTGGTGGCATCTGGTTCAACCTCAGCAGACAGCTGGTAACAAAACAGTGATTCCAACATCCTCTTCAGCATCAACCAGCTCCAGCTCACATTTTCCGGCCCACACCATTCCTGTCACAGTGATTACGGAGGTAGCAGTTGTGTAGTAATTAGGATCCTCCTGGGCCAGCCAGCCTATATGAGAGCAGAATGCCAGCTGCTCCACCATCAGAAACATCTCCTTGGCATTCCCTTCTCCTCAGTAGTCTTCCTCTCTCCCAGATTCTGTCTTGTCCCCCTCACCACCAAAATCACTGAGTCAGGTGGAGACCAAGTGGACAACTTCTCTTCTGCCCCAAATAACCCAATTTGGGTCACTGGGAGAAGCCCCAGCTCAAGACCAGGTGGAAAGGCTCAGGATAGTCAGTCATTCTCAGTAACCCTTTTGTTGTGAGTTTCAGAAATCAGATGAGCAATTTTTGCTTCAATTCTCTCCCTCTTGACTTTATTGCTCACATAATATCATATGTCTTCTGGCCTACTGGACATTTGCAATGTCCACATTTCCCCCAACAATCATGAACCTGCACTTGTTTCCACTCCAGGACCTGTCGACTTCAGGATCTAGAGAAGCTGGCCTCCTTGATGGCAGCATCCAGGGGACACCTTCTGTGGGAAGGCATTCTCCAGGGATGCCAGAGCTACTTTCCATTCTGATTTCTTATGACACCCCTTCTCTCTTTCCAGGATCTTGAAAGACCAATACACAGGAGACGCAAAAATGCTGTTACATTTGTGTCCTGGTGAAAACCAGGGATTCACCTGACCACACGAGAAATTGCCGCTCTTGGTTTCCTAATTTGAAAAGCCAGGAAAAAAAATGCAGTGGTAACACAGGGGAACAATTTTTAACATAATTTCTATTGATTACGATTTTTCAGCTGTTTCAGACTTAACTAGGCATGCTGATTTCAAAACCTCAGTTAGTTTTCTCCTATCACATCAAGTTTTTTTCTGTACAGCTTATCTTAATGCAAACACCCTAGGCTGGATCGAGCCTGGATCGAGGGAAGCACTAGTGCTCTCCTATTGGCTGAGAGCAAACCTCCCTCGAATGGGGAGGGGTGGGGGATGACCTTGGAGATCAGCGACAGGTTCATACTTGTCTAGGCTATTCAGTTACACATGAGACAGTGTGGTGAGAGGTCATGTGCCACTCTATACAGTGAATGGTATTCCTAAGTATAGTCCGAGTTCTTGTCTGTATACAAGGAGTTACCAGAATTTATTTTTTTATTTACATACATACTTATTTCCTTTCCTTCAGATCGTGTCTGCTTCTGCTATTTCTCGTTGTAAGTGCCTAAACAATCCTGATTCATTTTGTTATATCTGTGGCAGTTTCACCAGTCCCAGTCAAAGGACAAACATCAGCGCATTTGTCAGGCAAGCCTATTTTGCATATTTTAAAGTAAAACTTGGTGATCAAGATAAGTCTTGGGCCCCTTACAAGGTGTGCAAGCAGTGTGTCAAGTTTATGGATGTGAACAAAGAGAACACATGATAAATAGCCATTTGGTATATCTATGGTTTGGCAAGAGCCCAGAGATCATTCAAGTGACTGTTACTGTTGTAGAGTGAAAACGTCAGGATATAACAAGAAAAATAAATGTAAAATAGAGTATCCTAGTCTACCATCAGCTATACACCCAGTGCCTCATTCAGCTGAAATCCCAGTGCTAGTTTTCATTGAACTACCCTCTTTCAAGAAACAGGAGTATGGTGAAGAACTAGGTGACAGCAACGATGAAGATTTTGAAATTGAAGATGACTCAGTTTGTAAGAGATTTGATCAGCATGAGTTGAATAATATGGCATGAGATTTGGGACTATCCCAAAAGGCTTCAGAACTCCCAGCATCAGGATTGTATGAGAAGAACTTGTTGAAAAAGGAGCGAAGGCATCCTTAGATCAAGAGAAAGTACATTTCTGTAGCACTTTAAAAGTGACAGTGGCTTTGTGTATTGCCATAACATACATGGTTTAATGGAGGAATTGGGAATTCCAATCTAGAACGCAACTGAATGGCGACTGTTCATCGATAGCTCAAAGCAGAGCTTGATGTGTGTCCTCCTCCACAATGGCAGTTTATTTGATGCAGTTCCAATTGGACATTCAGTTTGTTTTCATGAAAAATATGAACACATAGTGTCATTGATCTGTTGCAATACCATAAGCACAATTGGATCATCTGTGTTGACCTTAAAATGGTCTGCTTCCTTCTTGGTTAGCAATGTGGATACACCAAGTACCCCTGTTTTCTGTGTATGTGGGACAGCAGAGTTCATGAGAAGCTTTGGGTGGAGTCAAATTGGCCTCCAAGATCTGACCTCAAACCTGGTGATCCAAACATTCTACATGAGCCACTCGTTGAGAGAAAGAACATTATATTCCCACCTTTGCACATAAAACTGGGTCTCATGAAGCAATTTGTTAAAGTTTTACCAACTGAAGGAGACTGTATCAAGTATCTCATTTTGGCATTTCTAGCCTGTCATTTAAAAAGATAAAATACCTTAATATGTATGTTTGGTAGCAGAACTTTACTACTTGTACACAATTTGACTGACAGTAACAATATATAGCTTTTATATGAATAAAATAACCCTAAGTAAACAGTCTATTCAGGTAATTTTTTCTTTATTTTCCTTTGTATGTACATTTTGTATGATTTGGGGGACAAAGGGATGGTATCCTGTACCTTAAAAAGTTGACGTGATAGAGAAAAACTGGGTCGTTTTGGATTCAGATGCCAAAAGTTAGTCAAAAACAAATGTCAGACCTAACTCAACAGAAATTGTGTTTCCCAGTGTAATAAATGGTTATGCTAAGGGAAGAGAGGAGAAACCTCACTGCCTGGAAGACAAGCTGATCTAACTGCGCTGCTCATGACCCAAGAAGTGTGTTTTCTTATTACCCCCACTCCCATTTTCTCTTCTCATTGTTAGTCAAACTTACCTGAATGTAACATTTCTATGTTACCAGGGATAATGGGTATTTCTAAACTCCATTCCCTTCCCTATGACTCAAAATAAGGACAATACAAGAAAATGCCTCCCTACTCCTTCAATCCGACTCACCCTGCTCCTTCACTCCTCCAGAAAGAAAGCCGGATGTGAAGAGAAATACAGCAACATCAGTGAGGTCTGTGAAACCTGTGAGTCCTGTGCAGAGTGGAGGGTGGAACAACAGGATTTTCAAAGACTCCTAGCCTTTCCTTCAGAGGATCTTTGAAGTGCCTAAGGCACCACTTTCATCCCCATAGATATGCAAAGAAGTCTTGGGGAAGCAGAATAACAGAAAAAGCCCATAAAGAAAGGGCTTGATTGTATTTAAGAAATGGTCATTCTAATAGCTCTATGCCTGCAGGCTCAGCCATATTGTCTTTAACTAGGGGAGGAAATGACCAGCCCTTTCCAGTATGCTGAGGGAGCAGACCACAGGCATCTGCAAAAAGGAACAGATCAGTTGTGGAAGGCCAGCAGGGGAGACAAGGGGTCACCCTGCATAAAGATGATGGGTTACCTGTCTCTGAGCCTAGGCTAATTAGCATGTGGCAAATTGGCAGTATTGCTAGTGAAGCCTGGGAACTTAACGCATCCAGAAAAGAGAAATTTACAGTTACTGTTTCACTACATGATCAATCAACCAGGGTTAAGGCCTCCATGAGACCTGTCCTTGGGACTAGGTGGTTGAATAAATAGCTCACACTCGTGCAAGGGGGAACCTACCACAAACTGGGAGATGTGATGTATACATTCACAATGGTGAAGACAAGAAGTGTGACAACATGGGTTATAGATGGCATTTTTTATAGCAAAGATTGCACAACCCTTATACCACATAATATGACACTAGAAAAATGTTGGCTCCTATAGTTTCTTGTGTAATATAATAGAAGAAGCAAATAATTCAGTTTAGGCATGCAAACCTAGAATATTTTTTAAAAGGATAAAGACTCAGACTAAGGATGAGATTTGCCTTACTATCTGTGTCTTGAAGACTGTATTGACTCCTAAGTGAGAGTATTCTGCCCATAATACATGTAATATTTAGACCTAACTTAATTAATAAACCAGTAGAGACTTTGCTGCTGCTTTTTCAGGGGCCTTCTCAAATAAGTATTTTCACTATTTTCTTTAGTGCCAGATTATGAAATGTCCCTTCACTGCTGCCACCAGCACCACCATGTGTGCCACTTTGACACACTTGTCCAATCTTGGTGCCTAGGTGTAAAGACTGATTGAGTCACTGTATCTACAGTTGCATGCAGGGACCAAAAGAGGCCCCAGACTTTTCCAGTCTTGCTAAATATCATGGTCTTACAAAAAGGATCCTACACAGAACTTATCTTTTTGAGGTCTGCTAAAAAAAAACAAACAAAACAAACAAGAAAACAAAAACAAAAAATCCTTGACATTGGCATTGACTTTCTCTTGGACAGTAAATAAGAGTGAGGCATATTATTCCACCTCTGCCTTTTGTCTCTCATCCCTTTGCTTCCTCTCTTCCAAGCTTGCTCCTGCTACTGGGTAAGGTTAATAGATTATTATTTTCATGAAAGCAAACCTGCTCAAAGCTTCAAAAATCTTGCAAGAAATTGTTATTGTGATTCAATCTTTCAAACTTTGCTGTATTAATAATCCCTTTAGACTCATAAAGAGCTTACTGGAGCCAGCATTAGAATTAATTGAATTTGTAGTCTCACCAAACAACTCCATTATTAGTATTAAGATAATTATGGTAAGTTTTGATATTTTTTGCATTCTCTATATTAAAGGGGCAGTATCAAATTAAACACAAAGCAGCCTCAATTCTATCCTATGTCTCTATTTGTAGTCCTTCCTATGACTCAATCAAAAGCAGGATATAAACCATGCATTTATTTAATGTTTACATCTTTGTTATTAACGGCTCTAAACTAGTAACAACAAAGTCTTCTTATTCCACGGTTTATTTTTAGGCATTTTTGTTTCCTATTTTGTTTCCATAAAGTATGCTCTTTATGGAAAGCTTACTTTTTAAGCCCTAGTTCATGTTTTATTTAGGAATATTTTCCAACTGAGCTTCCTTTCCAAATTCTAAGGACTTACATAGTTTGGCTTCCAAATCTGGTAGAAAGATCAACTTCTAAATGCTAGGGCCAGGTTGCACTGATATTTCTATTATGAGATGTTACAGAATGGACTCAGAGCCAACTCACCAATGACCACCTCTGTGATTCCTCAGCATCAGTTTCTTCCCTTTGTTTAAAGAAAAAGAAAGAGAAGAGGTGATTTTTAATATCACTATCATCTCTAAACTTTTCTAAGTCTCTGCCTTTTTTGATTATTATTATAAAAGATCTATAAATACCTCTCTCACTAGGGAATCATAAATAGTTCTTTTTCTAAAAAAATGATTGTACTCTTTGTTATTGCTTTACGAAGATAAGAAAGACTTGTTTTCCACAATTGCTTGTTGTTTAACACAATGTTGTTTGGAAAAATAAATTTTGCCTCAGAATCTGCATTTGTGTTCATGTGAGTATGTTTGGGGCATGGGATATGTGTGCCTAGGATAGGTATATAGTTGTATGTATGTTGTGGGAGGCGGTTATAGTGAGGAGAAAAGGAGTACAGGTTAAGAAAATATTGAGTAAATACAGTTACATACCTTGAGAAACTATGTTCTGTTCCTTCTTGTTTTCCTAGATGGTAAATAATCATCTAAACAAGCCAGCCTTATCTATCATTTCAATGATGGACTCTTCAGTGAGCATCTTCTAATGGATCAGTCTTGGAAGTAGATGTTAAATCTAAGACGTAGTTCTTTACTCTCAGGAGGTTAATACTCCAATTGAGGCGAGATAGAATCATAGAATTTTAGGGTTGGAAAATTTATCATAGTTCTTCTAGTCAAAACATTATTCCATGAAAGTATTAGAAAGATTCAATTCTTTAACCCAAGAGAGATAATCTTATATTGGAAAATCCAGGCACACTGCACAGGCAGGAAAAGTTAGAAAAATGGCCGTTTACTCATCCCCTCATTTCATCATTCAACCAGTTCTGTATTGTGCTTAGGTGAGGTTTATAAAATTAAGAAAAAAACATCCACACCATAACCTCACTAAACATAAAAGATAGGCCTGATACTCATTGATGAAACACATTCCCCTACATTTTTACTCCCTCTAAAAGCCAAAGAAAATCAGTTTCTGTGATAGACTGATTTGTTGGGAAGACCAGGGTGAGGAGGCAAGGGTGACCATGTAATCGGATTGGAGAAACCAGTCCCATAGCTAAGTAATTCCACGTAGTCGCCCTCCCTCTAGTGGTCAACGTAGAGATGGCAGCTCTCGGTTTCAGTCTTAAAGAGTCTGGATGGAAGAAGGAACAGGGGTTACCCAACCCCCCAAGTTTTGCCTGTCTGTTTCAGAACCTCAGTGCTAAGTTATAGAACAAGTTGCCTTACAAAGATTTCTTCTTAATTAGAACATCTTGCTTGTTTATAATGATTATGGCACTTACAAAAGACCATATGTCTTTGAGATGCTGCTTGGCAAGACTTTTCCAATGTTTACCAAATCTATTTTGTATCCCATGCTAATAATAGTCCAGTGGGTCCCGAGGCAGAGCGATGGGGACTGAGGACTTCTTGTTTCTTCTATTACTCAGTATTCTGCCTTCAGAATATGAAAGACCTCTTAGTTCCTGTGAAAGGACTAAAACAGAGCTCAAAGTTTCCCAAATGCTGTTATTTCGGGAAACGTTTATTTCAAGGACTAAATTGTAATCTTTTGACAAATCAACATTGAGCAAGGCTCTGCACTTTGTTACACACACACTTTAAACTCTTCTTTTTAAAAGAAACTTTCAAATGTGTGGCAAACCATTCTTCTACAGTATCCATAATATAATTCTATCTCAACAGGTGTGTGCCACAAGAATTTTTAAAACATGCAATATCTGGCTATTTAGTCAGAGACACTGACCTCTTTTCCCTTAGACTGTCAAATTAAAAAATGACAACAGCCAACACGGCAATAGCTGTCCAGTTTGAATGAATCAAAATTATACCTGGTTTTGTTTTGTTTTTTTTGTCACATCAGCAAAAAATATATTTTTTGTTATGCTACAGAATTTTAGTAATTAGTTTATGTGTGCCATGAGATTTTTAAAAAAAAGAAAAGGTCAGAAATCTCTGCTCTAGAGTTATGGCATTTTAGTTTAGGAAGAAAGAGGAGAGGTACACTCCAATTTTAGAGTGAAACTTCTGCCCAGTGTTGATAATAACAAGTTCAAGGTCACACAGCTAGGCTCTCCCCACTATAACACCCTGGCCATGCTGTGTGATTAAAAAATAAATTGAAAGTGAATAGCTGTACCTACATTACTTATCATCAACACAACAACAGTGAATAATTAAGCAATCAATTGATTTTATTTAATTGACATAGCAATAAGTAATATATGCTCAGTTTATGTTTTCATTCCCTAGGTCTGGTTTTGATCATCTAGAAGACTCAGTTCCTGTTATTCAATATGGTCAGCTTTGGTACAGTGCTTTGCCCTGGCTGGTTTGGCTCAGTGGATTGAGCGTCGGCCTGCGAGCTAAGTGTCGCTGGTTCGATCTTCCAGTCAGGGCACATCAGAGAAGGAAAACTCTGACTCCAAAAAACCTCCGCTGCCTTGCGGCATACCTCTTCAGGGGAAAGGCTAAGGGAGTAAACCCCGACAGAAAATCCGGAGCCGGAGTCCCTAAGGCGGTTTGACGTTGTAGTCAACACCGGCAACTCCTGCGGCGCACCTGAAGCCAAGCTGTATTGACTCCGTCTTTCCCTTGGACCCTTCAGCTGCGAAGAGAGGGGGGGTCTGCTGCATGGGCAACAGCAGACCCTCCATATCACCCTGCCCAGGCTCTGTAGCTTCAGCTTCACTGGAGAGGACACTCCAGCGTCATCGCAAGATGTCGATTCAACACGGGAGGAGACAGATACCGTGTCACTCCCGAGTCGGACTGCACAGCCATTCTCGGTGGTGCAGATAGACTCTTAAGAAGCTACACCATCATCTCTCGAGACGGACGGCTGCCAATACGATACGGTACAGTGCTTCATCCAAGACCTGCTTAACTTACATGAACCTTTGAAAGCCCATCAAACACTTGGTGTGTGAAGAATACGTATTTGATACTAAAGCACTCTTCCTTTAGTTAAATTGTTGTGAACATATTATGAAGCCTTAAGGATTTTTCTTTTCTTAATTATGATAGCTTGATAGCTCCAGGTGGCCTAATCCTTCATTGTAAAATATTTTATGTAATTGGAATGACTATTACCAATCCTTCTCCCTGTTAGGGAAATGGTGGCAATATAGCAAATATTTGTAAAGAGCTTCAAAATAACTTATAAGAGATGAGAAAAGGTCATTGAAAATAACTGCCCATGTGCCAGCCAGTATTCCAGATGCCTCTCCTCTAGTAATTCATTTATTCCACACAATAAGCCAATGATGAAACTACTGTTGGTATCCCCACTCAACAGAAACATCATTTTCATCAAGGTATCCCCAAGTTTTTAAAACATATTATCTTATTAATTGTGCCAATATTCTTGTGACACTACTGAAGGTCTCATTTTTTTTTCTAATAAGATAATTTTTTTAAATTAAATTATTTGTTTGTTTATTTTTAGAGAGAGGGGAAAGGAGAAAGAGAGGGAGAGAAACATCACTGTGTGGTTGCCTCTCACTCGTGCCCGCAACTGGGGACCTGACATGCAACCTAGTCATGTGCCCTGACTGGGAATCGAACCAGTGACACTTGGCTCGCAGGCCGACTGAAGGTCTCATTTTATATTTTCTTTACAATACCTATTCTATATTCCTCTTGACACTTTTAATTTTTCAGTATCTGCTGATGTCTTAAGTTACTAAGGGCAGGGTCTGTGATTTATTTCTCTGGATTTTCTTGTTATAATTTTATTATGTGCAGTGGGTGGATTTTCTGAATAGAATTTGTTTCTTTAGATCTAATTTACTATTAAAGTTTTATTAATCAATTGAAAGCATTTGCACCATTAAGATCCCTTATTTCCCAAAGAGGGAAGCAGAATTTCGTTGAAAGTTTATGAAATAGCAATTAAATTTCATTCTGAGGGTGTAGAACTCTTCCTTCAGCTATAAAAGAACTTTAAAATTAGCAGGCACTGGGGAAAAAAGTTGGACAAAGTTCTTCTCTGATGTGGCTATGTATTCTTTGGAGACAAAAAAAAAAGTCACAGTAGATGTGCTGGTACCAGAGTTTAACAAGAGTGAAGGAGGTAGTGAGTCAGCACCCCAAGGGCGCAGCTGTTACTCTAGGAAATTTGAATCGAAGCCAAACTTAGAGGGTGATACTTGTCTTGGGTTTTAGAGAAACCAAGGCAACCTTTCCCAGGACACAGGAGATTTTGCCCAAAATAATAGGCCACACACACCACGGGGTTATTATTATATTTTAATCAGTTTGTCAAAACTTCAACTTATGTTTCCCCCAAAGCACAGGCATGCACCTACAAATATTCTGGTGCTTCTTTATACTTACAATTTTGATGGTTTATATAAAGTATCTGAGGAAGAGGGTAAGTCATTTGCATTTTACAGCTGCTATGTCTATGTAATTTCAAAATCCAGTTGAAAATGGGGAGGGGGTAGTCTAGTAAACAGATCATTTTATTCCCAGCCATACTGGTGTCTTCAGTCAATAATCTGAACAACTTCTCTAAGAAGGCCCTCAGTTGGAAACCACTGAGAAAGCAGTCTCATCTCTTAAAATGGGAACAGCCTAGTAATACTGGGAGATTGACACCAAGGTACCCTCAGGGTGTTACACTGAAGTGTGTGGCAATGGCCATGGGGAATCCCTGAAAAGCCATGGGAGTGCAGAGAAGGGAGGGTGTGTCTCCAGCCACCAGAATCCAGAAGGATTTCATGGAGAGGGTGAACTACTAGCTGGTCATTGAAGAAAGGTTAAAATTTAAATAGGCAGAGTGGGGAGAAGGCCTTCTATGTAGAGTTAACCACATGAGCGAAGGCAGAGAAAATGCATAGGTCATAGGTGGGAAAAATGGTCATGCTTGAAAGAAAGTAGTGAGATGTGATAATGGGAAAGTAATTTTAGAGTCAGGCTAAATTTTTCAATCCATTTTTATGGTGTTCCGCAGTCACAGCTGAAAACTCCTAAGAACAAAGTTGTAGTGAAAAGCCAGGTTCAGAAAGGAAACGACAGGTAGCAGAAGTTCAAGTCATTCTGGGGGCTAGAGGCACAACAAAGAAAAAGGAACCTTTCCAAATAAGTTCAAGTTTGGGAGGGGCTGTTAATACAAACAACGCAATTAGGTCAAATGCTGCTTAAGGGCCTGTCTCTGTCTCTGGAGATGTAGCAGGAAGACTCAGCTAATGATGCCAAGCTGAACTCTAAAGAATTGGATGTGGGCATTTTAAATGAGGAACCTTTGACTCCAAAACTATCTCTAAATGAGTGCAGCTTTATTGGTCCTTAGGGCACAAGGTCAAGATTTAATTCCTCTGCAATTATAATGACAGTGCTTGTTATTTATTAATGTCACAGATTAATTTTGAGTGAACATACTTAGTGGTTAGCAGCATAATGAAAGCATCTCCTACTAATCAAAGAACCACAACATTGGAATGAGGGATTCACTTCTTTCCCAGAAAAAATCAGAAGTTGTTTTTCACTTGAGTTTAAAATTACTTAATGTCAAGAACAAAAAAAAGAAAAAAAAAAAAAAAAGGAAAAGAAAAGCCTAGAAGCAATGTGTGAGCACAATGAGACAATTATAAAATGAAGGGGATCTTTGGTTAATTCTTTCATTCCGATATTCTTTTTTTGTAAAACATATATGATTTTTCCCAAATCTCAAGGGTAGAAAACATATAATACAAAGAAGAATAAAAGCTTGACCAAAAACAATGACAAGATTTTGAAGGTGACATGTCGTTTGAACAGCTACAACCATGACTACCACTAATTTATATCACATCAAGTTCACTTAAATCTGTTGTGTTCTAGAAAGTTCTTCCTGAGTTTCAGAAGAACAAATGGAAACCATTTGAGATTACTTCCTACACACGGCATTTTGTCCCCTTTATTCCCTAGTGCGTGTATGCTTCTACACTGCTGCTTTGTTTTCATATTTGTGGGCTCAGCATCAACATTCATTTATAAAGTTCACAGTTATTGAGCACCTACTATGTGCCAGGTACTCAATGTATTTGTTCATTCTTTCTCTATTACTCTTACAACCTAAAATTCTTCAGATATTCTTACTGATATAATTTGCTATTTAATTTTCAAATGATCCAAGATTCCATGTTTCACATATTGCTCAAAGTAGTACTTTATTGGGGAAGGGCTGGAGGGAAAGTGAGGAGAGACATATACTAAAAGGTAAGAAGGATTACTATGCCACCATTTTATACATATACATAAGGATATTACTTTTTTAACAGAATTACTCAAAATGCTGAATTTTACCCCCTCTAGCTTTAAGCAAATAATTCTTAGGAGTATTAAAGTATTAATCTTATTATGACTTTATATTCAAATAATCTTATATTGCCAAGGGTAATACTGGGTTAACATGAATTATCTGCCATCAAGATTGGAAAGAAAGCACTACCTTTTCTGTGTCTGTGCAGAATGAAGTTAAATAGAGATCTAGAAGTGAGCTGCTTTGTCTGCTGATCAATGTGGAGGACAACATAAGAGAAAGTTTCAAGGGAAGCTGATACTCTGCACAGATAAAATAAACTGATGGCTCCCCATCTGTCTCCTTCACAATCTCAGAGCTAATATTCATCCCAGCCAGGTTTGTTAGCAAATACTCACTCAATGTGTTAACTACCCTTTCAGTCCAGTTCTCCTAAGCTCTGGTGAGAAAAACTGAACAATCCCAGTTTTTTTAATATTTGCTTACAAAAGACAAAATCAAGAATTAGATGTAATTGAGAAAAAAAATGGACAGGGTTCACATGGACCAAAAAGGTGTGGAGCCAATGATTTTTAAATATATTTTAGTGACTCATAAAGTTACTGAATGCCTATCATATAGAGCATTGGGGGAAAATATTTATTTGTTCAGCTATACATACTAACCACAGTTACATTCCAGACTGTGCTGTGCTAGATGCTGGGGAGATGGGAAACAATCTTTATCTTTGAAAGGACCTCAAGCTATTGGAGGTTTGCATACAGATCACATTTCGATCAACAGAGGAGAGACATAAATAAATGCTTCAGGTTTTCTGATCTAGTCTCCCAAGGCTCATGAAGTGAAGAACAATTTTGTTCACAAAATTAAGATCTTGCTCTGCTCTGCCTCCCCATCTGCTGCCAACTTCACAACAAAAAAATGAAATAAGCTCTTCCTGGGATTTTGTTGTTACCATGTGACAGATTTCAAGGTTCTTCTCTAATTGTCCCCAGCCTCTCTGGCAGGGAGGCCTGGGCCAAGGAAGTCCATGCCGAAGGAAGAACGAGGGAGAAACTGCCCAGCAAGTCAAAAATGGACAAGGAAGGCTTTGGAGGACTACCATCTGTGTACCCTTCGAACCCACAGAATCTCTGATGAAAATGAAGAAGAAAGGACTAAACAAGCAAATCTAAATGGTTTACAAACCAATGTCCTGAGGGCAGGAAGAGACATTTATGCAACTGGGAATTGCAACGAAAGTAAAAATACAAATTACAGAACTATGCAAAATGCATATATACTGCACAACAAAGGTAACAGGAAATCCCAGTACAAACTTTCTAACCATAGCAAAGCAAAATTAAATGAAAGAACTATAAAAGAGACCCAAAGAAAGACCAAAAAAGACATGGAGAAACTAAATGTTAAATGGTAGATGAAATTTGAAATGGGGAAGCACAGTGAAATCTGTGGGTAGATCTGAATACCAACCTCTCTGGGAAACCATAAGAAAAAGAATTGGCATTTACCAACTTAGAATCTAAGATAGAAATGCTTGGGGCCCACCAATAGGTAGAAAAGCAAGGCATTTCAGATTTAAAGAGCCCAAATCCACCAGAAAGATTTAGAATGAAGAACAGAGTTAAAATCAAAAATAATAGTAAGTAGAAAATTGGTCATCACTATTGACTCAATGGTGCATTTTCAAAGTGTTAAAAATAGCAAAGGGAAAGATGAGTCTCAGAAACTTTTTTTTAATGGAAGTAAATGTCAAATAAATTCAAAAATACAAATTTGTAGAAAAAATGGAAAATATAATCCATGTACTAAAATGTAATTGATTAGGAAAAATAAGATTGTTGTGAAGTAGAGTGCTCTTGAAAACCCTTAACAATGAGGCATACTGTACAGCAGGCAGGCCATTGGGTGGCAATAATGTTCTGATGGTGATAAAGAGTTCAGGAGCTTCCTACATCGAGGGACCCTTAATATAACATCAGCCTTATCTCCAATTCTTATGGAGAGAGGTTTTTCATGTTGACCCTCCCTCCCTCCCTCCCTCTCTCTCTCTCTCTCTCTCTCTCTCTATCTCTTACACACACACACACACACACCTGATACCCAACTTTCACATTCCTTTGAGTAAATTCACTTATCTTGCCCATTCCCACTTCTATGCCAAGTTGTTTCTGTCTAATAATGATAGTACAATCCAGTTAGCCACAATGTTCCTGCCAAATTAATTGATTAGTTCCTTAAAAAACAGCTAGATCCAGAGAAGTATGATACATTGGAGAGATATGTCTTGATAAGGGGAAAGAAGGAGTGAAAAAAAAAGAGTGTGAAGTGTTACCAGCAACTATATGGAATCCATCCTTGCCTTCCTTAGCTTTGTTCCTCTGAATTCACAGAGCTCTGAATATTCCTAGTTTGACTTTGTTTGAGTCCTGAACCAATCCTGACAGTTGTGTAACCACTAGACTCAGTTATCTGCTGTCAAGTATCCTAAACAAGCGCCTACCCAAGAGCAATAGCAGGATTTGAAAAGACTGATGTTTGTCCCTCTGAAACATTACATGCCCCACTTGTTCTGAACCTGACCATACAAACACCTTCCCAGGCACACAGAGCCCTTGCTGACACAAGGTCTTGAGACCTTTCCACATTGGGGTTTTGTTTTTTTTTTAATCTTCACCTGTGGATACATTTATTGACTTGAGAGAGAGAGAGCAACATTGATCAGCTGCCTTCCTAAAACACCCTGACCAGAGACTGAACTTGAAATCTAGATATGTGCCCTGACTGAGGATTGAGCCCTACTGGTGCATGGGACGAGACTCCAAACAAATGAGCTACCCAATCAGGGCTTCACATTAGGTTAAATCCATGTCTCTCTACCTTTCCCTCATGGAGGGTTACTGCATAACCCTCTCTCAAATGCTCAGGCTTAGGCAGGTATTTTCCTCTGCCTTGGGCATGAGTTCAGGTTCAGTATCTGCTCTACAGAAATGATGCCCTGTTATACAGGTCTATGGACAGTAACCATGTAGTTATTTTTTTTAGGTATATTTTATTATGTTGTTATAGTAGCTCCAATTCTTTTTTCCCTTTGCTCCCCTCTGCCCAGTAACCCCCTTCCCTCCAACAATCCCACCCCACTTAGTTCATGTCCATGGGTCATGCATATAAGTTCTTCGGCTTCACCCCTTCCTACATTATCCTTAACTCCCCCCCTGTATATTTTGTACCAACCAATTATGCTTCTTAATCCCTGCACCATTTCCCCATTTCTCCCCCTTCCCCCTCCCAGCTAATAACCCTCCAAATGATCCCCATACCTATGATTCTGTTCCTATTCTGGTTTACTTAGTTGGATTTTGTTTGTACTTTTTAAAGTCAGTTGTTGATAGTTGTGAGTTTGTTGTCATTTTAATGTTCATAATTTTGATCTTCTTTTTCTTAAGTAAGTCCCTTTGACATTTCATATAATAATGGCTTGGTGATGATGAACTCCTTTAGCTTTACCTTGTCTGGGAAGCACTTCATCTGCCTTTCCATTCTAAATGACAGTTTGCTGGATAGAGTAATGTTGGTTGTAGGTTCTTTCTTTTCATCACATTGAATACAGCTTGCCAGTCCCTTCTTGCCTGCAAAGTTTCTTTTGAGAAATCAGCTGATAGTCTTATAGGCATCCCTTTGTAGGTAACTCTCTGCTTTTCTCGTGCTGCTTTTAAGATTCTCTCTTTATCTTTAACCTTTGGCATTTTAATTATGATGTGTCTCGGTGTGGTTCTCTTTGGGTCTAGCTTGTTTGGGACTCTCTGTGATTCCTGGATTTGTATGTCTATTTCTTTCACAAAGTTAGGGAAGTTTTCCTCCATTATTTTTTCACATAAGCTTTCAATTTCTTGCTCTTCCTCTTCTCCTTCTGTCACTCCTATGATTCAGATATTGGCACATTTAAATTTGTCCCAGAGGTTCCTAAGGCTCTCCTCATTTTTTTCAATTTTTGTTTCCTCATTCTGTACTGGCTGACTGTTGTTTTCTTCCTCACGTGCCAAATAATTGATTTGAATCACAGTTTCCTTCCCTTCACCATTGGTATTGTGTGGATTTTCCTTCACTTCACTTAGCACAGCCTTCACTTCTTCCCTTATGCGTTTGCTGTACTCAAGCGTATCTGTCAAGACTATGAGCACCTTTATCACTGGTGTTTGGAATTCTGCATCTGTTAGGTTGGCTTTCTCCTCATCTGTTAGGTTGGCTATCTCCTTGTCGCTTAGTTCTCCTGCTGGAACCTTGATTCGTTCCCTCTTTTGGGTTATACCTCTCTGTCTCCTCATGTTGACAGGCTTCTGTGTTTGTTTGCCTCTGTGTCTTAGGTAGAGCTGTTGCTCCTGTTACGTTGTAAGGGGCTGAGCCTTAGGGATTCGTCAGTACAGGGTGACCCATTTCACCATGTTGTGGTGCTGTGTGTGCAGGTGGGGTCTGAGAGGGAACAATGCCACTTGCTCAGCACTTGCCCCTTTTCCAGGCACTCCTCCCACTTTCATATGGGACTGGCACCTCCCTAGCTGTTGCCCTGGCCATCATTCCCAGAGTGGGTGAGTCTGTGGACATTCTAGGACCCTGGGGGCCCTTTAAACAAGCGGATTCTGCTGAGAGACTGGCAGTTTCTTCCTCCGCCCCAACCCCCACTGGTTTGCACAGTCAGAAACAATGAGGCTTGATATTACCTAGCGCTGGGACCATGAGCTGCGTGGTCTGGTCAGGAGCTAGGAATGCTCCCCAGATGTCCCTCCCCACTTTTTAAAACGTGTAACTGCGCTTTCTGCCAGCCTACCTCTGCCACCGCTGCTGCTACCACCACACCACCTTCTCTATGCCCAGGCTCTGCCCCTCCTACCTGTCTGGATGAGTATTTCTTCTTTATATCTTTGTTTGTTGGACTTCCATGCAGCTTGGTTTTCTGGAACTTCTGGTTGTTTCTAGTTTTGAGGTAGTTATATTCCTTCTTAGTTGTGGAAGGAGATGCAGCGTGTCTGTCTATGCCTCCATCTTGGATGGAAGTGGTAGTTATATTTTTACTGCTATGAATCCACCTGCCTCCTGGCATATCCAGCTTTTGAGCAATAATTTGCTTGCACTGGTTTCCTTATTTGAGGCTTATCTCCTGACTCATCAGCCATTCTCACCATGTTCATATGGAGAGAATATGCCTCTGGTTCTCTGGCATTGCTCGTTGCCCCAAGGAGACCTTTTCCTTATATGGACATTCCCTCTTTACTCTCCTTCTAAGTGCCCCTCCCTCATCCATTTTATGGAGGATAAATTCCCTTGCCCAACAATCTATACCCCTCAATGAAAACTGAGAGGGAATAATTGAGATACAAGTATAGAAATACACTGGCTTAAATTCACACACAGTCTCAGGTCAGGTCATCCTCTGAAAGCAGGTTGTGGGGAAAGGAAGGTGAGATGATGGGAAGTCCTCACCTTAAAGAGGAGGATAGATAATTTGTCCCTTGCCTAAAACAGAATCACTCCCACGCATGATTGCAAACATCATCAGGGTGACATGACACAGAGGCACAGACCCCGGACAGGCTTGGGTTCTAGTCTCAGCTCTGACTTCATCTCTATGTACATCCATAAAGCAGAAATGAAACTGATCAGTAGAAGAGATTTAAGTTTAATATAGAAAAAATGCATTACTCATTTGGGGGATCCAAATATAGAATCAACTAAAAGACTTCCACAAACACATTGCTTTCTCCCAAAAAGGTCTCAGAATGGGAGTGTTTGACTCTGCAAGTAGTATTTGGTGATTGCTCTCATACTGACTTCCTGGAAGAAAGGATCCTTCCCCATGCTTCTTACTGCTGCCTGCCTCGGCCAACATCCTGTCCAACAGAAGAGCTATTTACTCTCAGATCAAAGCCTCCCTGTGTGCAAAATGTCCATTGTTCATTAGTGAAATGTGACTTGCACCTGCTCTGCTGAGGTGTACCGCTTTCACTCTGTCCCTCTTGGTTTCAGCAGGCTGTAGCAAGATCACAGGGACAGTCACTTTGGTGACGAAGGAAGCCACGCTCTGCCAGTCAAAAGCTGGACCAGCTGTGCTGGTCCTGTGTGAACCAGGTGCCTGCTCCTTCCCCAGGAACCTGGTGCCAAGCCTTGGCAACAGGGTGGACCAGCAGCTGCTGCTCCAGCCTCAGTCTTGCCTGTCTCTCTCCTCCTCAGTCTGAGAATCCAAGAGCAGTCCCCTGGGAGGCCTGTTACACAGAGGAGGAAAGAGAACCTTGAAAGAGGAGATGCAAGGGTGATGATTACAGAAGGATGGCCGAGAGCAAGAGAAGAAGGAAATGCTGTCAGTGTGTTTCATCCAGTCTAAGTTTCTCATATTCTGAATGGCATCACCCTTAAGAAAGGTGAACATAATTTTTTATTAATGATATCATTGATATTATTGTTCTTCATCATAGATTTTAAATCCATGCCAACATTGATCAAATAAAATGTTGATCATGATAAAACCTAACAGCCTCAGTTCAGATGATCAGGCAATGCCATATGCCTTGCAAGGATGCCCATTTGCAGGGTGTTTCATGAATCAATAGCAGCAGAGAATAACATTACCATTGGTTCTTATGAGATTTCCTGGTTATAGCTTTACTTGGTGTTGTGATTCAGGAAATATTATTAGGCTATAACTAAATTATAAGGATTTGGGTCTTGAATTGTATATTGTGAGTCTTTTTTTCTAGATTTAAATACCACAAGCAACTCAGCCAATTGTCTATGCCCCTTAAATCCTACCATCACCTCATTACTCAACTAGGTGGAACAGTAGTGAACAATCCCTTTGCCAAGTAAGTTACTTCCACCCTCAAGAGGCTCTCCCTTGCACATTGTCCTTGGGGGTGTGGCAAAGGGCTCCTTCTCAAGCAGTAAATACCCATCTGAAGGAGAGGGGGGTGGGGACAAGTGTAAATGACACTGTTGTGCAGTGACTCATCCTTTCGCTGACTTCACTCATGTCTGTGTTTGCAGCCAGTTGGACAGCTGTGTGGGCCATGTGAAGTCAGAGAGTTTTTTTGTTCTGAAGACAGGAAGATGGGGGACAAAACAGATATAACAGTGGGTGCGTGCGTGTGGAGCCATAATTGCAACATGACTTCATCTTCTCTGACCAGCCACAGTCACCACATTAGTCACCAGGGCTCAGAGAGTGAGACAGGCCTGGGTAGATTCAACATGAAGTGAGACAGGCCTGGCAATCAGGGCTCAGGTTGCGGGGAGGGCTCTCACTGTGTGAAGTGAGGTGAATGGAAAATGCCTACTGCTAAAGAATGTGGTCATTAGCTGGAAACTGAGAAAAATTAGGCTATGAAAAAAATTAGACAAGGACTTTGCCCCTCAAAATGTCCACAGTCCAGAGGGAGAGACAGCTGCGATTAGTCAGGATTGAAAGCAATGCTCTCTGATCACAGAGGAGGAAGTACTAAGAATTGCTAGAGGCTTGAAAAACAATGCAAATGGGACCACCACCAACACATTCTTTCTAATACCAGCTGAACCCTCAGCTCCACCTGTGTGCTTTTCCTTGTTCCAGATCCATGCTCTCTCTCTTGTTTCCCACAAAGACTATTCCAATCCTCCAGCATTCACGCTGGAGCCCAAGCCTCAACCCTCTAATAATACAGGGGTCAGTAAGCTATGGCTTGCAGACCAAATTCAGCCAACTACCACTTTTATAAATAAAGTTTTGTTGGAACACAGAATTTTATTTTGAATTTTCATTTATTTGAGGCTCTTGGGGCAATGTAATTTTTTTCAATATGAATAAAAAATATGCAAGTTCAACACAAAAGAGAAATTTGAAGTGTAGGATAAGACTATGGCAATAGCAAAAGAAGAGATGATTGTTGCCAAAAAATGGAGGGTGTCCTGTCCCCTCTCCTATGGGGAATAACTTCAACATTCAGGTGGCAGTACACACCTTTTCATACACATAAAGCAGAACTGATATTCCTTTGGGGGTATGAAAAGGTGGGGTGGGGAGGGCCTTTCTGGAAGTTTAGGGACTAAGGCTGGTCAGTCTCTTCCTCCTTTATCCCCTTCTCCATCCAGAGAAAGGAAAGGATCCAATGGAAGAGGGAGGTAACAGTGGAAGAGGGAAGGATCCCACTTGACAGAGAAGGGAAGACTGGCAAAGGAAACAGAGTTCAGGACAGAACTTGGAAGGAGATTGAAAATGGAGATAATACTGTTAACATATCTGCCAAAGCAGAGAGAAGAGCAGGGAAAAATATCTGGAAACTAGAACTTTAATAGCCTGAATCCCACTCTCCAAAACTGCTCCAGAATGGGACACCCCACCCATTCCTTGTAGGGACTTATACCTGCTAAGGTAGCGTGGTTACCTTCCCCCTTGGCTACCACATGGGTTTAGGGTGGTGTTTCATCACATGGTTCTAGGTGGGATCTGGATGAGACCCAGCTTCTTGGAGAATTATCTTGAAAACAGAGGGAAATATTAACTGGACCGATAGGAGGAGTGGGCACTAGAAGAAAATACAAGGTTACCCAGAATGGCAGAAATCTACACTTCCCAGAGTGGAGAGAGGAAACAGTCCACAAACAACAAACATCTATTGAGTGCCTGTGCTAAGCACTTTTCTAGAATCTGCCTCCCCACCCCACCCCTAAGAAAAATAGACCGAAGACGCATATTCTGAGGGAGAAGAAAGGGGCAGTTGAAGAAGGAGGAGGCAACTTGAGAAGTTCAAGTGTTGGGGCATGGCCTTTGGCCTCCTCACCGAAAGCCTCCTCCTCTTCTGCGGTGGTGTCCTGGTACTGCTGGTACTCGGAGACAAGGTTGTTCATGTTGCTCTCCACCTTGGTGAACTCCATCTCGTCCATGCCCTCCTTGTCCACATACCAGTGCGGGGAGGCCTTCCTGCAGAACACGGCCGTGAACTTCTGCGAGATGCGCTTGAACAGCTCCTGGATGTCTATACTGTTAGTAATGAAGATAACTGCCATCTGCAGGCCACAGGGCAAGGTGTCAAACAGATGTCTTAACATTGTTGGGGATCCACTCCATAAAGTAACTGCTATTCTTGTTTTGCATGTTGAGCATCTGCTTATTTACCTCCTTCATGGGCATCCGCCCACTGAAGACAGTAGCCATGGTGGGGGTCACAGGTAGCCACCATGTTCTTGGAATCAAATACCTGCTAAGTTTGGGTACAGTGAGGGCCCAATACTGCTGGCTTCCATGGCTCTTTAGAGAAACAAAGCCAAGTATGAAGAAGTAGAGGCGTGAGAAGGGCACCATGTTGACTGCTAGCTTGCAAAGGTCAGGATCGAGCTGGCCAGGGAAGCGAAGGCAGGTGGTGACACCCCTCATGATAGCTGAGACTGAGTGCCTGGGTTCCCATAGGCTGGTGTGGTCAGTCAGCTTGAGGATGTGGAAGCAGAGGGCCTTGTTATCAATGCAGGTCTCATCAGTATTCTCTACCAACCGTTGGACCGAGAGGGTAGCATTATAGGGCTCCACCACAGTGTCAGACACTTTGGGTAAGCGTACCACACTGAAAGTGTTCATGATGTTGTCAGGATACTCCTCAAGGATCTTGCTGATGAGCAAGGTGTCCATTCCAGATCCTGTGTTCCCACCCAGTGAGTGGGACAGCTAGAAGCCCTGTGGGCAGTCACAGCTCTCAGACTCTTTCCACACCATGTCCAGGACTTAATCAACCAGTTCAGCTCCTTTTGTATAGCGACTCTTGATCCAGTTGTTGCCTGTCCCAGACTGACCAGAAACAAAGTGGTTTGTTCTAAAGATCTGGTCAAAAGGACATGAACAAACAGAGTTCATAGCCCCAGGTTCTAGATCTACCAAGATAGCATAAGGAACATATTTTCCATCTGTGGCTTCATTGTGATACATAGAGATACAATCCAGCTGTAGGTCTCTGTCCCCATGGAAGGTACCAGTAACCATAAATTATTTTGACTTTTGTTAATACTCAAATGTTTTCTCTCTGACACAAAATTGTGTAAACAGTGTGCTATATTTGGATAATGACATTTTTCACAGTAAATTAACAATAAATTAAAATGTGTACTTCACGTATTTTATAGGGAAAACAGTGTCAATTATATATTGGTTTGATTGCAGTTGGATTGAGAGAATATCTTTGGGAAAGTTCCTTTGGGTCAGTAAGGAACCAATAAGGAAGACTTGGAAATGATGTCTTGGCAATACCAATAAGCAAACAATTCAACACCATAATTCATTCAAAGCTCCCAGAGAAAATATAATGCTTATTCTCACCCTCAATTAATACAGTCATACAGTTCTATGGTGCTTAATTTTTTAACAATCCTAAAATGACTGGCCAAGTTGCCTTTTTAAATTCATACTGAATTGAATGTCTACCTGGATGGTCTACCTAAAGTATGGCTTCGGACCACAGTGGTTTCATATACTCCTCCATATAAGGCTTTTTATTTCATTGAAAAAGTTACTGGATTTTCTGGCTGATGGACACTGAGCCACCTAGTACACCTTGCCTTGGGGAGGTAGGTAGAGCAGAGGAGAGAGAGAAAACAGGGGAAAATGGGACAACTGTAATAGGAAAACAATTTAAAATAATAATAAAAAAATAGAACGTGAAAAAGAAAGAAAGAAATGTATACAGTTTAGCATTTATAAAGTTCATTGTAACTTTCACTCTGTGCTTCCCTGGGAATTTAAGTTTGTATGTTACTTTCTCAGAGCCTGAAAACTATAGACGAATTATTATTAAAAGTAAGAATTATTTCATGTGAATCTTTAGGGATGAGTGTTAGAAAATAAACATTAAGCAGAATGAAATATCACACGTGTGTTTTGTTTATTAATTTATCATATCTTTATTAAATGAACACTTGAGGAGGGCAGAGTACTGGACTGGGTGCAAAAGGAAAGACACTCCTTACCCTCAGTGTGTCATATAAAAGTTATGTTTACACTGTAATGTAGTCTAGTAAGTGTGCAATAACATTATGTCTAAAAAGCATCATGCATACCTTAAAAACACTTTACTGCTGCCCTGTCTGGGTGGCCCAGTAGGTTGGAGCATTGTTCCATACACCAAAAGGTTGCAGGCTTGATCCCCAGTCAGAGTGCATACAGGAGGCAACTAATCGATGTCTGTCTGTCTGTCTCTCTCTCCACCTATCTCTCTCCCTCTCCCTCTGCCTCTCTCTCACCCTCTTCCTCCTTTGTTCCTTCCCCTCTCTCTAAAAATCAATAAACATACTTTATTGCTAAAAAATGTTAACCATTATCTGGGCTTTCGCTGGTGGAAGGTCTTGCCTTGATGTTGATGGCTGCTGACTGATCAGAATAGTGATCGCTGAAGGCTGGGGTGGCTGTGAAAAGTTCTTAAAATAAGACAACAAAGAAGTTTGCCATATCAATCGACTCTTCCTTTCACAAGCAATTTCTCTGTTGTATGCACTGCTTTTTGATAGCATTTTACCCACAGTAAACTTTTTTCAAAACTGAAGCCAGACCTCTCAAACCGTGTCGCTGTTTTATCAACCAAGTTTATGTAATAATCTAAATCCTTCATTGTCATTTCAACAATCTTCACAGCATCTTCACCAGGAGTAGGTTCCATCTCCAAAAACCACTTTCTTTACTCATCCATAAGAAGCACCTTTTCATTTGTTAAAGTTTTATCATGAGATTGAAGCAATTTAGCCACATCTTTAGGCTCCATTTCTAATTACAGTTCCCTTGCTATTATATGCAGTTACATCCTCCACTGAAGTCTTGAACCCTTTAAACTCACTCATGAGAGTTGGAATCAACTTCTTCCAAACTCCTGTTAATGTTGATATTTTGATCTCTTCCCATGAATTGCAAGATTCTTAATAATGGTGAATTCTTTCCAGAAGGTTTTCAACTTACTTTGCCCAGATTTTTCAAAAGAATCACTATCTATGGCAGCTATAGCCTTAAATATATATATATTTCTTAAATAATAAGACTTAAAACTTGAAATTACTTCTTGACCCATGGACTACAGAATGAATTTCATGCTATCAGGCATAAAAACAATATTAATCTCTTGTACATCTCCATTAGAGCTTATGAGTTACCAGCTACATTGTCAATGAGCAGTAATATTTTGAAAGGAATCTTTCTTCTGAGCAGTAGGTCTCAACAGTGGGCTTTTGATATTCTGTAAACCATGTTGTAAACAGATGTACTGTCACCTAGACTTTGTTGTTCCATTTATAAAACATAGGCAGAATAGATATAGTATAATTCTGAAGGGCCCTAAGATTTTCAGAATGGTAAATGAGCATTGGCTTAAACCTAAAGTCACCAGCTCATTAGCCCCTAACAAGAGAGGTAGCCTGTCCTTTGAAGCTTTGAAGCCAGGTATTGACTTCTCCTCTCTAGCTATGAAAGTCCTAGATGGCTTCTTTTAAAAACATAAGCCTGTATTAAAATTCTGCACTAAAATCTGTTATTTAGTGTAGGCACCTTCATTAATTGCTGCATCTTCTACATCAGAACCTGCTGCTTCATTTTGCATTTTTATGCTATGAAGATGGCTTCTTTTCTTAAACCTCATGAATCATTCTCTACTACCTTCAAACTTTTTTTGTAGCTTCCTCACCTCTCTCAGCATTCACAGAATTAAGAAGAATTAGGGCCTTGCTCTAGATTACACTTTGGCTTAAGGGAATGTATGCCTGGTTTGATCTTCTAACCAGACAACTAAAACTTTCTCCATATCAGCAATAGGCTTTTTCACTGGAGTAGCATTTGTAATTTCCTTTAAGAAATTTCCCTTTGCACTCACAATTTGGTTAATCATTTGGTGCAAGAATCCTAGCCTTCAGCCTATCTTGGCTTTCACCCTCACTTCCTCACTAAGCTTAACCATTTCTAGTTTTTGATTAACAGTGAGAAATGTGTGTTTCTTCCTTTCACTTGAACTCTTAGAGGCCATTGTCAGATTATTAATTGACCTAAATTTTAAAATTGTCATACCTCAGGGAATATGGAGGCCCAAGGTGAGGGAGAGAAATGCGGAAAGGCTAGTCAGTAGAGTAGTCAGAACACACAACACTTATCCATTAAGTTCACTGTCTTATATGGGTCCAGTTTATGGTGCCTCAAAACCATTACAATGGCAACTTCAAAGATCACTAATCAAATATCACCATAAAATATATCATAAAAATGAAGACGTTTGAAATATTTTGACAATCACCAAAATGTGATACAGAGACACAAAGTGAGCAAATGCTGTTGGAAAAAAAATGTTACCAAAAGACTTGTTCAACACAATGTTGCTACAAACCTTCACTTTGTAAATAATCAATACCTGTGAAGTACAATAAAGCAATGCACAATAAAATAAGGTATGCCTGTGATGACAAAAAAAAAAATCAAATATAAATGAACACAGTGTACCCAGAAGCAGCACGTTTTCCAATTAGCTCTACCTTACAGGAAGATCTGGAGACAAATTTGTGAGGTGTTTGGAACACAGACAATACAGAATCAGAATAAAACATACATAAAAGAGTTAATTTAAGATTGAATATTCAAGATATCTTTTATATATAGCTAGCTTTTCTGGCTGATTTTGATCTAAGTTGTGCTAATTAAAAAACCGTGAAGATGCATAGCCTCAATTTCTCATCTGGATTTTTCGGATATCATGGTTTGAAAGAAAACTCCAGGTGTCAGAAACCTGGACTGAGAAGAATGGGATACTTGGTCTTTGGTTTCCTGTTCATAGCAACCTATGAAAAACTCTTCTTGGAGTGGCCCTCTCTCCCCTGGCATCTTCTTAAAGTTGGGTCCAGGGATGGAAAGAAAGGATGGGAAGAGAGTAATTAGACCAGAAAACTCACATGTTTCCTAAAGACTCCCCCCTCAGAAGGTGGTCTCTGTCCCTCTTCAATATCGCCAAAGTATCCTGTGATTACTCCATCATAGCACTTTGCACATTTTCCTGGTACTATCTATTTGTATACATTTACCCATTTCCTCCAAGTATATCATACTGTACTAAATTAGGATAGGATTGTATAGGATAGAATAGGGTACAATAACAAAATCTGAGATTTCACCAGCTTAGTACTAGTTTTTTTCTCAATCATACAAAGTCTGATGCAAGTCAGCAAGAATTTCCTCAATCTGGAAATCATGGGCCCAGACTCCCTCCACTGTTTGGAATTGTTAGGTCAACACATCATTCCTGGGTCATGGCAGCATGCAGAAAGAGGGAGGAGGTAGTGTACTGACTAAGTGCTTTAGTCAGTGATGTGTATGCATATCATCTGCATTCGCATACAGCTAGGACCAGTTATAGAGCCCCATCTCCTGCAAAGGGCCGAATAGTATAACCACCTGGAAGAAGAAAGGAAGTCAATACAGTTACAGTAAACCCTGGGAGTGTCTACCACCCCAATCTTACTTGTACTGGTGACCCCCAATATCTGAACTGGGGCAATTGCATACTTGGTACTGGGTAAAGGCTTGCTGACTCACTGAATGGGCTTGACTTTACCAGATAAACTTAAGGGAAGTCTTCACAGAAGATGAGATCAGGAAGTCCCCTTCTAAATCCTAACTCCAGGAAAGGGGTCTGAAACAAGAGAAGGACCAAGAGAAAGCTTATTGCTGAGGGATCCAAATGAATGAATTAGGACAAGAATAGTCAATTGCATCACATGCCACAGAGGAAATAAATAAGAACATGACTGAAAACAGGCCATTCGATTTGACAATTAGGCCATTAATGGCTTTTCTCTGGTGCAGGCAAAATCTTATTATGGTGAGTTTTAAGAGGGAGTCAAAATCATTTCAGAGAGCTAGAGTTTCATGGTATGAATGTTACCCAAAACAGATGGCTATTTGAGATTTGTGGATGTTTTGTTACTCTGAGATTTTTAACCCTAATAAAATTTCTTGCCATGGAATAGCAATAATAAGAATAGCTATCACTCATCATGCTCTTGCTATGTGTCTAGCACTTTGTTAAGTACTTTATTCACATTATTGTTAATAATTTAATAACAACCCTATAAAGATGGAATTGTTATATTCTGCTCCCACAGTAAGTACATAGTACAGTGAAGATGAGGACCCAGTTCTACTTGGTTTCAACATTTGTGTTTTTTCAACTACATGACAAGTCTTGTTTGCCAAAACATGCAATGGTTAATGCTGTGGATATTAGATTGGGGGCACTTCTGTCAAGGTGGATTGGTTCTATAATGTTGAATTAGACTATCCTTTTATTTTTAGCCTCAGAATCCTTCCAAACTGAGAGGCAGAGTGATTATTACAGATATTCTGAATTGTCATTCTGAAATTCTCCTCACTTAGAGACAAATTATGCAATGTATAAGGTATCCAAACTTTCTTCATTTCTATTCTGTTTTGCTTGCTGTTCATCATCTCAACTTTCCTTTTACTAATGTAAGCAATAATTTGCTAACCATAAATTATTAAGAAGAAAAAGAACAAAAAATATAGAAAAATATCTAACAATAAAATGATAGATACATATGTATCTATCAATAAATACCTTAATAGAAGTCCTTAAACACTCTGACCAAAAGACAGAGAGTAGCTGAATGGATAAGAAAATAAGCTCCATATATATGCTTCCTCCAACATACCCATCTCAGATAGGAAGATACACACAGACTAAAAGTAAAGCGTTGGGAAAAGACATTTCATACAACTGGAAAAGAAAAGAAAGCTGGGGTAGCAGTACTTATATCCAACAAAATAGACTTTAAAACCAAGGTTATAGTAAGAGACAAAGAAGGACACTACATAATGATAAAGAGAACAATTCAACAAGAGGATATAACCCTAGCAAACATATATGCACCCAATATAGGAGCACCTAAGTATGTAAAGTAAATCTTGATTGACATAAAAGGAGAGACAACAGAAATACTGTCATAGTTATGAATTTTAATACCCCATTGACATCAATGGATACATCTTCTAGACAGAAAATCAACAGAGATAGCAGCCTTAAATGACATACTAGATGAAATGGATTTAACTGATATCTTCAGAACACTTCACTCCAAAGCAGCAGAATATATATACTTTTCAAGTACACATGGAATATTTTCTAGGATAGACCATGTTAGGACACAAAACAAGTCTCAATAAATTTAAGAACATTGAAATCATATTAAGCATCTTCTCTGACCACAATGCTATGAAACTAAAACTCAATCACAAGAACACTAAAAAACAGCAAAGACATGGAAGCTAAATAACATGCTATTAAACAATAAATGGGTTAACAATGACATCAAGGAAGAAATCAAAAGATACCTTGAAACAAATGAAAATGAAGACACAATAATCTAAAATCTGTGGGACACTGGGAAAGCAATCCTAACAGGAAATTTCATAGCATTACAGGCCTATCAAAAAAAAAAAAAAAAAGGAAAAAAAGAAAAGAAAAACAAAAAGCCCAAGTAAATTATTTAACTTCACACTTAAAGGAACTTAAAATAGAACAACAGACAAAGCCCAAAGGGAGTAGAAGGAAGGAAATAGTAAATATTAGAGCAGAAATAAACAAAATAGACTCAAAAAATGATACAAAAGATCAATGAATCCAAGAGCTGGTTCTTTGAAAAGACAAACAAGATTGAAAAACTTTAATCAGACTCATCAAGAAAAAAAAAGAAAGGACCTAAATAAATTAAATCAGAAATGAAAAAAGAGAAATGACAAATGACACCAAAGAAATACAAAGGATTGTAAGAAAATATTATGATCAATTATATGCCAATGAACTGGGCAACCTGGATGAAATGGATAAATTCCTAGAAACATACAATCTTCAAAAAATAAATCAGGAAGAATCAGAGAAGCTAAATAGACAGATTACACCTAATGAAATTGAAGCAGTAATCAAAACACTCCCAACAAACAAAAGCCCTGGACCAGATGGCTTCACAGGTGAATTTTACAAAACATTCCAAGAACTAACACCTCCCTTTCTCAAAATATTTTATAAAATTCAAAAGGAGAGAAAACTCCCAAACTCATTTTATGAGGCCAGCATTATCCTAATTCCAAAGCCAGATAAAGACACTACAAAGAAACTTATAAGCCAATATCCCTGATGAGCATAAATGCTAAAATCCTCAATAAAATATTAACAAACCAAATACAGAAATGCATCAAAAAATCACACAGCATGATCAAGTGGGATTTATTCCAGAAATTCAGTTGGCACAAATTCACAAATCAATAAATGTGATTCACCACCTAAACAAAATGAAGGATAAAAACCACATGATCATATCAATAGATGAAGAAAAAGCTTTTAATAAAATCCAGCACCCATTTATGATCAAAACTCTCAGCAAAGTGGAAATAAAGGGAACATATCTAAACATAATAAAGGTCATATATGACAAACCCACTGTCAACATCATACTCAATAGGTAAAACTACAATCATTCCCCTTAAGATCAGGAACAAGGTAGGGATGTCTGCTTTCACCTCTCTTATGCAATATAGTACTGGAAGTCCTAGCCACAGGAATCAGACAAGAAGAAGAAATTATTTTAAAAAGCATCCAAATTGTAAAGGAAGAAGTAAAACTGCCTTTATTTGCAGATGACATGAGACTGTACTTAGAGAACCCGAAAGATTCCACCAAGAAACTACTATATCTGATCAATAAATTCAGCAAAGTAGTAGGATACAAAATTAATAACTAGAAACCAGTTATATTTTTATATGCCAATAACAAACTAACAGAAAAGGAAATTAAGAAAACAATCCCATTCACAATTGCTTTGAAAGAATAAAATACCTAGGAATAACCCTAACCAAGGATGTAAAAGACCTGTACTCAGAAAATTATAAGACATTGAAGAAAGAAATTGAAGAAGATATATACAAATAAGTAGTAGCACATACCGTGTTCATGGATTGGAAGAATTAACATCATTAAAATGTCCATACTACCCAAAGTAATCTATAGATTCAACAAAATTCCTATTAAGAATCCAATGATATACTTCACAGAAATAGAACAAATATTTCAAAAATTTATATGGAACCACAAAAGGCCTTGCACAGCAACAATGATCCTGAGAAAGAAGAACAAAGGTAGAGGAATCACGCTACCTAATATCAAACTATACTACAAGGCCACAGTAATCAAAACAGCCTTGTACTGACATAGAAACAGACACATGGATCAATGGAACAGAATAGACTGCCCAGAAATAAACCTACATATTTATAGCCAATAATATTCAACAGAGGAAGCAAGCACATGCAATGGGCTAAAGACAGTTTATTCAATAAATGGTGTTGGGAAAATGAAAAAATATATACAGAAAAATGAAACTAGACTACTTTCTTACACCACACATAAGAATAAATTCAAAATGGATCAAAGACTTAAATGTTAGAACAGAAACCATAAAAATCCTAGAAGAAAACATAGGCAGCAAAATCTCAGACATTGCTCATAGAAATTTTTTATCATATATATCTCTCAGGCAAGGGAAACAAGAGAAAAAATAAACAAATGGGACTATATCAAACTAAAGTTTTTTCACAGCAAAGGAAACCATCAACAAAATGAAAAGACAATCCATAGAATGATAGAAATACTCACCAATACATCTGATTAGGGGTTAATATCTAAATTATAAAGTATTTACAAAACTTGACACCAAAAAAGCAAACAATCCAATTAAAAAATGGACAAACAACCTAAATGGACACTTCTCAAAAGAGAACATACAGATGGCCAACAGACACAGGAAAAGATGCTCAATGTCACTCCTTACCCTCAGTGTGTCATAATATAGCAGAAAAAGAAACTAAGTGAGTGGATTTGCATAAGAAACATGCAAAACACTATGTCCACAGGTGCAAAATAATAGAAAAGTCTATCTTAAACTTCTGTATACTATCAACGTTCAATTTACTGAGTAAATAAATTCAGGTATCACCTGGTAATTATTTCACTTTAACAGATTCATTCCAAGTTTTCCTTAAACAGCAAGCTCTTCATATACATATTTCTACTATGATTCTCTGAAAATTTGATCTCCAACTCTATTCTACACATTTTTTTCCTTACACTGCTGATCCTTACCCTAGTCCTAGCCCCCCTACTTTCAGTTGATGAACTTGGCTTTCACCTCAGGAGAAAATAAAAACCATCTTCCTGCATCAATCAGCTTTTCCTTCTTCCTTTTGTAAAATGAAGGGAGGGAATATCTCATCTCTAAACAAGGTTCAACCCTTCAATTATATTCTGGGTCCTGCCCCTCCACTGCTTTCAAAATTTAATAGTTGGATTGTCTTCTCTTCTGTTTTGAACTTAAATCTGCAATTAAATACATTTAATTCTCATTTCCAGTTTTTCACCAAAGTTTCCCCAGCCATTGTTTGGCTGACAGTTCACCATCTAATAGTTTCCTCAAAACAGGCTTATATGAATAATATTTTCTGGGTTCTTGCACATTCAAAACTGCTTTTCAGTAGTGTTAGACATGAAAAGCATACATCTTGGCCATATATAAAATCTCTGGTTCATTCTTTCCTTAAATATCTTATAAGGATTGTTCCATTGTCTTCTGAGATTGATTTTATCATTTAAAAAATCTTATGTTTTTAAGGGTCTTCTTTAAGAAGAAGAAAATAAGATTAAAAATATGAACAATAAAATGGCAATAAATACACACCTATCAACAATTGAATCTAAAAAACAAAATAAACTAACAAATAGAACAGAAACAGACTCACAGATACAGAGAACATTTTTTGACAGTTGCCAGATGGGAGGGGGGTCGGGAGGATGGGTGAAAAGATGAAGGGGTTAAGAAGTACAATTTGATTTTTACAGAATGGTCATGGGGACATGGAGTGCAGCATAGGGAATAGAGACAATGGTATTCTGGTTGCTGTGTGTGGTGTCAGATAAGTGCAGGATTTAGTCAGATGATCACTTGAGTTGTGTGGTATCTGGTCACCAGGGTGCACACCTAAACTAGTATAGTATTGTATGTCAACTGTAATTGAAAAATAAAAAATGATTATTAGAAAAAGGTCTGATGCTTGTCAACTTTGTTCTACTATAAGTGACTTGATATTTTTATCTGCTGGTTCAAAATATATTTTTTATTTATTCTAATCACATTAGGTTATATTTTGATGTTGTCTTTTCTTGATCAATTTCCCCAGGTGCATTTAAGCCCTTTAAATATATTGATTAATGCCTTATTTTATTTTAGAAATGTTTCCTTACATTCTATTTTTAAATATTTGTTCTGTCCTTTTGTTTCAGTTTTCTGCTTGGAAGACTCCATATATCTGTTTGCTTGTTTTTTATTCCTGTAAGTTTCTCTCTAATTCTTTGTATCTCTTTATTTTGTTCATTTTATCCACTTTTCTTAAATATATCTTGCCCCCTACTGCGCTTTCAGTAATGTCTGTTCTTCTTGTGTCCTGGTTTAGTCTCTTATGAAATAATCTGGTCTTTTTTTTTTTTTTTTTTTAGATTTAATGTGTTTTATTGATTAAAATATTACATTTGTGCCAATTTCCCTTCCCTCTGCTCCCCTCCACCCAGTGGCCCCCCTCCCTCCAGTTGTCCCCCCCTTTTAGATTATGTCCATTAGTTGTGCATACAGTTCCTCCCAACCTCTCTCCGTCTATTCCATTCCCTCCTACCTTGATCCCCAATTCCTATATCATCTCCCTCCCTTTCCCCACTCCCCCTCCCTGTTGACCTCCCCCCAATATGCTTCCCGTACCCACAGTTCCTTTTCCACTCTCGTTGCCTGTTTAGTTTGCCTTTGTTTCATCTCCCTAGCTTCTGTTTTTTTAAACCAGTCCCTTTAACATCTCATATAACAGTGGTTTGGATCTAATGAACTCTTTCAGTTTTATTTTGTCCTGGAAACACTTTCTCTGTCCTTCTATTCTGAATGACAATTTCGCTGGATAGAGTATTCGTGGTTGTAGGTTTTGGATTTTCATTACTTTGAATATTTCTTGCCAGTCCCTTCTTGCCTGTAGGGTCTCCCTTGAGAAGTCAGCTGATAGTCTAATTGGGACCCCTTTGTACATAATTCTTTTCTTCTCTCTTGCTGCTTTTAAGATTCTCTCTTTATCTTTAATTTTTGACATTTTGATTATAATGTGTCTTGGAGTGGTTCTCCCTGGGTCCAGTCTCTTGGGAACTCTCCTTGCTTCCTGGACCTGCAAGTCTATTCCCTTCCCCAAGTCTGGGAAGTTCTCCTTTATCATATTTTCACTCAATTTTTCAAGTTGTAGTTCATCTTCCTCACTCTCTGGCAAACCAATGATTCTTATGTTGGGCCTTTTATAGCTGTCCCAGAGGTTTCTGATCCTCTCATCGTTGCTTCCCATTTCCTCTCGCTGCATTGGTTGACTGCTTGTTCCTTCTCCATATTCCAGTTTGTTGAAATGAACTCTGGATTTTTTTTCCTCACCATCTGTCACGTATGTGGTTATGTTCCTTTCGTTATGAATGTTTTTCGCTTCTTTCTTACCTTTTTCCTGCTCTTTCGTGAATTCTGTAAGCCACCTGATAACAATGGCCCAGAACTGAGCCTCTGACAGGTTTCTTATCTGTTCATCTGTCAGGTTCTCTATCTGCTGTCTGGTGAGTTGTGTCACCGGGATTTCTATAGTTGTCTGCCACATTTTGACAGAAGCGTTTTGTTTTCTTGGGCCGGCTGTCGGGGGCAGTGCCTGTGTACTCGTAATGACCCAGCGACCGGCGGGCGCCGTTTGGCGTCACAAATCAGCGACCAGCGCCTGCCTGTCCGCGACCTATTTCGCAGCCCTGTGGTGCTTTCTTTGGGGGCGGGGGTCCAAGATGGATTCACACAGTTATTCAGCTAGGAGACCGGGATCCGTCCTCCCGCCCCCCTGGGCCTCACTGTTCAAGGCGATGCGGTGGCTGCTTTCCCCAGCGCCGGAGTCGCGCACCGCCAGGGGCTTGACCGCAGCCGGGATTCCTCGCCGCCCGCCGCTCGGGGTGCGACCGCAAACAGCACCGCCCTCTTTAACTCTTACCTGCCCAAATGGCACCGCTGGTTTATAACTTCATATGTTGGACTTCCGTGTAGTTTTATTTTCTGGAATTTCTAGTTATCCTTTGTTTTGAAGTAGTTGTATTCCTCTCTAGTTGTAGAGGGAGACCTAGTGTGTCCGTCTAAGCCTCCATCTTGACCGGAAGTCCCTAATCTGGTCTTTTTATTTCCTCCAGGATTCTGTAAAATCCCATTTCACCTCCTCCTTTAATTTATTCATCATCTCCTGTTGTCCAGGCCTGAGTCATTGTGTTTCTGCTTTGCATACCTTCATTACTAATTGTCATTACTCCTTTAATTTTTTTTTTATACATGGTATGTTGTTATTTTTATCTGATTCTTGGCAATAGGTTTCAGTGCATTTCATTCACCTACAGGAATATTTCCCTATCCTTTTACATAGTTTAATAGTTTAATAGTATCTTTCAATAGGTGCTTTTCCAACTCCTTTTGTTGTTGTTGTTGTTACTCATGTTTGAATGAGTTTAATTTCCTAGACCAGATATTTGCAAAGATTACTAGAGGGCAGAGGGAAGGACTAAGGAGTTCCCATCTGCAAAACTTTACAACTCATGGGCTTCCTCTATTCTCACCTATTGCAACAGACTATTTTCCTTTTAAAAGATGCCTCAATTCTGCCACACTCCCTTTGCCTTTAAGGTTCTTAGTGGCTTCTACCAATGTGATCCTCCAATTTTTTCACTGGCTACTGACACAAGGGACAGATCTCTTACCTCCCAAGATAGTACCTCCACTTTTTTAAATGCATTTTGCTTTGTACATTCCATAGTCTGCCTTCTGCGTGGCCCCAAACCCTTCTCATCTCCCCACAATGCCACACCATGTTATGTTTTATCTAGGGTAAACAGCACCCCAGTTTTCCCAGGATTGAGGAAGTTCCTAAGGCATGGGACATTCAGTGCTAAAGCTAGGAAAGGTCTAGGAACATGGGACAAGTCAATCACCCTGAATTCATTCTTGCTCACTGCAGTTGCCATTGAGGATGAGGCCTCCTCTCTACTGGAAGTGAATACTTACGTGGTCTCTGTAATTCACCACAACTGATGCCCTCCTAACCATTCTTCTCATTGCCTATCACCATTTACCAAGCAGCTTCTTGCCCGCTTCCATTATTCCATTAGCCTCAGTTGGTTCTGACAGTATATATATAGTTTGTGGTTTAAGACACTTTTGGGTCTCTTGGTTTCACTGAAAATAGAATCTGTAAAAAAAATTTAACTCAACTGCTTGCTCTGTATAATTTCCAAGAGGAGAAGTGGAAAAATGTAGACAAAGCTTCTATCATGTTTCCTTGGAGCTCAATGGACATTTTCTGACATCTTTATAGAGTTTCAGGTTGAAAAGCCCCGCTTTTGTCATAATTGAATTTCCTGGCCAACTGAACATTGCAGTTAAGATTGTGATTCTCAGAATAAGAGCATGTAAGCAATGCCCCATACAGAATAATGAGCCAACAAGATGAATTTCAGGCTGTGTATGCTATACATTACAAGAGCACATTAAGGTACATAAAAGCACAAAAGCACATTATAAGCATTAAGTGGATAAGAAGTAATAATAAAAATAGTATAGGAAACACTAACAACTAAGAAACCACAGTGGGAGTTAAGTAACAGCCTACAGAAATTGTAGATGAAATATAGAGCTAGGTTTTACATAAATCCTCTTTAAAAAAGAAATTGCTCTCTCTTGATTATGATCAAATACATAAATATAAGTCAAAAGTGGGTAGAATGATTTGCTATATACAAATAATTGTGGCAGATACTATTGTGTGGGTTATTTTATTTAATCCTAACTCAGTGGTGGCATTTAGTGTCAGAAAAGTTAAAATATAGATCATACAGCTAGCATTCAAACCTGGGTGTCTCTGGGACCAATGCCCACGCTCTTCTTGCTACCCTAGTCCACCCCTTTTCAATCAAAGAAAGAAAGTAATGGAAGTTCAAAGCATAGAAGACAAACCTTGATGGACGTAATAAGTTAAAATGGGGGGAGTGGAAAGGGCTGTCATTGAGTTCTAACCAGATGTGGCAAAGGCTCAAGTGTAAATAGTATAGCGAAAGCAGGAACACAGAGGGAGCAAAAAAGTCAGCAACCATATTTATTAAGATTTTTAATGCAATTGCTTCAACAAACTGGAGAAACATTTAAGACTTGAATAACTCGTTGCATCTGGTTTCATCCCCTGACAGAAGCCCATTTTGACTAAGTGGGAATTAAATTCACAAATGTAAGAAACTAGAATAGTTTATCAAATTTCTTCCTGCTGTTATGAAAAATAATGTTGTGATAGGGAATGAGATTAAATCTCTCAAAAATCAAATTTACTTTAAAAAAGAGAGAGAGAGTGGCAGACTAACTGGTCTACCAGAGGGAACAGAAATATGAGGTCTAATTCTTAGGAAATATTTTGCAGAAAGGAAGTCTGATTCTTCATGTCACTGCAAAGCTATTAAAATTAGATAAGCTCGAAGCATTTGAATTCTTAGCCTGCAGTCCCTTCCCAAATTATAGACATAACACATCCAAAATCTCTTGTGGACAGGTTGACATCATTGGAATCATCTTTTTCTTCAGTCAACCCTCATAGAGACTCCACTGGGAGCAAAACCCTGTACATATTTGACCATGGCTTCTGCATAGTATCCTCACTAATAGGAAAAATTGGGCTCTGTGAGCTTTTAGCTGGTAGAAGGAAAGTAAACCAAGTAGAAAAATAAGTTATTTGAGGAGCTTATTATTCTTATGACTGATGTAATATAATTGGCCTTTAATTGCTTTTTCGTGATTGTGTATGGAGGTCAATTTTGACTCAAACTTGAGGGTTAGTTGCATAAGTGCTAGATCTAAATATTGGGATAAGCCAGAGCAGACACTTAACATTTATTAATTCATTGATCACAAGAGAAGGATTGAAGAGAATAATGAAATGCAAAGCATGGAGCATGTTGAGGAAAGGGAAACCTTCATGAAGCATTACAATGTTGGATTTTGGGCAGCCGAAAGTTTACAAGGCATATTGGACACCTGGGAGAAGTGAGGCAAAAGTACTAATTAATAGAGGAATATGTAAGAACCGTTGAGTGATATGTCTAACTATTTGCATGCACTTAACTAAATACTGAATTAAAAGTCATCTACTTTAATGCTTCAAGAGGAAGAAATATAGCTATCAAAGAAAGAATAGTGCACGGTCAAACACAGGGATCAATGTAGTGACAGGTGTCAAAGTCAACTTACTCTTTAATCCTGGAAGAGTGTAAGAATATCCCAAAGACAAATATAATTTAAGAAAACAGAAACCAAGCCTTAAATATCATCAGACCACAGAATTGAATGTGTTGTCTTTTCCTCATTCATTTTACTCCATCCTCCTCCTTCATTGTAGTCTCTAGTGTCCAGGTTTAGAGAAGAAAATTAGCATATTTCCAAATGGTATAATGTGAAATTTTATTGCACTCACACACACACACACACACACACATGCAGCAGGTCCTCAAATGACATCCTTTCATTCAACAGTGTTTTGATATAACATTGATGAGATGCTGTAGTAACTTAAGTCTCTATATCAATTAGCCTATGGTAAAATTGGTATCATTACATGTTTTGATTAAAGTCACAGAACCTAGCAGTGACATTGAGTGAGGACTTACTGTGTATGTATGTATAGCAAGTCATTCTCCAGTTTCATGATTTTTTAATTACATAACATTAACAACACTTTTGTTAAATGAGCGAAATGCTAAGGAGCAGACAAGTCAGACTATATGGAAAGTAGTTTTCATTCATAAAAAGCTTAATCATTACAAGGAAAAGTTGAGAACATGGGTATATTATAAAAGATCCAGATGACTTTGATTTTTACCTTTATTTATTTTGTCCTCTCTAAACCACCTATTGGCTCTCAAGAGGAAGAGTCAGTTCATGATAAGGCTTTTAAAATTGAATTACCCTAAATTGTTTCACAACTTTATACCTGATACTTAGAAATTCTGAGTTACAATGCTAAAAGGAAGTTGAAAGACACATATGAAGCAGGTAATCAAAAGTAAATAACAAGCAAGCCTTGTTTCTTTCATTCACTTTCACCAATGTCTCTAGATGTTTTTCTAACTTTTTTTTTAATATACCTAACTGGTTACACTGGAGCTGAGGAGAGGAGGAGAAAGAAACCTGAGATCTACTAAAACTGCACTCAGGAAAATGAAAATGTGCCTATCTGCTCTCCAAAATGGTACCTATGTTTTGTTTACTTTTTCTCCTATTTATTTAATCAATGTAAAATTTATTGCATATCTGACATAGATAATGTCATTGGAGTTACACAATGATAATTAAGACACTACATTTGAACCTAAAGGAGCTTGTAATCAAATAAAGGAGAAATTCTAAAAATAATTATAATATAATATAATTGAGGGTGGTAAACATAGGAAGAGCAAAGCAAGAACAATACTGAGCGTAATTTGAGAAAGTACAATCCAGGGCTCCAGACTCAAGTTTCAATATTTGTTTCACTGTATGGGTTGCACTTAATTGAATTATTTGGCAACTGGCTTACGGATTTTCTCTTTATCCTAAATTCTATCATTGTCTTAAGTGACTTTATTATCTTCATAGCCAATCCAACCTTATGACTTTAGGAACTTCCTCTTCCATTTCATTTTGACTACCCTCTCCCATAACTGATATAACTCAGAATATTTTCATCTCTGAAACTATTCATTCATATAAGCCACCCCTTAGCACAGACTACTATCATTCCAGCCTACACACTCAGTTACTCACAACACACATATCTGACAGTCCTTTAAAACCTCTGGGGCACTTACTACTCTACTTTATCCTTTTCCACCCCTTCCAGGCTCAATTTCCTTCTTTTTTCATCTAAGAGTCTGTGGTTCATAATCTCAACTCTCTTGCAAATCTTTTTTTCTGTCTTTATTAAGATATAATTTACATATAATATTGAAATAATTAAGTTTAAGGTATATAATGTGATGATTTAATACACATATATCTTGTGAAGTGATTAGTGCAATAGGGCTAGTTAGCACCTCCATCACCTCAGAGAACATTTAAAATCTACTCTCTTAATAACATCCAGTATATAATACATTATTGTTAACTATAGTCACCTTGCTGTACATTAGATCCCAAAACTCATTCATTTTATAACTGAAAGTTTATATCCTTTAACCAACATCTCCCCATTTTTCCTCACCACCCCACCCCCTAGCTCTTGGTAATCATCACTCTACTCTCTGTTTCTATGAGTTTGGATTTTTTTAGATTTCATATATAAGTGAGATTATACAGTATTTGTCTCTATTGCTAATCTTCAGGAACTTCCTTGTCCCACTATCTTTTAGTTATAACTGATTTTTAAAAAACAGTATTAGATTAATTTCAGTATTCCTATATATTCAGTGAATGCCTCACAAGTTCTTAAAAAATAATAAACATTAGAACAAAACTAAAAAAAGTGAAGAACTGAAAAACATTAGAGAGAAGCAACAAAACTGAAAGTTGGTTCTTTCTGAAAAGAAAAACAAAAATGTATAACTGCTAGCTAGACTAACTAAGAATACAGAGATGTAGTCAATTTACCAAATTCAAGAATATAAGAGGGGACATTACTACCGTAGGCGGCGGCGGCAGCCGTCCGTCTCGAGAGACGATGGTGTAGCTTCTTAAGAGTCTATCTGCACCGCCGAGAATGGCTGTGCAGTCCGACTCGGGAGTGACACGGTATCTGTCTCCTCCCGTGTTGAATCGACATCTTGCGATGACGCTGGAGTGTCCTCTCCAGTGAAGCTGAAGCTACAGAGCCTGGGCAGGGTGATATGGAGGGTCTGCTGTTGCCCATGCAGCAGACCCCCCCTCTCTTCGCAGTTGAAGGGTCCAAGGGAAAGACGGAGTCAATACAGCTTGGCTTCAGGTGCGCCGCAGGAGTTGCCGGTGTTGACTACAACGTCAAACCGCCTTAGGGACTCCAGCTCTGGATTTTCTGTCGGGGTTTACTCCCTTAGCCTTTCCCCTGAAGAGGTATGCCGCAAGGCAGTGGAGGTTTTTTGGAGTCAGAGTTTTCCTTCTCTGATGTGCCCTGACTGGAAGATCGAACCAGCGACACTTAGCTCGCAGGCCGACACTCAATCCACTGAGCCAAACCAGCCAGGGCTTTGGCAAGAATCAGCATCATTAAAATGTCCATACTACCCAAAGCAATTTATAAATTAAATGCAATACCTATTAAAATAACAGTGACATATTTCACAGACCTAGAACAAATATTTCAAAAATTTATATGGAACCAAAGAAGACCCCAAGTAGCCACAGCAATTTTGAGACAGAAGAACCCAGTAGGAGGACTCACAATACCTGACATCAAACTATACTACAAAGCCACTGTAATCAAAACAGCCTGGTACTGGCATAAGAACAGACATATAGATCAATGGAACAGAATAGAGAGCCCAGAAATTAACCCAGGTCTATATGGTCAACTAATATTTGACAAAGGGGGGAGGAACATAAAATGGAGTGAGAAGAGCCTCTTCAACAAATGGTGCTGGGAGAACTGGACAGGGACATGCAAAAAAATGAAACTGGACCACCAACTTACACCACACACCAGAATAAACTCAAGATGGATCAAGGACTTAAATGTAAGACGTGACACCATAAAAGTCCTAGAGGAAAACCTAGGCAGTAAAATTTCAGATAACCCAGGTAGCAATATTTTCACTGATATATCTCCTAAGGCAAGGGAAATAAAGGAAAGAATAAACAAATGGGACTACACCAAACTAAAGAGTTTCTGCTCAGCAAAAGAAAACATCAGCAAGATGAAAAGGGAACTAACCATATGGGAAAACATATTTGCCAATGATATCTCAGACAACGGATTGATCTCCAAAATATGTAAAGAATTTACACGCCTCAACACCAAGAAGACACACAGCCCAATTAAAAAATGGGCAAAGGACCTTAACAAACACTTCTCCAAGGAGGATATACAGAGGCATATGAAAGAATGCTGAACATCACTAGCCATCAGAGAAATGCAAATAAAAACCACAATGAGATACCACTTTACACCAGTCAGAATGACCATCATCAACAAATCAACAAACAACAAATGCTGGTGAGGATGTGCAGAAAAGGGAACCCTGAGGCATTGTTGGTGGGAATGCAGACTGGTGCAGCCACTATAAAAAACAGTATGGTAAAAAAAAAAAAAAAAAAAAAACAGTATGGAACTTTCTCAAAAAACTAAAAATGGAACTGCCTTTTGAACCAGTGATTCCATTACTAGGATTATACCTGAAGAATCCTGAAACCCCAATTCAAAAGAACTTATGCATGCCTATGTTCATAACAGTGCTATTTACAATAGACAAGTGCTGGAAACAGCCTAAGTGCCTATCTGTAGAGGAGTGGATCAAAAAACTGTGGTACATTTACACAATGGAATACTATGCAGAAGAAAGAAGGAACTCCTGCCATTTGCAGTAACATGGATGAAACTAGAGAGAATTATGCTTAGTGAAATAAGCCAGGCAATGAAAGGATAATACCATATGATACCACCTAATACAGGAAACTAATGAACAACACAAACAAACACGCAAAATTGAACCAGAGCCACGTAAACAAGGAACAGACTAATAGTTACCAGGGAGTAGTGGGGGGAGGGAGAGAAGGGGGTAAGTAGGGGAAGGATTTAGTAAAAGAACTAATATAAATAACCCATGGACATGTACAATGAGGTGGGGATTGACTGTGGAAGAAGGGGTGCAGGGTGGGGGGAATGGGGGAAAAAGTGGAACAAATGTAATAGAAAAACAATAACTAAATAAAAAATTAAAATATATATATATAGTTGACATACAATATTATGTTAGCTTCAGGTGTACAATATAATGATTCGACTTTATATATTTTATGATGTCATAGTAAATGTGTTCAATAATAAACCTCTTGATTTTCAAACACAGAGAAGGATGCTATTTGGAAACTCCAAGGAGAGATAACAGATTTCCTGCTAATAATAACATGGGGTTGGTAAAGGGGGAGTAAATCAAGCAATGAATTAGAAAAATAATATGTGATGTCAATTTGTACCTTGGCTAGGAAAGTTAGTTGTATTGACTACATATGGATATAGAAAGTCCTAAATAAGAACAGAGGCTTTTTATAGAGTCAATCAATAACAGAGATATCTAACAGCAGTTATGATAACTTACACCTGTTTAGAGCTTCATAGAAGGACTTTTACATATATTTCATTTATTAATCCCCATGACAACTAGAAAGAGGGGACAACATAGTTTGTCTCCATTTTAGGAATAAAAAAGCAGAAGCCAATGGAGATCAACAAAATTTCATGAACTTCATTGCCTGTAAGTAGCAAAGTTCATACTAGATGGAATATGCTCCCCTGGCCCAGTAACATTGAGTTTGTCAGCATGATTTAGTCTGGAATTTGCAATGAAGTGTTAGCAAACATGACTCAAATAATGGTTTGCAGTTTAATTGTGTGGTTGGGTTTGCTTTTTTGTGCCTGTCATCATCAAGGGTAGCATACCCCAATTGACCAGCTTGTCCAAGAACGATGAGGCTCACATGGGCATTATTTTCAACTTTGTGCCAAACCCATCCAAGTCCAGATGAATCAGCTAAACCCTGTCTTTGTACCTTAGAGAGAGTAAATTATGTAGAGAAAATAAATTACTTTCATTTATTTTAAACCACTTAGTTTTGAGATGTGTTGTACTCATTTTTATTATAGCACTAGTTCAGGGGTATATCCCATATTTTTGCATAGCTTATTCTTGCACTTTATTCAGACTTGATTCAAGCATTACCGCTTTTAAATCACTTTCTATCCCCTTGACATTATTTTTATTTATCCATAATATTGATCATAATCATAGATGTATTTGTATGCTTGTTGTTTCCCTCACTAGAATGTACGCTCATGAGAATAAAGACTTTATAATGTTCACTGCAGCCTCTCCAGTGACTAGAACAGTGCCTTGTACATTGTAAATGCCCGAAATAATTGTTGGGTGAGTGAATATTTGGACCTCCTAGTTGTGCAAAACTTAATATATTATAGGCTTTTCCCCAATTTTTCCCATTTCCAGATCATTAGCTATTTAGTTTACATTTTAGTTTTGCTATTATAAATAACAGTATGATAATAAATTTTCTAATACATAAACATTTCATATATCACTGATTATCTTAGAATAAATATCTAAATCAGAGGTTTTAAGCAAATTTTCACAGCCCTATGATGAGAGAAAAGTTTTCATCAAACTTTCCAAAACTTAGTCTTATAATTTTAATCAATAAAATAGTTGAAGATGGTGTGTCATTGTTTTATTTTGCATTCTTTGAATTATTGATGAGGCTAAACTTTCTCCACATGTTTGACACATTGTTGTAAGTTCTTCAAGAAATAGGTAATCAGACTTCCAGCCAAGATGGAGGCTTAGACTGACATGCTCCGTCTCCATCCACAACTAAGAAGGAATACATCTACTGCAAAACCAGAAATAACCAGAAGTTCCAGAAAATAAATGGAAGTCCAACATATGAAGTTATAAACAAGTGGTGCTCATCCGGACAGGTAGGAGGGGCAAGGCCAGGGCAGAGAGGTCAAGCTGTGCAGGTGGTGGCAGCAGCGGCAACTGGCAGCGGGACTGCAGTAAGCACAGACACCCATATTTAGGGGGAGGCAAGAAGCACCTAGGGAGCACCCCTAGCTGCAGACCAAACCCGTCAGCTCACGATTCCAATGCCGGGGAAGACAGACCCCCCATTGCCTCAGACTGTGAGGCCCAGAGGGCGTGGGGATGGAGGAGGAGGCTCCTGGTCTCTTAGGGGAGAGTAACAGCAGGAATCTATCTTGGACCCCCGCCTCCACACAAAGCGCCAGAGTGTGGTGAGAAGGGTCGCCTGGTAGTGACAAGTGCACAGGACTCTGTCCCCAATAGTGTAGGAGGTGCAACAGCCCCGCCCAGGAAGCAAAAACTGCCAGGATGGCAGAGATAATGATAGAGATCCCAGTTATGCAGCTGACCAGAAAGCAAATACATGAATTAATGGATGAACAGATAGATAACCTTTCTGAGGCTCATTTCAGAGCTATAGTTATAAGACAGCTTACAGAAATAGCAGTGGAACTTAATCAAGACAGGGAAGGAATGAAGGCTAGTCCTGCTGAAATGAACAAAAACACATACGAAACAAGTGGTGATGGAAGGAAAACCAGGGATCAAATCAACAAATCGAAACATAGGGAAGGAACAAAGAGTCAACCAGTGCAAAAAGAGGAAACAAAAAGTAAGGAAAGTGAGGAGAGGATCAGAAACCTCTGGGACAGCAATAAGAGATCAAACATTCAGATTATAGAATTGCCAGAGGGCAAAGAAGAAGAACTAGAAATTGAAAACTTATGTGAAAAAATAATGAAGCAGAACTTCCCAAACTTGGGGAAGGAAATAGACTTACAGGTCCAGGAAGCACAGAGAGTTCCAAAAAAACTGGACCCAGGGAGAAACACTCCAAGACACATTATAATTAAAATGGCAAAAATTAAAGATAAAGAGAGAATCTTATAAGCAGCAAGAGAGAAAAGAATCATGTACAAAGGGTCCCAATTAGACTATCAGCTGACTTCTCAAGGGAGACCCTGCAGGCAAGAAGGGACTGGCAAGAAATATTCAAAGTAATGAAAATCCAATACCTACAGCCATGAATACTCTATCCAGAGAAATATTCATTCAGAATAGAAGGGCAGAGAAAGTGCTTCCAGGACAAAATAAAACTGAAGGAGTTCATCAGATCCAAACCACTATTATATGAGATATTAAAGGGACTGGTTTAGAAGAAGGAGGATCAAAACTATGAACATTAAAATGAAAACTGCATCACAAGAACCAACAACAGAAACTAGGGAACTGAAACAAAGGCAAACTAAGTAGGTAATGAGAGTGGAAAAAGAATTATAGATATGGGGAACATACTGAGGGGAGGTCAGCAGGGAGGGCGTAGGCGGAAAGGGAGGGAGATGGTATGGGAATTAAGAAGCATAGTAGGAGGGAATGGAATAGACAGGAAGAGGTTGAGAAGAACTATATGCACAACCAATGGACATGGACTGGGCGGGGGCAACTGGAGGGAGGGGGGCCACTGGGTGGAGGGGAGCAGAGGGAAGGGAAATCGGGACAACTGTAACAGCATAATCAATAAAACATATTTTAAAAACTAAGCAAGTAAATAAATTAATTAAATGTGTTTAATGGTATCTACCTTTCATAATTACTCTGAAGATCAGACCAGATGAAAGTGAAATTTAAAGTATAAGCACCATATAATAGAAATCCAGATTCCCCTCTTTTTTCTTTGAGCCAATTAAAAGCACTATGAAAATGTCCTTTGCCTGATTTTATATACATATATATATGCATATCTAAATATGTACATATGTGGGTACAAATATATATAAATCTATAGAATTGTATAATACATAATGAATAGAGAGTATAATAATACAGATCATAATTGAAGTAGTTAAAAGGAGGCCTGCAAAACATCCTGCCAGTATCCCAACACAATGTCATTCCTCACAGCAGTCCCACAAGTTCCACTTTACAGATGAAGAAAGTAATCTCAAAGTTTAAGCAAGGAGCACGTCAAAATTCAAACTTAGCTCTGACTCTAGAACTCATGCTCTGTCCATTAAGTCACACTACCTTCCAGGAAGGTAAGAGGGTCCCTAAAGAAATCATTATGTAACTAGACTACACAGCAGTCAATTACTCAAGAATGTGATTTTTTCAGCCAGTGCTCTGAAAGTACACAAAGAAACCAGTAAGTTGTTTATGTATCTATCCTCGGCACCTGGCTTTGTGCACGGGAATGTCCAATATGGGCGTATGGAATAAATCTGTTTTGTCTGCAGTTTGGGGTGAAGGTTCCATGGAAGAGAAGAGATTCCAAATATCATCAAACACTTCTGGAAAAAGGGTTTGAGAAAAATTATCAAATTTTAGGTTGATAAAATTTTTTCATCCCCTCTTCTCCCAGCCAGCCACCCAGCAATAAGATTGTCATTTTTGTAGTTGAAGAAGAGGAAGAAAAACAATGAGAAAGAGAAAGAGGAAAGGGAAAAAAAAAAGACCTATCAATCTCAACAAGTCTTTTATTAATAATTTTCATCATTGCTATCCTTCAGCTTTGATTTTTCTCTCAGATGAGGCACAGTATTTGAAGCTAATCTTTCGAAAAAAATCTGGTATTTCAAAGGAAAAATGAGAAGTTCAGATTGCCAAGCCTTAAAATTTGTAGACATTGAATCATTTGTATAATATAAACATGTTGGAAAACCTTCCAAAGAGATTGGTCCTAAAGTACGACTATATCTGATTTGGATAGAATCATAGCCCTAAAAGATATTTCCTCAAGTTCTCTGGATAGAACTAAAGAAATATATATTGCACTTATCTAACTTTTTCTTTTTAGTATTTAGAGATTAATTTTTTTCAACCAAGATTAGGAAATAGAGTCAATCAGATTCTTAAAGAAAACACCAAGAAGGCTTCAAAATGCACATAACAACTCTTTCTTTCTAAGGCACACCATTCAGTAAAATTCTCAGTGAGGGAGGGCTCCAACAGGATTGGCATCTGCCCCACCCATCCCTGGAGGAGTCTTGTTATTAAATTATTTTTCAAAGAGTCATCTACCCCTAGTCTTCAGAGGCAGTACAGCTGGGAGTCATTAGCTGTAATCAGTGGGCAGCCAACAAAAAGAGGAAGCAGTGGGGGAATGCTCTGTCTTTCTGTAGCAGCCATCTGGGCAGAGGGAATTTGGTTTTAAACCCTAGGGGGTGGAGGAAGTTATTGGGTTCTTGTTATATTTGGACTTGACTTCAGACCCAAAACAAAAGATCTATTTTTTCCCTGGAGCTTTGCTTTCTGGAAGTAGGAGTAAAAGATAGCAATAGTAAGCTAGTAGCCATCTCACAGGACATGATGGTCAAAGCAGGCAGACAGTCTGAAGACAAAAGCCAAACATTAGCTGGTCGGGAGCCTATTTCAAGAGTGTTTGAAAGAAAGGAGGAGCCCATCCTCCTTTGTGAACAATCTCCTTTTCTCTTCCCTTCCTCCCCATGCTCACAAAGAAAAGCACTCCTCTTCCACTCAGAAAATAAAAGAGGATTATGCTTGTCTTTTAACTTCTCCATATTGAGAGACCATTTTCTGACTAGTTTCAAAATAAAAGTACCACATTTTTCATTTTATCCTTCCTCTCTCTTCTCTGAGGATGTTGGCAATATAGTGTAAAAAAGAATAAGAACATACTCTGAGGCCAGAAGCCTGAGTTTGATCCTGGTTCTGCTGCTAACTGAATGTGTAGCCTGAGCAAATTAGGTCAGCTCTGAGCTTCAGTTCCCTCATCTATAAACTAAAAATAACAAGTTATTTCTTGTAAGTTTGCTAAGAGAACTAGTAATGATGTGTGTCAAGCACCTAGTAGCCTCTCTAGACCATAGCAGGGAAACAATAATTGGTTACTATTTTTCTTTGTGACATTCATACCAAACTTTTAATAAAAGTGACAAAATACACCAAATCTTTCCAGAGGATTTGGGGAAGAAACTAAACAGAATTAGTGAAACGTGGTTCATACCTCCAAATCAGATGTCCCTAACTTGGGAATTTATGTGACCAAACACCACTCCAGAAGTAAGTGTTTTGGCCTCACAGGGTTTTTTTGTTTGTTTGTTTCTTTGTTTGTTTTTATTTTTGAAGAAATCCCCTCAATAGGCAAGTTTAATATTAAAAAAGTAGGTGCATGCTAAATAAAAACTACAGTAAGTTACTATAATAGTAATAAAATGCAAGTTATTTCTTTAAGGATAAATGAAGAGTTTAAACTTTTAACAATAATGTTTGTTTAAAAGGTATAAATAAAGATTTCTGAAGAGAAGGATGTGGGGAAAGGCACACAGGGTCATGGAGTGACGTTTTGAAATACTCTTGGTCAAATTACCATAAAAGAGTGAAAATCATTTGATTTTTTTTATCAATAATTAGATTTTTTCTCCATTAGAAAAAAAATTAAGAAAACTATGATGACTAAATTGCCAATTAACAACAAAAGGAACACGTAACACTCACAGAGTTGTTGTGAGAGTTTCCCTTGTGCGAGTGAGTACCTCGTTCTCAATGCTGTTACTCAAGAACAGAAAGGACGCTTCATACTGAACGGCCTGAAATGGCCAAATGGAGTTAAAATCGACCCTTGGCTTCACACACACCCACACCCCACATCCCACAATGTGAATGGACATTTGAAAGCAATAAATTGTACAAGTAGAGGATTAAAAGCCAAAAAGTAAATAATAATATTCTTACTTAAAAATAATATAACAGTAAAATAGAAACAACAAAAATATAAAATATAGTACCTTTGAATAGTCTCTGTGTAGTAAAGCTTTAATTTTTTATTTTATTTAAAAATTTTTGAATAGGGAATATTTTTATATGATTAAATATAGAGTACAAAGTGGCATGCAGTAAAAACTTTTCCTTCCACCTCTGTCCTCATCAACCCCCTTTCTTCTGTCTCCAACAGGTAACTATATTATTAGTTACTGGGTACCCTTAGTATTTCTTTATGCGAAACCAAGAAAATATACATACGTATTATAATTTCCCCTCTTTCTTACATATAATGTAGCACACTACAGGCTGATCTGTGTTCTGCTTTTTCATCTAGTATCTCTTGGCTTCACAGGGTTTTAAGTTTCTAAATTTCTTTTGAGCATCTTAAATTGCAGATTTAAATATATATGTCCAGCCTCCCATGAAAAACTGAAAAGGTAGTCATCCTAGCCCAGCATTCCTGAATGGCAACAAAGGTCTGGGGCTGACAGGCACTGTCCCTTTCAGACAGGATATGTGCTCTTCAGTTTGCCACAGTTCCTCCCTTCTGAAGGCAGGATTCTGACCCTACTTCACTGGCTTATCCATCCTGACCCGTTCAGGCATTTGAATCTGTGATTCCATATCTAACCCTCTGACCCTAAGTACAGGTGGTTGAGAATAAGAGAAATAAAAAGGGCTTCATGAAAGATGCTGAGTTAGTAGTTGTTGGGCATAGGGTAAAAGGAAAATCGTGTGGTGTCTTGATTAGCAGGACAAGGGGCATCAGACCCAGTGATTCCTCCAGGCACTTGGAGACATGTCATTTAACTTCCACAAGTCTCAAATTCCTAACATGTACAGGGAAGTTAATATTTACTCTGACATTTCACAAGGTGGGTATGAGGCTATGAGGCTCTAACCATGTAATGCATGTGAGCAAACTGGAAAATGCTATGTATAAATGTAAGGTAGACTATCAAAGAGAATGGACACAGTAATTAAAGGAAGAAAATTATTTACCAGCCCATCTCTAATATATATCTTCCTTGGAAATCACACAACTAAAAGGGATCTTTAAAATAGTTTTATCTAGCCCTCCATTTTAGAGATGAGCAATCTGAAACATAACAAGAAGCTTTTAAGAAGTTTACAGTAAAGTAAGACAAAAACATATGAGGAAAATAATTTAAACTGCTTCTGCCTTGGGTTTCAAACTGTAAGGGTAATAGGCACTTCTCTGCTCTGAGGAAAGGATGTAACAGGGCATATGAGCCATATGCATGCAGTGAGACAATTTACAGAAAGAAACTATGAGTCTTCTGAGGAGGGAAAAACTCAATTCAAACTTCTTGAGATTCAGAATTAGGACATTTGTCAAGAAGAACCAAAATGTCCCTTACCCAAGGTCTGCTGGCAAGAAAGGGAAATCCCAAAAGGGAGCTTATAGGAGAGAAGGGGTGTAGAGTCTAAACAAGTTTAAGAGTCTGGTAAGTATGGAACGAGACTGGAAACCCTTTGATGTCATTATGGATCTTCCCAAAAACAGATACAGGAATAGGATTAGATAGGCAAGAGATTTATTGGGGAAAGTTCTCAAGAATAAAGAGTGGGGAGAAACAAGATAAGGTTGGGGAGTCTTTATACCATGATGCAGGACTGACACTTGTGAAGGGGGAGAAGGAGGCATGTGGGATTAAGTTCTGAGGAAGCCTCAGCAAGACCGATGGGAAGTACATGAGCCGAAGTTGCCTGTTAGGGTCATCTGCATGGGGAAGAAGTGTCCTGGTTCTAATTCCCCTCCGCAGCCCATCTCCATCAGCCTAAAGGTGGGACAGTGGAGGCTCTCAACCAACTAAGCTCCCAACAGCGTGTTCTCCTGAAAGGAGATTTGAGCCGGTCACCTCTATGCCTGCCACAGACAACCTGGCCGAATGCCATCCTGCCGTGCTTGGGGACCCACAGCTTCTACCACCTACACAGGCATCTGGGCCTGCAAAAGGATTATTCGTGAATGCAGAAGTGTCCATGGGACTGGACAAAGCTAATGTCCAATAGTGGACTAACTGGAATTTTCAGTCCTCTCTGCCTCTCTTTTAGAAACAAGCCTTGCCCTTTTTGGACTGAATAAACTCTTTGTTTTTTCCTAATTTATTTTTATTAAAATATGGCTGACATACAATATTATGTTAGTTTCAGGTGTACAACATAATGATTTGACTATATATATCTCATGATGTAATCATAGGAAATATATTCAATAATAAACCCCTTGATTTCAAACATAGAGAAGGGAGCTATTTGGAAACTCCAAGGAAGAGATAACAGATTTCCTGCTAATAATAACATGGGAGTAAGATACTAAATTTGTCGTTTAAACCAATAAAGATTAATAATAATAATAATAATAATGAAAGGGAGGGAGTAGATCAAGCAGCGAATTAGAAAAATAACATGCGATGTTCATATATTTATACCTTGGCTGGGGAAGTTAGTTGTGTTGACTACATATGGATATAGGAAGGGCTAATAACAACAGAGGGTTTTTATAGGACCAATCAGTAACAGAGATATCTAACAGCAAGTTATGATAACTTATACCTTATAGAACTTTATAAATGACAAGGACTTTTACATATATTTCATTTATTAATCCCCATGACAACCAGAAAGAGGAGACAGAATAGTTTGTCTCTATTTTAGGAGTAGGAAAACAGAAGCCAATGGAGATTAACAAATTTTTCTGAGCTCCATAAGCAAAGTTCATACTGGAATTTTTTTTTTCCCCAACCCCCCTTTCTAGCCTTTCAATTACCTAGGTAGACTCCCTAGATTGCCAGATTAATGCACTTGACAATAAACTCATATGATGTGAAAGGAGGGAATGATCTCATTTGGCTGCAGTAGTCAGGGAAGGCATTCCAGAGGAGGAAAGATGGGCTCTGCTTCTTGAAAAATGGGTGGGATTCAGAGAGACGGAGAGGAGTGGAATGATATTCCAGTTGCGGAATGCAGGACATTGTAGGAGAGCAAGTAAAACAGCTTGACAAGTACAGAGGAACAGTAGAAAATCAGGAATGGTGATTTGGGACTGAGTGGACAACTTGACCCAAAAGGAAGTGGAAAATATCAGGTTTTGCCCTGACTGGTGTGGCTTAGTTGGTTGGAGTATCATCTGCTAAACCAAAAATTTGCAGGTTCAATTATTAGTCAGGGCACATGCCTAGATTGCAGGTTCAGTCCCCAGTTGGGGCACATACAAGAGGCAACCAACTGATGTTTCTCTCTCACATCGATGTTTCTCTCCCTCTCTATCTCCCTACCTACCCCTTCTCTAAAATCAATAAGCATATCATTGGGTGAAGAAATTAATGAATGAATGAATAGAAAGTACCAACATTTTGAAGGAGGCTGATGCCATCAAAGCCACTGAGAAGAGCACTGTGACTAGAGCCCTGTGCCTGGTGTTTCAAAGGCAGGGAGATGGGCCAAAGGGTTATAAAATTAGTTTACAAGTGGACTGGGAAATGATTATAATAATAATAAACACAGAAGAGCTAAGTGTTAAAGAAGTAGAGAATGAGAAAATTCCCATTGCAGAAATCATAGAAATGGTTTCCAGAAAGAGGGACTCAAGAGACAGGGTCAAAGCACAGATAAGAAACCACTTTAAACAGCTTTTATCTTAAGAATTTTATATTTGGACCAAGCCTGAAGCAAATGAGGTTAAGAAATGTTTATGTCAGAAGATTTGCATGTAGAACACTGTTTTCATCTTCTTGGTTTCGGGGCAGCCAGACAGAAGAAATTAAGTGTAATTAAATATAAAAAGTATCAATTAGCGCTGATTCTCCCATCTAAAGAGAGAAATGACCAGTTGGGAATGAGTGATCTAATCTTTTCTCAAGCCTCAGTAGTCAGGAACCAGACAGTCATCTAATCACATGGGGAGACATCATAGGAAAGTAAAGGGTTCCCAATACACAAACAAAAATTTTTTTTTCCAAAGTAGCCTTTGTTCAGTAGGTCATTATAATCTTTAAAGAAATAATTGATATCCTGGTAAATTATACTCACACAAATATAACAGCCTTGGAGGAAAGGAAATCTCAGTCTTGAGTGACAGTTCACCTCCATCACTTAAATATTTAAAACTTTTTATCTTTAACAAGAATAGCATGATTATCTGTCAACATATTTAGCATCAATTTTCACTTTCATTGTTTTTACCAGGTAGATTCAAACCAACCACTTCTCCATTCTCAAAATGACTTTATATTTCAGTGCTGAGTATGCTACTTCTAGATTATAACACCCCACTTCTCTCTGCTCCTTGTTCAAAGAGAATCACATCAATGCATCACCAATCAATGGCTTTATGGCATTTTCTAATCCACATGGTTTCCCTCCACTTTTCCCCATCCTTAATATCCACCCTCTCCCCCAAAACATACACAGCCTTTTAAGAAAATTCTAAATATAGGCATATAGGCAGATGCTTTGCCAAGAGTTCTACTGAATTTCACAACATAAAACAATTAATTTGGTGATTTTTTACAATAAGGTGATAACTCTCCTCAGTCAAGCACACCCAAACCCTACTCACAACCCACCCCATCCTGAGTGTATCTGATTTTAAAACTCAGGTGCCCAGGCACCTCCAGTCTGAATAACCCTCCATTCTTACAGGGCAAACCCTCAACAGCTAGACAAAGCTCCCAGGACACCCATGGCAAGAGGTCAGGAGTCCCCCTTGGGATCTGCCTCTGCCTCCCCTGAATCAGTCCACTCCACAACCTGTCCTCCCTGCTCCCCCAAACCCCTGGTTTCTGTGATGGAGGTTCTCTTGCCAACCACTTCCCCCACATCCACACTGGCACTGGTTTTTCTGCATTTCTTGAAGCAGCTCTAACACAAGTCTTGTGAGTAGTAGAATTTTCCTGACAGCTTGAAAGTAATAGAGGGTAGGAAACAACTGTCTTTCAGTATCAGGCAAAGGTAGCTGTGTACTGGCCAGTCTTAACTACAAGAAATTTTTTAGGTGCATTATCCCTCCATAGGCCACATGCAACATCCTCCACATTCTTGGGAACTCTCCTCACATACCCCCTTTCCTCTCTCTCTCTCTCTCTCTCTCTCTCCCTTACTCTCTCTCTCTCTCTCTCTCCTCTTTTGTATTATTTTTATTTTATTTTTAATTATATTTTATTGATTATGCTACTACAGTTGTCCCAAATTTTCCCCCTTTGTCCCCTCCACTCAGAACCCCCCCATTCCCTAGGGCAATCCCCGAACTATTGTTCATGTCCATGAGTCATGCGTAAGCTCTTTGGCTTCTCCATTCCCTATACTGTACTTTACATCCCCATGGCTATTCTGTAACTACCTATTTGTACTTTTTAATCCCCTCGCCTCTTCACCCATTCCCCCACACACCCTCCCATCTGGCAACCATCAAAATGCTCTCTGTGTCCATGATTCTGTCTCTGTTCTTCTTGTTGGCCTAATTTGTTTTTTAGATTCAATTGTTGATATATATGTATTTATTGCCATTATATTGTTCATAGTTTTGATATTCTTCATTTTCTTAAGTAAGTCCCTTTAACATTTCATATAATAATGGTTTGGTGATGATGAACTCCTTTAGTTTTTTCTAATCTGGGAAGCTCTCTATCTGCCCTAACCTTGCCCACTTCTCTATCAGTTCCATCTTTCCTCCCAAAAGCCCTGTATTAGTTTGCTAGGGCTGCCATAACAAATCTTCACAAGCTTCGTGGCTTGAAACAATAGGAATTTATTCTCTCACAGTTCAAGACATGAGTGGCCCAAAATTCAGGTGTCAGCAGGTCTGCACTCCTGCAGAAGGCTCTCAAGGGAGAAACCTTCCTTGCCCCTTCCAGCTTCTGAAGCTCCAGGAGAAGTTCCATGGTTGGTGGCCACATAATTCCAATCTCTGCATCCATCTTCACACAGGCTTCTGTCTTTGTCTCAAATATCCTTCTGTCTTTTCTCTTATAAGAATCCTTATCATTGGATTTAGTTCCCAATCAGATAATCCAAGATGAGATTATCTCATCCTGAGATCCTTAACTTAACTACATCTGCAGAGGCTCTATTTCAAAATAAGGTCACCTTCAGAGGTTCTGGGTAGGCATATCCTTTGTGGGGAAGGAAGACCACCACTTCGCCCACCGCAAGCCCCACGCCTCTGAGAGCCAGACCGACTCCTAGCTGTGGAGGACATCCTTCCTGCTGCCTCCCCAGGTGCCCCAGGTTCAGAAAGGAAAGTCACTGGGTTTGCCCACTATGCAACGCATGGACTTGAGGGACCTCTGTTCCCTTTGCCTTGGGCAGGTAAATACTATCTCTCCACCATGAGAATTACTGCCAGAGATCCAGTTTTACCTGCTAGAATTCTACAGTGGTATAAGGTGGGGAACACAATCAATTTCATTTGTCTTTTCCATCTCCCTCAGCAGAATGAAAATTTTAGCTTTCTCTTCTCTCACCCGGAATGTGTACATAATACTGCATGATAACATTTTCCAATCTATGATCTGCAGAATAGGAGACATGACTGAGTGTTCCACAATTAAATGCTCTCGGTGACCATGCACACAAGCTTATTAGTGGCTCTGAGAAGCTTACACTAAAGTAAGTAGACCTTAGTAAAGAAACCTGGTTAACTTCATTTAACCCCATGGTTCCAAAACTCTCTTGCTCTTAAAGAACTTTCTTTAACAGCGTGTCTTTTAAGATCTCATGAAATGCTAATGCCCTGCAGAACACAAGTGGGACACGTCTTTTTAAAATACCAGGAGTGTCATAGATTAATATTACATAAGCAACAGTTACTACTGTCTTCTCATTTCCAGCATTAGAATACACAGTTGTATTTTAAGTCATCTTGGTGTTATGGAGTTAAAACTAGTCTTCTCCAACCAGTTTCTATTTATCTACTTAGAGATGAGTACCCGGAATTAGTTGACTTCTATAAAGGATGAAGGCACCAGAGCAACACAGAATAATCCTCAAGACATTTTTGAAGGCAGTGGCCCACCTCCTCCTCCTAATAATGCATGTAACAGGCACTAACTGGAGCAAAGCAGTGGGTTGTGATGCCCCTTCTTCCACTACTCAAGTTTATATGTCAGAAGAATAAGCCTTAAATAATTTTTTCTTTCAAAAACACAGTAGAATAATATTTCAGTGATTATTTGTTTTAATATAAATGAGAAACATTGCAAGTTACAAAATAATTTGCAAGAAATTTTCAATGAGTCATTTCAAAATTATAGAACTTGATAACTTTAAGCATGGATACCACATATTATTCAAAAACAGAAACTATCTATGTGCTAATGAGCCTGATTCTGTGGAACCACTTTCTGAGAAGGTGGCCTGGATGTTGAAATGGACGCTGACCCCAAAGTCAGAAGATCCAGGTTTCAGTTCTACTTGTAATACCACAGACAAATCTTTCTGAACTTGAAGTTTCTTTCTTCAGTTTCTAGACACATGAAAAGGGCATACTAACACAGTCAAGCCTCTACTCAAGAGTTCTGTATTTCCAAACTCACCTACTCAGTAATATTTATTTGTAACCCTGATGTCAGTACCCTTGCTTGCACAGTCATTCATGCACATGCCCAGAGTGGCAAATCATTTGAATTGCCCAGCATGTGTGTTTCCAGATGAGGTAGAACAAAGCTGGTTTCAGGTCTCACATTGTAAATGAAGGTCCATGCCTGGTCTATTTAAGGTAACATTTTCAGACTTTTTATACCTTTGTTGGTGATTTCACTGTTTAAAATGGCCCCTGAATGTAGTGCTGAAGTTCTGTCTAGTGTTCCTGAGCACAAGGCATTGGATAAGTTTTATCTAAGCATGAGTTATAGTGGTATTGGTCATGAGTTCATTGTACATGAATCAATAATATATACTAAATACAGAGTCTTTAAACAGAAACACACATAAAATAAGGTTAAATATTGGTTAGTTGATGAAAATGTTGTGAGCAGAAGCTCTCAGGGACTTAACTATGCCTTTGCCTTAGGAACAATTGTTCAGTATTTACTAATTCAGGGCAGAAATAGGGGAGCACTCTGGAAATGTTAAAGCTTTAAACAGTATGTTATTATGTTAATCTTAACAAGTTTTCCTCGTATTAAGACTATTTAAAAACCCTTTGCTTTGAAAATGTAGGTTTTATTTATATAGGACCAGAAATGAATTTGGAAAAAAATAATGCTTTCACAAAATACTCCTAATTTAAGCCAGAAAAGTAAAAAAAGAAAACAAACCTAAAAACATTTCAAGAAAAGTTCAATATTAGATTTGAGTTTATAAAAATGTTATATTACAAAAGTCATTAAGCGCAAAATCTACAGAGCATTTTTGGGGGGGGGGGGCGGAGAGAGAGGGAGAAAAACATTGATGGGAGAGAGAAACACTGATCCATTGCCTCTCGTACGCATCCTGACTGAGGACCAGATCGCAACCTAGGCATGTGCCCTGACCAGGAATCAAACCTACAACCCTTTGGGTTACTAAAGGGTTACTTGGTCCTAGGTGCTCATAAGACTAATCAAATTACATGAAATAAAGACAATTCTGATCAGGGTAGAGAGTTATAAGTGAAATCCGGACAGTACAAAAGTAAAACTAAGAAGTTCACCTAAATATGAATCTCCTTCTCCAATCTATCCCAATTACAGTGACTGAAGTATGAGAGAAATAGCAGCAGTTGGGACAGGCTGGAAGGGGCTGAGGCAAACACCAGTGAGAGTATGTTGTCCACTGAGCCATTTGATTGGGCCAGTTTCACTAATGAGACTGGCAGTTCGATGTTGGAGAATGTGGCTAAAATGTTCCAGGTGTTAGAATGTCATGTTAAATGGTTATGTAGCTTCTCCCGATCTATTTTCCCCAGCTCCACTATCAACTGATTGAAAGGACTTTAGGTTTTGAAAAACTAATGTGCCTCACTCCCATGTTGCTATGTAACAAAGAACATGCCAGTTCATCTTCCCCTAGCACTAGGCACAGCTGGGAGGAAAGAAAAGAAAACCCATTTTAAAACATTTTAAAGCTCCTCTCTATTCCAGACTATGAGACAGCTCTGTTTAGGATCTAAAATATGCTTACTTTAACCCATCTTTGTTGACACAGCCACAAACTTCAGCAAATACTGGAACCAGACTCAACTACATTTCTTAGAAACTTTCATATGTGAGCAAAATCCCCCTCTGATTTTGCCTAATGTTCATCTGCTATAATTTTTACCAAGTTCTAAAAAGGAAATCTTCTAGCATTCTCTATTCTGTATTTTACGGTAAAAAAAAAAAAAATGCCAATTGGACAACACTTACCCATTTCAAACTATAGTAAATTTTGTCTCTTCATCATCTCAAAAGCTTTTTTCTGGTAGTCCTCATTTGTCTTTATATTTTATAAGAAGTCCTTCTAATCCATGAAACTCTTTCTATCTTCCAAAGTAATGAGGATAATTGGACTTGGACTTGCAGGGGGAAACAATCAAACAAACAAACAAGGAAGTCAAAGCTTCAGGGTGGAGGAGCAGGGTTAGATTCAGGGAACCATATTTTTTTCTCAAGGAGTCCTAAATGTGTTCACAGTTGGCTAACTGTCCATCAGGAGAAACATGCTGTCCTGTGTGCAGAGCTGAGGGCTCATGAACTCTGGCCTTCGTCCTCAGACTTTCTCTCTGACCCAGCATCATGCAGAAAGCCAGGAGGCTCTGATCCCTCATGCAGCAGCCAGCCTTATAACCTTGGCCCAAGCTCTGCCAACTTCTCTGAGCTTCAGAGTCTTTGTCAGTAAAGTCTGGGTAACACATTCTCTGCTATTTGAGATCTAAGATCCCTAACCATGTACTCGAGATCTAAAATGTGCACATCCCTAACACCTCTTCCCTCTCCCTACTCCCCACCCTTTCCCCCACACTGTATGCCATCCTGTCTCCAGTGGGCTGGAGGACTCCCTGACCCCCAAATATGCTCTCCGTACTTACTCATCTCCATGTCTCTGCTCCAGACTCCCTCTTTCTAGATTCACTTTCTTCCACCTGTACTATTCAAACCCAGTTTCCTACTCCCTGGTTTCCTCCTGTACAAATTCTTTCTCTTGTCCACTCCTTCCTAATGAAACTCTTTGCATTTGTTGAAGTATTAGTTATTTGTACACAGGCACATCTTCTCTATTAGATGTAGGCAGAAACTTCAGTTTACCCATATTTCTATCTCCTGCTCTTTTCTACCTAAGGCCCAGAGAGAGTCTTGATTTTTAATAAAGGTTCATTAAATATGTATTAGATTAATAAATGAAGCTTATGAATTTACTTCACTAGGAGAATCTCTCTTCATATATAAGTGGGTATAGAAAGGGGTGATCGTATTTGCTAACCAGCTTGAGATTATTTAAAGAAAAAGGAAAACAAATATTCACTATGAAATTAACAGTGTTATATGATAAGATAAGCCCACATACAGGGACATAAAAATTGTGTGGTCTCTTCTAGTCCCTTAATTCTAATTAAGAAGTTGGTCTCTTTGCACATATGTAATGAAACATCCAAGAAACAAAGGCTTCAGAAAGGCGTGGACTCAGGAGACCTGCACTGAAGCCTTGAGCACACAGCACACGTTCACAATCCTATTCTAGTTCTTTGTGCAAGAGGCACAGCCCACAAACCCTCTCTGATCTGGCCCGAGTCACCTCACATTCTCAGGCCCCTGATACATGGAGCCACTCACCAGTGTCTGGACACACTGGGCATCTTCTCAGCTTTATGCCTTTGCTCAGGCCTGACACCCTCTGCCTCTTCTCTGCTAGATGAAGCCCTGTGTGGCTCTGCTTCTACAACCTCTCCTCTGAGTCCACCCCTGAGTGAGTTATTTGCTCCGCATCTGTGCTCATGGGCGACTTCAATTAGTTACTTGGATATCATGCTTGGTTAGTTGGGTACCTATTCTAAAGGATATCTTTTGTCTCCAGAAATTAGCATGGTTCCTGATGCATAATTATCTATTCATACCTGTCCTCCCAATTCCCTGGTATAGAACCTTGAAGTGTCTGTTCAGCCAAGACTAAATATTTTGCAAACCCTCTTTTCATCTAGATGAGATCATCTAGGCTTTTTCTGTCCATCAGCTGAAAGCCAAGGATTCTAAGGGCTGGCAGGGTCACAAAATGAAAGGAACCTGAGTCCCTGAGTCACTGCATGGAGGAAAGCCTCCTGCCAAATACAAGTACCCTCATTAGATTGTTACATGAGCAAGAAATAAACTTCTGTTGTGATAAGCCACTGGAAACTGGGGCTTTATTCATTGCAGTCACTTTACCCTAACTAATACAGATTCTCAAAAATATATTTTTTATTTAATTAAATAGTTCTATGGAACAAATAGTACTTAGTCCCTCTAAGATGTAAGTCATAAAACATAAATAAAGGGGAGTGAAGAAAAGGAAGTGGGAAGCAAAAAAAGAAAAGGGAGAAGGAAAGAAATGGGAAGGGAAGGAAAGGGAAAGGAAGAGAGAGGGAGGGAGGGAAGAAGAGAGGAAGGAAGGGAGGGAGGGAGGAAAGGAAAGGAAATAGAAGAGAAAAACAGAAAAGAGAGAAGAGAAGGAGAGGAAAAAAGATGTATACAAAGTATACACCTCAAATGTAAGCTGCCTAAATCCTCACCATCAACTAAGTACCTGAAAACAAGGTCATCTGTTAATTTTGCTGCTGTATCCACGGTGCCTAAACATTCCCTGAGATACAATAGACAGTCAATAAGTACATGCTGAATTAATTAGTAAATAAAATTATCAATTAGTACCATGACTTTGCTTCCTTATAAAATGACCCCCAAGAAATAACATCTCTTTATGTCTACTGTATGGTATTTAATTCAGTATGAAATAATATCTCCCCTCCAAAAGTTTAAGAAGCAACACTTTAAGACTTTAATATGCATCTGAATGCCTATGATGTGCCACATGCCCCATGGAATCCATCTTTCCTGGACGATTTCCTCTACGATAATAGCATATTGCTTGTTATTATAGAACTGATGCTTAATGGTTGGCTCTGAACTAGACAAAAGGCAGAGTTTTTCTCCCCTTTTATTGTAATCTCCAAACCACGTTACTTATTATTGTAGAAATTTTTAGAAAAAAATAAACCTCAGAAGATATTTTGAGGGAGGGAGATCAGGGGAAAGGAGAAAGAGAAAAAATAATCCCACCTTAATATCAAGTAAAGGAAAAAGAGACCACATGTGGTGATGAGACCAATGTAATCTGCATCCTGTGGCCCAATGGTCCAATTATTGCATATACATATATAACGCTAAATTGTGCCCAGTCCTGCTAATCAGACAGCAGCTCACTGTGTCTGTTTATCCCTAAGCCATTACCCAGTTGTACAGTAAATCTGCATTTCCAGAGATGGTCTAAAATAGAAACCCACGCTGGCTAAATTTGTTTTGGGACATATCAGGCAACAGCTAGAAATTTTTAAATGACCAACTTGTATTCTGCCGAGGCACTGAATGAATTGATTAGGGAAAAGCTAAAAATTGAGTAGTATTTTCTGGAGTAAGCTAAGGTTAGTGCTGCCAGGGAAAATATGTAACTACCAAGAGAACGGCTATCAATCAGAGCTGATTTTCAAATAGAAATGTGAAAAAAATTAGATTACATGGGGGCAGGAGGAATGTCTTATTTTCCCCTCTATATGCGCCCCTTTACAACCAGGTCAATGATATAATTAAGTCCTCAGAAACACACACAAACTCCCACCACTAAAATTGTGATAGGAGAGAAGTTTTCCCACTGGCCACAGGCTATTTCTCAGTAGAGACAAGCTATGATCAGAAGATGGGGACATATACTCTGGAAAGGGCTGACACTAGGTGGACCAATATCATGTGATCAATTGGTTTCTAATACGGAATGAGTGGTGTTGCCTTTGAGAAAAGGGTTCTCTCAAGAGACAAGCCCAGCTATTGTTTGGCTGCTCTCGTGTTAGCGAGTGCCCTGCGGTAACCCTCGTGCTCTGAAATAGTCATATTGGTTATTTCAAAGTTGGGTGCAGAATTGTGCTTTCCCGTGTCTGTCACTAATGACTTGCAGCTGTTGCTAATCTGTGCCTCTGATTTCCTTTGATTACTATGTGTATTGATGCCTGTGGTAAATAGGCATCTGCCAGGTGCTAGCACAATCAGGGGAGAAATATAAAAAGTTCCCTGTTTCAAATTCAATGTGACATTGTGCAAGTTGAGAGGCAGCCATTTAACTATTCAGAGGAAACAGCTTCCTGGGGCACCTCCGGCCTCCTTGGCCAGGGACATTCCTCCTGTTCTTCCCCTCCCTCGATGATGCTGATGTTCTTTAGGATTGTTTTCAGTCACAAGAAGAGGGCTTCCACACCTCCCATCAGCAGAGCAAAATATCTAAGATGAGTGGTTATGACCCAAGTTTCCAGGGAGTGAGTGTCTCACCATTTGGCTGATTTAAGCTTTAAAGAACCTCACCTGCCCCATCAAGTTCCCAGAAACTTCTCCGTAACAGTGGTCCTGTGTCTTTCCCTTTGAGGAGCACAAATTGCTCAGGAAAAGCCCTGGGCAGCATCACCTTCTCCTTCAGGAGAACCAGGCGGCAACCTGGAAGGAAACAGCAAGACGGAGGGCTTCCGAGGAAAGAGGCAAAAGTGATCATGACCAAAATCAATAGCTGCAGGTACAATGGAAAGCAGCTTCTGTGGAGCACCTTTTCTTACCTTCTGTTTTTGGGGAAGCTACAGACAAAGGTAGAGTTCATGCAGTTCTTACTCTTACACAGAAATCTTAGCACACTATGCGGACGACAGACAAGAGTCTCTGGTGTCCCCATGGGGGTTCCCCTCATGACCTCCCCACAACCTCCTTCACCACACAGGTAGGAGTGCTGTCCTCCTGGACAGGGGTGCAGACACTGGCTCTTCCCAGTCAGGAAGGGGACCTACTCTGCTTTTCACGGGCATTTCCTCCTCCCACCTGCATAGTATAATAAAGACAACAACACTTTGCCAGGTTTGTTGTTTCCGGTTCTAAAAAGAAGATCTTCAGCGTTGATGCCCATCCCTTATTTTATCATTGCTAGAAACAGAGTGAGAGGCAGGTTGTTAGGCTGCAAATGCCGGTATCCCAAGGAAGGAACCAAAGAATGAAAGGTGACCAAATCAATCTTAGAATATTAAGATAAAAGTCCCTGAGATTCCAAATTACGTTGACATAAAATAGGTTATTTGAATCTTTCAGAAACCTGAGATAAAAATGAGCATCTAATAGATATTTTTTTAATACCTGCTTGGGAAATTTTAAAACCCAGACTGTGGCTGAGACATTGATATAAAAGCAGATCTCAAGAATGTTTGGTGTTCTTCCATCAAACTGGCACAAAGTGTCCACTCTCAACATTTAACCCCTAGAGCTTCAAAAATCAGTCAGTGAGACAGTACAGACACCCCTCAGAGATATTGTGAGTTGGGCTCCAGACCACCACAATAAAGCCAGTATCACAACAAAGTGAGTCATAATCTTTTTGCTGGTGGAGGGTCTTACTTTCATTTTGTAAAGAACACAACATCTTTGAAGCATGATAAAGTGAAGTGCAATAGAACGAGGTCTGCCCGAATGCCCTAGCAGCAGGTAAAAGCAGTTTGAAAAAAGTAACAGAGGACCTCATATCTAACTCAGAAGAAATCATTATAAATAAATGCCTCTTGGCCTAGTGATTAAGGGAAACAGATGTGTCATAATAATCACCTGGGCATTCATTGTAGGAGTCAGAAAGAAACCTCTGGGTCAAGCAAAGTACATGAATAATAATAAGGGGATATATGATAATAACTCAGCAAAATTGTGAGTCGACATTCTTGGAAAGAAATATTATATTGTTCCCTGCATATTCAGACAAAAAAAAACTTCCAAAATACTTCTCCACACTGCATTTTATTTCTTTAAAGACAATGGTTTAAAAATAAAATTCCCAGATCCGACAAAAGGGGCCGCAGCGGCCGGAGCGGGACAGGACGGGGCCGGCGCGGGAGGGAGCGAAGCAGCCCTGGCAGCAAGATGCAGCACCGAGCCTTCCTCCTCCTCGCCCTCCTTACCCTGCTGGCACTCACCTCCGCGGCGGCCAAAAAGAAAGACAAAGTGAAAAAGGGCGGCCCGGGGAGCGAGTGCGCAGAGTGGACCTGGGGGCCCTGCACCCCCAGCAACAAGGATTGTGGCGCGGGTTTCTGTGAAGGTACCTGCGGGGCCCAGACTCAGCGCATCCGGTGCAGGGTGCCATGCAACTGGAAGAAGGAGTTTGGAGCCGACTGCAAGTACAAGTTTGAGAGCTGGGGCTCCTGTGATGGGGGCTCTGGCACCAAAACCCGCCAAGGAACCCTGAAGAAGGCGCGGTACAATGCCCAGTGCCAGGAGACCATCCGCGTCACCAAACCCTGCACCCCCAAGACCAAAGCCAAGGCCAAAGCCAAGAAAGGGAAAGGAAAGGACTAAGCGGCCAGGCCTGAATGCCAAAGAGCCCCTGGCCCACATCCTTGCTCTCCCACAGGCCCAAGATATAACCCACCAGTGCCTTTTGTACTTCAGCTTTATCAGCTTTATCAATCGTGCCCTGCCTGTTCCCCTTGCCTTCCCACCCCAACCCCAAGTGCCCCAAGTGGGGGGGGACGAGGGGTGCTGGGCAGCTTGAGTGTCCCCCAAGGGATTTCATTCCCGTGCCCCTTTTGTCCTTACCCACAATGATGCCATTGCTAAGAAACAAATAAATTCATTTTCTCCCAATAAAAAATAAATAAATAAATAAACTAAAATAAAATTCCCAGATCCAAACTAGAAGCAAGTCAACATATAAAAGAATCTTGATAGATTGGAAAAGGAAGACTTTACTAAGCTACAGAAAATGCTGCCAAGGAAACTGGTTGAAGGTGATGGCATCAAAGAGATTTGACTCTGCTGCTGCCCTTTTAAAGCTTCACAAAGTTCGCAAAAGCATCTCTCTTCTCATTGACATTCAGAAACAGATGGAATGAGATGAGGTGTAGAGGTGATAATCCAGAAAAGGTTGGCTAAGGACATGTATTACTCTATTAAAACTAGTCCACACAGCCAGCTCCCCATTGTCTCCATTCCCCAAAGAAATGCAATGTCAGGAACAACATTCCTGACTTCACAAACAAACTGCATGGCAGAGAAATCCTTGGCTTCCCAGTTCTTTGATGTGACCTCTTATAATTACCAGTAATCATAGTGGCTAGCTTTAAATTGCTATCAACACATCTGAACACAGAATACTCCGAAGAGGCCTATAGAAGGATCCATCTTGTTGGAACTCTGTCAAGGTTCTGGAGCCTGTTCAGGCAATGAAGTCAAGTAGAATCCCACACTGGCAGCAAGAGCTAATTGCAACCCAATGAAACAACCAGCAACCTCCCTGCTCCATCTTCAACAACTCTTGCCCAGTGACCCCGAGGAATCAGAGAAATCACAAAAAAAATCCACTGAATGTGAACTCAAAGCTGTCACCGTGGGTATCACTTTTATCATTGGATAAAGATATGTACATTTATCTTTTTTCACCCTTAATTCAGGTCTTTGGACTGGCAATTGCCTATTTTCCAAACATTTACACAGGAGTCTTGTGAATGGGTTTCCAAATAGTGATGTAAAGAGCCTTATCACTGTGAGCTGCTGTGCAAATTAAAATAAAATATAAAATAATTAAAACATAAATAGAATTTTGAAAAATGTTGAATGTTATACATTCCCTTTTAAAGAATTCTGAATTACATTAGCACATTATGGACTCTGGAGAGTCCTGAAGTTCAATAAAATTAAAGAGTTCAACCTAGAATTTTCGAAATGTACTTGATGAAAAATTTCTTTATACAGTCAACACCTATAAATACACCAGAAAAAGTGTTTCATGGCCTAACCCTGGCCAGGTGGCTCGGTGGTTGAAGCATCGTCCCATACACCAGGTTCAATTCCAGGTCAGGACACATATCTAGATTGCAGGCTCAAGGCAACTGATGAAGATCAATGTTTCTCACATGGATGTTTCTCTCTCTCTCTCTCTCTTTCTCTCTCCCCCTCCCTTCCTCCCCACTCCCTTCCTCTTTCTCTAAAATCAATAAACATATTTTCAGGCGAGGATTAAAAAAGTATTTCATGGCCATGCAATTTTAATATATTCATTTGTCTATATCAAAACAGAACATTTTATTACTTATGAATTGACAAATGGAGGGAGTACTTTTAAGATAGATAGTCATCTTTGTAATTTGGTCCATAAACTGGCCATAATATTTAATAAACCTTGGCAGTAATTAAGATGAGACTAAATTACTGTTCAGTTGAAATCCTGTAGCATGATGAGTTAATTCTGGGTCTTTATTACTTACTTGTTCTTTGTATGTGTTGTGGATATTTCATTTGTATTAATAAAAGTAGACAATGTTATGATTTTTGTCAAACCAAAAAAAAAATGTCATTTCAGGGAAATTCTACAAGTGTTTCATAATAGCATTTATCACTAATTCCCCTACCACCCAAAATCTCCATATAAATATTGATAGCTAGTAAAATGAATATTAAAGAAGACCCATATGAAAAGCATGCAATAGAGTCTGGCAATCTGTGCTTCTAGTTTTGGGGCTTGTTAAATTCAGTAGCTGAGACAAGATAACTATGCTAATAATTAAAAGCATAACGCTATACATGCTCTAAAAGAATAAAAGAGGGTTAGTTCTCGTTTTCAACTAGGAATTTCAGGCAAGCCTTCATGAAATGGACACTGTTTATGTATAGCCCTGAAGAATCAGTTGATCGTTAATAAGTAGAGATGAGAGAAGGAAGAGAAGAGTATCACATGACTAAGGAGAAATAACAGGAAATAAAAGAGACAAGTTGCCTTTAGATGTTTTGGGGTAGGACATTTAAGATGTGGAAATAAACTCAATAAACAATAAAGGACCCCATCAAGTTTTTTAAAGAAGAAATGCCCCTAAAAGAGTTATACCCTGGGAGTAGCATGTAAAATAAATGAAGGGAGCAGTCTAAAGCAATGGTTCCCAGGGCAGCAACAGCTGGGACCTTGTCACGAATGCACATTCTCAGACCCCACCCCACACTCACTAGATCAGAAACTTAGATAGTGGACTCCAGGAATTCATGTTTTAACAAGTCCTCCAGGAATTCTGATGCAAGCTCGAGTCTGAGAACCACTAGTCTAAAGACAATGAAATTCATTACAAGGTCGTTTTAATGGTCCAGGTAACTGGTAATGAAGAATTAATCCAGGTAAAATAATCATAGTAACAAAGTAACAGATAGAACAGATGGAGAACAGGCAGCTGATTTCACCAAATGATCAGAGATCTAAAGGATGCAGATCATCACATCTCTTCAAATGCTGTCCCAAATTTCCTAGACAAATGATTACTGTTTCCTTTTTATTCCCCCAGTGTGCAAGTGATATTGTAGAAACACAACTGAAAAGCTTCTGAGGACTAGCTAGATATAAGAACTAACTCCAAGTCTTAAGCCTCAGAGACAGGCAGTTTAAAATGTCTTTAAACAGAGACAGGAAAGCAGAAGGGATGCAGATGGAAAATGGAATGGGTCCATGTGTTTAGTTTTTAATTATTTACAACCTTGTTCAGTGAAAAAAGTATTTACAGAAGCTTAGAAATATGCATACCACACAGTAAGGTAAAATAACATATGATAAAATAAAAATAAGAAAGAAAAAATGAGGCCAGGGAGAAGTAAGGGTATGAAAGTAAAATGAAGCCATAAGGGGGCCAGAAGGTCAGGAATCTACCTTTAAGCTTCCTTGTAATCACAACCCATAAGAGCAAAGCAAATCAGTTACTTAGGAAAAGCCCATTTCTTCTTAGTACTGAAACCAGGGATAAATTTCTATCCTAGACCAGAAAAGAGGAGATTTAGAATGTAGCAAACAATGTTCTCAATACTGCCCTTGGAAATAAATAATTCAGCTTAAGCACATCATGTGGAACTGTGCGTGCCCTTAGAACAATGAAGTGAATATTTCCTGTAGAAAGTTGAGAAGGTGAATCTGAAACTCAGGAAGAAAATCAGAATAAAAATGTGAATGAATTTGAAATGTTCCCACATAAAAGGGTTGCCTGGTGGGTCAATGACAACACAGGAAGAGAAATAATAAAGTTCTGTTGCTACTGGGGTTTCCTCACAGCCTAAATAAAGATACGTATCATGTTTTCACTAAGATTATATATTAACAGGTTTCAAACATGAATGAATTTTTAATTTAAATTTATAAAATTTCTCCCTCTCAGAAGAGAACTAAATTCATCAAATTTTAAATTTATAAAACAGATGAATTACTAGTATTCTAAAAGATTCAACATCAAGAGAGATCCAAGATGGCAGTGGAGTACATGGACAGTACACTCACCTCCTCCCAGGACCAAACTAGAATTAAAACTAAATTATAAAACAATAAACCTGAATTACCAATTGGAAACTAGCTAAAGAGAAATTTGATAACCAAAGACTTACAGAAGAAACCACATTCAAAAAGGGCTTGCCCCACTCCCATGAGCAGCTGCTGAGATTCAGGAGGGTTATGTCAACTGTGAATTCTCCCCCTGAGAAGTGTAGGGTCTCAACCCCTAGCCAGACTCCCCAGCCCAGAGCACCGGAGCCAGGAAAAGGCAGCCACATAACATCTGGCTGTGAAAAGCAGTAGGGTTTCCATCCATCAGGGAGACACAGGCACCCTTTAAATGGTCAACACACAAAATATCCTTCTCAGTCACTAATCCTAGGCCCTGGCAGAGGGAGGGCACAGAAGACTAGAGTCACATGAGGAGAATCTGGGGCTTGTGACTCTGGGGAAAGAGCTGAAGGGATAGCCACTAAGAGACCTGTGCTGAGTAACTCTCCCACACAGCAGACACCATCTTTCCTGTGTAGAGTACACCCCTCCATGTGACATCAGCCTGGAGGAGTGGAATAGCCCCATTCTCTGGACTCCTTTTAGCCCCATTCTGCTGAGCTTATGCCCTGCTGAGGGGACAGCTACTTAAGCCGGAGTACAGAGCTCTGGTTGGACTCAGGGTGTATCAGTGACTGAGTTGTGTGATTTGGGGGCAGAAGCCATTCCCCTACTTTCCCCCTTAGCAGATATCTGCTAGGTCCACTCTCCAGGCTCCCAGTGCCAAGGTCTGGGCAGAATCTGGGACAGACTGTGTTGCATGACCTTGAGGCAGGGGCCACTCCATCCATTATCCCTCAAGCCTCACTGGTACCTCCCCCTTACAGGAGGTCCACTAGCCCCAATTCCCAACTCCCAGCAACCCTGCCCTGCTGAAATCGGGCTCCTGGCAGAATCTGAGACAGACTCAGTTGTGTGGCTCTAGAACAGGGGCCTCGCACACTCGCTGGACTTTTCCCTTTAAGATCAAGAACAAGACAGGGATGTCTGCTTTTACTACTCTTATTCAACATAGTAATAGAAGTCTTAACCACGGCAGTCACACAAGAAGAAGAAATAAAACACATCCAAACTGTAAAGGAAGAAGTAAAACTGTCATTATTTGCTGAAGACATGATACAATGCATAAAGAACCCTAAAGATGCCACCAAAAAAACTACTAGAACTGATAAAATGAATTTAGTAAAGCAACAGGATACAAAATGGATATCCAGAAATAAGTTGCATTTTTATACACCAATAATAAACTATCAGGAAGGAAAACTAAGAAAACAATTCCAATTGCAATTGTATCAAAAATAAAACCTATAAATAAATTTAACCAAGGATATAAAAGATCCATACTTAGAAAATTATAAGACACTGAAGAAAGAAATTGAAGAAGATACGAATAAGTGGAAGCAAATATCATGTTTATGGATAGGAAGAATTAACATCATTAAAATGTCTATACTACCCAAAGCAATCTATAGATCCAATGTACTTCCTATCAACATTCCAATGACACATTTCACAGAGCTACAATAAATATTCCAAAAATTGATGGAACAACAAAAGACCCTGTAAGGCCACAGGAATCTTGAGAAAGAAGAACAAAATTGGAGGAATCACAGTACCTGGTACCGAACTATACTACAAGACTATAATAATCAAAAGAGCATGGTACTGGAATAAAAACAGACATATAAATCAATGGAACAGAATAGAGAGCCCAGAAATAAACCCAGACAAAAAATACAATGGTATAAATATAGTCTATTCAATGAATGGTGTTGGAGAAATTGGACAGATAGATGAAAAAAAGAAAGAAACTAGACCACCTTCCTACACCATACATAAAAATAAACTAAAAATGAATTAAGTACATAAATGTTACATGCAAAATCACAAAAATCCTAGAATAAAACATATGCCATCAAATCTCAGATGTTTCATATAGCAATATTTTTTCTGATAGATTTTCTTGGGGAAGGGAAACAAAAGAAAAAATAAACAAATGAGACTACATCAGACTGAAATGTTTTTTCACAGCAAAGGAAACCATCAACAAAATGAAAAGACAACCCACTGAATGGAAGAACATATTGCCAATGATATACCTGATAAGAAGTTAATATCTAAATTTATAAAGAGCTTATGTAACTTAACAACAAAATAATAAGCAATCCAATTTTTAAAAATGGGCAAAGGACCTGAAGAGACACTTCTCCAAAGAGGAGATACAGATGGCCAATATACATATGAAAAGATGTTCAACATCACTAATCATGAGAGAAATGCAAATTCAAACCACAATGAGATACCACTCCACACCTGTCAAAATAGCTATCAATAAATCAACAAACATCAAGTGTTGGAGAGGTTATGGAGAAAAGGCAAGCCTTTTGCACTGTTGGTGGGAATGCAGATTGGTGCAGCCACTGTGGAAAGCAGTATGGAGTTACCTGAAAAAATTAAAAATGGAACTACCTTATGACCCAGTGATTCTACTTCTAGCAATATACCCAAAGAAACACGAAATACTAATTTGAAAGAATAGATGCACCCCTGTGTTCATTGCATCATTATTTACAATAGCCAAGTTTTGGAAGCAGCCCAGGTGCCCATCAGTAGCTTAGTGGATAAAAAAGCTGTGGTACATTTACATAATGGAATACTACTCAGCCATAAAAAAGAAGAAAATCTTACCATTTGCAACAGCATGAGTGGACCTGGAGAATATTGTGCTAAGTGAAATAAGCCAGTCAGAGAAAGACAAATACCATATGATTTCATTTACATGTGGAATCTAATAAAAAAATAAACTAACAAACAAAATAGAAACAGACTCAAAGACACAGAGAACAGACTGACAGTTATGAGAGGAGTGGGGGTTTGGGGAGCTAGGTGAAAAAGATAAAGTGATTAAGCAAAGGAAAACTCATCCTCACAGATAACAGTATAGTGATTACCAGAGGGGAGGTGGGTTGGAGGAGGTAGCAGAGGGAAAAGGGGGGATAAATGGTGGTGAAAGGAGACATGACTTGGGGTGGTGAACACACAATACAATATACAGATGATGTATTATAGTACACCTGAAACCTATATAATTTTATTAACCAATGTCACCCCGATAAGTTCAATAAAAAATTTTAAAACAAAAGTAAATATAAAAAAGATTCAACATTAAATGTCAACATTGATTTTTATTGACTAGCAATTTCCTTAGCAAAGTCAATTTATAAAGTTTACCTTATCACTAATTTTTGAAGAACACACCTATTACATTAGATGGGGCAAATACATTTAAAATCTATAATCCCAAAAATGTGTTGGAAACAGTTTCTACAATAAATATAAGGCTAATAAGCTCTGTTAGTTAGATTAGTTACTCTGTAATGTCATTTAACACTAGAAATTTCTGATAGGGCTATTTCAAAAAGTAAATATATGTGTATAACTTAAAGATTGTTTTGCTGCAATTATTAGAAACTGATTCTGACTTTCAAAATAATACTTATGCATATATACATACATATTATTGGAATAATATATCAAGTGTCTTACACATCAAAGGAAATATTGAAGAGTAAGGTCACAAGATTGGGCCCGCAGGATCTAATGGGAAGACTGTCAAGGGATAGTAAGGTCATCAGGATGAATCAGCCTCCATGTTTTCTATCCTCTACAGTTCGAATCAAGATCCCCCATCCTTGGACAGAGTGCATTGCTTCACATGCCTATCTCTTGGCTAGAGAAAGGAAGGACCCCTTGGTCAACAGCCCCTGGCAGGCAGCCATTTTTACAAAAATGTCAAGGTTATACTATGGCATGAAAAAAATGTCCACTTGCAGCAAGTATGCATTTCTGATAGGAAAGCAAAAACCCACATGAACATTTACATATAACATGAACCTAATCATCATCCAGAAGTTGGAATAGTTTCACATTCACATCCCTTGAAAATCTTAAGAAACTGGGCATTTGCTATAGGTTATAATCAACTCACAGGGAGGATTTTTTTTCTATCAATAAAAATGTGACAGGATCATTTTGTCTTGTTCTTACATTTCATCAAAACTGAAAGAAAAAATGGATATTGTTAACCTTATGTTTGAAATAAGCCAACATTATACTAATATATTAATGCAACCTTAGACAATGTTAATGGAAAATTGAGTACAAATGACAGGGACGTACAGTCTCATTGCCTTCTGTGCTGTTTAGACAGAGCATTGTTTTGAATTCTGAGTTTTAAAATTTAGAAAAGATTTGGCAGATTAAGAGGATGCTCATAGGACATGACATGAGAGCAAGGAAACCATCAGAAAAACAATGAAGGGAAATGCAACATGTCATACAGAGAGAAGAGGACTGGTAAAGTAAGCGAATGTACTATGCTATAATGCATGAAAAACTGACCACATTCTCCAAAGGTCTAGCTAGAGTCCAGTTCCCATTCTTCCTATTTTGCTGTGTGATCTGGAACAAGTTGCTTCCTGTCTCTAGGTTTTAGTCTACACATCAGTATCAGGAGCTGTTGTGTTGTGGCTAATGGCATGGATTTTAATCTGACAGATGGAGATTCAAACCCCACTTTCACTGCTTATCACTAAATGATTTTGGTCTGAGTCTCTATAAAACAAAGATACATAAAAATGAACTCTCCCTCGGAGTCCCTACTGTGAGGCTTTTAAAAAACAATGCAAATAAGATGCCTGGTACATTGCTTAACACATAACTAATTATAAATTTAGAGTATTCACTTAGCAATTACCAACATGTTACACTTGTAACTATTCGGTAATACAATTACATTAAATACTTACAGTGTCCTTACAAGAAAAAAATAGTTTGCTGTGGTGTTGTAGCAACAGTGGGTGAAAGTCCTATGTAAACAGATTTTTCTTTAAATAAAGAAAAGACTTTCTAATAACTAGAACTAACAAGAAAGCTGACTTGTGAAGTAGCAAGGTTTTCAACACTGAAAATATTCAAAAGGGGTAAGATGACTATCGATTGCGATACTACAGAACAGTTTCCTGTATTTTGTATGAATGTAGAAGGATATAAGGCCCCTTACTAACCCAAATGTTTATGATTTTCAGCTGAGTGCATTACCAAGTACATTCATAGCTTATAATATCAATGTACTACTGCCCTCTAGTGTATAACCTAAGAAGATAAAATCACTGATAAAAAAAAAGAAAGAAAAGAAAAAGGAAAAAAGCAAATTACACAACCTCCAAACAAAATTATTTTTATTGGCAAAAAGTCATCTCACTAATCATTGAGTAGAACCTTCTCATTGTCAGAGGAGAAAACTGAGGGATAAAAAGCAAAATGATTGGCTGAAAGTCACCTTCAGAGCAGAGACTAGACTGCTGGCCTGGTCAGAGTTCCCTGCTACTACAGCTCACAGCCAGATTTTCCCTGAGTACCCAAAAATCTTTGCACCTAACCATGTAAAAAGTGAAGTTTCCCTAGCACCATGGGCCCAGCATGTCCTCAATTACAAGTTCAAACCCTTATAACTATTTTGCAGGGGAAAAAAAAAAACAAAAAACAATGATTAATGAGGCCTTGTTGACAAGAACTGTCCGTTATCAGCAAGCTAATGACCACTCAGGCCATGGCAGGGCTGCCAGCCTGCAATTAGAGCTGCAGTGATGTACACACAGAAAGGGACTCCAGTTATAATTAAACCTGATCCTTTAGTCCAGTTGCTCATTAGGATAGAAAATAAAACAAAGCACAGACCCCACAACAAGAAGGCCTGAAATGAGTACTTTGGTCCAGGAATGAAATTCTAGACCATCGATCCATTAGTCCATGTCTGAGTATCTGTCTCTGAGTGAACACTTAGGCTTATATTCTTATTCAAAATACTTTGTAATAAAGGGGATTGTTTTTTCATCATAGTAATTTTTAAAGTTATGGCACATAGCATGGTGATAATTTTTATTTTCTTCATTTTGCTTATCAGTACTTTCCAAATTCCCCTGGCTGGTTTGGCTCAGTGGATCGAGCGTCGGCCTGCGAGCTAAGTGTCGCTGGTTCGATCTTCCAGTCAGGGCACATCAGAGAAGGAAAACTCTGACTCCAAAAAACCTCCGCTGCCTTGCGGCATACCTCTTCAGGGGAAAGGCTAAGGGAGTAAACCCCGACAGAAAATCCGGAGCCGGAGTCCCTAAGGCGGTTTGACGTTGTAGTCAACACCGGCAACTCCTGCGGCGCACCTGAAGCCAAGCTGTATTGACTCCGTCTTTCCCTTGGACCCTTCAGCTGCGAAGAGAGGGGGGGTCTGCTGCATGGGCAACGGCAGACCCTCCATATCACCCTGCCCAGGCTCTGTAGCTTCAGCTTCACTGGAGAGGACACTCCAGCTTCATCGCAAGATGTCGATTCAACACGGGAGGAGACAGATACCGTGTCACTCCCGAGTTGGACTGCACAGCCATTCTCGGCGGTGCAGATAGACTCTTAAGAAGCTACACCATCGTCTCTCGAGACGGACGGCTGCCGACGACGACGACGACTTTCCAAATGTTTTTCTATGAATATTTATAACACATAATTAAACATATTAAAAATATACTGAATCTTGGCTAAACCTCTCTAAGTGGTGGAAATATATAGGTACTAAACATAAGAACACCTAAAAGAGCAAATCTCTTATAATTAGAAGAAAGCAATACACTATACTAAACAGCAACGTGATGTAAAAAAATCAGTGTGGGTTCTGTGTTCTGGAGCCAGACAGAGTTTGCATGACAGCTTAGATAGGTAATGCCTTTGGACAAGTGTCTAAAATGTTTAAGGAAGATGATGTGATAAAGTGAAACATTATGTAAGGATCCCAGAAGATTTTTTTTTTTTTTTTTTTAAAGGTTGAACACAATTTTTATTTTTTTTTTAAGTATATTTTATTGATTATATTGTTACAATAGTTCCAATTTTTTTTTCCCCTTTGCTCCCCTCCGCCCAGCACCCCCCTTCCCCAACAATCCCCTCTCCAAGTCCATGCCCATGGGTCGTACATACAAGCTCTCCCGCCTCACCCTTTCATATATTCTTCTTCTTCTTTTTTTAAAATTAATTAATTAATTAGTTAAATATTTTAACAATAAAAAATAACAATTCCTCCCTCTCAGACTTAAGACCCTTTACAATCTTATAAAGGACAATGGATGAAGGTCTCGAGCTCCTCTAGCTGCTTCAAGCTGGACATGGTCGTCGTCCTACCTACCCGTGGGTCAAGAAATCCCTAATAAGAGTGGGGATGTGGAGGGGAGGGTGGCCTTCCCACAAGGGGAAGGATCGTGCAGACTCCAGGTTGGTTGGCTGTCTCTGGACAACGGCATGCTTGGTTTGACAGGCTGGCATCCTTGTTGTATTCTGGGGGCAACAGGGTTAAAGGACATCATTTAATCCGTAACCACTAGATGACAAAAGACAGGTATTAATTTTTCAATGTCCCACATTAGGGAAAAGAAGGGCTTCTTTGGAGGAAGGTGTGCCAGGTACATCTCACCTGTCCAAAACCCTTTTGCCCATTATACTTATTTTGGACTGAGGGAAATATTTTAGGTTTCCCCCATCTCAGGCCTCTGGGCTTTTTCTGTCCAAGCCATTAGGATAGAAAAGAGAAACCAGTTTTAAAGTGAAGCCCACAGACCACCCCGTTCTTCACCAACCCAGCCACTTAGTTCAGCCAAACCATTGAGTCTCAGGAGGCAGCAATGCAGACAGGATTAAGTGAGGCCTATGCATCCAGATAATCACTCAGGTAATGAGATTGTAGGCTTATGCCCTTTGAAAACAGAAAACACATGTTAATTTATGTAACATAACCCACATACAAGTCTCTAAATCTGTAGGACTGTCTTATCGGAAGGAAAATCCTTGTCCTTCTAATATTCACTGAACTTGCATTTCTATTCTTTATATTTTTATTCCCCCCCCACTAAAAATTTTTCTGTTTGTTTGTTTTTCCACTACAGTTGTCTCACTTTTTTCCCCCTCTTGCTTCCCTGCACCCTGCCCCCCCCCACAGTCAGTCCCCACCCAGTTGTCCATGTCCATGGGTCATTCATACATGTTCTTTGACTAGACCCTTCCCCTTCTTACCCCTTCTCTCCCTCCCATCTCCTCCTTTGTTACTGTTAGTTTATTCCTTGTTTACATACCTCTGGTTCAATTTTGCTCATTTGTTTGTGTTGTTCATTAGTTTCCTGTAACAGGTGACAGCATAAGGTAATTTTCTTTTGTTGCCTGGCTTATTTCGCTAAGCATAATTCTCTCTAGTTCCAATCATGTTGTTGCAAATGGTAGAAGTTCCTTCTTTCTTTCAGTACTTATTCATTGTCATTTTCCCCCTTTGTACTCGTGTTCCTCTCTGTCTCTCTGTTTCTTCATCTTCTTAAAGCAGACCCTTTAGCATCTCTTGCAATGCTGGTTTGGTGGAGATGTATTCTTTTAGCCTTCTTTTGTCTTGGAAACTCCTTATTTCACCTTCCATTTTGAATGAAAGCCTTGCTGGGTAGAGTATTCTTGGTTGTAGGCCTTTGTTTTTCATTGCTTGGAATATTTTTTGCCATTCCCTTCTGGCTTGTAGTGTTTCTGCTGAGAAATCTGATGATAGCCTTATTGGAGCTCCCTTGTATGTTATTAGTTGTTTCTCTCTTGCTGCTTTTAGGATTCTCTCTTTGTCTTTGAATGTTGGCATTTTAATTATGATGTGTCTTGAAGTGGGCCTGTTGGGGTTCATCTTCATTGGGACCCTCTGTGCTTCCTGGACTTGCGTGACTCTTTCTCTCGTCATGTTAGGAAAGTTTTCTGTCATTAGTTTTTCAAAGAGGTTTTCTATCCCTTGCTCTTCTTCTTCTCCTTCTGGAATTCCTATGATACGGATATTATTACGTTTCATGTTGTCCTGCAGCTGTCTTAGAACCTCTTCAGTCTTGTTCAGTCTTTTTTCATTTTGTTGCATTGTCTGGGAGTTTTTGTGTAGGTTGTCCTCCAGCTCGCTGATCCGATCTTCTGCTTCCTCTAGCCTGCTTTTAATTCCTTCTACTGTGTTCTTCAATTCAGAGATCGTATTTTTCATTTCCTCCTGGCTCTTATTGATAGCTTCTATGTCCTTTTTCATGCTCACGTAATTTTCTGTGAGTTCCTTGTAGTTTTTCTGGAGTTCTTTGAAGTTTCCGCTGAGCTCATTCAGCTTCTCCATAATCCATGTTTTGAATTCCATATCTGATAGTTCGCTCCCCTCTATTTCATTTAGCACTCTTTCTGGGGATTCTACCTTTCCTTTTGATGGGAGGTTGTTTCTCTGTCTCCCCATTTTTTTGACTCCTATTGTTTGTTGGTGCTTCTTGGAATGATCTGCACTTCCTGGATCTGCCTCTGGTGGCGTCAGATCATGTACCAGTCTGGCCCTAGGCAGCCTGTTGGAGACTTCCAGGGATCTACTGCTGTTGTCTGTCTTCTTTGATTGTTAATCTATTCAATCTGTGATTAGCTGTCAGGCTTAAGGACTGTGGGTGTGGCAGCTTAATTCCTGTAGGCAGGGCTTTTGCTTCCCCTCAGGCTGACGCCACTTGGAGGGGAATGGTCTACCCGCAGTACTGGGGATGAGTCAGCACTGGGACCCAGTCAGCTGCTCCTCCAGTTCTCCCCTCAAAGCCACCGTGCCAAATTCTCCCCAAGTGTCTCCAGTCCTCTCTGCCTTCCCTCTGCTTGAGCCCAGGGTAAGTGGTGGCCAAAATATTTTCGTATGTGATCCACTTAAGAGCTCTTTTTCTCCTGCTGTTTCTCTCCGGCTAGCAAGAAAGCCTGTGGCTTTTCGCTTTTCACAGCTGATACTATTTTACTTTCCACTCTGTCGCTGTAGGCTGGGAAGCCCAGCTGGGGGTTTAGACCCTGCCCTTCTCAGGGGGAATCCCCGGCTGCTGAGCTGTTTCTCAGCCCCTTCAGCTGCCACCCGTGGGAGCCCAGCCAGCCCTTCCACGTCTCCGCACTCCCTACCGGTCACGTTGTGATGTAGCGGCCTTTTCTGTCTCTCCGTGGTTATAAGACTTCTCCCCAGCTGGTGTTCGGTTCGTTATTCCAGATGATTTCTCCAAAATTACATTGTAAATCCAGACTAGTTCTAGGAGGAAGTTAGTGTAGCTTCCACTTACTCCTCCGCCATCTTGTTTCTCAGAAGATTTTTTTTTTAAGTGATCTATAATTGTGGGCTTTTTTCTCTTCCCAGAATGCTCCTGTGTTTTCATTTCTTCCTCCCAAAAATATGAAAAGTATGACTAAATCTAGAAAGAGAGGTGTCTTACTCAGAAAGACCTTCCTATTTAAAGCCTTGGGTTGCTGAGGAAAGTAATAAGAAGAGGTGGAAAAGAGGTAGAAGGTGTTGACTGAAAATAAGAGGAAACGACTTCATTTTGATTTTAACTCTCCGGAGTGCTGGGAATATAGTGAGGAAAAAAGAAGAGAGAGTGAAGCTAATGAGATTAGAAGAGGCTTGTTCTTTCCATTGCTTCCAATTTAGTGTCCCTCTTATTGCCGGTTAGATTTTCCTAGGGAAATAAATGATGGAGTCTTTCTTACTCCATTCACTCTTCATCTGCAACTTCTCCTGGCTCCTTAATAAGCCTGCCCCTCCTCCTGTGCTTCAGAATCAATTTCACCAGCATTTTCTGGGACCGTGTGCCATAAATTTTCTTCTCATCACTCTCTCACCCATGCCTTCAATCTGTCTCTAGTGATCTCCCATCCATCTGTCTACAAATATTCTTGGATTTTCCGTATACTTAGTATTCAATCCTGCAAGCCCTTCAATTGCCACATTCTCCTTTCCGGGTAATAGAAAGAGGAAGCACTGTGAAGAATATATAATTTTTTAAAACAGATCCTAGGCTCAAGGGGCTTATAATTTAGTTGTGGAGACAAGACTTCTACTTCACTAGAAACAATGGTGATCAATAAAAGGCAATATATAATTAAGTCCTAAATTGTGTTGTCAAGCTCTGCATTTCTATAGTTTGGGAGATGTGGCAGGAGAAGATCCCAAGGTGGTGTAGTCAGGGATGGCCTGAAGGAAGTGCCCAACCTGAATACTGCACATAGGAATTACTCAATAAATGTTGGTGATTTGTATTTGATTTAAGATGAAATATTAGCTAAATCTTAAAAATAATTATCATGATCATCAGTTCTCCCATCCTTTTGACAATCATCCTTAGTCATTGAATTTAAGGTGCATATTACTTTAAAATTTAACAAGTCAGACACGTGCATCTTTTAATCAATATCTCAGCAGGTATCAAATTAATTGGCAGTGCTTTTCTTTCTCAATGGTATGTAAAATAATAGTATAGCCTACAACTGATGGCTTCTTAAATCCCATAAAATACAATATTTATTGAGTATCTGGTATATTTTATGCTACTATTCTGAGCCCCAAGATATGTGGATAACAAATGTAAACTTTCTTTCCCGTGGAACTTGCATAGTGGTGGAGGAAAGGAGGTATATAATGATTGAACAAATATATAATACATTGAAGCTAGGTACTGTGATAGAAACTGAGCAAAATTAGCTTTAAGCCTACATCCCAATCTACTGTGTTAGAAGAGAAAAAGTATTCAAAAGCAAGTTTTTTTTTTTTTTTAATTCAGATTTTACATAAGAAGAAATTGCAATTCTGGAAGAACTGAATAGAATGTAATAATGATGTGAACTGCACATAACAATCAAAGTAGCTGATTAAGGGAAAAACAGCAAACTTGCCAACTGTCTTCAAAGCCATGTTATGGCCTTACACAGCCTTATCTTATTCAACAATTTTATCAATTATTTGGGCAAATAAGAAATTATATTAGTATCCAGGTGATAAATCTTGGAAGGATAACAAGTACATTAGCTGATGAAGTTAAGATACAAAAAGATGATAGAACAAAAAAATGGACTACAGTAAACTTAATAAAAATAACTGTGAAATTCTGTTTTCAGATTAAAATTTCCATTTGCAAGAGAACAGACTAGGAAATATATGATGTAACAGTATATATTTTAAAAATTTGAGGATTTCTTTTGCTGAGATAAAAGTTCTGAGGCTAAATTTTTTAAATTCTTCTGGAGTGTAGGCCCCTTGTAGTACAGACTTCCCCCGCTAGGTGAGCGTTCTGAGAACCCATCTGTATCAGTCTAGCAGCTGGCACTGTTGTGAGAGGCTGTGTTCAGCTTCAGTGATTTTTTTGAAGACTTTCAACGCATTTGCCCATTTCATGATGGGTGATTTACGAGTGCACCTGCCCATACCACACTGAGTGTTCAGCAGTTTTTAACCAAAAAATGGCATAACCCACTTGTGTCCCACCCTCCCTTTTCACCCAGTCTCACCACAAGTGATTTTTCTGTTTCCTAGATGAAAAGAAGTTCTCAAAGGGAAATATTTTCCCGATGTTGAAGAGGTAAAACCAAAAATGACAGAAGCACTAAAAGGCAACAGAATTGACGAGTTCAAAAACTGTTTTGAGCAATGGGAAAAGTGTCTTGATGGGTGTATTGCATCAGATGGAGGGTACTTTAAAGGTGACTGAAGTTTAAACATGTAAGAATAAATACACAATTTTTTATAAATAAATTGTGGGGTTTTTTGAGTCCCCCCCCTTATAATCTTGCTTCCCTCATACTGTTCTGGAGTCAATATTGTTTTCAGTGTTGGCTGTCATAATCTAGACAGAGGTTCTTCAGCAAGAATCAATTGACATAGATTTGCTTTAAATAATCTGTGAATCTCATAAAATTGTGTGTAACATTTCCTTTTGGAGTGTATGTTTTCTACTGAAGAATATAATTCTCTCCAGATTCTTTACGTGTTTGGAACAATTGTTTTAAAAAGAATGTTGACAGATTACTGTGATTCCAAAGAAGAATGATTGGGTAGATGAAGGACCTGTGGAGCAAACCAATGAGGAAAGGTTGAAGAAGGACAAGAAAAAACTACTGAGAGAGATGACAACTGTCTTCTTGTTTAAGAGAGCTTGGGTCTAGTTTATGTGACTCTGGCAAGTAGTTCAAGAATTAAAAAGTGAATGTGACTAAGGAGTTTCTCACATAGTAGAACTAAAAATATCATTGGCTGCCCTGTGAGACAGTGAGTTTCTTCCTGGAGATATTCACAGAGATGTAACAATACTGTAAAAATTCTGCATAGTCTTTTTTCTTCTTGGAGATTTACAATGTACATCATGCATGTCAACGTATTAAAGTCTCTGAGAAAACTCTGGTAAAAAACTGAGCATTGCCAACCCCACCTGACACCTAACACATTTCCAAAAGACAACTTCTTTAGCTTTTACAATAAAAGCTGGAAAAAATAGTATGGATTGAACTCATGATCTCAAGGGTCAGCAAACTTATTCTACAAAGGGCCCATAGTGAATAATTTCCACTTTGTACATCATATGGTCTTTGACACAACTACTCAACTCTGCCATTGTAGCTGAAAGCAGCATATTCAGTATACTGGATGCATAAGTGAGCATGGCTGAGTTCTAGTAAAACCTCACTCATGGAGGAAACAGGACAAAGACTGACTGGCCCTGCACTGCAGTTTGCCAATCCCCAGACTAGATGGCTGTTCCTAAAGGCTCCTAGAACTCTAGAATTCTTTGGCTGTGAGATATGAACTTAAAGACCTATTTGCCCACAACTATATACAATATCCACACAGTACCCATATATTTAGAAAGGCTACAAAGGAGCAACAATGTTTATAGTGTGTAGTGAGCAGAGAGAAGCTCATTTACAAACTTTTGCTCAAAGACCTAGAATTTACACTCATCTCAACATAATATGGCCTTCCAGATAGATTCAGAGAACCCTGCACTAAGCAGAACAGGCCTTTTAAAAACCACAGGTAGGAGAGCTAGCAGGTAATTAGTGAGGTCTGTATCCTCAGCCCTGGCTTGTTCCACTGCGGTCAATTACACAGCTGGTTACAAGTGTGTATTTGCACCTGTTCAAGCCTTCAAGTGTGCTGATCTCATATTAATTAAACAACTCTTTAAAAGCAGGTTAAAAACAAATTAGACTCTGCCAGCCTGTGTCTATCCCAGCCTTCCCTCTGTGGCCCTTCACCTACAAGGGATCATCTACAGAGGGTAAGGAGCAGTGTTTATTTGTAATTAGGGAGGGGCTCATTATCCCCCATCAATTAATGCAGCCACCACTTAATGAAAACAGTTGTTGGTACACAGTACAAATTAGTGACTAATTAATAAGGGTTGCTTTAGCTAAGTTCCATTACAAGATAGAACAGACAACAGTCACCATCCACATGGAACCATTGATTGATTGATTGACTGATTGATTAGAACAGGGACATCAACAGTCTAAAATGAAAGACAGGCATGATAATGACCCTCATCTTTCTAAATGGGCTAAGAGAGAGCAGCCTATACATAACCAGTAAGCACATCTTCCAAATGTGACATTTTCAAATGACTTGAGTTGCCAAGGATTTCTGGCAGAGAATAAATGAGAGAAACTAGAACCAGGACAGGTGATTGCAGGAGCTGTCTCAGGAAGGTGGAAAAGTGAGCCTGTACATGTAAGATACACAATATGCTATAGAGCATAGGACATGAACACTGATCTACATTGATATTCCTGTTAATAATTTTAAATGTTATTCTTTATTAGGAGCATGGAATAGTGGGTAAAAACAGAACACTGAAATTTAGGATTTGATCAACTACAGATCAAGAAAAATTTTCATGTTTCTATTGTAGCAATTACTGGGGTATATCATAATTACCTGTTATATAGGTATACATTACTTAAACACACAAGCACAGCTTTTCAGCTGACAGTCAATAAATAACTGTAATAACTTGCACATGAGGCACTTTTCTATCTTAATACATAAAATACCATGATTAATTTTTAATTTTTAAAACCCTATAATCCATGAAAACAGATAAAATGCAGCAGTTCTGTTATTCATTCTTTCCCTTTACCAGGGGCACCTCAAGAAAAAAAAAAGAGAAATGCATAGTCATCAAGCATGTACTATGTGCCAGCATGATGTTAAACACAGCAGCTGCCTTTTTCTTGAATAGAGCTTATATAATAAAGTTAGCATAAAAAAAAAAATTCCAGATTTACATGTGTATAGTTGCAAAGAGCAACCGAACAACAAAGAGAAACTGAATATCAAGTACAGTACTAAGATTTAAGTCTCTATTCCTCCAGACTTTCACCCAAGCTTCAATGTGGATTTTTTTCTCCATTAAATATCATCAGTAACTCTTAATTCTCTTCTTCTTTCTTCATCATTAATACCTTAGTGCATGATTTTCAACCTTTTTTACTTCATTGCACACAATCTAATCTGACACACTGGATGGCTATTGTTGTGTTGACTATTGTCACATATATATATATATATATATATATATATTTTTTTTTTTTTTGACAACCTAAAGGAAAAGTGCCCCTGACTAAACAGTCAGGTATTGTGTGTTCTAAAATTTCTTGTTGCACACCAGCGGAAGGTCACTGCCTTAGTAACATGTATATTATTTTATTATTCTTTGCCTATCAATTTGGTAATTTTTTAAATTTATAATGTCCAGTGTTGACAGAGGTGTGATGATACAGGTACACTAATACATTTCCAGAAAAGATGTTACAGAAACAGGGGAGTCCAAAAACAAACCCCAGAGTTTGCGGCTGGGAGATAGGAAAAAGGAAGCAGCTTTCAGGATGCCTTTGCGTGCCTGGGGCTACTGGCTGAAAACTTTGTTGCACAAAGATCCGCTTTGAAATTTCCAAGGCCCAGGAAGATGGGAGGGGTCTTGGACCATGGGATGGTATGGAAGGAGCCTACAGAGCCTGCATAGGGTTCTGTGAATGGTCAGAACTGGTGGCTACACCCACTGCATCAGAGGACACAGTCAGGGATTTAAAAGCAGCTGCAGACATTTTAGCTGGGGTCTCCAGGCTGCTTTAAGAAGGGCTCTCGCCATGCGGTTTTGAGGAGAGGAAGGCAGTTTAAAAGGAGGCTGAGAATCCATGCGGTTCTGCATTAAAAGCTGGAGGGCAGCACAGCACAGAAAGGACCTCCCCAATCAGAATTGAATGATTGGCAGCTACTGGTAAAGCTGAACTGTGTCTAGGAAGTAGGGAAACAGTAACAGTATCTCTTAACTTTTATAAAACTAGGCTGGATTGGTAAGGGGAGGCAGAACTATGTGTTTGTGGGTGTTTTAAAGAACATAAGGCCTAGCGGCAGAAATCCACAAATAATCTAAATATATATCTGTTAAATAAACAGTTCTTTTCCTTTTCACCAAACTCTGGTATTGAGAGTTATAATTCTGGCGGCGGGCAATCGGGCCCCTAACTAAACAGCTCGTGGGTTCTGTTTCAATCAGAGCAGCCCAGGGGTTCTGTTACAAAGATATATATTGAAGAACAATTTGAAAATATATTAAAGAAGCATCTCTACTCCTAAGAATTTAGCGTTCAAAAGCACGCTCATACTGGGTAAAGTTTATGAGTGAAAAGGTGTAAAGAGCACAAATTTCCTTCAATACAAAGATGGTTAAATAAACCATAGTTATTCACACAGTGGAAAACTGCAACTCCTTAACACAATGGTGTACAATTAGATGTGCTCATATAAAAAGATATCCAAGACACCTTTTCATTTAGCTATATGCAGGATGGGGCAAAAGTAGGTTTATAGTTATGAGTATGCAGAACATGTATTTAACAAAGCTATTTTAATAATCATAGCCTGCGTGTCTTTTTTTCCATACAAACAACTACAAATCTACTTTTGCCCCATCCTGCATATAGCTAAATGAAAAGGCAAATTGCGAGTGTTAGTCCACTGTAATGCAAATAAGAATACTAATTATAGCAACAATATGAAACAGGAATGCATGCTCAAGAAAAAAGAAAAAAGAAAAAAGAAGCTGTATAAAAGTACCTCAAATGACTGAGCATGATCATCTTTGGAGAATGGTAGTATGAAGGACTTACACTTTTTATACTACTCATTAAATAAGTTAATATTTTTTAATTTCTAAAACAGATTAAACATACTAAGTGCTATGTAAGTTTTGTTAAATAAAGCAAAAAACATAATAATATGAAAAATATATAATATTATATTATGCTTGTATTAAAAACAAAAATGATCCCAATATGCAAAGGTTGCAGGTTCAATCCCCAATCAGAGCACATACAAAAATCAACCAATAAATGCATAAAAAAGTAGAACAACAAACTGATGTTTCTCTCTCTCTCTCTCTCTCTCTCTCTCTCTCTCTCTCTCTCTCAAATCAATAAACTTTTTTAAAAAAGAAACAAAAATGAAAAAATAATAGTGTTGTTAGATCTTATAATTTTGTGAGTGGAAGACTGCCTCTTTTGAATGACTATTTTGAATCTTGCTAGAAATCCTAATTATTGTTTTCAGCTTATCTCTCCATTGGAAACACCACCAAAGTATTAAGAAGGATTTGCACTCCAAGGAATGTTGTGAAAGGCAATTAACTACATTGTCTAGGATGTTTGCCACTCTTCTGCTTAGCAGTCATTTTTGGAAATAGGGCAGAAACACTCAGCTTGTTCTCACTCAAATGTTCTTTCACGGAAGGTGTTCATGAACAACTCAGGCCAAAGACAAGTGTGGCTTGGGCCAGGTAGATGACTGTGGACATGAGGAAAACGGTTGGATTGGAGACCTCTTTAGGAGGTTAAAAATATCAAGACTTACATAACTTTGCTGTTCAGAAGTAATCCTGGAGCCCTTGGGACACACAGGGAACCTGTCAACATAGCAGCAACTGAACCTTGACTGCAGCTTTGAAAAAATAATAGGAAAGAGGAGGAAGAGGGAAGGGGGAAAAGGGGCGGAGAACTGGGGGCAGGGAAGGAGGAGGAGGAGGATCTAAAAGCTGGTGACATTTTTCAGGAAAAACCTGCACTGCTACACATGCTTTCTCCTTCTATATAAGAGACCAAACAAATGTTTTAAGATTTTTAAATATTATTTTTTTAAAAAAACAGAAAAAATGATGATATCCAGTGACTCAATATATCTATTTCCCAATGCTGGAAGATACTGACTGAGCCACCTAGGTAACCCAGGAATATCACAGCAGGATTCCCTGGGCCTGTTGCTGAGGGCAGCCAAGTTCAGGACTTCTGTTTGCACTCCTGCAGCGAAGAAATTCTTTCTCTTTTTTTCCAGGAAAAGAGATAAACTGAAGCCAAGAAGTCAACGGCAGAGAGCAAAAAAAAAGTGAGATGGCAGTTTATAGGACAAACCCCAGAAAGTTTTCCTATCATCTTCAAACTGAAGTTGCCTTTGTTAACAAAGTAAAAAATTAGCATAAGAGTCCACTGAGAGAAACAGTCACTGGAGCAGCAGGGCAGCTGGAACCAAAAGGTGGTGCTCAGCTCTAAGCTTCCCAGTGCTACGAAGGCAACTGATTTGATTGAGAAGTTTCAATACATGCAGTATAATCATGAAAGTGCTTGACACACGGTAAGAATTTAATAAGATTTTGTATCAGTCAAAGTAAATATTTGTAATATCTCTCTAAAGTATCACAGGGTAAAATTACAGCAGTACGGTCTTTGGTAATGGTTCCCAAAATTTTTAAGTGTGAAAACCTCTTGAACATCAAAATACAATTTGGCAAATCCCACCAAAGAATAGTTCTGTTCTGAGTGTCCATCTATTTAAAAATATATGGCACATTTTAAGAGAATTTATGCCAAATGCATAGATAGTATTCAATAAATATTATGAATAAATGAAAACAGCATTCATATATGATACTGAACCTACAGACAGTGCTTATAAGGATCAACTCTCAATCTATCGATTGGTCCATTCTCCTCAAAATGGGAACTCCTTTGCCCTTTTTTCTATGAGCCAGAGCAAAACTGAAGCCTCCCCTGGACTCCACCAGGGAGCTTTCGATATGGTATGCGTCCTATTAGGCTTCTTAATGCTCAAAAACAGTTAAACCTACTCCCTGCTTAACTGTTAAGCATGTGGCTATGCACTTAGCCTTCAGATGTTACTGAAGGGATAGTGTAAAGTCATGCATACTTAATTTTATCAAACCTAGTTAAGAGATTTGATATTTATAAAGGACTGTTAGGCAGTCTCTCTTTTCCTCTAGATATAAGATTTAGGCTCATATCACTGACTTCACTTACATGCATAACTTTAAATAGTCAAACTCAGTAGAATGGTGGTTGCCAGGAGGTGGGAGGCAAGGGAGAATGGGAAGGTCTTGGTCAAGGGTAAAAAGTTTTAGCCATAACAAGATGATTAAGCTCTGGAGCATGGTGGCTATAGTTAGCAATACCGTAATGTATGCTTGAAATTTGCTAAAATGGTAGATTTTAAGTACTCTTAACACACACTCACATGTACAAAGATGAACAAAAAGAAACTGATAACCATGTGAAGTGATGGATATGTTAATTGGCTTGGTTCTGGTGATCATATATCAAAACATCAAGTTGTACGCCTTAAATATATACAATTCCTATTTGTCAATTATACTTCAATGAAGTTGTTTTATAAAAGACTTATGCTCACATCAATCATTTTGTCAAATGGCTACTTACCTAGCCTGGATGCAATTGTTTGGTTTCCCTCCCCACAAAACTGCTTTCACCAAATTGCATTTTACGTTTAAAGCACTAGTTATATTACAGAATGTAAAAAATGACACATCGACTTTGAGGACATTGTTCTTTCTATATGGGCCAAGGGGAGAGTTTAAATCAGTACCAGGAAAAAGTTTTACTTCTCCTAAGCAATTGCTTTCTCTTCTTTAAAAATATAGTAAAATTTCTGTGAGTAATTGTATTTTCCTACTGTGTTAAGAAAACTCAAAGCTGGTAGGGGGATCCAAGATGGCGGAGGAGTAAGTGGAAGCTACACTAACCTCCTCCCAGGACCAGTCTGGATTTACAACTTAATTTTGGAAAAATGATCTGGAATAACCAACCAAACATTAGCTGGAGAGAAGTCTTATAACCACGGAGAGACAGAAAAGGCCGCTACATCACAACGTGACCGGTAGGGAGTGCGGAGACGCGGAAGGGCTGGCTGGGCTCACATGGGTGGCAGCTGAAGGGACTGAGAAACAGCTCAGCAGCCGGGGATTCCCCCTGAGAAGGGCAGGGTCTAAACCCCCAGCTGGGCTTCCCAGTCTACAGCAACAGAGTGGAAAGTAAAATAGTATCAGCTGTGAAAAGTGAAAAGCCAGAGGGTTTCTTGCTAGCCGGAGAGAAACAGCGGGAGAAAAAGAGCTCTTAAGTGGATCACATACAAAAATATTTTGGCCCCCACTTACCCTGGGCTCAAGCAGAGGGAAGGCAGAGAGGACTAGAGACGCTTGGGGATAGTTTGGTGTGGTGGCTTTGAGGGGAGAGCTGGGGAAGTGGCCGGCCGGGTCCCAGTGCTGACTCATCTCCACACTGCAGGCAGACCATTCCCCTCTGAGTGGTGTCAGCCTGAGGGGAAGCAAAAGCCCTGCCTACAGGAATTAAGCTGCCACACCCACGGTCCTTAAGCCTGACGGCTAATCACAGATTGAATAGATTAACAACCAAAGAAGTCAGACAAAGGCAGTAGATCCCTGGAAGTCTCCAACAGGCTGCCTAGGGCCAGACTGGTACAGGATCTGATGCCACCAGGGGCAGATCCAGGAAGTGCAGATCATTCTAAGAAGCACCAACAAACAATGGAGGTCAGAAAAATGGGGAGACAGAGAAACAACCCCCCCATGGAAAGGAAAGGTAGAGTCCCCAGAAAGAGTGCTAAATGAAATAGAGGGGAGGAAACTATCAGATATGGAATTCTAAACATGGAGTATGGAGAAGCTGAATGAGCTCAGCAGAAACAAGGAACTCCAGAAAAACTACAAGGAACTTACTGAGAATTACACCAGCATGAAAAAGGACATGGAAGCTATCAATAAGAGCCAGGAGAAAATGAAAAATACGATCTCTGAATTGAAGAACACAGTAGAGGGAATTAAAAGCAGCCTAGAGGAAGCAGAAAATCAGATCAGCGAGCTGGAGGACAACATACACAAAAACTCCCAGACAGTGCAACAAAATGAAAAAAAACTGAACAAGACTGAAGAAGTTCTAAGACAGCTGCAGGACAACATGAAACGTAATACTATCTATATCATAAGAATTCCAGAGGGAGAAGAAGAAGAGCAAGAAATAGAAAACCTCTTTGAAAAACTAATAACAAAAAACTTCTCTAACATGAGGAGAGGAAGAGTTACGCAAGTCCAGAAAACAGAGAGGGTCCCAATGAAGGTGAACCCCAACAGGCCCATTTCAAGACACATCATAATTAAAGTGGCAACATTGAAAGACAAAGAGAGAATCCTAAAAGCAGCAAGAGAGAAACAACTAATAACATACAAGGGAGTTCCAATAAGGCTATCATCAGATTTCTCAGCAGAAACACTACAAGCCAGAAGGGAATGACAAAAAATATTCCAAGCAATGAAAAACAAAGGCCTATAACCAAGAATACTCTACCCAGCAAGGCTCTCATTCAAAATGGAAGGTGAAATAAGGAGTTTCCCAGACAAAAGAAGACTAAAAGAATACATCTCCACCAAACCACCATTGCAAGAGATGCTAAAGGGTCTGCTTTAAGAAGATGAAGAAACAGAGAGAGACAGAGAGCAACACGAGTACAAAGGGGGAAAATGACAATCAATAAGTACTTATCAGTAATAACCTTAAATGTAAATGGATTAAATGCTCCAATAAAAAGACATAGGGTAGCTGAATGGATTAGAAAGAATGACCCACATATATGCTGTCTACAAGAGACCCATCTTAGAACAAAAGATCTACACAGACTGAAAGTGAAGGGATGGAAAAGAGTATTTCAAGCAGATAGACATGAAAAAAAAAGCTGGGGTAGCAATACTTATATCAGACAAAACATATTTCACAGCAAAGGCCATAAAAAGAGACAAAGAAGCACATTTCATAATACTTAAGGGAAAAATCCATCAAGAAGATATAACCCTTATAAATACATATGCACCCAACTTAGGGGCATCCAAATATGTAAGAAAAATTTTGAAAGACTCCAAGAAAGATATAGACAGCAACAGACTCATAGTAGGGGAATTTAACACCCCACTGTCAACAATGGACAGACCTTCGAAGCAAAGAAACACCAAAGATATTGAGGCACTGAACAACACTCTAGATCAAATGGACTTAGTCGATATATATAGAACTTTTCACCCCAAAGAAGCAAAATATACATTCTTCTCAAGTGCACATGAAACATTTTCAAAGATAGACCACATAGTAGGACACAAAACAAGCCTCAATAAATTCAAGAAAACTAAAATTATATCAAGCATCTTCTCAGATCACAATGCCTTAAAATTGGAAATCAACCTCAAGGAAAAAACTCAAAAACATTCAAACTCATGGAGAATGAATAACATGATATTAAATAATGAATGGGTTAACAATGACATCAAGGAAGAAATCTAAAAGTTTCTGGAAACTAATGATAATGAACACACAACAACCCAAAACCTATGGAATACAGCGAAAGCAGTCCTGAGAGGAAAGGTCATAGCAATACAGGCCTACCTAAAAAGGATAGAAGAATCTCTAATAAAAAGTTTAACCCTACAGCTACAAGAACTAGAGGAAGAACATCAAGCAAAGCCCAGATCAAGAAGAAGGAAGGAAATCATCAAGATCAGAGCACAATTAAATGACATAGAGACTAACAATTCAAAAAATCAACATAAGTAGGAGCTGCTTCTTTGAAAAGATAAACAAAATTGACAAGCCTCTTACCAGGCTTATCAAGAAAAAAAAGAGAGAGGACGCAAATAAATAAAATCAGAAACAAAAGAGGAGAAATCACAACCGATACCACAGAAATACAAAGAATTGTAAGAAATTATTACGAACAACTGTATGGCAAGAAATTTGACAACCTAGAGAAAATGGACAAATTCCTGGAAACATATAGTCTTCCAAAACTGAATCAAGAAGAAGCAGAAAGCCTGAATAGACCAATAACAGCTAGTGAAATTGAATCAATAATCAAAAAACTCCCGGCACACGAAAGCCCTGGACCAAATGGCTTCACAGGTGCATTCTACAAAACATTTAGGAAGGAACTAACTCCTCTCCTCCTCAGACTATTCCAAAAGATTCAAGAAGAGAGAAGACTCCCAAACTCATTCTATGAAGCCAGTATAACCCTAATTCCAAAACCAGATCAAGACACAACAAAGAAAGAAAACTACAGGCCAATATCACTGATGAACATAGATGTTAAAATCCTCAACAAAATATTGGCAAACCGGATCCAGCAACACATTAGAAAGATCATACACCACAATCAAGTGGGATTTATCCCAGGGATGCAAGGATGGTTTAATATTTGCAAATCAATAAATGGAATACACCACATAAACAAAATGAAAGACAAAAACCACATGATCATATCAATAGATGCAGAAAAAGCATTTGATAAAGTACAACACCCATTTATGATGATAACTCTCAGCAAAATGGGAGTAGAGGGGGCATACTTCAACATAATAAGGGCCATATATGAGAAACCTGAAGCCAACATCATACTCAATGGGCAAAAACTGAGAGTATTCCCCCTGAGGTCAGGAACAAAACAAGGATGTCCACTCTCTCCACTCCTCTTCAACATAATCTTGGAAGTTCTAGCCACAGCAATCAGACAAGAAAGAGAAATAAAAGGCATCCAAATTGGAAAAGAGGAAGTAAAACTGTCATTATTTGCAGATGACATGATAGTGTACGTAGAAAACCATATAGACTCCACAAAAAAAACTACTCAAACTAACGAGTGAATTCGGCAAAATAGCAGGGTACAAAGTCAATATACAGAAATTGAAGGCATTTCTGTACACCAACAATAAAATCTCAGAGATAGATACTGAAAGAAAAATCCCATTTACCATAGCAACAAAAAAATAAAGTACCTAGGAATAAACTTAACCAAGGAGGTAAAAGACATGTACTCAGAAAACTACATAACACTAAAGAAAGAAATTAAGGAAGATACAAATAAGTGGAAGCATATACCATGCTCATGGATGGGAAGAATCAACATCATTAAAATGTACATACTACCCAAAGCAATTTATAGATTCAGTGCAATCCCTATTAAAATACCAATGACATTTTTCACAGACCTAGAACAAATATTTCAAAAATTTATATGGAACCAAAAAAGAGCCTGAATAGCCACAGCAATTTTGAGGAAGAAGAACACAGTAGGGGGAATCACAATACCTGATATCAAACTATACTACAAGGTCACGGTAATCAAAACAGTCTGGTACTGGCATAAGAACAGACATATAGATCAATGGAACAGAACAGAGAGCCCAGAAATTAACCCAGATCTATATGGTCAAATAATATTTGACAAAGGGGGAAGGAACATCAAGTGGAGTGAAAAGAGCCTCTTCTACAAATGGTGTTGGGAGAACTGGACAGGGACATGCAAAAAAATAAAACTAGACCACCAACTTACAACATACACCAGAATAAACTCAAAATGGATCAAAGACTTAAATGTAAGCCATCACACCATCAAAGTCCTAGAGGAAAAAATAGACAGGAAAATTTCAGATATCCCACGTAGCAACATTTTCACTGATATATCTCCTAAGGCAAGGGAAATAAAGGAAAGAATAAACAAATGGGACTACATCAAACTGAAAAGTTTCTGCTCAGCTAAAGAAAACATCAGCAAGATGAAAAGAAAACCAACCATATGGGAAAATATATTTGCCAATGACATCTCAGACAAGGGATTGATCTCCAAAATATATAAAAAACTCACACGACTCGACACCAAGAAGACAGACAACCTAATTAAAAACTGGGCAAAGGACATGAACAAACACTTCTCCAAAGAAGACACAAAGAGGGTACATAGACATATGAAAGAATGCTCAACATCACTAGCCATCAGAGAGATGCAAATAAAAACCACAATGAGATACCACCTCACACCAGTCAGAATGGCCATCATCAACAAATCAACAAACAACTTGTGCTGGCAAGGATGCAGAGAAATGGGAATTCTACTGCACTGTTGGTGGGAATGCAGACTGGTGCAGCCACTATGGAAAGCAGTTTGAAATTTTCTCAAAAAACTAAAAATGGAACTGCCTTTTGAACCAGCAATTCCATTGCTAGGATTATATCCGAAAAATCCTGAAACACCAATTCAAAAAAACCTATGCACCTCCATGTTCATAGCAGCACTATTTACAATAGTCAAGTGCTGGAAACAACCTAAGTGCCCATCTGTAGATGAGTGGATCAAAAAACTGTGGTGCATTTACACAATGAAGTACTATGTAGCAGAAAGAAAGAAGGAACTTCTACCATTTGCAACAACATGGATGGAACTAGAAAGAATTATGCTTAGTGAAATAATCCAGGCAACAAAAGAAAAATACCTTATGCTGTCATGTATTACAGGAAACTAATGAACAACACAAACAAATGAGCAAAATTGAACTAGAGGTATGTAAACAAGGAGTAGACTAAGAGTAACAAGGGGGGAGGGGGGAGGGAGAGAAGGGGTAAGAAGGGGAAGGGTCTAGTCAAAGAACATGTATAAATGACCCACGGACATGGACAACTGAGCAGGGACTAAATGTTGGACAAGGTGGGGACAGGGTGCAAGGAAGCAAGGGGGGGGGAGTGGAACAACTGTAATGGAAAAACAAAAAATTTTTAGTGAACAAAAAGTGAAAATATGAAGAATGGAAATGCCAGTTCAGTGAATATTAGAAGGACAAGGATTTTCCTTCACACTGTGTATTTTTCTCCCTATCTGATCCCTCCAGAGTTTGGCATTCTAAAGAAGTAATGACATGTTTCTTTGCATAAAACTAATAAGACCAGTTGTTAATAGAGTTTTTTTTGTTTGTTTTTTTTTTAACCAAGACTTTGACTGGAATGTCATGCCTAAAAGAGACATGCTTGGGCTTTGGTTGTTACCAAAATGCCCTGAGAAACTGGGAATGACTTTTGAAGGTAATAAAAGCCCATGAGGTAAAAGGCCTGGTACCGTGGTTGGTTGTGTGGTCCACAGCAATCTTTCCAGGGAAGGAATGAAGGTTGTTTTCCTGAAAGATGGCTAGAAGGGACCTTAAGGCACAATGGAAAACCAGAAGAACTTGGAAAAGACAGGTGTTTACAGGCAAGGCTGAATGCCAGGTATGTGACTCAGCTTCTGTGCCCTGAAGGGCAGAATGAAGGTCACCCTAAATGTTCCTTGCGTCAGTTCCAGCAAAGCAGAACTAAAGATCATAAGTGATCATTTGCTGCTCTTGTTGTGTTTATGCAAATGAACAGGATAAATTAAAAATGGACTTAATACAGTCTTTTTAATGACAAGGAGGGTAATCTTAGGGAGAAAAATCATTATTCGAGGAAAATCACAATGATCAGTGGTAGACTATAAAATAGTACAGCTAACCGTCTTTAAAGTTTCTTTTCATTTAAATATGGTTTCACTTGAAAGTTAAACTATGTCTGTGGTATCATCAAAGATATTTAATTTAAAGGCAAGAAGAATGTCAGATGCCTTGCAACTGGATGTCTTTCCAATAAGACAGTCTTACAGATTTAGAGACTTGTTTGTGGGTTATGTTACAGAAATTAGCATGTGTTTTCTGTTTTCAAAGGGCATAAGCCTATGATCTCATTACCTGAGTGATTATCTGTACGTATCGGCGGCGGCGGCAGCCATCTGTCTCGAGAGACAATGGTGTAGCTTCTTAAGAGTCTATCTGCACCGCCGAGAATGGTTGTGCAGTCCAACTCGGGAGTGACACGGTATCTGTCTCCTCCCGTGTTGAATCGACATCTTGCGATGATGCTGGAGTGTCCTCTCCAGTGAAGCTGAAGCTACAGAGCCTGGGCAGGGTGATATGGAGGGTCTGCTGTTGCCCATGCAGCAGACCCCCCCTCTCTTCGCAGCTGAAGGGTCCAAGGGAAAGACGGAGTCAATACAGCTTGGTTTCAGGTGCGCCGCAGGAGTTGCCGGTGTTGACTACAACGTCAAACCGCCTTAGGGACTCCGGCTCCGGATTTTCTGTCGGGGTTTACTCCCTTAGCCTTTCCCCTGAAGAGGTATGCCGCAAGGCAGCGGAGGTTTTTTGGAGTCAGAGTTTTCCTTCTCTGATGTGCCCTGACTAGAAGATCGAACCAGCGACACTTAGCTCGCAGGCCAACGCTCAATCCACTGAGCCAAACCAGCCAGGGTATCTGTACGTATAGGCCTCACTTAATCCTGTCTGCAGCGCTGCCTCCTGAGACTCAATGGTTTGGCTGAACTAAGTGGCTGGGTTGGTGAAGAACGGGGTGGTATGTGGGCTTCACTTTAAAACTGGTTTCTCTTTTCTATCCTAATGGCTTGGATCAAAAGGGCCCAGAGGTCTGAGAGGGGGGAAATCTAAAATATTTACATCAGCCCAAACTAAGTATAATGGGCAAAAGGGTTTGGACAGGTGAGATGTGCCTGGCACATCTTCCTCTAAAGAATCCCCCCCCCTTTTTTTTTTCCTTAATGTGGGACATTGAAAAATTAATCCCTGCCTTTTGTCATCTAGTTGTTATGGATTGAATGATGTCTTTTAACCCTTTTGCCAAATCTGTTGCCCCCAGAATACAACAAAGATGCCAGCCTGTTAAACCAAACACGCCGTTGTCTGGAGACAGCCAACTGCCCTGGAGTCTGCACGATCCTTCCTCATGTAGGAAGGCCACCCTCCTCTCCACACCCCCACTCTTATTAGGGATTTCTGGACCCAAGGGTAGGTAGGACGACGACCATGTCCAGCTTGAAGCAGCTAGAAGAGCGCGAGACCTTCGCCCATTGTCCTTTATAAGATTATAAAGGGTCTTAATATCTGAGAGGGAGGGATTGTTATTTTTTATTGTTAAAATAATTAATTAATCATTTATTTATTTTAAAAAAGAAGAAGAATATATGAAAGTGTGAAGTGGGAGAACTCGTATGTACAAACCATGGGCATGGATTTGGTGGGGGATTGCTGGGGGGGGGGCTGCTGGATGGAGGGGAGCAAAGGGGAAAAAAATGGCATTATATTTAAAAAAAGAAAGAAAGAAAACTCAAAGCTAATTGTGTGAATCTGAGTTACCTCCAAAAATTTGAAAAAACAGATGGCGCACATTTTGTGTATGCACCTCTCCCTCATTTTTACTGTATTTTTTTCTAATCTTTTTTATTTTTATTTTTTAAATGACAGTATGCATTTAATATTAGTTTGTATTTGTTTCAGGTGTACAGCATAGTGGTTAAACAATCATATACTTTACAAAGTGTTCCCCCTGATATTTCCAGTACCCACCTGGCACCATAGTTATTACAATACTATATTCCCTACACTGTACTCTACATCCTGTGACTATTTTGTAACTAGGCATCTGTACTTCCCAATCCCTTCATATTTTTCACCCAGTCCCCCCAAGCCCCTCCCTTCTGGCAGCCATCAGTCTGTTCTCTAATCTTTTCCATTAGCTCCAATTTTCAATGACGTTAGGTGCTAGAAGTGACAGAACTGGTGACTAAACCGCACCTGAGAACAATTCTCTAAGTGGAGCACACTCTGAGTTCAGGGGTTCCCTAGGTATTGCAGCCAGCCACTTCCAAGGAGAGCTTCCCAAAAGGAACCAGTTTAGCAGAAGCAGCCTTAATACAGTACCTTCATCTCGACATTCGATGATCCTCCCTCTCCTTCTCTGTATATTAGGAAGAAGGGAGATCACCTTCTGCGAGAGTGCAATATTTGATTTTTAAAAATTTTAAAAACATATCCCCTCCATAAAGAGGAAAAACTGTGATTACCTACTCTGGGCCCTGGCGCAGATGACTCGCAGCAGATCAGGAGTGCCAGGAGGAAGAAGAGGAAGGTGTATAAGAACTGACACACACCTCTCTCCCAGGAGCCTCCCCAAGAACGAGGGAGTCCAGACTGCAGGGAAAATGTTGAAGACTGTGGGGTTGGTGGTGCATGGTAGAAAGGAGCTTCCATAGAACATGAAGTTTAAAAATAAACAGGAATGAGTCACTTACATGTGATTGTTTTAAGAATCAAAGAGCTGAAAATTTATGAAACTGGACTAAGATGCTGTGTGTGGGACCTGCTAACAACAGGAAAAGAAAGTTGTAGTAGTAAGTTTCAGAGCATTAAAACATTTCATTTTTAATCCCAACAGATTGGAACTCATCTCTACCCTAGATATATTTACTCTTATTTCTTCAGTTGTATGGAATCATTATATATTTAAGATAACTTTAAAACAAGGACTATTAATGGGAATTAGTTCTCTTAACTAATTTTCTTAATATTACTGTGTACTAATTTGAGGGTGAGAATTGTGGACTGAGAACTTCATAGCAATATACGTCTGTGCCAGCTTCTTTATGGAATTTATAATTTGTCAACCACCAATTCCAAATATAGCTGAGATTGTGGCATGCTTGATGAGCCATAATTTCCCCCCCAAAAGCTAATAGAATTAATGGATGAGTTTAACAAGGTTGAAATGTCAATATAATAGCAACAAATAATTAGAAATGGAAAAAATTTAAAGCAATGTTTAAAACAGTATCTAAAATATTAAATATTTAAAAATAAATCTAACAAAGGATGTGCAAGACCTGTACACTGAAAACTGCCAAACATTGCTAAGAGAAATTAAAGACCTAAATAAAGACAGATATCATTTTCATAAATCACAGACATTAATATAGTTATGATACTAATTGTCTCCAAATTGATTAATAGATTAAATGTGATCCCAATCACAATTCCAGGAGGCTTCTTTTTAAGAACCTGACAAGCTGATTCTGAAATGGATATGAAAATCCTAAACAACTTTGAAAAAGGAGACAGAGGGCGTATACCTCAAAACACTTGATAAAGCTACATTAATCAAAACAGTATAAAATTGGTATAAAATAGACAACTCAATAAATTTTGGCAAAGGTTCCAAGGCAATTCAAAAGAGAAAGATAATCTTTTCAATAAATGATACTGGAACAACTGGATAGCCATATGTATAAACATAAACCACTTACTTTATATCATATACAAAAAACTAATCAAAGTGGATCATAAGTCTAAATATAAAAACTAAAACTATAAAACCTATAAGGAAACAGGGGGAAAAATCTTCATGACCTTAGTTTGACAGATTTCTTAAATAAGACACACGTATACGCACACAAAAAGAATCAATAAATCAAATTTTATCCAAAGCAAGAGATTGGGAGAAAATCTTTGCAAAGCATACGAGGTCTGTCTGGGAAAATTTCAGCCATTGTTAATATAATGGGAATGGTTTACATGACATCAGCGTAACCTGGCAGCCAAGGAGAGTGGACTGGAATACGCATGTGTGAATAATGATGACTTCACTGTGCTAGTCAGTGGGGGTGGCAGACCGCATTGAGTGAGCATGTGTACTGTGTGGCTGTCACATTCAGAATGATTAAGCAAGTCTGCATCAGATTTTGCATTACCCTTGAATACTCCTCCACAGAAACTATTCAATGAATTCAAAAGGCTGCAGCAGTGGGCAACTGGTGGTTGGCGGCTTCACCACGATAATGCACTCACTCATGCAACACATCTCATGCGGACTTTTTCAGAAAAACATCAAACCAACCAGGTGACTCAGCCCCCTCAAAGCTCAGATTTGGTGCCCTGTGACTTCTGCCTTTTCCCCTAACTAAAGTCACCTTTGAAAGGGAAGAGATTTCACACTGTTGATGAGATTCAGGAAAAAAATGATGGGACAGCTGATGGTGATTGGGAGCACTGTATGAGGTCCCAAGGTGCCTCCTTTGAAGGGGACTGAGGCATCACTGTCCTGTGTACAATGTTTCTTGTATCTTGTATCTTCTTCAATAAATGTCTCAATTTTTAACATGGCTGGATACCTTCTGGACAGACCTCACATATTCCCTAAAGAACTGGTATTTGGAATGTATAAATGAATACTTGGAACAACATAAAACAGGCAAAACATTTAAACACACACTTCTCCAATGAAGATATACAGAGGGCAAGTAATTAGTCTAAAACAATATCCCATGAGATACCAGGGCACACCCATTAGAATGGCTAGAATTTAAAAGACTGACAATACTGAGTGTTTTCAATAATGTGGAAGAACTGGAGATCTCATATACTACTAGTTGAAATGTAAACTATTTTAACCTCTTTGGAAAACGGTTGCTAAAAAAGTAAACATAGGCTTACTATATGACCCAGCCATTCTACTCCTAGGTATTTATCCAAGAAATGAAATCACATATCCCACAAAGACATACATGAATGTTCATAGCAGCTTGACTTGTAATAACAAAAAACTAGAAACCAACTAAATGTCCCATCAATAGGTAAATAGGGAGAGAAGGGGGATAAGTAAGGGAAGGGATTAGTCAAAGAACCCATATAAAAGACTCATGGACATGGACAACGGGGAGGGATATGATTGCGGGAAAGGGGGTGGGTTGGGTGGGGGAGAGAAATTAGGGGAAAAGGGGACAACTGTAATTGAAAAACCAAAATAAAAAAAAAAAATAAAAAATAAAAAAAATAGGTAAATAGACAAAAATTGTGGTATATTCTTACAGTGGAATCGTCGGCAGCCGTCCGTCTCGAGAGACGATGGTGTAGCTTCTTGAGAGTCTATCTGCACCGCCGAGAATGGCTGTGCAGTCCGACTCGGGAGTGACACGGTATCTGTCTCCTCCCGTGTTGAATCGACATCTTGTGATGACGCTGGAGTGTCCTCTCCAGTGAAGCTGAAGCTACAGAGCCTGGGCAGGGTGATATGGAGGGTCTGCTGTTGCCCATGCAGCAGACCCCCCCTCTCTTCGCAGCTGAAGGGTCCAAGGGAAAGACGGAGTCAATACAGCTTGGCTTCAGGTGCGCCGCAGGAGTTGCCGGTGTTGACTACAACGTCAAACCGCCTTAGGGACTGCGGCTCCGGATTTTCTGTCGGGGTTTACTCCCTTAGCCTTTCCCCTGAAGAGGTATGCCGCAAGGCAGCGGAGGTTTTTTGGAGTCAGAGTTTTCCTTCTCTGATGTGCCCTGACTGGAAGATCGAACCAGCGACACTTAGCTCGCAGGCCGACGCTCAATCCACTGAGCCAAACCAGCCAGGGGTAATATAGAGGAATGAACTATAAATACAACAACAACATAGAGGAATCTAGAAATAATTACTGAGTGAAAGAATAAAAAAAAATCAAGATGCCATTTACATAAAATGCTCAAAACTGCAAACTATTTTACACTGACAGAAAGCAATGGTTGCCTGAGGGTAGCAGAGGGGTGTGAGGGAATTTTTGCAAATGATAATTACACTCATCAACTTGATTTTGCTGATGGTTTCACAGATGCATATAAATATATATTATCTATTTATTTTAATATATATTTAAGTCTTAATTTTTCACTCCTTTTCACCATTATCTATGGGTATTAGAATTTTGTGTGCTTTTATTTTCTTTTTTGTAATTTTGTTATGGTCCAACTTTTCCATAATAATCATATACAGTAGTCCCTCTCTATATCATGGTTCACTTATTGCGACCTCACTATACCGTGGGATTTTTAAAAATATTATATTTAATTACTTATTGTGGATTTTTCACTATATTAACAGATTTTGAGGTACTGTATATGTATGTTGTTAAAGTTACATAGGTTTAAGAGTATAGAATATGTTTAAGAACAAAAGTAGTGTTTATAAAAGTGTGGAAAAGGTTAATAAGGAGTGGGGAAGGTTAGTAAGGGACTGGGAATGGTTTATAAGTGTGTGGGAAGGGTTTATAAAGCCTTAAAATATATATAAATACTAAAATAAATGTAAGATTCCTACTTTGCAGATTTTCACCTATCACAGGGGGGGTCTAGAATGTAATATCCGCGATGAGTGAGGGAATACTGTAATTCCTTTATAACAAAATATTGTCTTTAAAATAAGTGTTTACTGTACTTCCAGCCAAGATGGAGGCATAGCTAGACACACTTCACCATTCACCACAACAATAAGAAGAAAAACAACTACCTCAAAACTAAAAACAACCAGAACTACCAGAAAATTGAACTGCATGGAAATCCAACAAACAAAGATATAAAGAAGCAATACTCATCCAGAGAGGTAGGAGGGGTGAGGTCAGAATGGAGAGGACGCCAGCCTAACAGATGTAGAGTTCAAAACACTGGTGATAATGATGCTCACGGACTTAACAGACAAGATTAAGTACAACAAATGTATAAGAGAAGAAATGAAGGCAATGCTAAGTGAAACAAAGGAAAATCCACACAAAACCAATGGTGAAGGGAAGGAAGCCAGCATTCAAATCAGCAACTTAGAACATAAGGGAGAAATAAACAGTCAACCAGTACAGAATGAGAAAACAAGAATTGAAAAAAAATGAGGAGAGGATTAGGAACCTCTGGGACAACTTTAAATGTGCCAACATCTGAATCATAGGGGTGCCAGAAGGAGAAGAGGAAGAGCAAAAAGTTGAAAACTTCTTTGAAAAAATAATGAAGGAAAACTTCCCTAATTTTTGTGAAGGAAATAGGCATACAAGTCCATGAAGCACAGAGAGTCCCAAACAAGCTAGACCCAAAGAGGACCACAACAAGACACGTCATAATTAAAATGCCAAAGGTTAACGATAAAGAGAAAATCTTAAAAGCAGCAAGAGAAAAGCAGAGAGTTACCTACAAAAGGGTATCTATAAGACTACCAGTTAATCTCTTAAAAGAAACTTTGCAAGCAAGAAAGGACTGGCAAGAAATATTCAAAGTGATTAAAAGCAAGGACCTACAACCAAGATGACTCTATCCAGCAAAGCTATCATTTAGAATGGAAGGGCAGATCAAGTTCTTCCCAGACAAGGTAAAGCTAAAGGAGCTCATCATCACCAAGCCATTATTATATGAAATGTCAAAGGGACTTATTTAAGAAAAAAAAGATCAAAACTATGAACATTAAAATAACAACAAACTCACAAGTATTAACAACTGAATCTAAAAAACAAAAACAAAATCCAACTAAGCAAACCAGGATAGGATCAGAATCATAGGTATAGGGATCATTTGGAGGGTTATCAGCTGGGAGAGGGAAGGGGGAGAAATGAGGAAAAGGTGCAGGGATTAAGAAGTATAATTGGTTGGTACAAAATAAAAGGAGGATGTTAAGAATAGTATATAAAAGGGAAAAGCCAAAGAACATACAGGCATGACCCATGGACATGAACTAAGGGGAGTGGGACTGATGGAGGGAAGAGGGGTACTGGGTGGAGAGGAGCAAGCAAAGTGAAAAAATTTGGGACAACATTAAGAGCATAATCAATAAAACATACTTAAAAAATAAAATAAAATATGTGTTTAATGAAAAGACTAATTTAAAAGATCTTATAAATACTATGAAGATTATAAGTAGCAAATGCTTAACATATAGTTGAATACCAAGAGGAAATTTGTGTCTAAATACTGAAATGGCTATATAGAAAGATTTTAGAAGAAATCATGCTAGTCCAGAGAAAAGGAAATGAAGGAGAGCCTACAAATAATTAATTTTCTTTAATAATGCTCTCAATTCAGCTTTGATATTATCTACCACAAATCCTTGCCTTCTCCTCACATGGTATAATTACTGGAGAATGGAGGTTATTTTGCTGCACCAGAGTAAGTCAAAGCAGCCTCTGTAACTTATCCAAAAAAAAACAGAGTGCAGCAGGGATTAGTCAAGCAACTGCACTCTTTGTTATTTGTGCACTATTTTGATGGGCATTGAGAGATGGCAAGGACAGTGTGACCTAGACAGCAGCGACAGGCAGGCTCTAAAAGCAAATGGCAGTGCCCTGCTGCTCCCCAGCTCTGGAATGCATGAAAAATCTTCACTAACCTCCTGAAATAATATCACCCTTTGGAGACACTGCTGCTCTTTTTAAAAAATACTTCCACTACTCAAGTATTGCCTGCAAACACATCACAAACTAAATGACTCTGAATCAATTCACCTTTGAAAAAAGTTCTGGTTCCATGAGATCCCACAAATTTCTTAAGAAAAAGAGGAACACCATATAGAGAGTTGCAGATCCTGAATTGTTAAAGGGGGGTGGGATCCACTCACAGCCCCTTGGATCCAGGGATCCCTCCTCTTATTTACATCTGCATATTCACAGCTGCCATCACTAGCCAGATATATGTGGAAGAGGTGGGAGAAATACCACTGGCCTCAAGATAAGTAAAAGGCCAATTAGAATTTTGAAGATCCAGAATATTTTTCTCCTTCCAAGAAACACCCATATTAAAAGTTAGCCTTACCGCTCAATAAATCATTTCACCAACGTGTTTGTCTCATCACTTCTAAAATGGAAAAAAAAAAAAAATTGTATACCTCAAAGTGCTAGAAATTAGGAAATCAATATTCCTTCCTCCCTCACTTTCACTCTTCACAAATCTAACCTAGGTCACAAAGTTTATTAACCCAAATGGCAAGCTTCATTGATGGCTAATATTTAATCTCCTTTCAAAACATCAAAGAAAAACAGAGCTCCAAGGTCAAGACTGTACTTCCTTCTTGTATCTTCTCCTTAAAATACAGACAGCCAGACCTGCAGTCAAGGTTATTTTCTTAAATGATGTCAGGTACTGGTAAAGAAGCTGGGTCTGATGGCAAATGTGCTGAAGATCAGGTTCTCATAGAGAAAGGTCCCTTTGCCCATCTTACAGATTTGTAAGACAAGCAGAAAGAGAGTAGAGTCAGATTCTTGCTTTGGAAACATAATAACTCTACCCATTGTGCTGTACATGGCTCAGAAGATTGACACTCACCAATCAGGAGGCTGAGAAAAAGGTGGTACAAGAGATAAGAACTACCAAGAACTGAGGTGGTCCAACAAATGGCTGCGTGGGACACATGAATCTTAAAGACTGTGGCTTACTACAAAGCTCAAAGAAAACATTTCCAGCAAGTGTCCATAGAGAAAATCAAGCTGGGGAGATGCTAAAGGAGGGAGAATTCTCAACTTTCCTCAGTTTCTGATAGATATGAGCTCAGGCTGGTGACAAAAGAGAGATCCTGCCAGGTTGCAGAAGGCCTATCTGTCACTGTGAAATCTAAATAAATGCTTTATATAATTGTAAAAACTAACATTGGTTAGCCACATCAGCTGGCTCTACTATCCAGTTCTAAGTGTCCTGATTTATAACCCTATTGGTGCCATCTTGTTTTATTGTCTAAGGACATGACAATAATAGATGGGCAGTAACATGACAGTTATGATATGACCAGGCTATGTGATGGCCCAGGTATCTATGAAGTCTAAGAAAAACTGAGCATAGTAGACCTAGCCCCTTTTATATTATCCCCATTTTACAGAAGAAATCAAGGCAGAGGGTGGTTACAAAATCACCCAATATCTCAGCTAATGTGTTGTAGAAACAAAAATTGAATCTAACTGATAGAATTCAGAAGTTCCTATTGACCATTGCACTCTGCTGTATTGTAAAATTGCCTGTATATGTTTCTAAGGAAAAATACCCTTTGCAGATCAAAACAAAGAGTGAACTTCGCTCTGGTTAAAAAAAGAAAAAGAAAACTAGTCTCCACTAATATTGTTACCTCAAGCTACAGACTTAGAATTAACAAAAGGCCGAGCCATTATCTTGTCCAGTCTCGGGTCCAGAGCATAAATCCTTTCTATAAAACCTCCCAACAAATCATACATCTCCTAATACTGCCACAAGTACCGCAACCAGTAAGAGACTGTACTTACGGAGCATGACTCTGTGCATGACTCTCCTTCATTCAAGGTGTCATATTTAGTCCCTAGCAGGTAAGGACCATGGAATTTCCATTTTCAGATTTTAAAAAATCGAAGGCTGAAAGGGTCACACACCTTGGACTAACAGAGGTAAGGCTGCCTATTAGAAAGAGGTCTAGAGGAACAGATCAGGGTACAAGCCTTTGCCAGGAAGGGGCAGGCATGCTGTGCAGGACACAGCTGTCACTTGAGCCCTGTGTTGTGGCACCTGGGTTGCTGCTGATGTTCTCTGGGCCTTCAGTTCATTCCTTCTGTGAGCTGCCTTTTTGCCTCCTTTCTGTATTTAGTATGATTGTTTCATCTTTCATTTATTTAACAGATATTTAATGAACACCCACTGTGAACCAGAGTCTAATATAGGCACTAAGGATAAAGCAGTAAGCAAAATAGAATTCTTTCTCTCATGGAGCTTACATTCCGTTTGGGGCAAGAGGAGAAATACATGAGAAAGACAGAGAGGCATGGATGTGAAGAGAAATAGAGAGAAAAAGATCTACATCTAAATATTTCTATCCATCCATCCATTGATCGATTGACCAATCATTCCATGGACAGGTAAATAGACAAGACACACAGTAGACAGAACCAGAAAGGGGAGGGGGGCTAGTTCTGGTGATAAGAAAACAAAGCAGACTAAGAGGAATTGAGAGTGATAGAGTATAAGGAGGGGTGTGGAATTCAATATCACATGATAAGAAAAGGCTCTGTTAATAGAGTGACCTTTAAGCAGGAACTTTAAGTGGATATTTCATGTACTTTTGGGTCCCTACATCAGGGACAGGATGGGGTCAATTATGTCTCATCTTAACATTTCCAGAAAAGTGCCTATGTATCTCCTTCATTCATTCATTTTGGAGTATCTCAGTGGTTTCATTATGCTAGGCTTGGTGAGAGACGCAAAGATGAAGAACAACAATTAGCTGCCTTGAGTCAGGTTTTCTGGGAACCTGACTCTGAGATGAGATGTGTGTGCAGGAAGAAATTCTATTGGGAATGCTCTGTGGAACAACATTGTAACAGAACGAGGGAAGCAGCATTTGGCAGAGGAATACCTCAACTGGTCCAACAGGGAGCTCTGGAACTGGGCAGGCTCTACAGAGGCCAGGACAGGACTCTAAACTCGTTCCTCTGTCACCCAGTTATGGCATGCAGCCTATCCCCAAGGACAGAGAGGACCTGGCTAGGGACTAATAACAATAGCAGCCAACACTTGCAGCAGCTGTGGAAATGAGTGAATGAGTGCCCTGGCACCGGAAGGAGGCTTGGGCAGTTCACCACAACATCTACTGCACTAACTTTGCCCAGTGCTTTCTCAGTAGGCAGTATCATGTGATGACTAAGAGCATCTTGATTTGGAGAGCCTGGGTAACTCTTGTCTCCACCAATTTAAGAGTCATGTGGCTGTGGGCAAGTCATCTAATCTGTCTGTGCCTGCATTTCCTTGTCTGTAAAATGAAGGTAATAATGGCGTCTATTCTCTAGGGTTATTTTTAAGATTAGACAAGTTGGTGAATGTAAAATGCTTACAAAAGCACCTTGGTACGCATCAAACAAATAATAGTAGAAGTTTTCTCTTACTCTCAGAACATGCCCTGTACCTATTACTACTTCCATTTTAACAAACAAGTTTAGACAACTCACTGAAGGGGCCTTTGTGTACTTGCCTACTCAGCCTTTCTTCCCCTTCTCTGCTTTGCAACGCCTGTGGCTTGTAATGGGGCTGGCCGCACCCCTCAAGCTCCAAACTGGCACATGACTTGGGCCTGGCCAACCAGAGCAGTGCATCCCTGGTCACAGAGCCTGGAATAAGCATCCAAGCTAAACTATGAAATAAAGAAACTCTCTCCTGGGCTTCTAAATGCTTATGAAAGCTTGCTCTTTTTCCCTGAAAACCTTATCTATAAGGATCATGTCAAGATTCTAGGAATCCTCTTTTCTGAATTTTGGAGAGAGCTGGCCTAAAACATGAAGCCAACCCTAAAGAAAAGACACCTAATGATTATGATTGAGGTCCTGAATCTGCCACACCTGAAACCAGTAGTCTGGATTTTGTAAGAACCTGGATCAAAAAATTTCTTTTTTGAGTTGGGTTTCAGTTGGAATTTTTCACTGGCAACACATAGCTAGGTCAGCACAGCTGAAAGCACAACCCCAAGAGAAAAATCAGGAGTACTGCCCCCATCCCTTTCCACTGTCCCTCGGGCTGTGTTCAGTTCATTTCCTAACCCTGAGGAAGACCATCCTTAATGTCCCTCCCAAACCTCTTTCAGCCATATGATGATGTTGGTGTTTTGAAAGGAGTTAGCCTGAACCAGTTTCTCTCCCTAGCCTACTCCTTTAAGTTCCCCAACCTCATGCACACACTACTTTGTCATTCTTAAACTTGAACATGCATCACAATCACCTGAGGGACTAATTATAACACAGATTACTGATTCCTACATCCACTGTTTCCAATTCAGATGGTCTGAGGTGGGGCACGAGAACTTAATTTCTAGCAAGTTTCCAGAGCATTACTTGCGAGACAGGATAGTAAGAAACTAGGAAAATTCTTGGGCAAGTGGAATGGGGAAACTAGGACAAGATAACTAAACAAGGCTCCCCCCCCCCAAAAAAAAAAAACTGAACGCCTTACAGACAGCTAGTGAATCCCAAGACTTTATCTTCCCTAACCAAGGACACTTAAGGACAAGTGGTTTATACCTTTCCTCTCTAACCAGAGAATAAATAGCTTAAATCACCCTGGTCACAGAGATACAGAACAGAGACCCAATTACGTAGTGCCACTCGCACCAGCCAAACCCAAGGACAGATGAAGTCAGAGGAACAAATAACAAAAACCCAACTAGAGCCAAACAAACCCAAAATAAAAACAAAGCAGTGATACTGAATGGAGAATGATCCCAAACTGCCCTATACACTCATTTGATGAATCAACATATTGAAGGACATGACTGAAAACTAATGAATATTCTGTTAAGAACCACCGCCCCCACCCCCACCCCCATCTCCCTTAGGATACCTGAGCACAGGAGATAAAAATCCTCAAGACAAAGGATAACCAGTGCAGGCTGGCTCTAGAGCACACCCATGCCTGTTCCCGGGCATAAACTTTTAACTTTCTTTCTCCTAAACTCTAAGGGTCCACAGGAGACTTGCAGAGAGCAGCGGGTCATAAGGGCTTACCCCCTGATCCTGTCTTCAAGGCCCCCTTTTCTTCTGACTTCTAACAGCAGCCCTGCTTTGGCTCACTTCTTTCCCATAAAGTTTCTAGGGAGCCAAAGCTGAGCTCCACCTAGGCTCTTCTATTGCTTCTTCTACCCCAAGTCCTTCCTTTATGTCACTGTTCCCAGCTTTAATAAATGTGCTCTCAAAATCACCTGGACTTGTATTGTGAAATCATTCCTGCATAAAGTCAAGAACCCACACACTACAGACCAGCCTGAGGCAAACCGGATGCGGGCCTGGTCCCTGTCAGGTAACACTGGTCGCTGCTGGTCCTTGGCCCGCTTTAAGGACCTACTGCATTACTTGACAGAGCTTCTTTATCCCACACTAAAGTGAAGAAATCAATACACACTCAAACTCATTTTTTATCTTTATAAAGATTATCTCCCACATGACCCCAATGTGTACTTGATGATTCACAGCTGTCTGCCTGTTTGACATGTATTGAGACAGAAAACCAGCTGGATACTTGTTGTGAAAAGCTTCGTTGTCATGGGATTTTATGGAATGTCACCCTCAGAAGCCCAAGCTGGGCTCTTTCTTCACTGGTACAGAAATCAAACCAGCAATTCTTATAGGGAGAGTGGGGAGAGAGGTGAGATTTTGATTTTAAAGAGAATTCTTGAATTGAAATTCCTTTCCCAGACATTATCATGTCACTACATGAAAAACAACAACAACTTTTCAAATGCTTTGCAAAAGTCATTAAACATGCAAATACTACTCTCCTTTTGACATACATAATTGTCTACCAACATGAAAACCAGCAGACAGATTCCTGTCCTTTGGGAACTGGGGAAGTTGTTCAAACTCTTGTGAGTTGATTTTCTCAGTTTGTCTATTTAGAAGCCTGTTGCTAACTTCAAGATACTCACTTTCATAACCAATATTTGTTACTGACTCTATTCCTCCATCTCTATCGTCTAAATTTTACCAACTAAGCCCAGAAGTCCAGAAAATCACTCTTCTTCCTCCCTCTCTTCAATCCTTAGAAGAAAAATGACCAAAGTTGCTAAGTAAAAACTAGTATAGGTCTATTCAAACAGAAGAAAGGTACACATTTTGATTGACTTAGATACAAGAATTAATGCCACCAACATCTCCAATTCTTGGAGTCTGTCAAGCTTGACACAAGTCTTTTTCTTCTTCGTGTTTCTCTAACACTGCATCTACTCAAACATCTTAAGAATAACTAAAAATATATTTCTGTTGAATTTTTAATTATCTTTATAATTTTGAATATTTTAGCAGTATTATTTTTACTTGTTTAACCCTTTGAGTGCCATGCGTAATTAAAAATTTGGATCAACAAGAGAAAAAATTGTATCAATATATAACCTGAGATACAAAAAGAGAACAAAACATAAAATATGAATTATCCCATTGTTATTTACATTTATAGCCATTGAAAAAAGAGTCACTGGGAACAACGCTGGCACTTTTGGGAAAATTTGTCAGTGTCGCTCACAGAGACATTGGCACTCAAAGAGTTAAGTTATAGTTGTTTTTTGTTTGTTTGTTTGTTTCCATTATTTAATTCCATCATGGGTTTAAGAGATTTTGGAAGCTTTATCTGAAAACCTGTTTATGATTTATAATTTTGTAAATAAAGGACACACATTTTTTGCCTTAATACAGATCTACAAACCAATCCATTTCTTGCTCAAGGACCAAATGAATTTCTATGATCCCTTAAACCTACCTGTAACATGTAAGTAACAACAGAAGCCCTTCGTCTTGCTCAACTCATAGATTATCAAGTTGAACAGTGATTATTTACTTTGAAAAATGATTTTTCGCTTTTCCAGATAATCAACCATAGTTTCATTTAACTAGTTACTTGTGAAAGCATATTTTGACTCACATACATTTTCATGCACACAGCTGTAGCTAAAAGTAAATGTAAAAATGAAACAGAAATGAAGTATCATCACTCTTATTTTAGGCCTGTAGATACTGCCTCTTTAGATTGACTCCCATTTCCTAACAGAAAGTCTCAAAACATGAGCCTTTCCATGTGAATGTTAGATTGAACATTAACAGACACTGCTACAAAATCCAGCCTTGTTTCTACAAAAGGACCAGGCTGGGATTTGTCTCTTAAAGTTATATGTCCCCCATGCTCAGACAGCCTGTCTGCATAGAAATAATCAAAGAATTTCATATCTTGCTCACTGAAAAGACTGCTGGCCAGCAGATTATATATCACCCTCATCCAGATGCCACAGTGCCTGAAATTGCACCACCCATGCTGGATTGAATGTGTATTTATCTGTGCAGGTGTTTGCTAGCCTAGTGGTATGAAGATGACCAATTTGGTCACTATCCTCAAAGGACTCAGCATCTGTTAATTATTGTTCTTTCTCTGTTTTATTTTTTTAAGATTTTATTTATGTTTAGAGAGAGGGAGATAGAGAGGGAGAGAAGCATTGAAGTTGAACCGGCTCCCTTTCCTTTCGTGGGGCAATGCCCCACCCACTGAGCCACACCAATCGGGGCCCCTGTAGCCCTGTTACTATGCAGCCGTTCAGGGTGTAGTTTGTAGCACAACATGCTAGGAATTTGTTCATCAGCTTTTTCCTCCTAAAGTATCTTTGGGAGAAGGCAAGTTTTAAAGAGCACAATTCTCACAAACCTCTGGCAATAAATATAATGACCCACAGACACCAGTTTGAGAAAAACACAACTCTGATCACATTGGAGACAATTTGCTAACCAAGAGCCATTCCCCCACCATTATTTCAAAGGAACACTAGATGGCACCAGGAAACCGCTGCATGAGAGTAACGGCAAAGGCATCCTTGGCTTACGGCTCCTTTCTCACCGAGTCAGCATTTCATGCATAGAGCCTCAAATTTGCCCTCATAGTTATCATTCTCAGAGAAGAGCAAAAGCAACAAAAATAAATGATATTCTAAGAAAAGAAGCACCTACCATTATCATTGTCACCTGTCAGATTTAATGCAGAGGACCAGCAATGTGACTTTGAGGCAACTTCTTGCTTTTTTCCAAGCAACTCCTAAGTTCTCATTTCCTCGCATACTAGAGTCAGTTTCATCCAGCTTTCCTGAACATCAAAATGAATTGCAACGCTGTTTGTAAATTGTGATGGGTTATCATTAATTAGCATTAGCACACATTTCCCCTGAGATCAGAGCTTGTCCTCAGGCAACACAGACTGAGGAGGGAAAAGCAGTGTCTCTGCGGAAGGCAGGAGGTGCTCTGCCCAGGAATGCAGGGTTTCCACTGAGCTGGGCCAACACGCTCTCAATGGCATACAGTGAAGGAACAGAAGTGTTATTCAGTTTCTGGACACCAGGGATTTGCTCCCCCTGCTCTCTGGTTAAATTATCACCCCTGACTTAATTCCAGTCTCATGCAGAATCCCCGGCACACTCATTCTTAGTCCTCTCAGCAAACTCCAAATGAAAATGAAGGCTAAGCAAAATGGCGAAAAGATTCTCTAAAGTCTCCCTCTTCTTCCATATTGTGATTTCACTTTTCCTCCGCAGATAATCCTATGCCATCACTTTTATCCAGGCAGAATAAATAAACAAACAAACAAATGAATAAGTAAATAGCTTAACATGTTACTTGTTCCAGAAGCATCTATTTTTTAAATGAGAATGGTAACGAAAGGACAGTGGTTCATCCAAAGAAATAAATCTCTAATGGTTAAATGTGAGGCCCTGTGTGGGGAGAGACTTTGTTACCAACTCTTTCTTCCAGAAAAGACATCACTCTTAGCTTTTAATAGAAGACCCAGCCACCTTTTCCTCCTTCCCTCTGGTCTACACAACTAACCATGTTCTGAAATGTACCTACTATTCTCTTTCCTTTGCTCTATGCCCCTCAGCAACCACGCTTTTAAATTTAGAGGGTCTTTCTACCTGACCCTAAACTCAGTGTTGAGGTTATCTCCCCACCACCACCACCACCCTTACACACATACTCAACAGAAATCAAACTAGCCTCCATATAAGCACCAGAACTTAGCAATAATACTTCAAATCTTTGCATGACTTTATAATAAACCAGTGTTTCCATCTAACAGGTAAAAGGAGGAAAATGAGATGCAGTGAATTGCCTGAGGTCACAGGGCTGGCAGGAGAATTCAGACTTAAAGGTAGAACCGTGAATCCTGGCAGCCCAAGGACTGTTCTGGAAGCTGTGGAACAGGAGCCTGAAGAACAGAATGATACTGGGCCACATCTACACATCCAGGCCCACAGACTTCCCGTGGGACCAAAGGCAGATCATATCTACAGCCAGCACTTGCTATTATTGGGGATGGGAAAGAGAGCAAATATAGAATATGGTCTCAGCACCTTGCCATGGTTATAACTGAGTCCCTTAAGTATTTAAGATAAATTCTACCCCGAGCTGAACAACACCCAGAGTACCATTCTCATATCCAGATTCAACCTTGTAGCTTGGGTACCTTGAGAAACTGTGAGCTAGGGGAGAAAAGAAGAGTTGTCTGAAGAAATTGGGGCAGTAAAACCATGTTCTGGATTCCAGATTTCTTTAAACCTCCCTGAGGATGGCCAGTGTGGAAAGTGTTCTCCAGGCTGTTGTAAAAGAGGGGAACCACCACAAACTTTTTGCATTTTTACTAAAACCCCATACTATGACTTCACAGTACACCCAACAACACCCTTTCCTCCCATGACGGTTCTATGGGGCTTCCTTTTTGGCTAGCAGCAGAGCTGCACAGGCCCCTCTTGACACGCACCAAGGCACGCCTCCGTGAGAGCTGGCACCCTTCCCACTGGGGAGAGCCCAAGGCCTGGGAAGAGAATCCCTGCCCGAAAATCAGGAATGAAGCACCTTTCAGTCCTGAGTGTTTCAACACAGAGAACAAGGTAAACAGAGGTTAAGACGAATCCAAGAGAGCTATGGAGAAGAGTGACCCATCTTCTGAGGGTGCATTCCTGTCAGTGGCCCCTCTAGGAACTCTTCTGTGTCCCATCTGAAATCTGGGAGAGCGGCCATGGGTCTCCAGGCACACACCCTCCACGCCACCCTCTGTGATGGATCTCCTAGCTGAAGAGGAAGTCCACAGAAGGCATCCAAGGGGAGAAAGAGAGGAGGCCTGAAGCTCAGCTGATTACCTTAAAAACATATCAGGAAGCCTTGTCAGTGCAAAGGTGAGGCTGTGGGTGCTGTCAGCCCGGGACTTAACAAAACCTGAGTGGTTTCTCTGCAGGACCTAGTGCAGCCCCCGCACACCCTTGCTTCCAAAGGCCCAGTGGATAACAGATATTAATATACATATTTGTGCATATGTGTGTACATATATTTATACCGCTGACCCTGGCACAAGAGGGGTTTGAGCTGCTCTGGTCCACTGATACAGTGGTATTTTCTCAATAAATACAGTCTGCCCTTCCTATTTCCATGTTTTGCATCTGCAAATTCAATCAACATGGAATCAAAACCAGTGTTTTCACTTTCCCAACTGCAGATTCCCAACCATGGGTTAAAAATACTGTTTTCCATCCCAGGTTGGTTGAATCTGTGGATACAAAGGGTCACCTGTAAGGGGGTCAAAAGTTATGCATGGATTTTTGAACTTGCAGGATCAGCGCCCCTAACTCCTGAAATTATTTAAGGGTCCAATGTGTATGTTTCTGTGTATACTGTATACATATATACATACAAGGTCCCTCATGAGTGTGACTAAATCGGGCTACAAAAGGAAAAATAATATCCTACAGTTCTATAAAACCTTCTACCTTTATCAAAAATGTTTGCATCTATTACTATATTGTTTCACTCCTAAGTTATGAAGTAGATTGGGCAGGTACTATTATTAGTCCTATTTTGACAGGTGAGGAAATTAAACTTCCAATACATTGTACTGGTTTGAATCAAAACTAGACTCAAGTTTAATGACATATCCATATCACCCTGCACCTAGCATATTTCTTCATTGTGAAACATATGTAGTGCACAGTTTGGGATATAAACTTTTAATGTTTTATAAATTTAAGAATTATAGAATTACTTTTGCTGTTTGGTCTATTATTCTCAATACTACCTGCATATCAGGAATCAACTGAGGATCTTTTTAAAACTATCAATACCTGGGCTTCACCCTGACCAAGAGAAGCAAGTGTTTTGGGGTGGACGGGGCAAAGTAATTTTTTAAAGCTCCATGTAGGACTTTAATATGCAACCTTGGACTTGGTATGGAAGTACACAATGTTATTCAATGTGCCCCTTGATGCCAGATAATTTTGCACGTTTTGTGTGTGCACATATCCCATTTCTTTAATCCAAATGTTCCCAAGTTTACCAGCTATTCAGGCATCACCTTTTTCACTAATATTTAAATAAAATGACTCAAGCCGCCGTGTAAATATGGTGAGAAATCCTATCACCCCCCCAAAATTTTTGAGGAGTCCAGGAAGCATGCTCTCCTGGCTCGTCTCACTGCAACGTCCTGCTGTTGCTGGTTTCTCTGTCTCACTTACCATCTTGCTTCTTGCAGATGCTCACCGGTTTCTTCATCCCAACCCCTCACCTCTGGCCACTACCTTCCCACCTCCTTTCAATACCCAAAACAATTCTATCACCACTACTTCAGGGAACAAATTTTTGCTAAAAGTTGAGGTTTAATATAAGAAGTTTGCAGCCCTGAAGAAAAACTTATCATTGGGTATTAAGCATCATTTTTCTGGCAGTTTCTCAGTCCTCCACAGGAGATTCCCACTAGCCGTTTTTTTCCTTAATCATCAACAATTTTCTATGTTGCTGTATTCCAACATCATTCCTTTTCCCATTGTGCCAAGAATCCTCATGACCTTTCTACCAAGATACAACCCAAGAAAACTCACGTTCTCTCAGTTTTATTACACAAAGCAATTTAGCACTTTGGACTCCATTTTCTCTAGTTCATTTCAGGAGGAATAATTTTTTTTTTTTTTAACCAAAATAGCCCATTCAGGTTTTTCCTAAATAAAATAGCTATCATTCTTAGGATCTACTGAAGGTTTAACTTGGCACAGAGTAAGTTCATAGACCATGATCTTTTTTAACCAACTTAGTTATATAGATAGATAGATGTGCATATATGCATTAATATGTGTGCGTATTTATACATATATGTATATGTATATATTTATATTTATGTATGTATATACACACACTCCTGGGGAAGCTGTGCAGTACCAGACACTTAACTGGGTACTTTTATCATAACAAAGCACTTAAGACCGAAGATGAAAGAATTCTTTGAGCAACATGCCTTCTGGACATCCCATTCACCCTCAGATTGCAGAATATTTCTAATCAGTTTTTGATAGAAGAAGGAAAGCAGCCTCCTACTCAAGACTTTCCAGGTGTTAGTGAATAAACTTGACAATTTTGGACTGTATGTATTAGTATTTGTTGCACTGTTTGGCAGAGTACACAATCAAATCAGAATGGTTTTGGGAACAGAGTATTTGCCATGAGGGATGACCTAAAATTTGGAAACTACAGGATAACTCAAGAAGTCATCAGATTCACATTTTTAAAAATTTTCTTGCATATATTTTTAAATTAAATTTATTGGGGATGGCATTGATTAATAAGGTTATATAGGTTTCAAGTGTAGATTTCTATGATACATGATCTGTATATCTCATTGTGTGCACTACCCAAAGTCAGATCATCTTCCGTCACCTCACGTCTGACTCCTTTTACCCTTTACTACCCGCCCCCGCCCTCGCCTCTGGTAACCACTCTGCTGTTGTCTGTGTCAATGAGTTTCAGTTTTACAGTATATTCCACATATGAGTGAAATCATATGGTTCTTAACTTTTTCTGACTGACTTATTTCGTTCAGTGAAGTGATTTACCTCTTCATGACACTAATAAAGAAACCCAGGCCCAAGAGTTGTTACTTGTTGGATGATCTTGGCTTCTTAGTGGCACCGCTGAAGCTACTTGGTCTCCTGGCTTCTTGTCAAAAGACCTTTTGTAAATACCCAACCTGTGATAAAATGTACTCTTAATTAATCTTTATTTTCCTTATTAAAAGAAACCTTAAGCCCTGGCTGCTGTGGCTCAGTGGATTGAGCGTCGGCATGCGAGCCAAGTGTCGCTGGTTCAATTCCCAGTCAGGGCACATGACTAGGTTGCACATAAGGTCCCCAGTTGGGGGTGTGAGTGAGAGGCAACCATACAGTGATGTTTCTCTCCCTCTCTTTCTCCTTTCCCCTCTCTCTAAAAATAAAAGTAAACAATTAAAAAAATAAATAAATAAATTATTTAAAATTTAATAAAAGAGTTAAAAAAGAAAGAAACTTTAAGATGTAAAATGTACTATATTTCAATAACAATAGAATGATGGAGAAGGAATAGGTTTCCTGACAAAAGTACCGATTCCTCCCTGGCTACATTATGCACGTCTTCCTTCCTGCCAAATGCTGTACCCACCCACCCAACCCCACCATCACCCAGAGTTATCACAATGCCTGAAGACAGGACACCTCTTCATACAACTGCCCATGAAAACTGCCTAGACAAAGGTGATGTTCCAATAATGAATTAACAACAAAATTCAGAGCTCTGAACAAAACATGGCCTTAGTTTTGTTGACTTAAGAGATTTTATCCCAGCATATTTTTTAAACATTATTTATCACCTCTAGATCTGCTACTTGCTCTGCTAAAGAGGTGAAATTCATGCCAACATTGACTATGAACTTATAAAAGTCCCAGCATTTTATAAATCAAGCAATCCTCAAAGGAAGTCTATCTCAACCACAAAAAAATATATATGTACATGCATAGACTTTCCAAGCTGGGTCATAGTGAGCAGGACAGTGAATTGAGTTGGGGACAGGAGATCTACATATAAAGCCAACTCTTCCACTGACTGATGCAAGACACACCCTAGTGGGCATTGCTTTCCTTACCGGAAATAAAGAACTTTGGACTAATAATCCCTGAAGTTCCTCCATCCACAAGTTTCTGTGATTCCATGTAATCACCTTCTGTGATATCTTGAGTGATGTAATTTAGGTTGGGTCATCCAGAGGATAGACTTGCTTTAATGGGCAACCTTGGCAAAGTGTTTTGAGAAAGTGAATGTTGCCAAGAAAGATTAATGTTGAAAAAATAGTCACCCTACTTGGAATTTGCCCAGGAGCATGCTTTACTTGGAAGAAAAGCCTCAGAAGCTCAGTGGCCATGGCTCTTTATTGAGGTTGTGGGATTTTTTTCCCACAGCCCAAATGTTGCTTCGCCCAGCAAAACAGGAGCCTCTCCTGACACTGGCTCAGAGGGCATTTACCCCATTCGGCACCCCACAATCTGTTCTCCTTGAAAATTTCTTTTTTTTTTTTTTTTCAGATTTAATGTGTTTTATTGATTAAAATATTACATTTGTGCCAATTTCCCTTCCCTCTGCTCCCCTCCACCCGGTGGCCCCCCTCCCTCCAGTTGTCCCCCCCTTTTAGATTATGTCCATTAGTTGTGCATACAGTTCCTCCCAACCTCTCTCCGTCTATTCCATTCCCTCCTACCGTGATCCCCAATTCCTATATCATCTCCCTCCCTCTCCCCACTCCCCCTCCCTGTTGACCTCCCCCCAATATGCTTCCCGTACCCACAGTTCCTTTTCCACTCTTGTTGCCTGTTTAGTTTGCCTTTGTTTCATTTCCCTAGCTTCTGTTTTTTAAACCAGTCCCTTTAACATCTCATATAACAGTGGTTTGGATCTAATGAACTCTTTCAGTTTTATTTTGTCCTGGAAACACTTTCTCTGTCCTTCTATTCTGAATGACAATTTCGCTGGATAGAGTATTCGTGGTTGTAGGTTTTGGATTTTCATTACTTTGAATATTTCTTGCCAGTCCCTTCTTGCCTGTAGGGTCTCCCTTGAGAAGTCAGCTGATAGTCTAATTGGGACCCCTTTGTACATAATTCTTTTCTTCTCTCTTGCTGCTTTTAAGATTCTCTCTTTATCTTTAATTTTTGACATTTTGATTATAATGTGTCTTGGGGTGGTTCTCCCTGGGTCCAGTCTCTTGGGAACTCTCCTTGCTTCCTGGACCTGCAAGTCTATTCCCTTCCCCAAGTCTGGGAAGTTCTCCTTTATTATATTTTTACTCAATTTTTCAAGTTCTAGTTCATCTTCCTCACTCTCTGGCAAACCAATGATTCTTATGTTGGGCCTTTTATAGCTGTCCCAGAGGTTTCTGATCCTCTCATTGTTGCTTCCCATTTCCTCTCTCTGCATTGGTTGACTGCTTGTTCCTTCTCCATATTCCAGTTTGTTGAAATGAACTCTGGATTTTTTTTTCCTCACCATCTGTCTCGTATGTGGTTTTGTTCCTTTCGTTATGAAATTTTTTCGCTTCTTTCTTATCTTTTTCCTGCTCTTTTGTGAATTCTGTAAGCCACCTGATAACGATGGCCCAGAACTGAGCCTCTGACAGGTTTCTTATCTGTTCATCTGTCAGGTTCTCCATCTGTTGCCTGGTGAGCTGCGCCACCGGGATTTCTATAGTTGTCTGCCTCATTTTGACAGATGCGTTTTGTTTTCTTGGGCCGGCTGTCGGGGGCAGTGCCTGTGTACGCGTCACAATTCAGCGACCGGCGCCTGTCCGCGACCTATTTCGCAGCCCTGTGGTGCTTTCTTTGGGGGCGGGGGTCCAAGATGGATTCACACAGTTATTCAGCTAGGAGACTGGGATCCGTCCTCCCGCCCCCCTGGGCCTCACTGTTCAAGGCGATGTGGTGGCCGCTCTCCCCAGCGCTGGGGTCGCGCACTGCCAGGGGCTTGACTGCAGCCGGGATTTTTCGCCGCCCTGCCGCTGTCCCAGGTGCGACCGCAAACAGCGCTGCCCTCTTTAACTCTTACCTGCCCAAATGGCACCGCTGGTTTATAACTTCATATGTTGGGCTTCCGTGTAGTTTTATTTTCTGGAATTTCTAGTTATCCTTTGTTTTGAAGTAGTTGTATTCCTCTCTAGTTGTAGAGGGAGACCTAGCGTGTCCGTCTAAGCCTCCATCTTGGCCGGAAGTCCGAAAATTTCTTAATAAACACTTAAATACAGACCCGCCCTACTTATCTTAAACTGAATGTACCAAACATGGCTCTTCCTGGAACAGAGTCAGAAAAATAAAGAGACAAACAATTCATGGCTACTTTATTGCTGTCTTTCTGAGCCAGGGAGAAGAGGCAAAGGAGAAGGCTCAAATGGAAGATATCATTGAAAATACTGAGTGACAGAACCAAAGGAGCGGGGAAAAAATGCCAATAACTTTTAGCTATCATTAAGTCAGGAATAGGTAATCATTTCGTAAGGAACCAAGCAGTAACCTCTCTACTATCCATACGTTAGATTAATTACGAAAGCCGATAGGTGAGTTTTATGATTTGCCTAACAGAGTGCACATTTCTCAAGGCCTTAATACTCAACACATAATGTGGTGCACAGCACTATGGCAGCCTTCCAATTTAACATTCAGAGCTGCGATTTCAACTATGACAAAAATGTTAAAATCAGTGTGGTCTTGAAAGAAATGAACACATCAAGTGATAGGAACAGAGTATTTAGAATGCATTCCGTCTATAGCAAAGCTCACAGATGGCAAAAGAGATGAAAGCTCTCTTATGCTTTTTTCTCTCTCCCTTTCACCACAGAACTTGAGCATACCAGGTATTATGGACTGAATGTCTGTGTCCCCTCAAAATGTATATGTCCAAGCCCTGATCCTCAATATGACATTATATGGAGAGATAATTAGGTTTAGGTGAGGTGATGAGGGTAAGGCTCCCATGATGGAATTAATGTCTTTATAAGAGAGACAAGAGATCTCTCAAAGAAGAGGTCATGTGAGATGACAGTAGCCTACAAGCCAAGAGAAGAAGCCTCAGAACAAAACCTACCTTGCCAGCACCTTTACCTTGAACTTTCCAGCCTCTGAAACTGTGAGAAATATAAATATAAATTTCTACTGTTTGAGCCACCCAGCCTACAGCATTTTGTCGTGACAGCCCAAGTTGACTAATACACCAAGACTCCAAACTCACAGTCCTTCAGTTAAATTCTTTACTAAGGCTTTAGGTGAGTGATATAGTTAGTACATGGGATGTCTTGTAGCCTGAGTTTAATCAATATCACAAAGCAAGTCAACAATCCCAAGGGTCTCAGGTTACTGAGTAGAGTTTGCCAAATAAACACACTTCTGCTGCCTCCTCATTGTTCTCTCTAATTTCCAACATGGAGGTGTCTTCCCAGACCGCGGGGCGGTCTGAGCTCCTCTGACTGAGCTGGCCCTTTGGCTTTGCTCTTGTGATCTGCAGCACACTATTTACCACTGAGATACATGTCATAAAGGACTTTTCACATTTTGTTTTGTTTTTTTAATTTTGCTTCTCTTTGAAGATCAATTTTAAGCACCTTATGTGCAGAGACCCCCATCTCTTTTGTTTTAAGCCCCCACAAAGCCTGACACTATACTTAGCATATAATAGGGAATCAATATGCATTTGATTTATTGGTCAAGTAAAAAGCAACCATTTTTGTGGTCAGATGTGCAACAATTTATCACAGGTCCCACTTGTGTCAAGGAAAGGTACACCATCTTTTATGAACAGGATAAAGAACTATGGTCTCCTTCAGCATCACACCCAATAACAATAATTGCTCCTATTTGTCTAGCACTTTATAGCACACCTTCCAAAAGATTATTCCTGTAGGTTACTTCCCACAAATCTGGCCACATGATCCTCAGATGGGAGCTTCTCAGTGTGGATGGAATCAAAAAGCTCACCTCACCAAACACCACCAACCTCTCTTCAGTCCTCTCAAACATTATGTGTTTGAAACCACAAATCTAGCAAAATTTCAATGGTTAATGTGAGAAAGTGCTGTTTTAAAAGTTCTATTTACTCACAGGTAGAGTCATAAGGAAGAATCTCAATACATGACCTAGACAAAGAAAATCATTTTATTTTACTTTTTAAAGTTTATTTATTTATTTTTTAGATGGTTGGGGCAGGGAGAAAGTGAGGGAGAGAAACATCGATGCATGAGAGAGAAATAACCAATCAGTGGTCCTCTGTATTCACCCTGATCGGGACTGAACCTGCAACCCAGGCATGTGGCCCAACCAGGAATGGAATTGGCTTTGGTCTGCGGGACAATGCCCAACCAACTGAACCACACCAGCAAAGAAAATAATTTGAAAAAGCAGACATAATCAAGTTTCTCCTATTTAAAACTCCCCTAGAGTGAGGACTGGCTCCTGGGGTGTGACCCTACACACAAGTTAGAGTGAAAGGCTCTTGGAGATAAGTAAATAGTTTTACCTATTTCTTTTATGAACACTAAAACCATACAGCTTTTATGGGAAAAATAAGTCATAAAAGGGTAACATCACATCCTTAGCCAGAGGAGTGTATGCAAAAAAGAAAGGTTGTTAAATTTCTGTCCAAAGCTACAAACAAATCTTTTCAGTTTTGTTACACCCAATGAGTGCTTTCACTATGCAGGCCACCCCCAAAGGGAGGGTTGAAACCAGCATTTTTTTTTTAATTGAATGAATAGTACAGGTTACTTCAATAGAACAACAGGGCACTTAGTAAATATAAGAATTGCTTCATGAACTTTTGAAATTAATATATAAAACTCTACTAGGTTTTCCTGGCATGTGTATTTCTTACTACAGTGGTAAACAGAAAAGTTGGAAAGTTTTACCCCAGCCTTAGCAAGGATACTGGTGGAGTAGCAGGTCATACTTTCTCCTTTCCTGGGATGAGCACAATGAAAGAACAGCATTGTTTGTTTCCTGATAGAGCAATAACCAGGTAGGGTGGTATAAGCCCTGGATCCTGGCTCATGAGTCATGGCTGCATCATTTCTGAGTAGATGGGCCCGGTGCAAGTTACTTAACCTCTATCGCGTTACTACCCACTTCATCCAGAAGTCTGAGGACTAAGTAAATTATTCCCTACAAAGCACCTAGCATAGTGCCGGGTGGATAAAGATATTCAGCAAATGTGACTGCCTGCCCTGTCTATACACCCCTCTCCCCACCCCCACTTCCCCTTCTCTAGGGTTTGTGGGATCCCCTCTGCATTTTCCCACTTTTCTTAGGAGACGCTTCGTCAACCCTGAAAATGTTACCTAACAGTCCAACACAGTCTTCTCGAGAAGCAGTCACTGAATCAAAATGAGGTGAGTGTAAAATTTACTCAAGTTTTCAGAAACAGATATCTCAAAGGATATCTGAAATACAAGGACTGCTATTGCTCTTGTAGAGCAGAGTAGAGGCCTAAGAAAAATGCTTTGTTAGGTGAATGGTTTTAGCACATTCAGGGTCTCTGAAAAACATCGGCTTCATATTTCAAGCAATAAAAAGCAACTTCTGTATCTCCTTCATCTGACTCCGCATTCCTTGCCATCGGGGAGTTTCCACAGCTGCAGGAAGGACTCTCAATAAATATTAACTAAGAAAAAAAGACCATGAAAAACTCTACTCTTCTCCTTTTCTGGGTGATCCATTTAATTCTGAAATGTCAGAAGCCTTTGTCTTTCATCTGTTCCTCTGGACACCCACCCAGTGAGGACCGGCCGCTGTCCCAGACTCTCAGTCAGGGTTAAGCTTTCCTAACTATGAAAGAGCAACTTTCCCAAGTTCCTATACCCTGAGGGAAGCAGTTAATGATAGGTGGCGCCCTGATGTGTCACCTACCCTGGCAGAGTTTGTGCAGGGACATTCCCGCTCAGAATCTTCTAGTTCCTCATCAACAACAACAATATTCTCATAGTCTTTGTGTTTCTCCATGTCAGTTGTTTCCTGAAACCTTCCCCCTGTTTCTTGTAAGAATACTTCTGTTTGTTTTTGCATTACCTGCCAGTTTGTTTATACCTTTTCTGACACGTGTACCAATTACTTGAAAAGATCCACCACCACCGCCCACGCCCCCGCCCGGCCCCCCGTTGCCATAGACAATGAGCACCTGAGAGTGTGGATGCATCAGCCCTGACCTGACCTTTATCTGCTACACATGCCTGGCTCATCATGAACAGCCAACATAAGTTGTTGAATTGTCTTGATCAGAGTGCTCCTTAACACTTTAGTTGTTCATTTGTGCCTAAAACCAAGTCCCAAAGACTTCTTTCTTTGCCATCATATCCAGAGAGAGCATCTTAATAGACAAGAAAGAAACAGAGAAGGGAAGCTAGAGAGAAGACTGAAACGCTTTCTGAACCAGTCGGCACTGTGCGTCTGTCCGCAGGCTGCACCCACCTGCTTGCCTGGAGTTGCAACCACGTGTTCACAGATGGCTGGAGGACTGGTTTTACCTGAAAAGCAGCTCACTCAGAGACCGGAGCTTCCAAAAGCTTCCTGGATCTCAAGTGAGAATGACACTGCGTTGCAATTTAAGATCCATTTTATCGTAATCTCAAAGCATTTTCTATCTAAAGAATTCATCATATATTCCAGGGATCCCCTACCTCGGGGCCACAGACTGGTACCAGTACAAGCCTGTTAGGAACAGGGCCGCACAGCAGGAGGTGAGCTTGATGTAATGCGCTTGAATCATTCTGAAACCATCCCCCCTACCCCAGTTTGTGGAAAAATTGTCTTCCACGAAAGCAGTCCCTGGTGCCTAAAAGGTTGAGGGCCACTGGGTATATATTCGATTGCCTCCCACCCATAACTCCTGCCACTCAGGTCTTTGGAGGCAGGCTGAGCTGAGACCCTGAAGAAGGAGAGGGTGTTTTGCACAGTCACAACCGCTCACACAGCTGTCTTTGCATGTCTACCCTTCCTCTGGTCACTTGCCGGCTGGACGAGTGGCTGCTACTGTCACCAGTTTAACACCCGATGTTCCCCAGGAAGCACTGCTGAGAGCCCTTTTGCAATGGCTGAAACAAAGTGTCTGACGTCTTCCCACAGCCATCACAATGACAAGGCACCTCTCAATTCTCTTTTTCTCCTAGCAGGTTTGGAGAATGCTCTTTGTGAGGCCTGGTTGAGTCACTGGTGGACACAGGGCTCTGGGCTGCCCCCTCAAGACCCTCACCATGAGGATGCCTCAGGCATTTGCATACAGCAAATTCTTCTGTCAGGCTCTTTACAAAAGCAAAAGAGAGACATTTTTCCCTTCTGGGCTGACAGTGGCTTTAACCATTAGAACATGTTCCATTAGCAAGAGCAACCAGAGGAAATTAGACAGAAAGACCAGTTACCCTGATAACGATTCCACCTAGTGGATATTTGAACAGGCTGTGTAGCCAAGGGGCTCTTTAGCCCCTTCTAGTTCCATCCAGTGCTCTGTACTTCACAGCAATAGTAGGAACCAAGGCTCTCGACTGGGCATAGACCCTTGCAGAGACCCCACCCTGACCTGAGCAACTAAAAACTGTGTGGGGATTGTCATACCTATTCAGGTTCTCCTCATTCAATATGTCTGGAAAATTACACAGTGCATCTCAGACTCCCACTTACATGTCCTCAAAAGCAAAGGCCCGAAGATAGTTTATTTATCCATCTGAGTATGTGGGCCTGCTACACACCCAGCTGCTGAAATAGAAGCCCAGAAGTCATTCTGGTTGCTTCACTTCCTCTATACCCCATAGCCCATAATCAATAGTGGGTTGATCCTACCTAAATGGCTCTGGTCCTCTCCCCTCTCCTCCATCCTGCCGCTGCTGTGCCACATCCAGCTGATCGTATTAGGTTCGCTGCTTCGCTCCCTGCTTCTCCCTGAACGCCTTTCCACAAAGCTGTCAGAGTAATCTTCCTAACACTCATGTCTGATCTTATTGCTCCCTTGCTCAAAATTCTTCAGCAGTACCCGACGCATCTCTGAGATAAAAACTGACTACTTCAGGTGGCTTTCGGATTTAGCCCTTCACTCCCTGTTCATCCATCCTTATGTGCTACCTTCTCCCTAGACTGCAGTGGTCCTACATGGCTTTGGGCTCAGCAAACCCTCCAGGCTCTTGCCTGCCTCCAAAGGTGTTTTTTCTCTAGAATGCCTCTGTACCCTGGTTCGTTTCCAGTTCTGAAGACCACCAAATATTCAATTGACGTGGCTAATTTCATTCCATTTCCTGTGCCCAAACCAGGATGCATGTTAGTCCTTCCTGGCCTATGTTCTGTTTCTTTAATTGGCCAAAGTCAGTAGAAGTTTGAGGAGAAGTTTATTTTCTCCATTTGATCATCCCCAGGCAAGAAAACCTTAAGGGGTGTCCCACAGGGTGGGATCTGATAGTCAAGATGACCAAGTGGCAGTGAGAACAAAAAAGGGAAAGAAAGGCACTGGGTTTTCCGTAACTTTGAGTGATTGAGTCAAGCCTGTCTGGAGCCCACTCTGTATCTAGGCTTTTCCATTTCATCAGCAAAAAAGTGCCCTGTATTGTTTAACTCTTTGAGTGCCATGCATAATTCGAAATTTGGATCAACATGAGAAAAAGTTATATCAATATATAACCTGAGGTACAAAAAAGAGAGAACAAAACATAAAATACGAATTATTCCATTGTTATTTACATTTATAGCCATTGAGAAAAGATGCTGGCACTTTTGGGAAAATTCATCAGCATCGCTCACAGCAACGTTGGCACTCAAAGGATTAAACCTGTTCAACTTGGGTTTCCCATCTCTTGTTACAGAGCACCTTATCTGATACAGCCAAAATTAATAGGATTCTCTCTGAAAGAAGCAGCTTTGCTTAGAATAAATAATAAAATAGTTTTAAAAACCAAAAGGGTTCAGTAAATTCATAAAATAGAATCAAGAAACTTGAATTCTAAATAAAAATTTGGCTGTCACTTGTTGGGATCCTCATTTCTCATGCTTTATTTTTCTATCTATGCATTAATTCTATTCCTACCAACTCCTTTCTTAATTTATGACACAATCGATAATAATAAAGTCTGGAAAGATGCCGTACTCTGTTTGGGCTGCTATAAAAAAATGCCACAGACTGGGTAGCTGATAAACAAGTGCACTTATTTCTCACTGTTCTGGAGACTAGCACTAATCATCAAAGAAATGCAAATAAAAACCACAATGAGATACCATTTTACACCAGTCAGAATGGCCATCATCAACAAATCAACAAACAACAAGTGCTGGCGAGGATGTGGAGAAAAAGGGAACCATAGTGCACTGCTGGTGGGAATGCAGACTGGTGCAGCCACTATGGAAAACAGTATGGAATTACCTCAAAAAACTGAAAATGGAATTGCCTTTTGAACCAGTGATCCCACTTCTGAAATATATCCAAAGGAACACAAACCACTAATTCAGAAGAACATAAGCACCCTATGTTCATTGCAGTGTTATTTACAATTGCCAAGATATGGAAGCAGCCCAAGTGTCCATCAGTAGATGGGTGGATAAAATAACTATGGAACATTTACACAAGAAGAAATTTTTACCCTTTGCAACAGTATGGATAGACATGGAAACATTATGCTAAGTGAAATAATCCAGTCAGAGAAAGACAAATACCATATGATTTCACTCATATGTGGAATCTAGTGAACAAACTGAACTCACAAGCAAAACAGAGGCAGACTCATAGGTGGACAGCAGATGACAGCTAGTGGGGGTCAGTTAGGGAGTGGAGGGACTGTGCAAAAAGGAAAAAGGACTCATGGACAGGGACAGCAGTGTGGTGATTGCTGGGGGGTATACGGGGACTAAATGGTAATGGAATCAATACAATAAAGATTACATTTTTTAAAAAAAAGAAAGAAGAGATCTAAGATCAAGGTGCCAGCACGGTTGGGTTCTAGTGAAAGCTCTCTTCCAAGTTTCCAAGTGCCAACTTCTCACTGTGTCCTCACCTGGGAAAACTGGAAATCTAGCTCTCCAGGGTCACTTTTATAAAGGCACTAATTTCAATCTTGAGGGCAGAGCTCACAAAGGCCCCACCTCCTAATACCATCACCTTGGACATTAGGTTTCCGATGTATGAATTTCAACACATGAATTCAGATCATAACAAAAGAGTTCTGTTCCTTCATACTGCATTCAGTTAGTTAAAAAATTTTTATTGAGCACTTACTGTGTGCTTGGCAGTAAGTGTCATTTACATCCGAAAAACCTGAGATATCTTCTAGGCTAGGATTTGGCAAACTACAACTCACAGACCACCAAATCTGGCCCTTTCCCTATTTTTGTAAATAAAGTTTTATTGGAACAGAGCTGTGCATATTTGTTTACATACTGTCTATGGCTGTTCTCACAGTACCACAGCAGAGTTGAGTAGTTGCCACAGAGACCATATGGCCTGCAAGATTGAAATATTTACTATATGGCATTTTATAGAAAAAGGGTGCCAACCCCTGCTTTAGGCCGTTCACCACATCTAAAAGTTCTGGTTGCAATAAACCTCCCTTCCCCGAAAAGCTGTAGTGAAGTATATATTTCACGAACTCTTGTGTAACACAGTCACAAGTATCAAATTACATACTCTTTGAAAATAAGAAAGAAAAAATGTTTTTAAACATACACTAAATTTAATAGGTATTTTGTTTCCAGAATTAACTGGTACCAAAAATGAGATGCAGGCTCTCTATACCATAGTCAGGATCCTCCTTGAAGGATGTGCAAAATCCAGGTCAGCTGACATCAGTGAAAACCCAAGTGTAGACAATATGACTCATTAACAAGGAAGAAAGTTTTATTTTTTTTATCCCCTTCATTCTTTCCCCAGGTTCAGTTTACTCCTCAGAACAATGATCTGATTTCAAGAAACTATATCCTACAACTAGAAGAGAAAAATAAACATAGCCCATTTCTAAATATTAATGCAAAGCTGAAAACTAGAAATTAGGTCTCTGGTCTTATTTTTTCTATGTTGGTGTCTGGTGACTTACATTTCCATTGTGCAACTCCAGGCTTTCTCGGACCTCTTTTCAGGTACCAGAGGGATTAACACCATAATCGTTCACGTTATGGTACAGTGAAGTAGAAATAGCACAGACAGTTCAATCCAACACATATCTGTGTGAATTTGTTTTGCCATTTAAAATGTACACAATATAGAACACATTCTTCATCTCTGAACCATGATTTCTTCAACAGGATGCAGAATGCTAACTCATATTTTCTAATTGTTAGACTATCAAATAAGGTCATGGGTGAAAGAATCTAACACCATTGCAGGCACAGAGCTGTTCTTCAATAAATGTGGCATTCTTTCCTTCTCCTTTCATCCTCTATACCTGAGAAGGTGACAAGTACACCCCTAGGTTGAACAAGAGAATCACTAGCTCCTACAATTTTCAGTCTTTCCTGTGTTAAAAGAAAAACAAAAGTTGAGAGATACAAAGAGATCTAATTGTGTTCTGGGACTTTCTCCTCCCCATTACCTCAACTCCCAACCCCAAGATTAAAGATGAGAATAGGCTTCTATTTGCACATGAACAGAACGCTTCAGGCATCAATCAGCAGTAACCACTAATGGAAACTTGGCCACTAGTATCCTCTCCAAGGCTGTCTGACACATTTGGATCTAATTGGCAGCCTGCGTTAATGCAGCCAAAAAATATAGTGTCATACACATTACAGACCAAAGCCAAGGCAAACTTGCTGGTGGCCTGGGACTTTGATTGCCAAAATTAAACAGTCAGATCTGTGGGTTTTGGTTAGAAACAGGTAAATGCTCACGAGCTTATTTACAGAAAACCTCTAGAAAACCTTAATTATCTAGTTTGGACCCACAACATGAAGGAACAAGAAAGAGCATTCAGGGCAGCTAGCAGCTTGTGTGGTCAGAAGGAGAGACCAACTTATTTTCACCCTGTCTCCAAATTTGATGGAAATTAATTAATATTCTCTTCTGGGCTTTGATGGAATGAGTGACACAGGCTTTTCAGTAGGAAATACGTCCCAGCCTTAAGCTCAGAAATTTCAGCTATACCTAAAAACACTCTTAAATCCATTATTTGTAGAAAAAAACGAAATTTTCCCTTTTAATAAAAAGCTACTAAAAGAATGCTTGTTTCTAACTTCAACACTAACCATCAGAATTTAAATGATAAATGTGCCATTGAACACTCATTTTTTTAGTGTCATAGACCCTTGAAATTTATGAAAACCTCTTTCCAGAAAAATACACACACTACACAAGTTGGCATAAAATTTCAGTATTGACAAATTTCTGAGGACCTCCCAGGGAACTCCTTGGGCTCTATACTTCTCAGGTTAAAGATTCCTATATTAAATCTTTTAAACAGAAGGACGAATCATTTAATGGTTTACTTCTATAGGTCTGTCACTATTTATATCTAATTTATACTAGTCATAGCCAGTTGCCCATCCTACACAGACCTCCAGCTCACCAGTCAAAGATTGCTACAGTCATTTAATATCTTCCAGCTCTCTGAACCCCTTGGAATAATCTGCTATAGAGAACTAAAACTCCTAATTAATCTTAATATGAAATAAGAAGATAGTGGAAAGCATTCAGATATGGGATTTATTCATTCACCTATTATGTGAAAGACACTGTTTCAAGGCACTAGAGGTACCAAATGAACGAGACAGCTATGATATCTGCCTTTACAGAGCTTATACCCACATTCAAAACCTGGTCTGTATTTACCATATCAAGTTACCTGAACTTTATAAGACTTGGTTCTTTCATTAAAAATGATTATAATTTACACCTTGTAAGTAGTGGCAAAAACTATTTTAAATAGTAATGCCAAAGTATCCAGTTCATAGTGGGCATTCAATGTTATCAATTATAATTTTTATCATCACTGCTATGGAAAAAAAAAGATTATGTGGTAAGTATTAATTCTTCTGATTATATATCACTGCTGAAATGTCTTTCAATATCCCTACTGTTACTGGATTCATACATATTCCCAGAGAATTTCATAAGCATTGGAGACCATGCCGAAGAAAAAGGTTAGACTCAATTCTACAGTTTTGGACCCTGTCCTGTCAGCCTCAGCTGGGTTACTGTTTCTAGAATGTGCTTTCATTATTAGAATTGATCATTATTGAATTGCTCTTTGGTTACAATGGTTCTTTCAGCATAAACGCCACTCTGTTTCTTCTCTAAGACTGCCATATTTCCTATTCTAAGACAGCAATGGCTTAGCCCCTATATTTATTAAAGAAAACACCTTTAATCAAGTTGCCAACTGCAGATTCTCCACTTCCATCTTTCCCTCACTGATATAAGTAGAAGTATGGACATTACAAAGATTAGAGCAGAAATAAATGAAACATAAACTAAAAAGACAAGAGAAAAGATGAATAAAATTAAGAGCTATTAAAAAAAAAACTAGACAAAACTTTAGCTACACTTGCCAAGAAACAAAGAGAACAGTAATAAATAAAATTAGAAATGAAAGAGGAGACATCATAACTGATTGCACACAAATACAAAGAATCATGAGACAACTATAAATAATTATACACCAAAAAAAAAAAAAAAATAGGACAACCTAGAGGAAATGGGTAATTTCTTGAAACATACAACTACTAGGACTGAGTCATGAATGAGTATAAAATCTGAGTAGATCAATAATGAGAAAGGAGATTGAGTCAGTAATCAAAAACATCCCAATAAACAGAAGTCCAGAATTAGATGGCTTCACTGGTGAATGCTACCAATCATTTAAAGAAGGATTAATAACAATCCTTCTCAAACTCTTCCAAGAAAAATCAAAGAAGAGGGAAAACTTCCAGACCCATTTTGTGTGACCAGTATTGCCTAGATACCAACACCAGACAAGGACCCTATAAGAAAAGAAATTTACAAACCAATATGACTAATTAACATAGATGTAAAAATCCTTAATAATATATTAGGAAATTGAATACAACAATACATTAAAAAGATCATACACTATGATCAAATGAGATTTATTACAAGGATGCAAGGATAGTTCAACACCCATAAATCAATGTGCTATATACCATGTTAATAAAATGAAGGACAAAAATCATATGATCATCTTGATAAAGCATTTGACAAAATCTAACATGCATTCATGATTTTAAAAATCCCTCAATGACGTGGGTATGGAGAGAACATATCTAAACATAATAAAGACCATATATGACATACCCACAGCTAGCATAATACACAATGGTTAAAAGCTGAAAGCTCTTCCTCTAAGATCAGGAATAAGAAAACATAGTACTGGAAGTTCTAGCAAAAGCAATTAGGCAAGAAAAAGAAATAAAAGGCACCCAAATTGGAAAGAAAAAAGTAAAACTGTCTCTATTTGCAAATGACATTATAAATATTTTAAAACCTACCAATTCCACCAAAAAACACTGTTGAAACTAGTCAACATATTCTGTAAAATTGCAGGATACAAAATCAACAGAAATCAGTTGTGTTTCTATAGACTTACAACAAAATATCTAAGAAAAGAAAAAGAAAACAATCCCATTAACAATATTATCAAAAAAAGAATAAAAATCTAGGAATCAAGTTAACCAAGGAGGTGAAAGATGTGTACACTAAAATCTATAAGACATTGATAAACCAAATTAAAAAGAAAAATAAATGGAAAGATATTCCATGTCTATAGATTATAAAATTTAGTATTGTTAAAATGTCCATACTACCCAAAGCGACCTATAAATTCATGCAATCCCTATTAAAATTACAGTTGTATTTTAAATAGAAATAAAGAAAAAGTCTAAAATTTGTATGGGACCACAAAAATCTCCAAATAGACAAAGCATTCTTGAGAAAGAAAAACAAAGCTGGAGGAATTATACTTTGTAATCAAACTATATACAGCTTTAATAATGAAAACAGTATGTTGGCATAGAAACAGATACACAGATCAATGGAACAGAATAGAAAGTCCAGAAATAAACCCATGCACAATATACACTTTAAAATCTTACAATTTTATTCATCAATTATACCTCTATAAAGCTGAAATATAAATTAATAAACTTGTTCTCTCCAGAGAAAATACTTGTTTTTGGAATATCTCCTCATTTTCTTTACACAAAAAAGTTCTCAGAAAATTCCCCAAAGTAGAAATTGTAAAGGCTATGTGACCCCCAATGCAAAAACAAACCAACCTAGAAACTTATCATATTTTTAAAAGAGAAAATACACCTAAGAACTGAAACCTATCTAAACACATTCATTAAGTGAAAATAAAAATCAATATGGTGACTATTTTGTAGAAAAACTAACATTGACAATGCTATTTATTAAAGTTCTTTACATGCTATCAAAGTCATATTGAAAGGAAAAGTCATAATTTTAAATGCTCTTACAACTAAACGAGAAAGAATAAAAGTCAGTGATGCATTCAATCCAAGAAGTAAAGAAGGACAATTTTTAAAATACTAAACAAAGCAGAAGGAAAAATAATAAATATTTTTTAAATTAATGAATTAGAAAGTAAACTAAGATTAATAAATCCAAGAGCTCATTGTTTGAAAATACTAAGAAAACAGACAAATATCTGGCTATTAAGAATCAACTGAGACCTGGCTGCTGTGGCTCAGCGGATTGAGCATCGGCCTGCGAGCCAAGTGTCGCTGTTTCAATTCCCAGCCAGGGCACATGACTAGGTTGCATGTCAGGTCCCCAGTTCGGGGCGCAAGTGAGAGGCAACCACACAGTGATATTTCTCTCCCTCTCTTTCTTCTTTCCCCTCTCTCTAAAAATAAAATAAATAAACAAATAAATTATTTAAAAAAAAAAGAATCAACTGAGGACCTTGGTTGGGTGGCTCAGTTGGTTGGAGCATCGGTCCATACACCAAAAGGTTGCAGGTTTGATCCCTGGTTGGGATGCCTATAGGGGCAACTGATCTCTCTCTCTCTCTCTCTCTCTCATAAATAAATTTATCCTCAAGTGGAATTTTTTAAAAGAAACTGAGGCAAAACCAGATAAAAGCATCATTCTGTGATTATTGTTTTTAATTATAAAAGACTTCTCTATGTGACTCAATTATTCACCCTCTCAATACAACAAAGGCATTAACAGAATTGAGAGAGAAATATTTGCATATGCCAATATCTATGGAAGAACTTAGGGAAATTCTCAAACCTTTTCTCCAAGGTTCACTGTTCCTGCCTTAGTATCAGTTGATCAGCATGCAAGAACTATGGGGGTGCTGAGCTCTCCTTCTACTATTTTTTAGACGGAAGACCTTGCTTGTTGGTTTCTGATCATTACATGCAGCTATTCCTTATTTCCTCCTAAATTAATGGGCCTTGTTTAACAGAAAGCCAGATTGCCCAGAATTCAGTGTTCCTCCTCTCTTGTTCCTGGTGTCTGTGTTCCATTGTATTAAGCAGGCCTCCTACAGTGTCAGATTTACAGAGCAAATGGTTTCCATAGGCAAAGGGCAAAAGAATATTCTAATGAGAATGGGTTAATCATAAATTATAACATAGAATCACTGACTTAAGTGATATTGTTACAAGCTTTACTTCTTCATATACAAAGCGGAAGTATATAACATAAGATTACATCAGTTTATCTTATTAGACCCAGTGGCAGCTAAGTAAGCGGAAAGACACACCTTGTTTCACTTTCAAAGGGAATTCCTCTCCAAAGTAAATGAAAACAACATGGTCAATTAACTTCCTCAAAGCACTTTCAGAACTCAACTCCGTTTCCGGTCTTTGTTAAATTGGTTATGTACTTCAGTGCTCCTGGCTCTCCCCCAAAAGAGAAGGTAGTTGGGTTGAAAGCATTTCATAAATACTATGAATTCATTAATATAAGACAACACTCCTGTGCCCTCTACTTTCCTAAGAATTAACTAACATTATTTAAAAAAAAAAACCACATCTCCCACACAGGTTTTCTGCATTCAATCTGGCTCTCATCATGCCCTATGAGTAATTTTATTTATTCTCTGCTTTGTTCCAGAAATGATTTAAAGGTAAGACCTATGAGTAAGCCTCACCGTAACAAAACCCTTTCTTACCTGCTTCTGGGTAAAAACTAATAGCAATTGTAGAGCAATATGTTTAAGAAAGAAAACAAATGTGTAATGGGATACTTTTAGGAAGCATTTATTCTGTAGGTGACATAACTACCAAAAGGCTTGTGATTTACATACATGTATACATGTATTCTCTTTCATTTGCTCTCCCCGCTGCCCCCCTCTCCCCCTTTCTCTGCAGAAGCTACTCTGGACTAGGCCTTCATTAAATAATGCATCAGTCCCCTAACTGGTCACGCTACTTCCAGCATTCTCCCTTAAAATTCAACCAACCCACTGCTGTCAGATCAACCTCCTAAAACTTACCCTTTGCACATATCTTCCCTCAAGCTCAGAACCTTAAATGGCTCTCTACCAGCTCCTGAGCCTGGAAGCCATGGGTCTCTCTCCCCTCAACCTTTTCTGGCTTTTCTATGCTCTGTAAGTCTTTCATTTCACCTTAATTAGGCTCTTCATCGCTCCCCAAACCACTTTGATCTCATCATGTCCCCTCTCTGTAATGCTTTTGTCTCCTTCTTTGTAATCACAATCACAACTATCTTTCAAAGCCCTGATCTGGTACCATCTCTGCAAACCCTTAACCAAAAAGTTCCAGCCTTGTCTCTCCTCCTCCTCATCCCATTCGCGAGGCATTTCTCAAATATGACCTGGTATGGCTAGTTACCTTCCTAGACCTACTGTGTTCCTTCCCCTAAACTCCATCAAGCGACTTTAGGCAACTCATTGCCACACGTTTGTTTATATGAAGAGGGCACTAAATACATGCTTCACAATGAGAATGGTAACGTAATAGACTTACCTTTTTCAGCGTGTTCAGCTACAAGCCCATGCATGCCTCTCAAACAGGCTTAGGAGCACCCCAAGGCTACATTGTGGGGACTACAGGGGACAAGCTTCTTTAAGAAGTTCATTTTACTTATGTAATTTACAATGTTATCTTTAAAATGAAATCAATATAATATGGAATTATAATTTTTAGGTAAATTTTAACGACAAAATAAGAAAATAAAACAGGAAATGTCAAGTAAGTTTCTAGTCCTCAGCAGTTCAGCAATGCTTCTGGGTCAACTTTTCTTCCTTCCAAGGGTGAAATCATGTTCCTACACCAGTTGAGAATGTTTATGTGGAAACATTTGTAGGAACACCCTGAATGGGTAATAGGGAAAGAATACAATCATTTTCCCCCCCATCATTTCCATTTTAAGATTCAATCAAAATACATGTTTTAAATTAAAATGGGTAATAGAAATTAAGACTGAAAATTTTTTTCAAGTCTTTGTTTTACTTCCTTGGTTATGATTTGTGATGTCAGACAGAAATACTAGAAATGAATTTTAGTATCACCACCCAAAATTAAATGCTTCTTCTGTCAAATGTTAAAAACCCTAAGCAGAAACATTTTGTCAGAAGTGGGAGCAATTATCTGTGTGAACAGCTTCTTGTGGATTTCAAATAATACATGGTAATCCTATATACCATCTATTAACACATAAACATACTTGAATTGCCGTAACAATTAACTTTATTTCAGAAAGAAAATTTAATCTATAACAAGTAATTAAATGTTAAAAAGACTCCTTAGACTGACATACTCAGAATAATCCATTGTGTGTTTTAAATAAGGATACTAAGGTTCTGATGTTTTTAACATAAGTACAAGAGAAAACATATCCCTGGAAATTCCCCAAGCAACTTGTTGTAAATCTTTTATAGCCATCAAGAGCTGTAAACAAACCAAGAAGTTCAACTATTGTTCTTTGAATTTGTTTATTTTAAATAAACTGGTAATGTATTTCACATGCTCCTGGAATTACCCATAATTTAACAAATGGAAGATTATTCAGGCAATTACCAATTGCTTGCCTAATAAGAATTTCCCTTGAGCTAACTATTCTTGGGTATTTGGGTGCATTGTGGGTGCTGGTGATCTTTTCCCATCTTACACAGAAGGTTAGATTTGAATTGGATCAAGAAAACAATCACTTCCAATTTTCCAGATGATAAAACTGAGACAAAGATAAATTGTCCAAAGCCACAAGGCACTATCACATGACCTTGGCTTTTGGTGCAGGCCTCTCATAACAGGCAAAAACAGTTTAACTAAAATCCATTGCTGTATTAGTCAGACTTGAGAAGAAACGCCATCCTGTACTTGAAACCAGCTCTTGAAAGTTGTCCTTCCTGGATCCAACATGAGATTCAATCCAATCCTGAATCTTCTAAGTTTGTTAATAATGAGATCAGCACTTGACAAGGTATATAATTGTCTAACCACTATGTTGTACACCTGAAAGTAATATAATGTATGTCAACTGTAATTAAAAATAAAATTTTAAAAATACTAGAAAACTTAAATGAAAAAATGAGATCAGGTTTTATTCTAAGTCCATTTGGGAAAATTAGCCTCATGCAAAGACCAAGTGGCCCTCCCAAGGATGCTGGCCAGAAGCAGGGTTGCTGCTAACACCTTAGCCATGGCAGGCTCAATTGAAACTTTAGATCAAAGGTTCCCTCACAGGAAGCTCGATATTGTTTTTCCTTCTTCCCTGAGTTTGTAATTTCTTCTACATGATGCTATCACATCTGCAGACTGGCTTCACAGGGCAAGGAAACAGAAGAGCAAAAAGTTAAATTTCCTGTTGAAAATGACAATCATAAACATGTTCCCATTTGCCATTTTAAATTTAAAATTATAGAGGTTGGAGAGATGTGGCAGAAGAGGAAGTCAGAGAACTGAAACAGGAGACAGACTATGTGGCTTGCAGATAAAGGGACCACTTGGAAGGTGGGAGAAGGAACTGAATTCTGCCCACAGCCAGTGAACTTGGATGAGAACCCTGAGCCCCAAATGAGAACACACCTAGCCAACAACTTGATCTTTAGCCCAGTGAGACCCTGAGCAGAAAGCCCAGCCAAGAAAAGAGCCATGGGAGCAGGGAATAACAAGCTACCCTGCCTGAGAGGTCAGGAGGGGCTGGCTTCCTGGAGGAGATGGACTAGGAGGAGTTTGTTGGAAGAAGCTGGAAAGGCTCTCAGGCCAAGGCAGGAATAAGAACAAGGATAAAAGGGGCCAAAGTTCTGATGCACAGAAACTGAGGTTAATAAATGTGTTTTAAACCACTTCAAAAAAAATTAAAACAATGTTCATGCAACATGTAGGTTCTAATTCTGGCTTTGCTACTAACCCATGGTACGACCTTGTGCCATGTCACCTAGCCCCTGAATCTCATTGCCCATTGTAAATTGGGGGAGGAGTACATGAACATCTACTTTCTAGAGTACTTTTAAAAGCAAAATGAAATGTGAATGTACTTTGCACACACCATATGGCATCTTGCAAATGCAAGTCTATAATATACCTCTGCCTCCCCACGTGTCATTGTGCTGATATGAATTCTGCCTTTTTCTCTCCATATACCCTCCATTTTAATTGAGCATAAAAATGAGCTAAATATTTATTTGTGAAATACTGCTTCATAAAAAAACAATAGGCATTTTAAATATAAAAAGACAATTTATTTACTGAGGTCATTCCACTCTCAACACACTTTTACAAGTTTGAAATCTGTAAGCCCCCTCTTCTTTGGGATCAGTGTCTGGCTGAAAATTCATCACCCACACTCACAGCCACAGCACACACAGCACAATGTCCTACAGTACCAAATGCTCCCCCTCCTCCACCTCCTAACAAACAACACTTAGGAGTACTTTGGCATCTGTGATCTCATCCGCTCCTTCTAAGCCAGAGCTAAGACGGATGAAATGATGTTGTATGATAAATGGCTGGCCTTGGACCACACCGCCAGTCAAGAGCAAAGTCAAGCGTGGAACTGAAGTCACCTTCTTGCAAGCTGGTGTCTGCCCCCGCCTACCTCCCTGCCCCCAGAGGGCGGCGAGAACAGAGGAGGCTGCCTGCTTGTTCTATGCCCAGTGTGACACGAGATTTGCCAACCCTCTCCCAACACTACGTTCACATGCCCTTCTGGTGCCAAAGTCCCAGGGCCAAGCTGGAATCTGGGACACACCATGCAGGGTGGTGTGTGGATTTCTGGACTTGTTTGCTTTTAGTTAAACAAACTAGCTTGGATTTAAAAAACAAGGCCAGGTTGATCAATAATCAGAAGTCACATAACCTCAAGAAAACCTTCATGTTCATTTTATGTGAATATGCTCAATAGCTTTAATGTTAACCAACGATACACTCTTCCAAAAAGAAAATATACCATCCAAATCATGCTTGATCGTTAAGGAACTAAAAAATAAAGTGGCTAACGTTAGACTTAATTTCCTTCTCATAAAAAGCCTAAATTCTATTTTAACATACAAAAAAGGAACTGATAAAATTGAAAAACATAGAAACAGAAATAATAAAACTTTCAGAATGAATTTCATATATATATAAGAAATTATATATATATAAGAAATTATATACTTCTTATACATAAGAAATTCATTCTGTAAGTTAATTATTTAAAGCCTCATTTCTTGCTGTTGAAACTGTCACTTGGTTGACTTCTATATATATATATATATATATATATATATTTGATGAAAGGGCAGAAATACACATCAGAGTACAAGAGTACAAGCTGGTAACATTAATTGGAAAGGGTTTGGATCTGTATTAACAGTTGCTTTGAGTTTGGATTGTAAACATTAAAAGGAACCTGTGAGAATGTACTTTGTATATGTGTGGAAGAAGCAAATATTTTGGCATTTGAAGAAAGTATAATTCTAGTTCCAATATTAGCAAGTCAGATACAGTTAGTTAATGAATCACCTTCCATCTCCTGCCCTTCTCTGGCTGAGACCCAGGGACTGCCTGGGTTTGATCTCAGGAGTAGTCATCTGCCCTAGGCACACTGTCAGACAGACCAAAACACAGAGTCAAAGTGATTATTCAGAATAATAAATTATTCTCTTATACATACTTTCCCTGATGCAAATAAATGAGAGGGAAGTACATTCTCTTGGGACTCATAGATACGGGACTGAAGGCAGGCTCAGAACTACTGACGAATGTAGAGCATTCAAGTACTTTCAAGCAGTCTGGCATTCTTTTTCTGGCTGCCACTCATCATAGTGTGACCCTTGGCAAGACATCAACACAAAACCACTGCTTTCTCTGTGAAAAAGATCTGTTCCACTTATAGAACTGTTCTCAAAGTTCTTTAAAAAGCATATGTAAAAATATATTAAAAACATTACAGTTGTTACAATCTAACAAATGGAAATAACTGAATTACAGAAAACCCTAATTATAATTGCAATGAGTCTGCTGGTCAGGCATTGACTAAAATCTTCTGTATAAGAGGATTCATTCAAAAATTCTTTGGGAATGCAAATTCAAGTTTAGCAAACAATAAACACACTTTAAAAATGAAATAATGTTGGCATTCTAGGAGATGATTAAGCAAATTAAGAAACCATAATCCAAAATGTTTTTAAATGACATCACTGATTTCCTCAAAACTGAAGGATTAGAAAGTAAAATTTCAATTCATAAGTCAGTTATAAACCTTTGTACTGAGGTATAGTAGAAGCATATAATATTTAATAAAAAGGCATCAGCACCAGTATATGAATGTGAGCTTTCAGTTGTGCAGAAACACAAGTTCTAGTTGTTAACCAACTTCTGGCACTCAACTTTAGAGAAGTCCTGTCTTGAATACTAATCAAATGGAAATGAGCTTAAGGTAACACTCAAATGTAAATCTTAAAAAAAAAAATTATAACAAGGGAACACATTCCTCTCATAAACTTTAGGAAGGTTAGAACTGACCTGAGAGAGCATGTAGTCTAATCCTTGTTTTACAGAACTAATGACTTTGATGTCTGGGAGCATTTTTATTAGAATAATCAAAGGCCTAAATTATTGGTTATTTCTCTAGAAAACAATCAATGCTGGTGCCCTGGCAGCACAGAGTATCACACATACAACAAGAAAGTCTGCAGCAAGTGAAGGCATTACATTTGCTCCCATTTCTTTGAAGAAACAAGATTGTGAGAGTTACTTCCATAAGTGGCACTGCAGATTTGGGTACTTTTTGTTCATTCTGACCCTAGGATTTAATAGTGCACTTGGTTGGCTCCTAGATGATAAAATTGAACATGTCTAAAAACATACAGCACAACAAGAGTTAACACAATTAATTTCCTGCTCCACATTTATTGGGACTAGAGAGACTAAAACAGCTATTTTTCTCTCAAATAATTGAAAAAATATACTATGACAGCAACTGCTTAAATACATAACAAAACTTTCTGGATCATGAATCAACATAAGATGCAATAGCCTATAGATATCTGTTGTGACAGCTTTAAAACATCACTCATCTAAGGCATTCTGACTGAAATTGTCTCTGGAGCCACATATATGTAAATGATCTATACACATAAAGGCATCCATTCATGAACATTGTCTTTTAGAAGCACTTTTAGGGGAGGCTAAAGTAATATTCACATATTTAGATACTGAGTAAGTTTCAAGAGACAAATTTGGGGTTCCAAGAAACAGTGATTTACATCCAAATAAGCATTTAGATTTTTCAGACTTGGATGGGTAACATTTTTGTGATGCAGGCTACAAGAAAATTCACACTGTGAATTATTCATTTATCAAAGACCTCCTTCAAAAGAGAGATTTCAAGTCCAGAACAAACACCCATGGCATGAACAAACAGGATGCCTAAGATTCTAAAGTTTGCTTCCATACGACCTCCTCCTCACCTCCCTACCTAAGAACAACAGAAAAATTCCTAGGGGCGATGGCTAAATGTTATACCATTACATCCACGAGTGTTTCCGGATGGTAAGCCATTACACCCAGATTACAATTTTGGTGAAGGATTTTTAAATTCCTATTTCAAATGGACTATACTGCCCCACTCCAAACACAAAAAGGTTTTGCCGCAATATCCAAACATCATGATGTAGACCCAGATTTCTTCCTAGTACAGAATTAGAATTAGCAGGAAAGGATAAAGTGACAGAGGGAGAAGACAAGGTTAAATAAACCCTTTCACTGGCCAATTATCCAAAATGATAACATCAGTCCCTGTTAGCAAAGTTGTCAGCTCTCTCCAGTATACACAAGTTCTCTTGATCAGTTTACATCTCCGCCTTTGATGCATCAGATATATACTTGGGTTTCACCTACCAGTCTGTCCTGTTGATTCTGACAATCTCACACAGGCCAACTTATTTAGCTCTTCAAGGAATAAGTCACCATTTTCCAGGAACTTTGCAAAATTTAAGAACTTAAACCCAGTTATTTTAAATCTGTTTAACAAACAACCCCTACTACTTATTCTACACAAAAGAAAAGGCGTGAATTCTATTATAATAGTATCTCTGTGAGAAGGCAAGTTTCTTCCATTTATTTTTCCAAGGAAATAACATAGATGTTTTCTTCCACTTTTACTCCAGATTCAGGATCTCCTCACCTTCAATAACACAGCCTTTAGGTAACTTGAAATCAGCCGCTGTTTTAAGATTCTTTGTGGAACCAAGGTTGAAGAGTTCACTGAGTAGTACATTGCAACTATTGACATTCTTGATACAAAAATTCAATTCGGTTGAGTTCCGGTGATCCCCTGAGCAGTTACAAATGCCTTTAACTATGATAAGGCAGTGTAAGACAAGGCAAATTATTCATATATACATACACTTATATTTATACTAATATGAAATACATTGATAGAGTATTGATATTTTTCGTTTGAGTTTTGAAGGAAAATAAAGACACAATATTGAGAAATTTCTAACAAATGATTTAAAATGTTTTTGGTTGGCTGCCATTCAGAAGTGTTCCCAGAGTTCTCATTGATGTTCCATACAAACTGTAAATAAAAATATACATGGCCAAAAGTAATATATACATATATATACACACACACATATATGTATGTGTGTATGTGAATTAAAGTTCCTTAAATATACACATCCCCACATAGGATACATTCCACTATATAGGCAAAGCATTATTCTTTAATAATAGGTCCAGGATAGCAGCAATTTAATAATCTAGTTATCCAGTTATCTCAGAACATATCATAGGTCCTGAAAGTTCCTTATGTGGTATCCCTGGCTTCAAGGAGAGACCTCTGTTAACACTTAATATAGTTCTCATGAGGCACCAGGCTACATTACTAATGGCAATTATGTCATCCTGTCATTAGAGAAAAAGTCACTGTCTTTTCAAAACCCGTTTATTCAAAATCTGACTAATGGTATAATGGAAAAATAAGTCCCAATGAGGTGATACAAATCCAAACTACTGAATATATATAAAGCTTTTACATTTTATTTCTGATATATTTTTGTTGTTTTATCAGTGCCTTGTACATACAGAATTCAGATTGCCCTAACAAATACTAAACTCTGCTGAGAAGACAGCTGCTCTGAATTGTGTTTGAAAAATACATAAATAATGTGATTATCAATCAGTGTTTTTACAAACTGAGATGATAGTACTATTATTTTAAAACAGTTATGTTTATGAGTCTATACTTGGGTAAGTTAAGAATTTGCAACCAAAATTTACATACATAATATGCAAAAAATCTTTAGGTTGATTTATAATAAACAGTCACAGAGGGAAATATAGACTGGCTTTTATATAAACATTTATTTTGTGTACTATTATGTATAATAATACACACTATTATTTTGTATTTATATCAAGGCATGCCCAATGGATAGAAATTCTAGGTAGAAGGCAAGTTATATGGGGTCTGGATGCACCTAAGGGCTTTTAATACTCACTCTTGGTGTGTACTTTTAGGTCTACTTCTACATCTGTAGGGTGCACAAACACAGAGCTAAGAGAGGTCCCTGTTATCTATGATGAAGGTTTTGAACCTCTGCCACTGCACCCAAATCCTTCAAGTAAAACAAGCTTGTAACAGCAGCTACTGGCTGTAAGAGAAGAGTTTATCACTTTAAAAAACTTACACTTGCCAAGAGAGAAACTAAATTAGACCATATTGTTTTATATGCCGAAACCCTTTTACTGGGAAGGGACAACTTCCTCTGCACAGACGTTTTTCCTGCTTGAAGCTGAGATCACACAAGGAGAAACCCATTGTGTTTCTGCCAAGTCGCTGCGGGAATGCTGGGAAAGCAAACCCAGTAGCTGGCAGAGGCAGAGCCACCACGTGGACTCCTAAGATAAGCAGCCTGCTTTATCACTCTTATGAGAATTTTCCCTGAAAGAGTCTTATCCATGGGTTTTCCCCCACATTTCCCATGGTAGTCAAATCAACACAGAGCAGACTGTAGCTTCTCAATGATCATGTATATTGCCAACCATGACAACACCTTTATTATACTGAACGTCCACTCAGGCTCCTTGAATCTGGCTGGAAGTTGAAGAGTCCAGTGGGATCCTTCAGATGATAAAATGATGACGTGTTAGTTCCTTCCCAGGAACCCGAAGCTTCTGATATGCTCCACAGACACAACTTGGACTGCAGAACCCGATTCTCTTTACACAGGAACATGCACACCAGTGCTTGGCTTTTTCTGATGCCACAGGCGGGCAGGCAAGTTCAAAGTCTGGACACAGAGGCACTTCCAAAATTTGGCAAGAAAAAGGAGGTGAGTTCACTAAGTGGGGCTTTATCACTGTGTTGTCTTGTATGTATAAGACATGGGTGGCACACGGACACAGAGACAGAGATCTTTAGGTTGTGGATGGGTCGTGCCTTTTCTTCTTGCCCCGACAGGACTTGCAGACACAACAGATTATACACGGGGAAGCCAGAAGTAGCAGGGGTGAGGTCACCAAGGCAATGATGCCCAACCCCACAAGAATCCCAACTACCTGGAAGTTTAGGAAAAACAAAACTATTTTAGCAGTTAAATCTTCCTATATGTACACTATACCATCAACTATGTGCTTCCCCCCACCAAAAAATTCATGTTGAAACCCTAATTCCCAGTATGTTAATGTGGACCCCTCCTGAGGGGATTAGTGCCCTCATAAGGAGAGACACCAGAGAGCTTACTTCCTCTGCTATGTGAGACACAATGAGGAGATGGCCATCTGTAAACCAGCAAGCCCAGAACCCAACCCCAACCCTCCTGGCACCCTGATCTTGAACTTCCAGTCTCCGGAACCGTGAGAAGTAAATTTCTGTTGTTTAAGCCACCCAGTCTATGGTAATTTGGTATAGCAGCCTGAACTGACTAAGATACCATCTCAGGCACATAAAACAGTCACAATTATGGGACCTTTTATCTGGTCCCCAACAACGGTCTGAACTGAATAAACCAGGACAACACCAAAGACTATATCAAAGGTGAGAACAAACCAAATGCTAACTCAGGCTCTGGCACAAGCTCAACATAATCTTGAAATGTTGGTGTTGGCTCTCTCTCTCTACCTGAGTTTCCTCAACAGTCTCATAGGGATGTTAATAATAATTACTAGGCTATTAACACTGACTTCTTCAAAAGGAACATGGCTTTCAATAAATATGAGACACTATTAAAAATAAACCAGGACTCCCTTTGAACCTGTCACATAAACACACAATGGCATGTACAGAAGGATCTAAGCCCCAGCAAGGGCTTATCGGGTTTTAGAGCACTGCCTTTCATAGCAAATATGCCGCAAAGGGCTTTAGGAAAGTCCTTCTACCTTTTTTTTTTTCCCCAGGAGGAAAGAGCATCTGCCCTCAATCTGCAAGTCACTGATAATATGTGCAGAAGTCTTGTGCTCATCAATTAACTCCAGGCAATTGGTCCATTACTCTTCCCCAGCCCTGCCCCAGAACTCCCAGAACCTCCCAGGCTAGAATGGGTAAGGAGTATGAATAGGCAGGCATTTTAAGCCATCGTATGTCTGGTTTATCTCATGCTCCTTTTAAGGTCAGGGTACCTGTGTTCGGTTCCATATCACTGAGGCTCTTGAATGGCCAAGCTTATTCCTACATGGCCCTTTGTCATAATGTCTGAGGAAAATGTCACTCTGAAAAACAAAGAGTAAGGTTTTGGTAAACATTTTGAATTAGGAGATGGATATTAACCACATCAGGTCACCTTACCGGAAGCAAAGGCTCTTTCTGGTGATATTAATAACAGCTTCTAGGAATTACAAGCCCATCAGCTATGTGCTACCCCCCCCAAAAAATTTAGATTATATCTCAGTAATTTTATATATCACCAAGTGGAAACATATCCTAATCAATGAAACTCTTAACTGAGTCTAAAAGAGGTTAATGGCCTGGCCAATTACCTTTGAGGTATGATATGGAATGAGAGGACCATGAGTGAGGTAGCTAGAAGGTAGCTGTAGTCAACAAGGTGATACAATGCCAGTGGTGGAGATGGAGAAGAGGAAAATACAGCCATGAGGTATTAAGAAGGTAACTAACCAGGTGGGGAAATAGGGAGAGATCGCAGGTTAGGGGAAAGTCACTGGGCAGAAGGTAATGGCTTTGCTGAGAGAAATGACAACACAGAGATGGATTTTGTTGGGAAGTGATGACCACAGTTTGGACAAACTGAACTTGAGAGATACTTAAAACATCCAAGCAGTACTGTTCAGAAGGCAGCTGGTTACATATATGTGGATTTGGGGGAAAGGCTTGGGGATCAGCATACATGGGGTAGAAAAAAACAGAAAAGTAAATGAGATCCTAGGGAGAGGCAAACAAGCTGTTGAACCCAGACATAAGAACGGGTCAAGGAGGAGCTTGGGAAAGAAAATGAGAAATGGCCAGAAATATAAAAGGGAAACCTGAAGAGATGGAGTCACTGAAATGGAGGTGATTCAGATGTCAAAGGCAGCAGAGAATCTAGGGAAGATGAGGATTTACGTGTCCCCTGGATTTTACCCAAAAGAAATCACTTGAAGCCTTGGAAGAACACAGTCAGGAGTGACGAAGTGGCAACCAGAGCACGTGGCAATGACTGGAGGTAAGTGTGTGTCAATAGCTACAGGTGGTTGTGCTTTATGGAGGATTGGCTGCAAGAGGGAGGAGAGAAACAGAAGGGCAGTAAGGGAAATACGGAGGCTTGAGGAAAGTGTTACTCATTTTTAAACCGGACACAGCTGAATGCATGGATAAGTGAGAGACTAGAGAGTGGTGAGCAGAAGTTGAAGTCAGAGGAGAGAGAAAAGATAACTGAAGGGCACAAATAGCCAGCGTTCCCAAGGCAGAAGATTAAGAACACCTTATCCTCCCACGGTGCTAGCTTATAAGATTGGAACTATCTCAGCTAAATTTTTTAGATCTGATTCATATGTATTTGAGTGGAGGAATTTTTTTCACATTCTCTTGATGTTAAAATTTAACCAGCATGAAAAACATGATAGAATAGAAGAGGGAGTGTGTTCAAAGATCAACAGACTGTAACTTTGAAACACTGTCTCAGAGCCAGCATAATTAAGGGCTTTGTGAGTTGATTTTTTTTGAACAATCAGATCTTTTAAATTAATTAACCCACTATGTATCTCCCTCTCACTGCAGTTTTCTTTGTTTTTTAGCGTCTTTTTTTTCATTAGCTGCCAGAATGTGCTTTCTTAAAGGCTCAGCAGTGGCAGAAGACAGAAAACTCATCTGGGATTTTCCTGCTGTGACTGACACATTCTTCTGATTAATAACACTTGTATGATGGTTTTTTGTTAGGTAGTTTCTTTTATGCTTCACAGATCCCCTGAGACAGAACTGCTATTATTCCTCTCTTAAGATGCAGTCATTTTGCCTGGTCACCTGGTGAGGAGAGGCAGAGCCAGGAGTCAAGTCAAGTACTCCCCTCCCCCCCCCCCCAAGGTGCCCTGGAACCTTCTCAGATGTCATTGGGTTAATCTGAGCAGCTGACTGTGGCAAATCCCACCTTTCCAGAGGCCATAGGAGGGCCTCCTGCAGCTGAGATTTGTGTGGGGCGTTGTCTAGATGAACACCACTCAAAGTCCTCCCTCCACCAGCTTCACTTGGAGTGGCTTACAAATGCAAACCTCTGAAGTAGGGTATGGTATCTACACTTTAACACGCGTTCCATGTGTTTCTGATGTTCACTATGATTTTAGAATCACTACTTTAGACTATTTACTTTAGAACAGCATTTCTCAAACTGTGTTCCATAAAAAACTAGTGTCCTGGGACCCAGTGGTGGTTCTGGGTGTTCTTTGGCAAGGTCAAGTGAGTTTGGGAAAAGCTGTGTCTTGAAGGTGTAAAATGTATGCTAGTATGCCAGTGGAACCTGTTTATTTGACCTAGTGAGTCCCAAACACCTTAGGTTTTCATGGAGATCTTTTTGGCAAGGGAACGTGCCAACGTTTCCAGGCAATACTGTTCTAGGCTGAAGTGGCCTTAGGACAGCTCAAGTATATCCTTTACTCCCTGTAAGAAATTGGAAGGAATAACTGTTTGTGGCATTATTAGTTCTGAACTTTTGAAGTTCAGGTTTGTCCTGAAGCTTTGATAAAACTTCAGGGTGACACCGACAAGTCCAATCAAGTAAATGTCAACCTCGCTGAAACGCACATTATATGGAATAAGTGCTTTTAATTCTAGAATTACAATAGCATTGCTGCACCTCCTTAATGAGACTGGTTTCAGGATAGCATTGCAATTACCTCACATAGCACTTGATAAAGCATTAAGGGAACGTATGAATATCACATATATTCATGGATTTTCAGTCACTTTGTGAGATTTTGACTTTTATTTTCTAGTTTGGGCCTTTTTTCCTTTATATCTGAAATGACTATAAAATAGATTTTTGTGGGAATTTTAAGAACTCCTTTCAAAATGTTTTAGGGACATTATAAGACCTCATGCGCAAAAGTATATATGAAAGTACACAAAATGTTACCAGTTTCATTGATTTTAGTGCTACTATTAAGTTAATCAATTTTTGCTTGTCTCATGATTATGATGCATCTTTTCAAAAGTTTGTACACAGGTAACAAAGTGTTAATTTTTAAGATACATAAAAGGCGGTAAACTAACTGTGGGTATCTATTATGTGGGATAATCAGAGAAGAATTATGATTCTGTCTTTTGTATGTTCTTATCTGTATTCAGCTTCCTGCTCTGGGTTTTGTTCTTGACTGTTTTTTCTTTGCAAATTCTCTCTTACCACTGAAGTCCGTTGACTATATCTCTTGAACATACTTATGATACTCTGCACATTATGGAAAAAGGCAAATTTTATAAGTTTGTGCTCTGTTAACTGTAGACATTTATTACTCTATGAATAATCTTATCTTTGTAACCACCTGTAATCTAACATATCTTACTAATTACAGTAACAGGGAGGGAGACACCCAGAAGAGACACTTATTTCTACTATTTCAGCCAATCTGTGAATATAACAACTACACTGTTGCCTTGCTATAACCCAATCTATTAAGTGGAAAAATTATCCGCCTTGAAATTCATCCCAGCAGGTGGAGTTGAGCTATAGTCCTTCTGGTTTTTCATTGAACTCTGACTCTAACATGGCCCCCTGGCATTCAGTTGTGAGGTGCCAGTGTACAAAGGTCTCTTTAGTTTTTCCATTAATTCTAATCTAAGGGCCTCTTACTTACATGTGTACTGTATTTGTTTACAGGCTATAGGTAGATGCCATTTAAAAGCTGGGTTTAAAAAGCATTTACCATGCCCCCTCAAAAAGAATACCTCATCCTCTGAAATAGCAGGGATGGGGTTCAAAGCAGGAACATACTCAATGCCTGAGAAAAACTCAGAATCACTCTTTTGGTGTCTATCTCGGGCCTGGCTTTTGGACAATTACCTTTCTCCTAGATTCATGCCTTAAAACTTTCCTATAAACAAGGATCAACACCATCATCTGACACAGAACACTTGTCTATAGAAAAATGTCATTACCAACAACCCAATGCCCCTGGCTAAAACCAAGAAAATGAGGTCTCAGAAAACAATGACCAGAAAAAGATGCTGTGTATCCAGTCAACTAACATCTGTCCCATTTCATCTCGAGTCCCAGAACAGTACAAGTGACAGTACAGTATGTTCTTTGCAACTCCATACCACAAACACATTTCGGTCAGGGTATGGAGGGCTCTGGTGCACATATGTATCCCTTACACTCTCGCTTCCTAAAGAGAACCTCATGGGCTCAGCCTGCTTGTGGATCTGAACCTAACTGATATTCTGGTTAAACCTGAAAGAAAACGAAAAAAGATTTCTTCCATTAGTAAAGCATGTGGGGTGTACAATCTGTCAAATTCTCATCTAGAATACTACTCATTTAGAATTATGAGATATCTCAACTATCAAACATAATTGTAATTCAAGGGTTATAATAGAATTTTTTAAAAGAATGAAAACATTTCTTTCAGCCTGAGCTGCTAAGCTTCTAGAGTCTAAAATGTCAATATTCTTCTCCCCAATTTATACTTCTTCTTGAAACACTGACATAAAACTGATTAAGATTCTTACTCATAGATGTCAGCCTAGACAAGTTATCGAATTTTGAGTTAAAAACCAGGCCCATGGCGGCCAGTATGCATCCCATGTTAGATGCACACTCACTCCCCAGCTGTGTGTGATACTAAAGCACTACAAGACTCACTTACTGACTTGAAGGAAACTGAGCAATTAAAATGGAAAGCTGAGGAAAGAATGATCACCCAACCATGACTGAGGGCTTACACTGATATGGACATATTTTATAGGTCCAAATTGCCAAAATAGGGAATATCTATAAACAACTTAGGCTACCTCAAACTTTAAAACATTATAACTGAAAACAGAAGAATGAATTCTCAAAAACCCTTCACACCACCTTTTAACTCTGAGGTTACCATTAGCCCTAGCACAGGACTGAATGAAACTACACCTGAATTAGGGAAGACGTGTTTCATGAATGGTTAGGAAAAGGAACAATGAGACCAGAGACCTCTTTGTCTAGAAGAGAACCCTGACAAAACAGTAGCAATAACTCTGTCATGCCAATAAATGAGGCAGTTATTTGAGAGACACCACTGATTTGAACGGCTCTTTTCTTTAAGTTCATAAAGAGGAAAATAACCTAATTGTGGTAGGCAGGATAATCGCTTCCTTAAAGATGCCCATGGTTTTTCCCCAGAGCTTGTGACAATACTACATTACATGGCAAAAGGGAGGTTAGAAGTGTGATTAAACTAAGACCTCGAGATAGAGGAGATTCTCTTGTATTGCCCATTTAAGGTACAAAGAAACTGGGTCAAACCAATAGAAAATAATTAACAGCAAAGGACAAATGTAACTGAATCTTGAATTAGGGGGTTGGTCTCTGAGTCAACAGTAAAGCAAAAGAAAATATCAGCATACAAGTCAGGAAAGAACATTCCGAAGCTCATCACAAATGTCTCTAAGATCAAAGGGGGAAGATATTCAACTCAAACACAGGGACTCTGGGACTCTTCAAAGGAGAGCCAGAGATAGGTTTATCACCACATCCAAACACAAGTGGACTCTTCAAAGGAGAGCTAGGGACAGCTTTATCACCAAACCCAAACACAGGGCAAGGGAGAGCTGGAAACAGACCCCTCACTAAATTACCCTTACCCTTAGTTAATTGTGTTAGATTGTAACTCCTCGGTATCCAGTAAGAGACAAAAGGGGAAGATGGAGGTATGGGGGCTACTAGCATTAGTATAAAACCAGTTTGCTTTTTCTGCTTTGGCACACATGCCTTGGCTGTGTGTCCAGCTCTGCAGACCTGTGAATAAGCAACGCCTCGATTTCTACTGAAGTCTTGTGTCCCAGGGTTTTTATTGTGAGTGTTTCTCACACCCAGATGGGCCCAATCTAATCTCAGAGAAGCTTTCTGGGCTGTGGTCAGAGGGAATGGCTCTGGAAGCTATGACTATGAAAGAAGGGTCAGAGAGATGTGATGCTGCTGCCTTTGAAGATAAAGAGGCCACAAGCCAAGGAATGCAGGCAGCCTCAAGAAGCAGGAAAATACCAAGAAATGGATTCTCCCCTAAAGCCTCCAGGGGAAAAAAAAAATACAGTCCTGAGGACACCTTGATTTTAACCCAGTGAGATCCACGTTAGACTTCTAAGATACAGAGCTAAAGATAATAAAATTGTCATTCTAAGCTAAAAGTTTGTGGTCATTTGTTACAAGAGCAACAGAAAACTAATAGCTAACAGTCCTTTACATAATAGAATGAGACAATGCCCCCAAAGCAGGAAATGTCCCTAAAACAAATGCTTGCCTTTAAGCTAAGGTGACACACCTAAGGGAATCAAAGAGAGGTTTTACAGATATCTAAAGTAACAGTCTCAGGAAGTCTCATTAAGAAAAATAAATTCTTTGGCAGGACAAAACAGGCTGAATATTTTGAAAGGAAAGCCTGTAGGACATGGGCACAGTATGGAGAAAGGCGACTCGAGAAGCGTCTTCCACATGGAACTTACGTCCAGGTTCTGGAGACAGTACCAGCAAAACGTGTGCTTGCAGTTCTTGCACATCATCTGAGCACAGCCTTCGTTGCGTTCGATATAGACCCGGCAGACTGGGCACTGCTTGATGGGGGCGTCTGCATCTGTTCCAAAGAGGGTCCTAGGAGCAAAGCGGATGAGAAATGATGCAGTGAGGATGGAGAATGCTGCTTGAATTCTTTCCTTTTTAAAGCTAGAACCACAAGGGTGTACACTAACCAGAGCTGTGCTAAGAGTGTTCTGAATACAATTAATAGTTAAATAATGCTCTTCCAGACTCAATCTTAAGGTCGCCAATGGAATGCCTATGGCTCCTGAGGGGTAGGTCGGGAACTCTGTCATCTGTGCTTCATTCAGCCCCAGGGAAAAGGGTGGGGCTAAAAACAGGAGAGACGGTGATTATTAGTTACTCAGATAACTCAGAACCAAAAAAAAGCTTAATTTATTTATCTTTGGCTTTGAGTGAATTATATAATCATTTTTTCCACAGCTGATTTAATTCATTGTTTTGCCAAAGTAGTATCTCATTCCCTGAGCACACACACCTAAATAAAAAGTTCAAGAAGTCTGTTATACAGCAGGAAAACTAGCTCAGGATCTAATGGAGCACAGATAATCCATCTAATGATCTGTTCAAATAAACAAATGGAGGAGGCCGGGGGGAATCAATAATCAATACATTAAAGTAAATGCCCAATGTCATTGAAAAGACCTATTCCAAACAGATGGATAGGCCAATACGGGTCACAGCCCAGAGGGACAGACAATAAGCGGGAAAAGTGGGATGAGAGGAAGGCTAGGTGAACCATAGTACTGGGTTGCACTTAGCTACCGTTCATCAAAAACACCAGCCAACAGAGACTTCCCCTTCACAGTGTTGTAAAAACTATGATAGAATTTGGTACTTTCCAATAACCTTACATAGCAGTGGGATAGTTACTATTTTAATTAGCTCCCCTCTTTTTTTCAAATAGAGATCCCCTAGGGCTGAGTGACTTGCATGAGGTCACAGGGATGCAAAGTGACAATGTCAGAACTCAGTCCTTCTCTCCCTGGGATCTTTACATTGTCTTGTGATGCCCGGGGACCTTGCTGAAGTGGCAGTGAAAATGTAGGAGGTACTGGCTAAAAGGACACAGGCCTGCCACGTGCATTGGATCTGTTTTTCCTCTTGGTTTGTTTGGTCTGAGATTCAAGCACAGAATCATAGCCAGGTAAATTACTGTTCCTGAGAATGATTCTACACACGCTGAGTGCACTGGGTGACTAAGCCAACACTGGTATTTCTGTTCTTGCTGATGCAGAACAGCCATGGCCTCAGGCAAAGCAAGAGATCAAACACAAAGGTCTCTCACTCTGGGCCCTGCTGCTGCCATAAAAACCCTCCCTAATGAAAGGCACAAATTTAATTGCTTCTCATCATAACAAAATCTCAACCTCGGCACCATCCTTTCAAAGCATTAAGAATTGAGAGATAAGCTCTTTTTCTCTAGTACCTATGAATTCAGCACTGTACCACACTAAAGAGATGTTGTTTCTACTGCTATATTCTCTCTGATATGATTGGCACACCTCATGAGCTAAAAATTTAGTTAGGTAAGAAAATAATTGCTGCACACTCTGCAAGCAGAAAGAACAAGGTATGTCAACAGCTGACGGGTATGGTACCCAAGCAAATGGCTGTGGACAAGCTATGACTTCCAACTGAGAACCAGAGGACCATGTGACTCTTTTAACTAAAGAGAAATCAAGACTTACACAAACTCTAATCTCGGCTGTATCTGAAAGACTCTCTGGGGTATATAACTAAAACCCCCCTAGAGATGCTTTCTGGCTTATTCTTTGTTAACAAAGTGCTGCAGGGAAATAACAAATCGCTAAATTCCATCACAAGATAATTCCTTCTCCAAGCAACATATTTCATGTTTCTGAGAAAACTGGTGAATAATCCCAAATACCACATTTTTCTTCTTACCCATGTTCTGTTGGCAAAATGATAGGCTGACTGTCTCTGCAGGAGACCTCGGGATGCCAGGCATCCTTGCAGCATGAGCAGAACTTCAGGTGGCAGGAAGGGCACTCCACCAGCAACGGCTGTCCTGGATCACTTGCTGCAACGGGGCACACTGTCTGACAGTCTGCGACGGGACACCACGTTCGGTAGGGGTCCAGGTGAACTTCTAAAGCGTAAAGAAAGAAAATGTGATGGTCTATCTGTCTTCCATTCAAAGTTGAGGCTTTCTCCTCTTTATTTATTCTCTTCTGCAAGCTAACATTTACGGAAGTTCAGTACAACCAAGGGTGGTGATTTCTTCACAGTGGATCCAAACCTACAAAGTCACTCAGCCCTGCCACATTTTTCAGAGTAGGTACTAATGGAATAGGCCATTAATGCCCTTATAAACAAATAAGCAGTGTTTACATTAACCAAAATTTGCAGCTCTTTTGAGATATTTCTTTCTTTTAAGCACTCAAAATATACAAAAATGTCAAGTCCTTTCTATAATTATTTTGGGTACTATCCTGGAGGAAATTGGACATGAAGAATCTACCAAAGAAAAAGAAAAAGAAATTCACAAAAGATTTTGTCCTTCCAGGCACTGACACTAGATAGTGAGGTTTCCTCTGCTATTTAGAAAGAAATTATTTTAAAAACAAGGAATAATCAAATAACTTAGGGATCAAACAGTGTCTGGTATGGCTTAGCCAAAAAGTTAGATAAGCTGTCAATTTGGATCTTATGCTTCCCTACCACTATGTCACTTAGAGACATTTGTAAAAAAGCCACATACCCTAAAACAAAAGGTAGGAACTTTCACAGGCCATAATATGTCAGTTTTGTCAGGTATATCATTGGCTAGATCCATGTGGCATGAAGAAAAGAACAAAGGCTTGGGGGTGGTGGTGGATGACTCTCTATTCAAATGTTTACAGATCTTGTTCAGTGTTCCATTTTTTATACAACAACTGACCCATGTTCTTATCATATAATATGACCTTCAAGGGAGCCTATGATGTGAAAAATGACATTATTTGAGGAGTAAAACAGCACCTTTTTCTCTGAACCAATATACAGGGTGGGATAAAAGTAGGTTTATAGTTGTGAGTATGTGAAACACAGAGTTTATTCTTATATTTTTATTTATTAGCTATTGTATTAGTTTCCATACGAACCACTGTAAACCTATTTTAGGCCCATCCTGTATTTTGCAAATTTTGAACTGCTAAGATTCTAGTTTTAAATCTCCTAAGGTCTGTGATTCTTGAAAATTTCCACCCAATAGGCAAAGAAACCCAAGGGGTAGTGCAAAAAGGAAATGAAAGTATTACATATGAGCTTAGTTTTAAGGGTAATAATTTTTCAAATTCAGTATCAGGGGGACAAAGCCTGAAATGTTCCAGGCAATGCTGTCTCCTTTAATGTCTCACCTAGAAAATGTAACAATTGGATGTATGATTTTAGGTTTTCATTCAAAAAGAGCATCCTTAAACATATTTTCTTCTTTAATTCTGGGGGACAGGAATTGGAGAATGATGGACCAAATATAATCAGAAAAGGGAAACCTATGATTCATAGATCCTGAGACCCTAAGAGAGATGGACTGTTAAGATCCCTAAAACTTTGGAACAGGCTGGTTAGAAAGTCAAGGCGACAGTCACACACATATGTTTTGAGGTCTTACCTTGTATTTCCATACCATTTATGTTTTCATCCAAACTCTTATAACTGTTTCACAAATTCTACACCCAAAGAAATGAAGGCTGGTGTATACCTTAGAGCTGAGGACTCCCAGATCAAATATCTACTTGGTACCCATTCTAAGTCACAGGTTTTTCAAAGTCTGATGATAAATGTAAGTCTATATGTTAGAACCACGAATAAGCAGCCAACTCATGCATGGTTCTGATTTGAATGCTTCCCCACTTTTGTCCAAATAATGCAAAAAAAAAAAAAAAAAAAAAAAGAGAGAGAGAGAGAGAGATTTACATAAGTAATAAAGCAGTCCAACTTTACCAGGAGATAAATAGCAGAGGGAGAGTCATGGTAGATTATTTGGGAATAGCAGTCAAGGGCCCCATCACAGATTGTGATGATAAGGCCTAAGTGTGATAAGAAGCCATTGAGGGGAGGGCCATGGTAGGATTCTCATGTTTTGAGATTACTCTGGCTATTGTAGAAAGAATAGATGGTAATGGCACAAAGTAGCAGCAGAGAGGTCCATTAGGAGGCTATTGTAGTGATCCAACCCAAGGTGATACACTGGATTATATGTTAGAAGTGGAAGTACTGAAAATGTGGAGCACATTTTGAAGGCAAAATTGTCAAGATTTTCTTGTAGAAATGCAGTTGGATACAGTCATCCCAGTTGACAAACATGGACATAGAATTATGCCTGGAATGTAGTAAATGTCATTAAATAAAGAAATGACATAATGAAAGAGTTAAAAATTACATCTGTAGATAAATTCCTTTTGGTAATAAAGATAGTGGTAGCATTAATGGTAAGATTCCCTATTGTTCCGTCTTTTATACAGATATTTCCAGAGAACAGAAACAACTACCCAGAGAATATTTTTTAGGGCACCGTGGAGTCTCTTGGAGAAGAGCTTTCCCCAACTGAACAAGAATTCAGACAGACAAGTCTGGCCAGATCACACAGAAAAGGCATTTGTCCTTCAGATTACCCTTCAGCCCCACCCAAAGAGGAGCAGTTATAAGTCAATAAATGCTAAAAGAGTTGTTCTGTTTATTTTATTTTTTAAGTATATTTTATTATGTTGTTACAGTAGTCCCAAAATTTCCCCTTTGTTGCCCTCCGCCCAGTACCCTGCTTCCCCCAGCAATCCCGCCCCCCTTAGTTCCTGTCCATGGGTCATTCATATAAGTTCTTTGGCTTCACCCTTTCCTATACTATTCTTAACATCCCCCTGTCTAATTTGTACCAGACAATTATGCTTCCTAATCCCCACACCATTTCCCCATTTCTCCCCCTTCCCCCTCCCAGTTGATAACCCTCCAAATGATCCCCTTACCTATGATTCTGTTCCTACTCTGGTTTGCTTAGTTGGATTTTGTTTGTACTTTCTAGATTGAGTTATTGATAGTTGTGAGTTTGTAGTCATTTTAGTGTTCATAGTTTTGATCTTCTTTTTCTTAAACAAGTCCCTTTAATATTTCATATAATAATGGCTTTGTGATAATGAACTCTTTTAGCTTTACCTTGTTGGGAAGCACTTCATCTGCCCTTCCATTCTAAATGATAGCTTTGCTTGATAGAGTAATCTTGGTTGTAGGTCCTTGCTTTTCATCACATTGAATACTTCTTGCGTCCCTTCTTGCCTGCAAAGTGTCTTTTGAGAAATCAGCTAATAGTCTTATAGGCACCGCTTTGTAGGTAACTCTCTGCTTTTCTCTTACTGCTTTTAAGATTCTCTCTTCATCTTGAACCTTAGGCATTTTAATTATGATGTGTCTTGGTGTGGTCCTCTTTGAGTCTAGCTTGTTTGGGACTCTCTGTGATTCCTGGACTTGTATGTCTATTTCCTTCACCAAATTTGGGAAGTTTTTCTTCATTATTTTTTCACATAAGCGTTCAATTTCTTGCTCTTCCTCTTCTCCTTCTGGCACCCTTATGATTCAGATGTTGGCACATTTAAAGTTGTCCCAGAGGTTCCTAAGGCTCTCCTCTTTTTTTTCAATTCTTGTTTCCTCATTCTGTACTGGTTGACTGATTTTTTCTTCCTTATATTACAAATCACTGATTTGAACCCCGGTTTCCTTCCCTTCACCATTGGTTTTGTGTGGATTTTCCTTCGTTTCACTTAGCATAGCCTTCACTTCTTCCCTTATGCGTTTGCCATACTCAAGCATATCTGTCAAGCCTGTGAGCATCTTTATCACAAGTGTTTGGAATTCTGCCTCGTCTGTTAGGCTGGATATCTCCTTGTCACTTAGTTCTCCCACTGGAACCTTGATCCGCTCCCCCTTTTGGGCCATACTTCTCTGTCTCCTCATCTTGACAGGCTCCTGTGTTTGTTTGCCTCTGTTTCTTAGGTAGAGTTGTTGCTCGTGTTAGGTTTTAAGTGATGGAGCCTTAGGTATTCATCAGTACAGGATGACCTGTTTCACCATGTTGTGGCATTGTATGTGGGGGAGGGAACAATGCTGCTTGCTCAGCACTTGCACCCTTTCCAGGCACTTCTCCCACTTCTGTATGGAACTGGTGCCCCTTTAGCTGCTGCCCTGGCCGTCATTCCCAGAGTGGGTGGATCTGCGGATGTTCTAGGACTATGGGGGCCCTTTAACCAAGCGGACTCTGCTGAGAGACCAGAAGTTTCTTCCTCCACCCCAACACCCACTGGTTTGCACAGTCAGAAGCAATGAGGCTCGATTTTCCCTGGTACTAGGGCAGTGAGCTCTGGGGTCTGGTCAGGAGCTGGGAACACTCCCCAGGTGTCCCTCTCTACTTTTTAAAATGTGTGACTGCGCGTTCCACCACTGCCACTGCCGCCGCCGCTGCTGCTCCTGCTGCTGCCACCACACTGCGTCCTCTCCGCTTCTCCTACCTGTCTGGATGAGTATTTCTTCTTTATATCTTCGTTTGTTGGACCGCCATGCAGTCTGATCCTCTGGAACCTCTGGCCATCCCCAGCCTTGAGGCAGTTGCACTCCCTCCCAGCTGTGGAGGGAGACCCAGCGCATCTGTCGAGGCTGCCATCTTGGCCAGAAGTTCCTGTTCTATTTATTTTTAATTATTATAGTTCTAATATGCCACCAACAGTATAATTTTGCTTTACATACCTCAGGTAACACTGTGTTCTACAAGAGGGTCCTATAGGCCAGATTAGTAGAAAAGGAAGAAAATGCTGAAGGGGCATCAGACATGGCCAGCCCTGGCAGCTAACAAGACTTCACAAAACCCAAACCAAAGGGAACAGACTGATGGACACCGGGTAGTGTCCAGATCACTGAGCATGTGCAAGAGCTGTCTTCTCCCTACTCTCACATCCATGCCAAAAATCTGAGAGCAGGTTGAGGGGAAAGGGTGTTCCATTGGATTAATGGGGTATTTTCAAAACACTTCTTATTATGCTGAATTCAATTCTACCTCCTGGCTTTGGGCCTAGCAAACAAAATGTACATTTATCCAAAACATTTAAAGTCTAGTTTTTCCCCCTTGATGTTTATTTTCCAAAGTTGGGGAAAAATGAACTAATGTACATTTAACTAATTTCTTCTACATTGGCAATGATGCAAGCTTCATCATTGAGATGGGGAAAAGTTCAGAAATCTAAAAAAAGAGAAACCAGGAATCTGTGTAAATCAACCCCCAACTAACAGCATCCAGAACACTTTAATATGACCACAACTTAAAAGTGATTAGTTGTAACGTACTTACACCAGAGATAAGACAAATTCAGATTTGCACTGAGATATACTTATGAAAATGAGAACTGATTACTGAAGTAAAGCCCACTGACTATTTTATCTTAAGACTCTGCTTGTTCATGTAATATCTGTATGGCAGAAAACAATATTTAAACTGTTTTTTATAAAATTCTGTATTCTGAAAATTATTAGGAAGTAGAAACATTCTAAGAAAATAAAACCTCCATGAGACCTAAAGACCATATCTGAAACTGATGACCATTTTCAGTTTTCAAAAACTGAACTCAAGGACCGTTGGTTTTCCCACCTGGAACTATCAGTATCACTTATGCGGAGTTTGTTTCTTATTTTGCAGTATATTCTCTCAACTCACATGTGTGGTTTCTCTGTCATCCTCAACCATTGTGAAGCTGTGCCCAATAAGGTATCACATGAATTTTTATTATTGTATTTTTATTATTGCACCCAAGCTAATTTAATTATCTGCTAAAATAAATCAAACTTTTAACTTTGATGACCCACTTCATTTTTAATCGTGCCAAAGTTAATTTGCTTCCTGATATCTCAAAGAACAAAGGTCTTCTGAAGACAGTTAAAACGCAATTAAATTAAGCTGATCAGAATTAACATCTGCTATAGGAAATACACTTACACAGATGTGGGCATCAGCAGAGGGATTCCTCTCAAGACAGCTGAAGAGAACCACAGAATTTCAAACTTGGAAACACTCTTTTAGTTTATCTAGCCTAACACTGTTTTATTAGTAGCACGGAAGTTAGAAGTTTGCACAATGGGGTTAGTGAGTATATGTTGGGATCAGGCCTTTATTACTCCTAGAATACCATTCTCTATGTCAAAATATAATCGTCCTACTAAACATATTTCAATTTCCACTATCACCATGGGAACATTTTCTCTTCAAAGCAGTAACTTTGACTACATTTTCTCAGCAAGTCATGATCTTGGAGGCAGTCAGAGAAAGTGGATTCATGCTTATAGTAAAAGTATACCGTAGGAAGAAAATGGATATGATAGGGTGCTGTAAGGGAATTTTATTGATTATCAAGTTTCTTTATAACTCTAGAATCTAGGACAACAAGGATGGAAATATGCTGAAAAAGATTTGGACTAAGTTGTAAAGAAAACAGAAGTTATATTGTGCTATACACTCAGTCCAAGGTAGGATCTAGATTCTGGAAGATGCTTTCTTAGTTTAGTTCAGAAAGCTGGGGAAAAGGTAAGATTTAGTGGTGGTAATGATTAACAACAACAACAACAATAGCAGGAATAAGTTACTTAATCTACACTGTGGCCAACACACAAATATTGACTCATCCTCCACAACCACCCTATGATAGTCATCCCATTTTAGCCCCATTTTACAGATGAGGAAATGGAAGTAGACAGAGGAAGTGGTGAACACTTGAAATTGTGCCTCTCATTCGAGTCCCCTTTAGAAATTTTGTCCTCCATGCTGATAAATGTCTTTGCCTACTGATATTTTTGTTTTTCAAAGGAAAAAAGAAACATCTAGAGGGAACTTTTAGATTTAAAACTGATCACCAAGAAAGAACTGGATGGTAAAGGAAGTGAGAAGCTGAGGAGAAAGGGTTATCATCCAAAAGCGCAGAATAGCTTAGGAAGAAAACCCTAGACTTAATCATTCACTTACCACAAAACACCTGAAAAGCAAGCTCAAAAAAGAAAACACACACACACACACACACACACACACACACAGAACAGGCTTGTGATCAGCAACTATGAAAAGAAAGATGGCTAATGAGAGAGGGGAGATGTTAAAAACAAAAATACCTGAAGTACCAATAAGGTCATTAAGAACCACAGTCTCACAAAAAAAAAAAAAAAAAAAAAAAAAAAGAAGAAGAAGAAGAAGACACCAAAAACCCACACAGGGAGCTCTGATGAGACAAAACCTTAGTGATCAGACACAAAAGATGGGGTGGAAGCATTTCACCCAAGACAAATAAAAGAGTGAGATGAAACTTGAAGTGCCATATCATAAATGTTAAGACTTAAAATGAAAGGATGGTTGTGAAAAATGCTGAGAACGAAAGGACTTCCAAAGAAAGATGAAACCAGCATTTGGACCTGCACTTAGCACTTAGTGTATAACAAATATTCAGTGCATAAAAAAAGTAGATATATTGAATACAGGAGTGAATATGGAAAGATTAGCAGATAACAGGAAAAGAAATTCCTATTTTACTTCATGTATTTATGAAGAACACTATGCCACTTAAAACGTTTGTATGTGTTTTTAATCACTACATGATGATACAACTAACCAGGAACAGACATGTTACCCTACCAAGGAACTGAAGCAACTTGCAGTTAAAGTAAATAAAACAGGGTCTCAAAAATTAAAAAATGGGGTTAAGGACTAGAGGTGGATAATCTTAACCAAATTTTTGAAAAATTGTTTTGAAAAAGTAGATTCTGGAAACAAGAGTAAAACAAAATTCCAGCATTAATCAACAGGCACATGACTGAGAACCAGCAGAAAGGAAAGCAGTAATCACTAACACATGCCAGACTTAATGGTCCCTTATCTTTGTGAATATTGGAAGACTGACTCAGAAAGTAGGTAAGCCACACACACAGCAGTAGCCAATGAAAGTCATAGATGAATGCAGAGTATATTCATAGAATAACCAATCAATTCTAAATAGCGTGTCTGTGTTTTGTATAAACAGGGATCATTTGGGCCCGTTCTTATTCAACAGATTTTCTTCCTCACAAAGACTTAGATGAAAACAAGGACATAAAGGGCAAGCTTATTATGTATGCAACATAAAGCAGAGGATAATTAAAAAACACTGAGTGACAAACTAATAACAAAAAAGAACTTGGTAATCAATAAGAATTGGGCAAAACTAACAATAATTTTTATAACTAAGATATAGGGCTGCCACTAATCTGATTCTGCAATTTGTCAGAGCAACAACAGTCTCTACAATTCTATCTCAGAGCCCAGCCAATGAGTGTTATTTTCTGCTACTTGGTCATTTAACCCATTTATAAGATTGTATTTACTGTATCCCAAGATCCTCTTCAAAACAGTTTCACATAAAATGTTTTCGTGGCACAACGCTCAAAGTCTACAAGCTAGTAAGTCTTGAATTTGAGGTGAATATGTAGTCTACTATGTAACAATGAGGTATACAACTTAAAGTACCCCGATCAAGTAAATTGCATTATATAGCACTGTATTAAAATAAATTTAATCTTACTTGAAATGTCTATTTTTTCTAATAAAATTACTTATAATGGGTGATAATGAGGAATTACATGATTACAAATTCCCTTCCAAAATCACCTAAGATCAAAATGTCTCTGGGTCTGAGATTCCTTTTGTTATGAAATGAGGGAGATGAACCAAATGGTCACAGGATTTAGCACATGTACTTATAAATTGAACATACTTCCATACTTTAAAATAATTAAAATGTCTAAATTTATAATTAACTTAGATTTTTGCAGTTTGACAGTTACTCAAAAACTAAACACAGAATTACCACATGTCCCAGAAATTCCAGTCATAGCTATATACTCAAAAGAATTGAAAGAGGATTCAAACATATGCTTGTGCCCCAATGTTCATTGCAGCATTATTCACAATAGCTAAAATGTGTGAACAACCCACGTGTCCATCAACAATGAATGTGTATGTCCATACAATGGAATGTTATTGAGCACAAAATAAAATGATGTTCTAACATATGGTACAACATGGATGAACTCTCAAAACATTCATGAGTGAAATAAGCCAGAGACAAAAGGAATTTTAGGCTTATTGTATGATTCCACTTATATGAATTATCTAGACTAGGAAAACTCATAGGGACAGAAAGATTAGAGGTTACCATGGGCTTGGATCAGAGGGGAGTGAGAAGTTAATATTTAATGGTTACAGCTTCTACCTATAGTAATAAAAGTTTTATAAATAGATGGTGGTGATGGTTGTACAACATTGTGAATGTTTCAATGACACTGAATTGTACACCTAAAATGAGTGAAATAGTAAATTTTACATTATATATATTTACCCCAATAAAAAATTATAGAATTTAAAAAATTTTGATAGATGAAGAAACTTAGACACAGTCTATGTGATCCTAGGCAAATTTCAACCTCTCCAATTTTAAGTTTCTGTGTCTATAAAAAAGGAATAATAAAATCAATTGTCAATTCATGGGAATCTATTGTAGGGCATTTACAGAGAACTTGTGAAAAATAAATAAATGCCATGTATGAGTAAGACTATGTGGTCACCTTATAATGCATCAAAGCAGAGATATACAAGACCACCTATAAAAGACAGTCTGGCTCCAAAGCCTACCCAACTTGACTGTAACCAAATCAAAAACATTATCATATCTAATGAAGAAATAAGCCAATCACAAATAGAGATGAACACTACAAGAACATTAAAAAGTTGCAGTCACAAAACAAACTGTGAGAGTCTTGGCCAATGATTTTTCATGCGTACCTCATCTATAGCAAGGCTATTTCTACTGTAAAGATATATGTGGCAGTGAAATGCATATTCTAAGTGAAGGAAGCCAAACAGAGAAGGCTACATAGTTTATCTATAATGATTTATACATATCATTATAAATTTGCTCAAACCCATAGAATGTACACCAAAAAAAAGGGAAGTAAAGAAAAGATGGATGTGGTCAATTAGTTTCTGTGTTCTAATCCCACTGACAAAAAATTGCAATATCTATTTCAATACGGGTATATTTCCCAGAGAATGTTATGATTACCTTGTCTCAAGAAAAAGGAAAAAGAAGATCACTGAGGATTCTTTATTGTAAAAGATGGTACTTTGAAGTTATTAGTATTTTTATTACCAAGAGCTGTTAATATTTTGAACACTAAAACACAGGACGCATTCACAGAAAGTGCTTTACATGTATGAATTTACCTAATCCTTGTCCCAACCCCACGGTGTAGGGACATTTTAAACCCCATTTTAAAGATGAGGAAACTGAGGTGCAGAAATTAAGGAACTTGCTCCAGGTCATACGTCTAGTAAGTGGTCAAGCCTGCATTCCCACCCAGGCCCTAGCCACTGCTCTTTCTTTTTTTTTTTAATCATTTTTTATTGTTATTCTATTACAGTTGTCCCAACCCCCCTCCCCACTTTGCCCTCCTCTGTCCATCCTGCCTCTGCTCTTTTAAATAAACTGAAACTTTAATATTCATCCATGAACATCACCTATAGAAAGCTTTATAATTCCTGGTACTATTAGAATTTGTGTAATTACAAAAAGGTATTTTAGCTAATAAGCTATGTTCCTAAAATGTAAACAATGAGTAATAAGGCCTAAAAGATGGGGC